>NC_136065.1:2033728171-2034928171 GCF_964261635.1 Lissotriton helveticus | reverse complement strand
TGTAAACCCGTTGCAATGTTTTTTATCTTCAATGATTTGGTACAATAAATTTCTCAAATATAAGGGTAAATCTTTTTACTACAAATATTGGAAGGAGAATATATCATTTGTATATCAATTCCTCCATAATTTCACTATTGTTCCCTTCCAAGATTTACAATTATGTTACCAACTTCCTGATGCTCTTTTTGGCGAATACAATATTATTGTGACTGCTATTCAATCCTACTTAGCTACTTTCACACTTCCAACTGAGTTTCCCGTTGTAACCCCTCCATCTCCTTTATATCCTTTGTTCTCTACTCACACTCCTAAGGCTGCTCTTATTTATAACATTTTGCTATCTAATGCTCAAACCCGTTCTAAATCTAATGTTGAACTTACGTGGGAAAATGATTTATCTGTCTCTCTTTCTATTAATTTGTGGGAGAAAATTTGGGCAAAGTTATTTAAAGTTTCTGCAGCTGCCCGTGTGAGTCAATCTCTCTATTTTGTATATTGTAGAGCGGTTATTACTCCTGTTAGCATTTGTAAAATTTCTCCTAATTCCTCTCCCCTATGTTAGTCTTGTTTTAATGCTCTAGGAACGTTACTCCATTTGCTATATGAATGTGCTACGGTTTCTTCCTTTTGGAATTCAGTTTGGAAAATTTGCATGTCAATTTTTAAGTTTAACAATGCTTTATCTTTTATGCATGTTTTTCTAGTTTCCCTTTCGCCTGATATCGATATATCCTCATCTGAATCTAAATTGTTTGACCTTTTTATTGCTCTAGCCATTAAGGTTATTCTATCGTCATGGAAAGATAATTCTAAAATATCTTTATCCATGTCGGGGAACTTTATTTGTGATGAACATAGAATTGCTACTGTATCCTCTTCCTCCATTCCTCAAAAAATTAAATCTGATCTTCTATGGCTCCCCTTTGCTTCCTATCTTTCCTCCACTACTCTATCTCACTAAGCCTTATCTACCTTTTCCTCTTCTCTTCTTTCTTCTTCCTCTCTTCTCCTTTCTTTCTTTTCTTTTATCTTATCCTCCCCTTCCTCTGCATCTCCCTTTTTGCTGTATTTAATCATATAATATTATGCCTGATTGTATCTCCCTATTCTTGTTCATATATTTCTATTTTATGGCATGTACTCTGTTCTATCTTCAAAAATTTCAATAAAAATGTATTAAACAAACACTATTATTACTCCATCAGACTCTATCCTGAACTGCCGCCATACAAAAATGTTATGATTGCTGAGAACAAATTATTATTAGCTATACATAACATGAGAAATTGCATAGTATGGCATATTTATGCACATCAAGTCTAACTATTGGCACATTTACGTTTTATCTTTTTATTATTTTATATTAAAAACTTCTTTTTTAGAATGATGTATTCATATATATATATATATATATATATATATATATATATATATATATATTGGGCTTTTTATGAAACAAAGCACTTTAAATTCCCGATGCCTGCTGGGGCGCGTTATGTGAGCAAGCTCCTTTCAGGAGTGAAACGCGTCATGGAAGACACTGGTCTTTGATCCTGCACGATGAAATAAAACAGACGAAACTGTTTGCACGAAAGATCGTGACTCTGGCTCTTCATTGAAGATTTAAACTTTGGGGGAAGTGGTCCTTGCCTGTCGGAATCCGCTGTGTGATTGGCGGTCAGGCTTTGCAAAGACATATATATATATATATATACACACACACACACATAAGTAATGAAATAAATATTCATAAATGAAAATTACTTTACCAAGGTATGTCTGTGAAATTATCTTAATCTTCAGAGCCCCCCCCTTTCCCCCCGCAACCCCTCAGATCCCCTATCTGCACCTGCCCCACTCCAGCCGCGGGAGGAGGAGAGAGCCTGGAAATGTCTGCACAGGTTTCTACTCTGGTGGGAGATTGTCAGCACCTTCAGCTGTGATTGTACAAATGGACTGAATAATCAGCGGCGGTTAGTGACATGCAAAAATGGTATGCGCCATGCGAACATACATAAAAACGCGCTCTACATGTTGACCCTTCTATTATTGTGGTAACTGCAAACACAACAATGATGGACAGAATGTGGATCAATGTCACACATTCACCCCAGTCCAAAGATCTGGGCCCAAATCCATCGTTTTTCCACTCCACACCACCCTGGGTTAGACAATGGCGATATGCAAATCAGCGCTGACCCTGTGCCCCATGGGAACAGTCCAGTCCGAACTACAAAAGCCATGTCCTTCCCAGAACGGAAACAAGCATCCGAGGACCGGCCCGGTTTCGAGGTAACACCTCTCAAGATCTCGGTGACCTGGAGGTCTTAAAGCGTCCTTTGTGCACCATATGTGTTATTAAGGCGGGATAGTGTGTTGAGCCATCCATCGTGTGGGGGTAAAGCTTCTGTGCTGGTGCCCTCATACAATTGTGAAGAAGTCTGAAAAGAAGTGCTCAGAAACTCCCCTTCTTCCGGTCTGTGCCTGCCATCTTACAGATTCATTAAATCGATTGGGGGAGAGGCAGTCACTCTGTTGCAAATAAAAGGTCACGTAGTCCATGTAGTTTCTTGAAGCTCCTTTATTCATGTAAGATGGTAAGTCAAGTATAAGAAGGAGAAACCCCACCAGGAGCAGCCTCCTGGCACTCAGCCCTCATCCAACTGCCAGACATCCACACAGAACATTCTAACAGGCTCTTACATCATACATTCTATGCTGAGCAGCAGGAATAAGTATAACACATCTCCCTTCTTTAATTCGAAGAACAATATGTAGGAATAGAAATTGCGGAGAATAAGTCAGATCACAAGTCAGATCACGCAATTTCAAAATAAATGTAAAATCAGATAAGATCAGCAATTTAACATTCACTCAAACAAATCACGCAAACCATCAAATAACATTCACACCACCTTCTCAACACAACATTACTCCCAAAGCGAAATAACCAACACACCATCATGCCAACGCATCACATACTCAACCCTAGAAACCAAACAAACCGACTGGCCAGGTCAGTAGGAGGCAAAAGGGTCCCAACTCACGGCGTGACAATACAAAACTTACATATGTGACATCCTTCACATCACTTAGGTCAAATAGATAGTCTGGTAAACATCCAGAAACGGAGCACTAAGCTCCCTCAAACTCCATGTAATAGGATACATAAGTTCCTATGATCAACACTGGGACATTTAGGTCCCAAAACCACTAAAATCTCGAATATGGAGCAAACTCCATGTAATAGGATACATAAGTTCCTATGATCAACACTGGAACATTTAGATTCCAAAAACCTCTTAAATCACAAATATGGGGCAAATTCCATGTAGTAGGATACACATGTTCCTTGCAAAAACATCACCACCCCACAAACTCACCACCATAGTTCACTCACCACCCTAAAGTAAACAGCACTGGAAACTGACCACGCCAGAAACTCACCAACGTAGGGCATATACTCACCACCCCACAAACACACCACCCCAGGGCACATACTACTCTAAAATAAACTCAATTGGAACCCTAACCACACCATGAATTAACAAATCACCTCAGGACAGAATACACCACCAATATGACCTCCCCAAAGATGAGTACTCAGTGTAAAATACACAAATCGAGACCTTATACTCCAACTAAAACCTTAAACCCACACACAAAACGACATTACAATGACCAACGATATAATGTTATCAACAGTCTCCGGTGAGCGGTCTCTCACCCGAGGTCTTCAAAGAAGTAGACATCTCTGTCCTTAATCTGCCGGTATCTGTATCAATCCATAGAAGTCCATAGAATCCATCGACATGCCTGCTGAGAAAAACACCCTCCATTGGTAGCATCATCTTCTCCACATCGACTTGCAGGGTATCAAAAGATTCATTGCCAGACAGCTGCTAAAAGTACATTACTATCTGCCACGACGTTCCGATTAACACCACAAGACTGGTAGTGACTCAGCATGTTTGTCTCCATGGTGATTTGCTAAACGAAGTCCCCGACATATCTTCGATACATTTCATGTAAAACTTAAAATGGAAGCACGCATCTGACGCAGCACTGGGTGGCTCTCGGCACGCCTGTGCTTGAAGAAACATTAAAGAATTACAGCAGCTGATCACAGACGTCAGAAAGCCCTTCACGCGGGAGACAGCAGGTAAGATTAAGGGTATTTACGACAGTTAAACTGTCAACTCTTGCGCAGTAAAAATTAAATGATAAAAATGGGAACAGGCTCTCTGCATATCTTGACTTTCACACAGAGAGTCCGATAATATTGTGGTGTCGGGCCCAAGGCCCACATATTGGCAAACACTGACACAGACAACAGGTGGCTTGGTACAGTAACTGGCCTCGAGCACGTGCACCCGGGCCCTTTTATTAGCGGGGTCACGTCACTCGTGACACCCGTGATGGATGGGTGTGGGGGTGTAGTGTGCCCAGCCCTTGGGGGAGTGGCTGGCTTTACAACTTCCTGCGGGACACTAGAATGTGTCTCGCAGGATACTACATTCCTCCCAAACTGTATTGAGGAACAAACAAAAATGCTAGTCCAACCTGTGGGGATAAAACAAACAGTTAACTAGTTACCACAGGGTCCATCAGTCTCTAGAGTCAGGTGTCAGGACGACAGCAGACCTGGGTTGGTGACTTGGCTTGCAGCAGAACCTTCTCGGCGGGCACCCATAGTTTAACCTGAGGGTCTCAGGACATTACCGCTGGCTTGGAGACGTCCGGAGACGTCCGCTGCATACCGACAGTTCGTCGACGGTGACATGACTTGCTGCTTTGCCTAGTTTCCACTTTGCTAACGTCCGTGATGGTCCGTGGCGGGTTCTAACAGTTCATTGTAGTGGGCTGCGTCATAAAGATGGATGGAGTCCTACAGGAGAGTTCACAGAGGTGTGGCTGGACCGACTGTCCTTGTTGAATGGCTGGGCTGTGACCGGAAACCTGTCGGTGGGGCAGAGTCTCTACTCGCTCTCCCGCCTGGGGAGGCCCGTTGTCGGGGTTGCTGCGGGACTGTAGGAGGGCTGTGCTGAGGGCTGCTTGTGTGCCGTCTGGGGGCAGCTGCAGGGCCGCTGAGGAGCTGTTACTTAGTCGCATGCCCAACTCCTACGGGTGGATGAGTTTTCGGCCAAGACTTGCCTTCGCTGCCGCGGTTTCGGTGCAGGCCAGGTTCACAGGTGGCCTCTGGTTTCTTTTGTCTGCTGGTGTGGCGACGGTGCAGGACTCAAATCTGCCGATCTTCTAGGAGTGGTGATGTTTGACGCAGGTTATGATGACTGGCGTGATGGCGGTTGCCCGCCATGTGGTGACCTGGGGTGACTTGCTGGGAGTGCTGAATGTCCGGAGGGACTTGGCAGCCATGTGCCTCCGCCTTGCTGAGCTGGAGTGTCTGTGGCGGCTTGACACGTAGAGTGTGGGGATCCTCTCTTGCCTGGCTTAGGGCCACTGCCGACTCCATCTTGAGGCGGTGTCACGACGAACACTCTGTGCTGATCTTCACCCTTGCCACCTGCGACAGGAGCAGGGATGCGCTTGACTTAGACTGCCGACATTCGGGGTGGCTGGTCACCTGAGGAAGCGTTGGGGAGAGACGCGGTTGGCGACTGCTGCGACTTATGTTCGGACCCTCTGTGAGTCTGTGTCCAGGGACGTCGGTCCTCCTTGGTGGCCGTCTGACGTCTCAGGGTGTGCGATTGGCTTGCTGTGAGAATCCTCCATCTTCTCCCATTGTCGGTTTGCTCAGCTCACCTGTATTCATCCGATCTTCGGGGTGACAGGGCTGTCACTCCTCTTTTCTCTAAGGGCGTTGCGCTTGGACTTTGAGGCACTGGCTTCTGACTTCGCTTTGGCGTGCTTGTCCGGACTGGCAACTTTGCGATGTGCTTCTTGTTTGTTGATGGAGCATCTGTGGCTGTGGCGGCATGTCACGCAGGGTGTGCGACTCCTCTCTTGCTTGTTGTGGGTCACCGCCGACTCCATCTTTAAGAAGTGCGAGGAAGGACGCTTTGTGCAGTCTTCGGCCTACTGCAGACTTCGCTGGGGTGGTGGAGACTTGGGTGCTCTTCTACCAACGTGACGGTCAGTCACGTGTTGCTGGTTGAGGGAACATCTGTGGCGGCATGCCACGTGGGGTGTGCAACTCCTCTCCGAACTCTTCTGGGTCACCGCCGACTCCATCTTGAGGCAGTGCGTAGGAGGACACTCTGGGTTGGCGCGGCCTACTGCGGGGTTTCGTTGGTGCAGCCGAGGTGTAGCTGCTCTTCGTGCTGCGTTCAGCAGTGCTTCTTTGTGAGGACTTCGCTGTCTTTTGGGCGCCTCTTTGACTTCGTGCGCCCTATCTTCTCTTTGAGCGCTTTCTTCGGCCATAGATGGGCCCACGTTGTATCATGCTGTGGTGTACACGTACTCTTGCAGGAACGAGTAATGTGTGCTCTTCTTTGGTGGTGGCGCTTGGCAGCCACTCGTGGTGCTCGCTCTGCACCAGTCTCTCTTGTGCTTGTGGTGGCAATCGCTGTCTTGAGACGCCTCTGGCGTTCTGCCTTTGCTGGTGGCGGCTGTCTTTGTCGTTGCTGCTTGTGTCGCTTGGCCCTTGGCCGGGCTGGAGAAGCGTCCGTAACGTAGCGTTGGTAACGTGCAATGGCTCTTTTCCCTTTTTTTTTGTTGAGAGTTTGGGCCGCCCGTTGTGGTGCGTCGTGCACCCACCTCCAGTCTTTGCTGTGTCTCTCCTAGCCTTCTACTCCGTCTGGTGGGCTTGCTGCGTTGGGGCCGTGCAGACTGACTGGCACCTCTGGTCAGTGTCCAGGGACCTCCTGGTTTCGGTGGTGGTGAGTGAGACGATGCCCTGCTTGGGTGCACGGCTACCCCTCGCGGGGTCCTGGCTGCTGTGACTGTCCTGCTGCCTGTGCGTGCGTCCGCGGGGCTGTGTTCGCAGTAGGGCTACTGCTGCAGAGGGTGTTGTTGCCTCGCTCGGGTGGCCAGTCCGTGTCCAGGGGTGCCTTGGACTTCTTGGGGTCCTTGGCAGTGGCGTGTGGGGGTATACCTGGCTCTCTGACAGCTCTGCCGTGCCGGTGACAGCGACCGTCCTGTGGCCAGCTGAATGGTCTCCCTTCCAGAGCAGTGGCCTGTGTCAGGGCATGGAGCACCTGTGTTGTGGGGCGGCGGTCGTTTCCTGCAGGGTAGAGTGGAGGGGGTACAGTTCACTCTCTTCTGTGTTTCTTACAGTCACTCGGTGGTGCTGCAGTAGCTTTCCAGGGCTGTTGCGGTTGAGGCTGCTGGATGGCATACGTTGGAGGGGCCAGGGAGTGACTGGAAGGTGCTCCTTGCCCCTGGGAATGGCCACTTGGGTGTCGGGGTGCCTGTGTTCTCTCGTTTCCCGTGTGCTCCCGAGAATTGGTGACACTATTGGCTGCTCGGTGTTGGGATCCTCTCAGTCTCCCCTGCGACCTGTGCGACTTGCATTTCCAGTTGCGATGTAGCCGTATGACCACTAGGTGGCATGCCGTGCGTGCTGCCGGTTGCGGGTGCTGCAGGGGCTGGTGCAAACCGTTGTGTTGTGCTGGCACGTGGCGCTGCTTGGGTGCGGGCAGCGGCGGAACCAGATCACGCTGTTGGACGCCAGGCGGCGCTGGCACCAGTGCTGGGGGCAGCTGTGGTTTCTCTGCTGCGACTGACACCCTGAGATATGTGTGCTGGGGTCACGTAGTCGTCCTTGTCCGTGTTGTCTAGACTCATGCAGTGCTCGTCTTTTCTTTCTTTACCTGGAAGGCTTCACCATGCTGCTGGCCTTTTGTTTCTAAGCTGTTTCTCTGCCAACAGGCGCTGTAGCCACCATCAGCCACTAGGTGGCCGTGTAGCCTTGTTTGTAGGCTCGGGCAGCTTTCCTAACGCTGCAGGTCTTGCTGGCCACCGGTGCTTCACTTGAGGGGCTTCACACAGGCTGTAGCGCCGGACTTCGGTCGCTCCAAAAAGTAAGTCCTTGTGGCTGGGTGATTCTGTCGACTTCCTGCAGGATTCTCCACCGCTGTCGCTGAGGCTGTGCTCCAGAGTCACTGGTGCGGGAGTAACTCCGGGTCAGGTGCGGAGCCTCTTAACATGGGGACGGTCTCGTTGCTTGCTGGCCGGCGAGGGTTGCCAATGCTGATGCTGCTCTTTCCCGTTAACTTCGCACTCCAAACAGGTAGCGCTGGCAGTCCAGGGGTGCTTCAGGGTGTATACGGTGCTGCGGTTGAGCTTCGCACAGCTTGCCTTGTTGGGGAATGCGTTCCCCCTCTCCTTCAGAGGGCGGCAGGGGTTGGGGAAGTAAACTGGGTAGCTTGATGGCGCGTCGCGTGTGAGAGCGGAGGTACGGCTGAAAACAGTCGTCCTCCCCTATGGGCCTCGCTGGGGTTCCACCCGCATGCTTTCTCTCACCTCCGTTTATGACTGCCAAAAACCCAGCCTGTCGTTCCGATACCGGGAGCAGTGCTGGTTCGTCTGCATGACGGGCTGCTGGGCCTAAGCTGGCTGCTTCTGTGAGGTGGAGGAGGCGCTCGCGGGTCTCTGGGCTCTGTAAACCTCCCCCTCAGAGCGTGGCAGGGGGAGCGGCAGGCTCTCACCGGGACGGCATAGCCTCTCCTCCTTTTTCCGGTGCCAGAGGTGACGAGGTACGGCAGTCCCTGGTTGCTGTGCTGGGGCAGGGGGCGGAGGTTTCACGCCCGATATCTCCTGCTGACAGGCGGTTGGACACGGCCCAGGATGGGAGTGCTGCCTGCCCGGCTCTTTTCACCTTTCTCCCCGGGAATGATGATGGGCAGAGCGGCAAACATGCGGGGTCAGACCCGCCTCGTCGCTAGTGTGGTGTCGGGCCCTAGGCCCACATATTGGCAAACACTGACACAGACACCAGGTGGCTTGGTACAGTAGCTGGCCTCGAGCACGTGCACCCGGGCCCTTTTATTAGTGATGTCACGGCACTCGTGACACCCGTGATGGATGGGTGTGGGAGTGTAGTGTGCCCAGCCCTCGGGAGAGTTGCTGGCTTTACGACTTCCTGCGGGACACTAGAACGTATCTCGCAGGATACTACAAATATCAACTGTGCGCTGCTCCTCTTAAATTGTAAACGACTAAGTAAGAAAATAAATGACTTTTCCTGCGTGCAGCTCTCTTTGAATCCGATTTCCTCAGAAATCACATAAAAGGTTCACGAGGGTAATGAACTGTCTGTTCACAATGACACATCCAACTCCGTGAAAGCAGGCAACTAAACCTTGTTCCATACATCCACAGTTTTCTCTTTTTTTTTTTTGTTAGAGACCGAGCACAGCCGTCATCATCAATCTGGTTAATGTCACATCACACGGGGACACCATGGGGCTCTGGGGCTAGTCGCACGTGATACCAGAGGGTTGTTCTCAGTAACAGCTTGCAACTCCACTCCTCATCACAGCACCAGTTTAAATACGAGCAGGCAGCAGAACATGGCACACTTCTCTGCTCATAACGCCAGTAAAGATGACTTCACCTTGGACATGTATGCTTAATCTGGCACTTAAGGTTCAGGGCGACCGATTTCGGGATCACTTGTAGTGGTTTTGTAGTGCCAGTTAGCTTAAACATATGTTTTAAAATGCAAAAGTCTTTTACCTTGATTCAGTTCTGTTTCCTTATATTTTCTTTCCTCCTTGTAAGTTCTCTAGATGGGTTATATAGAGTTATCTTGCACGCTGTAGGTTCTTTGAATTATTTCTCATAAGGTTGAGATTCTTTACTCCTTGTAGGTACCTTAGTTTGCTTGTAGGTAGTTTTTTGCACGCTCTAAGTTCTCCAAACGTCGCCAAAAATGTTGTAAATAAAAGGTCACGTAGTCCATGTAGTTTCTTGAAGCTCCTTTATTCATGTAAGATGGTAAGTATAAGGAGAAACCCCACCAGGAGCAGCCTCCTGCCACTCAGCCCTCATCCAACTGCCAGACATCCACACAGAACATTCTAACAGGCTCTTACATCATACATTCTATGCTGAGCAGCAGGAATAAGTATAACACGCTCCTACCCCAGTCCCCACTCAGGGGTTAGCGAGGGCGCCTCTCAGCATGGGGCCGAGATAAAGGTTTGAGGGATTGGAGGTGTTATATATCCTAGTCCCACATGAAAGCCTCCCACCAGAGCACCGGCTGCTCATGCTCCCCAAAACCCTTGCCAATATGTGATGATGGCCAAGCTACTCGTAGCTTAAAAAGAAGAGCTTCCTGGAATATTTTACTTCATTCAAGAAGCGCCTCGTCAAGATCACAGACAATCAAGGCACACTGGTGGTTCCTTCCAGGAGCTCACCTCAAACATATACGGTGATAGAGGTGACTTGCTTATTAAACCGACCCCATTTGCTGTGTACTTCCCTTTAAAAGTTATGTGCTTCTGTGATTTGTAAATAAAAATAAATGTAAATGTTGGAATTTGTAAAGCGCACAGCTACCTCCACCGGAGGTGTCCCGGCGCTGTCCGTATACCGCTTAGGAACCCTTCCTGGCTTCCCTGGGAAATGTCCACTCCTGGGCACCCCCGAGGTGCAGCCAGGCATCCCAGCGCTTTTGGGGCCACTGTGGAGATTAAGCAAGCTATTGCCCAGAGTTGCAGAGTGGGACTCATGATTAGAATAGGCACCGAGGCAAGAATTATCAGGTCCGGGGAAATTGAGTCCAAGAGCCGCCGAGGCGGGAATTGAACCCTGGTCCCGGGCCAGACCTCTGCATCAGGGTCTGCCGCTCTAACCATTGAGCCACACTTCCCTGCGTCTATTTCATTTGGAAGTGTCTAAAAGTAACCCTGGATATGGTCTGTGCAGCCTGGTACTGACCTGCACAAAACGAGTTTGTAATCTAAACTGAATCCACTGTAGACAGTAAACCCACCAGTGGCTAAGACCTTCCAATGACTTGTGACATCATTAGTAACTAAGAATTCACCACTGACCATGACCTCACTAGTTATTTACCTAATTCATTACAGTGAGATCGTCTTTACCACTGAATTCCCTAATCCCTGTTATGTCACTAGTGACCGTGATCTCATCAATTGCTGTGACCTCAAGAACGACTGTGACTTCACCAGTGACTGACATCACTAGTGATTTGACCTCATTTGTTGCAGCGGCCTCATGGCTGTTACTTCACAAGTAACCTTGACTTTAAAATGATTCTAACCTCATCGGGCACTGTGACCTCAGGTACATACATAAGAACAATCTTTTGCAATAGGTCTTGCATTACTGAAAGATTGATCTATTGGTGTTGCCTTATGTACAACGCCAATAGGTCAAACTTTCAGTAATGCGAGTCCTATTGCATTGCACATGCGTGATCCTACCTCTGGGATCCCAGGACTTGCTTCAGCAGGACAGTGGCCTGTAGAAAACGGAGTAAATGTTCCCCTCCACATAACAACATGGATGGATGCTGAATTTATGCGTGAAGGGAGGGGGGCCAACTGGCCAACCAAAAGAATCAATTGGTGATGTCCACCGGGAGGGAACCAAACACGGAAAGGGAGGACAGATACACAATATTAATCAACCTAACAAAGAAAAACTAAAAGTTTCACTTACCTTATCCTGTAGCACATCTTCAATGTTCTCCAGTACCTGGCACCAGACTCCTCCGAATGTGACGTCCCACAGCCAACTACCTTCTCCAATGCAGACACTGCTCTCATGCTGTTAACAATATTAAGCAGCATGAGTGAAGAGTCTGGATTGGCTGGAGCGGGCTGGCTCAGCGCTCCGAAAGGCACTGGAGGAATGTGCCTACTCTCTCTGGAGAGGTTTGAAGTGCGATGTCGGGCTGGCCATATGAAGACAGCAGGCCAAACCAACATGCTCAATTCAAACTGAAGTGGCCACTCTTCACTGCTGCCAATCAGCAGCAATGACACACTGGCCACACCCAAAACTCAGTTCGAATGGGTAAAAAGTAAAATTGTGATAAAATGATTTTATTACCATTTTATTTTACACACTTTCTGCAGCAGTGTAAGGGGGGGGAGTAACACTCCTCCACTCGTATGCACAAACCGCTGCAGTGACTCAGATGCAACACGTTATCATGAGTAGTGCAAATCAGTTTTGTGTTCTGCCCACACATCATCTTTTTCCACTGGTGTGAACTGTGCCTCCTCCTCCAGGCCTGCCCCTCTTAACAGCCACATTCATCTTCCTGTACGAAGGGGGTTTCACGGTGACTCCTCTACTCTGGGACCTGAATTGTGCTGTTCTACTCTGGGACTGACTTGTCTCTGTCCTGGTGCCGCCCATGGGGACCTCTGGGTGACAGATTCTGGGCGCTTGATAAGAATCTACACGGCTGAGCCAGATATCACAACTGTGCAGGAGCTACTCTCTCAAAATTGTCACTAAATGTCCGGGATCCTCTCCTCACGTCACGAGCTCTCAGTAAGGTCCAGGGCGCTAATTGTATGTGTTTAGTTAAAATAAACTTCACATTGGACAAACTAGGACGAAGGAGCCAGGCTGATAAATTATGTGAAATGCTTTTTCAGCCCTAGACCTGTTGGTGAAACCTCATGTTTCTTGATCTTGCAAACACTGCAGTGCTGGTTTCATGTGGCAGGTGCTGTGCTCGGTTCCACACGTTCACATGAAGCCTAGCTTCAATGCTGACGGCTGTGGAGGGGCAGGTGGGCTGCGCAGCACAAGGGGCAGTAACATGGCTTTGCAGCACAAGGGGCACTTACATAGCAGGGGAAGGTGGGCTGTGCAGCACAAGGGGGCAGTTACATAGCAGGGAAAGGTGGGCTGTGCATACAACGGGGCAGTTACAAAGCAGGGGAAGGTGGGCTGTGCAGCACAAGAGGCAGTTACATAGCAGGGGAAGGTGGGCTGTGCAGCACAAGGGGGCAGTTACATAGCAGGGGAAGGTGGGCTGTGAAGCACAAGGGGGCAGTTACATAGCAGGGAAAGGTGGGCTGTGCATACAAGGGGGCAGTTACATAGCAGGGGAAGGTGGGCTGTGCAGCACAAGGGGGCAGTTACATAGCAGGGGAAGGTGGGCTGTGCAGCACAAGGGGGCAGTTACATAGCAGGGGAAGGTGGGCTGTACAGCACAAGGGGGCAGTTACATAGCAGGGAAAGGTGGGCTGTGCATACAAGGGGGCAGTTACATTGCAGGGGAAGGTGGGCTGTGCAGCACAAGGGGGCAGTTACATAGCAGGGAAAGGTGGGCTGTGCAGCACAAGGGGGCAGTTACATAGCAGGGGGAAGGTGGGCTGTGCAGCACAAGGGGGCAGTTACATAGCAGGGGAAGGTGGGCTGTGCAGCACAAGGGGGCAGTTACATAGCAGGGAAAGGTGGGCTGTGCAGCACAAGGGGGCAGTTACATAGCAGGGAAAGGTGGGCTGTGCAGCACAAGGGGGCAGTTAGAACAGCAGGGGAAGGTGGGCTGTGCAGCACAAGGGGGCAGTTACATAGCAGGGAAAGGTGGGCTGTGCAGCACAAGGGGCAGTTACATAGCAGGGGAAGGTGGGCTGTGCAGCACAAGGGGGCAGTTACATAGCAGGGGAAGGTGGGCTGTGCAGCACAAGGGGGCAGTTACATAGCAGGGGAAGATGGGCTGTGCAGCTCAAGGGGGCAGTAACATGGCAGAATCAGGTAGGCTGCGCAGCACAAGGGGCAGTAACATGGCAGGGGCAAGCAGGCTGTCACATAATGCAAATCTATGTATGGGGAGCAACCTGTGTAGATCTCACACTAACCGCGCAGGAGAAGGGTATCCTTCCTATCTGCATTCCTTCGTGTTAGAGCACATGTGTTATGCATTAAGCTTTTTTTTACACCTGTTGCACAGAAAGAACATACTTGAGTGCAGCACTTTAGAGTGCAGCATTTCTCGTACAAAAGAAAACTTTTTCCAGCCGTGCCCTCCTGAGGGAGCTGCAACCTCCTTGGGGAATTCTCTAGCGATTCTGGAAATAAACTTTTTATAAAAGTATTTTTCCCATCAGATCAGATAATCTTTATTCGGTATACATTAAATAGTATAACCATAAAAGCATACAATAATATATATTTGAAAAATCCACAAAAATCCATAAGAAATTCAAACAAAACGACAGTTAATTATCACATCCCAAGATTTGATAAGCAATTAGGGGTGGGCAAAAAATTCTGCTACACCAGTGGAATTTTGTCCAATCCGCGTTCTGCACCGAGTTCAGAAAAACTCTGTGAAGTGACACAGAGCGGAGTTTTCTCTCTGGAGCGTCTCAACATTAAGTTGGTAGGCGCTCGTAAGAAAAAAATTGGGCACTATATCTCGTCTCTGCAAGATTGCTCAACGCAGGTGTTGGCAGATGGTGGCGGCCGCTCAAGTTGAGAAATCTGCCACTCGAGTAGAATGCCTGTTCGAGAGGCAGAAAGCAGCAGCGCCCACTGGTGTGATGCCTAATGCCATTCGCGCTGATTTTACAACGTGGGACAAACTCCCAGCACAAAAAAAATCAGTGGGAGCAGTGCGACTCTGCCGCTCATGGAACTCCGAATAGCACGGCAGAGTTCTTCTAGCACTTTGCAGAGTTCTGCAGAAAACTCCGCAAAACTCCACCCAAGCCTACTTAGCATGGCCTAAAGGAAAATGCTACTTACCAGTATGCATCTGTTCTTGGCATGTAGGGCTGCAGAACCACACACTTTTGCATTAGATCACCATCTGGTGGTGCTCCCAGATTATTACACTTTGTTGTTGTCTTGGAAGAGTCTTTGTCTGCTAGATGACTCCTCCCTTAGACCGTAGTGCGCATGGGCATCGACTCCATCCTCAGATTGTTTTCGCCATTGGGCAAATGATGGAGTTGTATCATTACAGATAAGGATGACCATGTATTGTGTATCTTAATAAGATAATACTGGAACAGATATAGGTAGCCAGGGAGGCGGTGGGCGTGTGTGGTTCTGCAGCCCTACATGCCAAGAACAGATGCATACTGGTAAGTAGCATTTTCCGTTCGAGGCATATGGGCTGTAGACCACACACTTTTGCATAGATTGCACAGCAGTTTCTCCCTTAGCGGCGGTCACCCACATCTGTTGCAGTAGCTTGAAATAATGTCTTTAGTACAGCCTGGCCCACACTTGCTTGTTGTTTTACCTGCACATCTACACAGTAGTGTTTTGTAAATGTGTGCGTAGTAGACCATGTAGCTGCTTTACAGATATCATCTAATGGTATGTTTCCTAAGAATGCCATAGATGCTCCTATCTTACGGGTAGAATGAGCCCCAGGAGGAATGGATAAAGTGCGTTTTACTTTATGGTAGCAAATTTAAATACACTTAACAATCCATCTAGCAATGCATGATTTTGAAATTGGATTGCCTTTATGTGGAGGTGAAAAGGACACAAACAGTTGTTTAATTTTACGAAAAGGTTTTGTCCTATCTATGTAGTATAGAATTGCTCTTTTTACATCTAACGTGTGAAGAGCCCTTTCTGCAACTGTTTGTGGTTGTGGGAAAAATACCGGCAACTCAATGGATTGGTTGAGATGGAACGGTGAAAAGACTTTTGGCAGAAACTTTGGATTTGTCTTGAGAACCACTTTATTATGATGCAGTTGTATAAATGGTTCTTGGATTGTTAAAGCCTGGATCTCACTCACTCTTCTTAGTGATGTGACTGCTACTAAAAAAGCAACCTTCCATGTAAGAAACTGTAACTCACACTTATGCAATGGTTCAAAGGGTGGACCCATAAGTCTTATAAGAACAATATTTAAATTCCATACTGGAGAAGGTGGTATTCTTGAAGGAATTATTCATTTAAGTCCTCCCATGAACGCTTTTATTGCAGGTACCCTAAACAAGGACAAATGTTGTCTGTTTTGTAGACATGCTGCTATAGCAGCAAGATGTAATATAATTGAAGAGTATGCTAAATTAGATCTTTGTAGATGTAAGAGATAGCATATGATGTTTTGTATAGAAACATCTAAGGGGTTAACCTTGTTATGTGTGCAGTATACAGCAAATCGTTTCCATTTTGCTGCATAACATGCTCTAGTGGTCGGACGTCTTGCTTCTTTAATGACATCCATGCAATTAGGAGGTAAATTTAGATATCCAAACTCTAAGACCTCAGGAGCCAACTCGCTAGATTGAGCTGCATTGGGTCTGGATGCATAATCTTGCCATGGTTCTGTGTTGGTAGATGTGACGAGAGTTTTAGTTTGTGATGTGGTACTACAGAGAGCTGCAGTAGCGTTGTGTACCACGGTTGTCTTGCCCACGTTGGTGCTATTAGAATCAATGTGAGAGAATGTTGCCTTAGTTTCCGTACCACTAATGGAATTAGTGGGTGAGGTGGAAAAGCGTACGCAAATTTGTTTGACCAGTTCATCCATACCGCATTGCCTTTGGATAGTGGGTGTGGGTATCTGGTGGCGAAGCTTAGGCATTTGGAGTTGCTTTGTGTTGCAAACAGATCTATCTCTGGTTGTCCCCACATTTGAAAAAATGGCTGAAGAAATTGAGTATGCAGCTCCCATTCGTGTATCTGTTGTCTCTGACGACTTAACAGATCTGCCAATTGATTGTGAACTCCTGGTAGATGTTCTGCTAACAGATAAATGTTTTGAGGAATGGTTCATCTCCAAATGCTCTGCGCCAGCCGGGAGAGTTGTAGGGAGTGTGTTCCTCCTTGCTTTTGAATGTAATACATTGCTGTCATATTGTCCGTCCGGACTAGTAGAGCTTTGTTTGATATGTAATGCTGGAACGATTGTAGAGCTTGAAAGATTGCTAGTAACTCCAGATAATTTATGTGAAGTACCTTTTTGTTTTATTGTCCACGTACTGTGCACTGTATGACTTTGTCAGTGCGCTCCCCATCCCATGAGAGATGAGTCTGTGGTCAGTATTATTTGTGGAACTGGCTCTATAAACGGCCGGCCCTTTGAAAGGTTTTTGTTGTTCCACCATTGCAGAGTGCGATGCGTCCGGTCGTCTACCACCACCAGATCTGCTATTTTCTGTCGAGCCTGATTCCACTGACCTGCCAAGCATTGTATGACTTGCGTATGGGACTATGAAAATGCAAGATGCCATCAATCCTATTAACTGCATAAATACTCGAGCATGTAGTGAGTGAGTATTGTGCTTGGAATGATTTGATGAGATTCTGCATAGCTTGTATTCTCAGTAAGTTGGGGTACTCTATTGCCTTGGAGGTATCTATAGTTGCACCTAGGTACTGCTGAGTCAGGGACGGTTGTAGATGTGATTTCTTTAAATTCACTGTAAATCCCAACTTGTGTAGCAGGCAGACTGTTTGATGCGTGTGCTGTACGCATTGGTTGTATCTTGGATTTTATTAGCCAGATATGGGAATACATGAATGTTGTCCCTTCTTAAGTGTGCTTCTACTACTACTGCTAGACACTTTGTGAATACTCGAGGTGCTGTTGTCAATCCGAAGGGGAGCACCTTGAATTGGTAGTGCTGACCTTCTAGCACGAACCTTAGGTATTTTCTGTGAGACTGATGAATGGGAATGTGGAAGTAGGCGTCCTTGAGGACTAATGTGGCAAGGAAGTCGCTTTCTCTAGCAACGGTAAAACTTGTTGTAATGTGACTATATGAAAGTGGTCTGAGTGTATGTACTGGTTTAGGGGTCTTAGATATAGACTTGGTCTGAGAGACCCGTCCTTTTTGCGTATGAGAAAATAAAGGGAGTAAACTCCTGTGTTTTGATGTTGCTTTGGTACTGGTTCTATTGCATTCTTTTGCAGTAGTGATTCCACCTTTTGCCTTAATAGTAAGAGGTGTTCTTGTGACATAGGACGTTGTCTGGGTGGTATTGTTGGAGGAGTGGAAGTGAACTCCAGGCAATAACCTGACTGAATTATTTGTCTCACTCACCTGTCTGTGGTGATGGAGTTCCAGACAGATAGGAACTGTTGTAATCTTCCTTCGACCGGAGTGGAATGGTCTGGGGGATGAAAGGGAAGTCACTGTTTGGGAGTAGAGGCGTTAAGTTCCCATTGATTTTGCAGTATCCGTATCTTTCTTCATCTTTTCTAGGGCACTGTCTACATTTGGACCGAAAAGATGTTGTTGGTCAAATGGCTGGTTTTATATACTGGCTTGTACTTCAGGTTTGAAGCCAGAGATTCTTAGCCATGCATGCCTACGCAACAATACCCCTGTATTTACTGCTCCAGATTCTGTGTCTGCAGTGTCTAGCGTGCATCTTATTAGTTATTAGTTATAACCTTTCCTTCCTCTATTAAGTCAGCAGCCCTAGCCTTATATTGTTCTGGCAGCATGCACGAGTGACTCAAGCTCATCATAATGAGCTCTGTCATATCTTGCTAACAGAGCTTGAGTGTTAGCAATCCTCCATATATTGGCAGCTTGTGATAGTGTGCGTTTCCCTGAAGCATCTAAAAGCTTTGATTCTTTGTCAGGGTGTGGAGCATCCCCTGTTGTTTGCGAGTTGGCTCTTTTTCTCGCATTTGACACTACCAGAGAGTATAGTGGCAACTGCCCCTTAATGTATGCAGGATCAGAGGGAGCCGCTTTATATTTCTTTTCCAGTCTGGGGTTAATTACCCTGGCCCTGACTGGGTCTTTAAATATTTCTGGTGCGTGTCGTACCACTCCATTAAGTATTGGAAGTGTGGTAGTGGTTTTATGGGACGTTAACAGTGTATCCAAAAGAAAATCCTCTTTTATTGGATCTGTATGCAGGTCTACACCATGAAAAGTAGCTGCTCTATGGATGAGTTGTGTGAACCCAATGGTGTCATCTGGTGGAGATGGCCTAGACGGGTATGCCTCGTTTTGTGGTAGATCTGGTGCATCTGGTGCATTGTAATCCTCCCATGGGTCACCTGATGATCCAGCCATATCATCTGAGTCATTCATGTTATCTATTTGTTGATACCTCTGTTGTGAGTATGTATCCCCATAATCCTCCTCTTGTGGTATTATACTATGTGTACTAGCTGGTGAGTGCACAGAAGAAATATCTGGTAGTATTTCTGGTGAAGGAATATTTGTAGGGGAAGTCTGAATATGTTTCTTTGGAGGAACAGGTGATGCTTTAGGACAGTCCATTGTCCTCTTTTCAGGCACTGTGTACACTTTTCCAGTGTTTGGATACATTTTTTGTCTTTTGCCTTACATCAGGTTGGAAAAGCTCTTCTACAGGTAAATCTTTTTTCGGTGCCGATTTATGTGGTTTGGAACCATCAGGCCTAGCCTTCACAGTGTTTATTGCCTTGGAAACAGTTCGTGATTTTGGTGTCGAAGACTTTTCTAGCTTTTTCTTTGGATCTGTGCTTTTTGCATCTGAAGCTTTCGGTGACGAAGAGAGTTTCGATATGGAAACCGCTTTCGGGTCTGCTTTTTTCGCTACCAAAGTTGTCTGTGTTTCGGTAACTTTTGGAAAGTCTTTCGGTGCCGAACTTGGTTTCGGAACCTCTTTCGTGCCGAATTTGGTTTTGGTTCGGTAACTTTCGGCATTAATGGGTGTGTCGGTGCCGGTGTTAACTTCGGTTTAAGCACTTGTTTTTCGGGACCGACAGTCTGACTCGAGCCCAAGCCGGCTGGAGACTTTATAATACTCTTCGCTGCAGAGCCCGAAGGCGGGACGTCGGAAGGTTTCGATCGGTGTGCACCCGGACCCGAAGGCGGTGGTGGAACCGAAGCCTGTCCCGGTATGGGGGGGGTGAACAGGGTCGACACTCTTACTCACGACCTGTTGACCAGCTGGAAGAAGATAGTCATCTTCGGATCGATCCTCCTCACCGGAAGCTGACTGATTCGGAAGCAACGTCTTCTTCTTGTTCTTCGACGTCTACCTCGATCGGCGCCTCGTCGATGATGAGGTCTGGTGTCGACGACGATGACTGCTCCATAGCGCTTCAAGCTCGACGATCCCGGATTGTTTTCTTGGACTGGAACGAAGCGCAGGCCTCACAGTCTCGACTCTGGTGCTCTGGAGACAAGCACAAGTTGGAAACCTCATGCAGGTCGGTGTGGGGAAACTTGTGTCCACCCTGACAGCACTTCTTGAACGGTGTTCTTTCCATGAGCAAAGGCCCAGTGGCGCAGTTGGGCCCAACGGCCCCGCTGAGCGCTGGAATGGAGAAGTGGATCCTCTCTTCGACGCGGGTGACCGGAATCAGTGTCGAAGACGATATTGATGTTGTAGGGGCCGAGCGATGAACACACCCGAGCCCGATGGCGGAAAAAAACAATCTGAGGATGGAGTCGATGTCCATGCGCACTACGGTCTAAGGGAGGAGTCACCTACAAGACAAAGACTCTTCCAAGACGACAACAAAGTGTAATCATCCGGGCCCACCACCAGACGGTGATCTAATGCAAAAGTGTGTGGTCTGCAGTCCATATGCCTCGAACAGAGGTGTTCACAGTCCAAATTCATCTTTTTGTAACAAGGTTCATATATTTACTGTTAAGACCACCATAGAAATGACATTAAGTCCCAGGCTAAAAGAAATAAAAAATATATATAGAGAAGTACTTAGTGCAGATAAAAACATCAAAGAGTGGACTTTACTTAATAAGCAAAGTGCAGCCGATCACTATTGAACAGTTCCAACTACAGGAAATACCAGATGCAGTTATTCCCTTCCACACTAGCTTTCTCAGTTTTTTTAAACAATTTTTTATTGATATTCTCCGTTCATCATGCAATCAATGTAATGACACCTAGCAGACCATTACGCAGATGGTCTATTGTCCAGCATATAGTACAGGAGAAATCAACTTTCAACATTCTTCTCCTAACCACACTAGCTTTCTCAGATGGGTGGCAGTAGGTGAGAATGTATAAACAATCAGGCAAATAAACTTCAACTCAAGAAGCTGTAAATAACACAAAGCAGATCTACAACTTATTTTCTTATCATTGGTGTAGGGAATAAACTGTCAATAGTTATGAATACTCATTTGAAGTTCATAATTGAAGTTCCAGGTTATGTTGAAGATACCTTTTGTGAAACGATCTTTCAACATCTAGGGTTCCAAAAAGTGTAGACAATATAGGGTCACAGAATGTCCTTTTTAACAAACCTCTTACTGCATTCTGTGTATGCAAATGGCTTGTCACCCATGTGAAATGTCTGGTGACAGTGAAGATCACTTATTCACTAACCTCTTCTTGTTCTGAGTGCAAGAAAATAACTCTCATCCATGTAAACTCTACAATGATACTGAAGGTCTGTTTCATACATAAAACTCTTCACACATTCAAAGCATGAAAATTGTTTCTCACCTGTTTGAATTATCTGGATATGTTTAAAACGTGTGAGCTGATTAAAAATCTTTTCATAATGATTGCATGAAAGTGGCTTCTTTGTGGGTTCCCAGGTGACGTCGAAGCTTTGTCCTTTGAGTAAAGCTTTTTCCACACACAGTGCAAACAAAGGGCTTCTCACCAGTGTGGATACTTCGGTGACGTTCTAAATCTGACTTATAGAGAAATCTCTTCTCACACTCGCTGCAGATAAAGGGTTTCTCAATTGCAGCGCTGTGGATTTTCAGGTGGCGTTCAAGTCCTGGTTGGCGAGTAAAGCACTTACCACACTCACTGCAGGAAAAGCGTTTCTCAATTTCACCTTTGTGGATTTTCATATGGCGTTTGTGGTTTGATTTGCGAGTAAAGCTCTTCCCACATTCAGTGCAGGCAAATGGCTTTTCATCATTTTGAATTCTCTGATCTTGTTGAAAGTCTAATTTAAATGCAAAGCTGTTAATATGGCTTTTGTGGTGATGCTGAAAATCTGACTCGGACACAAAGCACTTCCCACATTCATAGCAAGGAAAGGGTTTCTCAAGCTCACCCGTATGTATGTTCTGGTGACGTTTAAGCCCTCCCGGCTGAGTAAAACCTTTCCCACATTCAGTGCAGAGAAAGGGTTTCTCACCTGTGTGGATTCTCTGGTGACAATGAAGAATTGACAACTGGGTAAACCTTTTCGGACATTCAGTACAGGAAAAGGGCTTCTCACCAGTATGGATTCTCTGGTGACGAAGAAGATAGGACTTGTGAGCAAAACCCTTTCCACAATAGCTACAGGGAAAGCGCTTCTTTAGCCCATGGTATTTCCGATGGTGTAGATGATTCCCAATTCTTTTAAATGCCTTTGTACCATCAGTGGAGAGGGTGTGCTTGTACTCACTTTGGAGTGTTTGATATTGGTTAAGGACAGGCTTTGGAATAGAGGTCTTGTTTTCATTGTATGTAGTGGACTCCTTCACAAGCATGCTTGACATACCTGACATAGAATGAAAAAATAAATTAGGAAAAATATTTTCTTAATTAAACAAAACACATCTCAGTTGCCACCTGTGAAAGAGGGACAGTCATAATACAGACAAACAATGAATGATAGTCAAGAAGCAGAAAGATGTCACATTGTTCTCTGATGGGCATGTGCACTGAACTGCAAATGTTATTCTGCCCTATTACTGACAAAACTCAAGAGGTCCAATGAAAGCAAGTGTTGGATACCTTGAGTGACAAACATGTACCAGTCCGTGCAATGACTGGCGAATGCCCAGTGATGGAAAAGTGGCATGATTTTAAGCAGGCTAGAGCTGAAAAACAGCCAATCGATTACAGAACAACTGAGAAATTCGATCAATCAGATTCTTCCGAGTAGATTACATCTTGGTTGTTATTATGGGAAAACCACTGTGTAGTTAATATGTTCTGTTAGTCAGGAGTCTTTTGAAAGTTTTAAAACAGGATCGCCTGTATATTTTAAGTTTGGCCCCAAACAGCTTTAGTCCTCTGCCTGATAACAGATTATCAATTAAAAATGTATTTGTTAGAGTGCAGTGCACTTCTAACCATAAATTGTTACAGTGAGATTTATATTAAGAGGTGAACGGGATAGCCAAACTCCTAGATGGCCAACAAGAAGTGTTGCAAGGCTGCCTGGGAAGAGAGTCAACAGAGCCTGGAGCATGGAAGAAGGGTCCAGGGAGCTACAAAGAAAGGGAATAGCAGATGTCTTGGGAGACCAGTCTCGGAAGCTCCAGTGGTACTGGTAGATGAGGTGCAGGAGGAGGCGGCCGTGGACCCAACCAGGGAGGACAGTGCCTCTGTAGGAGACCTGCCTGAGCTTGTCGGGTGGCAAGTTGAGGGTGGACCTACCGATTGCCTAACCCCAGAGAGGCTGAGGTGACGGAATAAAGCCCAGGCAACTGATGGCACCTCTGGAGATCACCTTATTTAGTGGGAGAACAGCCT
Organism: Lissotriton helveticus; assembly: GCF_964261635.1. Taxonomy (NCBI): domain Eukaryota; kingdom Metazoa; phylum Chordata; class Amphibia; order Caudata; family Salamandridae; genus Lissotriton; species Lissotriton helveticus. The sequence continues at coordinate 2,034,904,882 of NC_136065.1, read as the reverse complement.
CCCCTACAGTAAGCCTAAAGAGCCTGTGCATGGGGCAACATGTGCTGGTGGTTCCCCAATGTTACAGGGCCTTGCTACTGGGTTTGGCTCATGAGATTCCCTGGCAGGACATCTGGGATAGGACAAGGAGCTTTGACAGGTTTGTCACCCACTTTTATTGGCCCTAGATGTGGACAGTCTCAGATGCTTTCTGTAAGACGTCTCACTTACCAAGCCAGTGGGAAGACAGGGAAGTAGCTCAATGTTTCTCCGACTCCCTTGCCTGCTGGCATCCCCTTTGAGAGGGTGGGCATCAACATTGTTGGTCTCTGGACCCCAAAATTGCCTTGTGCAACAGGTTTACACAGGATTTGGTGGACCATGCCACATGCTAACCAAAGATTATCCCTCTGAAAATCATAACTACACCTGCAGTGGCAATGGTCTTGATGGGTTTCCCAATGCAAGTGGTGTCAGACAGTGGCATCAACTTCATGCCCATGTACATGAAGTTCATGTGGAAGGAATGTTGGGTAACCTAGAAGTTCTTCACAACTTATCACCCCTAGACTAATGGGATTGTTGAGAGATTCAACAAGACCCTTAAGGACATGAGTATGGCTTTACCGGAGCCCATGTGGTGGAAGCAGGACGTCCTCTTGCCCTGCCTACTCTTTGCATACACAGAATAGTGTAGAAAGGAGTAGGATTGACCTTTCTTGAACTCCTCTATGGTCACTCAGTAATGGCGCCAGTTTAGTGAAGGGGGTGGGAGAGGGAGCAAACTGCAAAGAAGCCCTGTCAGGATGTGGTTAGCTACATGCTAACCTGCCGCAACAAAATTTAGACGTTCTGGAAGAAGGCTTTTGATAACTTGGAAGCTAGCCAGAAGTTGACAAAGCAATGGTATGACTAGAAGGTCACTCTGGTTCAGTTTTAGCCAGACCAAAAGGTGAGAGTGATGGCGCCAGTTGAGCAGAGGGCCCTCCAAGACCATTGGACACTACGAGGTGTTTGAGAGGAAGGAGTAGGCTTCATACCTGGTGGATCTCAAGACACCCAGACACCCCCTATGGGTCCTCCACCTCAATCGCTTGTAGCCCCACCATGGGGTATCTCGAGTTGGGGTAGAAGAGTGGCGGGAAATGAACACAGGGATCACTTAACAAAGTAAAATGACAGAGATAAAAATATGCACCTGGAACATCAGAGGGATGCACACACCATCGCGCAGGTATCAAATTTATTTCTACCTCAAACGCCATCAGGTCCATATAGCACTCCTACAGGAGACACATTTAAACAAGGCGGAAGTGCAAACACTACGCCGCAGATGGCGCGGGCAACTCTACGCCACGGAATACTCCTCCTATGCCCGCGGAGCGCTACTATGGGTGAGACCCGGGACTCCTTTCACGGTAACACAATCACACACAGACTCAGAGGGCAGATTTGTGATCGTCAAGGGCAGGCTGGATGGACAACCGGTGGTCCTGGCTTCCTTATACCCCCCCAAACACGGACCAGGGAGATTTCTTTGCGCAGCTGTCTACGAAGCTAGCGCCCTGGCACGGCGTCCCCTGGATATTGGGAGGCGATTATAATTGCATACTTAATGACACACTAGACCGCTCCACCCCACCCCGGGCCGGCACACCAGCGCATGGTGCCATGAAGGCTCTCACCCACTGGGCAACGCAATGGGACCTGCACGATATTTGGTGTATTCGTAACCCCACCTCTAGGGTGTATTCCTACTACTCGGGAGCGCACAATTGCACGTGAGGTTAGATAGATATATGATATCCGCGGACCTTCTCCCCCTAGCCACGGACACATACTACATGGGCCGCACCCACTTCGACCACAACCCACACATACTTGCCATAACATGGGAGCGCCCACACCCGCCCATCCCCACTTGGAGATTACAGCCAGCACTGCTCCTCGATGCCCCCTTCCGCGACTCCCTCACAGCGCAAACAGCGCAATACTTTGCAGATAACGGCACGGCGTCCTCCCTCCAGATTGAATGGGACGCCTTTAAGGTCGTGATCAGGGGACACCATTTGGGCACGCAGGGGCACATACAGAAACAGCCAGAGGGAGAACTGACGCACGTAGAGGCCGACCTGCTAAAACGGAAACAGGAGGAGGTAGGAGGCGCGGATGGGTCGTTACTTACAGAACGCGCGGAACACGCGCGGCTTTGCCATATTAATTATGCAGCCCACTCGGCACGCACGCATCATCTCAGTGATAAGCCTGGGAAATTGCTATCTGCACCGACAGGGGCGAGGTGGTGTATACACAAGCTACGATACATGCGGCTTTCATGGGTCACTATCAGGCTTTGTACCGCTCCCAACTGCGGGTCTCTGCCATGGACATCGTAAACTATATCTCGGACATACAGTTACCGAGATTGACTGCCGTGCAGCAAGACGACCTAGGGGCGCCACTTGCGCCAGAAGAGCTGCACACCGCCATTTTCCCCCTGTCGAATGCAAGTCCCCTGGCCCAGACGGGCTACCTGCCGAATACTTCAAAGCCTGCTCTGACATTCTGATTCCCGAGCTGCTGAAAATGTACGCAGCTGCCGCCGAGGACTCCTCTCTCCCCCCACGTTAAACGAAGCCACGCTTATCTCCATCTTAAAACCCGGTAGGGATGGCACACGCATGGGCTCATACCGACCGCTGGCCCTGCTAAACACTGATTACAAGATACTGGCTTCCACCTTAGCGCAGCGTCTGGCCCTCCTTGTCTCGACTCTCGTGCACCATGACCAAAACGGCTTTGTGCCTATGCGAAGTACCTCCTATAACATCCGTAGGCTGTTTAGAGTGCAAGCCTATTCCACCCACCAATGGCCCCGATCGTGGTGCCTCGTACTGGACCTCGAGAAGGCATTTGACTCGGTCGAGTGGCCCTACATTAGGGCAGTGCTGGAGAAATATGACCTTGGGGACAATTACATCGACATGGTGGGTTTACTCTACCACAAACCAACTGTGCGTGTACGCACGGGCAGGCTACTATCTGACACCATCCGGGTGCGGAGAGGCACTAGGCAGGGTTGCCCCCTGTCCCCACTGCTCTTTTCAATGGCCATGGAACCTCTTGCAGCCTTGCTCAGGATGCAGGGAGAGGAGTGGGGGGATCCCACTGGCAGATGCTTTACATGCGGTCTCGCTATACGCGGACGACTTGCTCCTATACATTAGGGGCCTGACTCGTATACCGCAGTCTCTATTTGATACCTTCCGTAGTTTTGAGGCCATGTCGGGACTCAAAGTTAACTGGACCATGTCTGGAGTGTACTCCTTCAGCCCAGATACGCAGGAGTGCGACATCTGCATTAATGGCGGAAGACTTGCCTGGTACCCCACCACATTTAGGTACCTTGGAATACACATATATAGAGCCCCGTCTGACATCTTGGAGGGAAACCTGGTCCGGGTTATCACCTCCCTGCACGCGCAGATTACCTTTTGGAAGACCCTTCCTCTGAACGTGTCCAGCCGAGTTGCACTGACGAAGATGATAGTTTTACCAAGACTATTATACTATTATGCGAATATTCCAGTATATGTTCCGACCCGGGTGTTTTGGGAGCTAGAAACCTCGCTCCGGAACCTCATCTGGAACACTGGGAAACCTCGCGTAGCGCTGGCTGGCGAAGCTCTATGTACCCACGGAGGCTGGGGGCCTCGCGGTTCCCAACCTGGAACTGTACTACCTGGCAGCACAGATGCAATGGGTGACGGAATGGCTGAGTGGTAGAAACTTAGGTGACACCGCTACAGACGCTACGGCCTCGACTCATACACAGGTCTGCACGTCATTTCACCCCCTGACCAGGACCACCTGCCCGTCACACCCTACATGTGGCGGTAGCTCGCAGATGCTTTCTGCGCTGCCTGAAACTGACTCGCGAGGTGAAACCAAATGCCCCAGCGCTTTCGCTGCTGGGCACTCCCCGAGAGGGTGGAGTGGTGACAGAGGCTATGCTGGAGAGGGGGGTGCAAGCAGGAGTGGAGACGCTGGGCGACTTATACGCGGACGGCGTCCTGCTTCTCTTTGAGGCGATGACCAGGGATACAGGCCTACCAGCTGGGCAGTTTCTCCTTCATGGGTCCATAGTGCGCACACTTGCACTCCCCTGGGGAGACATGACTGAAGAAATGCCAACACACCACTTCATACAATACCTCCATGTTATGGGCAATGGGTCCCACGTAATCCACTGGCTAACGCAGGCTCTCCTTATGCACACACAACACTCCACTCAACAGCTAAGGGACAAGTGGGCGGCAGATAGGGGGAGGGTATGGACGGATAAAGAATGGACAATGGTACTGGCTGGCCCAGTTAATGTCCCCCGCAACTCCCCCTTTAAAATTATACAATTTTATATACTACACCGCGCATACCTGTCGCCAGACAAAATCAACAAATACTTCTCGGTTACCACTACTGCGTGCCCATGCTGCTCCCTGGTCGACGCAGACATATTACACATGCTTTGGGCTTGCCCCAATATACACACATACTGGACCACAGTGACTGACCTGCTACGGCAGAGTGCTGGCGAAGGCCTGCCACACACGTGGGAAGCTTGTATTTTGGGACTCTACAAGAGGACGAAGCTCAACAGGGTACCGGCTAGGTTCTGGGACCTGGGCCTCGTCACAGCCAAACGCTTACTCACCAAATGTTGGAAGAAGAGCGAACCTCCACAAGCCACTGGTATGCCTCGTTTGATAATTGGGCGAGAGCGGAGAGCGTCGTACTGCACAGGGAGGAGACGGCGCGGCACAGGAAGTTCCCCATTGCGCAACTCTGGGATGACACCCTGAAATCCTTCCAACAGGCGAGTTTAGATCAATGAATCACTTAGATTATACCTCTCTCTGGACCGGCCGTGACCAGTAGGTGGGGCAGACTACCTCACGCCCCTATCGATACCTCCCCATTTTAGATAAGTGAAAGACATAACTGATGCTTACACAGAGAGGTGCTACTGTAGAGATGCAACATGACAGCCATTTGGGACCCCCGCAATCCCGACACCGGCATTCCGGTGCCTGTTAGACATCAGTGAGCCGCTCTCCCCCACCCCCTGCCCTCCCCTCCTCTGAGAAAGACCCGCGCTCCACAAAGCCCAACCTGCCACACGCTCTTGCCCCGGACTTGGAGGCACACCTCCACGGACACACATTGATATTGTTCTGGTTCTACTAGCCCTTTACCCTTAACCCCCCCCCCCGTTTTCATTTATTTTCTTTCTTTTTAATTTCTTCCCCAGACACCTCACAATGTTGGCGAGTCCTTTCCTTTTATTTTGTCCGGACCTCAATTTCCCCTTCTGGTTACGTTTGGATGTCAAGGCAGTTTTACCTGTGACATGCCAGTTACACAGTTGTGAATATTATATTAGTTACCGATACCCAACTGATCCGCAATGGGGGATACCTTACACATTGGTTGACGAGAGGGACTTGGGGAAGGAGCGCAGCCACACGAACATGCCACCTCATACCACATCTCATCCCCATATCCCAAGCTACACTGCCAATACCACCATACGACATCACACTCTTAGAAATATACATCGCTTATCATATATCCTATCAGTTTTGCTGCAAGAACCGTGATATGTGTTCAATGACCCATCATGTATCATTACCATACTGTATTGTCGTTATGGAGCTATGCAGATTATATGTACCATTTCCTCTTACATAATGCATAATTGTGTACTGAAAATGAATATTGGAAAACTAATAAAATATATTCAAACAAAAAAATGGGGTATCTCGAATGGGCTGCTGCTGCTGAAATTGTAGCCGTGGTCTGAAACCAAATATCAGCTACTTGAAGCAGGTTGGTCCCATTGGGGCCCTGGAGCATTGGAGAAGAGGACTGGACCTGCTGTCTGTGACCCGAGAGGAGCCCTGAAGAAGTGCATCTCCTTTCTCTTCTATCATGGACAAAGAGTTGCACTCTTTCAATGGCCATTTAGCGGACCTCTTGTGTGGCTTCAGAGACTCAACAGAATTCAAGAGGCCTTTTCTTTAAAAGTACCCAGCTCAGCAGTGGCAGCTTACTAAAATGACATTTACAATATATTTGATAAAAATTCTGACATAGTCATTAGATTTCATTGTTATTAAATATAAAATAGGTGCTTGAAATGTGTCTGTAGCTTGTACAGGGCAAAAGTCACCATGTTTTAGGTGACGGATGATGGAGAAGAGGAGGAGAGGAAACCTCTCCCTGATCTTGTGTCATTCAAGGAGAGAGATGGGTCAGTGGATGGCGTTAACCTCTCCCCTACTCTGACCCCAGAGCAGCAGAGGGACTGTCGCCAGCTATTGGGACAGTTTCGATCTCTGTTCTCCCTCAGCCATGGGCTTACAAACTTGTGTACCCAAGATATTGACACTGGTGACAGTTCCTCTGTCAAAACAAGCATTGGAAATGCAATAGGTCTCGCATTAGGAAAGTTTGAGCTATTGGTCTTATAAATTAATTTTTTATTTATTTATGTGTTTGTTAAAATAGCTTAATTAATAGCTCTGTCATTTACAATGCCAATAGTTCTAACTTTCGCAAATGTGACACCTATAGCATTTGTAATGCAACATGTTTTCTATTTACGTGACTTAGATGTATTAATATTACAAATAACAATGGCTTTTATTTTTTTGTTAAATTAATTGTTAAATAATTTATTTAATTTGTAATGGCAATAGCTTAAACTTTTGTAAATAACTTTTGTGAAGATTATATTCAGTGTTTTTTATTGTGACGAAAATCCAAGAACAGAAGTGAAATATTAACATCTTTTTTGTGATTTGTAAGAACGCTTGAAAGCTTGAAAACAGCTTGAAACAGTGTCGCCTGTCGTGAACTGAGGGCTGTAACTCACTGTGTAATGCACTATGTAAAGGCGACCACAAAATATTCTACCCGTGCCTAAAAAACACATGAATGTGTCTTTCCATAATGCAACTGGCGCTCATGTAAAGCGTTCCGATATCTTGGGGTCGAGTTCAAGCAGTATCAAGCAGTATAAAAACTGCAAAAACAAAAAAAGATAATAAGTGGCTGAGGTGGGATTCGAACCCATGCAGCTAGAGTAAAAAGGTCACTGGCGTGCAAAAATACAAGGGCTGAATATACGGTGCTCAACTACTAGGAGTGGCCCGGCTATGCCTCAAGAGGGTGTTGCTTAACGGCCAGATCGGCCGACTTTGAAGCTGCGGATCCATGTTCGAGTCTGGCTAGAGGCTCAACATCAGTGTGATTCTGGGCAAACCACTTAATCTACCCGTGCCTAAAAAACACATGAATGTGTCTTTCCATAATGCAACTGGCGCTCATGTAAAGCGCTCCGATATCTTGGGGTCGAGTTCAAGCAGTATAAAAACTGCAAAAACAAAAAAAAAAAGATAATAAGTGGCTGAGGTGGGATTCGAACCCATGCAGCTAGAGTAAAAAGGTCACTGGCGTGGAAAAATACAAGGGCTGAATATACGGTGCTCAACTACTAGGAGTGGCCCGGCTATGCCTCAAGAGGGTGTGGCTTAACGGCCAGATCGGCCGACTTTGAAGCTGCGGATCCAGGTTCGAGTCTGGCTAGAGGCTCAACATCAGTGTGATTCTGGGCAAACCACTTATTCTACCCGTGCCTAAAAAACACATGAATGTGTCCCTCCATAATGCAACTGGCGCTCATGTAAAGCGCTCCGATATCTTGGGGTCGAGTTCAAGCAGTATAAAAACTGCAACAACAAACAAGGAAGAGGGAAAGAAAGGATGGAGGCTGACGGGCCAAATGAAGGAAAGGAAAGAACGAAGGAAGAAAGGGAGCAGGGTGAACAGGGCACGCTGAAGGGCGAAGGAGGGAGGAGAAATGCAAGAAACGTGTGAAGCAGGGGGCGGGGGTAGCGGATACCTTTGAAGTGAAGCTAAGCTTCACTTCAAAGGCTTGTTGGCACAGCGCACGCTGGGGGATGACTGTGGGAGGGGGGCTGGTGTCTGTGCACGCGCTTTTTATGGCAATGCGCATGCGCATTGAGCGAGCTTTCACGGGCACTGCATGGAATCGCCATGGAATCGCCTGATCTCGGTAAGCTCTGTTTAAGCCCCTTTATATCTCGCTCCCGCTCAATGCGCATTGAGATAGGTCGCTCAACCTAAACAAATCTACAGAGGGTCAGACAATGTGAGGGACATCACCAAGGAGGAGGTCTCCATGATGCTGAAGTTGGGCCCACTCCAGTAGTCCCTGGTCCAGCCCAGTGATGCTGGTTCCAAAGGCTGCCCCACCGGGCACCACACCAGAACTCCAGTTCTGTCTGGAATACAGGGAGCTCAATTCAGTCACCCATCCCTTGAGATGATGCGCTCATATATCGGTTGGGAACTGCCATGCTCCCGAGTACTTTTGTGATGACTTGAGGCTACTGGCAGATTGCATGAACTGCGGTGGCTAAATTGAGTATAGCGTTTTCCACACCAGCGGCCACTTCGAATTCAAGGTAATGCCCTTTGACCGGAAAAATGCCTTTACCACCTTCTAGAGGCTGGTGAACTAGGATCTGGCTTTGAATGGAGGTCTTCAGAGCTCCTTACCTGGATGCCATAGCTGTCTTGAGCAGCAGTTGGTAAGACACCCGTTTCAGCTCCAGGAAGTGCTTCAGATTCTGCAACATGCAGGCCTGAATATCAAGGTCAGTGAGTTTCAGATAAGGCAGGGGGCTATAGTGTACTTGGATTTCCTGAAGGGTGGGGGTAAGGAGCAGTCCCTCTAGGCCATGATAGAAACCATCGTGGCCTGGAAGCCCTCCAAAAGGCAGACAAAAGTGAAGGCATTCAAGGGCCTCACTGGTTACTACACGAGGTTTGTCAAGGGCTATGGTACCACTGTTGCCCCCTTGATTGCGTTGATTTAGAAGAAGGAGCCAAAAAAGATGATCGGGACAGAGAAATGCCAGAAAGCCTTTGACTTCATCAAACAGGCCAAGTGTACATCCCTTGTAATCAAGGCCCCTGAATTTCCAGAAGAATTTATTGTGCAAACTGATGCCTCACAGTATGCATTGGGGCAGTATTGTCACAGTTAAATGAGGCAGCCGTAGACTAACCTGTAGCCCTCATCAGTATGAGGTTACTTCCCCAGGAACAAAGATGGATTGTCATTGAGAGAGAAACTTTTGCTGTGATCTGGGTGCTGAAGAAGCTGTGACTATACCGGTTTGGCACTCACTTCCGGGTACAGATAGACCATTAGGCCCCTCAGATGGTTGATGCAGATGATGAAATTGTTGAGGCGATCCATCTTCCTACAGGGAACAGAAGTTACGATGGAACACCGTCCGGGGCGAGACCACTTAAATGCGATGGTATCTTTAGGTATTTCTACCTTACTGATGAGAACTCCTAGGAGGGTGTGTAGTTCTCTTCGGTTTCGATACCAAGGTGGATGATGGACGGAGCGTTTGAGCAAATCAAACACTCACCCCCAGTTAACTGATCTAGGTTTAATCCATCATCATTCTGTAGCTCACTCCACCACCCCAGTTCAGACTTGGCCATATGCAAATCAGTCTGACCCTGTGCCTCATGGGAACAGTCCAGACCGAACTGCCAAGCCATGTCTTCCCTGGACCGGAAACAAGCATCCTGGGACCGGTTTCTGGCTGATCAGCCATCATCAGCCAGGCTAGCTTGAATCCAGTGGCAAAGTGAGCAAGGGACCCACATCTGTGCATACCCTGCCAACTTTGCGCAAAATAACCCTGTTCCCATGGGGCACAGGGTTAGACTGATTTGCATATGGCCATGTCTGAACTGGGGTGGTGGAGTGAGCTAAAGAATGATGATGGATTAAACCCAGATCAGTTGACTGGGGGTGAGTGTTTGATTTGCTCAAACGCTCCGTCCTTCATCCCCTTTGGTATCGCTTTGTGCTCTACGCTTTCAGCTGGGAAATATGTTCAACACTTACATATTATGCACCCAACCTTCTGAGCAGCAACACTTAGAGGTTAGTTATTTAATATTTAAAATCAGGTTTTACTACAGGTCAAAACAGTGATTTTGACATGGGTTCATAAGGTGTTTGGTAACCCGCAGGGGATAGCGTGCAGGGCCTGCAGGTAGCACCACACCAACTCATAGCAAAATAATTTGCACAGCATGGGTCTTGGCACTCACAGGATTGGTTGCAGCAGCAAACTCCAGCTGTGCATGGGCAAAAATGTTTTAAGATAAATATGTAAAGTGAGAGGCGGACGTCCACTAGGGGTTAGGAGCCCATGGGGGGAGTTAGTTGCTGGACCTGGCCAGAGGCCAGGCCCTGCAGCCAACCCCCAACTGCACACAACCAAAAGCTGTGTACATTAGGGAACCCGGGAGAATATGATTTATTTTTTAAAACCCACAGAATTGTATTTTGGTCCTGTTGTGGGTGACCCAGAAGACAAGCGAGTGACTCATCTGCCACCTTATATTTCTTGTCGAGTTTAGGAACCATTGCTGCAACTGTAGCTGGGGTCTGCATCAGCTTTCTTGTCTCTTTGCAGGTCGTCACAGTCATTTTCTCTGACTGCCAAAGGAAGCTATAATCGCTTTACAGCTCTTTCAACTAGGGTATGAGAGTTACTAATGTTGTCCAGTGTTGAGTCAATCGGCAGAGGTGTTGTTACATCTACCACCAGCAGAAACAGTCATCCTACTCATTTCCTCTCAGTATATTTGAGCTAGGCAATTCTCCTAACTCGTGCCCCAACAAAACTTTAACTCGTTCATTTGCCATACATTGCTAATTACTTCCCGTATTACGTCACTCATGACATGTCCAATGACATCATTATGACAAAACTGTGCATGACAGGACGCAAGTTATAGTTACTATAGGATACGAGTTAGTTATTTGTATAATTTAGCTGTTTTGTTTCTTTAAAACAGTACATCTTAACTGACATTATCAACTAACTGTAACGTCCCTTTAACCTTTGTATCTTATACATCTCTACACATTTATATCTACATATTTGTATATTTTCGTTTTCTTCCATAGAAACTTATGTCAAATGTCCCTTAATTCTGCTATGATAGTTGCTGTAACAAGGCTCTCTTAAATCCACCCCTTAAGGTTCCATAGATCTGTACAAGGATGCATTAATTCTCAGATACACAAAGCTTGTTACATTCTCTACTAACTTGGAACTAACCACATCTTCTCATGCTCACCGGAATTCCTTATTTCAGGTTTTGTTGTCTCCTGAACACATGATTCCTCCTCTGGTCTTGTGCACAGTGAAAACACTGCTGTTATACGTGGAACCCCTGAAAAGAGGAGACACACCATATATAATTGCATGATAGAATTATTGAATAAACACAATGAGTTGAGTAATCTGTGAAGTATAACCCAAAAGCAACTATCTGAATGGAGTCCTTAAAAGATGAGCTGTGGAACAGACACACAGGTGAGCGACGCCACGGTGTATACAGTACACAAAATCCCAAACTCTCTAAGCTCAACTGCACAAACTGCATCTACATTGCTGGCGGCCATGGTGGAAACACCATCAATTTCTTAGACTCATACAAAAATCTGCAAAGGCAATTAATACATACTAGTAAACTAAACATAATTTTCTTTCTGTGGTAATCTATGAAATCCTTTTTTTAAGAAGTAAGTCATTGGTTATGTGACATTTAGGCCAGGGGAGAAAGGAAAAACTTAAATTGTATAGCAAACTTTAGAAGATCTTGAACTTCTGAACACCGAGTCAAATTAGGAAGGACTCCCTTGCTGTTACTGATGCTAGTCAGGAATGCTCTCATTTTTAAGATGACTACTCATGTGGTAAAAGATGTGGCTTTTAACTTCACATTTCTTTCTTGTACGAGTAAAGCACAACATCTGGGAAACTTCTTTTAAAATGACTAAAGAAATTAGAGGGTTAAAAGATGATCTGCTTGTTCGATAAACACTGTGCTAAAACCGTTACCTCCAACTTTGAATACAGTAGGATTTTTGTTTGCTTTAGTTCTGGTATATTTGAACCCTCTCTGACCCTGAGGTGAAGTGACACACTGTCCAACACAAGGGTAGACCTGAACCCTCTCTGAGGTGTAATGACACACTGCCCAACCCAAGGGTAGATCTGAACACACTTAAGAGCCTGAGGTGCAGTTACACGCTATCCAACCCAAACGGTACACAATTTGAGGCTGGCTGCAATGGAGCCCTGGTCTGATACAACAAGTAGGCTGATCCTGGCAAACGTCTGGAGATCAAAAAGTTCAAAGGGGACTGCCGCTTTTGGGAAGAAAAATCCTGCTGCTGCTGAAATTGTAGCCGTGGTGTGAAACCGAATGTCGGATACTTGAAGCAGGTTGGTCCCGGTGGTGCCCTGGAGCTTTGGAGAAGAGGACTGGACCTGCCATCTGTGACCTGAGAGGAGCCCAGAAGAAGTGCATCTCCTTTCCTTTTCTATCTAGGACATGGGTACTCACAAACTTTCTCTCGGGGGCCAAATTTATAGTGTGGTTTGTGTCCGAGGCCGCACCGGTGGGGGTGGGGTCAGTAGGGGAGGGTGCTGTGCTAGAGCAACAAAAAAAAACTGGTACCATGAGGTTGATCACTGCTCCCTGCAGTGGACGGCTTCGTCCACTGAGCCACCAGACCCGGCATACACACATCTCTCTCGCTCGCTCTGTTTCAGTCTCTCTCTCTCTCTCCCTCCCTCCCTCTCTCCCTCTTCCTCCCTCTCTCTACCTCCCTCTCTCTACCTCCCTCTCTCTACCTCCGTCTCTCTGTCTCCCTCTTTCTCACACACTGTCTCACTCCCTCTCTCCCTCTGTCTCACTCACTCTGACTCTCACTCTCTCCCTGTTTCCCTCCCCTCACTCTCCTTCCCTCTCTCTCCTTACCTCTCTCTTTACATCCCTCTCCCTCCTTCCCTGTCTCTCTCTCTCCTTCCCCCTCCCTCACTCTGAGGTCTCCCTCCCTCACTCTGAGGTCTCCCTCCCTCGCTCTGTCTCCCTCCCTCCCTCGCTCTGTCTCCCTCCCTTCCTTGCTCCGACTCCCTCCCTCCCTCTGTCACCCTCCCTCCCTCCCTCTGTCACCCTCCCTCCCTCCCTCTGTCACCCTCCCTCCCTCGCTCTGTTTCCCTCCCTCGCTCTGTCTCCCTCCCTCGCTCTGTCTCCCTCCCTCTACCTCGCTGCTCTGTCTCCCTCCCTCTACCTCGCTCCTCTATCTCCCTTGCTCTCCCTCGCTCTCCCTCACTCTCCCTCGCTCTCCCTCGCTCTGTCTCCCTCCCTCTACCTCGCTCCTCTATCTCCCTCCCTCTCCTTCGATCTCCCTGTCTCCCTCGCTCTGTCTCCCTCCCTCTCTCCCTCCCTCTTCCTCCCGCTCTCTACCTCCCTCTACCTCTCTCTCCCCCGTCTCTCTGTCTCCCTCTGTCTCACTCACTCTGACTGTCTCACTCCCTCTCACTCCCTCTCTCCCTCTGTCTCACTCCCTCTCTCCCTCGGTCTCACTCACTCTGACTGTCTCCCTCGGTCTCCCTCTCTCCCTGTTACCCTCTCCCTGTTACCCTCTCCCTCTCTGTTTCCCTCTCCCTCACTCTGTTTCCCTCTCCCTCTCTCTCCTTCCCCCTCCCTCACTACGAGGTCTCCCTCCCTCACTCACTCTGAGGTCTCCCTCCCTCGGTCTCCCTCCCTCGCTCAGCCTCCCTCCCTCCCTCGCTCAGCCTCCCTCCCTCCCTTGCTCTGTCTCCCTCCCTCTGTCTCCCTCCCTCGCTCTGTCTCCCTCCCTCGCTCTGTCTCCCTCCCTCGCTCTGTCTCCCTCCCTCGCTCTGTCTCCCTCCCTCACTCTGCCTCCCTCGCTCTGTCTCCCTCCCTCGCTCTGTCTCCCTCCCTCACTCTGTCTCCCTCACTCTGTCTCCCTCACTCTGTCTCCCTCACTCTGTCTCCCTCACTCTGTCTCCCTCACTCTGTCTCCCTCACTCTGTCTCCCTCACTCTACCTCGCTCCTCTATCTCCCTCTCTCTCCTTCGCACTCCCTTGCTCTCCCTCGGTCTCCCTCGCTCTCCCTGTCTCCCTCGCTCTCCCTGGCTCCTCTATCTCCCTCCCTCTCCTTCGTTCTCCCTCGCTCTCCCTCCCTTGCTCTCTCCCGTGCTCTCCCTCTGTCTCCCTCCCTCGCTCTCCCTCTGTCTCCCTCCCTTTGTCTGCCTCTCACTCGCTCCCCCTCGCTCTCCCTCACTCTCCCTCTGTCTGCCTCTCCCTCGCTCTCTCTCCCCCTCTACCTCCTCCCTCTCCCCCTGTCACCATCTTCATCTCACCCTGCGTGTGTGTGCCCTGGCTGAGACAGCTTCCGGGCACACACACACACACACACACACAGCCGCCGAGCACTTCACAGGTCTTTAAGAGACCATTCACATGTTAACAAAGCTTTGTTCACCTCTTAGGCCCCTGCAGCTCTACTCTGACTATGGCGGGAATCGCCCGCCTCCACAGAGCAGCAGAGTCTCTTGAGTCACGCTGCCGCAGGGGTGTTTCCTGACACACTTAAATTTTTTTTTATATATATATATATATATATATATATATATATATATATATATATATATCCCTCACACGTCGGTTCCTTTTTCCCAGTCCTTCGAGCGCTCAAAGTGGGTGCGTTTCCCTACGGCGGAACCTCGCCGTTGCATATGCCAAAACACCTCCGGGTTAGCGAAAGTAATGGGCGCACTCGTGCTGTGGAGAGACAGCACGAGTGCGCCCATTACTTTCGCTAACCCGGAGGTGTTTTGGCATATATATATATATATATATATATATATATATATACACACACACACACACACATTACCTACTGGCGGTCGCCAGTAGGTATATATAGTTAGGATTTTTTCTCTATGGGATTTTTGAAAATTCTATGTCTAATAACTTTGGCGTTTGTGGACGGAATTGGCTGAAATTTTCTGGAAAATGGAACATTTTGTTTCTGAGCAGCCCCTGGAAATTTGGGGGGGGGTTCGTCCAGGGGGGGTCGAGAAAAAAGGGGGGTCCCAAAACGTGTTTTTAACATTGAGTTTTCCATAGGGCGGTTGGCCTCACTTTTAGCCCGAACGGCTGAATGGATTTGCACGAAACTTGGCAAAATTGTAGGGACTGGTAGCCCGATGTGCCTTTTGTAGGTCTCAATATATGTGCTCCAGTGGATTTTGAGAAATTAACGTTTAAAAAAAGATATATATCTGTAAGCACGCTCTGGGCAGCGCTCCGGTTCGCGGACCCTACGCGTAACAGAACTTCGCGTAGCGAAGCTGATTGGCTCTCCGGTGTCTGTCAACATTCTAAACAGTCCGGAGCGGCCGCCATCTTGTCTCTCGGTAGGATTGAGAGACAAGAGGAGGCCAAAACAAAGGGGGAAATAACCATAAGGGGGCATACTAGATCCTCCCTGACCCCCTAGGTTTAATGTGGAGGCTTTAAAAGGGCCCCGCGGGGCAAAAAAACAAAAAAATTGTTTTGTTTTTTTTGCGTGGGTAGCGCCCGGTACGCGTACCGGGAAGCGGTCGGAGGAGCGTACTATGAGGAGAAAAGAAAGACAGGGTATAAACATTTTGGCAATTTTGTTACAAATGGAAGGTAGTTCTGAAAAGAACTGTTTTTTTTTATTCTTTTTCTTCTTTTTTTTAATGAATTTTCTGAACAATTTTTTGATTTTTTTTTGGATTTTTGAAAACTATTTTGTGGTTTTTTTGTGTTTTGTAAGGGGGAAATAACAAAAAAGCAGGGTTAGAACATGTCTCAACAGGAGCAAAAAAAAATAAAAAGGATTCATTGTTTTCTCATCTTGTAGCATTTATGATTTTCTCCAGCTCGGTTAATCAAAGTAATACTCTTCTCTCCATAAGCAATAGTTCCTCCACAATATATACAAACTATTTTGTAGTGTGCAAAAGGAGCTTGAATATTGGGGATTATTTCTCGGCCTTCTGGTCCGGCGAATGAGCTTTGTCCCCTGTTGGTGCTGGGGATGACATCTGGGGGGTTGGCAGCAAGATCCCTTACTTGTGCTTGGGAAAGATTATTAGGATGCCATCGCTCCATGTGGCGAATCATTGTATGATTGCCAAAGCTGTATTTCTTGTTGGGGTTGCCACGAGAAAGTATATTTTTGCAAATCAAACAAGACACCTGGGGTGCATTGACCTTCTTTTGTCCAGGTGGAATTTTAAAGAATTGCCATATGTAGTGCTCTTTAATATGGCTCTGCCTTGGTGTTTCTGGCAGGAACTGCCTTACTTGCTCTTCCTCCTCCTCCTCCTCTTCGTCCTCATTATCTTCCTCTCTACCAAAGTCCAGTGTTGGTGGTGGTCCTTTTGGTGGTGGTGGTGGTGGTGGTTGCTGAGAAGCACCAGCTGCAGCTATTACAGAAGCCATTGTGAAAAATAGGTCTTGCTCTCTGGAAATAGAAAGTAAGAATGAGGTAAAAAGAAGGAGGGGTTTTCATCATTTGAGAAAAAAAAAGAGTTCTAAACCAATGAAAAGTGTTATTTTTAGGTCACATGACCAAGCCTAACAACATTATGAAACCAAAAGTGAAATGAACCAATGAAAAGTGTTATTAACAAGTCACATGACCTCTCACGCTTATGTTACGCGCTGCGGAACGCGCCCCGGATAGCTTCCGGTTCGCTGCGCTTCGCGCCTCGGTCCGCGCCCCGGAGCACTTCCGGGTGCGCTAACGCGGTACGTCATAAGACGCATTACGCGGTAACGCGATACGTCGCGCTTTCTCGACGCGCCGCGGATCGCTTCCGGGGAGCTGCGTTTCGCGCCTCGGTCCGCGCCCAGGAGCACTTCCGGGTGCGCTAACGCGGCGCGTCATAGGACGCATTACACGACAACGTGATACGTCACGCTTCCGCGACGCGTCACGATAATGATTTCTAACGTGGCAGTTGCGCTAACGGAACGTTTACCGGTTCGCGGACCGGGTCGCGGCATCAAATTGAGCTAACGGGAAGCTTCCCGGTTCGCGGACCGGGTGCGAAACAAAAAAAATATTTAAAAAAAAATAATAATAAACATAAAATATATTTTTGGATTTAAAGAAGAATACATTTTACAGCTTTTGATATTTGCTATTAAAAAACCATTGAAATTCACTGAAAAAACCATAGGTTATAGACCATATATAGTTAATTAGCATTTACAAAACCTTGAAAATTCACTGAAAAAACCATAGGTTATACACCATATATAGTTAGGAATTAGCATTTAAAAAACCTTATTTTACTCACACAAAACCATTGAAATTCCATATATAGTTAGTTGCACTAACTATATATCGCGCACCCGCAATCCACTGCTGATGATGTCACATATTACATCATTCATGACATGGTCAGTGACATCACTGATGACATCACTGATGACATCTCAAATGACATCACTGATGACATCACTGATGACATCTCATTTGACATCAATGACCACATCACTGATGATATCATTCATGTGACAATACAATGCATCTCCTCACATTTTAATATAACCTCTGTTTCACCCAGTGTTAAAAAGAGTATAATTTTTGAAACCATTGACACACCAATACTAGTTACTACATACGCACTCACTGATTGCTACGTCTACACACACCTTCACTCATTCACCCATATAATCATTCATACATACAATCACTCATCTTTACAACACTATCATATGCACTCATACACCTATACAGACACTCACACTCTGCCACTCATCCATGGAGTTACTCACACACCTAGTCAGTCCTGTAAAGAATCAATCACACTTCCATTTTCTAGTTTATACAGTTAAACATAGAGCACCTTACGTTTTCAACCATATACTAACACATACTTACTCTCTTATACAATCATTGATAGTAGTACACATTGATCTGCACAGAGTCACACACCTCCCAGCCAGCCACACACACACTCAGTCTCCCATGCAAATACTTGGGCAATCAATCAATAACCCATATAGTTACTCATATAGCTACTGATCAACACATGCAGCAGTTTACAGAACAACAGACATAATGATGCACAAATTAAGACAGTTTAGTCACTAACCCATGCATTCAGTGAGACACATTTAATCACTCACTCATACAGTCAGTCACGCACCTACTAAATCCTTCGTCCAGACACTTCTACATCTACTCATTCTTCAATATGTAAAACATATTTAAACTTTACAGAAACACACAGTCACTGGATGATGTCATCAGTGATGTCATTTGAGATGTCGTCAGTGATGTCATCAGTGATGTCATTTGAGATGTCATCAGTGATGTCACTGACCAGGTCATGAATGATGTAATATGTGACATCATCAGCAGTGGATTGCGGGTGCGCGATATATAGTTAGTGCAACTAACTATATATGGAATTTCAATGGTTTTGTGTGAGTAAAATAAGGTTTTTTAAATGCTAATTCCTAACTATATATGGTGTATAACCTATGGTATAACCTATGGTTTTTTCAGTGAATATATATATATATATATATATTCACTGAAAAAACCATAGGTTATACACCATATATAGTTAGGAATTAGCATTTAAAAAACCTTATTTTACTCACACAAAACCATTGAAATTCCATATATAGTTAGTTGCACTAACTATATATCGCGCACCCGCAATCCAGTGCTGATCATGTCACATATTACATCATTCATGACATGGTCAGTGACATCACTGATGACATCACTGATGACATCTCAAATGACATCACTGATGACATCACGGATGACAACATCCAGTGACTGTATTTTTCTGTAAAGTTAAAATATGTCTTGAGTGGATGTATAAGTGTCTGGATGAAGGATTTAGTAGGTGCATGACTGACTGTATGAGTGAGTGATTAAATGTGTCTCACTGAATGCATGGGTTAGTGACTAAACTGTCTTAATTTGTGCATCATTATGTCTGTTGTTCTGTAAACTGCTGCATGTGTTGATCATTAGCTATACGAGAGGCTATATGTGTTATTAATTGGTTGCCCAAGTATTTCTATGGGAGATTGAGTTTGTGTGGGGGTGGCTGGAAGGTGTGTGACTCTATGCATAGATGTGTGAGCAGTTTATTCACTAGGTGTATGAGTTCAAGAGTGCATGTGGAAACAGCTACATGGGCAGTTGACTGTGTGCATGAGTGTATTGATGAGTGAATGGATATCTCAATGCTACATGTCATAGTAAGTACATATGTAAAACACAGTACATGTGAGAGTTGGCATATATAAATAACTGTGCATGAGAGCCACTGAATGAGTGAGTGGTTGTATCGATCATTGTGAACTTGTATCAGGGATTGTATAAGAGAGTAAATATGTGTTAGTATATGTTTCAATAAGTAAGGTGTGTTTAACTGTATAGTTGAAGAAATGGAGGTGAGATTGTTTCTTTGCATGACTGACTGGGTGTGTGAGTAACTCCATTCCATGGATGAGTGGCAGTGTGTGAGTGTCTGTATACACTGAGTGTATCTAAGGTTATATTAGAGTCTGAAGAGGTTTATCGTATTAGCACAAGAATGATGTCAAATGAGATGTCATCAGTGATGTCATCAGTGATGTCATTTGAGATGTCATCAGTGATGTCATCAGTGATGTCACTGACCATGTCATGAATGATGTAATATGTGACATGATCAGCAGTGGATTGCGGGTGCGCGATATATAGTTAGTGCAACTAACTATATATGGAATTTCAATGGTTTTGTGTGAGTAAAATAAGGTTTTTTAAATGCTAATTCCTAACTATATATGGTCTATAACCTATGGTTTTTTCAGTGAATTTTCAAGGTTTTGTAAATGCTAATTCCTAACTATATATGGTCTATAACCTATGGTTTTTTCAGTGAATTTCAATGGTTTTTTAATAGCAAATATCATAAGCTGTCGAATGTCAAGTACGTGGTAAGTGAAAACATTTTCGTGTTTATGCACACTGATCTGCTTTGAATGGTGCCCCCCCCCCCTCATTTCTATTAGGAGTACTCTCTCTTTGCAGATAGTGAAAGGTAGTTAACGCAGGCGTTTGCCCCCGTTGTAATCCGTCGTGCCTGCTTCTCTCTCCATTTGATTGATTGTTATCCAAGTATTTACTGTTTTAGAATGAGTTCTCTTTGGTTCATTCTCTATTTACAAACAAACACAGAGTCGCAATACTCTGTTTAGTCTTTGCAGATAACGAAAAATCGTGTAAAAAAAAAAGAAAAGGAATCGAGCAAAATCAGTAGGCCACTAATGGGATCTCTTTTTGACCTCGCTAAAATAGAAACATTAGGAACAACCCCTCATGACAAATACAAAACTAGTGAGATGAACTGAACTCCACACAATGATGGCTGCAAAACAGCTCGGCTCCGCCACCCACCCCGCCCAAAATAACGATAAAGAACGGCTGCCATGATTGGTTGCGGAATGACCACGACGGAGCTACGAAATGGTGCTGCTCTCATGCTAACCCCAGCTTCAGTCTGAAACATCCAGAAACACTGTAGACTACCAATTCGATCAGTTCCGGTAGCGCCCCAATGTAACCCGGTAGAGAAGAACTAGCCCTCCCCTCTTTGACTGATGGTTCTTGTTGCCTGTCCCTTCTGTTGCCATTTAACAGAACTATTTAGCCTGCTGAAAGGGGTTGTGTTCCGACCGCTGGTTGGTGGAGACATTTTGACTATATTCTGTACCTGCGTTGTCGCATAATGCGTCATATGACGCGCCGCGTTAGCGCATCCGGAAGTCATCCGGGGCGCGCAGCGCGTAACGTAAGCATAACAAGTCATGTGACTTGTTAATAAAACTTTTCATTGGTTCATTTTACTTTTCTTATTGTAATGATGAAAGGCTTGGTCATATGACCTAAAAATTACGCTTTTCATTACTTCCGAACATTATTTTTTCTTAAATATATGTTATAATGTTCCAGGCTAATGTACTTTCCCGGAAATTTTACAACTGTCCTGCAAGTAAAATATATTCTTTTTTCGAGAAAAAGAGCGTTTCTTCGTCCCATGACGGAGCCGTTGAGCAAAAGAGGGTCGACCTGCTGTCTTAGTCGCCGATACGCCTGAATATGAGATTCTTATCGATCACTTTATGTTGCAGGAATAGAAAACACAACAGCCCTTGACCATTTATCTTTACTGCGTTCCTTCGTATTATACCTTTTACCCTTCATGTAATTGGTCTGCTTTATTTCACTTGCCTTTTAATGATTCTAAAACAGTCACTATTATTAAAAACTTTACCAATGTATATACTACTACCATGTTTTCTTTTAAAAACCTTTATTGTGAAAATGTCATTATACAAATACGAGCCTATAACCACGTGGGCCTGCCACAGAGCAAACTGTAATCGTATATGATGAATAGACATTTACACTGTAGAGGAACGTAACGGGCGGGCCATTAGGTTGCAAGAACTAAGGTGTCTAACAGTTACGGAATCGGTGGACGTACATTTTATAATTAAAATACGACAGGGCCAGTTACAATAAAATTATCTAGATATACATTTGCGGGCAAGTACCATGGGTGACGTTAATTCGAACTTTCAACAGTACAGTAATCAATAACACATCAGAACTTAATATCAATAGGGATGTCGAAATAGTCAATCAATTCTCGTCCCCGCCCGCCATGTACTTCAAAACTGCATACGTATCTCGTGATTTCAAGGTTCTGCAACCAGTACACAACAAGGAGTTACGAGTCCCATTTATTCCGGCGCCATTTTGGGCGAGGACGGGCAGGTCCAGGATATAGTCAAAATGTCTCTACCAACCATCGACTATGATGATGTTCATATGCTGTATTTATTAGAGTAACACTCATCTGTCCACATGAAATTAATTTGCCACAATCTAAACATGTCATTTTAATCTTTCCAAAGTTCTTCTAAATATTTGGGACCGTTTCCCTTGCCTCTGAAGCTCTCAGTGCCACTTCTTTGATGAATGTACTAGCAGGTCAGGGGTTCTCCTCCAAATCTCTCTTTTATGCAGCACTATAATTAATTGGTGCCACCTCTCCATATGACGATGCATGGTATAGTTACCACAACTATATATTTTTTCGGTTCCTCTGGAGAGTTCATCGTGGCAGATGAAGCGTGTAACGTACCGGGCATTTACCTTTTTTTGCATGTACAGGAAAGGAAAAAAAAATCGAGCGTCCGAGTTCTAAGGTGTCCCAGGGCCATTTTAGTGGACCAGGCCCAAATCCAAAGAACAGGCCGCCATTTTGAGAGTCCTCTTGCAGCCGCCTGTCGCTGTAGCATCAAGAGCAGCCGAAACTCAGCTGAATGGCAACTGAAACGGTAAAGGGGCGCCCCACTACAGCAGACGAGCCTCCACCTAGGAAGGCCCATTCACGCCGGCTCCCCCCCCCTTCAGGCACCCCACGCCGTTATTCGGAGCAGTATTGTAGGATGGCCACACCAGTGCGGCAACTTGCTAGACATCACCTCGGTGGTAACCGAATCTCAACGCCTTGTGGTGTCTTCTATTCAAAAAACATTGTTATGCTGCCTTCGACCTATTCGCCGCAAGTGCGCACACAACTCAACTGCATAGCTTGCTAGACACCACCTCGGTGCCATCCGGATCTTGGAATGTTATGTTATGTTATGTTATGTGATTTTTATTTGGCGCACAGATGCTCCAGCTAAGGAGCGTCCTGGCGCCCGACAAGGCAGCTACACAACACAACTAAACAATAGACAACACAAGTATACAACTAGGGGAATAAAAACGTTTTCACTGCGCGACGAAAGGAAAGCAAATCGCTCATAGCGCGAATTGCCGGGGGTAAGGAGTTCCACAGAACAGCTGCACGCACTCGAAATGAGCGTCCACCGGCCCTACTTCGCTTGAAGCGCGGCACAGCGGCCAATTCGAGGTCTGCCGATCTCAAGGGTCGAGCTGGGATGTAATTGGCCAGAAGGGTCGTAAGGATAGTTGCCGGGGACCCCTTCAAGATCTTATAGGCGACGCAGAGGACCTTAAACTGGATCCGCTGGGCCACCGGAAGCCAATGCAGTGACCGTAGGGTGCTGGAGGTAGGACAGAATCTTGGGAGGCCTACCACCGCTCTCGCTGCGGCGTTCTGGATCCTCTGCAAGCGCCCGATCTCTGCCACATTCAAACCGGCCAGCAAGGAACTCGCATAATCCAGCCTGGAGATGACAGTAGCTTGGATCATGAGTTGCCTGGTGGGGGCATCGAAGAACTTTAGCACAGGACGAAGCCCACGCAGGATGCCGAAGCAGCATGCAGCCGTGCGTTTAGTGTGGCATGCAAACGTAAGGGAAGGGTCCAGCCAGACCCCGAGGTTTTTAAGCTCGGCGACTGGGATGGGAGCAGGACCCAGCTCCCCCGGCCACCATCTCTCTCCCCACAGTTCCGGTTGTCTGCCAAATACCATGACCTCGGTCTTACTAGCGTTTAGCTGAAGACAATTGGACGTCATCCAGCTAGCGACCGCCCTCAGTCCTTGTTGAAACCTGGGAGCGTCGACTTCGGCATCCCCGCTGATCGTGACCGCTAGCTGGGTGTCATCGGCATATGACACCATGGTCATACCCCATTGTTTGACAACCTCAGCTAGCGGCCTTACGTAAAGATTAAACAGCGTAGGGCTCAGCGAGGAGCCTTGGGGGACGCCCAGGTTCAACGGATGGAATTTGGACTGATACGGCGGGACGGTCACGCTAAAGGCCCGGTTGGTTAAGAACGACCGGAACCACTCGAGAGCAGTGCCGGTGACACCAGCCTCCTCTAGGCGCAGCAGAAGGATAGGGTGCGAGACGGTGTCAAAGGCAGCGCTTAGATCTAATAGCACAAGCGCTGCCGTTTGTCCCGCGTCAAGCACGGAGCGAAGGTGCTCCACCATATAAAGCAGAGCCGTCTCCGTGCTATGACCTGCCCTAAACCCGTTCTGCGTAGCGTCGAGAATATCTACTCGACAGAGATGTTCCGAGAGAACAGCATTTACGTGTGCCTCCATCACCTTAGCCGGCCATGGCAAGAGTGAAATAGGCCGATAGCTCTCCGGCTTGCTCCCGTCCAGGCTAGGTTTCTTAAGAATAGGACGAACCATGGCTCGCTTCCACTTCAATGGAACTTCGCCAGATGTTAGTGACGAATTGACCAAGGAACAAAGCGGTGAGATGTCATGTACCGCTAGGTCCTTGAACACTTCCGGGCAAAGTGGATCCTCTGGGGACCCAGACTTCACTCTGCGGGCCAAAGTGCCTAGGCTATCAGAAGTTAGCAAAGGTAGAGAATGTAGTCCCTCAGATGGTAGAGGCTTAAGAGATGGATTCGCCGAGGGAGTGACCGAAGGAAAGGCTCGATAGATGGCATTCACCTTTTCCAAGAAAAACTCTGCCAACTTTTCACAATGCTCCACAGAGCTCTGATGTGATGTTGTGACTTTTTTGGCAGTGAGGTCTTTCAGTACCTTGAAGATAGCCTTCGACGGGTTCGAGCTATTCCTAAATTGTGTCGCATAAAAAGCGGCACGAGTTCTACATACCGCCCGGTGGTACACCTTCACCGTGGACAGATATAGAGCTTTCTTTGAGCTGGAGTAGGCTTTGCGCCACGCCCGCTCTGCGCGCTTACAGGAGACCTTCAGAGCCCGCAGTGAGTCGTCGTACCAGGGGCTGGCCTTACCAGTTCTAGTCAGAATGTCAGCACCTTTTGGTGTCTTCTCTTCAGAAAATA
Organism: Lissotriton helveticus; assembly: GCF_964261635.1. Lineage (NCBI taxonomy): Eukaryota > Metazoa > Chordata > Amphibia > Caudata > Salamandridae > Lissotriton > Lissotriton helveticus. Next base: position 2,034,880,080 of record NC_136065.1, on the reverse strand, counting down.
TTGTTGCGCTGCCTTTGGCCCCATTCGCACATCAGTCCGCTACTGACGCCATCTCACAGGCTAATGGGGCGCCCCACACCGACTTTCAGCATTGTAGAATGACCACACCAGTACAGCAACTTGCTAGACATCACCTCGGTGCCATCCGGATCTCGGCGCCCCACTGCAGATGAAGTGCCTCTCAACTATGAAACCACCACGGTGACATCCGGATCTTGGCGCGTTGTGCTGCCTTCGGCCTATTCGCACATCGGTCCGCTACTGACGCCATCTCACAGGCTAATGGGGCGACCCACGCCGAGTTTCAGCATTGTAGGATGACCACACCAGTACAGCAACTTGCTAGACATCACCTCGGTGCCATCCGGATCTTGGCATCTCAGCGCCTTGTGGTGTCAGTCAGAAAATATTGTTGCGCTGCCTTTGGCCCCATTCGCACATCGGTCCGCTACTAACGCCATCTCACAGGCCAACGGGGCGCCCCACGCCGACTTTCAACATTGTAGGATGGCCACAGAAGTGCGACAACTTACTAGACACCACCTCGGTGCCATCCGGATCTTGGCGCGTTGTGCTGCCTTCGGCCTATTCGCACATCGGTCCGCTACTGACGCCATCTCACAGGCCAACGGGGCGCCCCACGCCGACTTTCAGCATTGTTGGATGGCCACACCAGTGCGGCAACTTACTAGACACCACCTCGGTGCCATCCGGATCTTGGCGCGTTGTGCTGCCTTCGGCCTATTCGCACATCGGTCCGCTACTGACGCAAACTCACAGGCCAACGGGGCGCCCCACGCCGACTTTCAGCATTGTAGGATGGCCACACCAGTGCTGCAACTTGCTGGACACCACCTCGGTGCCATCCGGATCTTGGCGCGTTGTATTGCCTTCGGCCTATTCGCACATCGGTCCGCTACTGACGCCGCCTCACGTGCCAATGTATTTTCTACGCATTTTATACCCTATGCCGCATAACAGGTCATGTGACTTGTTTATAAAACTTTTCATTGGTTCATTTTACTTTTGGTTTCCTAATGATGGAAGGCTTGATCATATGACCTAAAAACAACACTTTTCATTGGATGAAAACTTTTTTTTTTTCCCAAACGATGAAAGCCCCACCTTGTTTCTGGATGTTTCAGACTAAACTGGCGTCAGCATGAGAGCACCACCATCTCGTAGCTCCGTCGTGGTCATTCCGCGAGCAATCATGGCAGCCGCTCCCCACCAGAAGCCTGCAGGAGTCGGGGCCCCCAAAACTTTTGATGAATTCTCAAGGCGGAGGGGACGCTTTCGAGAATGGGCTCCAAGACCTAGCAGACAAGCGTCCGATTTCCAAGGTGTCCCAGGGCCATTTCAGTGGACCAGGCCCAAAAAGGAAAGAGCCTGCCGCCATTTTGAGAGTCCTGTGACAGCCGCCTATCGCTGCACCGCAAGAGTGGGCGCAACTCAGCTGAATTGCGGCTTTTGACACAGTGGACCAAAAACGGACGGAATGGCAACTGAAACGGTAAAGGGGCGCCCCACTACAACAGATGACACTCCACCTGGAGAGGCCCGTTCACGCCGCCTCCCCCGGGGCGCCCCACGCCGTTATTCGGAGCAGCATTGTAGGATACCAAAACCAGTGCGGCAACTTACTGGACATCACCTTGGTGCCATCGTTCTGCTGCCTTGGAACTATTCGCACAACAGTTTGCTACTGATGACCCACCCCCCGCGACGCCCCACGCCGTTATTTGCTGGGTGGCAACTTACTAGACATCACTTTCGTGTCATCTAGATTTCGGCGCGTTCTGCTGCCTTGGAACTATTCGCACAACAGTTTGCTACTGATGACCCACCCCCCGCGACGCCCCACGCCGGAAATCTGGACGTTGTGCTGCGTTGGGACTATTCGCACAGCCGACCGCTACTTCGTTGTTTTTCCCTAAAAATGTTTATATGTTATTACTATTTTTGTTTTCTTGTATATATTTATAAATTATTAAAGTTTTATAATCTTACTACTTTGTCGGAGTGCTATATATTTTTAATGTGACACATAATTGTAAAAACTTTGATGTACAAAGAGTCATCCCTGGAATCTTCCGCTTCACGCTCGGTCCCCTCCCCAATCACAATACAGGATGGTTTTCAGATAATAGCAACGCTTCTGCTGTGACGGATCTCATCGAGTGTGGGCCTTGATCTACTATAACTCCTTTGAAGAGGGGTGATTCTTTACAGCTGTGGCCATAAACTACATCTGCAGGGCTAGCTGATAGCCTAGGACCGGCCTGGACAATCGGACACAGAGGAAAAGAAGTGTCAGAGGGTGCGGTAGTGAATAGGGCGAAAGGGAGGTGTCGGGCGGGCACAGGGTGTGATTCTCAGGGAAGAGCAGCGCAGATGGGGGGAGGTTTATTACCCATGCATAAGACAGAGAGCGGGGGTGACCACTGCCTGGGTGAGATGCTTGCGAGGGTGGGGAGCCATGCTAAGGATCGACAGCGTGCACAGAGTGGGTCTGGTCAAGGCATCTAAAATGGCTGCCGTGCACGACAAAAGTGTGGCATTTGAAAAAAGACAAGATGGCGCAGACAATGTTTTTCAACACTTCCTGATTTCCTTCGAATCGAACGTTAACAGACGTTGGGGCATATTACCAAAGTTAAGCGATATTTATCCCTAACGATGCATTGCAAAGATTTTTTTACCGTCAGAAATTATCGCAGATAAACCTTGCTATTATCAAGGTTTATCGCAAATACGATAAAAAACGACCGCAATGCATTAATATCGCTGAAAACTCAGCGATATTCATGCATTACCGAGCTAATGCTCTTAGCCATGTTATCCACCTCCCGTTGGATAACATGGCTAAGAACTGCTCAGGGCAGCTGTTACTTTTTGGAGATATTCGCGCTTATCTCGAATATTTCCAAAAGTTGATAATAGGAGATAGCGATGTTAGCGACTGTTTCCAGTCGCTAACATCTTGGCATGCCCACTTTGCATGTCATTAGTGATAAATATCACTCACATGCAAAGTGGGGCCCAAGATGGTCGCTATCTCCTACTAGCCGTCGCTAACTGGTGTTAGCAACAGCTAGGTAATACAGATATAATTTTATCTCCGCGAAGCGGAGCGCTGTTACAGATATATATCTTGTTTTTGAACGTTAATTTCTCAAATGCACTGAAGCACATATATTGAGACCTAGCAAAGGCACATCGGGCTACCAGTCCCTAATATTTTACCAAGTTTCATGCAAATCCATTCAGCCGTTCGATTATTATTATTATTTTTTTTTTTTGCCCCGCGGGGCCCTTTTAAAACCTCCACATCAAACCTAGGGGGTCAGCGAGGATCTACTATTTCCCCCTTATGGTCATTTGCCCCTTCGCTTTGGCCTCCTCTTGTCTCTCGATCCTACCGAGAGACAAGATGGCGGCCGCTACGGACTGTTTGGAATGTTGACAGACGCCGGAGAACCAATCAGCTTCGCTTCACAAAGCTCCGTTGCGCGAAAAGTACGCGTCCTGGAGCGCTGCCCGGTCCGCTGTTACAGATATATATCTTTTTTTAAACGTTAATTTCTCAAAATCCACTGTAGCACATATATGGAGACCTACAAAAGGCACATCGGGCTACCAGTCCCTACAATTTTGCCAAGTTTCGTGCAAATCCATTCAGCCGTTCGGGCTAAAAGTGAGGCCAACCGCCCTATGGAAAACTCAATGTTAAAAACACGTTTTGGGACCCCCCTTTTTTCTCGACCCCCCCTGGACGAACCCCCCCCCAATTTTCAGGGGCTGCTCAGAAACAAAATGTGCCATTTTCCAGAAAATTTCAGCCAATTCCGTCCACAAACGCCAAAGTTATTAGACATAGAATTTTCAAAAAACCAATAGAGAAAAAATCCTAACTATATATACCTACTGGCGACCGCCAGTAGGTAATATACACATACATACATACATATATATATATACACATACATACATACATACATACATATATATGTATGTATATATGTATGTATATATATATATATATATGTATATATATATATATATATATATATATATATATATATATATATATATATATATATATATATATATATATATACACATACACACACACACACATATATATATATATCAAATCAAATATCTCCTCAACTGCAACTCTGACCATACAATATATTGCCTCGAGTGCCCATGCAAGAAAAGGTATATTGGCAGTACCATAAATGCCACTAAGCTGAGAATCCTAGAACACATGCGAGCAATAACAAACAATGATAAGAACTATCCGGTTGCTCGACATTTTGCCCTCTATCATCAAAGCAACAGAGATTTACTCAGTTTTTATTGCATGGATCAAATTGGGAAAACAGAAAGAGGCGGGAACAGAGAGAAAGCACTCCGAATTTTGGAGTCCAAATACATTATTGACCTCAAAACAACAACACCTTGGGGATTAAATAATGATGGGGAAATGTGGGTGCACTTGTAAAAGCCAGGTTAACAGGAAAAGTCAAAACTGTAAAACATGAAAATATGTTAGAGATTGTTATTGAGTGGTTTTCTCAGGAATGAGAATATAGTTAAGATACACCATAAGACACAGTTGCCCAGTAGTATGTTGCAGCTTATTTGATATAGATGAAACAGAAAACATTGCCCATACAGGGCAAAAAGACAAAGAGAAGTAAAAAACAGTAGTGGATAACGCATGGGGATTCACTTCATAATAATGAAAACTAATGGTGACAAACACATTATAATAAGTTACTACTAAAAATGAATTCTTTATGTCGTTATGCAATCATGAAGTATGTACAATATATGACTTATTATCAGATTGTTAATGTTTAGCAATTTTTTTATTATGCACTTTATACTCTCAGCCATTTTGAAGCAATGCAATTATGTGATGATGGGTACACTCAAAGATGGCCGCCGTGTTTCTTTGCATGTATTGTCCATTTTCTATGTTGATGCAAACATTAGAGACTGGCGGGCTTTAAAATGGCTTTGTAATTTGCACTTTAACTGACACTGACGAAGCTTTTTATAGCGAAACGCGTCTGTCTGGGGCGAGGGGGGTTTGCTAAAAATAAAATCTTACATCGGATTACCAGTGTGCTTGCCGTTTTCTGACGGAGGAAGGTCAGATTGTGTTCGAAAACACGGGTACAATGTTTGGACGGTCCGCCAGGGAAGGCTTGCCGGGTCGCTGTTGACCCGCGGGCCGTACTATGAGTACCCATGATCTAGGACAAAGAGTTGCACTCTTTCAAGGGCCAGTTAGCGGGCCTCCTGTGTGACTTTAGAGACTCAACAGAATTCAAGAGGCCTTTTCTTGGAAGTACCCAGCTCAGCAGTGACAGCTTACTAAAATTACATTTACAATATATTTAATTAAAATTCTGACTTAGTCATTAGATCTCATTATTATTAAATATAAAATAGGTGCATGAAATGTGTCTTTAGCCGGTACAGGGCAAAGGTTATAAAATATGTATGTTATACCTTGACTTTTCCTATTTACCAGTTATAGTCTAATCAGTGACAATATTGTTTGGGCCCAGTCACTGGGTGTACATGGCATTTCTAATGTCACACATGTTCAACTCTTACATATTATTTGCCCTACCCTGTGAACAGCAGGGTGCACTTAGAGGTGACTTATTTATTAGTGTTTCCTACAGGTCAGAAGAGTGATTGACAGGTCTACAGAAAAGGGTTCAGGCTGCTGCAGTCAAGCTACACAGGTCAGGCCTAAAGCTACTTTTCACTGCCACGTAGTGGATGGCACAATAAGTGCCGTAGTTCAGAGGTGACATTTAACTTTACATGCCATTAATGTACATTTCTGCACCATATACTGGGATCTTATAGGACAGTTAAAAGTCCCAAACACTTTTTACATCTTTTAGAGCCTCAAGTGCGTACACTGGGCGTCAGGTAGTAGTGTCCCAAAGTTAGAGCTCAAGGTTTCCAGGAGGTGAGTCACAAAAAAATGAAATACTGGGAGGGACCACCCAAAAAGGGGTCACCCTGAAACAACCGCACATTCACCAACACAAGAAGTGTAGCAATTTAGGACTTACCCGCCTCGGGGTCTGCACTGCTTTCTTCAATTTCCTGACCAAGAGGATCAATAAAAGTTGAAGCTGGCTCTTCTTTTTTCCTCAATAAAATAGCAGAATGACGTAAAGAAAATCAGGTAGAACAAGTTATTGGCAGTTACAGGCTTATACGAAGCGAGTTTCATACATTACAAACATACAATTTTAGACCACTAATATTCCTTCTAAAAGGTTAGGACCATTACCTTTTACAAGTTCAGAAGATCTTGCCATGTGCATTTTTATGTTTACTATGTAAATGTTGGAAGGTGCTTCTGACCTGAGCCGCCCGGATTTTTCACTTTTTAACACCTATTTGTTGAGCTTTTACTGTGGGAGAGCCTCATAAATTGGGACTCACCCACACTGAACTCATGATGAAAGGGACTGCATGTGTATTTTACCGGTGCCTCCTTGGGAGCAAGGAGCACCGGGCTGGTTACATGCAGACATGTGTGTACATGCACATGCACAAGTGTAAGGGGTGCGCTGGGGAGATTGCTAGCGTGCCAGCCAAGGAGCAGCTACAAAGTGAATGGTGTGGCAGAACTTATGCAGAACTGGGTGGTGACATGGAATAGCCTTTCTACCATGGGAAGAAACATTTGAGGGAAAGTCAGTGTGCTTTACTGTTTTTATTCCATTATTCTCCTATGAGGATGGGGAGCACATGGGTTAGTTTTACTTTCCTAGGGCCTACAAATTCCAGACACGCACTAACGTCCACTGTAACTTATGTGGTCCAAAGTCATATTTGTACTGCTTTTGGGTCATACAGAAATGTCATATTTCACTGAGTCAGCTCATAGCCAGGGCCAGGCAGGGGCTGACCCTGTCAGGCTGAATAAATGACCTTCCTCTCCGAGCTGTAGCCTCATAGGTCCAGCCCTGCACAACAAGCATTCTAAGGGTGAATAACTCCACTCCAAGAGAAGATGGGTGGAGCTACAGGTTCATCTTTAAGCAGCAGCCACCTGGTGCCAGGCACCAGGCTGCTCTGGAGAGAAGGCAGTGAGGGGGGAAGGGGCTCTCCGAGACCATGTGGCATGTGGCATGAGACCCCTGGACGACAACATTTTGAACAAACCCAGAGGCCTGGGCAGGAAGGAGGGAGCAGGGGCAGAGAAGTGATGTGTCACTGTGTGATAGGGCAAACAGACTTCCTGCCAGCCCCCTTCCCAATCCTTTAAAAGAGTTTGCACAGGAAGAGGAGCTCTCTCTGGAGGGTGGTCTGCTGAGGAAGACTGGTGCTGGAGCCTGGCGTCATGGGCAGTTGGAAGGAAGAAACCCCCGATTGTCCCAGGATGCAGAATTATGCCAGGAAGGGAGTCCAGGACCAGTGAGCAGAAGCCTGGGCCTCTGCGCAAGGACAAGAGAGGTCCAGGAAGAGAGCCAGGCGAAAGGCTTGTGCAGGGAGCCAGTGAAGGAAGCTCCCTGCTGAATTCACCCTCCTTGAGACCAGGAGGGCAAAGTGGCTGGGGAGCGCCACAAGGAGCAAGAAGAGACAAAAATGGTGCTGATCAGTACCATAGGGCTGAGATATGCCCCCCAGAAGGTAGGCGACCTTTGTACTCTGAGGAGATAGACGACGAAGCGCGTGGGGCTCCGTCGCCGGTCTTAAATGTGCCCCCAGGGTGGGTCAGGTCCCGGGGACTGCCCCCAACACGAAGCGTTGATGTGATACAATGTCACAAAGTAATTGAAACCGCTTATGTATATTTGTAAATTGGTGCATAGCATTAAGTAGTGTGTGTGTTTAATAAATGTAAACTTACTTTTATAAAACAAAGTACAGACGGGACAATCAATTATTGAGTGTTATTTCTGCGTACCTGTAATGGCGATTACTAGCCCACACCACCTCCCGTGAGTAAGCCTTAGACTGCTCTGCAACGCTACCCTCTGAGAGTCAGGCACTACACTAGGGTGTTTGGTTCCCAGTGAAGGACAAATGTGACATGTTATTTGTGCAGGCCTCACAGATACTGCCTCGTTTTCCAACAGTAAACATGGACATTTCTGTAAGTGGATGAATCTACTAAAGGAAAGGACATCATGTTCAGAAAGGAATATGCTACTTACCAGTATGCATCTGTTCTTGGCATATAGGGCTGCTGGCATTCATATCTGTGCATAGATCGCCACCTAGTGTTGGTTCCAGATGATTGCACCTTGTCCTGGAAGAGTCCTGGAAGAGTCTTCGATGTATCACGAGATAGGGGACTCCTCCCCTGGACTACAGTGCGCATGGGCATCTTCTCCATCCTCAGATTGTTTTTCGCCATTGTGGCAAAGATGGAGTATAGAAAAGTAAGAGATGACCATGTAAATGTATGCAGAAAAGTACTGCAGCTGTTACAGGCACCGGGGAGGAGGGTGGACGATATGAATGTCAGCAGCCCTACATGCCAAGAACAGATGCATACTGGTAAGTAGCATAATCCGTTCGAGGCATGTGGGCTGCTGATTTCATATGTGTGCATAGACTGTATAGCAGTATCTCCTCTGGCGGTGGTCACCCGTACCAGCTACAGCAGTTGAAAAAGAGTTTTAAGGACAGCCTGGCCTACGGCAGCTTGCTGCTTTGCTTGCACATCGACACAGTAGTGTTTAGTGAAAGTGTGTATGGTAGACCATGTAGCTGCCTTACTTATGTCTTCAAGGGGAATGTTTCCTAGGAATGCCATGGATGCCCCCATTTTACGCGGGGAGTGTGCTTTTGGGGGAACTGTTAGAGTGCGTTTAGCTTTTTGGTAGCATATTTGAATGCATTTAACTATCCATCTGGCTATTCCTGATTTTGAAATGGGATTTCCCTTGTGTTGTGGTGCGAAAGCAACGAATAGTTGCTTTGTTTTCCTGAATGATTTCGTTCCGTCAACGTAATATAGCAGAGCCCTTTTTACATCTAGTGTGTGTAGGGCTCTCTCAGCCACTGACTGAGGGTTTTGGAAGAAAACTGGCAATTCTATGGACTGATTGATATGATAAGTGGATATAACTTTTGGCATAAACTTAGGGTTAGTACGAAGCACTACCTTATTGTTGTGTATTTGCATGAAAGGCTCTTGAATGGTTAATGCATGTAGCTCACTCACTCTCCTGAGGGAGGTAATGGCAATCAAAAATGCCACCTTCCAAGTTAGAAATTGTAATTCACATGAATGTAGAGGTTCAAACGGAGGTCCCATAAGTCTGGTAAGTACTATATTTAAGTTCCAGACTGGTGAAGGTGGGTGCTTTGTAGGGATGATCCTTTTAAGTCCTTCCATAAAAGCTTTGATTGGGGGTACTCTAAACAAAGACATGTGTTGTCTGTTTTGGAGATATGCTGCCATAGCGGCAAGATGTAGCCTTATGGAAGAGTATGCTAGATTGCATCTTTGAAGATGCAATAGGTAACAGATAACGTTTGGGATGGAAGCATCTAATGGATTGATTTGGTTATTTTTGCAATAAATTACACATCTTTTCCACTTAGCTGCATAGCATGCTCTAGTAGTTGGGCGCCTTGCCTCCTTGATAATGTTCATGCAATCAGGAGGCAAATTAAGACTTCAGGAGCCAGATCGCTAGGTTCATCTGATTTGAATCAGGGTGCCTGATTTCTCCATGGTTCTGAGTTAAAAGATGTGGCGAGAGGCGCAGTCTTTGGTGGGGAACTACTGAAAGTTCTAGGAACGTTGTATACCATGGTTGTCTTGCCCTTGTGGGAGCAACCAGGATCATTGTGAGTGACTGCTGGCATAGTTTGCGTGCCACCAGCGGAATCAGTGGGGCTGGTGGAAAAGCGTATGCAAATCTGCCTGACCAGTTCATCCATATCGCATTGCCCTGTGACAACGGATGTGGGAACCTGGCGGCAAAGTACTGGCATTTTGAGTTTTCGTTTGTGGCAAACAGGTCTATCTCGGGATGCCCCCATTCTTGGAAGAATGGTTGGAGAACCGGAGGGTGAATCTCCCATTCGTGAAGCTGTTGACTGTGCCTGCTTAACAGATCTGCTAATTGATTGTCTTTCCCTGGCAGGTGTTCTGCTAGGAGAAAAATGTTCTTTGGAATTGCCCACCTCCATATGCTCTCCTTGCTTCTCTATATAATACATGGCTGTCATGTGGTCCGTCCGGATCAACACAGCCTTGTTGTACAAGTATTTCTGAAAAGCTTTCAGTGCTAGAAATACTGCTAGCAATTCTAAGTGGTTGATGTGCAGTGTCTTTTGATTGATTGTCCAGAGCCCTTGAACTGTGTATTGAAGTGGGTAGGCTCCCCAACCTGTCAGTGATGCATCCGCTGTTAGTACTACTTGTGGAACCGGCTCTTGGAACAGTCGCCCCTTGGAAAGGTTTTGTGGGTTCCACCACTGCATAGAGTTGTAAGCGCGACTGTCCACCAACACTAGGTCTTTTAATTATCCTTGAGCTTGGTTCCACTGCCGTGCTAGGCATTCTTGCAATAGACACATTTGAAGTCGGGTATGAGGGACAATAAATATACAGGAGGCCATCATGCCTATGAGCTGCATGAACACTCGAGCTGGTAAAGAGTGTTGTGCCTGAAACTTTTGAATGAGAGTCTGCATATTGGCTATCCTGGCTGGATTTGGATATGCCTTTGCTACTGAGGTATCTATTGTAGCTCCCAGATATTGCTGTATGTGGGAGGGCTGTAGATGTGATATTGGGTAATTTATGGAAAACTCCAGACTGTGCAGCAGCTGGAGTGTCCGAGACGTATGGCTTGCACATTGCGCGTACGAGTTGGCCTTTATGAGCCAATCGTCGAGGTATGGAAACAAGTGGATGTGTTGCCTTCCGAGGTGTGCTGTTACTACCGCTAGGCATTTTGTGAAAACTCTTGGGGCTGTAGTTATCCCAAAGGGGAGAACTTTGAATTGACAATGTTGACCTTCTATTGTGAACCGGAGGTATTTTCTGTGAGCTGGATGTATAGGTATGTGAAGGTATGCATCTGTGAGGTCTAATGTAGCAAGGAAGTCGCCTTGCTGGAGTAACGGGAGTACTTGCTGTAGAGTAATCATATGGAAATGCTCTGAGAGTATGTATTGATTTAGCGATCTGAGGTCTAGTATGGGTCTGAGGGACCCATCTTTCTTGGGAATTAGGAAGTATAGAGAGTATACTCCTGTTCCTTGGTGTTGAGAAGGGACTGGCTCTATGGCGCCCTTTTCTAGCATGGACGCGACCTCTTTTTGTAACAGTGTGATGTGTTCTTTGGACATAGGACGATGTTTGGGGGGTATGTTGGGTGGAGTAGAAGTGAGTTCCAGGCAGTAACCATACTGGATCATTTGTCTCACCCACCTGTCTGTGGTAATGGCGTTCCAGACTGGTAGGAATTGTTTTATTCTGCCTCTGACCCGTGTCGGGTGGTCTGGAGGGAGTGTGATAAAGTCACTGTTTGGTGGCAGTGGAGGCTCTGGTGTCATTGCCGCCACGTCCCCTGCCCTTGTTATTGTTTCCCCTATAACCCCCTCTGTTGGAGCCTTTATTAAAGGTACTCTGGGTGTTACTTTTAAATGTAGAGGAAGTCTATGATGTGTTGGCTCTTGCGGAGCCTCTGTAGGAGGAGCGATGAAAGGAACCTCTATGTTGTAGAAACTGAAGTGCGGCCATAGACTTAGCAGTTTCCGTATCTTTTTTTATTTTGTCTAAGATGGTGTCTACTGCAGGACCAAACAGGAAATCTTGGTTAACTGGTTGGTTGAGGATTGTGGATTGCACCTCATTCTTACAACCAGAGATGCGTAGCCACGCATGCCTGCGCAGTAATACACTAGAATTAATGGATCTGGCTGCTGTATAAGCTGCGTCAAGCGCACATTTAATGGAAGCATTAGTTATAAATTTGCCTTCCTGTATGAGGTTGTTAGCCTTAGCTTTAAAAGGTTCTGGTAGATGTTGCAGCAAACCTTCAAGTTGGTCGTAATGCGCTCTATCATAGCGTGCTAATAGAGCCTGTGAATTCGCAATCCTCCATGAGTTTGCAGCCTGTGAGGCTACCCTTTTGCCTGACGCTTCTAATATCTTAGACTCTTTGTCAGGAGGGGGAGCATCTCCTGTTGTTTGTGAGTTGGCTCTCTTTCGAGCGTTTGCTACTACTAGTGAGTCTAGAGGCTACTGGGATTTAATATAGGTAGGGTGTGAAGGGCTGCCTTATATTTCTTCTCAATTCTGGGATTGAGTACACGTGCTCTGGCTGGATCTATGAATATGTCTGGCGCGTGTCCACATTGTGGTATTTTGCTGCCATATCTAGCAATTGGTTAAAAAGAATGGTGTCGTCAGTAGGCGACGACTTTGTAGGGTATGTGGAGGTGTCTGGGATGGGCTGTGGATCATATGGATCGTTCTGGTCATCCCATGGGTCATCCTGTGCATCAGGATCCTATGGCTCATCAAAATTACCCTGAGGATCTTCCCTCATGTTATCTTCCTCATCATACTGTGAATGTGTAGGAGAGTAAGGCACAAAAGGCATACTAGGAAAGAAAGGAAGAGGAGTGAAAGGCCTTGAGGGAGATGTCTCAAAGTATTTTCTCTTTGGAGGAACAGGGGAAGGAGTGTCTGTGTCCAGTGGTCTCTTTTTCCGGTGGTAAACTGTAACGTGTCCTGTTTCAGGGTCTACATACAGTTTATATTGTTCCTCACTCACTGGATCAGGATGGAAGAGTTCTTCCTCAACTGTCCGTGGCCTTGGTGTGTAGTGTAGTTCCTATCATCCCAATAGGCTCTGCGCATTGGAATAATACCTTCAATAGTATAGGCCTAGACCAGACGTTAACTAAGGTCTACTACTGTCGATATTAGACTTAAAGTTTTGGGTTTGCCAGCTAGCTCAGAGTTCACTAGAAACTTTCTCAAATAGGCAAGGAGGAGTTGAACCTCCCTGGATAGACAAGAAGGGATTTAGTTTCTGACAACCATAGAACATGACAACTTTGCTCTCCCCTAATCAAGAGTGTATCTCTAGAGTCGTGTGAAAACAAAAGGCAATTTATTTTACTCAGTCAGTACGTGCATTCTTAGTTTCACCAGATTGTAGAGAAAAGGAAGAGACGGGCGTGTTCAATAAGAGATGGTATTTATTGATCAGTCTCTTTTCTCATACAAGAGAAATGGATCGATATTATCGCAATACTTATGGTTAAGTAAAGTGCATACATTAAAAGCAGAAGTATAAAATAATACTGTAAAAACATTGATATGGTTTCTAAGCCGTATGAAGGTTTAAAATGAATAAAATAGATACATACACATATACATTTGACTAATCGTACTCAACTGGTGTTTCTAGCTACGCCTACCCCGTGTACCTGACCTAAGCCTAATACGTGGGCGGGAATAGAAAGTTACAGTTTAAGTTAAGTTTGTTTTGCCAAGTGACTGACTAAAGAATTCTCTGCGAGGGGTTATTCAGTTCTGTACCTGGAAGCTAGGATGAATGAGGGATGGTATCTCTCGTCTCTGGTCTCGATATTCCAGGCTGCCTGCGAGGGCTACCCGGAAGCGCCGGTGCTGGATTTCTCGGCAGGAGAAAGCAGCGTGTGCTTTTCAGCGCGTCAGGAAGGCGGGGCTGCGCCAGCGGGGTCTGCTCTGCTCTGGGCTTCGGCAAGTCTGGCTGCTCCGATCTCGTCACCACCGCGTGTGTTTGCATAGGGCAATATCGGTAATATTTATACCTTTAAGGTGCCGAGATTGACGTAAGGATGGACATAGATACGTCAATAAGGATGTCATACGACCAGGTCGTTAGCACATTCTTTTGCTGAAGTTCTCGGTGAAATCAAAACAATGGCCGCAGGGTTTTTCCCAGGTTGTCATAGGTTTGATTTGTTTAGAGAACTCCGTATGCCTTATCAGGGGCTGGAGGAATATCGCTTGTCTAATTAGATGGCAAGCGTTATGACCTAATCAGATAACACGTTCCTGTGCCGTAGTGTGGCTTTATCAGATAACGGTTCCTGCATCATGGGGGTTTTCTGCCTCATGGGATGGCTGCTAGTTAACTTGTTAGTTTGTTAACCAGAATAGGGTCAGGAATAGGGGGGATCGATACAGAACCTATAGGAATACATCACACCCACTCCACGCTAACTATGGACATATTTACTAATCTAGGCATAGTAAAACATAGTACAACATACTATAGAGTATTGTGTATACCTTACCACCCCAAAATACATAAATGCATTTTGAAATTTTCAAATATACGGAAAAAATGCAGTTTACATGTATTATCTGCACTCAAGCTGTGAAATAATGCTAAAGTAATCACGCATTTGTATACATTATTGCTAATTGGTATATGAGAATTACACATGAAATGGCTCTTAATACAGAAAAAAGGTTCGAGACCATTTCATCACAGAATATATTAATAATGAACATTCCAGCGGGCAGCTAATGTCTATAAAGTATCTAAAAATAGAAATTTTAGTTCTCTAAGAATAGTTTCTTACTTTAAGCAGAAGATAAGTGTCCCGAAAAATATGCAAAAATATTTTGGGGCTGCTGAAAAAATTGCTGTCCGTGAACTGGAGGGAAAATTGTTCATGTGACTTTATTATTAAAGTTGAAGGCCAAATTCAGGGAACGCCGTGTGCGAGCTTGCTCAAAAGTCTCTATTTCTGCTCTGGTGAGAACATCATATCATTTAGGCTTTCGAAAAAGCTGTCAACAGCTTCCTGGGAAGTTCCACTAACTCGGAAATAGGTGTAACCATGCATTCGTGTGCATGATTGTCTCCATTGACGTTCTGATTTGGATTGCTGACAGAAGGTCGTACCTGATTGATGCTGCTTTCATCTTGAACTTCACTACCCCTTAATCGTAGTGGTGAAGCTTCCACGAATGCCGTCATCAGGATTGGTAGCCGTTGAGGGCAGCACAAAGCATGAGCCTTGATTGGACTCAACAATGTTTCTGCATCCATTGGCGCATCCGATTGTAGCGTCAGACAGGTGTCTAACACGCATTCTTCTCCGCATAGCAGGCACCTTAATACAGGTAAAACACATCGTTGCCACATTGGTCGAAATGATAGAAACCAAGTCATGTTCAGGTCTCTAAGCCGGGATAGTCCCAGGATTTTTGATATCCGGTCCCGGTATCCAATGGCTAGGATTGTTTCTTCCCTTGTCGCAGGTGTTTTGTCTGTGACATGGTTTGCCATAACGAAATATAAGGACTAGGAATAGGATTCCTGCAATCAGTCCTAAAATGAGGGGAAGTCCGCCAAAAATCGAATGGACGAATTCTGGAAAAATACCCAGTATGGCTTTGAATGGTGTTAATGCCATCGAAAATACTGTCTTAAATACTTTTGAGACTCCACTGGTATCAGAAATATTTAAGATTTCATTCAGGATTTCTGCGAAATGTATGGGGGAATTAGTTGATAATAAAGAGTGTATCTCTGCAGTCGTCCTTGCGACTTGGAGATCATACGTTTCTTTTGATGACGTGAGTCTGGTTGGCGTCTGAAGAAGCACTGTTTTCATTCTGCTTAAAGTATCTATTCGAATAGAAGTAATTTTCAAGTTGGGCCATGCCCTTGCCTCCCTGTCTGGAAAGGAGCTGGGGAACAATGAGCGTCCACAGCACTTGACCTTCGCAGTCGTAGTTACGAGATAAGGAGTCCCGGGCATAAGACTACAACATCTGCGATCTACAATTAGAATGTAACTCCCATTATAGAGTCTTTGAAAGAATGGTTCTATCTCTGTTGCAGGTGCGCCTTGCTGGTGACATGAAAGGTTGTATGAATTCCCTTCACAGAATCCATGCAAACTAATTCCGTTACACAGAAGTGTGCCGCTTAGTGACATCGCACAATTATTGCCACTAAGAAACACTTTCTGTCCTTTATTACTGACACATGCATGTGAATAGGGCAAGTTCCATGTTGTTTTAATGTACCCTTTCCCCAATTTTTCGTACATGCCAGCCTGTATATATTTTTGGGCAGTATTGAAACCTGAAGGTTGATATTGGAATATTAATTATCCCATGTATTATCCATTCACGGACAGGTCGTTCTGACATTGTCACTGGTAATCTCTCGAGTTTCTCAATGCTCAGGATTGTATAATCAGCACCCTTTTGTGCCATACTGATTTGTCTATCAGTAAGGTTAAAGATATGGAATAGTGACGTTGTGTTGATTAAACGCCAAGGCACATAGCCTGAACGCAGATTTTGTAACGTCCAGCCAAGCTGTACAATAGAACGCAATTGAGACTGACCGTGTTGTAACAACAGTAAGTCTTGCGATATTATGTCGATTGCTGAAGACACAATGCTGTCCAAAGAAAAAATTCTGGAGGACAGAGTCATTAACCCATTGTCCACTACAGAAAGTGATTTTTCCAAATTAATACGGTCAATTTCCCGTATTCTTTCTGCTGATTCAATTTGAGTCACCTTCCAGGCCTCGTTGTATGCTGCATATATGGAGGCTGCTATGAAACGTTTTTGACGCTGTTTGAGCGGTCCCATAATGAAATCACGCAAGTCAGCACCATCAGTAAGTAAAGTTAGGTGTTGCTTAATTTCTGCCAGTGTGGAAGTTTGAAGCCATTGAAGGCATAATTTGCCCACACTGTAGGTGGTGATTATCCCTGGGTGTTGTCTTTGGGGATATCTAGGGTCTGGCCTGGTCAATTTGAACCCCTGTGTTTTGTTCAGGAATCTGTCTTGACAGTTATTAGTATCTGTGGGCCAGATCAACCACTGTTTCCAATCAGGATGTGTTCTGTTTTGGTTTATTACATAGTTTACGTCTATCTCTTCATCTGTAGAGCTATTGCTGTACATTGTTGGTTTTGGAATAGACGGTTTATTTAAGTCTTTGATTTTGGCTAGGCCAAGACAGGTGGTTTGTTGAATAGTGTCATTTAAAAATATAATTTGTTCTGGGATCATGCAGGCTCTAAACAAAGATTCTATACCTTGTACTTGCCATTCTTTTGTACCCCAAACACTTTTTAATTCAACATTTTTGTCCCAATAATCAAAACCAAAAGTATTCATTTGTTCAAAAAATGAGTCTGAATATATCAATTTTGTGTTTGTTATCATGGTCTTTGTCCCTGTCTTATTTGACAATTTGAAATAAAATGTTTCAGCATTACTTGTGTTAAAACCTGAAAAGTATGAATATTTGTCATAAAAGGTTCTTGAGCTTCCTTTTGGAGGGGTTGCACAATGTTCCCATTGATTATAATTTAAAACATTTCTAGGTTGTGCAGATCTATGTAAAAAATGGTTACCATAGTGGTTATAACAGTACATACGATCATAATTTGTCGAACCCTGCAAATAATCATGTTTGGTAAATTTAGCAGACATCACTAAGTCAGACATCATATTATTTATACTTTCGAAGTCCCAATCATCAGCAAATGAGCTTGGTTTTACAAAGTCACTCAATGAGATCTTAATTTGGTGTGGATATTTCAGGATTTCGACTGGACCATAGATTTCGTAGTCAGTGTTGTCCCATGCTACCCCACCCGGTATAGGATTGGCTGTGAAGTTGACTGAAGAAAGTTCTCTTTTCTCGACGTGTGAAGATGTGTGTGGTTTGAGGATCAAGTTGATTTTCTGACTTGCTGTGCCCATTTTAGCATATTTTCCCTCAATGAAGCGTCCCAAAGTTAGTACCATGATGAGCCAAAGTATGAGGATAAATGCACCAAAACCCACCCAAAATTCAATCCATGGAGAAATTAGATATGTTTCTTTCAGTTGTTTCAAAAGTTCTTTAGCTTTATCTTTAAAGGTTTTTGTTGATGGCTGTGTTTTTGATTCACTGAAGCCTTCAGAGGAATCATCGAAGTTTATGAAGTAGCCGGATGCAGTTCTGTCAATTGTTCCAATTGCTTCAGGATTACTGTTTCTTGCATATTCGTTTGTTACTTCATTGTAGATTGGTGTGTCTCTGCTAAATGTTTTTATTTGGGTTTTCAGAGGTTTAAGTTCCATTGCATTGTTGCATAGTCCTTGTTGTTCTTCTGTAGGCGTTTCGAATGTGATTAGCCTCTTAGTTAGGACCTCTGTATTGGTAGCAAACCTTGGTGTTCTGCTACTTATGGGGAGTCCACTTGGCCTACTATTTGTTATCGGCCACATGATTGTGGTTTTACCAGGTCGATGGATACAACTCGGTTCTCCTTTTTACCAGCAAGCGGCGGTAGTACAACTGATCTTGTCCCGTTGACAGACAAGACAGGAACTGCTTTTCTGTAAGAAGGCCCAAATTCCTTCTTTACCGCAATCTTTTCTCTGACTAGATCCCCGACTTTTGGAATCCAGACAGGTCTTGCTGGGACAGGTGGTGGTTCTTCAGTGGTTGTTGGCTGTTGTTTCAACTTTATGTTGCTCAGGTCTTTTCTTGTTTCGTTTAAGTCCTGTAAAATAGCCAAACGGTCTTTGATATCAAAGCTTTTTTCCTTCACCACTGAAGTCTGACTATCCAGGTCTAAGACTAACATCCTAGTTCCAAATAATAATTCGTACGGACTGAATCCCTTCAGAGAATTTCTTGGCAGGTTATTTAGACTACGTTGGACACTTATTAGATGTTTGACCCACCCAGCTCCCGAACCTAATACCTTTGCTGTTATAGATTGCTTTATGTCACGGTTTTTTCTTTCAACAATTCCGTTCCCCTCAGGGTGAAATGGACAAGAGTACCGCAATGCAATGCCCATGCTGGTCATGGCTCCTTATAAGCTCGAGAGCTAAAAGCAGGACCCTGGTCAGAATGCAGCATGCCAATTGCGTATGTGCCGATAAAGACTCGCAAATCTTTTATAACAGTTCTGGCGTCAGCCGATCGCTGGGGCCACATCCATATGAATCTCGTGCATGAATCCACTGCGACCAAGATATATTTATAGTTACCATCCCTTTGTAAGGGACCACAGTGGTCCAGATAAACACAGGCTAATGGTTTATCTGAGATTAGAAGGGGCGTCTGTGCTGGTCGTCTCACCGTTGATACTTTCATTCTTTGACATATTTCACATTCTAAAACATAGTTCCTTGTTTGTCTTCTCATTTGTGGCCACCAGTATCTCTGTTTTAATAACGATACTGTGGCTGAGACGCCAGCATGTATAGAAGCAAGCCCTTCGTGTGCCGCTATTATCAGTCCTAACCTATGTTCCATGTTTGGAATTGCCCTATCCCCCACTCCAGGGATTCGAGCAAAAGGAACATTGTTTGCATCAGTTATGTATGAGTATTTTACTGGAAAGCCTTTCGGGAGTGTTTCTATCGAATCCTTTTCTGTAGCGCTGACAGCCTGTAATATTTCGCTGTCTATTTTTGTTTTTGACCGTGTGATGGCAGCTACGGAAGCCGTTTGCACAGCTGCCTTCGTGGCCTCATCAGCCAATGAATTCCCTGCAACGTGAACGCCATCACGTTGATGACTCAGTGTATGTATCACGTGAGTCTTTGGTAGTTCTTTTTGTAATAGAACTACTTGTTCCCAGAGCATTTTATGCTTGATTGTGCCTCCTTTTGCATCCTTAAAACCATTCTGAAGCCAGATCTGCAAGTATTCATTGTAAGACTGAACGCAATAATACGAATCGCACACTATGAGTGTGGGGAATTCTCGATCGGTATTTTCAAGCGCCATCTTGAATGCCAGTAGTTCAGCTCGCTGAGCTGTACAATCTCCTAGAGATTGTGTTTTAGTGACCGTTGGTCTAAATTTTCCTTCGTGCCAGCGACCTTTAACAATCGCGCACGCAGCACTGTAAGCTTGTTTACCCCCCACTGCGGGTTGTGCTGATCCGTCTGTATATATTATACAGCCGTAATGTTCTAGAGGCAGAATTTCGGTCGGCGGAGGACATTCGAATTCATATTGGAGAAACTCTTGTGTTTTTAAGTTAGGATCAAATTCGTATGCCACGTCTGTTGCAGCAAGAGAATTAGCCCATTGTATCCATCTCGGATGGAGCGCTTTAGCATTCGGAATGCTTGCTTTTGTTACAGCCTCTAGGGCTGGTATCGGTGTCACGATTATTATTCGTTTACCTTGTGCCAGGGCTCGTTCTTTTGCTATAGCTGTCTGTGTTGCAGTTAGAATTTTTTCCGTTGGGCTAAATTTCATTTCAGCCTTAGTGTACAAGTGTGATTTGAATGCAATTGGTACCTTTTCTCCCTCATTAGAGGTCAGGTATGTGAATCCGCATCTTCCTGGGATGACTCGAATCACAAGATTGCGTGTGTTATCACGTGTTTCTAATTTTGTTTTAATTAACATGTCTGTTTGTAAGGATCTCAGAATTTCTGTGTGTATTTGAGTCCAATTTGTTCTTTTAAAATCTGGTTTTATTAGATCATAAAGGGGTTTGACCCTTTCTGCGTAATTTGCAATGTATGTTCTTCCGAAATTTAGGAAGCCTAGAATTGACTGTAGGTTTTTTTAGTGTTCTAGGTGCTTGGAGTACGGCACATTTCTCTAGGAAATTGTCGGCCAGGCTTTTGCCTTCACTTGATAATTCATATCCTAAGAACAGGACTGTCAGATGGGCAATTCTGGATTTTTTAAAGTTGAATTTGTAACCCTCTGCTGCGAACCCAAGTATTATGGTGTTCACTCTCTTCAAGTGAGTATCCAAGTCATCATCTGTTAGGTATATGTCGTCGACATAAGATAATGCTTCGTCATCATATGTTTGTAGTAATTCTGTTACTCTCGCTGAGAATACTCCCGGGCTGTTCTTGTACCCCTGGGCTAACCGACAGAATTGTTTTTGAGTGCCATTTATTGAGAACGCAGACAAATATCTGCTCTCTGGTGCTATGTTTTGACAAAAGAATCCATTAGAGATGTCTAATGTTGTTTTGTATTTTTTGCGCACTATGTTATTCATTAGTGCAGCACTATGCGAGTTTTGTACTGCAAAAGTTTTGCAATATGAGTTAAGGTGTCGGTAATCCAAAACTAGACGATATGAATTGTCTGGTTTGGAGACCGGAAACAAAGGGTTGTTCATTTGTGAGGTGCAAGTTTCAATCACCCCCTGGTATTCTAGCTGATCTAGGATTTCTTTTACCTGTTTTTTAGCTTCTTGCTTAATTGGGTACTGTCTTTGTGCAGTAGGTTGTGATTTTAACTGGATTTTGTGAGGAGGAGAGTCCTCATCCCATCCTACGTGATTTTTATATAAAGCAGGAGCTTGAGCTACTGCCCACTTTCTAGCAAGTGTGTATTTTTTATGAATTGGGATATGATTTTAGAAGGCAGGCATAATTATTTCTTCGCCATGAGGGCAATCCCTGACAAACTCTGGTGGCCAGTCTTTTTCAGCTAGAAGGATGTCATAGCCCTTGGAGAGATTATCCCAAAATAGTCCCCTTATTTTTCTAGTCTTATCCCCCTCTATACGTAATGTTATTTCATATATTTTGTGAGGTTTGCTAACTCTGGTGTCTGCAGTTTCCACTTGAAGATATTCATTCGTGTCCACTGTCTCCAGATGATTCATAAGGACTTTGCGAGCTATGCTCACTTCTGCTGCGCTGTCTAGCATTGTCTGAGCCCATTCTCCGTTTTTCAGTTGTGTCCTCAGAATTCTCGGCATTGTTAACTATTTTAATGCTGGCTACCTTCTTTTTTGGAAATTGTAATTTCTTTTTTAGATGAGCAGGTTCCTTGTCTTTGGACTTGGCGTGCTCTTCTCTTTGTTCTGATCGTCCTCTTCTTTCCGATTTCTGCGAGGAAGTCTGAAAAGATTGAGAGGGACGTGTATCAATGTCTTGATATCTATCAGGTTTCTTAATATTATCCCTATTTCTAAGGTTATATCTTTTCCCAAAGGGGTCACTTTGGGGTGACCTAGGTCTTTGGTTCGGAGATTTTTCTCTCCGCCGAGGAGACCTTCCTCTGGACTGGAATTTCTTTTCTTTAGGACTGGATTGTTTGTTTCCATCCCAGCTCTTTTTTGGTGATGTTGAATTATTATTAAAAAATAATTTTTCAGGACTTTCAATCAGTTGTGGTTTTACTGGTATTCCACCTAAACTATCTCTACCTAGTTCCTCATAGGATTTTTCTATGATTCTGGCAATTTCAGCTGGTTGGTCTGCTATATCTGTCTCTTTTAACCTCTGGCGGATCGCCACGTTTGCTGCTTCTCCCTTTATGTTGGCTAGTAATATAGCCGAGACCTGCTTGAAGTCTTTTAGTAATTTCATACCGAGAGTTAAAGCGGGTTCTGGACCGTATTCGTCTTGAATTTGTTTTAGCACATCTGGTATTACCGAGATGGATGGAACACCGTGTGTTTTTGTGTAAATGGAAGCAAAGACTGTACCCCAAGTGTCACAGTCCTCCACGTGTGGTGCGATTCCCATTGGAAGACAGATAGTCAGAATCCTGTGTTTTTCTAACGGGGTGGTGTCTGGAAACACCGCCTCTATTTGGGTGATTTTCTGTGCTAGCCAGAATGGTATCTATTCCCGTTTAGCCGGTACTTTACCTAGGCAGGACTGTATGTTCTGTGGTGTAATTTTATTTGTGTTCCCCTGGTGAGGGGTCAGCTGTGGAATTTTAATTGCTGGTTGGATTGTTGAAGTCCGCATCACATATTGGACTAATTGTCTATGTATTTTTATTAATTGTTTTAGTTGTGTTAAGAGATTTGCTGCAGACATCTCGTTGATGTCTGGATGTGGTGTGTATCCGGCTAGGACCGGCCACGTTGCTCCTGGTCTACCTAAGGGACCGAGCCTGGTGATGTGATTATTATGTTTTAGGGCGCCATTAAATAAGAGCAGGTGCTCTTGAAATTTAAGTGGTACTTCCACCTCCTCGAAAGGAGTGTACTCTTCAGGAGGTTCCTCTATTTTGTAATAGTGGAAGTACTTTGTTACAGCATTTGATGCTGGAAAGTTTATCCATGTGTAGAATACCTCTGTCTGCCGATATTCGTGTGCCTCAATTACGAATATGACTGTGCCACCTCTAGGTGTCAGTCCATTTTCTATAAGTTTTAAGGTTATAGATTTCCTTGTGTTGACCGGGATGATTATTATACCCGGGTCTGCTTCCTGCATAGCAGTATCAGCTGCTGCAAGTTCAGTTGCTATTCTAACTGTCTCTCTTTCATCATCACTGTCTACCATTTTTCCGACAGGAAGGTTATTACTTTTGTTTGCAGATCAGGTTTCTTATGGAAACAAAGATTAGATGCACAATATTTTGGAACAGTGTATCCTTCAACGTTGACTAAACCAAGAACCATACATAGGAGTTCCCTCCTGCGAGGTCTGGCGGATATGACCTTTCACCCACTCCAGACGTCTTTGGAGTATTATGGGAAAAAGGGGTCTAAGTGAAAAAGCACGACTGAGTTACTCTAAATGTCTTGCGTTAATTTTATCGCCTTATCCAAACGAGTTGGGCGCCATGTAGTGTAGTTCCTAACATCCCAATAGGCTCTGCGCATTGGAATAATACCTTCAATAGTATAGGCCTAGACCAGACGTTAACTAGGTCTACTACTGTTGATATTAGACTTAAAGTTTTGGGTTTGCCAGCTAGCTCAGAGTTCACTAGAAACTTTCTCAAATAGGCAAGGAGGAGTTGAACCTCCCTGGATAGACAAGAAGGGATTTAGTTTCTGACAACCATAGAACATGACAACTTTGCTCTCCCCTAATCAAGAGTGTATCTCTAGAGTCGTGTGAAAACAAAAGGCAATTTATTTTACTCAGTCAGTACGTGCATTCTTAGTTTCACCAGATTGTAGAGAAAAGGAAGACACGGGCGTGTTCAATAAAAGATGGTATTTATTGATCAGTCTCTTTTCTCATACAAGAGAAATGGATCAATATTATCGCAATACTTATGGTTAAGTAAAGTGCATACATTAAAAGCAGAAGTATAAAATAATACTGTAAAAACATTGATATGGTTTCTAAGCCGTATGAAGGTTTAAAATGAATAAAATAGATACATACACATATACATTTGACTAATCGTACTCAACTGGTGTTTCTAGCTACGCCTACCCCGTGTACCTGACCTAAGCCTAATACGTGGGCGGGAATAGAAAGTTACAGTTTAAGTTAAGTTTGTTTTGCCAAGTGACTGACTAAAGAATTCTCTGCGAGGGGTTATTCAGTTCTGTACCTGGAAGCTAGGATGAATGAGGGATGGTATCTCTCGTCTCTGGTCTCGATATTCCAGGCTGCCTGCGAGGGCTACCCGGAAGCGCCGGTGCTGGATTTCTCGGCAGGAGAAAGCAGCGTGTGCTTTTCAGCGCATCAGGAAGGCGGGGCTGCGCCAGCGGGGTCTGCTCTGCTCTGGGCTTCGGCAAGTCTGGCTGCTCCGATCTCGTCACCACCGAGTGTGTTTGCATAGGGCAATATCGGTAATATTTATACCTTTAAGGTGCCGAGATTGACGTAAGTATGGACATAGATACGTCAATAAGGATGTCATACGACCAGGTCGTTAGCACATTCTTTTGCTGAAGTTCTCGGTGAAATCAAAACAATGGCCGCAGGGTTTTTCCCAGGTTGTCATAGGTTTGATTTGTTTAGAGAACTCCGTATGCCTTATCAGGGGCTGGAGGAATATCGCTTGTCTAATTAGATGGCAAGCGTTATGACCTAATCAGATAACACGTTCCTGTGCCGTAGTGTGGCTTTATCAGATAACGGTTCCTGCATCATGGGGGTTTTCTGCCTCATGGGATGGCTGCTAGTTAACTTGTTAGTTTGTTAACCAGAATAGGGTCAGGAATAGGGGGGATCGATACAGAACCTATAGGAATACATCACAGGAGCGATGTTTTTGGCTTAGTGACTAGGCCGTGACTTTTTGGCTCGAGGGCCTTCGGTCGTGGAGCTCTTTCCGGTCCGACTGCTGCTTTAGGTTCGATGTCCTTTGTTGGTTTTACAGTCTTTTTTGGTTCGGGGACCTTCTTTGGATCGACGACCTATTTCGGATCGACCGGAGTCTTTGGTTCAATACTTTTGGGTGTTTGGGCTTGTTTTTTATGCTCGACGACCTTTTTCGGCTCGATGTTTTTGGTTGAGTCGACGTTTTTTTTCGTGTTGACGAGCTTTTTAGTGCGATCTTGTTTTTGTTGATCGCCACTCTTTTTAGGCTCGACGGTTTTCTTTGGGTCGAATGTTTTCTTTGGGTCAAGTATTCTCTTTGGATCGACGACCTTCTTTGGCTCGGAGCTCTTTTTCAGGTCGAAAGCTTCTGGCTCGATAACCTTTTTGGGGTGGCTGACCTTCTTTGGTTCTAGAACCTTCTTCGGTTCGACGACCTTTGGTTCGACAACTTTCCTCGGTTCGACGACCTCCGGTTCGACAATCTTTTTCGGGTTGACAACCTTTTTGGGGAGAGTGTTGCTCGGTCCAGGTCTATCAGAAGGCTTGATTTTGGGCTTTGGAGCCGAGCCGGAAGGCGGGGTCTCTGAAGGAGTTTGTCAATCTCGGCTAAGGCCTTTAGGCGATGCTTCAACCGGAGCCTTGTCTTTTGGGATAAGCGGGCTTGGGGGCTCAGTACTCACTCTTTGCCCCAGCGTGATCTGCTCATCAGAGTCTGACTGGTCCTCAACGGTGACGATTTCTAGATCCGAGTCCGCAGCTTCCGGGAGGTCGTGTTCATCATCGAAGATATTCTTCTGTTCCGGTGCTTGCCACTGCATCTCTTGCCTAGCGGCCCGTCGATTCCGGATGGTCTTCTTCGAACGGAATTGGGCACACGCTGGGCAATTTTGTTTGTTGTGGTCTGGTGATAAACACCTGTTGCATACTGTATGTTTGTCAGTATGCAAAAATTTGCCGTGGCATTGTGGGCACCTTTTGAACGGGCTCCTTTCCAGCGACAGCAGTCCCACGTGGCGTCGAAAAGGCCCAACTGCCCGCGTCGACGACCGGATCGAGGTGGAAAGTTTGATCGAGTCAAGGAGTACCGAACGAGAACAATACCGTCGAGGTAGAAGGCCTTTTGGCCGTAGAAAGTAGTTTAGTTTCGGTTCCGAAGTTGGAGTAGAGGAATAACATCCAAACCCAATGGCGGAAAAAAAAAATCTGAGGATGGAGAAGATGCCCATGCGCACTGTAGTCCAGGGGAGGAGTCACCTATCTCGTGATACTTCGAAGACTCTTCCAGGTCAACAAGCTGCAATCATCCGGACCCAACACTAGGCGGCAATCTATGCACAGATATGAATTCAGCAGCCCACATGGCTCGAACATATATCTTCTTTTAACACATATTCTGTGGGGTGCATTACTTTGGTTGAATGCCATGTCTCCTAGAGGCAGTTTTGCAATTCAAAGCTGATTGTTGTGTTTAAACTAACACCCACTAAGACGTAATAGAAAACAACCTAGTCTATTTTTCAATCTTGCCCATCTCTACATAAGATTTACACCTGGCATTTCAGTCGTTAAATTGATTTCTGCTGAACTAAATTTTATATGGATTTGGGCTAATATACTAATTTAAAGGTTGTTTTGGTGCAACACTACATATCCCAAATGCACTTTTCTTACAGGAATGCAATTGCTTGTCTCAGACTACAAAAGGCAAGCATAGAATTTTTCACAGAAACCTTGTTTGATGTTCATGCAAAAGATTGTTTTCACTGTGCTCTAGTTCAGTCACATCTTATATCAAAAATGGAGGCCCAATGGTCTAACAATCCAGTTTCCTGCAGAGGCACAACAAGTTCTGCACAGGTGAATAGGACAAAGGCTGCCTGAAAGTCAGAAGTTTGTGGCAGTATAACATCACGGTAATGTTATACTAAAAGTTCCTTTGAGCATACGGCGCTCAATATGAGTTTGTCGACGCGTTTCAGTGAAACAATCAAATTATCAACACCTAGATAATTTTACTGTTTTATCGTGATTAAAATGGATTGAATCAGAGATAAGATGTACTGTACGAAATATGTTGGTCTGCAAAACGAAAGAATTGTAAATGTATACATGCACTGTACCCCTTTATTTTCAACTGCTACTACTCTGTTTTCTTCTTTAATAAAAATAATAATGAAAAAAATAATTGAATGAATCAATAATTGTCCTGAAGAAGGTGATGATAATGTGATTGTTTCGCTGAAATGCTGCATTGACAGATAGAGCTCAAAGGAACTTTTATTTCTATAGATTTGTCCTTTTTTGGCCTTTTTAAAAAAAATGATTGTGAGAATGTTATGAATTTGTCAACTGTTTTTTTAATTATTGTGATTACCAATTTATGTATTAAGTAGATAAGGGAAATATATGTAACAATTGTTTTTAATATTTGTAAAAATGAAATAAATAATTTTTAAGGTTAATTACTGATCTAGTAAGTATTTGCTTCTTTCTCTTTTTCTGGCTCAAGGACGACTTTAGCCTTTTAATTCATATTGAGCACGTAGTTATATGTCTAATGCAAACTGATTTGTTGTGGATATGTTTTACAGTTTTGGTTGGTCTATAGAGTTCAGATTTTTCTAAGGCGTAAATTAGGTGATATAGTAAAGGGAATCTTATGTTGTTATTAGTATAAATACATCCTGTCCCTTTACGGAGTATTGGGGCGACTCATTTGAGTTTTGATAACTTCATGAGAGTGTGGTCACTGCTGTGATGGGTAAGTAGTGCCTTGTCTATCGAAGACATATACCTTTTGTGTGCCTTCATGAGTGTGAGGTCACTGCTGTGATGGGTAAGCAATGCCTTGTCTAGCGAAGACATACACCTTGTGATTGCCTCAGTGAGTGTGTGGTCACTGCTGTGATCTGCAAGCAGTACCTTGTCTAGTAAGGAAATACACCTTGTGTGTGCCTCTGTGAAAGTGTGGTCACTGCTTGTGATCGGTAAGCCTGCCTTGTCTAGCGAAGACATACACCTTGTGTGTGAGTGTGTGGTCATTGCTACGATTGGTAGGCAGTGCCTTGTATAGTAAGGACATGCACCTTATGTGTGCATCTGTGTGTGTGTTGAATGCTACAGTCAGTACGCAGTGCCTTGTCGAGTGAAGACATACTTTCTCTCTTTCTCCACATATTTTTCATTGGATGAATGGTGTGGTGTATTGATGGTATTTGACATTTTTTTACCTTCTTCCCCTTTTTTACATTCTCATAAGAAAGACACTGGGACAGAAATAAACAGTTGCATAGTAAACGTGTTGGGGTATTGTGAAATCTTGCACAAACCCCCAGAATTTCTGACACCGGAAGACTAAAGTATTAAGTGTTTTGGTGGGTTAGGCCATATTTTGTACATTACAGTTTGAGTGGGGGGCGGCCTTTTCACTTTCTCTCCCCCTTGTGCTCCCATTACATTGGAGTGAAGACATACACCTTGTGTGCGCCTCCGTGAGTGTGTGTTCATTGCAGTGATCGTTAAGCAGTGTCTTGTCTATTGAGGGCACAAACCTTGTGTGTGCCTTCGTGAGTGTGTGGTCACTGCTGTGATGGGTGAGCAGTGCCTTGTCTAGTGAGGATACACCTTATGTGTGCCTCCATGAATGTGTTTTCAACGCTGCAGTCAATAAGCAGTGCTTTGTCTAGTGAGGACATACACCTTGTGAGTTCCTATGTGAGTGTTGGTTCACTGCTGTGATGGTTTAAGCAGTGTGTTGTCTAGTGAGGCTACACCATATGTCTGCCTCCATGAATGTGTGTTCAATGCTGCAGTCAATAAGCAGTGCTTTGTCTAATGAAGACATACACCTTGTGAGTGCATACGTGAGTGTTTGTTCACTGCTGTGATGGTTTAAGCATTGTGTTGTCTAGTGAGGCTACACCTATGTGTGCCTCCATGAGTGTGTGGTCACTGCTGTGATCGGTAAGCAGTGCCTTGTCTAGTGAAGACATACACCTTGTGTGTGCCTCCGTGTTTGTTCACTGCTGTGATGGTTTAAGCAGTGTGTTGTCTGGTGAGGCTACACTTATGTGTGCCTCCGTGTTTGTTCACTGCTGTGATGGGTGACCAGTGCCTTGTCTAGTGAAGACATACACCTTATGTGTGCCTCCATGAGTGTTTGTTCACTGCTGTGATGGTTTAAGCAGTGCCTTGTCTAGTGAGGCTACACTTATGTGTGCCTCCATGAATGTGTTTTCAACGCTGCAGTCAATAAGCAGTGCTTTGTCTAGTGAAGACATACACCTTGTGAGTTCCTATGTGAGTGTTTGTTCACTGCTGTGATGGTTTAAGCAGTGTGTTGTCTACTGAGGCTACACTTATGTGTGCCTCCATGAGTGTGTGGTCACTGCTGTGATCGGTAAGCAGTGCCTTGTCTAGTGAGCAGAGGTGTCCCACATGGACAAGGCCATCACTCTCACATCCTGGCTAAAGCACCGCTTGCTTACTTGGGGAGCTAATGACACGGTCTCTTCTCTCGGACTCATTGTTGTCCATAGGATGGAGCAGTTGTGCTTCTTTCATTGTCAACGAATAGACAGTACTGGCAATGACAGGGCCTGTTAAAGAAAGAAATCACAAATAAGTAAGTCTGCAAGAGGGCAATATACAATACTGAGAAGTATCTGCTGTTTGTGTCACACAACAGACGTTCATTGGTGCAGCGGATATTGAGCACAGCACGACAGGCTTAGTCCAGAAATTCAAAGACAAACAAAGTGACAGATGTGCACACCCATCCAATAGAGACAATGTGAGAGAAGGGCCCACTCCCCTCACAAAACACAATGTGGAAGACTGACTTCTCTTCAGGAGAGACAGAGTGAGAGGTAGGCATGTGCTTCAAGAGAGAGACCACGTGGGAGATGTCATCGCCCTTCAAGAGAGACAATGAGAGACACATCCTCCCCAACATAAGAATCAATGATACGGCTTCAACCCTGAGCAGGGAGGATGCAAGTGATGCCTCCCTCAGGATACACTGCAAGAGATGCATTCTGCCTTGCATGCTTCCTTTCTTGGTTTTGGTGAACTGATGCATGATGGGTTAGTGTGGCCTAGAAAATGTAATCATGTCACGAATGTCAGCGTACGTAAGCACATTCTAGATGGCCAGGATTTGGACAGTTGATGGGAGGATGGAGCCTCGAGAGAAGTTACCATAGTTTGGTTGTAACATGGAAAAACAAGCATTTACAATGTAATGGTTTCGCCTTTGAAAAAGTTAGAGCTATTGGCATTGTAAATGACAACATTTTTATTTATGTGTTGGTTTTGAAAACAGATAAATAAATGGCAGTGTCATTTACATTGCCATTAGCTGCCAACCACAATGACACGCTCAGCCCATTCCAACTCCTTAAGGATCCTCAGCAGAGGCCGGGCTTCCCTTATGCCAACTCCAAAAGTTCATTTCATCCTGTTTTGATGCCAAGTCACGCTCAACAAATGCCACGGTGTCATGATGCCAGCACCAGAGTCACCTTCATCACATACCAGCCGCCTTTGCAAAAGTTAGAGCTATTGGCATTGTAAATTACAACATTTTTATTTGTGTGTTTGGTTTGAAAACAGATAAATAAATGGCATTGTCATTTACAATGCCAATAGCTTAATCTATTGCAAATGCGAGATCTATTGCATTTGCACCCACACACACACAGAGCCACACACAGAGACACATACACACACACAGAGCCACAGACACACACACACACACACTGAATAGTTAATACCTTTTCACAGATACATACTGTGGTACTGTAAACCGGGAGCATTGACATAGCCAATAGGTCTCGCCTTTGAGACCTTATAAGTGTTTAGCCATGCAACGGTTGATGTTGTTGCACCATGGATATTGTGCTGCTTAACTAAATACTTATAAGGCCCCAAAGGCAAGACCTATTGGCTATGCCAATGCTTTTTTTTAAAGTCACAACTGCAACCTAACAATACCTAATCCCCTCTAGTAATCCCCACCAACCACCTATGTGAATACACACACCAGTCCCCACTAATGATCACACCTACTCCTATTCATTTAATCCATCACAAGGAAATTGGAGTAAATGAAGGGGCCAGTTTTCTTAAGAACACAGATTCATCCCAAAAGGAAAATTCTACTGAATTAGCTACTACTCATGGGTTCTGGAGCAGCTTGCTGTGTGGCCTAGGGTGCTTCAATGCCTAATCAGGGGTAGTAAGCGGCACATAAGTGTAATTACAATGCATTAATTTCTTAAATGCATTTATTTATGTACAGATAAGATTACTTGTTTAAATTGCAATAAAATATCCTTTGAAATGTCACACACATGCACAATGAAAACGCAAATAACATTAGCAACCATAAACGTCTGTAGCTATGCTAACTGGCTGACCATTAGTTGTTGGAGGCTCACGCGGACAGAGCAGGTCTCCCTGCATCACATCTATTACATTAGACCACACATCGGCCCTGGTGGCTGACCTGTGTATGGGGCTGTGTTCTGGGGCCACAGGTTTGCATGCTGCCATCGCCAGGTGTGACATGACTGTGCTGTCACCCACTTAGTTGCAGGTGGGTTGCCCCACCCACCTGCAGCTAAGAGGGTAATTTCATATTCCTCGCATCCACGGTTCATCCGCTGGTGCTTTTGGTACTGCCTGTTGTATGTTGGACAGCTCACTGGTCTGTGATGGTCCAGAGCTGTGCCAGACTGTAGCGACTTTCCTCTTTGAGAGGGCGGTAGAGATGGGTAACATGGGTGGGGCAATGGCACAGAGGAAGTTAACCATGAGTTGGCTAGGAGGCAGAGAAAAGTGTACATGCAAAGGCATGACCCATCTGAGTCAGATCAATAAATATTTCATCCAATTGGAGGTGGCTTAAGTGGGTGTGGGCGGGCCAGCACTGCAGCTCTGTCTCGCCCCCTCAGGAGTGGAAAATGTAATGATCATGTGATATGAAAGTGATGTGACAGGCTGGACTCAGAAAAAGGATATTAAAATGATGACTGCTTCAGTGTCCTATTGGAATAAAGTGTGTTAGTGCCCAAGAAAGAATGCATTGCTCCTTACTCAAGCAGGGCCACAAATTATGTATTGCTTCTACTGTAATCTTTCCTGTGTCAAGTGTCTGGTAAATTACGTGGTCAAACCACGGCCATCCCTCAGTGACTATGGAAAAACAATTTGATAGCATTCCATGGTTTGTCCATGAAGAAAAATACAGGGCTAATCATTTTATTAGGTTTTAAAGCCAAATCATTGGCATTGAGGGGTGCACGCTAGTGATTAAGCTGCAGACAGTGACACCTGCGGACTTGAACTTTGCAAGCACCTTCCCCAACTGACCAATTGTTCGGCTCTAGCCAATTCTTTATCTCCCTAAGCCTCAGTCCCCATATATACCAACGGTGGTGGCACTAAGAACTAGAGCAACCCCCAGTAGTAAGCTCATACAAAATGGACAGCTGGAACCTTCATTGGCGACCGAGCTAGTAAAAACATACAGAACTGTATCTTGGACTTAGCCACAAGGCAGCAGAGGACTGTGCAGTGTCAAAGTTGGTACTAAATATATTAAGATATACATATAGACCTGTAGTTTTTTTTATTTCAGACCTATTCTTCCCGGAAGGTACTACTTTCAGTCTAAACTGCAGTTATAAATTCATCCTGGTGAGCAATTGTGATTTCTGAGAAGAACCTGAAAGCTCCTATCAGTTCATGCTCTAAGATCGGCTTGTAATGCATCTGTTCAGAAGACCGGGACAAACCCTAAAGCAATTAGCCTTTTTCATTACACAGTCCTATTAACTTACTATGATTGTGGTGCCTCACACTTTTCAAATTTACCCTGGTCCCATCCTCCCGTTTGTTTGTGCAGTTGCAAGTTTGAGTTCAGTAAAATCATACCAAATCAAACATGCTGTGTGAGGAGAAGATGTGGTATAACGCCCAAGGTTGCCGACTTTGGAACTGAGGGGCAGGTTCGAATCTCGGCGTTGTAACAACCACCCTGTGGTTCTGAGCAAATCACTTAATCTCCCCGTGCCTACAAAAAACGAAAATGAATGTGTCCTTCCGTGATGTAACTGGTGCTCGTGTAAAGCGCTCCAATACCTTCGGGTCAAGTTCGCGCTCTATTAAAATGCAACAAAAAAACGTAATCACTTTACCACTAGAAAACAAAGTGTGGAAAAGAAAACCCCCTGCCGAAGTCTGCCCATCGGCACTCCATACACAAATGCACATGCTACTAGTTATGGCTGGGTCGAGACATTATGCTCTTAAACCATCAGCTTTTCATAATAGTCTTTGAAATATTACAGGCGCCAAATGTTCTAAACGTTAAATATAAATAATCCGAAACACTGTTTTATACAAAAAATGTATTGGCAAAGCCAGACTGTGTTGCTTGTGCTCCCATCTGAAGCAAACCTGGTCTGACATATGAGGCTGGAGTGTTCCTACTTTATGAGAGCCAGGCCTGGGTTGCATATGGGTTGTTTCTGCCTGGAGTGGCATACCGAGGAAAAAGATGGAATGGAATGCAGTCCCCAAATACACCAGTGGCTGGCATGAATTCAATAAAAGACATTTCTAATACCAGAGCAATATTATTAATTCCTATCTGCCTACAATTCTCATAAGTCTCAGTGGCTCCCATCTCTTCACCCATTCCATCCTACTGCTGAGTCCTCCCAGGTTTTCCAACATCAGCACTCGTCACCTACTGTCCACAGAGCTTCCGTGGAGGCATTGTATGATGTCGATGCAACGTCTAGAAAAGTACAGACAATTCAACCCTCTGGGCATGCGCACCACTATTCTAAGCAGTTTGTTTACGATACAAACAATGCCCTATTCTGATTTTAGCAAATAAACGGAACCCTTCACTTTAAGCAGAAACGTGTCACTTTTTAAAACTGTTCACAAAAAATACTATGTTTTTTTTCCTGCTAAACAACCTAAAACGCACAGCCTTGCAGAGTTTGTAAAGTGTGGCTAGCGATTTATATATAAAATCCTATTTCGACGAGTGGATGAATCCAGCATTAGACGTCCTTCGATGGCTCGACCTTGCCATGGGTGACCCCGGTAGCGGAGAGTCTCGCATGGCCTATTTCAGCAGCTGGGACAATTAAGTCAACGCTTTTTAGGTCTCGCGACCTATCAATGCGCATGCGCATTGAGCGGAGCGAGAATTCAAGTGCTCAAAATCCTCGTGAAACCAAGGGCTTTTTGGTGCGGTTTTCTTTGAGTTCACGTGAATCACGTGACCAAACAAGCACGCGCATCAGACTCCCTCCCTCCCTCCTAATTGCATTTTGTTCACGGCCGCCACCACATCAAAGGGCTTCTCCCAGCGTGTGCTCTGCGGCTTCTCCTCCCCTAATTATTCATTGCTGGCCGGTGGCCGGCCGTACTTTCACTTTCCCGGCTGCTCTTGTTGTATATGTAGTTTTCTTTCAATCATTGCCATTTTTCCATTTTATCTCCCCTATTTTGTTAATAATGTCTCGTATTCACCCCTTTTCTCTCGCGGTATAATTGTTCTTATCCAGCGCGCTTCCATCTTTAGTTCTACGTTCTATTTCTTTTTATCTCCCATTGTTTGTGCGCTTTGTACGTTTTTTTTGCTTCAAGTTTCTGTTTTCTGTTTCTCTTTTTTTTGGTTCCCCTTTTCTAACTTAGACCGTTTCTGCCATGCGTACCTGAACCCTGATGGAAAACATCTGTGAAATACTGCACACTCCTAATTCATGGTCCAGACTCGCACACTCTTGCTTTCAATGTATTTATTACTCTGGAAGAAGCCGCGGTAACCACGCGTGCAACATTTGCAGAATTCAGGCGGGCATGTAGCTCCTTAGTGCCTGTTTGTTTTTCCAGGCGCCATATTTTCCCAACCCATGGTGTCACTAAGCTGTGTCGCAGGACGAGGTAGAGAGAGAGATGCAACACGCTGCAGACGTGCCAAGAAGTCGGTCTTGGGATTTGTTTAGCGCATGGTTTTGTCTCGCAAGATCCGTAGCTCCAACCTTAGTTGTTCCCCAGCTCCAGCACCTCCCCTCTCTCTCCCGGCACACAGCCTTACTTGCATTTCTCCTCCCCCTCCCCAGCCAGCTTCCCCCAGGCCGTGTTCCCTCCCACCTTTCCTCCTCTCTGTCCCTTCTTTTTTCGTGATGTTCTCCACTAGCATTTTACCTCTTTGCTCCATTTCTTAGTACGTTAACAGTTTGTTTATTTACATACGTATTGTTGAAGGTTACAAAGTGTTGATATTTTAAGTCTGAGGCTCACAAATCCACTTTATTGACTATAATTTTAAACATCTTTGCCAGTGTGACTTAAGCCGTTTATGGAGCTCAATGACGAGGGACGCATACATTGATATTACACCTACACAATGTACATTTGTCATTGCATGCTTCTGGACTGTGAGCCTTTGGCGGGATTTTAAGCCGACATACAGCAGTCGGTGTTCATTTTAACTGTAGGGGTCCGTGATGATTCGATATATATCGTGACTTTTCGGTCCAGCAGCCCTCCTCATGAAATCCAATGACCGCTCACGCTGGTGAGGTCTTAGCCTGTGACATTTCAGGCTAGCCGTATCTGTCTTTGATGCTGTCGCGATAAAAATCCTGCGATAGACTCCTCCCCGGCCTCTGCTCGCGGCCTTGGCCCCGCCCAGCATGAATTAAAAAAGTGTCATTTACAATACCAATCGCTCAAACTTTCCTAATGCGAAAAGTTAAAAGTATGGGCATTGTAAATCTCAAAACAAAAAAATAAAATGTCATTTAGAAAACCAATAGCTCAAATTGGCAACGCCAGTGCTTGTTTATGCAGTCACGCAGTGTCGTGATCTGTTACCAGGGAAATGGCAGCAGTAAATGACAACCCTGGCTTGCTTTGTCAAGACACACAATGGGAGCATAAAAAACATTCTCCCTAAAATGAAACAACATTTTGGAGTGGAAACTCTGCTTATCCGAATGTACAAGCAGGGCACCCGCTGCAGCGGACACATTCTGCCGAGCAGTCTCTAAAACGGGCAGGCCAGCGTTCATTCACATGGAAGGTGCCGAATAAATCCAACTCTTGTTTACAGATGAGAATATTTTTTTTTAAAGGATTAGGCGTTTTTACCTTGAAATGCTGCAAGTGTGTTTTCCATTTAAGGAAAGTGCGATTTCCGTCCCCCTGGACCGCGCCGCTTGCCTCGTGCACTCTTATTTTACAGACTGTGTAAGACACGAGCCCTAACACCTACGGGCACACGGACAGCGGGAGGGGGCGGGCCGGGACGGCACACGGACAGCGGGAGGGGGGCGGGCGGGGACGGCACACGGACAGCGGGAGGGGGGCGGGCGGGGACGGCACACGGACAGCGGGAGGGGGCGGGCGGGGACGGCACACGGACAGCGGGAGGGTGAGGGCGGGGACGGTACACTGACAGCGGGAGGGGGACGGGCGGGGACGGCACACGGACAGCGTGAGGGGGCGGGCGGGGACGGTACACGGACAGCGGGAGGGGGGCGGGCGGGGACGGCACACGGACAGCGGGAGGGGGGCGGGGAGGATACCTGCCAGCAACTCTAATCGCGCAGCCCACCCCTGCAAGGCACACGTTGGAAATGAAACCAACATGCCGATACAAAAAAAAAAACGCCCACCGCCTGGATGACGTCACAAAGGGGCGGGATGAGAAAAATTCGACAGAAACGCCCACGAGTCGCCTCGCAGGATGACGGAAGCCTCTGTTTGCCAATGGCTAGCGTCCATTTATGGAGCTAGCCAATGGGAAACAGAGGCGGTCCGAACATCCATACTGTTGACAAAAGTTTTCGCCCTGGGCGGAGCACAGCAGTGCCCTCGCCAGGTCGAAACCTAAAAACGACCTGTACAGGATTGTGATTGTGACATGGAATAATAAACCTATATGTTCCAGATCGTGATTGTAACATGGAATAAAGAAACTACCAGCACCAGATCGACAGCTATTGTAATATTGGGGGAGTCCGATGTATCTCCCAAAGAATCATAAATCTGATTTTACCCAGAAAATAATTCTCCAGATGTTCGCATCACTCCTTGGAAGGAGGGGCACCTATTCCTGCAACGTCTGGGTTCAAAAATGTGTTGACAATCATAAATATTTCTTTGGCAGGGTCTTTTGTCTGGCTAATCTAGACAGCGGAGTCCTTCAATTTGGCCCTTCGATCTCCGTAATGATACTTTTTTATTGATATCTTGTACATTTTTTTATTTTCATCATCATAATGGCGCCTCAATTTCCTTTCCTGTTTTTTACATTCCTTCTTTAGATCCCTCCCGAGAACCAACTGGCCCTTGTTTTGGTGCAGGAAGATCTAACTGCACTTATCGGGACCAGGCTTTCCACCGTAGAGTATACCCAATCCCTTCAGATAAGATAGGACGCACCACCTTCCCCATCAGTCCTATGAGTGAACCTACTCAACGTTGCTTGCCAGCCTTGAAGGTCTTCCAAAAGCTTCATAAACATTATGTGATTTCATTTTTAGGATGGTGAACAGTATCAACAGATAATCCAACCATAATACTGGCCAGGAAGTGATGTTGCAATGCAATAGATCTCGCATTTGTTGAAGTTAGAGATGTTGGCGTTCAAAATGACAATGTTTTTTACATTTGGCTTGTTATACCAATGCCAAGCGACGCGCTTCACGAGGCGCGCCCTTAGGGCACGTCCCCTCCGGCCCCCGCCCACAGTGGTAGCAGGGGGGGCGGCCAATGACAGTCGGCCGCCTCCCCCTCTCGCATGGTTGGATCCCTTCCGGGTCGCGGGTGACGCGCATCCGGTTTGTGCGGGGGGCGGAGACCCCGGGCCTATGTAAGGTCAAGATCCCTTGACCGGGGTCTCTTCTCCCTTGCCCCTGCTGGACTGGGTGGACCCGCTGCTGACTCGTGGACTCCAGGCTTAGTCTTCTTTAACTTTTTAGCCCGCGTCTCCCGTTGGATTGTCGAGGGAGAGCGGCAACGAGAGAGGAACTTGGTCGGAGGACTTCGGATATCGAGGGAGCGCAGCGGTCGTTGGATCCGGCGTCAGGCGCGGAGCAGAGAGAGAGGGGTGCCGTGCACGTGGCCAGGTAAGGAGTCGGGTGCCTCTGGGGACCTCGCGGGCAGCCGTGGTTCACGGGCGGGGGGGGTGTTGAGGGTCGCTTACTTTGATTTACAGCTCCGCTCTCGGGGTTGCGGCTGCACGTGGGGTTCCACACGGGTGCGGGCTCCTGCCGGGCGGTGTGGACGGCAATCCGGGGGGCACAGGGAGCGCAGGCGTTGGGGCTCCAAGCGCGCAGGTCGCTTAGCGGCAGTAATTAGGAAGGGTGAGAGTCAAGGAGCGCCTGCATAGACGACGCGGCCAGGTTAATAAAGCGAAATGGCCCCCAAGAAAGGAGGGCATAAAAGGAAGGGCACCGACCCGGAGCTGGCCCAGATTATGAAATTGTTGTTGCGCAAACTGAACAAAGACACCCCGGATAGCGGGTCAGGAAGCGAGGACGAGCAGCCTGAGCCTGTGGTTGAGAGGCCACGCAGGGAAGGGGTAGCGCCGAGAGCGGCATTCCCCCCGCTGCGGAAAAAGGGGGGAGCACCTAAAAGTACCGGGGCAGAGAAGGCCAGGAAGCGGGGAAAGACCCGAGTGGTGGAGGAGCAGGACGAGGGATCAGCAGGTCCCGTCCTCTGCCCCACCCCTTTGAGCCCTGAAGTAGTCGTGGTCCCCACCTCAGTAACAGGGGCACCACAGTCCATTGTCCCCCCAGATCCGGTGGGGGCGCTGTTGACTGAGATCAGGTCAACGCTGCAGACACTAGCCCCGGGTGGGAGCGCGCCGGTCCCGCCCCCGCCGCTGCCTATGGCCGCAGGGGCAGGAATCCAAGACCCCGTTGAAAGTCTTCTAGCATCAGTGGCTTCCCTGGTAGGGCAATTATCGTCCGCTAGTAAAGGGGTAGATCCAGCGAGTGCAGGGGCGACAGCGCCATGGGCCCCGCAACAGGCAATAGATCAGGGGGCGCTGCAGACCATTCAGAAGCAGCTGGCGCAGGTAGCAGAATTGCGCAAGGCGACTCCAAGTGGAGCGAATGGCCCCTTACCACAGGCAGCCAATCAGACGGCTGGATCGGTAGGAGGTAAGCTAGTTAACGGGGTTGGGGGGGCCAGCGAGGTTGGGGGGTCCCAGGGAGGAATACAAGGGAACGTACTGTCCCAATCGGGAATGCTGGCCACTCATGTTTCTCCAGAAATGCGGGAGAAAATCTGGAAGGGCGCCTACATTGATATCTTCTCCCTGATCAGACCAAATAGGAGGGATATTGACCTCAGGGAGAGGGAAGGCAAGGAGGGGTCCTTTAAGGAGAGGAGGCCCCGGGTGGAAGAGACACTGACCAACTGGCTTTATGGGTTCCATGTTTTCGTTTCAGTTTTGTTGGAGAAAAGACAGGAGTTAGCTATCCCACTGGTATTCTATATGAATAAGATTGTTAAAGCGCACGCTACTCAAGGTAACTTGGTTTGGTTGAACTATGACAGGGATTTCCGCTGGGCCAAGGAGCAAAACCCAAGTATTGGATGGGACCAGGTAGAGGTGAATGCCTGGTTGGAAAGTACTAGCTGCAGGGAGCAGCCTGCCAGGCAGCCCTTTCGGACATCCCAGGGGGGCCCAGGGGAGAAAAGGGGAGTTTGTTGGACCTTT
The DNA here is from genome assembly GCF_964261635.1 of Lissotriton helveticus. Taxonomy (NCBI): domain Eukaryota; kingdom Metazoa; phylum Chordata; class Amphibia; order Caudata; family Salamandridae; genus Lissotriton; species Lissotriton helveticus. Next base: position 2,034,840,289 of record NC_136065.1, on the reverse strand, counting down.
AATAGTAAAGCGTGCACCTACCCCCCCGGACAATGCAAGTTTAAACATGCCTGCTCCTTCTGCGGCCATCCCTCCCATCCTGAGTTCAAGTGCAACAAAAAAGCGAGGGAGCGGGGAGGCGGGGCAGCGACAAGGGATGTTAAACCCCCTCAGGCCTAAGCTGCCTTCCCCCGTAGACATTGTACGTTTGACTTATTGGCTCGACCGGTACCCCGATAGGGGGGCGGCCTTGGTTCTGTTTCAGGGGTTTTCAGTTGGTTTCCGGATTCCTGCGGTGGATGTCCCCCCTGTTAGTCGGTGCAACAATCTGTTGTCAGCCAGAATTCTCCCGTCAGTAGTGATCACTAAGGTAGAGAAAGAGTGTGCGCTGGGCCGGGTAGCTGGACCTTTCCCTTCCCCCCCCCTTGAAAATTATGTGTGTTCACCTCTGGGAGTAGTGCCAAAAAAGGAGCCTGGGCAGTTCAGGATGATTCACAACTTGTCAGCGCCTAGGGGCTCCTCGGTGAACGACTCTATTGACCCGGCACTGTGTACAGTGACATACTCCTCATTTGATTCCGCCATTCAGAAGGTCAGGGAGTTAGGGCGAGGTGCCTTGTTGGCAAAAACAGACATAGAATCGGCCTTCCGCCTGCTGCCGGTGCACCCGGACGATTACCACTTGCTAGGCTTTCAGGTTCAACACCAGTTTTACTATGACAAATGCATGCCCATGGGATGCGCGGTATCTTGTAAATATTTCGAGACCTTCAGCTCCATGCTGCAGTGGGTTTTTTCTTACAGGTCAGGGTGCACTGATGTGGTGCACTACTTGGATGATTTCATGGTGATGGGCCCAGCTGGGTCTGGTAAGTGCGCGCGGGCGCTAGAGGAATTGGTGAGCATGTTCCAGGAATTCGGTGTCCCCTTGGCCCCCAGCAAGACGGTGGGCCCGGAGACTTGTATGTCCTTCTTGGGAATAGAAATTGATACGGTAGCTGGGGAGTGCAGGCTACCCCTGGACAAGGTGGTGTCATTTTCCCGGGCAATTGAAGCAGCTTTAGAGGGCCCAAAGGTGTCACTACACCAGCTCCAAGTACTGGTAGGGCAGTTGAATTTTGCACTTCGTATCATCCCTATGGGACGCCCCTTCTCCAGGTCCATCGCCCGCGCCATGGTGGGTCTTACCCAAAAGCACCACAGGGTGCGGTTACGGGCTAGTGTAAGGGAGGACTTGAGAGTTTGGCGTGGTTTCTTGGAAGATTTCAATGGCCGGGTGGTGTGGCCCGCCCCTCCGGTGACCAGCGCGGAGCTGGGCCTTTTCACAGACTCGGCAGGTAGCATTGGCTTTGGCGCCATCTTGGGTGCCGCCTGGTGCGGGGCGGTCTGGCCTCCCGCCTGGCACAAAAGTGGCCTGACAAGGAATATAGCCTTCCTGGAGCTCTTCCCCATTTGGGTGGCGGTAACTATCTGGGCTGATCACTTCAGGGATAGGGTGGTGACCTTCTGGTCAGACAACATGGCTGTAGTAGAAGTCATCAATAGGCAAGGAGCTACCTGCCCCCATGTGCTACGCTTGTTGAAATTGTTGGTCCTGGCGTGTTTAAAATTAAACTTAACCTTCAAGGCGGCACATATACCAGGTGTTGATAACCATGCAGCTGATGCTTTGTCTCGTTCCAAGTTGCAGGATTTCCGGAAGTTCCACCCACAGGCGGAGGAGCGAATGACGGCATTCCCTACGTCACTGTGGACAATTGGAGCCCCGCTTTAGCGGGGCTGGTAGGTGCCTCCCTGAGTGATCGCACAAAACAGTCGTACCAACAGCAATTTAATGTATACTTGGGTTTCGCCAAGCAGGCAGGCTTTCCAAATGTGTTTTCTACAGATGCAGTACATAGTTTCCTTCAAAGGCTAAGGGATCAGGGGAGGGCGGTGGCCTACGCTAGGGCGCATTTGTCGGCCATCGCCTTCTTTGCCAAGGTAGCAGGGGTGCGGGACCCTGGGTCTTCCTTCCTCATCAGAAAAGCATTGACCGGGTGGGCCAGACTGGAGGGACCAAGGCGGGACTGTCGTAGGCCTCTGGATCTCCCTACCTTGTCGGAAATATTAAGGGTCCTACCTGCCGTGTGCGATTCTCCGTTCGAGGAGGTTTTACTGGGAGCAGCCTTCTGCTTGGCCTTCTATGGGGCTTTCCGCCTCAGCGAATTGGTAGGGTCCTCTAGATCGGACCATGGGGGGGGCTTGCAGTTCCGGGACCTGACCCTTTCCCCGGGGGGGTTAGTAGTGCTTCTCAGGCGTTCGAAGACGGACCAAGGGGGGAAGGGTGCCCCCATTCATCTCCGGCCCGCCCCAGGGGTGGCAGCATGCCCGGTAGCCCGGATGCTGGCTTACCTACCTCTGCGTCCCCAGGGTGGGGGCTCGGCCCTGTTCATGCATGAGAATGGCCACTGTTTGTCACAGTTCCAATTTAAAGCGGTTTTCAGGCTTGCCCTGGGGGTACTGGGTCTGGGATCTGCGGGGTTCTCCTCTCATTCTTTAAGGATAGGCGCCGCTACCTTAGCGGCAGGGGCGGGCCTTCCCCCCAGCGCTGTCCAGGGGGTTGGGCGCTGGGCTTCGGGATGCTACAAAAGATACGTGAGGCCGGAATTGTTATGACCAGCTTTAGTCATTCCTTGTTCATTGATGTCTAACGGTGTCCTCTTTCTCCTTCTGATTAGTATGCCCGAGTCGGTGGTCTGGGTCTTGGGGCACTCGTTCGTGCGCCGGGCGGCAGTACGGGTGCAGCAACGACGGGTGGTGAAGCCGGCAAGCTTGGGCGAGGTCGAATTCTTTTGGCATGGCATCGGGGGGATGCGGATCCGACACTTAAGGCGGACGGTGGATGAACTCAGAGCACAGAGGGGGAACAAGCCCCCAACGTGGATTGTGATACATGTAGGGGGCAACGACATGGTGGACAGGGGACGCTTGGCGGTCAAGGAGGCCCTCCTGGCCGAATTTGCCTGGCTTGGACACGTGTTCCCGGCAGCCACAATTGTGTGGTCGGGCATGCTCTCACGCAGGACATGGGGACCAGGAGTCCGCGTCAGGTCTTTGAATGTTTCAGTAAGAAAGCTGAATGGCGAACTTGCGAGGTTGTGCTCAGCCAAGGGCCGCTTGCGCTACATTCAGCACCGGTTGATCTCAGGAGAAGCAATGTACCACCAGGATGGGGTACACCTGTCGGACTTAGGCACGGACACATTCATAAGCGAACTTTGGGCATTTATTGCGAACGCAGGTGGGGAGGGTGTCAGACCTGAGGGCCTTGGCCACCCTTGTGGCGGAGTACAGACCTGCGAGCAATAAACAGTGATTCAGGGGAGGCCGCCTGGCGGACTCCATAGGCCAGCTCTGAGGGGGGATATGGGGAGCTCTCCGCGGGGAGGAAGTCACCACCGGCTGGGGAGGCTAGGGCGACAGATTTCGAGCCTCCCGGGCGTCCCAGGGCAGCCGGGTGGTAGAGAGGTGGGCCCTGGTAAGGACGGACAAGGAACGGCGGGCCTACCACTCCAAGGGGCAGGTGCACGGCACCTGGCGTAGGATACCCCAGCGCGAGATGCGAACCAGATGGGGCTCCCCCCTTAGGGCTGGGGGGGAACAGAAAAAGTTCAGGTGTTGGAAAACGATTTATGAATATCAATATGCATTGTGTATGCTTGTCATGTTTATTCAAATGTGGAGAATTAAACATGGCCTTTTTTACCCCACTCCAATCTCTTGGTTATTAAAGTAAAGATGTGGGGTTCTGCATGTTGGTTCTGGTTGCGGCTGGCGGGGGCAGAGCTGGAGGGTACGGGTCCTATGCCAAGCGACGCGCTTCACGAGGCGCGCCCTTAGGGCACGTCCCCTCCGGCCCCCGCCCACAGTGGTAGCAGGGGGGGCGGCCAATGACAGTCGGCCGCCTCCCCCTCTCGCATGGTTGGATCCCTTCCGGGTCGCGGGTGACGCGCATCCGGTTTGTGCGGGGGGCGGAGACCCCGGGCCTATGTAAGGTCAAGATCCCTTGACCGGGGTCTCTTCTCCCTTGCCCCTGCTGGACTGGGTGGACCCGCTGCTGACTCGTGGACTCCAGGCTTAGTCTTCTTTAACTCCCACCCACCCGTCCCTGATTTTAGTGGTGTAGGGGAATAGTTGTTGCGGAGTACAGACCTGCGAGCAATAAACAGTGATTCAGGGGAGGCCGCCTGGCGGACTCCATAGGCCAGCTCTGAGGGGGGATATGGGGAGCTCTCCGCGGGGAGGAAGTCACCACCGGCTGGGGAGGCTAGGGCGACAGATTTCGAGCCTCCCGGGCGTCCCAGGGCAGCCGGGTGGTAGAGAGGTGGGCCCTGGTAAGGACGGACAAGGAACGGCGGGCCTACCACTCCAAGGGGCAGGTGCACGGCACCTGGCGTAGGATACCCCAGCGCGAGATGCGAACCAGATGGGGCTCCCCCCTTAGGGCTGGGGGGGAACAGAAAAAGTTCAGGTGTTGGAAAACGATTTATGAATATCAATATGCATTGTGTATGCTTGTCATGTTTATTCAAATGTGGAGAATTAAACATGGCCTTTTTTACCCCACTCCAATCTCTTGGTTATTAAAGTAAAGATGTGGGGTTCTGCATTTTGGTTCTGGTTGCGGCTGGCGGGGGCAGAGCTGGAGGGTACGGGTCCTATGACAATGCCGCTATGCAAATATAAATACTCCACTGCAAATAATAATTTTTTTAAAACAACAATAAAAACATTGTCATTTTCAACGCCAACAGCTCAAACTTAAATAAATGCTGAAGTAATGTATTTGTACCAATGTGAGCACAGTAACAAATACTGCACTCAGCTAAGTACATAACATGCAATGCAGTAAACAAACACTGACAAAAGGTGTTTGTAACAATAAATCTATAAAAAACAATTCTACCGCCAACGATCCTAGGTACCTCATTACTGGTAGAAATCGGTGTTGTCAGATAAATATAAATAAAGTAGTAGACACTGCAGCAGTTGACAACAACAGGGACAGCGGAGAGGACACCGGCAGACACTGCAGCAGCTGACAACAGAGATAGCGGAGAGGACACCGACAGACACTGCAGCAGCTGACAACAACAGGGATGGCGGAGAGGACACAGGCAGACACTGCAGCAGCTGACAACAACAGGGACAGCGGAGAGGACACCGGTAGACACTGCAGCAGCTGACAACAACAGGGACGGCGGAGAGGACCGGCAGACACTGCAGCAGCTGACAACAACAGGGACATCGGAGAGGACACCGGCAGACACTACAGCAGCTGACAACAGTGACAGCGGAGAGGACACCGGCAGACACTGCAGCAGCTGACAACAGGGACAGCGGAGAGCACACCGGCAGACACTACAGCAGCTGACAACAGGGACAGCGGAGAGGACAACGGTAGACACTGCAGCAGCCGACAACAACAGGGACGGCGAAGAGGACACCGGCAGACACTGCAGCAGCTGACAACAACAGGGACATCGGAGAGGACACCGGCAGACACTACAGCAGCTGACAACAGGGACAGCGGAGAGGACACCGGCAGACACTGCAGCAGCTGACAACAGGGACAGCGGAGAGGACACCGGCAGACACTGCAGCAGCTGACAACAGGGACAGCGGATAGGACACCGGCAGACACTGCAGCAGCTGACCACAACAGGGACAGTGGAGAGGACCCTGGCAGACACTGCTGCAGCTGACAACAACAGGGACAGCGGAAAGGACACTGGCAGACACTGCTGCAGCTGACAACAACAGGGACAGCGAAGAGGTCATCGGCTGACACTGCAGCAGCTGACAACTTCAGGGACAGCGGAGAGGACACCGGCAGGCACTACAGCAGCTTCAGCAGAGGCGCAGATGGGCACAACAACAGCACCAGGTATTGCATTAATAATAGTAATAGCCCTTTGACAGGTGGGACACCCTAGGCATATCCACACTGAAGAGACTTGATCCATAGAGGGAAGCTTTTATCTTTTTCCGACCTCCAGCAGAAACACACACTCACTCAGGGAGAATAATAATAATAATCTTTATTTAGATATTACACAGATATCTTTAAAAGAAACTTACAAAGTACACATTATATACAAGCTTTTTAAAATTGGGAGAAAGCAAGCAAACGCTTCAGTGGCTATAAAAAAAAAAAAAAAAAATGGAAGTCTTCCTCATCCTGGACCTCCTAATTCTGTGACATTTTAAAAAGGAACAAGCAAGCTGTTCACCCCTTTTTAGTTACACTGACTATCAAAATACCGCATGCATATCAAAGACAACTGGAATTCCTAAGGAGCAATTCGATGTATTAAACTGTCAGGTTGCACAACATAATATCATTTCGTGTCTCTTCCCTCAAGTTTTATTAGCGGACCTCTCTTGAGTTAAGGGAGCGGTATGCTTGTAGGATAAAGGTTGTTAATCCTAGATTTAAAACCGTATTTTCAGGGTTCAGAGCCACGATAATGGCTTGCCTACATGTCCGCACACCCAACCTATTCCATTCTGCTTTGAGTTTAAGCTTACGCTGGGAATTAAAGGCTGGGCAGAGGCAAACCACATGTAACAAAGTTTCAGATGCCTTACTACACCCTCTACAGGTTAGGTCATCCGCCGTTCGTCGCCAAGAAGGCAAATCTTGCAGGAAGCGCCAGTCACCCATTCTAATTGCCATTAAACTTCGTTTTATGTACAATGAATATGTGCAAGGCAGATAGGTGGCCGGTGCTACCCGCTCGTAAGAATTGACAAGGGCCTAAGCATGCCTACGTTTGGAAAAGAGTGCTTTGTCTATTGCGAGGGAACTAATTCTCACACATTTTTTAATGACTGTTTTGAATGCAGTCCGACTGAGGTTGAGAGCCCAAAGGTCGCTCGCCGACAATTGATTAATATAGTCTTTGAAAAGTCGACCAAACGTACCTCCTGGATTTTTCTGGGTAATTTCTAGCCAGACTAATGATTCCAGTGTGCCCAAGTCCGCCTGTCTCAGTTTGTGGCAGAGGTTTAAGTATGAGCCGATGTTAGAGGCCTCATAATTTAATAGCCCAAGCTCTAGTCTTACCTGAGCTGCAGATGCAGAGTTTGGGAGATAGAGTACTTTTTTATAGATTTTTGTTGTGTGTCGATTTAAGGCAGTGTTTAATTTGCCCCTGAATAACTCAATTCCATATGATAGAGTAGGGCCAATTTTTGCTCTCAAGACTTCTAAGAGTGGCAGGAGAGTTGGGCCAGAAAGATTTTTTGAGATCTTGGCTAATGAGACCGCAAGGGTCATAGCTTTAACTGCTATCTCATTCCGATGTTTGATGAGGTTACCCCTAGAGTCCAGATGGACACCTAGGTACTTATATGATTGACCTATAGCGAGGCGTATGTTGTTATATGACCATCCTCTGCCCGCTTGATATTTACTACCAAAGGGGACAACTTGGGTTTTCTTTAAATTAACCTCTAGTTGATTTATGGTCGTATAAATGAGCAGTTTATCGAGGAGCCTTTGCAGCCCAACCCTCGTAAGGCTGAAAAGTGCCAGATCATCGGCATATAAAAGATTGCTTAATGCCGTGCCTCCTATTTTTGGGGAATGACTGTTGGTTTCGTCCAGTGTAGTTGACAGATCTGCTATAAACAGATTGAAAAGCATTGGGGCCAGCACGCATCCCTGCTTCACACCTCTGGTTGTCAAGATTTTCCGCGAGAGATGCGTGCCGGACCCCAGCTTCACCCTAACCCAAGTATTCGAATGGAGTTGAATAATTGCGTCCAATAGTCTATCAGGAATACCCCATTTTCTCAACTTTTCACACAAAGCCGCCCTTGGGACCATGTCAAACGCGGCTTTAAAGTCGACAAAGCAGCAAAGCACTGGCCTAGATGTTGAGAGTGCTTTGTCGACAATAGTTGACAGTGCTAATAGATTGGTCATTGTCCCAGAGTTGGCAACAAAACCTGTTTGGTTCATTGGGATCAGTTTTTGGTCCTTTGCCCATGTCCTCAGCTCCTCCAGGAGGAGGCGAGCGTAGTGCTTTGCCTCTATATCCAAAAGTGCTATAAGTCTATAATTGTTAGGAGAGGCGCGGGGTCCCGATTTATAAATAGGTTGGATGATTGCACCCCGCCATGAGTCTGGGATTGTTGCAGTTCTTAGAGCATAATTGAAGAGGTTTGTCAACAAGCCTGACCAGAGAGCTATATCAGATATAAACAGTTTCTGTGGCAGGCCATTTGGGCCCGGCGCTCCATCTGATCTGGCTCTTGACATAGCCGTAGCAACCTTTTCTTGCGACATCTGGAGGTCCTCGTTGGCAGCGTGAGAGCACTCCGGGGCTGTAATCTGCATATTACTAGTTTCTGTGTCATTCTCACTTAGAGGGCTGTTCTCTGTTGTTCCTGAGCATTCTGGAGACCGAAAGTGCTCTGTAAGGAAAGTTACCCAGTCCGATTCCTGGATGTTTGCCGATCCAAAACTTGATGTACTCTGATATGAATGGTTGACTAGGGCCCAGAATTTTCGTGAATTGCGGCTCTTGCTCTCCCAGACTAACTTGCACCAGAAATGGTTTTCGTGCGTCCGTTTGTCATTGGTGATCGCCAGCTTAAATGACTTTTGAGCTGCTTGATATAAGTTTAAACATTCGCTATTCCCCGGTGCCTTTCCGAGTAACCATAGAGCTTTATTTCTCTCTTTCTTAAGTAGCTTTGACTGTTGTGAGAGTGTAAACTGGCGCGAGGAGGTTTTCCTTGGAGGACGCAAATTTGCTGGAAATAGGTTAATAAGGTGCGTGCATAGCGTTGTCCATGTCGCAATCGGGGAGACATTCTGATCACTTCCATCACTAATCAGGACCATGCTTGCTTGTAGAATAATTGGACTAATATCCTCACTCCATCTGAGGCGCTTTAATAGCCCTTTGACAGGTGGGACACCCTAGGCATATCCACACTGAAGAGACTTGATCCATAGAGGGAAGCTTTTATCTTTTTCCGACCTCCAGCAGAAACACGCACTCACTCAGGGAGAAGCTTTTCGATACCTGCAAATTAATCATGCCATTCTCATGAACATACCGGACCTTTCCTCCCTCCCCGAGGCCTCACTTAGAGGACAGACTGCTTTCCGAACCCCTTCTGACAAAAGCAATATCATGTACCTATCGCAAGTTGTGCAATAATCTGCCTGATTCTTTTCAAACCATACGTAACAAATGGCAGGGCGACATGGGACACCTAGAAGACGAAGAATGGCTAACGGCGCTGATGTCCCACAGGGAAACAGCGTTAAACCATCGCTTCCGACTGATACAGTTGAACATTTTGCACAGAGCGTATATGTCTGGTCCCCTATTAGCTAAGATAGGCTGACGCCCAGACGATCTGTGTCTCAGACGATGTGGCCTGACTGGCACCTTTTATCATACCTTATGGGAGTGTCCTGTAATTCAGCTGCTATAGAAGGGGGCGACCAAGAAAATGACGGATGCACTGGGGAAACCCATCCCACTGTCACCTAAAGGGGGGATTCTCAATGTCTGGGGGGCGACGGACTTGACGGAGATAGAGCATTAATGGCTGGCTTTGGGATGTCTTCTTATAAAACGCTCGATAGCAATGCACTGGGGCGCTCCTCAACGGCCACTGATAGTGGGATGGGTGGCAGAGATGGATAGATCTATGATTGCCGAGAAGACCGTTTATAAACTTAGAGGCTGCCCCAAAAAATGGGACAAAAAGTGGGGTCACTGGAATGTTTATAGGGGAGAGATTTGTAGTTCTCCCACCCCTGACAGCCATACAGCCATGGACAGAACTGGACCCTTGCACCGCGACACATGATGATATATTGTGTTTATGTGTACACTGCATATCGTATGGTTCTCTGTATGTCATTATGCTACTGGACTACTGACTCTGCTATGTTTTATTTCAATAAAATGTTATTATGAAAGAAAAAAAAACAGTAATAGCCAAGGCAACCGAAACTTTGTCAAATACTGGCATCACACCATACACAGTAGTGAGTAAATTGCTATTCAGAAGTTGCCGTCCACAATCCCACTACTGAGGGAACTTGCAGCATCTCTGACAGTTGTGGGACATGCGTTCCTTCTGCACATGTCTTTTGATAATGCGCCCGCTGCGTTCTAGGGCTTCCTGCAGAGTGGCGGCCGAGGATGGGGCAGAGGGTGGTGTGGGGCCGGTATGGCTGGGAACACTGGGGCGTGTGGAACTGACAAAACTAGTACTATAGTGAGCACTTCAATCCGCATTCAATGAGTGCCCAAAATGTCAAAGAGGAAACACGCCGGAAAATCAACGACGTATTTCGGGCAACAGGTACTGAAACTACAACGAGTAGTCTATGTTCACTCTAGTAAGTCTGGCAGCCAACTTGAATTGGGGAGATATATGCACTCTACTTGTGGGTGTCTCTGCAGACTTCAATGCAAGAGCAGGGAATTTTACAAGAAGGCAGTCAAACTTTAACACATGCTGAAGCGCGGGGGTGAAGGGCTACTTGGGAAGTGAAAGTGTGCCTAGTGAAGCTTCTATCTCATCGCTAGGGGACTGCAGAATACACATCAAGTTTGACGAGCCATGCCGAAGAAAAGAAAGGTGCGGCTCACCAAACTAATTGTTCAATGTTTTAGGCTTTTAGTAAGCAACGCAGCATGGCGGTTGTGCCACGCTGCTTTCTAAAAGCATAAAATATTTAAAATAGAGTTTGCCAAACTGTGCCGTTTGCTTGAGTGGGGCGAGGCGCACACTTTAAAAATAAAGCCATTGGCTGCTTACGGAGACAAAAAGAAAGGCACATGGCGCTATTGCTAAAGCGTGCTGAACTGCCCAAAAAAAAGCATTTACAATGCAATAGGTCTATCATTTGCGAAAGTTTGAGCCATTGGTATTTGAAAATGACAATGCCTTATATTTATGTGTTGTTTTTTTAAACTGATAACTAAAAGGCATTGCCATTTACAATGCCAATAGCTTAAAACTCTTGCAAATGTGAGAGCTATTGCATTGTAAATGCTTGTTCATGAAGGGATGGCCTAGGGCACTTCATGGTATCAAGGCAGGATCTAGAACAGCACATTTCCAAAACGGGCGACTCTTTTTGAAACTTAACCATGCGTATTTCTCTTTTGGAAGTCAATAGAACGGGTCTCAAGATAGGCTTCCAAAACTGAGAATATGACTATTAAAGGTCTCAGAATAGAGATTTGACCATCAGTAAATAAAAGAAAGGTGTTAACCCCTCCCTCGTTCCTTTGCAAGAAAAAAATTAATTCTTCTGGGAAGAGAGAATTCAGCGACATGCATAAAAAGCCACAAGTGCATAATATGATCCCTGTGGTTTGTCTACAAGTGAAGGCTTAGCAGAGGCCTGTGTGCACACAACTCACACAGCTCCACGCACCCACAGCGCCATGCTCCCAAAGCTCTGTGTGCACGCAACTCACACAGCTCCATGCGTCCACAGCTCACACAGCTCCTGGCGCCCACAGCTCCACGCACCCACAGCGCCATGCTCCCACAACTCTGTGTGCACGCAACTCACACAGCTCCATGCATTCACAACTCACACACCTCCATGCTCCCACAGCTCCATTTGCCCTCTGCTTTCATGGAAAGAGAAAGTGTTGCCCTCCCCCGCCGCCCTCAGCTGGTATTTCCACAATCTTCGCAGCTCCCCCCACGGTGACATCACACTAATGACGAACTCATCAGCAGGGTAACCAGGGGCTAATGACTCGTTGCCGGGCAAATCCGGGATTTAATAAAGCGCCCTGTTTGCTAATGAGGTGAAGCGCGTGTCAGGCGTCCGTGGCTTAACCCCTCCCCCCGGGACGGAGGCCCCAGTATTTCAGAGTGGGGGTGCTGCCAGCGAGGCTCACAGGTTTTGTATAAAATCGAAGCGCTACATAAAAGACAAGTGTAGCCAATGAGCCACCTCCGTTTAGCAGGAGTATGGCGGCGGGGTTGTAGTATGTGTCCAGTGGAAACACTGTCCCAAACACAGGGGTAACGCTGGCCTGAGGCGCCCTGCCGTGCACCGAGCACCGTTTCCACTGACGTGGCCTCTTGAAAGGGTCATTAACATACATGTGCACCCGGTCACTCCATGCATTCCCTCTTGTTACTGTCCCCATCAGTGTTTTAGACCAGAGGGAGAAATACAGCTTCGGGAACACTAAGCAGCATGAAAAGCAAGCGTGGAACTGCTGCTTTCAATCAGAGAGCTGCAGTTCAGACCAGCGGCGCCAACTATTCAATAAATATATGTGCACTCATATCTAGAAGTGAGTACATGGAAACGGTAACAATGGTTTCATGTACTTTACAAAGGATTTTCTGGCAGATGCATCAACGTAGCCTTTTGCTATTCCTAAATAGCGATTTTTAAGGAATCGCTATTTAAGATTAGCAAAAGCCTATGCATGTAGGAATCGCTATTAAAATATCGATTCCTAAACATTCCTTAATTGGTACTCGCAAATTGCTAGTCGCAATTAAGGAATTTGGGGCCAGATGTATCAAGATACACTTTTGCAATTCTCAAATTGCGATTTTTAAGAAGTCGCTATTTGAGAATTGCTAAATGGTATGTATGTAGAAATTCGCTATTTTTTAGCGATTTCTTAAAATTCCTTAATTGCGATTAGCAAATTGCTAATCGCAATTAAGGAATAATTTCCCATTCATTTCTATGGGCCAGGAGGCCTATAGGAATGAATGTGAAATTATTCTCAATTTTGATACGGTAGATCACGGCAGGCTACTACAACGTCTAGCACAGATCAGCCTCCAGGCTCAGGCACTTGGATGGCCTCCATTCGTATCTGTCCGACAGATCTCAGAAGGTGGCTCTGGGCGCCTTTTCGTCTAAATCCAGGAGACTGAATGCAGGGTCCCACAGGGGTCGGCTGTCAGCCCGTTGCTTTTTAATATTTATTTGGCCCCGCTGTTCACACTGATTGCCAATTTCCTACGCTGATGACACCCAATTGGTTTTCCCATACTCTGAGGTATCGGAGGCAGCCTTTGTTAATTTCAAGGGCTGCCTTCGGGATGTGGCTTGTTGGATGAATACTAATAAACTGAAACTGAATGCGGGAAAAACTGAGGTTATCTTTTTCGGGAAAGGCGCCCACCCTCCTGCCGAGTTCTGGTGGCCGGCCGAGATGAGCCCAGCACCACTCCCCAGCTCAAAGGTAAAAAACCTAGGGGTTACATGGGATGATGGTCTATCTTTTGCCCCTCACATACAGTAGGTCGCTGGAGGATGCCTAAGTAAACTTAGGAACCTACGGAGATTTCTTCAACTGCTTCCGGAGGGCTGCCGAAAGACGGTTATCCATGCCATGGTCACCTCGAGGCTTGATTATGCCAACGGCCTCTATTTAGGCCTCCCGAATTTTTTGATACAAAGGTTGCAAACCGTTCAAAACTCGGATGTAAGACTGTTAAGGCATGTTCCTTTTAAACACCACATTTCTCCACATCTACGCATGCTACACTGGCTACCTGTGGACAGCTGGATAAAATTCAAGGCTCTGACTCTGGCCTACAGAGCCTTACACAGAACCTGCCCGAACTATTTAAAAACACGACTGCCTAGATACTCTCAGGCTAGACTCCTCCGTTCTAACCACCAGGTTCATCTTTGCGTCCCTCGAGTGAAAAGGGCTCGCTTGGGCGGCAGAACCTTTTCCGCAAGTACTGCACTTCTTTGGTACACACTGCCGCCTGAAATACAACAGGCATCCTCTGAACCCAGTTTTAGGAGACTACTGAAAACCTGGCTTTTCACGCAATAATCTTAACTCCTATTATTCTGGCTCTTACTGCTCACCGAGCGCAGGGACACTTCCTTCGGAGGTAGCCGCTTGCGCTTTATAAGACTCAGTATTATTATTAATTTGCGATTCGCAATTTGCTAATCGTAAATTGAGAATAATTTCAACGGTGCAGGGGTGTCCAAAGGACCTCCTGTTGCACCCCTGAAATAAGCATTGGTGCACATGCGGTGCACATACATGCCCTAAGGGCATGTATGTTTATCACATGGCACTTTGAAAAATGCAAAAATGGGCATTTTTCAAGAAATTCGCAAATTACCCCCAACTTGAAGTTGGTGGTAATTTGCGATTCCTTAGGGACAATTAGCAATATTTTTTGCATCATACACTGCATTTAAGGAATCGCAAATTTTGCGATTCCTTAAATGCAATCGCAAAATAAGGAATAGCAAATTTACGATTCCTTATTTTGCTACATACATACCATTTTGCTCAAATGAGTTCGCAAACGCGAATTTCGGCATTTGCGGACCCATTTGAGCTTCATACATCTGGCGCTTGGGGACATATGTAGGTAATTTCCATTTTGCGATTCTCAAATAGCGATTTTTAAGGAATCGCTATTTTAGAATTGCAAAATGGAATGTAGGTAATAATTCGCAATTGTTTTGGAAATCTCTAACTTCCTTAATTGCGATTAGCAAATTGCGAATCGGATTTAAGGAATGTGTCCCCCATTCATTCCTATGTGCCAAGAGGCCCATAGGAATGAATGGGGATACAGTCTCAAATTGCGATTTTCTATGAGAAAATCGCAATTTGAGAATCGCAATTCCAAGGGTGCACCCCAGGAATGTGCCTATAAGTACATTTGGCGCACAGACATGTCCTAAGGGCATGTCTGTGCGCCACATGACACTTTGAATTTTATAAAAAAATGCATTTTGACAGGAAATCGCAAAATACCATCTACTTGGAGTAGGTGGTATTTTGCGATTCCTTGAGCCAAAATCGCAATTTTAAAAGCACCCCTACATAGCATTTAAGGAATCGCAAAATTGTAATTCCTTAAATGCTTGAGCAAAATAAGGAATCGCAATTATTGCAATTCCTTATTTTGCTAAGTGACACCTACATACCAAAACACCATTTGCGAATCGCAAACGTCTACCTACATATGCCCCGCTGTACCATTCAGTCCTATGGGCCTACAGGCCCATAGGAATGAATTGGGGATTGCATGAGCAATTTGCGAGTAACAGTAGGTACTCGCAAATTGCTCATGCAATTTCAAGGGTGCAAGGGTGTCAAAATGACACCCTGTTGCATCCCTGAAATTGATCTCGGCACATATGTTGCACACACACATGCCCTATGGGCGTATGTGTGCGAAACATGAAACTTTTAAAAATGCACAAATGTGTTTTAAAAAGTTTTAGCAAATTACCATGAAGTTCAACTTCATGGTAATTTGCTACTCCTATTAGCGAATTCGCTATTTTTTTGACTTTCATGCATTGCATTTAAGGAATCTCAAGTTGGGATTCCTTAAATGCAATCGCAATTTAAGGAATCTCAATTTAGAGATTCCTTAAATTGTGATTTTTGCATTTGGGATGATGCATCCCAAATGCAAAAATACCGGTCACAAAGGGGCAGATTCTGAGAATCTGCCCATTTGCGACCGGTATTTACTTTGATGCATATGCCTGTTTGTCATTTATTTCTGTTTGTGCCTATTTCAGAACACACTCGTCGTTTTCTTTGAGCTTTTATTAGCTTTCCTTCCATTTTATGTTTTAGGTTTTGCTGTGGTCTTAAAGATCCAATCAAATCAACAAGACATATTTGGATCTGGAGTTTCAGGAAAAAGCCACAGAGTGAACGAACACCAGAAACTAGGATGTGGCCTTATGGCCAGAGCTGAGAACTTTGGAACGGGAGAACCCTGAGTCTCTGCGTCTGCTCAACATCCTGTGATTTAAGGCATATCACTTAATCATACCGGGATTATAAACAAATATTACATTGTATAATGTAACTGCTTGGGATTAAAAACTGCTACTTGTACCATATACTTCTCACTGCCGTGCTTTAATGTGACGCGTAATGTTAAATGTTGAATTTTGAACAGGCTTTATCATATTTAAGTGACGTATGTTGTATGATTTGTACAGCAAACATTTCCTGGTCCTTTGCTTGGCTCTCCCTGTTAAGTGGCCCCTGAGGGCCAATGTTGGGCCCCTGTATTTGAAAGAAAGTCGAATGATGGACTGACATTCATCCTTCAAGGAGGAGCAATGATATCGGACGCCAGTAGAGTCTCGGGACGGGAGGCGGCGCGCAGAGGGCTGGACTGGACGCAGGTAGCCCTGGGAAAGCCCGCGGGTGGCTGGAGGACGACCCAGCCCCAACGGCGGCATTGAGAGCGGGCCTCAGTGCACTTATGCACGGATTCATCTCTGCAGAGCGGTACGGCTCACGAGTGCTGGATCCGGAGATAAAATACAGGAATCTTTCACGAGTTCACTTAAAGAACTGCTTACGGCATACGGCGTTCTGGCAATTGTACCCCGCTGTACAATATTATGCTGTAAAACAATGAGCTATTTGCCCTAAGTGAACCTGATTGCCCCTCCCCCACCACTGCAGCCCCCTGCAGAGGTGTCGCTGCCTGTTTGCAATCGGTGCAGTTAGAGTTGGGTCTTAAACATGCTTCAGGGCAGTTGTTTACAGACCCCGGTCCACACCCGACCCCCCCTCTCCCGCCCCTTCAAGAGAGTAGGGAAGTCTTGAGGTCATTTGTATGCCGAGGGCAGGACTTGCCCACCTGACAGCAATCTGCACCCTACACATGACCCACTCGGCGCTCACGGGAAAGCCCTCACTAGGGACAGCGCCTCACTCCTTATGTTCTCCCCTCCAAGCACACATCTTAAGAACCAGGCGCCTTACTTCGGACTCCATGAGCAGAAGACCACAGCACACACAGAATGGGTGAATACATGGTGACCCTTATATAGCGTGACCACCTAAACAAGAGGGAAAGATTTTCACTTCCGCCACTGGCACCGAAAGCCAAAATTCGGAGGGTCGAAACTACCTCTTGTCTTGTTTTCCCGTTATTTTAGTAACGCGGAGGCATACTATGTATAATAATAGTACATTAATCTACTTGCCAAACGTCTTGACGTCAGCGGTTCTTTAATTTCGTAGCTTCCCCTTGAAATGGATCCAAAAGAACACAATCCCACGAGTTGTGCGCACGCACGCCACTGCGAGCCATGGCCTATTGGTGTCTATTATGCGCACCAAGCGTGTAATAGACACCAATAGGTCATGGGCGGAGCTATGTGCCCGTCTTTGGCCGTTTGAGTTCAGTCTTTTATAAAAAGACGCACGCAAATACCAATCACGTAGCACAAAAGGAATCGCACACACACGAGTGTGTGCGATTCCTAGGTCAGCTTCGATTCACCATTTTTCAACTACTAAATGTCTCGAGCTGCATGAGCACTGCTACGCAGTGCACCGCTAGGCGCGAGACCTAAAAAATGTAGGGTCCAGGAGATGGCTCTTGGAGTAAGTAGGGTGGATCACCATCTTTTTTTAATTGTAGTACTAAAAGATCTTGCATAAGATGGTGAGCTGACATGCGCAGATTATCCAACAGGTGAATATTTAAGTCCCCTAGTACTGCGAAGGTCGATGATGCAAGACTATGAGCTGCTACAGCTAATGCAATATCTGATGAGCTGTCCTCCTTTTGCCAAGTGTAGGAGAGTAGGGTATGCTTCCTATGGTCACCCCCACTTTTTGCTGTGATTTTCTAGTTTTTCGACTTCAGTGTGGCTGTGGGCCTGCTAATCAGAACCACAACCCAGCTGTTCCCTCTCTAAATTGATACCATGTACTTTAGGTACATACATGATTTGGTATTGGGTCACCTCTGTGAGCCCCTGTACAGTGTACCATAGGTACCCAGGGCATAGGTGCATCCAAGGCCTACCAGGGGCTGAAGCATGTATTATGCCACCCCTGGCTGGCCCTCCAAACTGACACCACAGGCTGATTACTCAGCTTGGGTAAGGTGGTGTAATCACCCCTTACTTAAATATAGTATATCTATATCTACCATATATATAGACACATATGCACCTATAAGTCACTCCTATGGTAGGCCTTGACAATCCTGGAGGCAGAGTGCTTGGTTTTATGTGAAAGGGCGGCCTGGACAATAGGTTTCCTTTCCAGGGAGGTGCCAGCACCTCCCCAGACAGGGTTTTGTGTATTGGGGCAGGGAGGGCTGCATCAGCAGATGCTTTTTGAGACACTGCCTTGGGCACACAAGGTGCTCCATGCATAGCCCGGTTCAAACAAGTTGCTGGGGCACTCCAGCTCCGCTCTGGCGTGAAACTGGACAATGGGAAAGGGGTGTAACCACCCCCTTCCCAGGTCCACCCATAGGAGGGACCTAGCAGGTAATCCAGTCCCTTAAATCAGTATAAGTATAGGAGCTGTGTCCCAAGGACTTTAGATTATCCTTGAACGAAACTTTAATACAGAACTCTTGGACCTTCGACATTCTATTCTGACTAGAAGACGGAAGGCATCTCCCTTGTGGTCAAGGAGTGACCATCCTGTGCAAATAGGCACCACCAGTAACTTGCCGGTCTGCTTTGTCAACGATGATGATGCAAGACTATGAGCTGCTACAGTTTCGGGCCATTCCTGTGCAAATTGAGCTGCAGGCCCTGGAGGGCGGTATAGAAGCATACATGAGAAGGTCAATGTGTGGGAAAGTTTTCATGAAAACACAAAAGACTTTTGCAGCCTGTAATGGTGATGGAATATGATTTATACTAAAAAGTGCTCTTTGAAAAGAATAGCTTCGCCCACCCTATTTCTTCCCAGTTCGGTATTTTTATGATCGAGTAGCCAGGCGGAAGAGCTAATGCAATATCTGACGAGCTGTCCTCCCATTGCTAAGTGTAGGAGAGTAGGGTCTGCTAATCAGACCCACAGCCCAGCTGTTCTCTCTCTAAATTGATACCATGTACTTTAGGTACATACATGATTGGGTATTGGGTCACCTTTGTGAGCCCCTGTACAGTGTACCATAGGTACCCAGGGCATAGGTGCATCCAAGGCCTACCAGGGGCTGCAGCATGTATTATGCCCCCCCCCCCCACTTGGCTGGTCCTCCAAACTGACACCACAGGCTGATCACTCAGCTTGGGTAAGGTGGTGTAATCACCCCTTACTTAGATATAGTATATCTATATCTACCATATATATATATATATAGACACATATGCACCTATAAGTCACTACTATGGTAGGCCTCGACAATCCTGGAGGCAGAGTGCTTGGTTTAATGTGAGAGGGTGCCCTAGCATGAGCTGAGCCCCTCTGCAGTTTTCGGAACCATCTCCTTATAGCTGTTCTATGACATAGCCATACCATATACTCTACAGTGTTATTATAATCCTCGCGGTTAACGCTAACTTTGGTTTGGTTTATCAAAACATGTAGTGTAAGGTGTCAAACACTTTGGAATACTACCCCCCCCCCACCAGTTCTGGTGGCGGGGGTAGCATTCCACCCTTCTAGAGGGCGAAGACATGTAGTTACTGCTAACCCCGGTTAAAGTGAAACAGAGCCTCAGCATCACAAAATGGACGCTGCTGCCACAGACACGAGTCTGACCTCCTGTTGCTGGGGGAAACTCCAGCAAGGGCGGCCTGTCCAGGGAGGTGCCAGCAGCTCCCCAGAAAGGGTTTTGTGTATTGGGGCAGGGAGGGCTGCATCAGCAGATGCTTTTTGAGACACCACCTGGGGCACACAAGGTGCTCCATGCATAGCCCGGTTCAAACCAGTGGCTGGGGCACTCCAGCCCCGCTCTGGCGCGAAACTGGACAAAGGGAAAGGGGTGTAACCACCCCCTTCCCAGGTCCACCCATAGGAGAGACCTAGCAGGTAATACAGCCCCTTAAATCAGTCTAAGTATAGGAGCTGTGTCCCCAGGACTTTAGATTATCCTGGAACGAAACTTTGATACAGAACTCTTGGACCTTCGACATTCTATTCTGACTAGAAGACGGAAGACATCTCCCTTGTGGTCAAGGAGTGACCACCCTGTGCAAACAGGCACCACCAGTAACTTGCCAGTCTGCTTTGTTGACGCTCCCGTCGGAACCCAAAAACTTAGCGACACAGGAACGGGAGTCTCAGACTTGTCTGACTCCGACCCACATCCACAGCAAAGCTGAGACCCATGGCGTACACGAGAGACGTGGGACCGGACACCCTGGACATCCTGCATTTTGCTAACTGCATCGACTCCTGGGGTAACTCGAAGTTGTGCATTGGGGTACGAGAAGCCCCAAACCTGAGCACCATTTGCACCGAAGCTCAGCCCTCCACACTCCACGAGTGCCGCGTGGGGCCTGCTCCTGCATTTCAGCTTGACGCGTCTTCCCGGTTGCTAGCCCGTTGGCTAGTGAGCCTTCGGAAGACATTCCTTTGAAACCAAACTGCTTTCCTGGTTGCTCCAGGCTTGCTCCAGCTTCCCTGCAAAGGAGAAGCTCCTCAGACCTTGCTGGTCTGCACCAAAGCCAATCTTCACTTCCTGCGTGGGTTGCGTTTGCCAAGGCTTGTTGGGCCCAATCCAGATACCGACAACGCAGTCAACTAGATCCTTCGTGGGACAGCTCGAATCCAGCTCCTGGTCATCGTTGACACCTCCTGGTCCTCGTGGCTGCAGAGACAAGCTTCACCTCTTCACCTGAGATCATCGCGACATCGCCTGGTTCCTTCCTGGCACCTTCCTGGTCACTGGCTAGTGACCCAGACTCTGTACCCTTTGCTTTCAGGTTCTTCACATCTTCGATCCACCCTTGGATCCAACCGGACACTTTTCCTCTGGTCGCCTGCAGCATTTCTTTGCAGATCTCCATAGAAAACATCGACGAAACCCGAAACCAAAAGGCACCAATGCACCCGGCATCCCTGGGTGAGGTAAAACGAGTACTCCGGTATTACCCTGTGGGTATTGACTCTCCAAGTGTCCTAGTCTAAAGGGGTTTTGGCGTAGTCCATCCGGAAGTGCCTTAAATAGTAACTTTGTAACTTTTACGTTTCCCATTATAAGTCAATGGTAACTCGCGACTGTGTTTAGACACTGCACGCATCTCCCGTGGGCCTCCTACTTCCTAACCTTTGGTTGTTTAGTGTAGCCCAGCGATTCCCTAGGCCCTAGGCCTACTCCATATTTCTGTTTTGGTTCTTATGCCACTATTTTAGTATATGGTTCGTGAGACCCCATATGCATTACCGTATTTTGTGCAACTTATCGTATGCTAATTGAGTAACTTGTGATGTACTTTTACCTCTGACCTCAAAGAGTGCAGAGGGGTTGGGTTTAGAATAAATACATATATATTTGATATGTACCTTGTGTGGTGTCCTTTCATTTGGTATTCAAGGGATTATAATTGGTAAAACAGCTTGCTTCACATGCTCTCTGAAGTCTTAGCCTATTACTGCAGGTCCATGCTACCACTAGGATAGCTTGTCTATAAGGTTGACTCTACAACCACCATCAATAAGGGTCGATTAGACTGGTGCAAGGTGCCCACTAGAACTAGTGGACATCATATGCCAGGCTAACTTCTCACATTGGTGGCAGCGGTGGGATAAGAGCTTGCTGTTGTTTTACCATATAATCTTAAGATATCATTTGAAAGATCACATTAAGGTACCTGTAGGTACATATACATCAAGTTCTTATAATACTTTAAGTTCTACTGAACTTAGTAGTTGTAGGTGATAAGGGCATAGCACACCCTCGCTACAACTCCCAGAGAGGTTCTAGTAGATAACATTTAGTGTAGGTAGGTGCACACACCACACCTCACTAGAAAATGTCCTTGGATGCAGGGCCTAGTGGGCCTCTGCCAGAAGCTGACCCTCCCAGGGCACCTTCTAAATACGACACATTTACTTTTCATGAATTGAAAAGCCTGTGTACAGTCGAAGACTGAGACAAGGACAGAGTCCAACCTTTAACCACCTGGTAGATATTTTAGTGGAGTATGATGTAGAAAATGCATCTAACCCTGAACAAACAGGTAGTACAGAGGGGGGTCAGCCCTCAACAGATTATCCCATTGGTGGGAACCCAGGGGATTCTGATAATGAGGTAGCTGATAACCAGGTAGAAGTCAGGGAACTGAACCAGGTTAACAGAGGACTACAAGGGACTGGAGAAGGAAGTATCCAATCCAGACCCCCAAGTAGGCCTAACCCTGAGCACAGAAGAGGAAGGTCACTCTCCAGTGAGTCCAACCACTCTGATGACTCAGTAGGGTCCCATGCCTCAGCTCTAGGGAGAATGACTTCCCCCCTCAGAGAAGAGAGCCTAAGGCTAGGATGAAGGAATCCAATCTTAGAATCAAGAGGCAAGATTTTACCATTGCAAAAGAGACCCTGGCTCTTGAGAGAGAGAGAGAGAGAGTAAATTGTGTGGGCCAGAGCCCACTGGTGGCAGCATAATTCCTAGAGATAGGGAAAGGTCTCATGACCATAAAAACCTAAATAAGATTGTCCTTTCCTAACAAGAGTGGGGGTGACATCCACAATTGGATAGCTGCTTTGGAGATGGCCTGCAGAGTACAGCAGGTACCCCAGAGTCAGTGGGCAGTAATCTTATGGCTCTCCTTTTCAGATAAAGGGAGAGACAAGCTCCTCACAGTTAGTGATGGGGATGCTGACAACTACACTGTCCTGGAGAGTGCTCTAATAGATGGGTTTGGCTTAACCACTGAGCAGTATAGGTTGCTGTTCAGAGACATCCAAAAGAGACAGACTCAGGACTGGACTGACTTTGTAGATTGTGCTACTAAGGCTCTGGAAGGCTGGTTACTAGTCAGTAAGGTCAAGGGCTATACAGGATTGTATAATTTGATTATGAGAAATCAATTTCTTAACAACTGTCAAAACCAGTTATTGCACTTGGTTGGACTCTGATCTGACCTCTCCCCAAGAAATGGGTAAGAAGGCGGACAAATGGGTCAGAACCAGGGTGAAGCAGAAGGTACAGAACCAAGGTGGTGATCAGAAGAAGAAAGACCAAAAGGGTGGAGAGAAAGCAAAAGGCCAGAAGTCTTCTCAAGGTCCCCAAAAAGCTTCTACTGGGGGGAGTCCCCCAAAACCTAAAAAGAAAGAAGGTCCAAAGAAACCATGGCGCAACTTTTGTGGTTAATACTCACTGGACCAGTGATTGCACCAAAAAGGAGGCAGCTCCAGCCACCATTGCTCCTAAGGCAACAGTTCCCCCCAGTACAGCTAATAGTGGCGATTCTCAACAGAAGGGTGTAGTAGGGTTAACCTTGGGAACTGAGGTGGATTCTGGCCTAGTCAGGATATCAACTCAAGCTGTTCTTGTCTGTGATATGGACATGGCTATGTCCTCTACTTTGACCCCCAGTAACTTAGGCAAGTACAGGCAGACTCCTTTAATTAATAATAAAGTGGCTCAGGCCTACAGGGACCCATGTGCTAGTGTCACAATGGTGACACCCAGCTTTGTGGACCCTGGACAGATCATACTAGGTGACAATTACCTAGTGACCAATGCAAGCAATGTCACTACCACCCATAGTATGGCAATTGTTAATTTTTCCTGGGGAGGGGTAACTGGCCTCAAAAGAGTTGTTAGTTCAGACCTCCCTGTAGAATGTTTGCTTGGCAATGACCTAGAATCTTCAGTCTGGTCTGAAGTGGAGTATAGGACTCGTGCAGAAATGTTAGGTATATCAGCACATGTTCTTGCTGTGACCAGGTCACAGGTCAAAAGTTGCAACACTGAACAGGCCCTGGATCCTGAAATAATGGACCAGTTGCCTACCAGGAGGAAAAGAAGTAGGGATAAGGTAGTACCATCCCCCTTGCCTCAGAATGAGGATCAGCCTTCCAAGGAAGCTGATTGTGAGACCCAAGAAGAAACTGTCCTAGAAGAGCTTGAGCCTGATCAGGTTGAGTTTCTTGGGACAGGGGGACCTTCAAGGACAGATCTGAGGCAGGCGCAGTTGGACTGTCCTTCTCTTGAACACGCAAGCTGCTGCTGAGGCTGTTGGGAATGCTAATGGAACCCATAAAGTGTATTGGGATGAAGGACTCCTGTATTCAGAGGCTAGAGACCTCAAGCCTGGTGCTTCCAGGAGGTTGGTCATACCTTTGGCATTCAGGGGCTTCCTTCTTACATTAGCCCATGATATTCCCCTTGCAGGACATCTTGACCAGAACAAGACTTGGGACAGGCTTGTCCCTCACTTTCACTGGCCCCACATGTCAGAAGACACCAAGGAGTTTTGTCGCTCCTGTGTCACCTGCCAAGCCAGTGGCAAATCGGGTGGCACCACAAAGGCCCCCCTAATACCACTAACTGTGGTGGGGCTTCCCTTTGAAAGAGTAGGGATTGACATTGTTGGACCAATGGATCCCCAAACAGCCTTTGGGCACAGGTTTATTCTGGTGGTAGTGGATCATGCCACCAGATACCCAGAAGCTATTCCCCTAAGGACCACAACAGCGCCTGTTGTGACAGGAGCCCTCCTGGGAGTTTTCTCAAGAGTGGGTTTTCCAAAGGAGGTTGTCTCAGACAGAGGTGCAAACTTTATGTCTGAATATATGACAGCTATGTGGAAGGAGTGTGGAGTGAACTACAAGTTCACCACACCCTATCATTCAAAATGCAATGGTCTAGTTGAGAGATTTAATAAGATCTTAAAGGGCATGATTAAGGGTCTCCCTGAAAAGCTCAGTCGGAGATGGGATATCCTGCTGCCCTGCCTTTTGTTTACTTACAGAAAGGTCTCACAAAAGGGAGTTGATTACAGCCCGTTTGAACTTTTGTTTGGGCACCCTGTAAGAGGACCCCTTTTTCTGGTGAAGGAAGGATGGGAGTTACCTCTCAAAGCTCCAAAGCAAGACATTGTGGATTATGGACTTGGTCTCTGCTCCAGGATGGCTGAGTATATGAAAAAGGCATCCAAAAACCTTGAGGCTAGCCAGGAACTCCAAAAAGCCTGGCATGGCCAAAAGGCTGTGCTGACTGTGTACCAGCCAGGGCAGAAAGTGTGGGTGTTGGTTGGAGCCAGTGGCCCCAGCAGCTCTCCAGGACAAATGGTCTGGACCCCACACTATTGTTAAGCAAAAGAGAGAGGTAACCGATTAGGTTGATCTTGGAACTCCCAGGTGCCCCCACAGGGTGCTTCCTGTCAACAGACTGAAACCATATGTTGACAGGGCTGACAGGGGCTTGCTCATGGCTACTGATGAAGGAGAGGAGGAAGAGAGTGACCCTCTCCCAGACCTGCTCTCTCAGAACCCTGATGATGGGTCAGTTGATGGTGTAGCCTTGGCAGGCAGCCTCACTGATCTGCAGGCCTATAGACATAGGTTTTCACTGACTCCAAAGTCAGACAACCTGGTGTACCCATGAGGTGGACACTGAGGACAGTCTGCGTGTTAAAAGTAAGAATTACAGGCAACCTGATCATGTCAGGGACTGTATCAGGACACAGGTCCAAAAGATGTTGGAGTTCGGAGTAATTGAGCCCGCAGAGAGCCCATGGGCCAGTCCTGTAGTCCTAGTGCCTAAACCTCACACCCAAGATGGTAAGAGAGAGATGAGATTTTGCGTGGATTACAGAGGCCTCAATGCTGTCACTAGGACAGATGCCCAATTCAATACCAAGGGCAGATGAACTCATTGACAGATTGGCATCTGCCAAATTTTTGAGTACATTTGACTTGACAGCTGGCTACTGGCAGATCAGGCTAGCTGATGATGCAAAAGCCAAAACAGCATTTTGAACCCCAGGAGGTCATTATCAATTTGTAGTAATGCCCTTTGGCCTGAAAAATGCACCTGCCACATTCCAAAGGTTGGTGAACCAAGTCCTCTCAGGTCTGGATGACTACTGTGCAGCTTACCTAGATGATATTGCTGTCTTTAGCTCCTCTTGGGAAGATCACCTGATCCACCTGAAGAATGTTTTGGAGGCCCTGCAAAAGGCAGGCCTAACTATCAAGGCTACCAAGTGCCAGATAGGGCAGAGCAAGGTTGTATACCTGGGCCACCTTGTAGGAGGGGGACAGGTTCAACCATTGGAGAGCAAGATCCAGACCATAAAGGACTGGACTGCTCCCACCACCCAGACACAGGTCAGAGCTCTCTTGGGCCTGACTGGGTAGTACAGGAAATTTATCACGGGCTATGGGTCCATTGTGACACCCCTTAATGACAGTGGACAGTAAGCTGTCAAAAGGCATTTGATGACCTGACGCAGGCCATGTGCACTGCACCTATTCTGCAAAGTCCAGATTACTCCAAAGAATTCATTGTTCAAACAGATGCTTCTGAGTTGGTGGTAGGAACTGTTCTTTCACAGCTGAATAAAGATGGTCAAGACCAGCCAGTCGCTTTTATTAGCAGAAGGCTGACCCCTACAGAGAAACGTTGGTCAGCTATTGAGAGGGAGGCCTTTGCTGTGGTTTGGGCCACGAAGAAGCTGAGGCCATACTTGTTTGGTACTCACTTAAAGATTTAGACAGACAATAAGCCCCTCTTGTGGCTAAATCAGATGAAGTATGAAAAACCCAAACTGCTTAGGTGGTCCATTTCCCTACAGGGGATGGACTTTACAGTGGAACATAGACCTGGGACTGACCATGCCAATGCAGATGGACTCTCCAGATATTTCCACTTAGACCATGAAGACTCAACTGGTCAATGTTAGTTTAATGTCCACATGTGTGGGTGGGGGGGGGGGGGGGGTGTGCAGGAGAGTAGGGTCAGCTTCCTATGGTCCACTCCCACTTTTTGCTGTGATTTTCTGATTTTTCGACTTCAGTGTGGCTTTGGGCCTGCTAATCAGACCCACAGCCCAGCTGTTCTCTCTCTAAATTGATGCCATGTACTTTAGGTACATACATGATTGGGTACTGGGTCACCTCTGTGAGTCCCTGTATAGTGTACCATAGGTACCCAGGGCATAGGTGCATCCAAGTCCTACCAGGGGCTGCAGCATGTATTATGCCACCCCTGGCTGGCCCTCCAAACTGACACCACAGGCTGATCACTCAGCTTGGGTAAGGTGGTGTAATCACCCCTTACTTAGATATAGTATATCTAATATATATGTATATGTATATATATATATATATATATATATATATATATATATATATATATATATATATGTTCCAAAGTCCGCTCTAGAAACACTGACTGCGGCCCCTCGGGAGGTGGCACAGATGCCGGCCGAGCAAGCCGGTAAATCAAGTACAAAGTTCCAGGTTTAAGCAGTGCTCTCAGTCCGCAAAACAACACGCCGCCGCTGTAATCTCCAAGGGTGTTTATTTAAACTAAAAACATGTTTCGGCTGCGGACAGCCTTGTTCACGTCGACGTTGTTTTCGGACTGAGAGCACTGCTTAAACCTGGAACTTATATATATATATATATATATATATATATATATACAGATATGCACCTATAAGTCACTCCTATAGTAGGCCTCGACAATGCTGGAGGCAGAGTGCTTGGTTTTATGTGAGAGGGCGCCCTAGCATGAGCTGAGCCCCTCTGCAGCTTTCAGAACCATCTCCGTATAGCTGTTCTATGATATAGCCATACCATATACACTTCAGTGCATTATAACCCTCGCGGTTAATGCTAACTTTGGTGTGGCTTTATCAAAACATGTTGTGTAAGGTGTCAAACACTTTGGCATACTACCCCCCACCCCCCACTAGTTCTGGTGGCAGGGGTAGAATTCACCCTTCTAATGGGAGAAGACATGTAGTTACTGCTAACCCCGGGTAAAGTAAAACAGAGCCCAGCATCACAAAATGGATGCTGCTGCCACAGACACGAGTCTGACCTCCTGTTGCTGGGGGAAACTCCAGCAAGGGCGGCCTGGACAATAGGTTTCCTGTCCAGGAGAGGGGCCAGCACCTCCCCAGACAGGGTTTTGTGTATTGGGGCAGGGAGGGCTGCATCAGCAGATGCTTTTTGAGAAACTGCCTGGGGCACACAAGGTGCTCCATGCAAAGCCCGGTTCAAACAAGTTGCTGGGGCCCTGGCGCGAAACTGGACAAAGGGAAATGGGTGTAACCACCCCCTTCCAAGGTCCACCCATATGTGGGACCTAGCAGGTAATCCAGCCCCTTAAATCAGTATAAGTACAGGAGCTGTGTCCCCAGGACTTTAGATTATCCTGGAACAAAACTTTGATACAGAACTCTTGGACCTTCGACATTCTATTCTGACTAGAAGACGGAATACATCTCCCTTGTGGTCAAGGAGTGACCACCCTGTGCAAACAGGCACCACCAGTAACTAGCCGGTCTGCTTTTTCGACGCTTCCGCTGGAACCGAAGACTTAGCGACACAGGAACTGGACTCTCAGACTTCTCTGACTCCAACCCACATCCACAGCAAAGATGAGACCCGTGGCTGACACCTGGACATCCTGCATTTTGCTAACTGCATCGACTCCTGAGGTAACTCGAAGTTGTGCATTGGGGTACGAGAAGCCCCAGACCCAAGCACCATTTGCACAGAAGCTCAGCCCTCCACACTCCTCGAGTGCCGCGTGGGGCCTGCTCCTGCATTTCAGCTCGACGCGTCTTCCTGGTTGCTAGCCCGTTGGCTAGTGAGCCTCCTGAAGACATTCCTTTGAAACCAAACTGCTTTCCTGGTTGCTCCAGGCTTGCTCCAGCTTCCCTGTAAAGGAGAACCTCCTCAGACCTTGCTGGTCTGCACCGAAGCCAATCTTCACTTGCTGCGTGGGTTGCGTTTGCTAAGGCTTGTTGGGCCCAATCCGGATACCGACACCGCAGTCAACTAGATCCTTCGTGGGACAGGTCGAATCCGGCTCCAGGTCGTCGTCGACACCTCCTGGTCCTCGTGGTTGTAGAGACAAGCTTCACCTGAGATCATCGCGACATCGCCTGGTTCCTTCCTGGTACCTTCCTGGTCACTGGCTAGTGACCCAGACTCTGTCCCCTGACCCAGACTCTGTCCCCTCTGCTTTCAGGTTCTTCACATCTTCGATCCACCCTTGGATCCACCCGGACACTTTTCCTCTGGTCGGCTGCAGCATTTCTTTGCAGATCTCCATAGAAAACCTCGACAAAACCAGACACCAAAAGGCACCTATGCACCCGGCTTCCCTGGGTGAGATAACACGAGTACTCCGGTGCTCCCGCGGGTATTGACTCTCCAAGTGTCCAAGTCTAAAGGGGTTTTGTCAAAGTCCATCCTGAAATGCCCTTAAATAGTAACTTTGTAACTTTTATGTTTCCCTTTATAAGTCAATAGTAACTCATGACTGTGTTTAGACACTGTACGCGTCTCCCGTGGGTCTCCTACTTCCTAACCTTTGGTTGTTTAGTGTAGCCCCAGAGATTCCCAAGGCCCAAGGCCTACTCACTATTTCTGTCGTGGTTCTTATGCCACTATTTTAGTATATGGTTCGTGAGGCCCCTAGGGCATTACCGTATTTTGTGCAACTTATCGTATGCTAATTGAGTAACTTGTGATGTACTTTTACCTCTGACCTCATAAAGAGTGCAGAGGGGTTGTGTTTAGAATAAATACATATATATCTGATATATACCTTGTGTGGTGTCCTTTCATTTGGTATTCAAGGGATTATAATCGGTAAAACAGCTTGCTTCACATGCTCTCTGAAGTCTTAGCCTATGACTACTGGTCCATGCTGCCACTAGCATAGCTTGTCTATAAGGTTGACTTTACAACCACCATCAATAAGGGTCGATTAGACTGGTGCAAGGTGCCCACTGGAACTAGTGGACATCATATGCCAGGCTTACTTCTCACACCAAGTTTCCGTTAAGAAGAGGGCATCTGGACTTTGTTCTCCCAGTAGAGTAATATCTCAAACTTTTCTTTAGGGAGAGACAGACAGTTTACTAGAAACATTCACCATTCCTGCGTAGACTGAATGGAAGCAGCCAAGTTTGGTAAATTCCTTCCACCATGAGCTTCCTGGAGTATCATGGTGGGGGTACAGTTAAATGAATAATTACAATGTGAGCACTTACTTGGCTGTGACATTGGGGGTCAGAGAACAACAGCACATTTCCTTGGATGCCGACATAAGGACCATCAATTCCTTTGAAGTATAATGTTTCCAATTCCCCTGCGAAGGACAAGGGTTTCTAGCCCCAGCCGGGCGCAGGTGGGCTTGCCTCAGGAGCGTGTCCGCTGTGCATCAACCAAGATGGCGTCCACTCAAGTGCTATCGAGGCGAACTGGCAGTGCACACGGCCAGGGAGTCCCAGTCTCCAACACGCCCTAGGGCACTAAATCGAAGCAACAATGCCAGGTAAGTCTGGGCAGAATGCTGATCAATGTCGAAGGTTATCCCCAGTACAGAGATCTGGGCCTAAATCCATCGTTATTTTGTATCCCATGCCATTCCAGTTTAAAGCCAGCCATATGCAAATCAGTCTTGACCCTGTTCCCTGTGAAAACAGTCTAGCCCGAACTCCCAGGCCAGGTCCTGCCTTGACCAGAAAACAGGCATCCTGGGACTGGTCTTGGGGCGTCACCCCTTATCAGCCAGGCTAGCTTGAATCCAGTGGCATGGAGAGCACGGGTCTGAAAAGCTTCAGCTCTCCGTCCATTATCTCCTTGTGTTTGCATTTTTCGCCCTAAGTTGTCAGGGTATGACCAGACACGGGTTCCTAGCTCACTTTGCCACAGGATTCAAAGTAGCCTGGCTGATGAGGGGTGTTACCCCGAAACCGGTCCCAGGATGATTGTTTCCGGTTCAGGGAAGACATGGCTTGGCAGTTCGGGCTGGAATGTTCCCATGAGGCTCAGAGTCAAGACTGATTTGCATATAGCTGGGTCTGAACTGAGGTGGCGAAGTGTGCTAAACAACGATGATGGATTCAACCCAGATCTGTGACTGGGAGAGTGTGTGAAAGGCTTTAGCACTCCATCCATTATCTCTTGTATTTGGACTGTATCTAACGACATCAAACAATTAGTGCAAAAAAAACAATTTAAAATATACTAAAAATACCCCGGAAAGCATCTAAAAAAGTGAGTTTACTTCTAGTGTGTGACTGTAACATGGAATAAAGAACCTACTGTACCCAATTGTGATTGTGACATGGAATAAAGAACTCACATGTACCAGATTGTGATTGTACAATGGAATAAAGAACCAACCTGTACCGGATTGCGATTGTAATATGGGATAAAGAATCTACCACTGGTACCAGATTGTGATTGTAACATGGGATAAAGAACCCACCTGTACCAGTGTGATTGTAGCATGGAATAAACGACATACCTGTTCCTGAGAGCGATTGTAAAATGGAAGAAAGAACCCACCTGTACGTAATTGTAACATGGAATAAAGAACCTACCTGCACCACATTGTGATTGAAACATGGTGGTTCTTAATTACTGTCTCTTCTAGAGGGGCAGGGCTTGCCTCACACTGTCTTTCATGTGGAGAGAAAAAATGTCTCACATTGTGTCTCCTGAAGAGTGAGGACATGTCTCACTTTGTGTTTCCTGAAGAGTGAGGACATGTCTCACTTTGTGTCTCCAAAGAGTGAAGACGTCTCACTTTGTGTCTCCAAAGAGTGAAGACGTCTCACTTTTGTGTCTCCAAAGAGTGAAGACGTCTCACTTTTGTGTCTCCTGAAGCGTGTGGACATGTCTCACATTGTGACTCGTGAAGATGTCTCATATTGTGTGTCCTGGAGGGGGGAGGACATTATTTTGTATCTGGAGAGCAAGGTCAGATTCTGGAGACAATCTGGTACTTTCATAATCTGTGATAGTAACATGGAATAAAGAACCGGCCTGTACTGTATTGTGATTTTAACATAGAATAAAGAACCTACATGTACCAGAGTCAGATTGTAACATGGGATAAAGAACCCACATGTAACAGATTGTTGGTTGCCATGGAATAAGGAACCCATCTGTACCAGATTATGATTGTACTATGGAATAAAGAAGTGGCCTGTATCAGATTGTGACTTTAACATGGGATAAACATGGGATAAAGAAACTACCACCAGTACCAGATTAAGTCTGCTTAGCTCTCAAAACATAACTTAAAAGCAACTGAATGCGATTGGTGTATTAGGGCACAAGCCCCCCTCACAGAGACTTCTGAGTGTCATCTTGATGGCAGGTCCCTCCATACAGTGCAACTCAATGCGACTCCTGACTCTAGGGACTGCATATTCAACGGTCCGTTAGGTGCAACCTGCCCTTTGGGGGAGGGTGGGGTGGGAAGAATGGACATTCCATATTAATGGGTCCACAGAGTGCGACTCCTAATGCCGGGAAGAGAGCCCCCGCCCCCCCTCACAGGGTCTACAAAGTGTTACTCTTCACCTTGTGGGCAAGGGTCACTTACAGTTCAAACTGAGTGTGACGTATCCTCCTCCAGGGGTTACCAAAGAGGATCTATTGAATGTGCCTCATGTCCTGAAGGGGGCAGGAAGAAGACAGCCCCTCACAAGGACACTCAGTGTGATTCATAATTTTGGAGGGGACCCCATAAATGTGCCACTGAGTACTGAAAGGTGCAGTTGGGCTAAAGAGGCCTCCTGACTGGGTCCACCGAATAAGACTAGCCCTCCCGGGCAGGAGGGGAAGAGGCCCACTTACAGCTAAAACTGTGTTACTCTTTTGCGTGGAGAAACAGAGGTGGGTTACTTGGTTCACTGAGTGTGATGCTTTCTTCTGAGGTCGAGGTGCTGAAACCAACTGAGGGTCCACAGATTTACGTTGCCCTTCATGCATGAGAAATCCACATGCACTCATAGAGGTGGTGGAGGCTGGGGTCCGCTTACAGGTAAAACTGTTTGCATGGAGTAGGAGGGGAGGTTACTTGGTCCACTGAGTTTGACTCTTTCTTCTGAGGTTGAGGTGGGACCTCACCAAGGATCCACTCCTTGCATGAAAAGCCCTATTGGGGCCATGAGTTCAACTTGCACACCTAGGGGAGAGAACCCCTCACAAGGTCCACTGAGTCTCTCTCATACTCCTGATGTCTCTCTGGGGGTGCGCAGAGTATGTATGATTCATGCTTCCAGGGAAAGGGCCATGTGTGAGCCATTCGCCATGGGAAGAGTCTCCCTTATTGAGTGAAGAGTGACTCGTCCTCCATGGGAAGAGACTCTCTATTGGATGAAGAGTGACACGTGCTCTGTGGGAAGAGGCCCCCTTATTGGGTAAGGAGTGATACGTCATCCATGGGAAGAGGCCCATTTATTGGATGAAGAGCGACTCGTTCTTAATAAGAAGAGACCCCCCTTCCCCCCCATTGGGCAAAGAGTGACTTGTCCTCCCGGGAGAGGGGTGAGGGATCCTCACAATATCCACTGAGTCAGAATCATAAACCCTCACAGGATCCACTTGGTGAGACACTTCTTCTATGGGGCCTCTAACAGGGTCTATTTTATGTGTATTATTCTCCATGGGAAGAGGCTACCTTATTGGGTGAAGAGTGACTAGTCATCCATAGGAAGAGGCCCATTTATTGGGTGAAGAGTGATTTATCCTCTGTGGGAAGAGGCCCTTTTATTGGGTGACGAGTCATTCTTCATCCAATAAAGGGGTATCTTTTTTTTTTTTTGCAGAGTTTTATATAGCGCGAACTAGACCCGAACCGAATCAGGTATCAGAGCGCTTTACATATTTTTCCAGTTACGTTTTACGTTTTTCCAGTTACTTTCATTTTAGGCACGGGGAGATTAAAAGATTTGCCCAGAATCACAGGAGGTTTTGGCGTCGTTACCGAGACTCGAACCCAGATCCCCAGGTCCGAGGTCGAGCGCCCTAGCCGTTAGGCCACCCTACGGGCACCCCGTCCGGGGACCCCTCAGCCTGGTCAAGGAAGGTTGGGAGACGGCGGCCCCAGAGCCCCCTCCGGATGTGTTTCGATACATCCTGACCCTCCGGAACCAGCCTAGGAAGTTCCGGGAGTTGGCCGAGGCCAACCTCGAGGCCAGTCAAGAAGAGATGAAACGGTGGTATGACCAGAATGCCACTCTGGTCGAGTTTCAACCCGGACAGCAGGTCTGGGTGATGGCCCCCGTGGAGCCCTGTGCCCTGCAAGACAAGTGGACAGGGCCCTTCAAGGTGGTGGAGCGCAAGAGTCAGGTGACCTATCTCATCGATGTGCAGTCCCCCAGGAACCCCTTTCGGGTCCTCCACGTGAACCGCCTCAAGCCCCACTTCGCCCGGTCCGAGTTGAGTTTGCTCCTCGCCACGGACGACGGAGAAGAAGAGGAAACGGAGCCTCTCCCCGATCTCCTGTGCGCCAAAGAAAAAGATGGCTCCGTAGAGGGAGTGAGTCTCTCCTCCTCCCTCTCTCCCGAGCAGCGCGAGGACTGTCGCCAGTTACTGGGACAGTTCTCGGACCTTTTCTCCCTCACCCCGGCGTCACCAGCTGGTGCGTCCACGACGTGGACACCGGGGACAGTCCACCGGTACGGCACAGAGCCTACCGTGTCCCTGACCGAGTCCGGGCCTGCATCAAGGCCGAGGTATCAAAGATGCTAGCTCTCGGGGTGGTCGAAGCCTCTGACAGCCCATGGGCTAGCCCCGTGGTCCTGGTTCCGAAGGCAGCCGCCCCCGGTGCTGTTCCCGAGCTGAGGTTCTGCGTTGACTACCGCGGGCTCAACGCAGTCACCAGAACCGATGCACATCCCATCCCCCGAGCAGACGAGCTTATTGATCGCCTCGGGCTGCTCGCTTCCTCAGTACGTTCGACCTGACCAGCGGATACTGGCAGATCGCTCTCACCGAAGGGGCCCGAGAGAGATCCGCCTTTTCCACCCCGGATGGTCACTACCACTTCCGGGTGATGCCCTTCGGGATGAAGAACGCCCCCGCCACCTTCCAGAGGCTGGTTAACCAGGTGCTGGCTGGGTTGGAAGAGTTCAGCGCTGCGTATCTGGACGATATCGCAGTTTACAGTTCCCACTGGCCCGAGCACCTCCACCACCTCTGGGTGGTGCCGACAGCCCTGAGGAGGGCTGGTCTCACCATTAAGGCAAGCAAGTGCCAGATCGGACAAGGGTCCGTGGTCTACCTCTGGCACCAGGTCGGAAGCGGCCTCGTAGCCCCCCTCCAGCCCAAGATCTATGCAATCGTGGCCTAGGAAGCCCCCACGACCCAGACGGAAGTGCGGGCGTTCCTAGGGCTCACGGGGTACTACCGGAGATTTATCAAAGGGTACGGCAGCATCGTAACCCCTCTCACGGAGTTAACCTCCAAGAACCAGCCAAAGAAGGTCAGTTGGACCCCCGCCTGCCAAGAGGCGTTCGAAACCTTGAAAGACGCCATGTGTACGGCCCCAGTCCTACAGGCCCCCGACTACTCCCGAGAGTTTGTAGTCCAGACGGACGCGTACGAGCATGGCATCGGAGCGGTTCTGTCCCAGGTGAACGAGAGCGGCCTAGACCAACCCGTGGCATTCATTAGCCGGAGGCTACTCCCTCGAGAACAAAAGTGGAGCACCATCGAGCGGGAGGCCTTCGCGGTGGTTTGGGCCTTACCTGTTCGGTACTCACTTCCGGGTCCAAACCAACTACCGACCCCTCCAGTGGCTAATGCAGATGAGAGGGGAGAACCCCAAACTGTTGCGCTGGTCCATCTCCCTCCAGGGGATGGATTTCACTGTTGAGCACCGGCCTGGTGTTGACCACGCCAACGCATACGGCCTGTCCCGATTCTTCCGCCTCAGCGAAGAGAACCCCCAAGAGAATGGGTAGTTCTCCCCGCCTTCAGCTGGGGGGGGGACGCGTGTTGGACCCGGGCTCGTGGCGTTGTTCGCCTCTGTCCCTCCACACCAAGCGAGCGTAGGCCTGCACCCTGAGCCCCCTGCGCAGCATCCCCGTTAGTGTAGCCTGCACCCCGAAGCCTGGTCGTCCTACTCCAGATAAACCCAGACCCCCGTAACCGACGACCAGGCCGGCCTACCCCGTTCCACTCCCGGCTCCGAGCGCCTAACCTTGCATGCCCTACAATGTCCGGCAGCCATTTTCCCTTCCCGAGATCCCTGTCTCCCTGGGCCTAGCGTGACCCCGGCCTCGGCGAAACCCAGACTCCAAAGGCGCGCCAGTCCCGACTGGGGGGTAAAGCGCTCCCCGAGTGAGATAAGCAAGGGAGTTTCGATCCCACCTCGGGCCTCCCAGAGTGCTGGCTCCAGACCCGCTGGGCGTCTGGGAATTCCCGGACCCACTTTTCAAAGGCTCAAGGAGCCGACCGCCGGACCTCGCCAACGACCAGCCCCCAGGGCTTGAGGCCTCCGCCTGCGAGAGTCCGGACATCAAAGGGCCACTGGACTATATCTGGGCCCGCCCGACAACTAGCGGGCAGTTGTATCTTGGACCTGAAGCCCTGCTGATCTAATCGCGGCTGACCCAGAGAAGACTCAATCTTTGAATCGCGGAGCCCTGCTGACGCGGTCGCGGCTCCCTCTTCGCAACAAGGAACTGAACCACCTGAGCCCTGCTGTCGCGGCTCGAGCTGAACTTGTAACCATCGGAGCCCTGCTGACGCTGTCGCGGCTCGTCCTCTCTAAGACCTCGGAGCCCTGCTGACGCTGTCGCGGCTCGAGCTGAACTTGTAACCATCGGAGCCCTGCTGACGCTGTCGCGGCTCGAGCTTGAACTAGTGACCACCTGAGCCCTGCTGACGCTGTCGCGGCTCCTCAAGAACTTCTCCGGATCGAGCCCTGCTGACGTCGTCGCGGCTCGAGGAGTACTCTGGTCCGGCTGGACCATCGAGACCACCATCACGACCCGAACCGACTTGACGTGAGTGAAGCAGCCAGTACAACCATCACCGCCCGTATCCCCCGGCTCGAGGATTGAGAGCTGTGCGCGGGGTACGCCTCGTACTGGCCCACAGGCTAAAGACTGTCCCGCTTCCCTCTTCCCGAATCCTCAAAGACAATTGTGATTCCTTGATCATTTGTACATAAGAGTGCTACTTTCTTTTTACTGGGTAAAAGGGGCTTGGGTGAAGGGGTCTTCTTATTGGGTGAAAAGTGACTCGTCCACCAAGGGAGTAGGCCCATTTATTGGGTGAAGAGAGACTCATTATCAATGGGAAGAGGTCCCCTTATTGGGTAAAAAGTGACACGTTCGCCCGGGAGGGGGGTGAGGGATCCTCACAATGTTCACTGAGCCTGACTCATAAGCCCTCACATGATATACTGGGTGCAACTTCTTCTGTTGGGGAGGGGGAGGGATGGGGAGTACTGACACACATAATCAAGTTTACTTTGAGGAATGTACTTCGATAAAAATCTGTAAGATTCACAAGAACAATTAAATCAGAACATAATACATCAATTACATACAAATTGAGAGATATTGGTTATTAAAACGAAAGCATCTAAGCAATAATGATCTCATACAGTTTGGAAAAGGAAGCAAAATAGCATAAGCTGGCGTGGCTACGCTAGCGGAGATGGCGGTCGCAGCTTGCTAGAGCTCCCGCCGGCCCGCCATTAATCCTTCCTGATATCCTGGTCCCCGACCCCAGAACCCACAGCCACAACGGGGCGGTGACTGCCGAGAACACCTGGACTCCTCCGGTGTGCCCAGCGGAGGTCCGGCGTCCCGGAACGGGACGGAGCCCCGAGGTGCGAGGTGCGGCCTGGTGGGCGGAAGTGCAGCCGGGACCTCGATTTTGGCGCTCCCCGGCCGGGGAGCGGTGCATCGCCGGGCCTGGTGACGGCCGCGACGCCCGGAGACCCGAGGGGCTGGAAACGCGGGAGAGTCTCTGTGCTCCCTCTGCCGGGGCCCAGACCTACACGGAGGAGGAGCCGGGGCAGCGGTCGACCGAGATCGGCTGGAGAGGCCTGGTGACCCAGGCGCAGCCGGGGGCCCGATTTTCGCGGCCCAGTACTGGCCGAATCCTGCAGACGAGGCGGAGGTCGGGCGCCCTGATACTCCTGGACGGCGGTGCTTGACCCTCGACGTGGGCGGACAGTGGAGACTCTAGCGGCAGCCGTGAGTAGTGCCCCCCCCCCCCCCCCCCTGGCCGAGGGAGACGCCAGCGCTCTGGTGCGACGTAAACAATAACTATCCACCCTTCTGGGGGGGGCTGCTGCTCAGAGGTGACCCTGCTCCTTGGCGGACGCTGGGACCGGCCGCGTCCTGACCGGGTCGTTGGGTTGCTTCGAGACGGACCAACCGGGACCTGCCTCGGGGCCGGACGCTGTCCTCCCTTGCCCTCCGTAATTGTCCACCCTTCTGGGGGGGGCTGCGGCTCGGAGGCGACCCTGCTCCTTGGCGGTCACTGGAGCCGGCCGCGTCCTGACCGAGTCATTGGGCCGCTTTGAGACGGATCCGCCGAGACCTGCCTCGGGGCCGGACGTTGTCCTCCCTTGCCCTCCATAGACCTTGGCGGGAGCGGTCGTGGCTCGGCGCCTCCTTCCATCGTGAGTTTTCCTTTTGCTTTTTGGCCCTCCGCAGCCATGACCAGGGGAGGTGGTGGCCCCGCCAAGCAAGTGACTATCGACAAATTCACCGGGCCCAGTGGGGGCGCTGGCTCATCCGGGGGTGCTCCGCCTGGAGGGGGGCCAGACAATGCAGCCCTTATGGCGGCCATAACTCACTCGAGGGACATGCTAGACGCCAAGATCGGGGCAGTGGGCGCAGATGTCACCCTATTACGCCAAGACCTGAGGAACGCCGTGGCGCGCATCACAGAAACCGAATCCAGGGTAACGGTAGTGGAGGAAGATGTGACTACCCTTAAAAAGAGAATGGCGGCGATGGAATCAGCGCAGCGAATCACGGCGCTCCGGGTGGAAGATGCCGAAGGGCGGGCGCGCCGCAACAACCTCCGCTTTGTTGGCTTTCCGGAGCGCTGTGAGAAGGGCAACATGGAGCTCTTCCTCACACAGTGGCTGGAATCGTGGATGCCCCCAGGGACGCTGTCCACTTGCTTCGTCATCGAGAGAGCTCATCGCGCCCTGACGCAAAGGCCACCTGAGGGCGAGCGGCCTAGGGCGGTGATCGCCAGACTACTAAATTACCATGACAGAGATGCTGTGTTGAAGGAAGCTAGAAACAGGGACGCCCTCCTCTATGAAAATCATAAGATAATGATTTTCCCTGACTATACCAAAATGGTGCAACAGCAGCGTCATTCCTTCATGGCCGCCAAGGCGAAATTGAGGGGTCTTAAGCTCCAATATTCCCTGTTGTATCCGGCACGCCTGAGGGTGATATTTCAATCGCGGACATTGTTTTTTGATACGCCGGAAGACCTCTTCAAATGGACGGATGAAACGGTGCGGGTTAGACCAAACTCGCAACCGGGGCTCAATCCGGGCTCTCCAGAGGGCTCACCTCGGGCTCAGCAAGACCAGACGTCGAGGAGGAGGGGCCGAACCAAGCGATCCAAATCGCGCAGACGTGCGGCCTCAGTTGATGGCACGCAGACCAGTGGCAGGACCGAAGACTCCGAACACTCTGGGACAGACCACTGAAACATTCCAAGGCCCTGCCTTTCCATCTCTACTGTCACGGCTGTGACTTCTGATTGGACTCATCGAGTCGTCTGGGCCTTGATGACTGCCCGGCACTGTTACCGCCATGGGGCAGTACCTTGTCTGTCCTCTAATTGAGTATGGGGCTGTGGGGTGGGGGGTCGGGGACTACGTGATGGTGGCTACCACTCTCCCTCTAGAGAGAGAGACTCTGTGGGAGGGGGAGTAAGCTTCTTGTTCCGGTTGGGAATGTTGGGATCCATTGGTATGGGTGGGCCCGGGCCCTATGTTCTGGTCTCGGGACCACCCATGCCGCGACAGGTACTTCAAGGTTCTTTGAGGTATAGGGTTGGGGGTGGCGGGATGAGGGCGGTCGGGGTTAGGGCCGCTGAGTTGGGGACGGGGACTGTTTGGGGTTGCGGGACCGTGGGGTTGGGGACCGTTGTCCTTGGGGTTGACAGGGCAATGCATGTGTGGGTTGCTACGATGTTCCATATGATGTGTGGTGGGTGGCGCGGGAATGGAGGGCTCGGGTGTTGGATCTTACTGGACCATGGCTGAACCGGCTCGTAGACTTCCTATAGATACTATACGAGTGATTACGTGGAATGTCAGGGGGCTTTTAGATAAAATCAAACGTGGGACTGTGTTACGCTGGGGGAAAAATGAGGCTGCAGATGTCCTTTTACTTCAAGAAACACACATGATGGGTACAAAGGCTCTGGGCCTACAGAGATTTGGATATCAACAGGTCTTCCACGCCGGGTTCTCCAGGGGGTCCAGGGGAGTCGCCATATTGCTTCACCGCAGGGTGGCTTATATCCACGAGAAGCAGTGGGTGGATCCTCAGGGTCGTTACCTGTTTATTAAGGGCAAGGTGGGTGCGGAGTCGGTGGTGTTTGGCAGTGTTTACGCCCCCCCCCCACTCCAATGGGCCTTAGCTGAGAGACTGTTTGCTGTATGGGAGGACATCTCGGGACCCTTAGCAGTGATTGGGGGAGATTGGAATGATGTGCTGAATGTAAGCGTGGATCGCCAGAGGCGTCTAGGGGGATCTGAGCTCCCGCCCCCCTCCCCTTCGCCCTCCAGACTGCGTGCAATGAGTGAGGGGTTGGGCTGGGTTGATGTGTGGCGACATATGCACCCCACGGCCCGGGACTATACTTATGTCTCGGCTGTACACGGCTCCTTTTCGAGGCTCGACTGCGTGTTTGTGCCTCGGGATTATTTGAGCAGGGTGAAGGGCGCGGACATCTTACCGAGAGGCCTGTCCGACCATTCCCCCGTCTCGATTGGACTGGAACTCCTTCGGAAAAGACAGCCGTTTCGATGGAGGATGTCCTCGTGGCATCTCCTTCAGCCGCCATATGCTAATCATTTACGTGAAACAATTGACCATTTCTGGCGGGAAAATCTAGTGGAGGGTGCTGATGTGGAGATGGTGTGGGAGGCCATGAAGCCTACTATACGGGGAGCAGATATTGCATGGTGCTCGGCGGCCCGTCGGAAGCGTCGAGAGCAGGTTGCAGAGGCGGCTGTACGGGTAACGGCTCTGGAGCGAAAAAGTCGTGAGGGTGGTGATGCCATCGGGCTACGCCTGCTGCTACAAGCACAGCAAACCTACGGGTCCCTCCTGATGGATGAGGCCAAGCAGGCGTGGCTGGCCACCAGAAGTAGGATATATCAATGGGGGGACAAGTCCTGCTCCATGCTGCATAGATTGTGCCAGCAACACTTTCAACCCCTCCTACTGCCCGGTCTCATGAATGATGGTGGGGAGGTTATAACCGATCCACATGAATTGGCTACGAGTTTTGCCGTGTACTACTCCGCCCAGTATGCCCCGCGTGACCGGTTGTCGGATGGCGACTTGGCCCGATTCCTTGAGGAGCTGCCGCCCGTGCCGATATCTGATGAGACTAAGACGGCCCTGGATGCTCCCCTCACAGCTGAGGAGTTGGGGGATGCTTTAGGGCAACTTAACACTGGCAAGGCCCCCGGCCCAAATGGCTATCCTAGCGAATTTTTCAAGAAGTTCCATGTTCAGCTTGGATCTTATTATCGCAGGGCGCTGGAAGCGGCGCGTACCAGAGGGGTGTTGCCCCCAGATTGGCGGCATGCCGAAATAGTGGTCTTCCTGAAGCCGGGCAGACCCCCAGACAGTCATGACTCATATAGGCCCATCTCTTTGATTAATGTGGAGGCCAAGATTTTGGCCAAGGCCCTGGCGAACCGCCTAGCTCCTCTTATCACCGACCTGGTCCATCCTGATCAGGCGGGTTTCATGCCACACAGGGCGACGCGACATAACATCCGTCGCGCTCAGGCGGCGATTGACGCGGCTGAGACTCTGGGGGACCAGGCGGCGCTGTTGCTGGCCGACATTAACAAGGCCTTTGACTCTGTCAGCTGGTCGTACCTGTTTGCCTTGCTGCGCGGCCTTAACTTGGGCCCGGTCTTTCTGTCATACGTCCGGCTCCTCTACACCGACATCACGGCCTCGGTGCGGGTCGCCGGGGCTGTGTCCGAAACGTTCCGTATCGGCCGCGGGACCAGACAGGGTTGCCCTCTTTCCCCCTACCTGTTCGCACTGGCCATGGAGCCCCTAGCTGCCAGAGTGCGCCAGGATGCGCTGATACAGGGCTTTCAATGGACTGCCACTCTGTCTGACAAAATAGCCCTGTATGCGGATGACGTCCTCTTTTTTCTTACCGACTTGCAGCGCTCGGGCCCGCGTGTCCTGGAGGTGATGCAACAATTTGGGGAGGCCTCGGGCCTCTATCTGAACCTTCATAAATCCACATTGTGGGTGCTAGGAGGGGGCGCCTTGGCGGACCCCTGGGCCTCGGGGCTGCGGGTGGCTACGACCGGGCTGAAATATCTCGGCGTGTTTCTATCGGCCTCGGCAGCCACTGCTTGGGATCATAATCTCATACCGGTCTGGGAGAAAGTACAGTCGGACGTTAAGACTTGGTCTCGGATGCCCCTGTCCATCTTTGGCCGCTCTGCCATTTTTAAGATGGTGGCGCTACCACGCCTCTTGTATCAGCTGCAGAACCACCCATATCCCGTCCCACCTCAGTGGTTTCGACAGGTCAATTCTCTGCTGGGCCGCTTCCTGTGGGCCGGAGGGGCCGCCAGGGTTGCGTTACGTACGTGCTTTCTGTCCACCTACGGTGGAGGCTTGGCCACGTCAGATCTGCAGTCCTACTATCAAGCCGCACACCTCCTCATCCTAAACGACTGGTGGTATAGCAATGGCGAGGACCCAGCCTACGCCCTGGAACGTGCCTTGATGGGCGACAACTCGCTCCACACCATCCTCTATTCACCCCGGTTGCGTCGATCTCTACCGAGGGTTACACAACTTGTCTTTGCGGTGTGGCAGCAGGCCCTGCGACGCATGGGCTGGTGGGGCAGACTGACCGCGGAGACGCCCTTGTGGCGTAACGGCTTGTTACCGGAACTGTCTAAGCTATCAGGTTTTGATGGCTGGGACGCAATTGGTATTTCACAATTAGGCCAAGTGATGTCTGGCACAGCCCTCAAATCCTTTCAGGCCCTTAGCGCCGAGTTTGACATGCCCCAATCTCAATTTTTTCGATATTTGCAATTCCGGCATGCGCTGCTACCCAGTCTCACCGGCATTGACTCCCTTCCTGACTTCAGCCCGATTGAGGCTAAGGTATTCATGGGCGATCTGGGTGACAAAAAAGTTTCACGCATTTACCAGACAATGGTCATCCATTGCTCCTCCACCCTCCTTCCACTGAAGGCGGCCTGGGAGGTAGACGTGGGTCAGCTGGATGAGGATGATTGGCGTGAGGCCTTGGAATCCCCGAGGGGTGCGGCCATTGCCGTCCGATTCCGTTTAATCCAATTTAAAATCCTGCACAGAGCCTACTATACCCGCGAGCGTTTGTGGAAGGCGGGACTGATAGAGTCCCCGGACTGTCTGAGATGCGGGCTGGAGAGGGGTACGTTGATCCACACGTTGTGGTCGTGTCCTAGATTGGTTGGCTTCTGGAGAGGTGTATGGGACTGCTTGTCGGAAGTGTTGGGATGGACCCTCCCTCGTACCCACCGTCTGGGGCTGCTACATATTCTAGAGGGGGTTGGTGGCAATGTGTACAAGAGACACCTGCTCCTCCTGGGGCTGGTGGTGGCCAAGAGAGACCTAGCCCGGGTATGGAAGGATGTGAGACCCCCCCCCCTGTGTGCGTGGAAGGCTGGCATGGACTTCTGCATGGGTCTGGAACGACCGATCTTTGAGGCCCGAGGGTGCCCCCGTAAGCACTTTAAGATA
The DNA here is from genome assembly GCF_964261635.1 of Lissotriton helveticus. Classification (NCBI taxonomy): domain Eukaryota; kingdom Metazoa; phylum Chordata; class Amphibia; order Caudata; family Salamandridae; genus Lissotriton; species Lissotriton helveticus. The sequence continues at coordinate 2,034,796,563 of NC_136065.1, read as the reverse complement.
TGGAAGAGATGGGCGGACTACAGGGACCTGTTGCTAGACCCCCCAGTGGAACCAGAGGAAGATCTTTAACTCCCTGTGGCCGGACGGCCCCGTTCCCCCCCCCCACACACACACTTACCACTTTGAGAATTTTCATCGACACCGTCCATGCACACATGCATAGGGTTAGGGTGGGATCCAGGGGAGGGATCCGGGAGTTGGGGATGAGTGGAATATTTAGTGTTAAAGACAGAGATGATCGTTTCTTATGACCTTATGCTGCAATGATGGTTGACTGAATACTCAATTCTATTTTCTTGATTGTATCGGAATGTCTGATGGTGCCTTCCCGATTGTGGGGGTCCATCTTATTACATGTGCTCATCTTTGTCAATAAACTTGTTGTGAAAAAAAAAAAATAGCATAAGCTAAGGTTAATTTGTTCTGTTAGACCGGTCTGCCTTAGGGTGGTCTTCTCCCAAATGTTTTGCCTGCTTGCCTCCAATTTTTGCCGATTTTTTTTGTTGGCCTTAGGACTATGTGCACTTCACCACTGCTAACCAGTGCTAAAGTGCTTGTGCTCACTAACCTAAACGTGGCTTGATTGACTTATCCACAATTGGCTTATTTCATTTACCTAAAGGGCCCTAGTAGAGTGCATTACCTGTGCGCAGGGCCTGTAAATTAAATGCTACTATTCGCCCGCCTCTATCACTGATTGTGCCACCCACTTAAGTAGCCCTTTAAACATGTCTCAGGCCTGCCACTGCAGAGCGTGTGTGTGTAGTTTACACTGCCATGTCGACTTGGCATTTAAAATCCCTTGCTAAGACTTACATCCCTTTTTATTACATTAAGGACATCTCTAAGGTTGGCCCCAGGTAGGCCATAGAGCAGGGTGCTGTGTAACCAAAAGGTAGGACATGTACTTTTAAGTTTTGCATGTCCTGGTAGTGAAAAACACTTAAATTCGTTTTTCACTACCGTGAGGCCTACCCCTCTCATAGGAAAATATTTGGGATGCCTTATTACACTTAATCTCTACAATGAGTGGGATTAGATCGGTCGTGTTTATTACCTCTTGAATTGTAATGATAAATCATCTCTTTTGGTAAAGTCGCCTTTATCACTACACTCTAAAAAAGTCCACTTTTAGAAAGTTGTACCTGTCCTGAGGAGACCCTAAAACAACAGAGGTTGATTTGTGTCGACTACCAAGCTTTAGGATGATATGGAAGTGCTAACCTTGGAGAAGCAACCTGTGTGACTGATTTAGGGCCTCATATTGGCCAAAATAATATGGTGTTCTAACCACTGAAGTTTTATATTTAGTTGAGGAGTATTAGTAATTGAGGAACAAAATTGGAACTCTTTTTGTAACAGAGTTGTGAACTAGTACTTTTTAAACTGTTTTTCATACTAGGTAATGTTTCACTTTATTTTCTGTTGGTTTTAGGCACTCATGAAGAAGATGTGGGCCACTGAAGTTTATATGATATTTAACTAATGGTTATGTCATCCAATGGTTATGATTTGTCTGGTAAAATGAACCTATAAATTGTAAAATGAATTGAAGAAGTGGTCATGCTAATTACATTTCTTGATCACATCAAAGCAATTTCTGTGTAAATAATTTCAGATAAGGTACTTTGTGTTTGTAACTTTTAAAAAGATGGCGTTCTTCTGCTCTTTGACCTTTGCACCAGCAGCCCGTCTCCAATACAAGCCCGAGGTGGATGATCGCAATTATTTGCTGATGATTTTGTAATACAGGTTCCTCGTGAAGAGAGTTCAGGGCAAGGCTACCACCAATGCATTACTCTGGGGCGTAGAAATGGAGACAATCAGAGCCTCTCTAGTAGTGTCTGGCTAGGAACCCCATTTCTGTGATCCAGAATAAATGGCAGCCAAACAGGATGCAGAGGAGACCACATATGTCTGATAGAATTCCACCAGTAGCCCAAACATCCTCAGCATTATACCCCTCACAAGTTCCTTGATGGCTTCTTTAACTTCAGATGCCATTACTGGCCCACCTAATGTCTGACACTCTTCAACTGCTAACTGTGAAAATGTTACCCTATCCAGATATGTCTCTATTTCCTCCTCAGGAACTGGGGGCTGTTTGTCACAAGGTTCCCAATAATGTTGAATAAAGACCATGTCAATGTTGCTCTGACAGAACACAACCTCACCTAGTGGCCTTATAATCTCAGTCACTGAGCAGCTCCTCCCTTCAGGTTATAGCAACCAGGCCAGCAGTTTCTGCTCTGCCACTCTCTGCATGAGTGGAGTCCAAGATCTCTCGATCATTCAAGGCCCTTAACTGCGCCACCACAGTTGCATGTTTCTCATTTTCCTAATCTGGGTTGGATCAAGAGGTCTACTGGAAAGCCCATTCCCAGCGCATGGATGCTGCCTTCCAATTTGATCAATTTGTTTTTAAGGACTTTTGCACTCCTTTTGCTTGACTGATGCAAAAGCCCTGTAGCACAACCTTAAACACACCCCACTCTAAGTTAATGTGGTGTGTTGTGCCATGATTGATTCAAATATATTTCCCACTTGCATTGCCAAAGGGATCTTTGTTATGTTATGTTATGTTAAAAATGATTTATAGAGCGCACTTACACCGATTGGTTTCATGGCGCTGTAAAAGAGGCAGAGTGCGTGGCTCGAGAGGACCTTTAGTTGTAAGGTTGCTGAAAGAGCCAGGTTTTAAGTGCTCTTCTGAATTTCATGAGGTCCGGGCAGGCTCCAATATCGAGGGGGAAAGAGTTCCAGAGACGAGGGGCGAGTGTGGCAAATCTGCAGTCTCCTGTGCGCTTCCGTCTGAAGGAGGGGGTATGAAGAAGTGAAAGGTGGGCTGAACGTTAGTTGCGGGTAGGGGTGTGCCTGACTATCAGATTGTCTATGAACTTGGGACTTATGCAGTGCAAAGATTTGAAAATCAGGCAGCCTGTTTTGAAGGTGCAGCATTGAAGCATGGGGAGCCAGTGTAGTTTCCTGAGTAGTGGGATGGCAGGCTGCCATCTGGGTTGGCTTAGAATCAGTCTGGCAGCGTAGTTCTGGACCATCTGTAGTCGATTCAGTAGGTAGAGAGGCATGCCAAGGTATAAAGAATTGGCGTAGTACAGGTGGGATAGGACATTGGCTATCACCACCTGGATGAGAGCCTCTGGTGTAAGGAGGCGACAAACCTTTCTTATTTTCCTAAGTTGGAAAAAACATTTGGAGACCACAAAACCAACTTGTGATTTCAATGTTTCAATGAGAGATCGCTGTTTAGAGTGACTCCAAGTGTTTTTGCCGATGGTGAGGGGGAAGGTGGGGAGCCCATCTCTGAAGGCCAGTAATGTGGTCCCCAGTGCTTAGGACTGTCCCCTGTGAGTACCATCTCAGTCTTGCCAGGGTTTAATTTAAGATGGTTTTGGTCCATCCAAGATTGGATGAACCTCATGGTAGACTGAAAGCTGGTAATTGAGCTCTTGCTGTTATTGATCGTAAAGAGCAGTTGTAGGTCGGCCACATAATTGAAGACCATCACCTTCCTGTCTCTAAGGGACTGAATTAAGGGGAAGATGTAAAGGTTAAACAAGTGAAAGGACAGAGAGGAGCCCTGTGGGACACCGCAAGTGATTCTCTGTTTTGAGGCAGCCAGATTGCCAAGGCGGACGGCCTGGGATCTGTTTTCCAGGAAAGATCGTAGCCAGTTGGCTGCTGTGCCCTGGATGCCGGCCTGGCCGATACGGTCGATCAAGATGGTATGATCGACTGTATCGAATGCGGCCGAGAAGTCCAGGAGCACCAAGTCCTGGGGGGAGTTATTGTCTGCGCAGTTGCGAAGTGTTGCCATTACGGTGAGTACGACAGCTTCCGTAGAGTGCGCAGGCCGGAAGCCTGCCTGATGGGGCTCGAGGTAATTGGACTCCTCCAGAAAGTTAGAAAGACATCTGGATACGTGTGCCTCCATCACCTTTGCTAGGAAGGGAAGTAGGGAGATGGGGCGGTAGTTTGACATGCATGTGGGGTCAGCCCCAGGTTTTTTCAGAAGTGGCACTACCGTCGCTTCCTTGAATGCTGAGGGGACTTGGCCGGATGATAAGGAGTAATTCAGGAGGGCACAAGCAGGCTCTGGGAGAGCGGAGAGGCAGTATTTTAGTATGTGAGGGGGACAGCTATCTGAGGGGGCACCCGATTTGACTTTAGCAAGGAGCTCTTGAAATGTCTCTGAGGTGATGGGGGGAAGCTGTTAATAGTGCAATATTTTTAAGGGTCGCAAAGGCGGTCGTGTTGGGGCGTTTCGGAATACTGGCTATAATGTCCGAGATCTTCTCGATGAAGTAATCATTTAGTGAGTCACAGAGGGTTTGGGTGGGGGTGGTCTTAGGGCGTACACTGTCTAAGTTGGTCAGTTCAGTCAGAATGGAGATTATGTCTTTCGATCTGTTATTAGAGTTAAGAATGCGCAAGGAGAAATGGGCAGCCTTGGCAGAGAGAACAGACTTCATGTATTCATTCCTAGCAGTGGTAAATCTGAGCTTTATGTCAGGGGCGTAATTCCGGCACCTTTGTCGCTCAATTTGGTGTAGGGCCTGTTTCTTAGATTTCAGCTCAGTTGAGAACCATCTCTGGGCGTCTGCACGACGCGCCAGTTTGACTTGCTTAAGAGGGGTATGTATGTCGCCAGCTGCGGGCATCCAACCCGAGAGGTTAGCTTCATGTATGTTAATGTCAGGGTGGGGGGACGGGATAGTATGAGTCATTGTCTGAAGAAATTTCATTTTGTCTAAGGCGTTCCATTTCCTAGCCAAGCCGCCTGCAACCGTGGTGGCTTTCTTGGTGGTTGGGTGGGCAAGTGTAAATCTGAGTAGGTAATGGTCGGACCAAAGGCAAGGAAATGTGGCGGGGGCCGTGATCAACAAAGAGTTAGTCCAGACTTGATCCAAAATATGACCCTTGTAATGGGTGGGAAGGGAGACTTGCTGAGTGAAGTTTAGGTTGGTGAGGAGGTCAGTGAGTTCACTAGAGTGAGGGCCTTCGAGGGGGTCATTGAACCAGTAGTTGAGGTCGCCTATGAGGAGAACCCAGGCATGATCAATGGCCAGGTTTGGAATCTGTTCACTTAATGCAAGGGGGAAAGAAGGCATGTAATTTGGTGGTCTGTATACAAGCACACAGACAATTGTATCATAGAGGAAGTTGAGTTTTATCACCAAGTTCTCAGAATCTGGGAGGTTAAGGCAGGTCAGGACATCTACTTTAAGATTGGAGCGAATAATATCTTTACACATATGTTTGTGTAAATGTAAGGGCGAGAGCCTCCATGAGGGAATTGGTGCTAGACGTCATCCCCACACAACTCTGAAAATGAATGGGCTGCGGTCCAATAATGTGCAGGTCCAAAACTCTATGTAAATGATCTCACTTCTTCCGGGAAGCACATCACCCTATCCAGCTGGACATGTCGATCATAAACTGGTTTAGGAGAGGAATATACCTTAGTCTCCAGATGTCAGCAAAATCTCAGTTTATCGACCATCCTCGATAGTCTAGAGTAATTTTCCTACTGGGAAGTCAATAAGAGGAGGAACTGACCTAGCCAGGGTCACATTTTCCACACAATTAAAATCCTGTCCAAGCACCATTGCAATTTGCATGTCAGTTGACAACTGCGGGGCCAGAGACTAGATGTATCTGGTACGTGTTCGGGACATAAATGCTCCCATTCACAAGAGGAGATCTAGTTACTCTCACCTGAATCGGAACGCATCAGCAAACACTGCCTGAGGGATTTGGATTTCTCCCCATATAAACTACAGGAACACACAGTCATACAACAGATACTGGGACTGGCGAGGTGAGGCAGACACCCGGCCAAGTACCCGGATGTGTGGTACTTGGCAGAGCTGAATAACACCTCTACATGCAGCCTTAGTGGTAGGTAAAGGTGGAATGACTGAGCTACGGACCAGTGGATTGCGGACTGTTCAGATAAATTGACTGTGGCAGAATGGATGAGGGCATGTGTTGGAAGGTGGATTATTAGTTTAGGTAAGTATGCACCTACCACTATGAATAATGGCTACCAACGCAATGTTAGTTTCAGTTAAGGTCTCAGTAAATTAGCCCCTAGCTCCAACCAGGCAGCTGGCAATGAGCAGGGAGGCTTAACTTAGTAAACAGGTGTGTAAAACATTTAAAACACTAATACATTAAATAAGTAAGACAACATACAATAAAAATCCCACACCAAGTTGTAAAAATAAGAAATATTTTTTTCTTTAAAATAACACCATATATGGCCCTCAAATATTTATTCAATTCTCTGGGGCACCAAGAGAGGTGGGGGGGAGGGGGAAGGGTCGGGGGGGCACACTTGTCCAATCAGGTGCTGGGTGCCACCCAAAAGCATGACAGCTCCTCCAAAGTGTAGCATATTCTTGTCCCACAAAGCACTGCACTTTAAAATTCAAGATGGAGGATTCTTCTCCAGCAGAGTAAGACATAGGTAAACCAACCGTCAGTAAATGAAGTTCCCCTTGGGCATATTCACTCTAAAGCAATCCCTCACAAATTTTCACAAAACACAGTAATATAGGCTGTAGTAGTACAAACCACATTGGTTTTATTGCACTTGTTTTGAATAAACTGTGAAGTATACCTTTTCTGTATATGTTTTTTACATTGCCTCTTTGTTTGCTACTTGTAAGCCTATATTACTGTGTTTTGTGAAAATGTGTGAGTGATTGCATTAGAGTGAATATGTCCAAGGGGAACTTCATTTACTGACATTTGTCTTTTTGGTACCCTATCCCTTTGGTAGTTGGGTCCCTCTCTTTTACTAGAGATAGGTAAACCAACCTACTGGTGGGGCAGGGCTCAAAAATCATAAACATTTTACTACTCCTGCATGTCTAGTAACTTGAATACACTACTCAACCTAACTATAATGTAGTTGGCGCGTGAACTGGTCTCATACTGATTGTCACACAGTTCATTTTACAAAATCCTCTAACTTCAGTAACAGAAAGTAACTGTAGAGAGACAAACTGACTTTTGACCTCGGTCTCTGAAAGAGCAAAAATGTGACAATCTAACAGGTTTTAAAGGCATCTTTATTGCTCATTCACTTTGTGAGCAAGCAGAACACCTTTTGTCAGCTTGCCTGAATGGGTGAGTAGGCTCTAAAAATAACTTGCCCCGATTAAATCTGGCTCGCTATTGAGACTGGGCGAGTGGATTTTTCGAACCCTGTGTGGCTCATTTCCATTAACAATCCCCATGCAGACCTTCTGCAAATTCCATTCCTGGGCCTGCCATCTGGCGGGGCGCCCAGGAAGAGGGGGTAGGCCAGGCTGGCATTCCTTGCTGTCCTGTTTTCTTTGAAGTCCAGTTTTATTTACATACTCCCCCTTCTGACATGTTCCTTGCACCTGCATAGCTCTCCCCACCATATAACCTTTACTCATGCAGGCCACTCATCACCTCATCAAAGCAGCTTGACTATGCCAGTTAAGGCTGACTAATCAGGAGAGGATGCTAGAAGACTGGATTTTGGTTCACAGAAAAAGCCCTAACTTCTCTTCTGCATTATTTATGATAAATTCAACAGGGGCAAATCATTGAATTTATCATTACCAATCTTTTGAATCCTTGAATGATATTTTCCTATCATTATGTACACTGAAATAAAATATTTCAATATTAGCCTATGAAGCGAAGTATCTACAAAAGGGAAAAGGGATATTGGTCATTTTTCACTCACTGGGGCATATAAAACACCTTTATAATGTCCCTGCATATAGCATCTAGGGGAGACTTTAGGAGTGACATATGTAAAAATATGTAAAAAAATAAGGTAGCTTACCACTTTGGAAGTACGTTTTATTCCAAAGACAAATTTGCATAAATTTTGCTTTTAAAGAAAGCCTGCAAAGCAGGCCAGCCTTTAAAAGTGACAGCCGGCAAAACAACAGTGCACACTCCGGAGCAGGAAGTCAACTGGGCCTCTAAACATACCGGCCCTATTATATACCTGGGACTTAAAGGTAATTTGAATCCCTCTTGCCCTATTATATACTAGGGATTTAGAGGAGTCTGTCATTATCAATTGTAATTATACCCACTTACCACATACCTTTTTTAATCAGAGCACTAGCCCTGGTGTAGTGTAGTTCCTATAGCACCCCTGCAGGACCTGCGCTTTTGGATACCATACACTGTGAGTCTGGTGGTAGGCTGACTCTGTGAACCCCCACCGCGTATGTTGGCATTGTTTGCAATAGCTAGCTCACAGTGCCACTAGAATCTCCTTTTAGCAGAGAGAATAGTATTTGGCAATCTCAGAAGATAACAACCCAGATTCCTCAGACTCTTGGAAACAATATACTACTTTTCACCCAGACACTCGTGCTTGGTCATTTGGTCTCAGAGAGATACATGGAAGAAACAGTTGAGCTTGATTACAATAAGAATTTATTGCACTGTTGTTCTTCTGGTGTAACATATATGTGCTGCTACAACTGTTACACTGTAGCAGAGATATAGGATCAGCAGGAAAGTGAATAAAAAGGAATAGTACAGTTCTACCTTTTTAGGTCTCGGCTAAGCGCGCGGAAGCGCGTTCTCCCAGAGACCTTTTGTCGGCGTGTCTGCTTTCCAGGAGACAATCCTGGCCGCGCGCATCTCCTTGGAGGGGATTTGAAACTGGCATGCGCACGCGAACGCGCTCGCTGTGGCCAGCTGCTGTCGCGCATTCACACAGACACACACACGAGCGCCCATGCACGCACGCACATACAGACACCCCCCACACACATACACACGCGCGCGCACACACACACACACGAGTGCTCCCCTCCCCCCCCGTTGCACACAGACACACACACAAGTTCACCAAGACCCCCCCAGCCCTTTTTAACTTACCGGGCCAATCTCGGGGGACTCCGCCGCTGTGGCTCTTGCCAGCTCCTTTTCCGGGGCTCCCTCTTGGTCAAGGGAGCCCTGCAACACTTGCATAACCTCCTGCTGGCAGCCCCGGGGCTCTCCACCGCTCAAAGGAGCCCCGGGCCGCGATACGCATTTACTCCCCCTGCCTCCTCTTCCGGTCCGGGCGCAGCCCCGCCCCCGTCACAGGCGACATTGCCTGACTTCCGGTGCGTGCGCCAATGGAGACACAAGACTGCAGAAAGGTGTGTTTTAAAGGAAGTTCATGTTAACCTTATTTTCCAGTCTTTTTATTGTCAAGTAATGTAGCGGTATTTGTTAGGGATAACATATGTTAAAAGTGTGAATTTAGTTTCAACGGAAGCGGCATAAAGAATGTAGCTTTGTATTTTTCTTCATGCCCAGTACCAAACAACACACTTCCTGTATTCCAGTCTAGAGGCTAAGATTATTGTGTATCCAAATGCAGTGTTGTCAAAGTTGTTTTTTTTGTAGAATTATAATTAGTTATTTGTGAAAGTCGAAGGATACAGGCTTTACATTGTTTTTTAAGCCATTATATTATGGTGAATGCTTAGCTGTAAAAGCATTTTTTTGAAACAGAACGCAAATACCTTTTCCACAGCACCCGATATAGAATTAATAAACTGTACTCTGTGTGCCACAATGGCTTCACCTGGTAGCGAAGAACAATACTTTCTGAGACGATATGTCCACAATCTGTAAGTTGTAGCAAACTTTTGTGATCAACCTACCAGACCATATTAAAAAAACATTTTCTGGTTCGAGAGGGTTTGGATGCCTAAGAAGGGACTATAAATTAGGGCCTGGACTTCGTAAATACAGCCACACATAACCCACACACACAACCCCACACCGCCCCCACACACACACAACCCACACCACCCCCACAACCCCCCCACCTCCCTCCCCCACACACACACATCCCCACACACACACCCACACACAGACACACACACACACACACACACACACACACACACACACAACCCACCCACACACACACACACCCACACACATCCACCCCCAGATAATGTACGCATGTTTGTATGGATCTGAAGAAAACCCACATGGTTGGCAACAAAGCATGAACAGGAGATTTGCACATTTGTGATATTACATTTTATATATTTACAATCATGTTACATTCCACACATATTTACAATTTTATGCACAGGGAGGTCAAATAATTTGCCCAGAATCATGGTTTTACTTTTTTAAATTAAAATTGGCACAACTGCCGCCGCACTTTATCTTCGGCAGCTTTGGTGCCTGGTGACATTCTTACCGAAAACTAACTCCCTTAGAGCCAGCATTTTACTGGTAAGCATGGCACCTAATTTACAAAAGATATTTACAAAATCTTAAGCTATTGTCATTATAAATTATAATAACTTTTATTTAAGTATTAATTATTTTAAAAAATTAAAAGCCATTGTTATTTGTAATATCAATACATCTAAGTCACGTAAATACAACACAAATTGCAATAGAAATGCTATAGGTGTCACATTCGCGAAAGTTAAAAATATTGGCATTGTCATACACAATACCAATAACTCAAACTTTAATGCTGCGAGACCTATTGCATTGTAAATGCTTGTTGCAATAGTCATGAACATATACATGAATATAAAAATATATTTATCAAATAAAGCGCATACTCCTAAGATGCCTGTCTAGATGTACCCAAGTGTACCCAGCTTGTGAGTAGGTGCGAAGAGCTAATAAGCCTAGGAGCCAAGAATCCTGCTATGATTTAGTCGAACCCCATTACCTAAATAATGAGAGTGTGGGACCTCGTCCTGGTCTCTAGTTGGACACCCAGTAAGGGATGTTTAGACCACTGTCAGCTGGAGCGACTGCAGGCAGGAGCCTCAGCGTCTCTGGTCAGTATGTCGGCCTTGAAGTCTCAGTTCCCTCCAACTACGGATAGCAGGAGGTGCTGTATTTATACAGCCCTTGTGAGTGTGCTAGACATTGTTTAGTATGAGGATGACGTATGGGATTAAACCTTGTGCGTATATAGGAGAGGTGAAGTATACCATCTGCGTAGTGTCCTCATAAATTATTCATATGTGCTAAGGATGACATTTTAGCAGTATTGATTGGGGAAAAGCCTCCCTCTACATGGAACGAGGTAAAAGGTTTAGTCCATAAAAGGCGTACAATCCTTATAAGGCGTTCTGTCCCTTTAAGGCTTTCTGTCCCTATAAGGCGTTCTGTCCCTATAAGGCGTTCTGTCCCTATAAACGTAGGGGAGATAATGTAGGAAAAGGGTACGATGTTCCCTGGACCTATATTAGAGTACCAATATGAAACATAACACTGGGTCTGGTTAGCATAGGCCAGGGCAATCTCACAGTCAGAAAACCAGCATCTAGGGGTCCCAATTGGGGCAAAAAATAGGGGGGGCGCACTACAAAAAGACATGGTTCCTCACAGCATGTGAACAAGTCAAGGCAAAATGTAAGCGAGTGCGGTTTCTCCATTTACACGCAACCTACCAGAGGCCAAATAAATGGACTATGAAATACCCCACCAGATCCGCAGTTTGCTGCAGATGCAAGCATCCTTCTCTATCAAAATGTGCCTCTTGGGTGTGATGCCAGAAGGAAATGCTTCATAATGAAAACCTGAATTTTGGCACTGAGTATGATGTTGGCGAGGAGGCGCATTGCTATTCAGGGGGTGCGGATTAAGTCCCAAAGGAAAAGCCTGGTAAACAGAATTAATAGAGTGGGCAGTAGCAGAGTAGCAACTTCCTCAGACTTAGATATCCTAGAAACCACATCTAACTGGCTAATATTATTAGCTTAATGTACGGACAGGAAGGTTCTGCGCCGAACCCTTCAAGAGTGCCAATGCCGGGCCACACTTTGGCCTTCGGCTGTTCGCAGCATGCTGTATTAGGGTATGGACTTGAAGCCACACCCACTCTCCACCCATATTTTTCATTGGCTTGTGTAATTTTCTTTAGTAAATGCTGGCTTCTAAATGGTTAATAGGCTTGTTAGTCCATCTTAAGTACCGCTTGTCTTCATTTGTAACCTCCCATGAGGACTTGCTCTTTTACTTTGGTTGTTACACAGTACTTTTATTTTAGTCTGTAAGCACTCTTATTGAATTAATTCCTCATACTGCAGGCACAACATACTTTCCTCCAACATTCAGAGCGCCATGCACGCTTTCACCTTCATTGAAGCGTCCAGACCACATTTATTATGTAAAATGGCAGTCAAAAACATCTATTTCTTATTTTATAACAGTGCGCCATGCCACACTTTCACTTTCTTGCAGCAGCCCTATATGCCTGCCAGCACTGCACCGTACCGGACTCACATGACAACCCCCCCCTCCCCGCCCCCACTGCTCAGCAGCAGAAGCCAGGACCAGCAATGCAGGAAGTGGAGCAGTCAACAAGCAAGGTAAATGGCACAGTGTTAGTGTTTTTTTTTTATTATTTAGATATCTATTATTAGCACTTTTTCCTTTGGCAGCTCAGAATGCTTTTACTATAGTGCGCCTTTATTTTCTTCCAAACTTGTTTTTTCATATGCTGTGTGCAGGAAAAGAGAATGTGTGCGAATGTGGAGTATGTGCAACTGTTGGCCTCACAGAGCAGTTCCATCTCACTTGTTTTACATCTGTAGATGGTTGATAATGTCCAATTCTTTTATAATTTCACCAACATAGCTGCTATTAACTAACTCCAAAAACAGATGGAAATCAGAAACAAACCTGGGGCGTCTTACTCCACCAGCGACACAAGGCATGCTGGGAAGCGCAATGTAATTGTAGTATCGCTCACAAACAGACTGACTCAATTAAGAAACCCCAGCCTGTCTCAAAAGCGGAATACTTCGACTACTGAAACGTATTCCTCAGGGCCGTATTTACAGTCTGTACACAGTTTCCCAGATTTCTGGTCATATGAATGCACACGACATTCAGTTTTTTGGGTGGGAGGGTGGAGAAAGATGTAGAGGTCGATTAAAAAAGATCTGCTCTGTTCCCGTTTGAAATTGTACTGCCCCACCTATATTTTTTTCAATTAAAGTATTTCTTGTATTGTTTGACATTGCAGTAACATGAAGTAATAGTTTCCACAGCCTCCGACGGAAAGAGGGCATTTGCAAAACTACGCAGCAACAAAATTTGAAGGAAAGCCTTTCAGCCTGCCCATTTCTTGCTTTCTTTGAAAACACAGACTCTACACCAGGGCTTTCCAAACTTTTCATGTTGGTGACACACTTTTTGGAGATGCATCATTTTTGGGACACAGTAAGGCAGTGTAGCAAGCGAGCCCGAACCACCTAAGGGAGATTCGGGAGGTGTGGGGAGATTTCTCCCCTCGGAAGAAAATTTTGGAGAAAGAAAAATGGGCAAATGGTGCATTTTCAAGGAAATTTGAGAAAGCAGGAAGGTTACTAAAGCAATTTTGAATCTATTCTAACAAAGACAGTGACAGGCAAAACTGGGTGTAAGGTTAGGGTTGTGCCTGAAACAAGAATATAATCATGCACACATTGACACATGCCCCAGTGATTTACGACACAAAAAGGGCGGGTGCATTCTCTGCCAACCCTTCCAACCATACACAAAGTCCGCCTGCTGCCTTGCAGAATATGAGTTATACAAAAATCCGTTCAGGAAGGGGAAATTGTGAGTGGTAAAACAACGATGCAACTTATCAGCTGGTCTCTGCGCATTGAACTCAGATGGGACCACTCTCCGCTGCGCGCCAAATGCCAACAGAGCTAAAAGCCAAAAGGCCAAAATCCAACTAGAGCTAGACAAAGTGCAAACACTGATTTTTCATACCGAAAAATAGCACAAAAAGAAATGGTGTCAAATAATGCAGGACAAAATAGAACTACCTGGGAAGTTTATGTAATCCGGCACTGTGAGCTTGCTACCCTGCGCGCTACATGACAGGCACCACACTCATAATTTTTCAAAACTATATTTATACCTTATTTACAGTAAATACCATGAGAGAAGCAGTTTTTACTGATATTAGGTCGAGGGATGTGTAAATGTGTAGGAGTAAGATCTAATTAGCACCTCTAATGACATGAGGACAAAACGGCACACAACTTTTGACATCAATTAGAAGCCTAATGACATCAATAAAATGTAACAAAAATAAAATACATGTGTCAAATGAATAACGTGACATCAGATCCTCTCTCAAATAGACTCTTGGCTTAAAAGTAGCATTACAGCCACCAGGTGGGCCCAAACCAGTTCCTCCCTCTAACTAAACGGGTCTGTGGCAGTGGTCACACTGTGGTTGCTTAGGTGCAACGCCTCCCATGAGCTACTTTGCATAGAGAACTCTGGAGGCAGTTCTAGCCCTTGCTTGACACATTTAGCTTCTTTTGAGTGACAACTCCCCGCACTTCCAAATGCGTGAGCCTCACTCGCAATGAGTGGGACTTTAGTTCACCGTGGAACCAGGCTAACAAAAGGCTACACAGTCACAAGCCTTAATAGTCACAAGATACCATTTTGAACCCTAGTAGAGTCTAAATATAAGGGTTAAGGCGGTGTGACTTGATGTCGCTGTCCAAGTCCCTGGCTCCTTATCACATTGCCCACAGATGATACCTCACCACATGTGCCTTTGGTCCCTTTGCCAAAAGAGGTAAGATACCAACCTCGCTTCTTGTCACCAGACAGTGTTTCCAATATCGGACTTTTAACTTAAAAAAAAGGAATGAGTGGAAACTGCAGATAATAAATAGGGATAGCAAGAACAGCCAGGGATCTAGGAGGGCAAACAAACCACCCCTTCAGGGACACTTGTCTTTTTACACCCATACCAAAAACTACAAGTCCCAGGATGCAAGTGCTTTTCCATAAATTATTTAACAACAAGGGGTGGTGATGGACAGAGTTTCTGAATTAAGCAGAATACTCTCACCCAGTCAAGAGATCAGGGCTAGATCCAACACCGTTTTTTAGCTCACTGCACCATCCCAGTTCAGAACCTGGCTATATGCAAATTAGTCTGTTCCTGTCCCAGTGCATGATGGGAACAGGGCAAACCAAACTACCAAGCCAATTCTTACACTGGGAAGGAAACAAGCTTCCGGGGACCGGTTTCTGGCATTACAGCCGTCGTCGGCCCGGCTTGCTTGAATCCTGATGGTGCAATGAGCAAGGGACTCACATCTGAGTATACCCTTCCACGCTTAGGGTGGACAAAATATTTAACAACAAGGGGTGGTGATGGACAGAGTTTCTGAATTAAGCAGAATACTCTCACCCAGTCAAGAGATCAGGGCTAGATCCAACACCGTTTTTTAGCTCACTGCACCATCCCAGTTCAGAACCTGGTTATATGCAAATTAGTCTGTTCCTGTCCCAGTGCATGATGGGAACAGGGCAAACCAAACTACCAAGCCAATTCTTACACTGGGAAGGAAACAAGCTTCCGGGGACCGGTTTCTGGCATTACAGCCGTCGTCGGCCCGGCTTGCTTGAATCCTGATGGTGCAATGAGCAAGGGACTCACATCTGAGTATACCCTTCCACGCTTAGGGTGGACAAAATATTTAACAACAAGGGGTGGTGATGGACAGAGTTTCTGAATTAAGCAGAATACTCTCACCCAGTCAAGAGATCAGGGCTAGATCCAACACCGTTTTTTAGCTCACTGCACCATCCCAGTTCAGAACCTGGCTATATGCAAATTAGTCTGTTCCTGTCCCAGTGCATGATGGGAACAGGGCAAACCAAACTACCAAGCCAATTCTTACACTGGGAAGGAAACAAGCTTCCGGGGACCGGTTTCTGGCATTACAGCCGTCGTCGGCCCGGCTTGCTTGAATCCTGATGGTGCAATGAGCAAGGGACTCACATCTGAGTATACCCTTCCACGCTTAGGGTGGACAAAATATTTAACCTTTTGAATGCTATGGGGATTTTTCCCCTGTGCTGGAAATTCATGAACCCCATTATTCATGACGAGCTGGGCTCGTCATGAGCGTGCGAGGAGGCTACTGCATGACGAGCCCAGCTCGTCATGAGCGTCGAAGGGGTTAACAACAAGGGGTGGTGATGGACAGAGTTTCTGAATTAAGCAGAATACTCTCACCCAGTCAAGAGATCAGGGCTAGATCCAACACCGTTTTTTAGCTCACTGCACCATCCCAGTTCAGAACCTGGCTATATGCAAATTAGTCTGTTCCTGTCCCAGTGCATGATGGGAACAGGGCAAACCAATTCTTACACTGGGAAGGAAACAAGCTTCCGGGGACCGGTTTCTGGCATTACAGCCGTCGTCGGCCCGGCTTGCTTGAATCCTGATGGTGCAATGAGCAAGGGACTCACATTTGAGTATACCCTTCCACGCTTAGGGTGGACAAAATATTTAACAACAAGGGGTGGTGATGGACAGAGTTTCTGAATTAAGCAGAATACTCTCACCCAGTCAAGAGATCAGGGCTAGATCCAACACCGTTTTTTAGCTCACTGCACCATCCCAGTTCAGAACCTGGCTATATGCAAATTAGTCTGTTCCTGTCCCAGTGCATGATGGGAACAGGGCAAACCAAACTACCAAGCCAATTCTTACACTGGGAAGGAAACAAGCTTCCGGGGACCGGTTTCTGGCATTACAGCCGTCGTCGGCCCGGCTTGCTTGAATCCTGAAGGTGCAATGAGCAAGGGACTCACATCTGAGTATACCCTTCCACGCTTAGGGTGGACAAAATATTTAACAACAAGGGGTGGTGATGGACAGAGTTTCTGAATTAAGCAGAATACTCTCACCCAGTCAAGAGATCAGGGCTAGATCCAACACCGTTTTTTAGCTCACTGCACCATCCCAGTTCAGAACCTGGCTATATGCAAATTAGTCTGTTCCTGTCCCAGTGCATGATGGGAACAGGGCAAACCAAACTACCAAGCCAATTCTTACACTGGGAAGGAAACAAGCTTCCGGGGACCGGTTTCTGGCATTACAGCCGTTGTTGGCCCGGCTTGCTTGAATCCTGATGGTGCAATGAGCAAGGGACTCACATCTGAGTATACCCTTCCACGCTTAGGGTGGACAAAATATTTAACAACAAGGGGTGGTGATGGACAGAGTTTCTGAATTAAGCAGAATAAAAAATATGTAAATGTAAATGTATACTTGTAAAGCGCACTGTTACTCCATCTCGGAGTGTCCTGGCGCTGTATACCGCTGGGGAACCCGTCCTGGCTTTCCCTGTGAGATGGTCCCTCCTGGGCACCCCCAAGGTGAAGCCAGGCATCCCCGGCGCTGATGGGGCCGGTGTGGAGATTAAGCAAGCTATTGCCCAGAGTTGCAGAGTGGGACCCATGATTAGAGTAGGCACCTAGGCGAGAATTATCGAGTCCGCGGACATTGACCCAAGACCCGCCGAGGCGGGAATTGAACCCTGGCCCCGGGCCGACCTCTGCTTCAGGGTCTGCCGCTTCTAACCAGTGAGCCACACTTCTCCACAATACTCTCACAATACTCTCACCCAGTCAAGAGATCAGGGCTAGATCCAACACCGTTTTTTAGCTCACTGCACCATCCCAGTTCAGAACCTGGCTATATGCAAATTAGTCTGTTCCTGTCCCAGTGCATGATGGGAACAGGGCAAACTACCCCCTTTTTGAAATTATTTCCATAAATTAGGCATGGCCGCAGGTGCCACACATGACGTAGAACGACTTGGGGAGCAGTGCTCTGCTAAATTAAAATAGTGCGACCGAAGATTACGACTCCCAGAGTGCATTACTCTTCAATGAAAGTTTAACATGGGATCACAGAGACACCGGAGCTAGGAGTAGCCTTCTAGTAAACCTAATTTAAGAGACTGCGATTGAACGCACAGTTGTGGGAGTTCTCTAAAACTAAATTACCTTGCAGGTCAGCAGCGACACGTTGTGGGGGCAGCAAGAGTGGGGGCTGCGAGGGTACTGTTGCAAAGTTAATCAGTTCTTACCCTATTTGTGAAAACAATTAGAACTTTCACTTTAGCAGTAGCAGTTTAGTGCACCATTAACCCCTGAGATCACTCAAGGTGTTTCCACACACCGGTGCCCACACCTCCCCCAGGCCCTAAGTTGGGCAACGATGCCGTGAGTGCATTTTCAGTTCTCACTTTAGGGTCCATGGCAGCCAGGCTAGGTCATTGAGTGGATGCAAAAATATCCCAGCGGTTAGTCTAAACCAGATGGGGATTATTCAGGCAGGCAAAAACACAGAATGGAAAAGCAAGAAAATGCCCACTTTCTGAAAGGGACATTTTCAAACACACAATTTAAAAACCACCTACATTAAAAGATGTATTTTTAAATTCTGTGCTCAGGGAACCCAAACTCCACATCTCTATCTCTTCTCAATTGAAAGGTACACATGTAACATGTTACAAGGCAGCTCCAATGTTAACCCATGGGAGAGATAGTCCTTACAATAGTGAAAAGTGAAACTGACAGAATGTCACTATCAGGACATGTAAAACACACCAGCACACTACCTTCACATACACTGCACCCTGCCCATGGGGCTACCTTGGGCCTACGTTAAGGATGCCTTACATGTAAGAAAAGGGAAGGTTTAGGTCTGGCAAGTGGTTGCACTTGTTAGGTCGACCTGACAGCTCAAAACTGCACGCACAGACACTGCAATGGCAGGCATGAGAGATGGTTGCAGGGCTACTTAGGTGGGTGGCACAATCAGTGCTGCAGGCCCAGTAGTAGTATTTGATTTACAGGCCCTGGGCACACACAGTGCACTTTACTAGGGACTTACCATTAAATCAAATATGTCAATCATGGATAACCAAACATAATCACAATTTACACAGGGACCACTTGCACTTTAGCATTCATCTGCAGTGGTACAGTGCCCATAGTACACAAACCAGCAAAAAACAAGTCCAGCATATAGTCAAAAGAACAGGAGGCAGAGGCAACAAAGACAGGGAAAATCACGCCAAGGATGACAGGGCTAACACCCTGCTAAGTGAATGTTTCTAACCTTTTCTTGGGTAGGAAGAGATAGAAGTGGAGTTTGTATAGTTGCTGGTGTGCATAAATACACAGGCATTTCAAATCTGAAAGATGTCTCCCTCTACGCTCAAAAGAAAACTAATGCATGTAACATTTTTTAAATACCGAAAGTATTTTGAATTTGTAATAATTATGTATTTGCAAATGTAAGCGAACAACAATGCAAAAAGGGTCACTAAGCTTTGGAATCTCAACATGTAAAGTGCTGTTGGCTATGAAGAAGGCCTGGCTGAAAGTATCAGACGCCATTTAGGATCACTTGGCCTGTGTGTATAGTGGTGCAGTGCAAAGCAATGTTGATGGAGATGGCCTTGCCTTTGCAGCTGAACATCAGTGCATGCTGCTGGGGGCAAACAGAAATATTCTCTTAGGTGATATTACATTGTCAGCTTTTATCAATTTATTGCATTTTTTACATATAACCCTAAATCGAATACATCTTAAGGCAACTAATATTATGGAGATTTACCTATTCTATGCGGTGCAAGACATATTCTGTATTATAAATCGTTTTCTCTGAAGTCCTCACATGTAAAGTGTTTTGCGAATTAGTTGAACACAGTATGGGTCCTTACTTGTGCCATGGTTTTTAATGGGAGGATTATTCCTGTATCATAAACATATCCTAGTTTTTACAGTGCTCTAAACATCTTTGCTCGCACACCGCAGAAACACAAATCTGTCAAACCTTTATTAATTTGGCATATCCATTACCCTCTATTTTATTAGACAATTTAAAAAGTGCCTGGAAATCTTGCATTGCGGGGTTTGTGCCAAATGTTTCGCCTTGGGAACCGATTCATAAGCAGACACATTAGTTTGCATTCATTCAGGTTTTCGCATGAGGTGTGTTGTTGATAGAGCTTATAAATTGCTTGTTTGAAGTCGTCAATTTATCAAGGTGCTTTAGGTTCAGCTACTGCTGAAACAGTTCATTTGTTTTTAGTCCCAAAACGGAGCACGAGGCATCAGCATTAAAGTTATTGTTTGAGGGTCAGTGTGTACCATCGTTCCATCTTGTCCCACTCGTGTCGAAACTTACCGAGAGCCGGGAATGGGGAGCGGAGGGGGCACTCTGAACTGGACTGTACATTCGGCGCACGCGGAAAAGGGGATGAAGCTGTGCGCACACGCCTAAATGTCTCCCTCGCCGCCGCCTTCCTCTACATACTGCGTTATTGAGATGCGCATTACCATCCTGCTAAAAATGAGTAGAGCGTATCTCCTCGTCGTTCCGCGACACACCCACACATGGCAGGCGACACAGTACCGTATCGCGCCACACAGTTTGGAAAGCTCTGCTCTACATGGTATGCAACTTTATCTTTGCTTACTCAAACTCCCTGTGCCTGTACTAGGCCTTTCTGAACTCATTTATTATGCCAGTTTTCCCCTCTGTATTATTTTTTTCCCTGAGCTATCCCCTGCCAACATTCATTCACTCCTACTGAATTTCTGTTGTCATATCCTGTCACTTACTTTTATGGTAAATGTTCCACTGATAAATGCTATAGTAAAACTATAGCTATATAGCTATATCATTGCAAAGGAATCACCGAAAAGGAGGCAACTATGTCCACTAGATCGATAACTATAGTTTCAATACTACAGTATGGTTTTTTTTATTGGTTCCTATATGTCTATCTATTGCATATCTTTGTTTATGTTCACAAACTCGTTGTGTCTTTGATTTTACAATTATATTTATTCAAAAGACATTCACAAGGGATTCTGATGTAATGATTTTTTATTTTTTATTTATCTCATTCATTACCTTTTTCTTGTCTTTCCTTGTATCGGGTTATGATCACCGTCTGTTTTGACATACAGTTTTTACTTTGTAAGCCATTGTATGGCCCTGATGAAGAGACCTTGATGTTGTGAAACGGGTGTTGGCCAGTTTTTGGTCAAAAAAAAAAAAGATTTGAATGAAAACAATTATTTTTTTAAACAACCTATTTGTCTGTAGACTTCAAACTAAGTTTGTCTTTTCATTGATTATCTCTGGCGGCTAAGGGGAACCGATGCTCACTTTTGAGGTCTTCCCTGTCTGATGATTAAAACCTCAAATTTCCCCTTTGTCTTAGTTATTTATTTGCAAATGATTGGCTGTCAGTTCAAAGTGAAAGCGCAGCATGGGGTGATTTTCCAAAAATAGCATTTGCAATGCAATGGGTCTCGCATTTGCAAACGCTTAAGCCATTGGTATTGTCATGTACAATGCCAATAGCTCAAACTCTCGTAAATGCGTGACCTATTTCATTGCAAATGCATGTTAACACTTACAATTTTTAAGCATGCATCATAACCACTGCTGCCTGTTTTTCAAGAGTAACCACTCCACCTCAACATAGCCACATCATTACTGCTGGAAGAATGAAAGTAATAGAACAAAGAGTATCCGGATGACAGCAACATTTCATATTAATGATCAAAGCTGCAACTTTACCTAGCGAGATCAGCGCTCGGTGAATTTCTTTCATCAAGTTCCCATAAAACTCCTTCTGCCATTCTTGTAAAAGATTCCAATCGTCCGCAGAGAAACAGCAAGAAGTGGGAACCTTTGTCTGAAACAAAAAAAACGTTGTTTCTATCTTGGCTGCTAAACTCTGTGTCCCTGTGTTCATCTTAAATAGATTGGACTTAATGTTAACTTTCCACCGCATTCTGCCCTCTGCTTTTTAATGAAAGCAGAGATGGATACAGTTAAGACTGTTTTATAAATTAAAAAGGCGTAATGAATAAACTGACTGGGAGGGGCTGAAGACCACTTTTAAATATGAAACAATAGATTAAATAATAATAGTTTCAACACTCAGTGCCTGATTACAAGTGGGTCATTAAAGGACAATCCATGTTTGACCTGCAGTGTTGATCATTCCCATGAACTGATAGCCCATTTGTTCAAATGGGCAATGCGTGGTATGGTTCTCAAACGGTGAACCAAGGCTGGTTTTGACTGGATATGTTAAGCTCCTGGCGTAGCACGTACAAACAGCAAAGAGATGCAATCACTGGATGGCACAAGGGCACACAAATATTTTGAAAAGAGACAGTGGACATATCCTTGTATTGTAAGTACTGCCTATGCTGGGCTTCCATCCCCCATGCCCCACATCGGCGCCAAGAAAAGTAATGTAATGGGGAGCCGCGGCCAGCAGTCAATTGGTCAAGGGAGCTGTGGGTAGAAAAAGTTTGGGAACCGCTGCCCTACAACAAACCGATCTCACCTCCATGGGACCTCGGGGCGGCTCTTCAATGGGATTTTGCGATTACCGGCTGGAAAAGGCGGGTAGGTGATAAGAGAGAGGAGCCTGGAAGTGCACGAAACCCTCTCCTTGCTGAGCACAGTGGTATCTACTACTTCCCGAGAGCTACTTTCTGCGCATGCCCGGGAGGTAAGTGTCAAGTACCACTGCGCATGCTCGCAAGTTAAGAGCTGTGTCTTACTAGGTGGCGCAAATGGAAGATCCTTACACCAAGTAGTTTATGACACTAAGCATGCCCAGACAAGAAGTGACATGTCTTACTACGCATGCGTATACGTCGAGTCTTACTGCGCATGCTCGGAGAAATGGTCACTTTTTGGGAAATAGATAATTAAAGGGGCAGTAGCATCAAGGGATCAAAGTACCTGGGCTGAAAGATGCAAAACGGATTCAGACATGAGATTTACATTTGTTCTGAGTGATTACTATGTCACGTGTGTAGCACCTAGTATCCGGTGTGATACTGATAATTTCTACTTTCCATGACCATGGAAGTGCCTTCCCAGTGTATGCCTGTGATTGGAGGGTCTGCCTTTTTGCAGTATTTTCCATGTACTGGTGTTCGGTGCCCTTTTGTAACATGCACACACCACTCTGCCCTTGCAACACACGGCTGCTACCTCTCACATGTCTTTACCTTTGATACTTGCACAAGTGCCACCTTGCCCACGTAACGCTTGTTCCTGAGCCTGAGTGTCTAGCACTTATTGCAGGACTATACCTCTAATTATACTCTGTTTTCTCTTATAACTGCACACTTGTCACTTTCATTTCCTCTTGTGCACTTTTGACTACCTCATGTATTTCGGTTGCTCACAATTTTTACTCAAGTATTTTGTTTGCTCACGATTGTCACTATTACCTTTACTACCTCATGTATTTTGGTTGCTCACAATTTTTACTCAAGTATTTTGTTTGCTCACGATTGTCACTAATACCTTTACTACCTCATGTATTTTTGGTTGCTCACAGTTTTTACTACCTCATGTATTTTGTTTGCTCACAATTGTCACTATTACCTTATGTAAGTAACGTATGTTTTTGCAATCTGTTCTTTTGTAATGTTTCTCATTATGTTTCATTTCTGTTCCTAATGTGAAGCGCTCTGACGCCTTCGGGTAAAGTCCGCGCTATATAAAAATGCATAAATAAATAAATAAAGTATTAAAGCGCCTCCGGTCCGAGCCACAGTCCTGCAACAGGTGTTTCCAGTGTTGCCGCGGGAAGCTTAAAAAGACATTTTGGATGACAAAATGCTTAGGTCGCGTGCGTACAATAATACGCATGCGCAGGTAAAATAAGGGAGCTGAAACAGACGTGGAGCTCTGAGCGACTACAGGGCATGTTTATTCAGGGAGAGCGCTTTCCCTCGCAAGGGCCGCTGGGAGACATTGCCGTTTATACCGCTGTCGCGCGCGGCAGCAACGAGCGGACTCAGTATTAGTATTACTCAATATTACTGTTTCAGAGGTTCAGCTGAAGGCATGTGCAGGCCGTGCCTCCAAGCGGACAGAATAAACGGCTCTGAGGCGTTTCTTTCAGCTAAAGAGCGATTTGTATATTCTCATTTTGCTGCGCAGGAGAGGCGGCCTGTGTGTATTTCCATTCTTCAGGCACTGCACGTTTTTGAGACCGAGGTTTTACCGTTTAGTTAGGGTCTTAGTCGGGGGTCCTTCTATATCAATCCTTGAACAGTAGGCAACTGCCCATTGACATGATTTGGGGATTGTTCACAGGATTTCATGGGCGCAATGAGGGAGGAGTCTTCCTATGCATTTCAAGGGGACATTGAATGGTTTCCCTTACGAAATATCTTGTTACTCTTCATTCTATAGGGATCTCTGTGTTCATGTTTTTTTGTGTAATTTTTTTTATTTCTGTCCTCATTTTGCCCAATATCTAGACGGATTATACTCCTAGTCTCTAGGCCCTAGAGACTAGGAGTATAACCCATCAAGATATTGGGCAAAATTAATTTTTGCACTCACCGTCCTGAATTTGCACCTATGCCAGTTGGTCACCCTAGAGCCTAGGGTGACCAACTGGCATAGGTGCAAATTCAGGACAGTAAGTGAAAAAATTCAGGACAAAGGGACTAAATTCAGGACAAAAGTTCAAAATTCAGGACAAAATTTCGGGACAAAAGGTACGTTTTACAGACACATCAGAGGTGGTCGCGCAATAGTATATAAGTAAGTAAATAAACAACCACCTAAGTACAAGTCAAAATAAGTTTATATTAGGTTGAGATAATCGTGCACTTCATGGTTGTTCAGTATTGCCGCAGCTTGCTACCTTAGACGATTCAAAATTAGCATCTCACTCCAGCAGGTACATTAGTCACTAGACAATGGTGAACCACACCTGAATATAAGTGAGGCCGCTTTTAGTGTTGATTGAAAACTACTGGATATATAAGGAACTGTACAGTGCCAGCCCCCAGCAACAAACCTCCCGCCCCCCACCTTTCCAGCCTCCCAGGGAAACACCTGATGCCCGGTCCAGCCAGTCCGGCCTTGCTACCACCCTCCAATGGTGTACCTCATCTTCACTTAGACTGTCTCTCGTGTATTTAATTTCTTTTATAGTGTTACTCATTCCAAGTATGTGGGGCAGGGTGTCGGAGTGTGTTACATCACACACTCATATAGAGACAATGACTCATATTAACGTGACGACAGTCAGCCTTGCATCAAGATCCCTAAGTTCAAGTTCAAGTTAAGAATTTGTATAGCGCACTACTCACCCAGAGGGTCTCAAGGCGCTTGAGGGAGGGTGGAACTTTACTTATCGAATATCCAAGTTTTTAGTTGTTTTCTGAAGGAGAGGTGGTTCTGTGTAAGGCGGGGGTGGGTGGGGAGAGAATGCCAGGTCTTGGCCGCTAGGTAGGAGAAGGATCTTCCTCCCATGGTGGATCTTTGGATGCGTGGAATTCCGGCGAGGGCTTGATTGGACGATCGTAGTTGGCGGGTGGGGGTGTAGAAGGACAGGCGAGTGTTGAGGTATTCGGGTCCCAGGTCGTAGAGGGCTTTGTGAGCGTGGGTGAGGAGGCGGAACGTTATTCTCTTGTTGACGGGGAGCCAGTGGAGGTCTTTCAGGTGACCGGAAATGTGAGCTTGGCGAGGGATGTCTAGGATGAGTCTGGCTGAGGCGTTTTGGATGCGTTGGAGTTTTTTCTGTAGTTTGGCTGTGGTTCCGGCGTAAAGGGTGTTTCCGTAGTCCAGTCGGCTTGTGACCAGTGTATGGGTGACCGTCTTTCTTGTTTCGGTGGGGATCCAAGGGAAGATTTTTTTTAGCATGCGTAGGATGTTGAAGCATGATGATGAGACGGCGTTGATTTGTCTGGTCATCGAGAGGGAAGAGTCCAGGATGAGGCCCAGGTTACGTGTGTGGTCCATTGGTATGGGTGCGGTTCCCAGGGCCGTTGGCCACCATGAGTCGTCCCAGGCGGAGGGGGATGATCCTAAGATGAGGACTTCCGTTTTGTCCGAGTTCAGTTTTAAGCGGCTGTTCTTCATCCACTCGGCTACTTCTTTCATCCCTTCGTGTAGGTTGGTTTTGGCGGTGTTTGGGTCTTTGGTGAGGGAGAGGATCAGCTCCGTGTCGTCTGCGTAGGAGATAATGTTGAGGTTGTGTTGGCGCGCGATGGGACTCATGTATACGTTGAAGAGGGTGGGGCTGAGTGAGGATCCTTGTGGTACGCCGCAAATGACTTCGGTGGCCTCTGATCTAAAAGGGGGGAGGCGGACTTTCTGGGTTCTTCTTCTTTTTTTTTTTTTTTTTGCAAAACCTTTATTGGCAATAAGGATAAAGCAATACACAGCTTCACGCCTACAACCTGTAACACCAGGCCGGCAGCAGCTATAGAATCGGTTCAGGATGCTTTCAGCCTTGGAGAGGCGATACTACAGAAGTTAGACACAGCATGCCGCTTACAACCCTACCGGGCCGGCCGCGATATAAACTGGCAGAAGTGGATGACATGCACAGTAGAAAAAGACTCTGGAAGCGCCGTATATTCGGGTAACAAGCTTTGTTCCCAGACTGTAGTGAGATCTGAAACCGACCCTATATTACGCTCAAAGAAGTCCTGAATGTCCTGGTCCAGTTCAGTACGAAAAGCAGAGTCTGTGAGGTGGGCAGGATTGAGGCACCAGCTCAGGTAAGGGGAGGTTTCAATGGGAACACACAATGATATTAGGACTGGGGAGTGGTCAGAGAAAGTCCTAGCAAGGTGTAGGGCGCCGGTTAGCCAGTGAGTGAGACCAGCCGAGAGGAATATATAGTCCAGTCGGGCCCAAGTGGAGTGTACAGCAGAGTAATGAGTACCCTGCTTGAGGGAAGGGTGCAAGTGACGCCAGGCATCTACATAATGGTGTTCAGCAGTGATAGAGGCCAGTGCGCATTGGGTATGGGAGAAGTGCGCTGTCTGGGGGTGAGATCTATCTAGGGGCGGAGCAATTGCAGTATTAAAGTCGCCACCCAATATGACGTGGCCTATTCCCAGTGCTTGAATCTTGCCCCACATCGTGAGCAGAGGGGTGGTGTCAACGGTGTTGGGGCCGTAATAACATGCAAACATGACGGTATGTGAATACAATTGCCCCAGAGCATGCAGTATCTGCCACTTGAATCCGCCTCCGTCCCAGCGGGTGTGAACTTCAGCCCACGCCGAACCAGGATTGTGACCCCCCTGGCATAGTTAGAGTAGGAAGAGAAAACCTTACAGGAGGCCCACCTGGACGCAAACAGGGGGGAGCCATCTGGCATTAAATGAGTTTCCTGAAGCATTGCGACAGACACCCCTTGCCTGTCTAGATATCCCAAGATTTGCCTCTTCTTCCTAGGGTTATTCAATCCGCGAATGTTCCACGACACCAACCTTAACCGTTGTGATGGTTGCTTGTCGTCTACATCATCCATTCAAAAGCATAACAGATTCTATGACATGTTGTACTGTAGATAAGTTCCCTAGCACAGTTAGCGATCTGGCAACGGACCCTCCCTCCCAGTGCCCCCCCACATAACCCACCCTATGCCCACACAACGAGCTCATCAAGGACAGTGGTACGTGCATTGAGATCAGGACAGCATGAAAGTGGAACATCAACCCACCCACAACGGCAACCCCAACTAGCCGTGCATTGATTCTCCCACCCTACCACCCTAGACCAAACCCAAACAAGAACAAAATACGAGAAAATTACTGCATAAACCTCCGCCCTAAAAAGGGGAGAGGAGTCGTGGGGAACACCCATTGGGGGTCTAAACTAGGGGCACCGGCCCTGCCAACCACCTCCCTACTCACACCCACATACAACCCGGGTAACCCCAGTCGGAGCTGCGGGACGGAGGTGGTCTAGTGAGCATACAGTATATACTTAGACCAGCGATATGGGAAATAGATCAAAGATCTCACCGGCTTAAACAGTTATCAGTTCACGTGGAGCAGGCGGTCAGGGACCAAACAGTGCGACATGTCAATCCTGCTGTGATAGCGGCGAGAGCGACCTGGAGCGTCGACGATTGGATTCCTCCCCGTGCTGATCCTTCTTACACTGCTTGAGAAAGTCCTCCACCTGTTGCGGATTTTGGAAAAAGTGTTGCTTGCCACGGTGTGAGATTTTTAGTTTGGCCGGGTACAGCATGGAATAGGGGATCTCCTGGGTTTGCAGTTTCTTTTTGACCCCTGCGAATTTGCGTCTGGCTTCTTGGACCGAGGCTGTGAAGTCAGGGAAGAAGGAAAGCGTTGTGTTTCCGTAATGTACAGTTTTCAGCTCCCGCGCGCGCCGAAACACCACATCTCGGTCTCTGTAATTAAGAAATCGTGCTATGATGGGCCTCGGCGGGGCTCCGAGGGGTGGCGGAGCTGCCAGGGATCTATGAGCCCT
This sequence comes from Lissotriton helveticus, assembly GCF_964261635.1. Lineage (NCBI taxonomy): Eukaryota > Metazoa > Chordata > Amphibia > Caudata > Salamandridae > Lissotriton > Lissotriton helveticus. The sequence continues at coordinate 2,034,768,416 of NC_136065.1, read as the reverse complement.
CTCGACAATGAGGTGTGGGGAGAACGAGTCCTTGCCAAACAGTTCCACAACCAGGTTCTCAACAAAGATCTCCATTTTCCCTGTGTTGGTGGTCTCCGCAAGGCCCAGAATTCGGACATTGTTCCGGCGCGACCTCGCCTCCAAATCCTCGTTTTTGTCCGCTATAATTTTGAGCAGCTTGTCCATTTGGGTGAGCTGGCGACATGAAGAAGTAGCTCCATCCTCCAACCCAGAAATTCTATCCTCTGCCTCCTTTATGCGCGAGTCATGATGTTCTAGTTTGGCCACCACACTGTCCATGCGTGTATTAATGGTGTCAATTTTAGAGTCAATTGTCGATAGGCTTTGTTTCATGCCTAGTAAAAGTGTTTTCCAGTCGTCCTCCTGGGGGGGTGAGGTCGAAGGGCTGCCTCCTCCTTCCGATATCGTCTTTGAGGACTTCTTAGATTCTAACGGAATCTTCGATTGCCGGGTGTCGCTGCGACCCATGTCGCGCTTCGGTGTCTGCGACACAGCGATGGAGGAGGACGCCAGTTCGCAGGGAAGTTTCGGACAAGGCCAGAAGTTAGCAATAGCCAGCTGAAGGTGTTGTGCCTGCGGTGCACAGAGGACAGGGCGGAGGAGATATCGAGGAGCGTTGGCACCCCAAGAGGAGCTAATGTCGGTGGAGTGAACAAGGCAGTGAGCAAAGGACTTCACCTCGCAGTTCAAATAATGGCGGTAAATCCTTTTAGGAGGTGAGCGGAGAACGCAATGAAGAGTATGGAGCCAACACCATCCGCCCCAAGCGGCGTTCAACGAGACCCAAGTGCACCAGGGGGACGCAGATGTAAGGAGCAGGTAGCACGACAAAATGGCCGCGAAGATGGCCGCGTTGGCAGCCGTAATGGAGGGCAATCACTACTAAGGTAAGGGGGGGTGCCCGGAGAGGAGTTGGTCCACTATATGGTGTTACGGTAGTGATTAGAGATAGGCGCTGTGTCCCCTCACGGGCGCTGCTCAGAGATTCCCCCTGCAGTGTCCACAGCCGTGTCCAGGAGCTGCAACGGCGGGTTAAGCAGATCAGTGTGCACACAGATGTTCTCTCCGCAGCAGATCCCTGCAAAAGCGCTTGGCAGGTTGCTGTACGTAGGTGATTCAGCAGCCCAGGGGGGGCGACAGGAAATGGAGGTCGGTCACTGCCAGGCAAGGCGGGGATAGCCCAGCGGGGATCTCGTCTCCGATATGGGGTCGCAGCAATGGGCAGTAACTGGTGCAGCGGCCCCGCACGGCCGCGTTCAGCAACTTCCCCCGCTGCCGCGGCCTCAGAAGCGTCTCAGAGCAGCAGCAGCACGATCCCCGGCGGAGGCAGCCAGACACCGCAGGCAAGCGTCAGCACCAGGGCTCACTTCGACTCCGCTCAAAGCCAAGGCGCATGGCGTATTGCAGCATGCAGGAGAGTCCCCAGCTCAGGGGGAGGGAGGGCGGGAGAGTTCGTACCTGCAGGCAGGAGGGCAGTGACCCCTTCCAATAAGCTGGACCCTCCGGCCAGGAGCCAGGCAGCGAGGCAGGTCACGCGTCACTCGGTCGCTGGGGCATTCTCGTCTAGGCCCTGAAGCACCGGGCTCTCCCGTCCGGTGTGCCCGGGATGGTGGAGCGGTGGGGGAGTGCAAGGCACCGCTCGCAGGCACCGGGTCGAGTTTCTCCAGCTCTGAGGGTGCTATGCGGGAGATAGTTGCACCGGAGTGTGTCTCACAGCCAGGCGCGATAGATCCCACGTAGTTCGAAGTATTGCAGCTGGTCAGGATGGCAGGAAAGGATGTGGTTTAGGCTCAACTGGGCGAGAGCCTCACAGTAGTGCGGCCATCTTGGTCCGGCGCCACCTAGCGCCCCCCATTTTCTGGGTTCTTCCAGTGAGGAACGAGATGATCCAGTCCAATGCTTTTCCTTGTATTCCGACGTTGCTGAGGCGTTGTATAAGGGTGCTGTGACAGACTGTGTCGAAGGCTGCGGAGAGGTCAAGTAGGATGAGGGCAGCCGATTCTCCGTTGTCCAGTAGAGTTCGAATGTCGTCTGTTGCTGCGATGAGTGCGGTCTCGGTGCTGTGTTTGGCTCGGAAGCCGGACTGTGAAGGGTCGAGGGATTTGTTGGATTCGAGGAAGGCGGCAAGTTGACTGTTGATGGCTTTCTCAATGACTTTGGCAGGGAATGGGAGGAGCGAAATGGGGCGGTAGTGGGGTCAGCTGTGGGTTTCTTCAAGAGGGCGCTGAGTTCGGCATGTTTCCAGCTTTCCGGGAAGGTAGCGGAGTTGAGGGAGCAGTTGATGACGTCTCGGAGATGGAATGGAACTTTTGAAATATGGGTAACATGTCACTTGTCACTCTCAACCAATGGGACTTCGAGGATTTTTGAAAACTTTCCTTCGCTTAGTTTAGCTAGCATAGAAAGGTATAAAAAGTCATGCCCTTAGGGATGGGCTGGCTGCTGCTTTCTGACTTTCCGATGAGGGTGAAGTGCTGCTGGACTTTGCGTGGAGCACGTAAGAATCCTCAAAGAACTTTACTTTATTTTCCATTTATTTAGCTTAGCTAGGGTCTCACTATTCTTTTTCCTTTTCTCGATACCACTTCAATTTTCCTTCCAACTCCCACTTCCTTTCCAGGACTCTTTTGACTACTGATTTCTTCAACTTGCTCTTTAGGTTTCTTGATCAACCTTACACTTAATCTTCCACCAGGCCAGTAGTCTGCTTTTCTCACGTATTTCTTCTTTGGTTCAGAAGCATTTGATTCTGACTTCCAAGCCCTTTTCTTTCTGTTTTCACTTGCACCATCCACGTCACTTTCTTGTCAGCTCTAACTTGGCACCCGCGGAAATGAGATGAACACTGTGAGAACATTGATTTACAATTGTTGCAAACCAAGGAAGCTCCTGGTTGCATTCGGAAAAGACAATGGTCTTTAAGAGACGTGACCTAATGGAACTTTTGAAATATGGGTAACATGTCACTTGTCACTCTCAACCAATGGGACTTCGAGGATTTTTGAAAACTTTCCTTCGCTTAGTTTAGCTAGCATAGAAAGGTATAAAAAGTCATGCCCTTAGGGATGGGCTGGCTGCTGCTTTCTGACTTTCCGATGAGGGTGAAGTGCTGCTGGACTTTGCGTGGAGCACGTAAGAATCCTCAAAGAACTTTACTTTATTTTCCATTTATTTAGCTTAGCTAGGGACTTAGACTTTAGAAATGCTAAACTGTTAAATCCTTACTTAAACTTTGAATTTCTTACTAAAATGTGTTTTTCTCATGAAGCTTTTCAAACTTGCTTACTTTAATGCTAATAAAATTGCATTTAATAAATTTACATTTTGAAATACCATAATTTAGTAAATAAATTCTTACTTTTGACAAACAAGCTGGTCTTGGTTATTCAGAAGTGCAGGTTACTATTAGCTAGATCTCATCGCCAATGGTGGTCGTTTAAATGGTTAGGATTTATTCTAATGACAATATTCCTTCCGCAGATGTATAAAATTGTATATAGTTTGTAAATAATGTGTATATAGATTTAATCTGACCACCTGATTCAGTAGGCCCAAAATATGTCATGTTTATAAATGGGTCCATAAGTTAGTGTAGAATTTCGTTTATAGGTTATGAAGTTGGGTAGCGTTGTTTATGATATATTTTCTATAGGCCGCTGGATCAATTCTCTGGTAGCAGAGGATGGTTGCTAAGGGTAACCAAGGTAATATGTTGGTTGCTAAGGGTTACTAAAGTGTTATGGTATGGAAATAGGATCGATGTTTTAACACATGTTAAGTTTGTTTTTCGTGCTATCCGTAAGCTATACCGGTATAGATTGTGTGGCGAGAAATTAGTCACGCAAGTCATCTGTTCTGTTTGGAGTGATATCGCCGAGTATCACAAAAGGTACCGCCGTGTACCATAGTGTTGTCGCCGAGCAGCACAGTGTTAGGGCTAGGTGTGAATCTTGTAAAGTGAGGGTTTTCTAAGAAATTAGAGCAGCATGAGAATAGGGACAAAGCGCCTTCCATAAAACTCACTGTGATAAAAGTATTAGTTATATCCGAGCTTGAATGAAGGGCAGAGTAGCGTCGGTGCATGATTATCTATAAACAGGTTAGAGTCCTGTAGGGGTACATGTTTTATATCTATAAACAGGTTAGAGTCCTGTACGGATAACGTCGTTATTTTGCTAACGGTGCATGATTTCTATAAACAGGTGAGAGTCCTGTACGGATTTCATGTGTGTTTGAAATTAGGGAATTTTCCGTGTGAAAGTGCGAATTCGATTTGTAATTTATGTTCAAGTGGAACTCTTAGAACTGTCACTTCGCGGTGCGTTCAGAGGAAAACGAGTTCATAATTTTACGTGTTAGAAGGGTGGGGTAAGAGTTACTCTACCGACGATTGAAAATTATCCTTAGTGTGAATAGCGCCGACTATTCCGAAGTGTGGATACTTGAATGTATGTAAACTATCCTAAATAGTGAAACGAACAGATGAGTCCTTATTGTCATTGTTAAAGAATTAATTTACACTGAAAAGTGTCCTTAAAATGGCGCTGTGAAAAGATTTTGTGAAGGAGGGGTAAGCACTAGGAGTGAGAAGCGAGAAACCGCAGCTGCTGTGTACGTCACAGAGCCGCGCTAGGATTGGGTGACCTACGTCACAAACTATACTCTGATTGGCTCTTGAGTCTCTGACGACCTGTAAGCTGATTGGTCCTTCAGAAAAACTCCATTTTTATTCGTTGAGCAGGAAACTGACGTAGCTCAACTGTCATTGGCTTGTTGGTGTGTTTCGCGCACGGATTGGTTGCTTTGCGGAACATCCCGGAAATATTTTACGAACGATTTTACGAATTAAATTTAACTTTTAAAAAAATGAGTTATCATTTTAAACATGTTGAGAAAAAGCCAACATTATTTCAGAAACGTAAAAATTTATTTTCACCCGACAAGAAAATCGAAACGCGAGGTGGTAAATTACTTCATAAGTATAAAACACCTGCAGCGTACATGGAAGGTGAATATGGATATCATACTGTTTTATGGTTCGATAGCTGGAAACGCTATACAAAGAACGACGGTGTTTTAACTTGGCCTGATGATGGTTCATTTAATGTAAAGGTTTTGAGAAATTTACGAGAGAAAATGAATGCTCTCACCCCAAAACCGATACCAACTCAATTTGAAGCTTTAGTTGAGTGGGAAGATGAGATGTATCAATTACAAAGAGAAGCTAGTGGAATTAAAAGACCTACTAAAACTCCACCTTGGAGAAGAGAAACTCATGAAGACAGATTGCGAATGTGGAGGCAGGGAAACATGAGTGAAGGATTGTATTTAATTCAGGAAATGGTCATGGGTACTCCTGCTGGGAAATCTATAGAAAGCGAATCTGAAGATGCAGTTATGGAAGAAATATATACTACAGCTAGAAAGAATCAACCTTTAAGACCTCCTAGATCATGGTCTACTCCGGTGGTTTCTACTGAAACTTCACCGAGTGCACCTCCAATTAATGAAACTCCAAAACTTTATCCAAATAATTGTGAAATTATTGAAACTCCAAGAAGACCAGAATTTGATAATGTTCGAAATGAAGGTAGACATTTTGCAATGACTCCAAGAGCAAGAGAAGCTCCAAAAGACTATGCAAGGGAAATAAGAAACGTTGAGGCTGTTGATTCTGCTGAATATTTTAAATCTAAAGAAGAATTAATTAAACGAATGACAAAAAGCATGGAAGCTGTGACAGTTCCAGTAACGATTGGTCCTGTTCAGCCTGTATTTGACCAAAGAGAATCAAACAAAACAGGGTTAACTATTCCTTTAAATGCAGAAATTCAAAAAGCTGCTGAAAAATTTTACTCAGACATATCCGAAATAAACTCTTCGAGATCGAGAATGCCAGATTTAACCTTTAATGAGGATTTATCTCCAAAAACACCAATGGGTGCTATTTCAGATGTAGGGAGTCCTGAAGTTAGGGTAACTACTCCAAAACTTGATGTGGCTAAATTAAAAGCAAATATCGAAGAATTAATAATTGGAACAATTGGTCCAGATAGTTTAAATTATTATCGAGATGATGAACTACTGTTCATTTGTAAAAGTATTCAGTGGAAAACTAAAAATAAATATGATCAATTAGAAGATCTAGCAGCGGAACTTGAAATCGATGTGAGTAAACAAAAGAATTTTGCAAAGCATTACAGACTAGACTTTTCAGAAAGTGACATTGAGAGTTTGAACTCAATGGGAAGAATAGTGCATATAAAAGATTTGATTGTTTATATCAAAAAGCTGGGAGAACTCAATAAATGGAGAGTAAAATGGACGAAAAAGAAGGAAGATGAAAGATTGGAAAAATTGTCAAAACAATTTCCAATGAGAGAGATTGCAGGTGGAGGATATGTTCATGTCCCTTGGTCAAGACAGGACATACTGCTATTCACAAATGATTTTCCAAAATTGAGGGAGAAACCGGTAGAGTGGTATAGACAAGTGGATAGATTTATCAAAGTGTCAAAAGTTCTGTGGATTGATTTGGATGGATTTTTCGACATTGTCGTACCATCAGATCTTTGGACAGAATGTAAAATATCAATAAGTTGGCCAAAAACAGAACCTGAACGAATCAAAGAAACAGGTGCCCCAAATCCTCTTGTAATGGATTTTTACGAAAAAGTGATCGTTTGGATGAAAAACAAAATTCCACCCAAAGAAGTTGATTGGGTTAAAATAGAAAGGACAAATCAGGAAACAAAAGAATCAGTTCATTCTTTTTATGAGAGGTTACTGTTAATTTTTAAACAATACAGTGGCTATGAAAAATTAGATGAAAAGGACATGAGTCATTTTATCTATAGATTCGTTTATGGACTAAAACCTGAAATTGCAGACATGATCAGGAATAGCATTGTAGGATGGCAATCACTTTCTGTGGATGATATTCTGAGAAAAGCTAAGTATTGCAGCGATGAATTAGAGGTGAGACAAAAGAAGCTCAAGGAGAAAGCCATGTGGGCTCAGGTAAAAGTAGCTGAGCAACAAATTGCCAGCATGGGTAATAAGAACACAAATTTTGTTCAAACTGGAAATACGAACCAGATACAAGGAAAGCTTAAAGGTAATATTTTTCCAAGAAAATTTAGCCCAAAGATTGAGGAGTTGAAACAAAGATTACCTTGTTTTAATTGTGGCGAAATTGGACATTGGAGAGACGAGTGTCCTAAACCTCCTAGAAACTTAAAGAATCCCTTATTAAATCCACAGATGCAGAATGGTGTTGACCTGCAGCAACAGCTACAGATGCAACAGGGGTTAAACGAGTTAAACATTCAGCGACAGCAACAACAACAGGTGAATAACTGCCAGGATCAATTGCCACAACCACCATTTCCGAATTGTGGGGGAGTCCAAAAATATAATCCAAATGTGGGATTTCAGGGAAATGAACAGGTAATAAGACCGCAAAAACAGCAAAAGCAACAAAGAGTGCAAATGCAAAATGCTTCACAACAATTTTTGTTAACAGAAAGCCAAGACAGTGATTCTGATGATTATTGCTGACGGTGCCCGAGAGAGGAGGAAGAGTGTGTTGTTGGAGCCACTCTTGAGGTTGACCAGTCTGGTCCATTTGTAAACGGGAAAGTTAACGATGTAGACATCACTTTTCTAGTGGACACTGGTGCTACCCGTTCTACTGTTAGATCAGTGGAAATTGAAAACCTACCTCTCTCTGGGGATACCATCCAAGTTGTTGGAGTAAGCAATCAACAAATTAAAACTGATTTAACTGATCCAGTTCCAGTTGAAATTGGAAATTATAGAGACAAACACAGATTTGTGGTTTGTAATAGTAGTCCAGTAAATTTATTAGGCAGAGATATTCTGTGTAAAATGAATTGCAGAATATATTGTTCTCCTGATGGAGTTGAGTTACAAACAATGGAGGAAGATGGTTTATATAGAATGACAATGATGATGATGGAAGCAGAAGAAACAAAATTGTTTCCTGCATTTGAAGAGAAAGATTTGCCTGAAGAGCTCAAAGAAACAGTGAAATCTGATATATGGGATTTTACCGGGAATGAGATGGGTCTGATGAAAAACGTAGATCCAGTAAAAATTACATTGAAACAGGGAATAGAATTTCCTAACATTCCACAGTATAAAATGAAAGCAGAAACAATTGAAGGTATTACACCTATAATTGAAAAATTAATCAAACAAGGTGTATTAAAAGAAATGGAAAGTAGTCCTTGTAATTCACCAATTATGGGAGTTAAAAAGTCAAATGGAGCATTTAGAATCGTACAAGATTTGAGAAAGGTTAATCAAATCGTTGTTCCATGTTGTCCTGTGGTTCCAAATCCAGCAGTAATTCTGTACCAGATTCCACATGATGCTGAATGGTACACTGTCATTGATCTTTGCAATGCATTCTTTACTGTTCCCTTACATCCAGACAGTTATGAAATCTTTGCTTTCAGATTCCAAGGTAAGACCCTCGGATGGTCAAGGATCCCACAGGGCTATACAGAAAGTCCTTCAATCTTTAATGAGTTGTTAAAAAGATCTTTGGAAAACTTGGACTTACCAGGTAGGTCTACGTTAGTGCAGTATATTGACGATTTGTTGATAGCTGCAAAGACAAGAAAAAATTGTGTGACAGACACAATAACACTGTTAAATCGCCTTGCAGAAGAGGGACATAAAGTGTCTCCAGCAAAATTACAATTTTGCAAACAAGAAGTAAAATATCTTGGTCACAGAATTGCAAAGGGAAAAAGGCAAGTAACAATTGAGAGAATTAAAATGATTCAAGCAATGCAACCTCCAAGAACACAAAGACAGGTCAGAATGTTCTTAGGAATGGTCGGTTACTGTCGACAATGGATAAGTGGATTTTCAGTAATTGCAAAACCACTACAGAGACTGACAAAGTCTGATGTAAAAGATCCAATTATTCTCAATGAAATTGAGATGGAATCTTTTGAGAATTTGAAAAAGAGCCTATGCCAAGCTCCTGCTTTAGGTATGCCAAATTATGAGAAAGATTTTGAACTGTATTGCAGCGAGAGAGAAGGATGTGCATTGTCTGTGTTAATTCAGAGACATGGGAATTTAAAGAAACCTATTGCATACTTCTCTGCAGTTCTTGATCCCATTGCAAAGGCATTACCAGGTTGTTTAAAAGCAGTTGCAGCTACAAGTGTTAGTCTTGAACAGAGTGAAGGAATCATTATGGGATTTCCTGTGAAAGTTTTTGTGCCTCATTCAGTTGAAATATTGCTGACAAGAGGTAAAACTCAGCATCTGACAAGCAGCAGATTGACAAAGTATGAGAAAATCATACTAGGAGCAGATAATGTTTCGATTTCAAGATGTTTGAATCTGAATCCTTCTACATTACTGCCTGATTCTGAGATCATTGATAACATCGAAACAGAACATGAATGTTTAGATGTTATGGAATTTTGCACGAAGCCAAGACATGATATCAAAGATAGACCTTTATCTGAATCAGATTTTGTCTACTTTGTAGATGGCTCATGTTTGAGATCAGAAGGAGGTGTCTTGAAAGCCTCATATTCAGTCTGTACAGTTAAAGAAGTTGAAGAAGCATCATGTCTTGAAGGAGTTCGTTCAGCACAAGTGGCTGAATTAATTGCTTTGATTCGTGCATGTGAAATATCAAAGGATATAAGAGTTACCATCATTACTGATAGTCAGTATGGGTATGGAGTTGTACATGATTATGGACAACTCTGGTCTCAGAGAGGCTATATGACATCAGCAGGATCTCCGATTAAAAATGCAGTTTTCATAAGGAGATTAATTGAAGCAATACAATTGCCGAAAGAAATCGCAATTGTCAAGTGTGCAGCGCACACTAAAGGAGTTGATTATATCTCAAAAGGCAATGCATTTGCAGATGAAACGGCAAAATACTGCGCAAGAAAAGGTTATTCATATAATCGGGAAAGGAGTAAAGAAACTGATTCAAATTCATTAATGCTAACAACAGTTGTAGAAACATGGAATGAGATTAGAGAATTACAAAACGAAGCAGATGATGAGGAAAAAGATCTGTGGTTAAGATCAGATTGTAGACCACGTGAAGAAGATGGAGTGTGGGTTTACAAAGATGGCAGAATAGTCTTACCAAATTGTTTAATTGCAGATATGGCCAGATTATATCATGGTCCAGCACATCTTGGAAGAGATTCTATGATTAGACTTTTCAGAGAAACTTGGTTCAATACTAAATTCAGAACAATTGCAGAATCTTTTTGTCAAAGGTGTTTGTCTTGCCAACAAATGAATCCAAACAGAAAATCATTGGTGGGGACAGGAATAATTGGTCGAGAGGGTGGTCCTTTTACCAGGTTACAGATGGATTTCATTGAAATGCCCTTACACAATTGTTTGAAATACGTTCTTGTAATCGTTTGTTTATTTTCAAGATGGGTAGAAGCATTTCCTACAAGACATTGTGATTCAATTACAGTAGCAAAACTACTGCTCAGAGAAATTATCCCAAGGTACGGTTTTCCAGTCACTATTGAGAGTGATGGAGGAAGCCATTTTGATAACAAACTAATGAAATTAATTTGTGAAGCTTTGAGCATTGAGCAGAAAATACACTGTGCATACAGACCAGAGGCATCTGGGGTAGTTGAACAGATTAATGGAACAATTAAAAACAGAATTGGAAAAATGTGTCTTGAAACAGGTGTAAAGTGGACAGATGCTCTTCCACTTGTTTTGATGTCATTAAGAAGTACACCAGATAAAAAGACAGGTTTGAGTCCTCATGAAATTTTAATGGGAAGAGTTATGAGGCAAGCTTTTGTACCTGTAGGTAAACTGTTAAGCATAAATGACAGTGCTATTTTGGATTACTGTAAAAGGTTATCTGATATAGTGACTTCTGTGTCTAATCAGGTGGGAACTGAAGCACAATCAAATGAGAACGTTTTGACACATGACCTGAGACCTGGTGACTGGGTCAGAACGAAAGTACATCGGAGAAGAAATTGTCTGGCTCCTAGATGGCAGAAGCCTAGGCAAATAATTTTGATCACTACTAATGCTGTAAAATGCAAAGGATTGAAACGTTGGATTCATCCTAGTCATACTATTCCAGTACCAACTCCTGAGAGTTCTGATGTTGAAAGTGATACTACAGATGATTCTGATTCTGAAGCAGAAGATGAAATAAATCCAGATCCTGAAGATCGACAAGAAGGTCGACATCTGGAACCTGTACCTGTGAATGAAAATTCAACAAGAAAAGACTTGGAAATTATTGAAATAGATTCTGAAGGTGAAGAGAATCTGTTAAAAGGAAAGATAACTGAAGATTCAGTTATTTATATTGAAGACAGAGAAGCGAAACAAAAAGAAGTTTCAGACCAGGAGAGTATCGAAAAGCAGAAAACAAGCTCTGAAGTAAGGAACAGAAATACAAAGTCTTGGAAGTTGGAGGTAATTGAAGAAGAAGAAGAAGACGAATTACCAAGTACCAGTATTGGAAATCAGAGAAGTGTTCCTGAAGGAGTAAAACTGCCGAATAGAGAAGTTCCTGAGTCAATTGAAATTTCAGACTACGAAACTGAAGAAAGTGACATGGATGGTGCAAGTGAAAACAGAAAGAAAAGGGCTTGGAAGTCAGAATCAAATGCTTCTGAACCAAAGAAGAAATACGTGAGAAAAGCAGACTACTGGCCTGGTGGAAGATTAAGAGTAAGGTTGATCAAGAAACCTAAAGAGCAAGTTGAAGAAATCAGTAGTCAAAAGAGTCCTGGAAAGGAAGTGGGAGTTGGAAGGAAAATTGAAGTGGTATCGAGAAAAGGAAAAAGAATAGTGAGACCAAACCAGAAATACAAGTCTCCTGAGTGGACTTATTTAGTAATTCCACCCGTTATAGACATTTATGGTAGTAGTGAAGAAGAAAACGAAATAGAAGAAATTAGTGACAATGATTGAAGTACAGAAATTTTAATTTGGCAAAAGGCTGAAGAAATTTTGTTAGCTGACATAAGGTCGAAGAAAAACTGTTTAGTTGAAGAAATCTTATGTATGACATAAGGTCGAAGAAAACTTGTTTAGGGTTTTAAAAATGAAATTATTTTAAAAGGGGGGTATAAATAGTTTAAGTCTTAGAAATTTTAAAATTAATTTTCTTTTTAATTTTGTGGCAAAACTAAAACTAACCAAAAATGCCTTATGTTAAGGAGAGCACTTCAAAGTGTTCTGTTTTTAAGAGATGCTGTAAGATGACTCTGGTGTGTCTGCTCATTTTAATTCTGCTCTGGTTAGTTTTAGCTGTGATCATCCCATTAGAGATGAATAGAGAATTACACAAAGTTAACATGACAAGCAAAGCTTTAGTTAGTCAAACTAAACATAGTGCATCTGCTAAAGTTATTGATCATCAACCTAACTTTCATCAAGATAAATCTATTAGTGATTTTTCAAGTAATACATTCACAAAGCTTTTGAGTGAATATGTCAAGGTAATGGATGCAAAAGACTGCTATGTCTGCGTCAAGTTACCTGCTTCTGTTTCTGAGGGAGTGACATACAATATGCTTCCTCTCACATATGGTGTAACATGTAGTGTGTTAAATAGCTTATTTTATCAAACTGGACGCTTAGAATATTACTATTCAGATTTTGACGAGATTTTTGCGAATATAAAGATTGATGGTGCTTTAAATAAGCACAAGAAAGCAAAACAAATGAGAGAATTTTTCCTTGTTACTAACGAACTTACTTACGAGTATGCTTACAAGAATAATCTAACCTGCAAATTGAGTACTGAGGGAAAGAAATTTTTGAATATGGTTGAAGAGAGAAGAGCAATTTACAAAAGAAATGAATTAGTCAAGCAGACTAAGTCAAAATTCTGGCAAAAAGAGGATGAGAAATTAAATGGCAAAATGCTTGAAAATGTTGCAATTCACATAGATAAACCAGTTAGTGGAAAGCTTTGCATTAGAAGAGATAATACACTTTTTGATAATTATTTTGTAGGTGCAAGTAACTGTGAAGATACTTATCAGATTTTGGGAGGTTGGGGATTCAAAGGTGGAAAAGATCCAATCTTCCCTGGGATTTATTTTGTTTGTGGTGACAAAGCCTACTACAACCTTCCAGACCATTGGTATGGAACTTGTTATGTGGGAATTGTTTTTCCTAAAGTGTTTCATGTTGATAGAGATTCAGAAGGATTGTTCAAAATTCATAATTATGTAAATAGAGTCAAAAGAGAAACTTTTACAGAAGTTCTGGGAGATATTTTTCAAGCAGTGATACCTTTTGTTGGTATAACCCTAAATGCAGGGAGAATTAGAAAATTGTCCACAATTGTTGACAGATTGTCAACAGACACAGCTGATGGATTCCAATTAGTGAATGTCGAAGTAGTTGCAATCAGATCTATGGTGATTCAAGATCGCCTTGCTTTAGACATACTCCTAGCAAAAGAGGGAGGAGTCTGTGGCATTTTACATGTACAACATTGTTGCACATATATACCTGATGAAAGTAAGAATATTGAGATGTACATTAAAAACATTACACAAATGCATTCTGAGATAATTCCTTTAGAAGAAGATGATTTTACAGGGAAACTTTCAAAAAGATTCCAAGCTATTAAAAATTGGTTTCATGATATTGGTAGTTCAATTCTTGGTAAGATTTTGGCACCTTTGATTATAATAGTATTCATTTTTATTTTGACAAAATTAGGTTGTTTGTTGCATAAGAGAAAGAAGCAGTTGAAAGAAAAGAAAAGAATCTATAAACTTAGAAAAGAAGAAGAAAGGGAGATTGAATTACAGGAGTTACATAGAGAGCGTTATGCTAATTCCAAAGATTATGCAGAAACGGATTTTTAGGATTACTGATACAAATGAATTTGAATCAATTTCTCGGAAATCTAAATTACCAAAATTTTGGGTGTTGGTGTGGTGATTTGTTAATCACCAGATGAGGGAGTTGATGGAGCGAGATAGAAAACAAAATTTTGTTTAAACTCGCAAAGTCACATTTCCATAACATGAATAATAATATTAATAATTTGTGATGTATCGTGTTAATACAACCTAGATTAAACTTTACACATGGGGGGACTAACATGTGTGCTCATAAACGTGCATAAATGTTGCATCTTTTTGTTCGTACAAAATAATAAAATAATTTGTTGTTTTCGTTTTTGTCATTACTAACTGCTGCAAATCTAAAAAGGCATGTGCTTATTTTGCTTTTCCTTGTCCATGTGATGTCATTTCCACTATTCTAGGTGCACATAAGTTTTATGGATTAATGAAGACTGGTAGATATAAACGCTGCTTTATATGTTTGCATTTGCTAGGTAACCTTAGACTAATCGGGAGGGTTAATTAATTAGTAAACCAAGGGTGGATACAGAATCAACATTATTTCTTACATTAATACTTTTCTTGTTTTTGTTTATTACTAGAAAGCATAAGTTGCCTACTTTTGGGCCTAGTTTGCTCGAGTTTGCTAAAGCTGAATTTTACTTCTGCACAAGTCACGAGAAGCCCATTCTGAAAAAAGTGTTCGTCAAAACTGCATTCACTAAGCAAATCTGACATGCTGTCAACATTTTGTCGGACGTGGCCAAGGTCGGAAGTCAGTGATAAAAGACAATTTTGTCAGCTCTAACTTGGCACCCGCGGAAATGAGATGAACACTGTGAGAACATTGATTTACAATTGTTGCAAACCAAGGAAGCTCCTGGTTGCATTCGGAAAAGACAATGGTCTTTAAGAGACGTGACCTAATGGAACTTTTGAAATATGGGTAACATGTCACTTGTCACTCTCAACCAATGGGACTTCGAGGATTTTTGAAAACTTTCCTTCGCTTAGTTTAGCTAGCATAGAAAGGTATAAAAAGTCATGCCCTTAGGGATGGGCTGGCTGCTGCTTTCTGACTTTCCGATGAGGGTGAAGTGCTGCTGGACTTTGCGTGGAGCACGTAAGAATCCTCAAAGAACTTTACTTTATTTTCCATTTATTTAGCTTAGCTAGGGACTTAGACTTTAGAAATGCTAAACTGTTAAATCCTTACTTAAACTTTGAATTTCTTACTAAAATGTGTTTTTCTCATGAAGCTTTTCAAACTTGCTTACTTTAATGCTAATAAAATTGCATTTAATAAATTTACATTTTGAAATACCATAATTTAGTAAATAAATTCTTACTTTTGACAAACAAGCTGGTCTTGGTTATTCAGAAGTGCAGGTTACTATTAGCTAGATCTCATCGCCAATGGTGGTCGTTTAAATGGTTAGGATTTATTCTAATGACAATATTCCTTCCGCAGATGTATAAAATTGTATATAGTTTGTAAATAATGTGTATATAGATTTAATCTGACCACCTGATTCAGTAGGCCCAAAATATGTCATGTTTATAAATGGGTCCATAAGTTAGTGTAGAATTTCGTTTATAGGTTATGAAGTTGGGTAGCGTTGTTTATGATATATTTTCTATAGGCCGCTGGATCAGGTGCGATAATGGAGTCTGCTTTGTTGAAAATGTGGTAGGGACATGGGTCGGTTGGCGATCCTGAGTGTATGGTGTTCATCAGGCGAATGGTGTCTTATGTGGTGATTGGGCTCCAGGCGTGAAGGTTGTTTGGGGGGGTTTTAGTTCGGAGGTGGGTGGGGTGGACTGGTTTCCAAAGCTGTTATGTATGTCAGCGATTTTGTTGTGGAAGAATGAGGCTAGAGAGTTGCAGAGGTCTTGGGAGGGAGTGATGTCGTTGGTGCCGGCGGTGGGGTTGGTAAACTCTTTGACGATGTTGAAAAGTTCTTTGCTGTTGTGGGCGTTGTTGTCGAGTCGATCCTTGAATGCTGATTTCTTGTTGGATCGGATCAGTTGGTGGTGTTTGCGGGTGGCGTTCTTGAAGGTGGCCAGATTGTCCGCGGTTGGGTTTTTTCGCCAGGCTTTCTCGAGGGTGCGACAGGTCTTCTTGGATTTCTTAAGGTCATCATTGAACCAGGGGGCTTTTTTGCTGCCTTGCTTGATTTGATGGGTTTTTAAGGGTGCTAATTCATCAGCGCTGAAGGTGATCCATTGTGTGAGGTTGGTGGCTGCTTGGTTTGGGTCAGATGATTTTGCAGGAGGGTTTTGTTGAAGCGATGTGAAGAGCTGGACGGTGGTAATTTTGTTCCAGTTTCTCCGGGGAATTGGTTATGGGTGGTTGTGGGTCGTAGTCTTTTTGTAGTTGAAGTAGACGCAACTGTGGTCCGTCCAATGGAGAGCTGTGGTGTGATTAAAGGAGATGTGCTTGCTGGAGGTGAAGATTGGGTCGAGCGTGTGCCCGGCATAGTGGGTGGGGGTGTCCACAAGTTGTTTGAGTCCGAGATTGGCGAGGTTGTCCAGAAGGGTGGTGGTGTTGCTGTCGTTTTTCTTTTCCAGGTGGAAGTTGAGGTCTCCCAGTAGAATGTAGTCCTCGGAGGGGAGGGCGTGTGGGCTGATGAAGTCAGTGATGTCTTCGCTGAATTGTGTTCGGGGTCCGGGTGGTCTGTAGATGAGGGTGCCTCTGAGTGTTGTTTTAGGGTCGGTGTGAATCTGGAAGTGAAGGTGTTCGGCGGTTGTGAGGTAGTCATCGGAGCTGGTCGTGATGCGAATGGTGTTCTTATGGACGATGGCGATGCCTCCTCCTGTTTGGTTGATCCGGTCCTTTCGGATGATCTTGTAGCCGTCCGGGATGGCTATGGCGATGTCGGGCGTTGATGAGGCGTTCATCCAAGTTTCTGTAAGGAAGGCGACGTCCGGCGATGTGGTGTCTAGTAGGTTCCAAAGTTCGATGGCGTGTCTGTGGACCGAGCGGGTGTTGAGCAGGATGCACTTCAGGTGGTTAATGTTGGAGCTCTGTTTGGGGTCAGTGGATTTGGTGTGAGGCCTGATGCAGTCGAACTTGCAGGAGTGGCAGGTGAAAGGTCCATGGGTGTGTCTTGGGGCGGCTCGGTAGCAGTATGGGAGTCGGCCGGGGTTAAGAGCTGAGAGGGATGCGGCGTCGTACGTTATGTGGGTGGAGTGGAATTTACAGGGGCCAGGGGGTCTGGCGCTGGGCGCGGTCCAGGCGCGGACGGGCGTAGACGGGCTTACCTTTGGCGCACCTTCGGCGCGCATGGGTCACGACCGCTGCGCGTTAACGCTGAGCGCAAATGCGTCTGTCAAATGTGGATAGTGGAGGGGGTGGAGCGAGGGAGGAGCAGCTCGGAGGCGGTACGGGGTGGAGAGCCGGGCAGGGAGGCACAACAACAAACAACAAAATGTCAGCAAGCCAAAAGCCAAACAGGACGAGATTGGGGCACAACTATAATAATGGTTATGAAATGGGCAGTGGCACCGGCACAATCAGTCACAAATGAATAAATCAGGCAAAGGCAGCAAAGCACAATTGAATGATAATGAATGCGCACTTTAGCAATATAGCGCTACGATACAAATATCATCAGCAATCAGGCACTAATAATTGCAGGAGCAATGCGAGCTAGCAAAGAGCAGTCTGGCAGTATAGCGCTACGATACCACAATCAGAGCAGGGAGCAGCGTGAGGAGCGACCGCTTCTGAAGAGCTCAGGACGGTCACAGCGCTAGTACAGGAGGGTAGAGCCTAAACTTTCAGTGGGAGGGAGGAGCAGCTTGGAGGCGGGAGCGGGGTGGAGAGCCGGGCAGGGAGGCACAACAACAAACAACAAAATGGCAGCAAGCCAAAAGCCAAACAGGACGAGATTGGGGCACAACTATAATAATGGTTATGAAATGGGCAGTGGCACCGGCACAATCAGTCACAAATGAATAAATCAGGCAAAGGCAGCAAAGCACAATTGAATGATAATGAATGCGCACTTTAGCAATATAGCGCTACGATGCAAATATCATCAGCAATCAGGCACTAATAATTGCAGGAGCAATGCGAGCTAGCAAAGAGCAGTCTGGCAGTATAGCGCTACGATACCACAATCAGAGCAGGGAGCAGCGTGAGGAGCGACCACTTCTGAAGAGCTCAGGACGGTCACAGCGCTAGCACAGGAGGGTAGAGCCTAAACTTTCAGTGGGAGGGAGGAGCAGCTGGGAGGCGGGAGCGGGGTGGAGAGCCGGGCAGGGAGGCACAACAACAAACAACAAAATGGCAGCAAGCCAAAAGCCAAACAGGACGAGATTGGGGCACAACTATAATAATGGTTATGAAATGGGCAGTGGCACCAACACAATCAGTCACAAATGAATAAATCAGGCAAAGACAGCAAAGCACAATTGAATGATAATGAATGCGCACTTTAGCAATATAGCGCTACGATACAAATATCATCAGCAATCAGGCACTAATAATTGCAGGAGCAATGCGAGCTAGCAAAGAGCAGTCTGGCAGTATAGTGCTACGATACCACAATCAGAGCAGGGAGCAGCGTGAGGAGCGACCGCTTCTGAAGAGCTCAGGACGGTCACAGCGCTAGCACAGGAGGGTAGAGCCTAAACTTTCAGTGGGAGGGAGGAGCAGCTGGGAGGCGGGAGCGGGGTGGAGAGCCGGGCAGGGAGGCACAACAACAAACAACAAAATGGCAGCAAGCCAAAAGCCAAACAGGACGAGATTGGGGCACAACTATAATAATGGTTATGAAATGGGCAGTGGCACCGGCACAATCAGTCACAAATGAATAAATCAGGCAAAGACAGCAAAGCACAATTGA
The DNA here is from genome assembly GCF_964261635.1 of Lissotriton helveticus. Taxonomy (NCBI): domain Eukaryota; kingdom Metazoa; phylum Chordata; class Amphibia; order Caudata; family Salamandridae; genus Lissotriton; species Lissotriton helveticus. Next base: position 2,034,749,659 of record NC_136065.1, on the reverse strand, counting down.
ATGATAATGAATGCGCACTTTAGCAATATAGCGCTACGATACAAATATCATCAGCAATCAGGCACTAATAATTGCAGGAGCAATGCGGGCTAGCAAAGAGCAGTCTGGCAGTATAGCGCTACGATACCACAATCAGAGCAGGGAGCAGCGTGAGGAGCGACCGCTTCTGAAGAGCTCAGGACGGTCACCGAAGCCCGAACGAAGAAAAATTCAGTGCGATAGAATATTAGATGCTGGCGGCGATCTGGGCAATGGAAAGATTCCGCCAATTCCTCCGGGGCTCCAGATTCCTACTCAGAACGGATTATAAGCCGTTAGTGAAGGTGCTCACATCCAGTGGACATGCGAGTGCTACACCTCGCATAGCAAAACTGACGCTGCGGTTGCTGTACTACGTGTACGATGTAGAGTACATCCCGGGCGCCAAGAACAAGGTTGCGGACTACCTCAGCAGGGCGGCGGCAATGGAGGATGCGCCTAAGCAAACGGGCGAGGATAATTACACCATGCCCTTCACAGAAGACCAGGAAGCAGTCATAAGTGCACAAGAGTGGAGAGAGGCATACAACAATGATGCAAATCTCACAACACTTAAACAGTTCATAGTCGCTGGATGGCCAGAGAAGAAACACTTGGGGGCAGAACACCGCAAATTCTATGAAGTTCGAGAGGAACTACCAGTCAGGGACAATAATGTATTCATACTGCAAGGAGATAAAGTAGTTCCGCCAGGGCAATTGGTAAAGCGATTACTCTCAATACTGCATGAAGGACATTTAGGCATAGTGAAGCCTAAGCAGAGAGCCAAACAAGCATACTGGTGGCCGGCGCTAGACAACCAGGGGGAGAGGTATGTCAGGGAATGTGTACAATGCAGACAAGACGCAGACCACTCGGCGACCTCCACTGGGGAAATTTGCCAATACGGTAAATCCATGGGAAGAATTGGCAGTGGATATCCTAGGCCCCATTTTAGATGCGCAAAGTGTTCCCAATTATGCAATTGTGTTGGTAGACAGATACTCGAACTGGCCGGAAGTGGAGGTATGCAAAACCGTGGACACTGACACCGTACTAGCATTCCTCACGGCCACGTTCTTACGTTCTTGAGAGAAGGAATACCAAGATTCATCACGTGTGATAATGGACAGCAAATTACGTCAGACAAATGGAACGGAATACAGATTAAGCACACTACGGTATATCATCCGGCCGGGAAGGGCCTAGCGGAAAGATTTAACCGGGTTGTTATGGGGTCAGTACAGGCAGCAATCAATGCCGCAAAGAATTGGGAGGCAGTACTCAAGAGTACAGTATGGGCGTACCGTATCACCCCCACCAAGACTGGATATAGCCCATTCAAAATACTGAGAGGTAATTTACATCAGACAAATAGAACGGAATACAGATTAAGCACACTCCGGTATATCATCCGGCCGGGAACGGCCTAGCGGAAAGATTTAACCGGGTTGTTATGGGGTCAGTACAGACAGCAATCAATGCCGCAAAGAATTGTGAGGCAGTACTCAAGTGTACAGAATGGGCGTACCGTTTCAACCCCACCAATACTGGATATAGCCCATTCAAAATACTGAGAGGTCGTGACCCATTTACAAGAGACAACGTGGCACGGAAGCAACGAACAGTACTGAGCAAATGGTCTCCAGCCGTTGTGCGCAGCAACTTGGAAAGGGCACAAAAGATCTACACGGACCACTACAACAAGCGACACAACGTCAAAGAGTCGTCACTGGAAAAAGGGGAATGGGTCAGAGTGAAGTTGGCTCAGATGAGAAGGAAAGGCGACAGCAAGTATTGCACACTCCTGCAAGTACGCAAAGTCTGTACAGGATCAGCCCTAATAAGCGACGGAAAGATATGGTCACAGGACAGAATGTCAAGGTGCAACAAAGTGTTGAATTGGACAAGGATAGGAGAAACGCAACTAGCAAGAGAAGACGACGAGAACCCGGAGGGGGAAGAAAACACTACGGAAAAAGAAGCACCCAGTAGCGACACGAGGAGCACCAGTACGGAAGAAACGACTACCACCAGCACACAGAAGAATCTAGAAGACAAAGGTATGAATGCTCAACGGGAGGACCAAGGAGCGGGTGAATTGGAATGGGGGAGCCGAACACAAGAAACACCAAACTATGCCCCACCAAGCAACAGCAAAGATGCCCGGACGGGCACTCCGGTAAAATACACCCGCACAGGCAGGACAGTGGTACTGCCCAAGAGGTATCAAGAGCTCGACATGAAAACTTAAACACTTATCAGCAGGATCAATCATTGGACAATGTATATGTCCTGTTCTTCGTTAATTGCAGATTGTTAAAGGAGGGAGATATGTAGAGTAGCGCTCTAGTGTTCCTGCCGCGGCACGGCAGAGACCGCTGGGAGCGCGAGCGAATGTTGAGGACTGTTTTGCCCAGCCGAGTCGGAGCTGGTGCTGTTCCCAGCGCTCCTGAATATCCATCCTAATATAATAAAGAGAGAGACCAAACCTTTGAGGTGGGTAAGCTCCGGAACCACAGCGCCAACCGGAGCGCCGCATGCAGCATTGGAAAGGTGAGGCAAAGCAGATGGACATAGGCTATACACCGGAGCAACATATACTTTGGAGGGGACAAAGCACGTTGTGTGACAAAGTAGTTTGTTGGAAGTAGCGCCGGCTCTGAGGTGGGCGTGTGCGTACATTTTGAGCATGTGAATAGCGTTCTATCGCGGCGGCTGATTATGCCGTCGGGTGACGTTTGGAGCGTGTGATTAGCGTTCTATCGCAGCGGCTGGGTACGCCATCGGGTGATGTTGACATGGCGTGTGGTGTCTCAGTGCATCACGCCGTGTTGTGGATGCAGAGGACGGCAAGAGGCACATATCGCTGGGGCAGACTGTGAGGCCAGAACTTCAGAGCAGGTACACACGCGTCGGCGCCTGCACATATCGCTGGGGCGCATTCTAATTGCAGACAGGACGGCAAGAGGCACATATCGCTGGGGCGCATTCTAATAGCAGAAATGTCTGTCATACCCGGACAACGTCAGGGCGGGCTGCTAGTATATAATAAATTACTTATTACACCTCACGCGTGTCCGTCTCTTAGTGACCCCAGGGCCTCCTACAGTCTTATCCTGGGAACCCTGGTCGTAGACCGCCAAAAGAGACCCAGAGGAAAATGGCTCACACATATACAGCTGTTTCTAGTTCCATCTCCGCATACTAACTGTACCAACCGGAATGCCAGGAGATAATATGGCATATAGAGTAGGTGGCATAATTGTTGGACTCACGTTGCCTTCTCTCTCCACTTTATCAGCGGAGCTCACACCCTCTCTCGGCTTTTTTGATCACACCCATATCAGATTCACTAATATATACAATATTCCTGAGGCATTTAGAAAATGTTGGAGGATCACCAGATTTCCAAAGTTTACAAAATTCCCGTCTTGCCAACAAAACAACATAAAACAGAAATTTGGATTCTACAGCAGAAATGTGCACTTCTTGATCCAAACTTAGTCCAAAGAAAATTAAGCTTAATGTTACTTTCAATTGTACCCCCATAGTTTCTCCCAAAAAAGCAGATATCGTATTCCAAAAAGGGTCAATTTTCGGACATGACATAAAGACGTGTATCGTCAGCGTCTACCTGCATGCACCTGGGACAGGTATAGATATTGCCAGTGACCTTAGAGAGTTTTACAGGGGACCAATATACCCTATATGTGGTGAACAAATGATTTTGTTTCAGTGGTGCTGATTTTACTACTTTTCGCAGGGTAGCATATGATTTACTCCACATTTGCATTGGATCCCAATTTTCAAGTTCTTCACCCCACAATTTTAGGATTTCATTTTCAATATGTCTTCCTGTCTCCACAAAGGCCCAATACCAAAACAATGTTTTCTTACGCCACTGACCGGTTCTCATTACTTGATCTGAGTTGGCGTCCTCAACCTCTGCCCAGTCTTGCATAGGCCACAAAGAGCTGAGTTGATAGTATTTGAACCTTGTCAACAGACCGTTGGTACAGTTACTCAATGCTTCCCAGCTCATCAAATTTGTACCAACCTTAAGGTCGGCCCAACAATAAATACCTTCTGTTTTTAAAGATTGTCTCAATTGGTCCCTCAAACACTCTGGAGTACCGGGAGAGTCCCAAATTGGTGCCCATGATGAGAAATATGGGATTTTTAAGATTTTCCGTACATACATCCATACCTTCAGTGCCGACTTTAAGATCTTAAGCCTCACTTTAAAAAAAAATGTAGGGTCCCCATATTTAAAAAGAAAACTAATTTTATCTTATAGTACGTCTGTCAATAATGCTTCAAAAAGCGTGCCAATCATTAAATGATCAACCTTATTGGCCAGCATATGAACATTCTTGAATTGAAAGGCATAACAGTAACCTAGTATATCTGGTAGTGCCAATGCTCCAATCTCCAGTCTCCTATGCACTTTTTTCCTGGAGATCCTGGCACCCATTGATGCCAAATTAAAGCTTCCTATTCTTCCCTGGAGTTTTGCTATATCTTTCTTTTGGAACATCAGTGGAATAAAATTAAACATGAATGTCACTTTTGGCAAAAAAATCATTTTTATAAGTTTAACCCTATTGTAAATATTGATTGGTAAATTCGCCCATTTAGAGAGCAAACCTATAACTTCATGACTAACTTTCTTCCAGTTTACTTTTATGATGTCTTCAATGTTCTGAGTTATTTGGACTCCCAAATACCTTATTAGGTTCTTCGCCCCACTACTTGCCACCCTCTGATTCCAATCCATGATCTCAGTTTTACCTGGATTCACTTTATAGCCTGAAATGCGACGGAAGGCCACAGCCTTCCTCATCAGATTTGGGATTGCTTCTTGTGGATTACTTGTATAAAGCAGCAGGTCATCTGCATAGAGGCCTAACTTCACTTCAGAGGAATGGGATTTAAAAGGAGAAATGGCCACATCCGCCCTGATCAGATTAGCTTAAGGCTCAATATATATATTAAAAAGGAGCGGAGAGAGGGGGCAGCCCTGCCGTGTTCCTCTAAAAATATCAAACGAATCTTACAGCCTCCCATTTATTAAAACTCTGGCTTTAAGGCCATAATATAAAGTTTGAATCGCGGTTACCATGTTCGGCGAAAATCCAAAATTCCGCAAAGCCTCCCATAGATATGGCCAGTGCACCTGGTCAAAGGCTTTGGCTGCGTTCACTGCCACTATAGTCAGAGGTATTATCCGAGCCTCTGCCAGATCTACTGCTCACAATAGCTGGAAGGTCAACTCATTTAGTTGCCTCCCCGGAATAAATCCTCTTTGGTTAGGGTGGATGACCTCATGTATTGCTTTGGCGACCCGATATGCAATAATACCAGAAAAGATCTTGTAATCCATATTCAACAATGATATTGGCCTATATGAGTCTAACGTCCGTGGATCCTTATTAAGCATGGGCGGATTTTGCGGATTGGCAATCCGCGAACTTGCGTATTTACGGATTCGCAATCCGCGAAGATCCGCGAACTCTAGCGGATTTGCGGATTTTTCCGTTTTTTGTGTTGGCGCGTGTTCGCGCCGATTTTGGGACAAGTTCGCAATTGCGAACTTACTTTTCGGCTTGCAACGGCCGCGACTATGTTGTTTCTACGTCTGGTTTATCATCACAGGTTCACAGCACCCTCTGTTTCACCACTGCCACCCTCTGGGACACCCATGCCACCCTCTAGTACATCCTCACTGGCACCTATTAGGTTTATTTATCACTGTAGATTATGGTGGTTGAAAAAAGCAAGCACACCTGCCCTTCTTCAACTGCCATCAATTAATTTGTGTTTCATTAATGTGTCAGTAATTTTGAAAGTTCCAGTCTGGCTGGCACCTGCTTCCTTCCTTATCTGTAATTTGCTTTTTGTTGCAGTGAAATTTTTTTTTCACAGGACCTTTATGGTGCTATTCTATGAGCCTGCTGTTTGGGTCATAGCAGGGTCATAGAATAGTTGCAAACTCTGGAGGGGCCCATCAGGAAGCACTACCTTGAATGTTACTAATGTTTAAGTTTGAACTTTTGCACCTGCTCATTGCTTTCATTTTAGCTAAAATCGTTTTTTCTGCAATTTCGCGCGTTTTTTGGGGCGCGAATCCGTGCGAGATCGATTTCGGAAGCCGCGAATACGTGCGAATACAAAATTGTTTTTGTTGCGACGTGTATGTTCGCGTGATCTTGCGCGTGTTCGCGAGGCGCTTCTAGCTATTCGTTTGCCAAGTTACCCTATCGGTCGTACACGGGCGCGGCCATCTTGTTGGCGTGACGTAATTCCGTTTCCGCCCGCTATGTGTAATCTCGCAAAGTGTGCTGCTCGCTAGTACAATTTCGCGCGTACTCGCAAGGAAAATCTCGCGCGAACTTACCCACGCGGTCGTGAACGGGCGCGGCCATCTTGTTTCTCATTCATTGCTATGGTTCTGGGCATGCTTTCTCTATCCTCTCTCAATCTCTGCCATCCTTTGCTTGTTTGAAGTTTTTTTGATCTAATTTTACTTATTATCTAACCCTCTATTTTTCTAGCTCTATATTTTTGTGTTTTCTGCAGCTTTTAGTTACTTTTAAACTACTTTTTTAAACTCTTTTCTTTTCTTCTTCACTATTCTATTTCTTCTTTATCATTTAAGTTTATTTCTGCCCAGACCATGGTAAAGGGAGCCGGGAAGCACCCTGAGAAGGGGAAGGGTCCCGCACCCCGTGCCCGGCTCCCGTGCGGGCGTTTAAGGGGGGAGCAAGTGGTCCCGAGGGAGATCTTCAGCGCGGAGGAAGTGGCGGCACTGATCTTCCACGTCCAGCGCCGCCTCCCCAAGACGATCCTGGGAGGCGGCAAGATCGCGACCGGCTATGGCATCCGGGAGCGCCGCCAGCGGTGGGAGAAGGTGTGCCGGCCATGTACAAGATCTCTGGGGTCCGGCGCACATATAACCAGGCCACCCACCGCTGGACCGATGTCATGGACCGGGAGCGGGACTTGCTGGACGCGCTCGGCGTAGAGGTCCCCGGGCTTGGTGAGTAGTAGTAGTAGTACATTTACTACTCTGTTTTATCCTGCTCTGTTATTTGCAAATCTTTGTTCTTTACCAAGAGCAATAATGCTGCCGATTACATTGAGGTAAATTATATTTCAAAATCTTCTATGCATTTCATTTTCAGGTGCACTGCTCTCCTTCTCAGTAGCCTTGCTTGCTACTATGCTTCTTTGTTTTGTATGTTGTGTTCAGAAGCATTTCATTGGCCTGAGAAATTATGTATGAGTGTACTGTAAAGAAAATAACTGCGTAATGCTAGACAGTAAGGGTCATATTTTCAATTACCGGCGCATCCCTGCAAAGTAGCAGGGATGCGGCAGTAATTGTGTGCCATGCCACCACCACCCATTGGCCCAAAACGTCACAGAAGCCTTACGCATCTGTGCCGTAAAGGCAGCGCATTGCTGGAGTTGCGTGCCAACGATGGCGCAGCTCCAGCAATGCTCTGGGGTACCCTATCTCCCCAATGCTGCATCAAGCCGTACGTCGGCTTCAAGCGCGCAGGGTTTGAGTCATGCATCATTGTCCTAAAAGTGACTGATTGACATCTTGTAGATTTCCCTCAGCCACTTTTAGGATTCGTTCCTGCGCAGGTACGCCCTCCCTTGCGCCGGAACGCCCCCTGATGGCGCAGGGCTTTACAACGTGATGCATCGCCCATATGCCCATATGTGTTTTTTTTTTTAATATATACGCCGCACCAACACCATGGCGAGTCTTTTGTTCTGCCGCTGCGTCAGAAAAGGCACGCAACAATGGAGGAAAATCAGCCGCAACTTCCGCAAGGGACTTATAAATCAGCCCCAACAGACTGAAGTCCAGTCCTTCCTTTAGACAGTCACATGGCTATCAGAAGAAATAGTGGCGGTGGTGGCGGGTGGATTGATAGTTTGAGTATTCACTGATCTGCAAGCAGGATGGACTTTGTCTGTCACGTGTTGCGCACTGCTGCCTGCAGTGCCAGGCCTAGGCAAACCTCTTTAGTAGTCTGTTTATTGAGTTACATAGGAACTTTCTAAGTCAACGTTCCGCAAATCAGGCAATACGAATAACGTAGTATACCACATGAGATAGATCCCGTGGAATAGTTGTCTATCTATTTGCTATTTTTCCAAAATATGTTGTTATTGTTCTTTTGAAATGTTTGATTTGGTTGAAAAATCTCATCCATGTTTTCTGGTTTTTCTTTCTTTCATGTTGTACATCAGCTCCCCCCAAGGGCAAGAGGACACAGGAGGAGGGTGCTGAGGATGCAGGCCAGGATCGGGCAGGCGAGGGCTCCTTTGCTGGCCCCAGTAAGTTTACATTTTAATAAACAGTACATATTTTTTCCTAGCGTTCCTCATTCGATTTTTTCTAAATCGTCTTTGATCTTCTTGTAGACTGGATATAAATTCTTATCCTGCCTCGAATATGACTCCCTGTGGTATTACTAGACTATTCTTATTAGTCTGTCTGTGTAGCTAACTAAGATTGGACATTTGGCAATTCCATTGGACTCCCATTATATTCAGCAATACCTCTATGCACTGTCTCCTTACTGACTAGATAGTGTGGCAGAGTCATTCAGCTCCCGAAGTCACCGATTATAGATCCCCAATGATCTCTAGATTATCGTACGCAGGACAAGAGAGTAGTACGGAGTCACAGCACAGTCAAGAAGTGTCAGAGGCACTCATGCTTGCAAAAATTCCAAAACCTTTAGCTCATCCACTCTAGTCTAGAGGAACAAAAACCACAGAGTCTATTTAAGTGTAAAAGCTTTATTAAAAGTAAACACATTTATTAAAATCTACTTTGTCATAAAACTATTTAACTGTAAACGGAAAAGTGGTTAGTGCTGACGATTAATTGGACACATTTCTTGTGGTCGAGCCGAACTCTCACCTAGTTTGAACTTGATCCTGGTCGTGTTCTTAGGACTCAGGAGTCAAGCTTCTGTCTGTTAGGAGAAAAAGTGGTGCGTGTTAAAAATCAAAAGCAAGCATTCATCAGTTGTGCATAAAAGTGCAGCAAGACAACAGCCTTCCCTGGAAAATGGGACATTTTTACTATGGAGTAGACAGTCACAAATTATTACATTGTATTCTGTTTTTTTAACATTTCTCCTAGACCAAATATTATATAGTAGTGAGTGGTGTATTCTAACATTCTTAAATGTACTTTGTAGGTGTAACATCTGGTGACGGGGCCAGCGCGGAGGTGGCTGTGTTGGACTTGGACTCGGAGGCCTCTGGGGAGGAGGCGGCGTTAGAAGAGCTGGTGGCCGTTCCTGTGGGGGATCAAACGGTGGTGGCGGAAACAGGTAAGCTATATATTCCTTACTTATTGAGATTGAAGACTGCATAGTGTGCTTTCTGCACGGGTGTATTACAATTACAAATCAACCAGGTAGTAGCCTCCTCGAAATGTACTTCGACTTAGCTGTGAAGTTTTTGGTGAGAAGAATCCCAATAAGTTCTTAGACGAACGTGATGGATGGGATGAACGAAAAGCGAAAGAAGGGTGTAAGTAAGTGGGACGCGAACTTGTATGATGGCTGGCAAAGAAGAACGATATGTGTTTGCTTGGACCCAGAGGTGGCTGGGAAGGAAAGAATATGGTATGGTGCATGGCTGGGTCAATGATGAAGCAAGGATGGGTGGAAGGACAGCAGCCTGGGTGGGTGAAACAGAAACTGTATGTGTGCGTATACTTTGACTGAATGGATGCCTGGAGCATGGTATTCTCTGACTCTTACATAGCACATGTGTATCTAGAGAGAGTAGATGGTCGCCAGGTGAAGTAAGTGTTACCTTGAAGAGCATGTACCACCGCACCCGCACGTCCGTCCCAGTGCAGGGAAGGCAAGGAAAAGAAATTGTAAATGTGTCCAATACTACCATGAATAGTAGCAGTACTTTGTATTGCGTTTGCATTCACAGCATATATCTGGTTATTACGGTGGACACTCCGTACCTCTCTTAATAACTTTAGTTTACTTGTAGTACGTCATTCATGTGTGGGTGTATCACTGTTCACTCAATATTAAGCAAAGCACCTAAAGTCATCTCATCTGTCATTAAATACGTCCCATGTGAAGTGATAGATAATCAAATTAGTTAGCTTCTTCAGTTTCCTTTTCTAGTACTCATTTGCACTGTAGGGTGAAAGGTAAATTAATTAAGCAGTAGCCCTTGTAACAGAGTATTCTCAGTGCCACCCGTAATAGAAAAGTAATAGCTTCACCACCTGCATGTACTGGACCGGTACAGTAACGCAAGTCTGTCTCCATCATCATGGTGTGCAACTTTTTTTCTCGGGTGCAACTTCACTGTGCTGTGTCCATGTCATTCTGCCGGCTTGCATAAGATAACGTACCCATTTCCCTAAACAAGAGAGAAGAAGAAGAATAAGACTGGTGTACTGTCATAGTCGACTGTAATGGAAGTCCATAGTGGTCGTAGAATTAGTTCATTAAACTACCACTACTGTTAGAGCAAGGATGCAGAAGTGGGAGGTTACATAGATACTGTCCTCAATAGTTATGTACTGTGCTTTCAATTTGCTACTTGTACTCTGTGACCCAACTTTCGGCTCAATCACTTTGTGTTATTAATAAGGAGCATTGGTTACAGACTATGTCTTTCTTTCTTCATATAGTTGCTCCTTCCAAATCAACAACAAGGAGGGAGCAGGCTAGATTGGCCCGGCAACGGAGGCTGGAGGCCACAGTCGCCGAGTATCGGCGGCTGGTGGCCCTGGAGGAGGAGGAGGACACGCAGTCGAGCGGGGCAACATCTTCGACTGTGACCACTGCATCCTCCTCCGTGACTAAGCCAGCGGGACCGAGCCGGGCTAAGAAAGCCGACCGCCACCGCCAAGCAACCGAAATACCAGCTGCCCCCCACAGGAGCTGCAAGGAACGCCAACGCCGCCTACGAGTCCGCATGTCCAACCTGGAGCTGGAGGTCCTGAGGTATAAGACCTTGGTTAAGGGCCTCCGCTCCGAGCTTGCCACCCTCCGCAAGGAATATGATGCCCATGCCGCATCATGCACCAGCACCAGCACCCTCCAGTAGTGGAGTGTCCCTTGCCCTTTTTTTATAGACTTTTGGGGGGTGGGATTTGGGAGTTGGGATCGTTTTGGGACGTTTCAGAGACAATCGTTGGGGTTAGGGTGGGTGAGGGAGATTATTTTGTTAGGGATAAATAAATATATTTTTCAACTTTATCTGACCATACCTGTTTTTTACTGCTTTTCAGTCTGGTGGGTGGGGGGCGGGGTGTAACAGTAACTTTGTTTTCCTGAACAGTCGTAGGACTTTAGTAGTACAACCGTCAATCTCTTGTCTACTCCGAAATAATACTCCATTATACTACCTCCCACCAAACGCTTATCTTACCTGTAATTTGTGTTAGAAATTAGGGCTAGGCCCAGGGCTGGCTCCAGGTGAAATGGGGATTAACGTTGTCATTCCTGGGCGGGTGACATTTCCTCATTGCGGTGGTACTAGTGGTGTGACACAGTGGCAGTTGCATGCCTATGGAAAAAAAGAAAACGAAACCTTGTTTGTACTCCTTACTGTAGCATTACAACGGTTACGGTACGATCGAGAAAATAGCAGGTGACAGTACACTAGAACAGTGCCATAATGTAGCCTAACAAATGGTAAAGTATTGCAAGTATAACTAGTACTTGCGTTGAATTTATTTGACATTGGCTACTACTACTAGAAGATATAGTACTGAAGCTGAGTAAGTCTAGAAGATATCCTCGTATTCCTTCACCAGCCTGTTGCTGCTATCACCTTATCCTCCCCAGCAAGTGTGTGGAATTATTGATGTCATTTTAGTCAGACATCAAGCAAAACAACACAGCCCGGGGGAAGAGGGTTAGGGTTTGTAAAATGGATGGGAATGGGGGTTTCTTTTTGGGTAGGTTTTGTTGAGAGAAGAAAAAAAAAGCAGAGCATGGACAAACAATAATTGAAGATACAGAGTTTACAGACAATCTTTGGTTACAAACTAAAGGTAAGCACACGCAGTCACACTCATAGAATAAAAGACAACAATGGATACTGTATCTGTATTGCGTATGTTGTTGGAGTTGTCCTGTTGAAATTGGTAAGTAAGTTGCATGCAGCAAACAATTCCTCTTATTGGCGGCACTCCTCCATTCCAGCTGACGCTTCGTCCATCAATGTGGTGGTGACCACTGACAGAAGAGACACCCTGTCCACTGCCTGCCTGGCGGATGTTGACTGAAACCCGGCCTGTAATTATTGAACGGAAAACAGGAAGTGCTATTACAATACCACTGATAAATAAATAAAAGGTATGTACGCTGTGTGGTTCAAAAAGTGACACTTTGATTTCCCTAATAGACAGTACAATATTTTTGAAATTGCGTGCTCTGTCTGAGTCACCTTTTTAAGGATCAATAAGTATGGCCAAAATATTATAGCGGATCTTTCCCCTCAAGGTGGGTGTACTACTGTGTTTTAGAACAAAATTTGACCTTCCCAGCAATGCTCCCACCAAGACCCTTACTAAAGCCAGTCGCAAAAATGTAGAAGAACCCAATCATATCTCCAAAAACGATGCCTAGCAGAAAAATGGTTACAAAACGTACTTTGAAAGTAACAGTAGACCCAAATACAGACCGTGGATTGTATTCAAACCACTTGCCTGCAAGCAAAAGTATCCATAGCCAGCATCGCTCCAACAGTGCTCTACAACAACAGAACCGCGTTGCAATAGAACCCCCCTAAACACATGCAATCCTGCTGCTAGGGCTAACCCTAACGAACCCTAACTTACAAAAAGTGCCAAAACTGGTGTTTCCTTATGGATTTTGTCCAACAAACTTCTAGCCGGTATTAGACCTTCCCAGGAATGCCCCAGGCAAGACCCGCCAACCCACCCGCAAAAAAACACCCGACACAACACCACCAAACAGCGAAAAAGCTAAATCTCATACTTACAATGTCTCTCGGCCTTCGGTCCAAACGCGGCGCTGTGCAGCTAGGTCGTCATCATCATCAATCATCATAACTCCTGTTTTCCACCACGGATTTCCTGAAAAGCAAATGCAATCAAGATTAGACTGTCGCAGCAGTGCTTCGACAGAGACCCCGGCCGCAACCCACCCACGAACAGCAGGAAGCCCCCCAAAACGCTACATTGAGCAAGATGTCTGAAGAAATGGCAAAAAAAAGGCTTTTCCTTAAGGATTTTGTCCAAAACACTTCTATCCGGCATTAGACCTTCCCAGGAATGCCCCAGCCAAGACCCGCCAACCCACCCGCAAAAAAACACGCGACAACACCCCCAAACAGCGAAAAAGCTAAATCTCATACTTACAATATCTCTCGGCCTTCGGTCCAAAGTAACGCGCTGTGCAGCTAGGTCATCATCAATCATCATAACTCCTGTTTTCCACCACGGATTTCCTGAAAAGCAAATGCAATCAAGATTAGACTGTCGCAGCAGTGCTTCGACAGAGACCCCGGCCGCAACCCACCCACGAACAGCAGGAAGCCCCCCAAAACGCTACATTGAGCAAGATGTCTGAAGAAATGGCAAAAAAAGGCTGTTCCTTATGGATTTTGTCCAAAACACTTGTATCCGGTATTAGACCTTCCCAGGAATGCCCCAGGCAAGACCCGCCAACCCACCCGCAAAAAAACACCCGACACAACACCCCCAAACAGCGGAAAAGCTAAATCTCATACTTACAATGTCTCTCGGCCTTCGGTCCAAACGCGGCGCTGTGCAGCTAGGTCGTCATCATCATCAATCATCATAACTCCTGTTTTCCACCACGGATTTCCTGAAAAGCAAATGCAATCAAGATTAGACTGTCGCAGCAGTGCTTCGACAGACACCAAAAATTACACACAAACCCCCGGAACCCCGCCAAAGAGCACCTCAAAGGCAAGCAAGTCAGCAAAAACGGCAAGAAATTTCCACCTCATATTTGGTCCAAAACACTTTTGTCCATTATTAGAGCTTCACAGCAATGGGCCCAAAACCGTCAACTCACCCGCAAAGAAGTACAACACCCCCACAAGTGCTGAGTCTTTCTTCATTGTGCGTAATCCAGCACTCTGCTTGGAGGGAAATCGCAGTCTGGAGGAGGAGGATAGAGGAGCATGTTCTTCAGAACTTGTGAACCTGAGGAATGTAGACTGCGGCACCTTCAAATCAATAAGCAAACAAGTGAAGACAGTTCTGATGATGGTCTTGTTTTTGGGATTAGGTGATTAAAGTTTGAATTAAATTAACTGTGCAAAACAAAGAAAGAGAGACACAAAGCACACAGGAATAAAAGTGAATAAGGACGAAAAAGAAAGTTCTTGATTGATTGTCTCATTTTCAGGGCTCGGTGTCAGGGAATAAGAACAAGATTTCGTCATCATACTCTGCGAATTCAGGCTGGATGAGGTCAGTGGCACCGAACAGAGAAAAAATCCCCTCATCTACGTTGCTGTCCTCCTCGTCTTCATGCGGCGTGCTTTCTCGTACTTTGTAATCTGGTGGTATGAGGTGCTGATTCATCTTGATCATTGTCAGCCGCTCCACATTTTTGGGCGAGAGGCGGCTCCGTTTGGGAGTTACAATGCCACCAGCAGCACTGAAAACACGTTCAGAAGACACACTTGCGAGTGGGCAAGACAAATAGTTTATAGCCAGGTTGAAGAGCTGTGGCCACAATTGTTTTTTGCCATGCCAATACTGCAATGGCTCATCATTAAGGAAGACCTCTGTTGAGTCATTCAGATAGTCCTGCACCATCGACTCAAGGTCATCAACTGTTCCTCCACTTTGCTTACTTTTTGCTGTGCCTGTGACATTTTTTCGAGAACCATACCCCATCAAACTTAGCCAATCCTCCTCCCCAGCCACTGTTAGTGTTGTCATTGTGTGTGGTGCAGATGATCCAGTTGCCGGTGTCTTTAACGGCTGAGAGGTCACTTGTGCCCCAGCCACAGGTGCAGAAGTGGATTCTTGTGACTGCGGATGGCCTGATAATGCTGATGCTGATGTACTGGCTTCTCCTTCAATAACCTGCCGTTCTTTTTCAAACCTCTTGGCTGACCAGGCTAACCAATGTTTGTACTTTTGAACATCTGCATCAGCGAAAGGAAAGAATGCGTTGTCTGCCAGCGCCTTTTTGTAGCGTGGATCCAGAATAGTAGCACAAATGTAATGCTGATCTGAGTTGATGTTTTTAAGACGTTCATCACCACGTAGGCGATGTAATAATTTCTCAGACAAAATGAAATGGTTTTTTTTTTTCCATCTTTTTGAAACTCAGAAGAAACCGCCATCAGTTGGTGCTCCAGTATGCACAACAATGGGATAGCTTTTCCCAAATTACAGTCCTCCTGGCTGACTGCACGCGTGAAGAACTCAAAAGGACGAAGCATGTCTGTCAGGCTTTTAACTATGGCCCATTGCGCCTTACTCATCCGCAGGTCCTCCTCCTGAGATGTAGCCTCTGTCAAGAAATAGTGATCGAGTACCGTATACTGCTCATACAGACGCTCAAGCATGTAGAAGGTTGAGTTCCAACGTGTTGCCACCTCCTGGATGAGTGCTTTCACTGGCATTCCACGTTCAAGTAGCAGTCTCCGCAGATGCTTCCGGGCCTTAAAAGAATGGCTGAAATGGTTGCACATTTTGCGGCAGGTGGCCATTACCTCGAACGCTGGACTCTCTTTATCACTCAAGAATTTTTGAACTACCAGGTTGATACAGTGCGCCAAACACGGCACTCTAACATGGTCACCCTTCAACATGGCCTTAACTACATTGGCGCCATTATCCGTGGAAACATAACCAATCTTGCGTTTTAGGGGGGATAGCATTGTCAAGACCTTTTTGTCAAACTCTTCCAAAAGGTTTTCTGCTGTGTGACTTTTCTCCAAGCCAAACATGGCTAGTGTTGCATGTTTCCGAGCAGCTTTGAAAACTTGGTCCGGGTCAACACCTGCGTTTAGCTTTGCTATAACACCTGAAAAAGAGACCCAGTGTGCAGTGATGCACATGTAATCATCGCCTGGGCCACTGGTCCACATGTCTGTTGTCAGATGTATTGTGTGAACAGCACTCTTCTGCAAAGCTGCCCCAATCGCCTGCAGCACATCTTCATGTAGTGCTGGAACCGCAACTCTGGCAAAATAGAACCGGCTCGGAACCTTCCATTTAGGGCAGAGCGTTGCAACTAATTCAAGAAAACCTACCGCTTCTACAAAAGAAAAAGGTAGAAGGTCCACAGCTAGCATTTTAGCCAGCTTATTGTTATACAGACGCGTCAGTGGGTGGTTGCGTTCATATGGCACGTCTGAAGTAAGCATTGTTCTAATGTTGCCCTGGACCAAGCATTTACGGGCTGATAATGACTTCGTTGACCCAATTTTGCTCGCTGGTGAACTTTTGTGCGTTGGTGTCTCACTCGCTCCAACACTCTTAGTGTGCCTCACATTGGGTGTGCTGCTGACAGGGGTACTGGGTGTAAGGGAAGTGTTTGACACGTCTTCTTCCTGCTCGTCAACATCAGATGAAACATCAACGTTTCCTTGATTTTGGCCTTTCTTGATCGCAGCTAGGTGCGCAAACCATTTGACAGCGTGCTTTCTCTCAAGATGACCACTCTGGCCGCCGGTACCATAGTTGCTACCTGACTTACCACGACTAACTGCAAGCTTACAAAGGGTACAAATGGCAAACTTTGGATTTTTGGGACAAACAGTAAAGAAGTCCCAAACTGGGGACTTGAAGTGTCTGTGGGACCTGGAGGAGGCGGCGATACTGGTGGTGGTGGTCATGAAGCTAATGCCAGATGAAGTGGAGGATCTGGATTGCCCAACTTTTGTACGTTTTCCACTTTCACCGCCACTAATTAAGGTCGAGGTTGACGCAGGTCTCTTCTTGCCAGAAAGAAATATGGAAGCGGGACGAGTTGGTGTACTACTTAACTCCAATGATTGTGGTGTTTCCACTGCCTCCTCATCGACAACATCATCATCATCATCATCACGCGCAGCAGCTCTTCGGGCTAGGGTCAAAATGTCTGTTTGCTGCATGCCCGCTGGGGCTGCAGTGACCTTTATGATGACTGGGTCGTCGTTGGCAGAGTCTTCATCAGCAGCAGTATCCGCCACTTCTTGTTGAGCCTCATCACACTCCATAAGTCTGAGACTTTGGACGAGCTTCCTTTTACGCTTAAGTACCTTTGTTGGATCATGGTGTGCCTCACTCTCAGACGGCTGTGGTGCTGGTTCCCAAGTTTGATCCGTATCATCAGAAGGAGGTGTGCTTGAAGAGGATGTAGACACCACCCTTGATCTCTTCCTTGCTAGGGTTGTGGAAGACAATGAAGGATCAGCAGGAGGAGTGGCTTCCTCAAATGATACCTCGCCTTGATTGTCGATTTCCTGATGTGCCCCTACTTCGGGAGGAACAACTATTGTGGGCACTTGTGACCCTCCATGCACCTCTGCTTGCGCATCTCCTTGCGCTGCCTCTCCTTCCACATGTACTTGGGCTTGTACTTGCACATGTGATTGTTGTTGCGGCTGTGGTTGTTCAACACTCGTCAGATGAGCTACAACAACCTGTGTTGATTGAGGGACATTGCTGCTGCTTTCTTGCGATGAGCCAACATCACTGGTCGATGGTGATTGAAGAACTATACTGGCTGCCTCTGCAGCACTCAAGGGCTTGGACTTAAGTTGGCGTGGTGGTGGTGGTGGCACTGAGCCCAATGGAGCGGGGGGGGTGCTGCCAGCTTGGTCCCCAGCAGATCCCGCTGCTGCTGCTGCAGGCATACTTTTTTTTTTACTCCCAAAAAAAGGGGCGGGCGGCACACCAGTCTCCTTGGTAACTTGCTTCTTCTGCTCCTTACTGGCACCTTTCTTGCTAGAGGAGCTACGGGTTACTTTTTTTGGGGCCATCCTCTTCAGAGCAGGTCAGCAGGCAGCAGTTGCACGAGTTGCAGAGGGTTCTGTGTCCAGACGTGACGTCGCGTGACGTTATGCTGCACACACCGCTGCAGGACTTCTTCCTGGCACTGGTGGTTCTCTTGAGTCTTCTTGTGCACCTAAAAGCAATGGAAGACAGAGGAACATCAGTTCAGTTATACACCACAAAAATTCGACAAAACACAGAAAAATGAGCACAATCCCATGCCATCCTTGATGTTTACATTGAAGACACCCCACAGAAAGACTACGGACATGCAAGTATGCAACACTCACTACCCCTGGGCATAATGGATGAAAAGTAGGCAAAATAAGTGCAGGCCTCAGACACTGCCTCTCCTCAAAATGGCCCCTTACACCCCAGGCACATGTTGCCTGTACCAGCCAGCACTCAAGATGGCCACCACCACCACCCACATGGCCAGTCCACATCAACAGTACACCCCCAAAAAACAGAAAAACAGCCAGAAATCACCACAATCCAACGCCATCCATGATGTTTACATTAAAGAGAGTGAGACCACACCACAGGCACACTCAGTCCATGCACCACCCACCACCCCTGGGCAAAAGGCCACACCAGCAGCCCCCCAAAAACGACAAAAAACAATAAAATAAGCACAATCCCAGCCCATCCATGGCCTCAATTATGTTTAAATTCAAGAAGACACCCCACAGAAAGACTAGGCCCATGCAACACTCACCACCCCTGGGCAAAGGGCCCCACCAGCAGGCCCAAAAAAACGACAAAAAACAATAAAATCAGCACAATCCCAGCCCATCCATGGCCTCAATGGTGTTCAAATTCAAGAAGACACCCCTCAGAAACACTAGGCCCATGCAACACTCACTACCCCTGGGCATAATGGATGAAAAGTAGGCAAAATAAATGCAGGCCTCAGACACTGCCTCTCCTCAAAATGGCCCCTTACACCCCAGGCACATGTTGCCTGTACCAGCCAGCACTCAAGATGGCCACCACCACCACCCACATGGCCAGTCCACATCAACAGTACACCCCCAAAAAACAGAAAAACAGCCAGAAATCACCACAATCCAACGCCATCCATGATGTTTACATTAAAGAGAGTGAGACCACACCACAGGCACACTCAGTCCATGCACCACCCACCACCCCTGGGCAAAAGGCCACACCAGCAGCCCCCCAAAAACGACAAAAAACAATAAAATAAGCACAATCCCAGCCCATCCATGGCCTCAATTATGTTTAAATTCAAGAAGACACCCCACAGAAAGACTAGGCCCATGCAACACTCACCACCCCTGGGCAAAGGGCCCCACCAGCAGGCCCAAAAAAACGACAAAAAACAATAAAATCAGCACAATCCCAGCCCATCCATGGCCTCAATGGTGTTTAAATTCAAGAAGACACCCCTCAGAAACACTAGGCCCATGCAACACTCACTACCCCTGGGCATAATGGATGAAAAGTAGGCAAAATAAGTGCAGGCCTCAGACACTGCCTCTCCTCAAAATGGCCCCTTACACCCCAGGCACATGTTGCCTGTACCAGCCAGCACTCAAGATGGCCACCACCACCACCCACATGACCAGTCCACATCAACAGTACACCCCCAAAAAACAGAAAAACAGCCAGAAATCACCACAATCCAATGCCATCCATGATGTTTACATTAAAGAGAGTGAGACCACACCACAGGCACACTCAGTCCATGCACCACCACCCCTGGGCAAAAGGCCACACCAGCAGCCCCCCAAAAACGACAAAAAACAATAAAATAAGCACAATCCCAGCCCATCCATGGCCTCTATTATGTTTAAATTCAAGAAGACACCCCACAGAAAGACTAGGCCCATGCAACACTCACCACCCCTGGGCAAAGGGCCCCACCAGCAGGCCCAAAAAAACGACAAAAAACAATAAAATCAGCACAATCCCAGCCCATCCATGGCCTCAATGGTGTTTAAATTCAAGAAGACACCCCTCAAAAACACACTAGGCCCATGCAACACTCACTACCCCTGGGCATAATGGATGAAAAGTAGGCAAAATAAGTGCAGGCCTCAGACACTGCCTCTCCTCAAAATGGCCCCTTACACCCCAAGCACATGTTGCCTGTAGCAGCCAGCACTCAAGATGGCCACCACCACCACCCACATGGCCAGTCCACATCAACAGTACACCCCCAAAAAACAGAAAAACAGCCAGAAATCACCACAATCCAATGCCATCCATGATGTTTACATTAAAGAGAGTCAGACCACACCACAGGCACACTCAGTCCATGCACCACCCACCACCCCTGGGCAAAAGGCCACACCAGCAGCCCCCCAAAAACGACAAAAAACAATAAAATAAGCACAATCCCAGCCCATCCATGGCCTCAATTATGTTTACATTTAAGAAGACACCCCACAGAAAGACTAGGCCCATGCAACACTCACCACCCCTGGGCAAAGGGCCCCACCAGCAGTCCCAAAAAAAAGACAAAAATCAGCACAATCCCAGCCCATCCATGGCCTAAATGGTGTTTAAATTCAACAAAACAGTTGTATCATGCACCCCTAACCAACCCTGGTCCTACTGGATACTGTGGCTACCCACAATATAATTTATTTAATGTTCTGAAAAAGTTCCAAAATTTTACTTGCAGCAACTGTAATGCCCCAAACAAACTTACTTGTGAAAGTTGATTTCTAATCCAAAAGTGATCCAAAGACAGTCAAAAAGGCCTCAAATCCAAATATCCAGCAGCACCCACAAAAAGTAATCCTTCCAGCTCCAGATCCAAATGAAAGTGACCAGGAGATGGACAAAGCACTGGGAGGAGCCTGCTGGACAGGAACAGGAAGTTGGAGACTGTGGGGCACTTCCTTCCTCCCCCCCCCAAAATGGACTCCTTGCAAAAAAAAAAAAGCCATGCAAATGTCAACCTGAGGAGTGATTCTGATAAAAATCATAATTTTCTGAAGGTTTATCCTGTTTGCTGGTGATTTTCTTGTGCGAAATTGCAAAATCTCTATTTCGCAAGTGCGAGATTGTTCCTTTCCGCCGCAACTACGTGTTCGCAATTGCGAACTCTCGCGAGGTGTGCTGTGCAAGGTGGCAAGCCGCGAGTACGTATTCGCGGGCGACAAACTCCCGCGGGAACACGCAGCAAGATCTAAAATGGCGCGTCACTCGCAAAGAAAAACAACTCGGCAAACGCTAAAATGACGGAAAGTGAACGCCGTGCACCACGCCGCGCGCCGCAACCAAGCAAAAAATCCGCCGCGAGCGGATTCACGGATTTTCGACAAATTCGCGAGCGTTCGCGGATTGCGGATTTGCCGAAAATCCGAAAAATCCGCGAGCGGAGCGGATTTTACGCCCATGCTTAATCCTTATTAAGTTTCTGAATCATGGTGACTGTTGCTTCAAGCCAGGATTTAGTAACCTTTTTTCCACCCATGTATATCCTATTAAATCTATCTATCTATATCTATACTAATATAATAAAGAGAGAGCCCAAACCTTTGAGGCGGGTAATCTCAGGAACCACAGCACCAATCACAACACCCAATACAGCATTGGAAAGGACAGTTGCAGCAGATGGACATAGGCTATACAGCTAGCCACAATATATATATTTTTTCTTTTTTATAAAGCGCATGGTTACGCCATCTCGGCGTGTCCCCGCGCTAAGTGAGAGGGGGGTGGCATTTACCGCAACAGTGGGCCAAAGAAAGAACGTTAGGGGAAAAGTGGTCCATTGTGGGAGTGGGCGTTCTGCTGGAAAGCCATGGGCATGTGCATAGAGCGATGGGCGCGGCATGCTGGGACTGCCATCCCGAAACGAGGGGGAGTTGCATTTACCATTTGGGCGTGTGCATGGGCATGTGCATAGAGCGGTGGGCGAGGCCTGCTGGGACTACGAGGGGGCGTTGCATTTACCATTGTTGTGGGCGTTGGCCGTTGACGCAATGTGGGGCGTGTAATTTCCGTCGGATGGAGCTTAGCCGTCCCAATACGAGAGGGCGTCGTCCCAATACAAGTGGGCGTTGCATTTACCATTGTTGTGGGCGTTGCATGTTGACGCGATGTGGGGCGTCTAATTGCCATCGGCTAGAGCGGAGCGTCAGGTGGAGCGCACAAACACGTTCGCGTCTGCAGTGGACACAAACGTTCCCATATTGCATTGAGGACACGGCTTCACAGTGGACGCATTCTTCTGCGGGTCCTGAGCCGGGTGATGAGGCGATTCTGAGTCGTGGGGCCTGAGCCGGGTGATGGGGCGATCCAGAGTAAGTTTTAAAAAAAACGCGGGGCCTGAGCCGGGTGATGGGGCGATTCAGAGTAAGTTTTTTAAAAAACGCGGGGCCTGAGCCGGGTGATGGGGCGATTCAGAGTACGTTTTAAAAATAAATTGCCTTGCAAATTGAAAGCATTGCAGACATTCGATTTCATCCTCGGACAACGTCGGGATGGGCTGCTAGTAAACTGTATAAAATGGGAATTACAATGTCTAAGATACACAAGAAAACTTCCACGGGAAGACCATCTGGTCCGGCTGCCTTTCCCTTTACCATATTATGACACTGAGCTCTTATCTCACTCTCCTTAATGTCACCTTCTAAGGTTTTTAATTCGTCAGTGGATAACCGGGGAAGAGTTTTTAATCCAAGCCACTCTTTTATATCTGCTTGACTCAGTGCTGTGTCCTCTCTGTATAGTTTTTAGGTCGAGCAATTTATTGCTCTGAACCTATTGGTTTGAAAACAACTCTTTGACCAAGAGGATTCCAAGCTGGATTCCTCCCAATGCATGTTGTCTACCGAAGCGTGAAGCTTCGCCAGGCGCACGCTTGGCCTGCTCATACCCTCCCACTCCCGCTTGCTCCCCTGCTCCCCCTCCCCCACCCCTCGCACCAGACTACCATTTGTCGCAGCGCTCGTGGCACAAGGACTCGGATAAAAATAAACCTTGAGGTTTGCCTAAGCAATGGATGTGTAGTTTATTGTACTTCAGATTAGGCTGCCGCTGATAAGCTTTTCGTGCTTTTGAAGGCTTGTTATTAATCGCTTCCCTGCAGGCTCAGTTTGTGATCGTTGGCTCTTTTCCTCTCTCACCTACAGTTCTCCCCTGCCAGGGGCTGGCCTGTGCTGTGTGAATCCGATAAGTCACTCATGGCTGGCACCAAGGCCACTGAAGCATGCTTTTTGACTGCGCACAATCTCTGGATTCGCTCCAGATTATTATCCCATCTACATGCAGAACGGGGTCCTTGAAACCCAAAGAGAGTATGGCGCCTGCCTTTGTGAGGAACCGCTGACTGCAGCATTGTACTCGCTGCTGTATCCCACTGTATATAACACAGCACCTTTCCTCTCACATACCCTGCTGTGCGTGTGTTGCTTCAAGGTTGTGAGATTTAATTTTCACTCAATCCTGAATGATTTTAAAACGTGATAAATCCTCTCTTTCTGCTCACAATGTTAGCCAGCACGAAATTATACGGAATCTGGTGGCAGATTCTGTGGTAGTATTACTTCGTTATTTTACACTTTTCACACTTGTTAACCCTGTCTGGACCCAGCTACAATGGGCTCCTCCTAGAGCACACTCTGAGCAAAGGCCAACCCTGTTCGCTTTGTCACCCAAGTGATGTGTTGACACTGGGTCACCAAGCTGCTCCAACACAGCCCTCACTACAGGTTAAAGAGCAGAACCTGTCCGGGGGCGTGGCTTGCGCGCCGCTGCATGATGGCGGGTCGCGCTTGAGCTCCAGGGCGATTGAGGCCCGTTGGGAGCTTTTATCTGCATTCCGAGACCCCCTCTTCAGCGGGACACCTCTCCTTGACGGCGGAATATGCAGGGAGCAGTTTAACTTCGATTCCGGCGCATTTCAGCTGAAACTGAGTGCTTTCCTGACGGGCTGAGGTGACGCTCGGTCTTTTGACGGGCGGCCGCCATTTTACCCGCCTGTGACGGAGATCGACATTTCTCCTCAGAAGCGTCACACTGATCCATTCTTGCCGGTTCAGCAGGAAAGCTGGGACAATTAACCTCCAGTGTCTGTATTTGGTAACTTTTTGCTTTTTTCTTCTTCTTTTTTCTTGTTTTTGTGCTTTTTGGCTGGCTATTTTGTTGCTGACGCTTTGGCTACCTCAGTGCAGTGTTCTGAAGTTTGCGCTGCATTTTCCTTACACTGAGTGACTCTGCATTGGCCTTTTTGGTATATACAAGGCTCTTTTATGTCCTTACTGAGAGCATATTGCATATAAGTCCGCTTCTGCTGCTTATTTAGCTTTGCTGCGCTCCAACCGCCTTCTTCCTTGATTTTTGGTGTGGAATACGCACTTTTTTCTTCATCAAGTGGTTGTTTATTTTTCCTTGTGGCTGTTGCTTCATGGCTGCAACTATGGGACGTTCCTCAACGACTAAAGACCCGAAAGATACTGGTGCCTCTCTTAAACGTCTTAAACAGTTGTCGCCTACGCCTGAGTCTTCTCAGTCTGACACCAATTCCACTCTCGACGCAATATTGACGCACCTTAATGAGGTTCATGATATTGCGCAGTCAACAAAGACTAACACAGATTTACTGCAAGTGGAGGTTTCCGCTATCAGAAATGACTTTAAGGCCCTCTCTATTCGTGTTTCAGCCACGGAGACACGTATCAGTGGTGCAGAGGATAACATGCAGAAACAATCCAGGTCTCTCATCCACTTAGAGCGCTCAATGGCGGCATTGCGAAAGGATCTCACTGAGCAGGAGGACCGGAATTGTAGATCTAATCTCCGCATTTTTGGTTTGCCGGAGGATGCGGAGAAATCATCTTCTTCTATGATTGATTTCTTATATCAATGGATCCCTTCTACTCTACAAATTTCATTCCAAAAAGACTTTGAAATAGAAAGGGCACATCGTGTCCCCACTTTTCGCTCTAAATCTTCAACACAGCCAAGAGCGATTATTTTTAAGCCACTGCGTCATCAACATACGGAGCAAATTCTTGCTCACATGCGGAAGGTTAAGTCTGTCTCCTGGGAGGGCCATCGAATTTCAATTTCTCAGGACTTCGCCAGAGACACAGTCATAAGAAGGAAGGGCTTTCTCAATCTTCGAAAAAGTCTCTCTGAGATGAACATTCCCTTTTCCTTCTCTGGTCCTTCGAAATTTCGCATTACCTTCAAGGGTCGTTCCAGAATTTTTGATGAACCGGCAGATCTCGCCTCCTTTTTGGACAATCAGATGGAAATACAGATGGAGATTCAACGGGCGACTACAATGGATCCTGGTGCTTCGGGCACTTGAAGTGTAGACTTATGTCTCCTTTGTTCTCTCCTCTTTTTCGGATGGCTTGTCTCCATTTTGCCTTGATTTTTAGTGGTGGTTTTATCTTCCGTGTTTGTTGATATATTAATGTTTTCTGCTTTTTGGCTCTACTAATGATATTTTTTGTTCTCTCTTACATATCTCTTTCTCTGACTGATGTTTTTTTTTCTTTTTTTCTCCCTCTCCTTATATGAAATAGTGTTTTTTTTGTTGTGTGTAGTCCTTCGTTTTGTCTTCTTTTTCTTCTCTCTTTTTGTTACTAGTAGCTTGACTGTTGGTTGTCATTTACTGTTAATATTTCATTGATTGTTTACTCTTTTTTACCATTTTAGAATGTCTCCGTTTCAATTCTAAGTTTTTTGCCTTATTTAAAGTGTATTCCCTCTTTTTTACATTGAATGCCTTTAGATAGTTTTATCCCTAAGCTGGTATTTACGATATATTTAGGATGCTTCTCTTTAAGGTTTATCTCTTTTCTAGTTGATTCACCCCCTTTTCTAGTTGTTCCATAGCTTTATGGCCTACACCGCTTTCTGGTTCTTACATGAATATGTTGATTAGGTTATGCGCTCTGCCTATATATTTATTTCTCCTTGTTGGATAATCCTCTCCTTTGATATTCGACGCTAGCCTTACAGCATGCCTTATTATCATACGGTTATGTTATCTATTCACTCTTTGTCTTTATGTTTCCCTGATTCTCTATTGCATGCTACCAGACTTATGTAATTTAAGGAATGCTGATATATGGATTCTTATGCGCTGTGTTTTTGCCTCTGAACTGTATTCCTGTTTAGAGTAGTGCTAAGTACTGATGATTTCAAGTTCTTCTTTATTTAGTACTCTTTTCCATGCTTTTTCTACCCAGTTATCTGCTTTCTTTCTATTTAATCTCTCTTACACTTTCACAAGTTTATGCTTTTATATAATGTTTATATGATTGATGCTTCTTCCACGTATTTTTTCTCCTTAATATCTGTTTCATGAACTGTTTTTTTTTCGTTGGGGCTGATTATACTGCATTTTCTTCTCCTTATGACAGTTTCCTTGATCCCCCTTTTTCACGTTCCCCCGAGTATGAATTTGGTCTTTTTCAGACCTCCCCTCTTTGCTTTTCTCCCCCTTCTTCTCTCTTTTTCTCGCTATCTCTTTGCTTTTCTTGCTCCTTGGACTTCCTCATTGGCCTTCCTTTTTTCATTGTTTTTGTGCGGTGTATGGAGGCTTGTCACTAATATGTTTGCTCTTATATTATCATCTATGTCTTTCTTTTTTGTTCTTCTACATGGATCATGCCTGGTTTAAATGTATTATCCCTTAATGTTAACGGTTTAAATCACCCAGTTAAGAGGTCAAAAATGTTGGACTACTGCAAATCTCTCGCCTCAGATCTTGTTCTTTTACAGGAGACAAAAGTCTCGGGTAGGGAGGCCCTATTCTTGAAGAAGGAGTGGGTTTCGGATGTTGCCTGTTCTGATGCATGTGGTAAAAGGAATGGGGTTATTACGCTGATTTCTAAGAAATCTGGTTTGTCTCTTATTTCTTCCGAACAGGACACAGAGGGTCGTTGGCTATTGTCTAAGTTGTCTGATGGTAATGTTGATATCTTTGTCATGAATATTTATGCCCCTAATAAAGATGACCCGATGTTTTGGAAATTAGTAACCAAAAAATTACATGACACTCCTCACTCTGGTAATCTTATTGTGGGTGGAGATTTTAATTTACCAATGGATCCACTTCTCGATAGAAATTCTGCCTTTCATTTTCGTCCCCCGAAGGCGCATAAACAAATGACTAATATGTGTTCTCTCCTTCATCTTCAAGATGTATGGCGTTTGTTTAATCCCTCTGGTAGTGATTTTTCCTTTTTCTCCTCCCCTCATTCTACTTTCTCCCGTATTGACTATCTTTTGGTACACTCCTCTCTTCTTCAATCCTCCTCCTCTCCTCTTATTCATCCTATTTTGATTTCCGATCATGCCGCAATTTCTTTCACGTTGTCGTCCTTTGCTCCCATGACGAGGTCACGCTCATGGAGACTGAATACAGAAATTCTGTATGATGAATCCCAGGTGTCTGAGTTTTCTGAGGAAATTCTGAATTTTTTTCTTGAAAATGAAGGATCAGTAGAGTCCCCAGTGGTGCTCTGGGATTCTTTTAAATGTACGTTTCGCGGTCACGTCATTAAATGTATGTCAAGGAGGAATGCTGTTATTAAGAAAGAACTCACAGATTTAGCTAGTGAGATTAAAACGCAAGAATCTCTTTTTCGTCATTCTAAAGATAAATCCTGTCTACAGTCCATTAAACAATTGAAATATAAGTATAATTCTATTGTCACCAAAAGGGCTCATATTGGCCTCCAAGCTCAAAAATCTAAGGCGCTCTTATTAAAAAATCGGGCTGGTAAGATTCTTGCGGCCACATTAAAATTTGAAGAATCTTCTCGTATGTCTTCGCGGATTTCTTCTATTAATGATCATACGGGTCTAGGAAATTCCAGACTGGGGAGATTCTTGAAGTATTCCGCGATTTTTATAAGAACTTATATACTCCCTCTGATCAGGCTTCCTTTGAGCAATGTCAAGAATTTTTGCAAACAATTCCCATAAAATCAGTATCTGTGGAAGACAGTTCCTCTTTGAATGGTCCAATTACCTCTGACGAAATTACCGCTGCTATTAAAGATACCCGTTCTGGGAAAGCACCAGGTCCTGATGGATACCCTATTCTGTTCTACAAAACCTTTCTTCCGATACTTGTCCCCAAATTACAATCTGTTTTTGATGCGTTCATTAAGGATGGTTCTGTCTCTGGTTCTTCCGCCGATGCTACAATTGTAGTGATTCCAAAAGAGGGAAAAGACCATTCTGACCCCAAGAATTTTCGCCCTATTTCGTTGCTCAATATGGAAGCTAAGATCTTTGCGAAGATCTTAGCTAAGCGTCTTGAATCCTTTATTCCTCATCTGATCCATCCCTCGCAAACAGGTTTTGTTAAGGGGCGTCTGGCGCGTGACAATATTCGAACATTCTGCCATATTCTTGGATCAGCCAAGAGCTCTCAACTTCCGGCCGCAGCCCTGGCACTTGATGCTGAAAAGGCCTTTGATAAGGTGTCTTGGCCTTTCCTGCGTGCTGTTTTATGTGCTCATAACCTTGGAGACTCATTCATTCAAATGGTTATGTCTCTCTACTCTTCACCTAGAGCTAATATACGGGTTAATGGGGCTACTTCATCCTTTTTGAATCTTCGCCAAGGGACTAGGCAGGGCTGTCCTCTATCCCCCCTTTTATTCTTCCTATCCATTGATCCTCTTCTCAGGATGATTGATCTTCACCCTGATATTAAAGGTTTTTCTTTTGGTCCTCATTGTATTAAAACAGCCGCCTATGCGGATGATGTTCTTATTTTTTCTGACGATATTACACTAGCCATTCCTGCTATTTCTGACACCATTTCTCTCTTTTCCAAGTCTCTGGCTACACCCTAAATAGGGATAAAACTGAGATGTTCCCTTTGAATGCGTACTGTTTCTCTCACCATATGGGTTCTGCGGGCTTCAAATGGCAATCTAAACAATTAAAATATTTGGGTATTTATTTTTGTTCTTCCCTTTCTGCTAGTGCCTCCTACAATGAGTCTCAAACCATTCTTAAAGTACGGCATCTGTTGGACACCTGGTCTCCAAGGCACATTTCTTGGTGGGGCCGTCTGCAAACGCTTAAAATGATGATTACCTCTATCATTAACTTTGTCTCCTCTATGCTCCCGGTTAATCTTTCTGCATCCTTCTTTCATGAAATTGATGTTATTACGTCTAAATTCTTGTGGAATGGTAAAAGGGCTCGACTTGCCTATACATTTTTACGTCAACCCTGTGACATGGGGGGCTGTAACCTTCCTAACTGGGAAAAATACCAAATTGCTTTTTTGGCATCTCAGGGCGCCTTATGGTTTTCTTCTCCTTCTGTTCATGTGCCCTCTTGGCTGTTAATAGAACAATCTTTGGCCTCTCCTCTGCCGACTGCTTCTTTTATGACTACGAATACCCTTTCTATCCTTTTCTCCCGATCCATTATTCTGGACACTATCGCGGCGGTCCGGAAGATTGATAAGAAGGTGGCGGTTCCACTTCATAAAACCAGATGGTCGTCTATTTGGCGGAATTCTAGAATCAAGATCAATATTGATCCTGCTATGGTGACTTATTGGCCTGGTAAAGGTTTATCGCTTGTTAAACAGCTCTATGATGCTCAAGATCAACCTCTTCCTTTTTCCTCCTTAGCAAGCCAATTTGCGTTATCTAACTTGGACTTTTATACTTTCCTTAAAATTAAGGTGGCTCTTGCTAAGCTGCGTCTACATCCCTCCTCTCCCACAGTTACCCTCTTCCAACTGTGGGTTCGGTCTGGTCATGTGGCCTCCAAAATTTATAAATTCTTGTCATCTTCTATATTGACTACTTCGACTGTCGCTCAGCGTAAATGGTTACGTCATTTTGATCATACTCTCACTAATCATATCTCTGCCGACACCTGGCAGCTTATTGGTAAGTTTTCTCTACGTAATAAAATTGCCCCTTCACTACTACAGTCTAAATTCTTCTCTTTGAATCTCCTTCATTGGACTCCTAGTCGTTTACACTCGCTCAATCTTAAAGAAGATGACTTGTGTTGGAGTTGTGGGTTGCTACCTGGTGATTTCCAACATATGTTCTTTGGCTGTTCCCTTTTCCGACCCTTTTGGGACCTCATTCATAAACACCTTATGCTTATATTTGGTATTCAGTTCCAACTTTCTTTTCCATTAATTCTCTTAGGTCCGTTAGCCTCCCCGGTCCCTCTTCCTTTGGATCCCATGGAGTTGCAATTGATGGACCTGTTGTTGACTATTGCTGTGAAAGTTATTCTCATGGAATGGAAGTCTTTTTCTTCAATTTCATATCATACTTGGTGGGCTTGGGTTTCCTTTTTACGCAGTGCTCATACTTCTGTTGATCGTGCTCATCTTACTCCTTCCATATCGGCGGGTGTGTGGTATGCTTTAGACTCCTACATGGATTCAGCCTCGCAGGGGTTGGTTGCGCAATTTCCCTTTGATATGCCTGATTAATTTTTGTTTTTTCCGTTTAGGAAGGTTCTACGGAAGTCCTTTTTCTTCTGCTCTCCTTTCTGTCTTTTCTCCTCCTCCTTTTTTCCTTCCTTGCCTTCTCTATCCTTTTCTTCTTTTTCTCTGTTCTCTTTCTTTTCTATCTTCTCATCTCCTTCCCTTCCTTTTTCCCCACAATTATGACCTGATAGTGTTACCATAGTTACATATATCTACTGATTTTTAATTTCTATTCTTTAATTGACTTTTTATCTGATTTCAGTAGACCTCATGTATTGATGTTTGCTTCGCATTATTTGTTTTTTGATACTCATATGTTGCTTGTAGTTTTCTGACTACAATGGTATCACTACTGTTTGTATCTTATTTCCTTATGTGCTCCTTAAATAAAAAATATTTTGAAATGAAAAAAAGAGCAGAACCTGTCCTAATGAGTGAGGCTCTGCGGCGCGAGCTGCGACACACCCTTGCCCGTCTCTGTACATGGCTTTACGCTTCTTTGTGGCATAGAAAACGATAACATATACACTCGGAGCAGTCGCAATAGGAGTTTAACAATTAATGACTGTGAGTCACAACAAAAAAGCACTTAGAAATGCAAATAGTTAAATGTAAGTACACTACTGAGGTCTTCAGAGATGGGATCTTTTATAACACATTTCATCAGTCTCTTGCTCTTTGACAGACAAGGGGTCGGATGCTTTTACTGATGCCCACTCGATAAGATTTTTAGTTAGGCTTGCACAAAGCACTGCGTTGGGAGAATCCGGCCCACGGCTTACTTACACTTTCTAAATTGACTGTGCCAAAGTACAATTACAGGGTGTCTGCTGATCTCTATGGACAATATGTGGGATGGCACTGAATTTTTCGTACGGTTTAAAAAAAGATTACTCATTACTTGTCGGTGATCTTCAATAATGCTAAAAACAAGCAAAAGTGCATTATGTGGGGGAAAGAGAGAGAGAGCCGTAAACTGCACAAACTTGAAGACATATGTTGCCATGTGCCACGAGCGCTGTGAGGGGGCTGGGCAAGCATGCCAGCATTCACGAATAGATGGTCCTGTTTATGACCTGCTGAGCGCGTGAAGTGACGGACACAGCCTGACGGATGCACGACCATGATGGTAAACTACATCTTAAAATCGTACAAATAAAGAAACCAACAAGGTTGTGTCTTCCCCCAGATGAAGGGGTGACACTTGCTTCACCATATGTCTTTTGTATATCTGTGCTGTTTTATCCAAGAGCTGGTGGCAGAGGAAACGTGCCAGCGCTGTTGTGGGGTTGTAGCGGGCAGCTCCAGTTGGCTTTCTGTTGCTTTTGTTCGCTCTACATCACCAGACATTTGTCAGTGGCTTGCTCTTGAGTGTGCCTTCAGAGTTAGTGTGAAGCTCGGAACGAGTTCCGCCCCTCACCTCTAGAACAGGCGCCAAGCATTTTGAACCCCTGACTCCACCCCAAACCCCCTCTCAATCCCGCGCTATCTCGCTTCTTCTCTCATTCTTCCTCCCCCTCTTTCTCCACTGCATTCTCTTTCCTCTATCCTCGTCTCTCTCCGTTTCTTATTCTCATTCCCTCTCTTTTTCTCTCTCCCCTTTCGCACTTAGGGCCAGATGTAGGTAGGCATTTACCGGTCGGTAACGGCCGAATTCGGCCGTTACCGACCGGTAAATGCAATTTGAGATGTAGGGCCCTGTATTTTACAGACTCGGTAAATTTACCGATTATGTAAAATACAGAGTCGGTATTTATACGGAATCGGGAAAATTGATATGTAGGTGGGACTCTTCTGAGTCCCACAAGCATTAAAAAATCGGTATTTTACCATCAAATACTATTTGATGGTATAATACCGATTCTGGTGTGCTTGCACATGTGTGCATGCACACCTATGCCATATGACAGGCAGACCTGCCCTTAGGGCAGGTATGCCTGCCACATGGCACACAAGCCTGCAATTGGGGTGCCAGAGGATGTCAAAGTGACACCCCCTGCACCCTTGTGACAATCGGTATTTACCGATGCGGTAAATACCGACCGGTAAATGCCCAATCATTCCTATGGGCTTCAAAGCCCATAGGAATGAATGGGCATTTACCGGTCGGTATTTACCGCATCGGTAAATACCGAATGTTTCCGAATCGGTAAATGCACATCTGTATTTACCTACATCTCGGTACTTTTATTTTACCACTTCTTAAATACCGAGTCGGTATGATGCGGTATTTAAGAGGTGGTAAAATAAAATGTACCTACATCTGGCCCTTAGTTCTTATCCCCTTTCTCTTTCTTTATTCTCAGCTCTCCTCTCTCTCCATCTCTCACTATCTCTCTCTTTGCCTAGACTGCCCCGAAATCAATTACGAGCGCCTCTAATAGTGCTCCAGAGCCTCCCCGCAGATAAAGCGATACAAAAGGCCCGGGGATGATAACGATGTCAAAACTGTATCTGTATTGTGAGTACTGCTTGTCAGCTATCCCCGTTATCATGCAGGGACGCTAATGCCGTGACGAAATTTTGGATGCCTCTTATAAATAGAAAGGTGTTATATAAAGCCTTGGAGTACTTTAAAATTATCCGCTACTTGGAACTTAGCGATAGGAGATTAACTACCTAAACATGGGGAATTGTTTAACCTCTGAGGCGGAAGCCGGAGGTGCTACTTCGTCCGTTTTTAAAAATTGCTGAAACTGTGCTAATTTGAGTTTTTAAAATTATTGCACCTACCCCAAGCTACTACAATCACTTTCCCGCCAAGCAGGCACCCACAAACAGCGGATCATAGCGCTGTGGGAAGGAAAACATTACATGGACGCCATCGCCGGTAACGCGAGGCCACGCCCACCCGCTAGGCCACGCCCACCCCCTCACCATAAATGTGTGTCCCACGTAAGCGCAGCGGACGAGCGCAGCGGGAGCGCCGTTTGCGCGCCAAAGGCGCGCCTAAGGCAAGCCCGTCTGGGCCCGTCCGGGCCCAGCCGGACCCGGACCCAGGCCCAGTTACTCTGCCGGTCTCACCGCTCAAGCGCCTGGTGTACACAAGTTATACGCTCCGGGCTCTTCACCTGGAAAAAAAGCCGGAATGTCTCTACATTCATGTAGAAGGCAAACCCTATACCAATTGCGCACGCTGTAATCCAGGCACCCATACCCCGGCCAGGCCAGAGCTACAGATGGGCCTTCTCAATTGCCGTTCCCTCCCCAAGCATGCACTTGAAACCAATTTGCTGATACAAGACCACTGCCTGGATGTACTGTTTCTTACAGAAACCTGGCTTTCGGCAACTTCTGACTCCGACATCGTCAACACTCTCCCTCCGGGCTACCTGATTAAAACCCTGCACAGACCCAAAGGGAGAGGAGTGTGGAAAAGTCAGCCCATAACGCACCTGATGCCCAGGCTGCTGGCGCAGGATACCTCTTAGTTCCCATCTTGAACAATTACCAAATAAAGAGACGGGCGCTGAAAGCAGGAAAACAAGAACAGAGTTTTATTTCTCATGAGGAGAGCCTGTCATTTCGGACACTCGCATAGTGTCTTCAGGAGGTGCTCTAACAAGTTTCTCTGAGGCTTCGTCTTTTATACACATGTTTATGATGCACAAACATTCCTTATTGCAAAAAAGACGCTTTGAAGTAAGAAAAGCATGCTTGGAATCCCAGCTTCAGGCCTATTCCCATAGTAGTCGCTCAGATGTCATCCTCCCCTCCTGAATGTAACAAGAGATTGTGATCTCTCAGCCGGACATTCCTACAGGACACGAGGGCAGGAGGGGGTGATCAGATCAAAGGTTGGGCAGGCGATAAGATCGGGCACTTCGGTTGGTGTATCATGGTTTTGTGTTGCTGGGCAGAAAGGGGGGGGGTGTACATCCACGAGGCTTGGTCTTAGGACTTGGGACCGGGTCGAAAGGCCAAGTGCAGCTGGGGGGGCTCGTCAGCAGAGGGGAAGGGTGTTCTTGGGAGGAAATGGGGGGGGGTGTGGGTCAAGCAGGAGTGTTACTTCTAGAGCAGGGTCACGCAGAGGGAGAGGGTTTTATGGCCGATGCATGAGCAATGCGCGCGGAGAGGGGTGCCGGGGGTTTAACAAACGGGCAGAGAGGCCATGGAGCCTAAAATGGCTGTCGTGTACGTGTGTGCATGGGTCTATGCTGGCGGGATGACACAGTCAGTGTTTCGCGATATCCGTTCTGCATACAACAAGGGGTACAGTGAACACAAATGAACGCCGCTTATGTACATATACATCGCCATTTTCAACAGTCGCCGCTTTTTTTACATAAGCTAGTTCATTTCTATACAGTCCATACTATTGGCGGAATGCGGTACATATGTTTTTACATTTGTTGGGTTATTCATACAAGTCTAGAGATCGGCATAATACCTAGTCGGGGTCGATCAAGAAAAATGTTCCGACACATTATAGAATCAGGTTCCGACTTTCTCTCCGGTGACATCAACATACAGTAAAAAGTGCTTATACCTTCGGGTCTTGTCAGTGCTATAAGAGACTTTTGGAAAACTAAATACATGAGTGACCGATGTAACATTTTTGAAAGCAATACAAATATGGTTGAGGGAGGAATTCAGTTCGATACAAGCAATTAGTCAAGGGGTGGGTAGAAAGTTCAGGAAGGGGGTCTTCGTCACAATGTCTTTTTTAACAGAGTCCGTCTTCTTTTGTTGGCGCTGTTGAGCACCGGCGGTGGAGCTATAGGTCCAGCTCGTATTCATCCTTACGCGCTGCAGGGTGCGATCAGTCCTCTGCTGTTAGATCACAGTCCTGTTTCCTAACTGATCTTCTTAGGGGTGCCTCATGCTGGGCACCTGCGTGTCTTTCTTCTTCCGTGGCAAAACCTTATTCTATCTAAATGTTGCTCTTCTTTTCTGAGTCAAAAGTTATGCGAAAAGGGTGATGTTGTTGAATAATCGAGGGAAGAGAGGGCGGAGTGGGATCAGATCTTTGAACACACCAAGGGACCAAAGGAGCAAAGGATGACGAGCAGGCAGGCCCATCAGTCGGGCTCAAAAGGGACGGGGACTTCAGGCACAAGTGGGTCAGCAAATCGAGGGCTTCAAGGCAGCCCTTCATTCCTTCATCTGCCGAGTTTGAGAGTGGTGCCTCGTCCCGCGTCTCGTTGCTCTGCGACTCCACCTTTGGTCGAGGTCACACGTGCTTCATGATCTGTGGCCAGGCTGTGCGTCACGTCCAGCTCCTCTCCTCCGGTGATTATATCTTTGAATGGGTACAAAGCAAGTTTTAGAAAAACTGGCAGGAGAAGACATTTATACATCTCAATTCCGTCCCCAATCCTAAGTAGGTGGGGGATATGTTCATCGATCACAGTCAGAAGTCATCACTTATGGAGTATGTAGGAGGGCATTCCCACTGAATTCGTAAGCCTATTTGGCGTTCATTCGTGACGTACGTGGAGAGAAATCGGACTCCTATCAACAGTGTATTATATCAAACTCGAAATCGAGTCCTTAGGTAGAGACTCGCCCTTTTTCTTTTTAACCCAAGTACTGACAATCTTATATTTCCCTTCGGGGTCGGCTAACTCTTGCAAGCAGGGGCGTTATCATCATGAGAGGGGGGCAGACGTTAAACATGCTTTTCTTGGGGAGTGACCGTTAATCAAAGTCATCAATTATGCTTCGGGGGTAGCTGATATGGGGCTGGGGTCAATCGGGAGAAGCGAGGACGCTTTGGACAGGGAGCTGGGGTCAATCGGGAGAAGTGAGGATGCTTTGGACATCCGCACGTAAGTGCAGAGGGGTGAGGAAATCTGGGCATTGGGAATTGCATTTCTAACGAACTGAAAAACAGAAGACCATTGACGTTATAGTCCCCCTATAAAAAGGCCAGATTATGGGGGGACATCAGTCGTCTTACCTGTCCTTTCTTTCATTTCCAATTCGGGTTCTATCGTTTTGCAGAAAGGAGAGGTAGTAATATGGCAAGTTACAATCGTTTTAGTTCCTGTCAATTTTGCCGAACACCTTTGTGTTCGAAGAGACCCAATTAGGTGTGTGCCGGTGGGGCACAACGTTACCACACAAGGGAGGAGGGAACAGGGGGACCCTCAGAGAGAGAGAGAGAGAGAGAGTCGCCCGCACTCTAAACAAACCATTTGGTACACGTATGACATGGAGAGAGAGAGAGAGAGAGAGAGAGAGAGTGAGAGAGAGAGAGAGAGAGAGAGAGAGAGAGAGAGAGAGAGAGAGAAACGTGTACAATAATGGGCCATTCAGTGCGCACACAACACAGAACAGCAGGGGTTAAGTAATACGGAAACACAGGCAGAGGGATGACGTAGATCCATACATTACGTACACACATACCCAGGTGAGGGAGACAGTACATGTATTATATACAAAAATCCAAGACAAAACATAGAACAGTTATTGGCCATAATGATCTCTTCCTGTATGCTGTGCATCCTTAGCATCCTAAGCTCTTTTTACCTTTTTCTTCTCTTTTATCGTCGGCTGCCTTTACTGGTGGCTTCGGTTGTACACACTTACGCCTTTGGTAATTGGTCAAGAACTAACCTGATCGGGCTAATGTGTTTCCAGGCTGAGGCAACAGTGGGTGTCAGTTGGGAGAACAATGGGGTAGCTTTGAATTTCATGTCTATGAGGGTGCGAAAAAGGAGGTAGTAGATTTTAAACATTGGCGACATTCCTAGTCCTCCAGGCTGAGGGTACTTGGGTAAACCTCACCTCGGAATATTCTTTAAACTTTCCCTTTTTAGTTAAACGTAGGAATTTATTCATTAGTGCACGTCATTCTTGGTTGTATTATTCGGGGTGCCAAGCAAAGTCATATTTTGTAGTTTCCGCTTCAGGCTGTCCTCCAAGCGCTAAGTTCAGGGAGAGAAATAGTCATTGTAGGCACCATAATCAAACCCCTTTTTCCCATCTCTTCGTCCGCTAGATCACCATTTTTTTTTTCTTTCGTACTTTAGTTGACGTTCCGATGTGACCTGCAGAAAGAGGGAAAAAGAAGGGGGGCAGGGGCAGCATTTAAAAACACATTAGCGCGCATAAACCCGAAAAGGCTTTTACTTACTACATACTCGGCCTATCTCCATGGGATGCAGTCCCTGCCAACTTGGCGTTTAAGCCCAGGTGGACCGTTTAGTGTGGGAGAAATTATTATCGGAAGCCTGTAGATAGCATAGGTCGCCCAAGTGTGGTATTACGGACCGTGTGCAGGGGGGGGGGGTCAGGTGGTACTCCTTCGGGGCGACTTTGGGGCATTTTAAAACAACTTTCCTGATATAGGTAGCATATAAAGTATAGGCTAAATACCAGGATCTTTAGCGGTTGCTTTAGACTGTACAAAAATGAAAAACATATACAACAAAAACCTGGACCGTTCATATTTGCAATATTTCTGAGTACTATACTTTTAACCCTTAACTAATCGAGCTGAGCCATTTCACCTGTATTTTAGTTATGTCGGAAATAGTGGTCATTTATTCGAAACTTACCAATCTACGCGTGACAACTATGTTTGCTTTTTCCAAAAATCTTTAATAAGAATGTCGGTGCACACATACGGGCCTACAACCCCGTGGGCCGGCCACAGAGCAGGCTGGAACTGTACATGTGGGGACACTTATTAGTGGAAAACCTAATAGAGTCGGTGGTTGTTAATTTCATAAAAAAGTGCGACAAGTGCAATAAAATCATATCGAAACTTCAGTGTGAGCGAGTATCATAAGTGTTGAAATTCGAACTTTCAATAATCATGATGCGTCAAAACTTAACAACAATTCATTGTCCGAATGTTCAATCGGTACCCATCTCATGTCAATTCATTGTCCTTCATTGTCCGAACACATAATCAGTACACATCCTATATCAATTCATTGTTCGAACATATAATCAGTACACATCCTATATCAATTCATAGTTCGAACATATAATCAGTACACATCCTATATCAATCCATGTGTTTTAAAAAACTGCATACGTATCTCATGACACCAAGGCTGAGCAATCGGGGTACAACAAGGAGTTGAAAGTTTCATTTGTACCGGCACCATTTTGGGTGCAGCCAGGCAGATCCAGGCATAGTCAAAATCTCCGCCAACTCGTGGTTGGCTCAGAGCCTCTTTCGGCAGTCCAAAAGTTCCGTTAAAGGCAACAGAAAGGATCGGTGGTATGAACCATCAGTCAAAAGGGGGAGGGAGGCAACAATTTTTCTACCGGGTCATACTGGGTTTTCACCGGAACTGATCCGAACTGTAGTCTGCAGTATGTTAGTCATTCAAACTGAGGCTGGCGTCAGCATGGGAGCGCCGACGTCTCGCGGCTACATTTTCATCGTTCCGTGGGCAATCATGGCAGTCATTCCCCATCGAGGGTGTCCGCGGGGGTCGGGGGCCCCCGTGGCTCTTATAGAATCTTCAAAGTCGAGGAGAACACTTATGATGGTGGGACTCACTTCTTAATCAACAAGCAACCGGGCCATCCCTTCACGCCGGGCCCGCTCCTGTAGGGTGGATCGCCATTTTACAAGTGGGCGAACCCTTGTCGGGTGAGTGGAGCATTGGGGGTGCCACTGGGGACCTCCACCTGGGGAGGTGGGAGAGGCTCGTTCGCGCCGCCTCTCCCTCCCAGTGCACCCTACGGCGTCTCGCTTGACATTTGTTAAGGCCGGACCAGGCGATGAAGAAGAGGGGGGGGGTCGGAGGCATGTGCAAGACGTCCCCCCCCGTGTTGTCGCAGCCATTATTTAAGCAAGAAGAGGAAGGGGCGCCCAGTACGTTTCGGGCCGGGCCTCCGGTTGATGGCGGCCGGACGCTCTTCGCCACGGCCCCGGGAACGGGTCCCTTGGTTCATCCTGGGGACAGACCTTGGCGCATTGTGCCACCTCCGGGCTATTCGCGTAGTGGTCCCTCCACCCCAGGCCTCTTGTGGAAGCCGGACCAGGCGATTAAGAGGGGGGGGGGGTCGGTGGCATGAGCAAGACATCCCCCCCCGTGTTGTCGTAGCCATTATTGAAGAAAGAAGAGGGGACGCCCGGATCCCGTCGGCCTCGGCTCCTTTTCTGGCCCACCTTACGCGACGACCTCCGGCCGACGGCTGGCAGCAGGACACGCCCTACACGTGCCGAAGATCTCGTCTTCCGGATGGGCGTAGCCGTGAACCTGTTGCACTTCGGGAGTTTCCAGAATGGGGGTAGGTATCTGCTGACTTGTATCTATCTCATGTTACCGTTATTGGGGCGTGGCAGGCGGTGGGACAGACATGTTTGGAGCAGTGAGGGGTGGCGGAGCCTAGCTGCCTCGTGGCTGCCGTGATGTCAAGCTTGGCTTCTTCCACCATTTTCATGTTTCTTATTACGGGCTTATTTCTAACGTTTCTTATTTCTTAGCGAAATCATGTGTTTTATCGTGAGCTAATTCTAACGTTTTCCTATTTGTAGCGAAAATCAAAAACTCATCAGTGGCCTACTGATTTTGCTTTCTTATTTCTTTCTTCCCTTTTTTTAGCGTGTTTCATGTTAAAGTTTCTGTTAACAGGATACAGTGATTACTTCGTTATTGTTGCATATGTCCTTTTTATTAGGGGTGTCCTCCGGTCGAGCCAGATGACCTACCCCTAATAAATGGTCCGGGTGGAACTAGTTTACCAATCAGTGGGGAGTAGATAGGCCCGAGAGATTACAACGGGGGACAAAGGTCCGCCTTACCTACCCTTCACTACTTGCAAAGATTAGACAGAATATTTCTTTTCTACGTTATTTGCAAACAGAGAATACCTCAAAAGAACTATTCCTTGGACAATAAATGTCCAGACAATCAATCAATCAGTGGGGAGAAAAACAGGCATGACGGATTACAACGGGGACAAAAATCTGCATTACCTATCCTTCACTATCTGCAAAGTGGGCAGAATATTTCTATTCTTCCCTGTTTGTAGACAGGGAATATCTCAAAGAGCAATAATCGATAAAAATCGCTAACAAACAATCAGTGGGGAGAAAGATAGGCATGACGGATTACAATGGGGGACAAACGTCTGCATTACCTATCCTTAACTATTTGCAAAGAGAGAGAAACGTTCCTATTCATCGCTGTTTGCAAATAGGAAATGTCTCAAAGAGAACCAATACTTCAAGTACAATCAATCAATCAATCAATCAGATGGATAAAGCCATCCTACCAATCGGACGTAAAGATGTCCTACTTAACCTTACCCGGACCGGACCGTGTGGGCAATTCTTCGCCTTCCCTTTTCCAGCGCCCGATCGTTCTCTTTTGTAGTGTAGTTCCTATCATCCCAATAGGCTCTGCGCATTGGAATAGTACCTACAGCAGTAAAGGCCTAGACCAGACGTTAACTAGGTCTACTACTGTCGATACTAGACTTAAAGTTTTGGGTTTGCCAGCTTAGCTCAGAGTTCACTAGAAACTTTCTCGAATGTTCAAGGAGGACTTAACTTCCCTGATTAGACAAGAAGGGATTTAGTTTCTGACAACCATAGAACATGACAACTTTGCTCTCCCCTAATCAAGAGTATATCTCGAGAGTCGTGTGAACAAAAGGCAATTTATTTTACTCAGTCAGTACGTGCATTCTTAGTCTCACCAGAATGTAGAGAAAAGGAAGAGACGGGCGTGTTCAATAAAAAGGTGTTATTTATTGATCAGTCTCTTTTCTCATACAAGAGAAATGGATCGATATTATTGCAATACTTATAGTTAAGTAAAGTGCATACATTAAAAGCAATAGTATAAAATAATACTGTAAAAACATTGATATGGTTTCTAAGCCATAAGATGTTTTAAAATGAATAAAATATATTACATACACATATACATTTGACTAAACGTACTCAACTGGTGTTTCTAAATACGCCTACCCCGTGTACCTGACCTAAGCCTAATACGTGGGCGGGAATAGAAAGTTACAGTTTAAGTTAAGTTTGTTTTTGCCAAGTGAATAACTAAAGAATTCTCTGTGAGGGGTTATTCAGTTCTGTACCTGGAAGTTAGGATGAATGAGGGATGGTATCTCTCTCTCTGGTCTCGATATTCCAGGCTGCCTGCGAGGGCTGCCCAGAAACACCGGTGCTGGATTTCTCGGCAGGAGAAAGCAGCGCGTCTCTCAGCGCGTCAGGAAGGCGGGGCTGCGCCAGCGGGGTCTGCTCTGCTCTTCGCTTCGGCAAGTATGGCTGCTCCGTCTCGTCACCACGCGTGTGTTTGCATAGGGCAAGATCGGTAATATTTATACCTTTAAGGTGCCGAGATTGACGTAAGGATGGACATAGATACGTCAATAAGGATGTCATACGACTTGCTCGTTAGCACATTCTTTTACTGAAGTTCTCGGTGAAATCAAAACAATGGCCGCAGGGTTTTGCCCAGGTTGTCATAGGTTTGATTTGTTATGAGAACTCCGTATGCCTTATCAGGGGCTGGAGGAATATCGCTTGTCTAATTAGATCGCAAGCGTTATGACCTAATCAGATAACACGTTCCTGTGCCGTAGTGTGACTGCGTCAGATAACGGTATCTGCATCATGGGGATTTTCTGCCTCATGGGCTGATTACTAGTTAACTTGTTAGTTTGCTAACCAGAATAGGGTCAGGAATGGGGGGATCGATTCAGAACCTATAGGAATACATCACACTTTCTCCATGTTTTTTATTTTTCCGCAGCATTCCAGTGGGATTCCAGTCAGGACAGTAGGTCACTTGAGAGAGGTCCGTTCGGAATCGGTGAAGTTCATTCAATCGGCAGCCGGACGAGGGCCCTCTCAAGGCAGGTATACTCCAATCGTTTAGATGTTCACCCCATCGTCTGGACCTCTCTTATCGGACCTTATGTCGCTGATGGACCCCGCGTTGGGACGCCAATTGTGGAAAAGTCAGCCCATAACGCACCTGATGCCCAGGCTGCTGGCGCAGGATACCTCTTAGTTCCCATCTTGAACAATTACCAAATAAAGAGACGGGCGCTGGAAGCAGGAAAACAAGAACAGAGTTTTATTTCTCATGAGGAGATGGGGGGGGTGTGGGTCAAGCAGGAGTGTTACTTCTAGAGCAGGGTCACGCAGAGGGAGAGGGTTTTATGGCCGATGCATGAGCAATGCGCGCGGAGAGGGGTGCCGGGGGTTTAACAAACGGGCAGAGAGGCCATGGAGCCTAAAATGGCTGTCGTGTACGTGTGTGCATGGGTCTATGCTGGCGGGATGACACAGTCAGTGTTTCGCGATATCCGTTCTGCATACAACAAGGGGTACAGTGAACACAAATGAACGCCGCTTATGTGCATATACATCGCCATTTTCAACAGGAGGGGGACTGGCAATAATCCATAAAGAACACCTTATCTGCAGAACTAGCAATGCAAGCATTGACGACTGCGAAAGTTGCCACTTCAGTCTCCAAATTTCCCCTGCTCACTCCATAACGGGTTTGCTGATATATCGACCTCCGGGTCTACCAGGAAAATTCATCAACGCCCTTACGGAGACGGTGGCACAACTAGCTTCCTCCGCCCCCAGCTTTCTCCTAGTGAGCGACCTTAACATCCACTTTGGAGAGTCGACAGACTCCATAGCACTCGATTTATTGCATGACCTGCGGTCATTTAACATTCGGTTGGTCAATAAGGGACCCACCCACGACAAGGGCCATCTTCTGGACCCCGTCCTGACCAACATTACGGACATCACCACTAGTCCCTCTCTCCCCCTCCCTTGGACAGATCATTTCCTAATCCCTTTTTCCTGCTCTCTATTCACAGCCCCCCCACAACCGCCCAAAACCCGAGTCACCGATCGACGCTGGCACAAACTTGTCCCAGAGGAATGGGCCAACACCCTTGCTAATTCTATACCGACTCTCTCCGGTGACCCTATCATCGCTGATGATCAGTTCAATCTCTGGATCACATCCTCACTGGATCATCTCCTCCCCATAACAACTACTCTTAAACATTCCAAGCGAGTCACCCCCGCTCTTTGGTACACTCAAGAGCTTAAAGTCCTACGACAGGAATGCAAGAAAACGGAACGCTCCTGGAGGAAGGATAAGACTAAGGACAAAAAGGACGCCTACCAAACCGCTCTACAAACTTATAAAACCTCCCTCCGAAAAACTAAAAGTCTATTCTTTCAAAAAAGAATAGAACACTCCGCATGCTCTAGTAAGGAATCTTTCACCATTCTAAAAGAGCTCCTCAAAGTCCCCGACTCCGGACCCAGAATTCCACCGGACCCCAAGGCTGATGAGGAAAAATGCTATAAACTAGCCAATTTCTTCACAGATAAGATCCAGAAAATCCTCGACTCAATTCCAACCACTAATATGTGGGAGGATAAAGAGATCAATAACACTCCTATCATCCCCTGTCTCACCTCTTGGGGACAAGTGACCATCGAGGAGGTCGAAAGCATGCTCAATAACATCAAAAGCGGCTCCCCCAGGGACCCTGCGCCGTTACGCTTCCTTAAAAGAGTAGCATCCACAATCATTCCCCCCCTCACTCAGCTCATCAACGCTTCGCTGGAGCAGGGAGTTGTCCCTCCCAATTGGAAAGAGGCAGTTGTCAAGGCGTTATTGAAGAAACCTTCCCTTGACCCCGCCGATTTGGCCAACTACAGGCCAATCTCCCTCCTCCCGGGAACTAGCAAAATTGCCGAAAAGCTGGTAAACAGAAAACTCTCAGAGTTTCTGGAAACCAATGATCGGTTGAAAAAATCGCAGACAGGATTCCGCCCAGGGCAGGGCACCGACATCGCCCTCCTGGTAGCGGTGGAAGAGGCCAGAGCACTGC
This sequence comes from Lissotriton helveticus, assembly GCF_964261635.1. Lineage (NCBI taxonomy): Eukaryota > Metazoa > Chordata > Amphibia > Caudata > Salamandridae > Lissotriton > Lissotriton helveticus. Next base: position 2,034,705,386 of record NC_136065.1, on the reverse strand, counting down.
TCGACGCTGGAGGATCAGTGGCAGTGATCCTCCTCGACCTCAGTGTGGCCTTCGACACCGTTAACCACCAACTCCTGATTCATCGTCTCAGGAGTGTCGGCGTGGAAGGAAAAGCACTCTCCTGGCTATCGTCCTTTCTGGGCCATCGGTCCTTTCAAATCTGGGAGAACAACACCCGCTCCTCCGAAAAACCCCTTCAGTGTGGCGTACCTCAGGGCTCCTCCCTGAGCCCCACATTATTTAACATCTACATGTCCCCACTGGAGGAGGTCATCATCCCATTCGGAGTAAGCATCGTCAGCTATGCTGACGATACACAACTAGTGGTCTCCCTGTCTCACCCAAGCCAACAACCTGCGGACCTCTACAATTGTCTGACACAGATATATGGATGGATGAACCGATCCCATCTCAAACTTAACGGTTCAAAAACCGACATCTTCCTCCTGGGTCAGAAGGGACTCTCCCTGTCACCAAACATCTGGTCACAGAACATTTGGCCACCTTGTTTAGGCCCGCCCCCAGACCCAAAGCCCGAGATTAAGAGCTTGGGTGTCTGGCTCGAAAAGGACCTATCATTTGCCACACAGGCAAAAAAAGTAGCCGGGATATGCTTTGGACTCCTCAAATCAATTCGGAAAATCCTGCCCCTACTCCCTCCTACCGCAAAAAAATTACTGATCCAAGGTCTAATACTCTCCAGGATCGACTACAGCAATTCCATCTACCTGGGCGCTCCTGAGGCCACCCTGAACCGGCTACAAAGGATCCAAAACGCGGCTGCCCGCATCGTACCAACACTCCCGCCAGAGCCTCAGCCAGACCCGCTCTGAGGCTCCTCCACTGGCTCCCGGTCAGGGAACGAGTGCAGTTCAAAGCCCTCTGCCTGGCCCACAAATCGCTGCAAAACAAAGGACCTCCGATCCTAGCTAAATTCATTACACCTTACAAAGCCTCAAGATCTCTCCGTTCCGATCAGGAATACTTCATCACCACCCCCAGAGTCAGAAAGGCCCGGACGGGCGGAAGACGCTTCTCGGTTCACACAGCACATCTCTGGAACACTCTACCCCGCGAGATAAGAACAGAACCCAACTATCTACGTTTCAGAAAGAGGCTGAAAACCCTCCTATTTCCATAAATCCCCAACTCACTGCCCCTCACCACCCTCAGGTTAACTGTTCCTAGCGCTGGGATACTCACGGGTGACTATGCGCTCTATAAAATTTATTAATAATAATAATAATAATAATAACAAGCAGTACTCACAATACAGATACAGTTTTGACATCGTTATTATTCTTCGGTGGACTGGGATTTTCTTAAGTATGTTTTGCTGCTAATCCTGCACATGACATTTGGGATTAGAAAACCTTACGTGTATGATCTTCAACACACTGGTAGTCTATGGGCCCTTTTTTGAAGTTTTGAATTTATGCCCTGACGAAGTTACGTATTGTAACGAAACGCGTTGGCTGTTTTATCTGGTATAATCACCGAAATAAAGAAGAGGACTTTTTGAATAATAACATTGCATCCTTGATCCCTTTGAGTGCGCCTCCTACCTTTCGTTTATTGTCTAGTGTTCCGATTTGTGCCTCAGGACAACAGGCACTTGGCGTGTGCAGCACCACAATTATACATTTGATAAATAATTTTGTTTTGGTTGTGCTTAACCTTGGTCAGGTTGTCCTGTTCTTCAGGCTATTTGCTTTAGGGACACCGCAGTCACTTCATTTATATCTAGCATTCATGTTGAACGCGCCGTCCACTTCTGGGACACCGCGCTCTGTTTAATTATGTTTTTGTTTTTTACTTTCATAATGAGAGCGGTGCCCGCTTCAGGGACACCGTGCTCTGTTTTGTTTGTTTTTACTTTAAAACTGAGCCTGGCGCCGCTTCAAGGACACCGCGTGAAGTGTCTTTATATATTTTTTTAACTTTAACACTGAGCTCGGCGCTGGCTTCAAGGACACTGCGCTCAGTTTTAAAGTACACAAAAACGAGCGCGGTGTCCTTGAAGCGGCGTTACGCTCAGTTTTAAACGTAATCATTTGCGATGCATTGGGTCTCGCATTTACGCTAGTTTAAGCTAATGGGATTGTAAATGACAATGCCTTTTATTTATGCTTTAAAAAACTAAAATAATAGTCATTGTCATTTACAATACCAATAGCTTGAACTCGCATTTGCGAGAGTTTGAGCTATTGGCATTGTAAATGACAATGCCTTTTATTTATGCGTTTGAAAACTTGCAAGCTGTACTTATAGCCCTTTCTTATGAGAAGCAAAGCTGGCAGTCTCTTTTACTGACAGCCTTGCTTCTCGTAAGCAAGGACCATATGTACAAAGTGCATGTTTATGCAACGCTTGCACGTTTTCAAAACAAATGAATAAAAGGCATTGCCATTTACAATGCCAATAGCTCAAACTCTCGCAAATGCAAGACCTATTGCATTGCAAATGCTTGTTTAATATATCTACAAGCCTCCTTACACATATATCTGAGTTAACATTCAGAAGGGCACCAGATTCTTCACTAATCAACTCTTGTATTGTATTTCTTGCCCTATCCACTTTTACTTTCCAGGCTAATAGAGGCTGTGTGTTCATGTTGAAGTGTTTCCACTTACCACTGAGCACAACACATACTAATACCAGGGATCTCGATCTAGTTTAAATAATATTTTTCCTTGGTGGTTGTCATCTTATCAATGTTGGCAGGGGTTTATTGTCCTCCTGCCCAGGCTTGGAGACAAGATTTGGTTTGTCTAATCTCTATAATTACGTACTATACATGTTCTTATATTTCTAATTGGCCTTTCTCCTCTATCCCGTTGGGTGCTCTGCTGGTATTGGGTCAGTTTAGTTGACCCACCATATCTCTTCACCCCCCCCCCCTTCGTCTGAACTGGGACAATATTTTACAACCCAAATTGTCACACCCCTGCAAACTTAATTCAGCAAATATGGGTATGAATTTTTAACTTGTTCCATGTTTTAGTGTAAAGGTGTTAGTGCTTGGTCTATTTATTAGTTACTTACGTTTACAATCTTTATTTCTTCAAGACACGGTAGGGGAGCACTGGAAAAAGATTGGATTGTTATTCGAACCAGGTATAATCTTTGGTTTCCCACACACTTGGGTAATTTCTTTCTGTAAAGCCATGTAGAGTTTGGATATGGGCACTTATTTGTGTAGGTCGTTACCTTTTTGGGTTTTCACCCTCTATGCTACCTGCATATTAAAGACACACTCTATTGCATATATGTTTATTGTAGTCATGTCAGCCCTTCCTTTGTTAAAGATGATATAATTTCCTAGTTATTCCCCTGCCCTCCCTTACATTTAACCTTTTTGCACCCTGAAGAAGGTGGTAGACTGCATTTGGATTTCAAACCGAAACTAAACTGAATCAGGTGCTGTATAAAGACAACATCCAGCAAGCAAGCAAAGCATTTAGATTTCATACTGAAACTCATGTCGATTCCTCAAGACTGACCCTGGTGATACCACTTCTGAACTGGATTTGTTGCCTGTGCTGTCACAGAGACAGAAGGCCTGCTCCAGGCATGCCCCTACATGATACAGACATGAGAAAAGTTTCTGCATTCTATCGTCTTTGCAGGTTATTGATTGGTCTACCATAGCTATTGGCTGGCGGGAGGTCTACTGTTTTGCTGAACCTTATTTTTGCAGGCTACAGAACTCTGTGCTCTTTACCCCTGCCAGCCAGTAGTAAAGTGATTGTACTCCTCCTTTCAACACTAAAGTTGGTATACAGCTGATTGGTCTGTCTAATTTCCTATAGGTCCCTAGTAAATTGTACAAAGTATACCCCCGGCCTGTAAATTGAATGCTACCATTGGACTGAAGCACACATTTTGACATCCACTACAGTTGCACTATTAAGCAGGTCTCCAGGTTTACCATTGTAGTCTGGTGTGGCATGGTGAGCAAAAGAATGATGGATTTAACCCATATCTCTTGACTGCGGTTGAATGTTTTGATTACTTCTGCATTCCTTCCATCAATTGTGTGTCTTTTACCATTGTAGTCTGGCCACGTAGTTTTAAACTGGAAATTCGTCTTGTCAAAATAACTCCTTTTGACCGACCTAATCTTTCTTTATAAATATTAACTAGCAGCCCGTCCCGACGTTGTCCGGGGATGAAATCGAATGTCTGCAATGCTTTCAATTTGCAAGGCAATTTATTTTTAAAACTTACACTGAATCGCCCAATCACCGGGCTTAGGCCCCGCGTTTTAAAAAAAACGTACTCTGAATCGCCCCATCACCGGGGTCAGGCCCTGCGTTTTTTTAAAAACGTACTCAGAATCGCCCCATCACCCGGCTCAGGCCCCGCAGAAGAATGCGTCCACTGTGAAGTTGTGTCCTCAATGCAATATGGAAACGTTTGTGTCTGCTGCAGACGCGAACGTGTTTGTGCGCTCCACCTGATGCTCAGCTCCAGCCGACAGCAATTAGACGCCACACATCGCGTCAACATGCAACACCCACAACAATAGTAAATGCAACGCCCACTTGTATTGGGACGACGCCCACTCGTATTGGGACGGCTCGGCTCCATCCGACGGAAATTACGCGCCCCACATCGCGTCAACGGCCAACGCCCACAACAATGGTAAATGCAACGCCCCCTCGTAGTCCCAGCAGGCCGCGCCCATCGCTCTATGCACATGCCCATGCACACGCCCAAATGGTAAATGCAACTCCCCCTCGTTTCGGGATGGCAGTCCCAGCATGCCGCGCCCATCGCTCTATGCACACGCCCATGCACACGCCCATGGCTTTCCAGCAGAACGCCCACAACGGACTACTTTTCCCCTAACGTTCTTTCTTTGGCCCACTGTTGCGGTAAATGCCACCCCCCTCTCACTTAGCGCGGGGACATGCCGAGATGGTGTAACCATGCGCTTTATTTATTTATTTATTTATGTTCTTGTATACCGCAGGACTCGACCCCCGGAGGGGTATCTCCACGCTTACCCTTTTACCAGGAAACCTAATCATGATCATGAACTGTGAGGGAATCGATGTGTTGATATCTTAACAGGCCGGAAATAGATACGTTTTTAAAGTCTTCCTGAAAGACTGAAGTTGGTGATTTGTTTCAAGGTGGGGGGGAGTGAGTTCCATAGAATGGGGCCTTTATAAGAGAGGGCTCGACCTCCCTGCCTAGCTTTTTTAATCCTTGGAACCTGGAGCAGTTGCTGATTACTAGAGCGCAGAGTGCGCCCAGGACTATAGGGGTTGAATTTTTCTTTCAAATATTTAGGTCCAGTGCCAAACAGACATTTGTGTATTGTGCAGCAGATTTTAAAATGTATACGCTGCCTAACCGGCAACCAATGATTTTTGTCCAGGAGAGGACGTGAAGCAGTCCTTGGCTGAGCATTGAGAACAAGTCTCGCTGCAGTATTCTGGACCACTTGTAGTCTCTGCAGTTGTTCCTCATTGGCCGAGATGAACAGGCCATTGCAGTAATCTAGTCTGCTGATTACCAACGTCTGGACAAGTGTTTTCCTATAGGTATCAGATAGGAATGGAAAGACACATCGTAGCAGTCCGATGACACGGAAACAGGATCCTGCTACTAGATTTGTGTGTTCTTTGAACAAAAGTGCCTTATCAAGCTGCACACCGAGACTTTTTACAGTCTGATTGGGACTTGGTACTGGTCCCAAATCCGGGGGCCACCATTCTGGAGACCACAAAAAGGTGGCCTCCCCGAACAGCATGACCTCCGTCTTGCATTTATAAAAAAGTTTTTTTTTTTTTAAAATGTATATGGTGGCCAGCTGTATAGCCTATGTCCATCTGCTGCAACTGTCCTTTCCAATGCTGTATTGGGTGTTGTGATTGGTGCTGTGGTTCCTGAGATTTCCCACCTCAAAGGTTTGGGCTCTCTCTTTATTATATTAGTATAGATAAGACCCCTCCACGTAGGCCATATTTAAAAGTAGGACAGGTGAAGGTTTACTGTTCCACATGTTAGTACAGTGAAAAAGGTCCAAAACCTCTTTTCACTGTAGCACAGATGGATTGCTCCATAGTAAAACACTGGGTTACACTATTACATCTAATAATGCTAATTGCTGTTTGGGAGAAGATAGCAAAACAATGCAAGAACTCTTTTAAAGAGACATTCACTCTCCAATGTAATGGTATAATCACATTTTGTATAACTGTTAAGTAAAATGTACTTTTAGAAAGTTACATTTTTCCTGCCTGAGTAGATCCCTAGAGGACTGAGGCTGCTCTCTTCTTCCAAGGACAAAGATGGGGACTGCAAGGGTTATAAAGCTGACCTATACAAGCTACAAGAAACCGTTCTGAAACTGCCCACTTGATCAGTGGCAACTAGGCCTGGATTGGACTCTGCCTGACACCCAGTAAGTCTCTAATTGCCTCCTCTGAGGTCCTGGGGAGGAGGGGGCTCTAAAATTGTACTCTTGAGGTTAATTGGAACTTAAAGGACTAAAGTCATAAGGTAAAATCGTTGACAAACCTGGTTAGTGTATCTGGCCTGCGGTCCATTGCAGTTCTACAACGATAATTACTATCATTGGTACTTTGTGCTTTCTGGATCTTTATACAAAAGGAAAAATAATAATATGCAGGCTGTGACTATTTGTCAGGTAAATACTTGGTTGTCATAGATTCTCCATTATAAGACCTTTCTGATTAATATTGTTAATTTAATTAAATTAAGAATCAATGTTTGTTCCTCTTATCTGTGTGCATAATGTAAAAGCAAGACATTACGATGAGCCCCTCATTCTGCTTTACAAAAAAGTCCTGTCCAGGAAGGAGCTGCAGCTTGAAATGCAACAAGGTCTAAAGTTTATCTACTTTAGGGAGAACTAAATAATCTCTCTTCTATATAATGTTTGTGAGCCAGAGTGAAGCCCTGCACGATCTAGTTTTAGAGAGATGGGCAAATGTTATGGCAAAACGAAATCCACCCCAATGCACACTAATGCTTCAGTTTTTCATGTTATAAGAATCCAGAAATGCTTGAACCAACCCCAGGGGGGCTGGGAGGGTGGTAAAGGTTACTTAGCAAAATGCAAGGTAAAGACACAAGTTGGCACTTGAGCTGACCCAAAGTGAGCAGAAAAGCACACCTTATATGCTCCCTGAAGAGTTACCTTTGTTATTCACTTCCTAAAATTTAAGTATCAGCAGCACATCCTGCTCAGCCCTTTTTCTTCAATCTGATTACATTTTTGCCTCACAGGGATCCAAGATGGCGGATTGACACCGCCAGCAGTGGAAGGGCGCTGAGTCGGGTCCAGGTCCAGGTTTGAAGCGACGCTATGTTTCGACACAGGGCACAGCATTGATATGTGCAGATCTACTATATGATTAAGCTACACGACGGAGCGAAATAGCGGAGCAAACTGGACATAGGAGGGCTCACCTCGAGTGATGAGTAGCGCTGCAGTACTGATGGTCACAGAGACGGAGACGGAGGCTGATGTGGAAAATACGGCTGATTAAGTGTTCTCTCCGATGCCTTTTCTCCGTCGGTGCTAGGAGTGCTGAGACACCGCAACAATCACGAGCTTCAGCAGAGTTTCGGCAGAGTTGGCAGAGTTGGAGAAGTCTGCTGGAGTGGTTCAGGCTGAGATCAGCATCAGCGACAGCAGCGATCCGCTGGCTAGGTCTGCGTTCCGCCGTAGCACCGGCAGTAGCTGAGCCGGAGAGAGCGAGCGTCAGCAGCGGGATGGCGCCGAAACCTCCGACGCGGACAACGCGCAACACAACAGTGAGCGGGAGGGCAGGCGTCTCTGCGGCTTCATTGTCGGTGACTGCAGTCAGTGAGTTACTGGCAGGCAAGAAACCCAGCGAGACACCGGTAGGCAAGAAAACCACTGTGGACACAGCTCGGGGGTTGGCTCAGAGCACTGAGCGGGAGATACAGCCTGGTGTAAGCGGGGAGGTAGGAGCTGCAATGGCGCCAGTAACAGCAGGAACAGAGAGCATTGCTGAAACGCTGCAGAAGGGCTGCAAAGGTAATGCAGCAGATAAGGATGCTACCGCTGATATCATAGCTCCAACAGTGCAGGCTTCAATAGCTCAGGCAAATACTCAGGCTAATACTGAGGTACGGACTTTAGCTATAGCTTCACTGAGAAACGGAGTGGTGGCAGCGGGGGCAGTAGAGGCCACTTCCGACCAAATTCCTATGAATAGCGCTTCCATGGTTAATGACATAAGTAGCACTCTTGTCCATCATTCTGGCTCTCCGGTTCCACAGTCTCCAACATTGAATTTACCCAGCACTGACATCGATGCTAAAGCTTCCTCTTCCTCTTGCACTACTACTAATGCTACGATTGTCATTAGTCCCTCTCTCGATAAAGGCTGTGCTGCTGCTGAGATGACAGAAACTGAGGGAATTGCAAGGGATGCTAACATAGACATAGGTGAAACAGATGAAGAATATGTGGATGTTAATGAGCAGGGGAGTAACACACCTCTATGTATGATCAAAGACAAAAATAAAATGGTACCTAAAAAGCTGAAGGGGAAAAGTAAGAGCAAGATGGCTAAATTGGCGGGTAAAACGAAGAAGACGAACACCTTGACAACTTTCGCTGAGAACAGTCCTATCAGACAATGGGTGCAGGCTAAAGGCGGGGTGAAAACCATGGCACTGCGATTATCTGGTAATAGCCCTATTGATGCAATCACAGCACCCACTGCACCCACTGCACCCACTGTACCCACTGTGCCCACTGTACACATCGACAAAACAAAAGCTGGCGCTCCATCCGGTCTTACCCAACCTTTTCCTGCTGAGAAATTAAAGGCAAACGGGGCTAGCAATGGAGCTAGCACGTTCGATCAACTACTACCTCATTTTTTTGCACCCACTGCGATATCTACCGGGGACAACCCTGCTTCAACCTCCGTGGTAATGGACTGTAGCAGTACCAGCAGTAACAGTGGGAACAATGGCAATAATGGGAGTGACAGCATAGTCGTTGATGATATGGGAGATATGCTCAAAGTTACCACCCCGGAGGCTCTTAGATCCCCACTAAATGTATCCGCACAAGCAACGCTCATTGGTGACAATACATCATCCTCATCTACTGGGGCAACAGAGTGGATACCGCAGGGGGAAGTGACCGCCTCCTTCCAGACAATCTTACACCTCCTAAATGAGCAGAAACAAGAGGCCAAAACTCACTATCAGCAAATGAGGGAAGACAACAACAGAACTCAGATTTCTTTACAAGAAATGGCATGCAAACTGGGAGCGGTGTCGCAAGACATAGAAGAATTGCAGCAGAGAGTGGCTGTTACGGAAGAGAAATCGGAAAGCTCTGTGGCAGGACTGAACAGGCATGATCTACAAATAGCCCAGATGCAGGCCAAACTGGAAGATTTGGAGAATAGGAACAGAAGGCAGAACCTACGTGTCTTTGGTATTGCGGAAGGAGCAGAGGGGGCAGATCCAAGGGCATTCATTACTCATCTGTTTCAAAAGGCTTTTCCTGATCTCTCAGACTGGGACTGGGACTCACAGATCCAACGTGCGCATCGATTACCCTTATTCCAGAGAGACAATAGCAGGAAATTCCCTAGACCCATCTTGATCTACATAGGCAACTATCTGCTTCGTCAAGCCATCTCTTTAAAAGCGCGCCCCAATACCCCGGTTAATATTGAGTCAGTCACCTTTTTTGTTAGATCGGATCTAAGTAAACAATCGTTAGAGAAAAGATGGAAGCTAAAACAGTGTATAGATCCGATTAAAGAACTTGGATTTCAAGCTTATCTGCAAGAACCTGCAAAGCTAAAAGTGGTAAAAAATGGTCGTTCATATCTCTTTATGGATACTGATGAGGTCGAAAAAGCAATTTCTTCCTGGAAGACTGGGTAATGTCTGAGTTCAGGCTTAATGCTAAGTAAATGCTGGCGTAAGAGGGGTGTGATAGTCTCTTGTCAAACACAAAATTCCCGCGGGATATTAAATGTGTGCTTATATGACAATGAAGAGGTTAAATCTAAGACAGGGAAATGTGAATGTGACAATGTGAAATGGGCAATACTGTGACTGTGTCGTGTGGACTAATTATAAATACCTGGACTCGATTGGCGCTCCATTCACCCACCGACTGCCAGGTGAACGGCAGTCAACAGGAAGGGGGGATCCACAGGTAAACACGGGGTGGGGGGAGGTAGTATTAGAGTGTGGGGTGGGTTAAGGGAAGTAATGGTTTGGGGTAAAAATTGCATCAAAGGACAAAAAAATGACAAAAATGACAAAGAAAAAATTAAGATGTTTTACAAAACACCGATGGTGATTATTTTTGGCTACGTAGGTAAGGAAATACATAATTTAAAATGCATTTAATAAAATGTTTAACCTGGAATGTGTCAGGATTAAACAACAAAATTAAGCGCCGGCTTGTCTATGAGGAACTTAAGATGTATAGCCCGCAAATAGTAGTCCTAACCGAGACACATATTGCCTATAAAGACAAACAGCTGATCAAACAACTAGGATTTGATCCAATAGTTTGCACGGATTTTCATGCTTCAATTAGGGGTGTAGCGATTTTAAAGCATAAAGGATTGAAATGTGAAATAATCAAGACGATAACCGATAAAGCTGGCAGATGGGCGATAGCGCAGATAAAGCTAGGAGATTTCATTCTTACAATATGTTGAGTTTATGCTTCTAATCAAGATGAGCCTATAATTTTTGACCAAATTAATATGGAACTTTTGGGATGGGGGGGGAGATTATTGTATTAGGAGATTTTAATTGCATAATGAATTATAAATTGGATATCACAAGAAAAAACGCTTTTCAAAGAATGAGAAAAACTAGAGCTGCTATTGTGGATCTGGCAGCAACTCATCTTTTGAAAGATGTATGGAGATCTCTAAATCCCGAGATAGCTGGATATACTTTTTATTCTGCTGCGCACAGGGTATGCTCGCGTATTGATATGATTTGGGGCTCAGGCTTGATTCTTGATAAATGCAGCTGTTCAATGGATATATATCCAAGGGTTACATCTGACCACAACCCGATTTCTATAACGTTTACACTTATAACTGAGGAAAAAACTACTCGCTCTTTCTCCTTTCCACGCTATTTATTTTCTGACGCCATGTTTATAAATCAGCTCAAAGAGCATATAAAAGAATTCATTGACATTAACAGAGAATCGAGCTTACCATGGATAGTTTGGGATTCATGTAAAGCTAGTGTACGGGGATTTACCCAACAATATATCTGGCGACAAAACAAAGAACTTCGAACTTTAAATCAACAAAAGTTAAATGAAATTAGGGATATTGAACTCCAGATATCTGATGCTATCTGTAATAATGTTCTTAACTTAGAAGATTTAAACTTCAAATTAATCGAGCTTAAAACTACAATTAAGAATCTTCTGAGGGATAAGAGCATTAATAAATTAAAAAAATACCATTTAGAACAGTATGAAAGTGGAGATAAAAGCGGGAAATTACTAGCTTATAAAGTTGCGGAAGATCGCTCCATTAATATGGTTAAAGAAATCAAGGGGGACAACAATCAATTATTCTGTGACCCAAAATCAATTCTACAACAGTTTGCTTCTTTCTATCAGACTCTTTATACACCGGAAAATGCTATCTTAGAGGACTGTATTAATAATTATATTGATGATAATAAAGTCAATAACTTAAGTCCAGATCAATCGGCTCAACTGGAAGCCGAGATCACGCCATTAGAAATTAGGGGAGCAATTAAATCCCTTGCAATGGGCAAAGCTGTCGGGGAAGATCTTATTCCTTTGGAAATGTATAAATATTGTACTGAAGAATTATCACCACTATTTGCTGATGTAGTTAGTGCTATTGGTAAAGGGCAACAAGCACCTAGGTCATGGAACCTAACTCAAATTATTTTCTTTTTGAAAAAAGGTAAAGCACCACAAGAGATGGGATCGTACAGGCCTATCTCTCTTATTAATAGTGATGCAAAAATCTTTGCCAAAATACTGGCTACTAGATTAGCCCCGTTTATGTCCCAACTCGTCTCTCCTCAACAACATGGATTCATCCCTAAGCGTGACACCACAGCACATATTAACATGGCTATATCAGCTTTCGATGCGGCACGGATTAAACACACCCCACTCGGTATGATTTTATTAGATGCCGAAAAAGCATTTGACCGGGTGGGGTGGGGTTTTTTGTGGGCCACATTACAGTCATTTGGTATTAAAGGAAAACATCTGCGATGGATCCAATCTTTATATGATAATCCGATGGGTAAGATCTCATATATGGGAAAATGCTCTTCTATGTTTCCCATCAAAAGAGGGACTAGGCAAGGGTGCCCTTTATCACCATTACTTTTTGCTCTTGCGATAGAGCCTTTCCTGATTGCTTTACAACGTCAAACACTAATCAGTCCTTTTTTTAATGGATTAAACAAGTTAGATATAACTGTATATGCTGACGATATCGCAGTTTTTTCCCCAGATGCCGCTAGAACTATGAAAGGTATTTTAATAGAGGCTGACATCTATGGCTCAGTTTCTGGCTACAAACTTAACACCACCAAAACCCAAGTCGTCATGAATTACCAACCTAGCACTTCTGTCCTTGGAATTAGTAACGTAGCCACGTACTTGGGTGTTAAAATATGCTCAGATATTGACTCTATTATAGGACTAAATTATGAACCTTTATTAAAAGAAACTGCCATGCAACTTAAAAAATGGCATAAACTTCCTATTAATATGATTGGGCGAATAAATCTAATAAAAATGAAAATTTTGCCAAAATTTCTGTATCTGTTCCGAACAATTCCTTTGCGGGTCAATAACTCCTTCTTTACTAGACTAGAAGGTATTATTGGAAGCTTTGTATGGGGATATAAAAAAGCTCGGCGGGCTGTATCATTGCTTAAACTTCCTTTTAGCCAAGAAGGACTGCTTTTTCCAGACTTCAAACTTTACTACTGGTCAGCATTCATGACCCGGATTTGCAGTCTGGCAGTTTTAGATAAATGCTTATACTTTCACAAATTTTTACTAGGATTAGATGTCAATATGTTTTTGTATAGGATGAATGACCCCAACTATTTTAAAAGGGTTAAATTTAAGACCATAAGGGATACTGTAAGTATCTGGCGATCTATTATGGCTAAATGCAATACATCTCTTTTTCACAGTCAAACACCTTTATGGGGCAATCCCGGCTTCCCTACTATTTTTCATGAGGCACCGTGTCAAATGTTTTTGAACTCTGGTATTTGTCTTTTGGGGGATCTATTCGATCACCTTGGCTTTATGGCATTTGATAGGATGAAACTTTGCTACAACCTATCAGAAGCAGCTAGGTTTAAATACTATCAGGTCAGAGATTACTTAGTAAAAAAAATAGAACTCTCCACAATCTCAGAATCGGAGATATGGGACTGTATCTATAGGGATACTGATAAATCTATTATAAGTCTCGGTTATAAGCTTTTCTCTGATCTCAAGACCGGTGATGCAACTATTTTAACGGAGAAGTGGAATAGGAAACTGGCAATGAGTATTCCCACAGATCTAATTACCACATCATTTAAAAGCCTAAATACATCAGTTCAATCTTCTAGTTTAAAATTGCAGATGTTTAAAACAATCTGTCAATTATATTACACTCCTGAAAGGATACTTAAATGGGCAACGAACAACATTCATTCAGATAAAACGAAATGCCCGAAATGTGATTTGAGTGGTGCGGACATCGTTCATATGTTTTTTACCTGTCCTCACCTTAAGGAATATTGGGAAGGAATAACTAAGGTTATCACTGAGAGGTTGGAACAACCCTTTCTTCTCTCAAACATCGTTGTTTGTGTAGGCATCAACGGGGATGAAATGTCTAAAGATCTGCTGAATATTCTAATCACATGTGGAAGGTTAATTGTTGCCAGAGCATGGATCCAAAAGAACCCTCCTACAGTTTTAGAATGGTGGAGTTTAGTAAAGGAGATCCATAGTATGGAAGCCGCTATTGCAGAATCTAGGGGAATGCAGGCCAGACGAAAAATCGACAGAATATGGGGGCTATTCATGTCTTAGCAAATATTTTTCAAAAATCTTGGTTACTGATTATTACTGATTATTAAATTCTTTGTTTTGCACTGTATAAGCTTTACTATTGTAATTATGGAATTATGTTATATACCTGGTTCTCCTGTAATTTTTTTTGAAAAAATGAACTGTTTACTGACTATGTGATCCTTTGATGCAAATAAAAATTACTTAAAAAAAATAAAAAAAAATCTGATTACATTTTGACCATGTGCATCTTCCTAAATCTCTACCTGTAGTATGTGGGTGCTCTGTGAGCACCCATTCTTCACTAAGTTACTCTGTGAACAGTGGTTAATCACCTCCTGTCCTGAAGTAAATACAATGTGACTTATTCTACAGAACATTTAGTTAAATATCTGTATATGGTGAAATCTCCTTTGATAAGTTTCAACAATAGCAAACAAGAGATGTCTTTTACAGCCAGATAAATATTGTGTATTCGCCTTATATTACATTTGCATTTAATAAGTCGAAATCTCTTTACATTCAATTGGAAACACGCCTTGAATTCACAAAATGATAATAATAATGAAGATAATACTTGGAATCTGCATAACAACTGTCCGAAGTATTGTGTAACATTATTCTGGACAACATCAGAGCAGTCAGAGACGGGAATCAAACATAAACTGACAAATTGTGGAAGAAACAGTCCAGGGGAATTCAGTGAATGAAAGAGTCTGAGCTCTGCACCTTCATTCCACAAGACTAAGAAATGACCTCTAGAAAATGAAGGTTACACCATTGATAAACAACTTCCTGTGTAAGCAAGTGTCCAATACCAGCTTTGATCATGGGATCAATATGATGTGATTCCTGCCGTGCTCTGATTCCTAAAATGATAATAGACCATCATCCAGCGCTCTAGATTTTTATTTTTATTTATTTGTGTATTTTATAGAGCGCACAGCTGCCCCAACGGGGCGTCCCGGCGCTGAGAACTTTGAGAGTGGAAGGCGCAGGAGTATGTTAAAGGGAGAACAGATGGGTCTTCAGGGACTTGCGGAGTGACAATTCTGTTTGGGAGGAACGTATGGCCAGCGGGAGCTTGTTCCAATGCTGTGTGGCACAGACCTCAAAGGTTTTTCCACCTGCACGTGAGCGTTTAAAACGTGGAGTTTCCAGGAGGAGAAGGGAGTTGGACCGTAGTGTCCTGTAGTTGGTATACGGTCGCAGGGTGTTTTTCAAATGGGCGGAACACATACCCCTCGAAGCTCGATGGGCCAGCGTCATAGCTTTGAAAATGCACCTTTTGGCCATTGGCAGCCAATGCAGTTTGCGGAGGTGGGGGGAGATATGGTGTCTGAAGGGGATTCTTTCCACTAGCCGAGCGGCGACGTTTTGGACCGTCTGGAGTTTTTGACATTGGCCTGCTGGGATACCTAGATATAGGGCATTGGCATAATCAAGATGGGAAATGATCAATGCCTGGATCACAGTCTTACGGCAATCCGCTGGTAGGTAGTTGATGAGCTGTTTGATGGTCCTGATCTTGCCAAAGCAGGAGGCTGTCACTGTTTGTACCTGGGCATTGAAGCTGAGGTGGTTATCCCAACGGACTCCAAGGTTTCTTACTGAGTCTTTAGGCGTGGGGGCTTGGCTCAGGTCTTATGGCCACCAGAGACTGTAGTCCAGAGGGGATGGTGAGTTGAAAAACAGAATCTCTGTTTTTCCTGCATTGAGTCGAAGGGAGTTGGCATCCATCCACTTGGAGATGTCCCTAAGGCAGGTTTTTAATGGACCAAAAGCAGAGGGGGAGTTGAAAGTGAAGAGAAGCTGAATGTCATCGGCGTAGGAGATGGATTTGATCCCAGTCTGAGCGATCAGCTTTGCCAGGGGGGTGAAATAAACATTAAACAGAAGCGGGCTGAGAGAGGAGCCCTGTGGGACTCCCCATTTAAGTGGTCTGGCTGTAGAAGTGTAGGGAGGGGTAAAGACCTGCTGTGAGCTGTCAGAGAGATACGACGTGAGCCAGTTCAGCGCAGTGCCACCTATGCCTAGGTCCGCCAGCCTCCTCAGCAGGATCCTGTGAGAGACGGTGTCAAATGCTGCTGAAAGATCCAGCAGCACTAACACCGCTCTTGACCCTCGGTCGAGCGTCCACCTCACCGAATCAGCCATTTCAATAAGGGCTGACTCCGTGCTCTGGCCCGACCTAATGCCGTGTTGGGAATCATGAAGAAGCCCGTTGGTTTCAATGACATTCGCCAACTGGGAGTGTACTAGTTTTGCCAAAATTTTAGCCGGGCGGGCAGAAGGGAGATGGGCCTGTAGCTGCAGGGAAGGTCCGGATCCAGATTAGGTTTCTTAAGGATGGGGACCAGGGAGGCGTGTTTCCACTTAGCGGGGAAACTACCCGATCTGAGGGAGTCATTCCAGATTTGGTTCAAGTAGGGATTCAGAAGGGGTGCCAGTTTTTTATATTGCTTGGCAGGCCATGGGTCGTTGGGAGAACCTGATTTGCACTTTAGTAGTTCGGACAAGGAGTCTGCTTCCGAGATGGCTAAAAATTCGGAAAAGGCAGCCTGTGGTGTTGAGAGAGTGGGGGGTACCTCTTCCCAGTCTTCTTTGTTAGGTGTGGGGAAGGAGGAATAAATGATCTCAATTTTATCCTCGAAGAATTGTGACAGTTTGTCGCATAAAGACTGTGATGCAGGCTGAGTTCGAGTCAGAGCATTGGGGTTTGCAAAGGAACAGACAATATTGAAAATCTCTCTGGAACCGTTGCTGGCTAGTTTGATTCTGGAGGCTAGAATTGTAAACTCTTCCTGACTATACCACAGCAACCAGAGAAAAACACAACAGAGTGGAGACAAACGACAGAAGGATAAAGGAAAGAGAAGTTCTGCTGTCTAAAATATATAGTACAGTTCCAATTTGTATTCACCAGTAGGAAGAATAATCTTTATCCGCAAACGTCAAAAGCTGTTATCCAATCTCAAGGCACACTCACAAAGAATTTTATGCCGGATAAAGTTTATTTTTAAATTGGCAATCAAATGTCCTAAATACCAACGCATACAGGTAATATGAGAATAACACAAGTGCTTTATCAAACATGAGCCACTAATCAAGAAAAAAATCATACACATTCAGCAAGAGTTTTAGTTTGTCATTGCTACTAAACCACCATCAGCAGACGCACACAGGACTAAAACTGTTCTTTTGCACTGAATGTGTACAAAGCTTTAGTCAATTAGCACTCCTAAAAGAGCATCAGCGAACACATGCAGGGGAAAAGCCATTGAGATGCAGCGAATGTGTGAAGAGCTTTAGTCAATTATCAGACCTCCAAAGACATGAAACACATACTGGGGAAAAAACATACCATTGTAATGAATGTGTGAAGAGCTTTAGCCAGTTATCACATCTCCAAAGACATCAGAAAACACACACTGAGATAAAACCATACCATTGCAGTGAATGTATGAAGAGCTTTAGTCTGTTATCACACCTTTGAAGACATCAGCAACAACACACTGGAGAAAAACAGTACCATTGCAGTGGATGTGTGAAGAAGGTTAGTCAGTTATCACACCTCCAAAGACATCAGCAAACACACACAGGGGATATATTTTTTATTTATTTATTTTTATTTTCTGAGTTTTATACAGTGCTTACAAGACCCAGGGGTATCAGAGCGCTTTACAGCATACATAAAAAGGGAAAACATAAGCAATAAAGTACAGTGAGAATCATCAAGGATATTGGGGACCAAGAGGAACGAGGTCATTGTCCGGATGCATAGAAATGACGTTTGAGGAGAAATTCTTTTAGTTGTCTCTTGAAGATCGTGAAAGAGGGATTAGTCCTGATGTGAGTAGGGAGAGAGTTCCCTATTTTTGGGGCATTCCCAGAGAAAAATCAGGAGAGGGCTATTTGTTTATGTCTTTTTGGGGGGATTTAGAGGAGTGATTTGGAGCTTCTTAGGTATCTTGTTTGACTAGCTTTTGTGAGTTTAGCAGCGAGGTAATCCAGTTTGCCTGTGTGCAAGGCTTTATGTGTGAGGCAGGCCATTTTGAAGGAGCTCCGTGCTGCGATGGGTAGCCATTTTGGGCCTGTAAAGCAGGGGTGATGTGGTCAAATTTCCTGTTCTCTGAGACCAATCTTGCTGCTGCGTTTAGGGTGGCTCTCAAGGGGGCTGTATGGATTTGGTCTAGAGAGATCCCTAGTGATTTGACTGAGTTTGCTGGAGTGAGTTTTCAGTTTAGAGAGTTAAGGTTGTTTACCCCTTCTTGGATCTGAGCGGGTTGCTCGTGATTTGAGAAGACAAGGATTTCGTTTTTTTCTTGGTTGAGTTTGAGGTGGTTGAGAGTTAGCCAATGTTCTACTTTTGAAAGAGTGGAGTTTTGGCGGAGGATGTCATTGATGGAAGAGACTTCGAGGTACAGCTGCGTGTCGTCAGCATAGAGGTGGTAGTCGATGCTTGCCTGTTTTAGAATGGCAGTGAGTTGTTCCATGTAAATGTTGAAGAGTGTGGGGAGAGGACTGAGCCTTGAGGAACACCTCGAGTTGAGGGGGAGGTGTCGGACATTGAGTTTTTAATTTTATGAGTTGTGAGTGGTTATGTAGAAATGAGGAGATCCATTTTAGGGCATTGCCTCAGCTTCGAGGTGTTTTTGTTGGGCGTCTAAGAGTAGGTTGTGATCAACTGTGTCAAAAGCAGTTGATAGGTCGAGGAGGACAAGTAGGCAGCATTTGTTGGAGTCAAGGGAGTTGGGAATGTTGTCTGTAATGCTCAGTATAGTGGTTTCTGTGCTGCATCCCTTTCTGAACCCGAATTGGTGTGAGTCGAGTAGGTTATTAGATTCCGGGTGTTGGTTCATTTTCTCCAGGATTTTGGCTAGGAAAGGGAGGTTGGTGGTGGCCCTAAAACTTTTGGGTCTGCATCAGTTTTTTTTAGAAGGGGCGTGACTTGGCCTAGTTTGAGGCCGTCGGGCATCAGTTCGTTGTTTAGAGAGGTGTTGATAATCTTTGTCCACAGTGGGGTTAGAGTGAGGTTGAGGTTCTTGGCTAAGGAGGCGGGTAAAGGGTCCGCGAAATGGTTGGAGGGTTTGGAGTTAGCAATCACATTAGAAATGTCCTCTTCGGAGAGAGGGTTGAAGTCTTTCCACCACTTGGGAGGGGATGGGGTACTAGGGTGAGGGGTGACTTTGGGGGGTCGACGGAGAAGAGGTCTCGGCTTCCGTGAGCGTGTTGTGAGCTGGGGATGGGAGAGGTTTCATTAGGGGTGCGGATTTACTGTGTTGGGATTGAGGGTGGTGGTCTAGGGAGAGCTCAATATTGGTGATTTTGTCATCGAAGTATTTAGCCAGGTTGTTACACTGAAGTTTGGAGGCAGAGGGGTTAGCTTTGGTGGGCTTGGAGGTTTGTCTCTGGATGATGTTGAAAAGTTCTTAAGGGCGTTTTTTGGCTTTGTCTAGTGCGTTCCGGAAGAAGGAGGCTTTCACCTTGATTATGTGTTTTTTTTAGTTACTGCGTTCTTTCCCGAGTTGGGAGAGGTTGATTGTGGAAGGGTTCCCTCTCCAGAGTCTCTCAGCGGCTCTTACTTTCTTCGTTCAGAGTTGAGGTCATTATTAAACTAGGCTCGGGAGGGGATGTCTCTAACTCTTTTAAGTTTTAGGGGGGCTAGTTGGTCAAGGGCAGTTGTGAGTTGGGAGTGGTGAGCTCGACCGTGTTGAGGTGGTCCGAACAGGTTGGGAGCAGTGATGTTATGGTTTCTTGAAGGGCAGGGAGGGGGATGTCTTCGAAATTTCTGGTCCATTGGTGGGTGATTTGAGACTTGATTGGAGGAGCTACTGTTTGGTTGATACTGAAAAGGATGATGTGGTGGTCTGACCAGTCGATTGGGAGAATGTTATTTATGGTTATAGTTTTGTTTCTGGCTATGATAGCATCTAAGGTAGAGCCCTTGTTGTGGGTTTGACGCTTGCAGTGTTGGGTGAGCTCATTTGTGAGAAGGAGTTCATTTAGGTACAGTGTCAATTTAATTGTTCCAAGGGAGGTTGAAGTCACCCAGGATAATGTTGTCAGAGTTTGGCTGCGGATCTGCAATTTATAAGCATATAGTTTACCATGTCGCTGTTGGAATGGGCTTGGGGGGGAGCTTGTGGGATGGTTGTGCGTTGGGAGGGACGTTTTGTGGGCCTAGGTCGGGGGTTGTCTTTACCTATACCGGTGATTACTTGGATGTATGAAGGGGGTGTTAGGGTTTCTCTGGGGTCATAGGTTTTAGCGAGTGTCATTGCCTCTCTTGGAGACATATCAGGGGTCGATCTTTTTGGTCTGATGGATTGGGAGTAGCGAAGGGGAGGATCGCCAGCTGGGCGTCTTGAGATTAGGCTGTTGAGGTGGCTCACTGGTGTTTGAGAGGGAGGGAATTATTAAATGTTTGGAGGGGGAGGAGGCCGCAGTGGTGTTGAGAAGGATTTTGTTGATGGCATGGGTGATAGTGTTGAATTGGCTGTGAAGTAGGGACAAGTTTTCAGTTATGGTTGAGAGGTGAGTCGGGACAGAGGTAAGAGGGAGTCGAGTTGTTTTTTATGCGTGTGAGGCGCTCGTTTATTACCTCCATTGTCTCCGGGGTATGGAGAGGAGTGGGTTTGGGAGGCGTAACCGACTAGGGCTGTTGGTTGCAACAGGAGCTTTGAGGGGAGGGGAGGGGAGGGGTTAGGTGGCGGGTTAGGTTGGGGGTGTGGGTTGGGGTGAGGGAGTCTGGGGTTGGGGGGTTAGGTGAAGTGGAGAGGTGTGTGTCTTCCGATAGGCGGTAGTGGGGGGGATTGTGTAGGGTATTTCTCGAGAGAGCAGGTCTGGTTTTGTACGAGGGTCGGGGGTAGGTTAGGCGGGTGCTCGAGTTCGTGTGAGTAGGGGGATTGGGGAGGATGTTTTTGGGGGGCTGAGTAGGTGGGGCAGGATTTTGGGGTGGGAGGTGTGGTTGGGGGGTGGGTGTGGGGAATAGAGGGCAATCTTGCCTGGGAGGGGGGTGGGTCTACGGAGTTAGGTAGTTGGGGGCTAGGGGTAGGATTGGAGTCCGGTCTTTCTGGGGTCAGGATGGAGTTTCGCAGCTTGTGAAAGGTGAGTTCAAATTGGTGTAGGTTGAAGTCGTTGGCTTGGACCATGACTTTGCCATTTCTGTATAGGGTTATGGTGGCGTTAATTGGGAATGAATGTGGAGGTAGTTCTAGTCAGTCTTCAACATTAAGGAATCATCAGCGAACACACCAAGGGGAACAAACATTCAAGTGCAGTAAATGTATTAATAGCTTTAGTCTATTATCTCCTCTCCAAAGACATCATCAAACACACACAAGGGAAAAACCATACCATTGCAGTGAATGTGAGAAGAGCTTTAGTAAGTCTTCACATCTCCAAAGACATCAGCGAACACACACAGGGGAAAAACCATACCATTGCAATGAATGTGTAAAGAGCTTTATCAATCAATCAATCAATCAATACATTTGTAAAGCGCGCTACATACCCGCGAGGGTCTCATGGCGCTGGGGGGGGCGCTACTGCTCGAAGAGCCAGGTCTTGAGAAGTCTTTGGAAGGTGAGGAGGTCTTGGGTCTGTCGGAGGTTGGTCGGGAGGGTGTTCCAGGTCTTGGCAGCGAGGTAGGAGAAGGATCTACCGCCGGAGGTCTTTCGTTGGATCCGGGGAATGGTGGCGAGGGCGAGGCTTGCAGAGTGGAGCTGGCGGTTGGGGGTGTAGGAGCTGAGACTGCTGTTCAGGTAGGCTGGTCCGGTGTTGTGGAGTGCTTTGTGTGCTTGGGTGAGTAGCTTGAAGGTGATCCTTTTGTCGACAGGGAGCCAGGGTAGGTCTCTCAGGTGGGGGGTGATGTGGCTGCGTCATGGTACATCGAGGATCAGTCGGGCGGAGGCGTTTTGGATTAGTTGGAGGTGTCGCAGGAGCTTGGCCGAGATTCCTGCAAAGAGTGTGTTGCCGTAGTCTAGCCTGCTGCTGACGAGCGCCTGTGTCACCGTTCTTCTTGTTTCGGTCGGGGTCCATTTGTAGATCCTGCGTAGCATGCGGAGGGTGTTGTAGTAGGAAGAGGAGACGGTGCTAACCTGTTTTGACATAGATAGGGAGGAGTCGAGGACGAATCCTAGGTTGCGTGCATGGTCGGTCGGTTTCAGTGCTGTTTATCAAACCTTAGTTGTTTTTCAAACCTCCAAAGACATCAGCGAACACACACATGGGAAAAACCATACCATTGCAGTGAATGTGTGAAGAGCTGTTGTCTGTTTTCGCACCTCTAAGGACATCAGCGAATACACACGAGAAAAGCCACTCAAGTGCAGTGAATGTGGAAGTAGGTTTAGATGTTTATCGAACCTGCAAACACATCAGCAAACGCACACAGGGGAAAAACCATATAATTGTAGTGAATGTAGAAGTAGTTTTAGTCAATCATCAACTCTAAGGAAACATCGGCGAACACATGTGAAAAACCATTCAAATGCACTGAATGTGTAAAGAGCTATAGTCAGTTATCAAACCTATATAGTCATAAGTGAACACACAGGAAAAACATATCATTGTAGTGAATCTATGAAGAGCTTTAGTCAGTTAACACACCTTGAAAGACATTCAAAACACACACGGGGAAAACCATACAATTGTGGTAAATGTTTGAAGCACTTTAGTCGGTTATCATTCCTCTAAAGACATCAGCGAACGCACACAGGGGTAAAGCCATTCCATTGCAATGAATGTGTGAATAGCTTTAGTTGGTTATCACACTTCAGACTACATCAGCATACACACACACACACACACACACAGGGAAAGCTCATAATATTGCAATGAATGTTTAAGGTGATTGTCACACCCCCAAAGATAACAAACACACTCTGGAAAAACCATGCAGTTGCAATGAATGTGTGAGGAGCTAAAGTCTATTATCAGGTCTCCAAAGACATCAGTGAACATACACGAGGGAAAAGCTAGAGCATTGCAGTGAATTAGGAAGTCGTTTTAGTGAAGCTTCTGCTTTACAGAATCATCAGCGAGGACACACAGGAAGCGCCGTTCAAGTGCAATGAATGTGTGGAGAGCTGTAGTTAGTTATCATGCTTACAAAGACATAAGCGAATTACAGATAATAAAATTACAATTATGTGGGACATTCAAACGCCAGAGGGTAATTACTCGATTATATAAGACCAGATTATCAGACAAGAAAAAAAAACAAATATTTGTAGAATTATAAAACTACAACAACTGAAAGAAAACATAAAATGTTACATATATATCACTCAATTTACTGACCTTTTGGGATGCAACCGAGTTTGTGCTGCATGATATATTGTTTTGAATTGGTCAAAATATTGGAAAGAATGTATTGAGTTCGGATTTTTGGTAGTTTTGCTAATGGAAATTTAAAAATGCCCGTCAAACCTGTGTGCTTGCATATAAAACAATCATTGGATATGCACTTGGTTTCGCCTATATAATTAATATTTTCATTTTTGTTGTGTTTGGTGGAGTAGAAGAGGGTGTAATGAGGAGTGAAGATGGACTTCAGGGAATGAATTCAAGTGATTGCCCAGAAGTTAGATTTAGAACCAGAGAAGAAGCGAGGGGAAAAGAGAATAACAAAAGCAGCATGGAATGTAAAAGTTTCATTATTAAGAGTGTGAAGTACTGTAAATTCACATATGGTAAAATGGCACCAACAATAAATTACTGTCGAAGAGTTGAAAAACACAGAAGTATGTGTTAAAGAATAATGTCTGTTATCTCTGCATAGCACATGTGCGGTTTAATGTAATAAATGTGCCGAAGTTAGATAAATATATGAAATTAAGAAAGGGAATGTGTAATTTAGATTTCTAGTGATTTATGGTCCCTCAAATATATTTTGTAAAATGTGTTCTCCAAAATCGTTCACATATTGTATGCTGGCAGGAAAAGTTTCATGATAATGTGTTTTAAGAAAAAAGGAGAAGGGGGGGTGGCCGGCCATCATGGCGATCGGACGTGATTCCGACTGGCTCCGTCCCAGGCCCCATTAATGTCTTGATGAAGAGGGTACTAACCTTACTGCTGAACCCGGCCCTGGCGGCGTGAGTGTAGACAGGCTCAGAAGAGCCCCCAGGTGCTGCGGAGTTCCCAATTTTAGCAGGGGAGAAGCAAGCTCTACGGAGCGCCAAAGTGCCACACAAAATGGCAGCGGGGCGCGATCTGAGTTCCAGTTGACGGCGAGGAAGAAGAGCATCCACCCTGCAGCCCCCGGCGTTCAAGGTGCTCCTCTCGGTGGGAAACGAGAATCGGCCGCCCCGGCAACAGCAGCCCCCACCGCAGAGGAGACTGGCAGGGTGTCCTGATGCATGTGGCGGACCTGAAGTGGTGATCCGGCAAGCACAGAGGTCGGTGTTGGGGGGAGCGAAGTGGTGCAGCGGGGGGAGCGGAGCATCACCCCCCTGAGGTGTGGAGAGGCCCCCCCGGCATCCAGCAGCAGGTGACTGACTTCAAAATGGCGCCGTACCGAGCACTGAGTTCCCAAAGTGAGAGAGGCTGATGTGGCACCACGAGGCGACCGTGCAGCAGTAGAGGTGCTCCCCCAGGGGAGAATGAGATTCCACCGCTCCGGCAGCCACAGACACCCACCGATGCATCCACTAACAGGGCAAAGGCACCAAGACGCTAACCTGAGCTGAAAGTCTGGCACACAATAAGGTTGGTGCTAGGGAGCGTGAAGTGCAGCGTTGGGGGTGGGGGTATCAGCTCCCCACCGGTAACGAGTCGTTGCCCCCGCATGTTCTTGTCAGCTACAGGAGGAGGCTGGTGGGCTGCCTGCCTTTATTCACCAGGCACCTGATCCCAAAATGGTGCCATCCAGGATCCAAATGCTGCCATTTTGCAGCGGGTGAGAGTAACATAACAACACATAACATGAGTATTTGTAAAGCGCACGTTCACCACTACGGGCATCTTGGCGCTGAAATAACAGATGTTTGTTGTTACCCAACTCAATGGTACTCATTTTATCGACCCCAAATGGATGAAAGGCTGAGTGGACCCGCCGGGATTTGAACCTGTGACCATGAGGTCGAACACAGGCCCCTGCAGTAGACGCATTAGTCCACTGAGCCACCAGACCGGCCAGAGTACTGAGAGGACGACCCGCCCCTACCCACCACAAGCAGTAGTGATAAGGTGCATGGTTGCACCCCCTCCAGAACAGCACCGGGAATGAGACCGAGCCGGTCCCCCTGGGAGCCTACAAGTGTTGTCTGGTGACATGTGCCCTTGCAGACACAGGCCCCGGTGCTGAAGGACTTGCAGGTGGCCTTCTTCCTGTAAGCAGCAAGGTCCAAGGAGGGGCGGGCGAGCGCTAGCCATTCTACCTGTCCCCATATGCCACCCAAAAAGGCTTGCGCCAACACGGTCTCCATCTGCTTTGCGCACTTAGGCTCCGGATCGCCCACTGAGGGAGAGCCACGGGGGGCAGCAGCATGGCGCTCACCCGGAAAGATTAACTGATGTCCCTCAGTGAGTTCAGGAAAGATCTCAGAGACGACATCAAGGTGAACATGGATGCCTCCTCTGACGCTTTCAGGGCAGAAATGCAGACAAAGTTGGCGGCCCTACAAGATGATATGTATACAGTAGGAATGCGTACCCTTGACCTGGAGGTGAAATGCCAAGGGCTGGAGGATCGCTTGAGGCCCGTTGAAGAGGACGCTGCGGAGCTCCGTGATCAACTGCGCGTGACTGTGCTCAAGGGCGAGGATCTGGAGAATCGCTCTTGGCGAGAAAACATACGGGTACGGGGCCTGGAGGAGGGCTGCGAAGGCCCAGACCTGGAGGCATTCATGGTGTACCTCTTCTCCACGGTCCTAGGTGAGAGCGGCGCAGAGATACAGCTGGAGAGGGTGCATAGGGTAGGTCCGAAGTTTTCTGGAAGCGACAGGAGGCCGAGGGATGTCCTGGCAAAATTCAGCTCCTTCAAACTCAAGGAGTTGGTTCTTCAAAAGGCTAGAGGAATGGACAAAGTAATGTTTCAAAATGCCTCCTACTCCCTATTCCAAGATGTGGTGCAAGCCACCCTGGCGCGTCGACAGCGGTTCGGACCAGTTACAGAAGCTCTACGGGACAAGCAAATTAAATACCCCTCGACTTACCCTTTTGGAATCGCCTTCCAGTTTGACAACAAGCAGCCCCACTTCATAGAGGTGGAAGAAGCAGCAGAGATATTGGGCATCAGTCGCCCCCTTTCAGAGCGGGCAGCCACGTCGAAGCAAAGCAGAGGTGGACTACCGAAAGATCGGTGCGGCGGAGACCAATGGCGAACGGCGGGATAGAGGGGGAAAACGGCACCAGAATGAGTCGAAGGGATCTCAGGTCCTGTCGAGCGGCCCAGCGCAACCAGTCAGTCTGCAGCCAGACTTTCTTTCTGAGACTGTGTTAGAGAAGCTATGGTGGGGTTACCGCAAAAATTGGCTGCCCTGTTGGACACACAATGTCTTGAGAACGCTAGCAGGGCGGTCGCTGAGCACCTATTTATTGTAGTACTCAGTAGGGTCCAAGGTTACGGACACAACTGAAGATTCTCAGTACCCTTACAGGTTTGCAATGGGGTTCCTGGGAGCGGAATTAGGCTTGCTCCTATAGATGGACGAGTTGAGGCCCTACTCTGGGACAGAGGACCCCACAATTCTCAGTTCTTATTTTATCTTGTTTCTTTTGTTTATTAGGTTATGTAACATGATTCCGACATCGCCAAAGTGGGGGGCTGGTGAGGAAGACGGTGACGGGCCACCCCCCCGGGGATGGGGGAGACACGAATCAGCACAGGGGTTCACATACGCCTATATGGCGGTTAATTGTCTTTCATGGAATGTGAGGGGCCTAAACTCTCCCAACAAACGGCAGAGTATATGTAGATACCTTATGGACCATCAGATCCTGATAGCCGCCTTACAGGAATCCCACTTAAAGAGGAGGGAGGAAGTTAGGCGGAAGCATAAAATATACCCCCAGATCTTCTGCTCTTTGGCTCCTACCAAGAAAAATGGAGTGGCTCTCCTCTTCCATTCCTAGGTCCCCTTTCATCTCCAGGCAATAAAATCAGACACAGGTTGGTGGTGTCTGATGGTGCTTGGGGAGATTAGAGGGCGAGCCTGCACCTTCGCTACAATTTACGCACCTAACACTGGGCAATTGGACTTCTTGGAGAAATTTTTAACAACATTGGAAGGGTTTGCGGTGGGGGATATTTTACTGCTGGGAAACTTTAACCTTATATGGGACCCGATGCTTGACATGACACATCCTCACAGGGCAGCGGGAGGGACATTCAGCAAAACCCTCAAGTCCTCTCTTCAGCGTTTGGGCCTTCTGGACGCTTGTAGGGAATCTCACTCTTCTTCAAATGACTACCCCTTTTGTTTCTCATTCACACCGCACCTACTCCAGAATAGATTATATTTTCCTCAGCCAATCCCTGCTCTCCTCTGTAGCAGATGCAAACTTCCACTCGATGTGCCTCTCAGACCATACCCCGGTAGAGCTCACACTTAACTGGCTTAACCTGTATGCAAAGCACAGGAGATGGTACTTCCCAAATTTTCTCTGTAGGCAAAGACTCCTTTGAGACGAATTAAGAAAGGCGATCACGGGGGCGTGGCTTAGCGGGCGATCATGGCGGACGTGGCTTGTTAGAGCTCCCGCCGGCCCGACACTTATCCTGGCATTATCCTGGTCCCTGAACCCTACGGAGTGTGCCACGACCGAGGAGACCTGAGCGGACATCGCTGGGAGCCGTCCGGTGCCTGACACGAAGCGCGGAGTCCATCTGGCGCGAAGAGGCGAGTGGGTGAAGCGAGCGGCCTAGTGCCCGCCGGACAGGCCGGGGCCTCAATTTTGGCGTGCCCGGGCCGGACCCGGGGCGGACGGCGCTGCTTACCGACGGCGCTCTAGGGCTACCCGCTACCGGCGGCCCATTGAGGAGTGCCATATCTCCCCCCACACTGCCAGCGGTGGGGGCCCGTGCCTCTGTGGGTGCCCTGGTGGAGCTGCGGCCTTCCTGCTTTGGCGGCGCCGGGGCCTCGAGTTTGGCGACCCCCGCGCCTTGTGCACCCCTTGATCCTGGGACCCTCCGCTGTTGGCGCCTGCAGTGCCTTACATCCTTTGGCGCATTCTGCTGCCGGCGGACACGGCGCTGCACCCTCCGCCCTCGTGGACTGAGTCGGGCGGGGGCGGCCAGTGCCCGTGACGAGCCGGGGGTGCCGGTGAGCTCGGTGTGGCCCGGGCGCCGGCCCGCTGTGGGGACTGCCGAGCTGCACGGGAGCAAGTGCAGGACATTCTGCCCCAGTGGACATAGGGGCTCGCTGGTCCCGCTGGCATAGATCGGAGGAGTCGGACACCTGGGGAGAGGCTTCCATGCGCTGAGATCTGGCGAGGCTGCACGACTTGAGTCCCTCCCTGTGACCGACGGCTCGGCGACGGCGAGATCCTGAGTGGACTGGTGTGCTTCGGCCGCCCCGGCTGGGACCTGAGTTGGGGACCCTCGAGCGGTGCGACCCCCCTACAGGTGCGTGCTACTGGTGGGTCGCCTCTGCCGCCGCCGCCATGACCAGGGGCACGGCCGCCACAAAGTCTGGGCCAATCGACAAATTTACCGGCCCCGGTGGAAGTGCTGGAGCGGCTGGTGGGGGTCAGAGTACTGGGCCAGACAACGCGGCACTGCTGACAGCCATCAATCAGTCCCGTGATATGTTAGATGCGAAGATTGGAGCGGTGGGAACTGATGTGATGCTTCTGCGCCAGGACCTCCGCAACGCAGTCGCTCGCATAACGGAGACGGAGACCAGGGTCACGACAGTTGAGGGGGATGTTGGCGTCCTTAAGAAGAAGATTGCCGACATGGAACAGACTCAACGAGGCCTGGCGCTGCGGGTGGAAGATGCCGAAGGGCGGGCGCGACGGAACAACCTGCGCTTTGTTGGCTTTCCGGAGGACTGTGAGAAAGGGCCCATGGATGTCTTCCTGTCTCGGTGGCTGGAGAGCTGGCTGCCCCCGGACGCCCTGTCGAGCTGCTTTGTGGTGGAGCGCGCGCATCGCACCTTGACGCAGAAACCGCCAGTTGGGGAGCGACCTCGCCCGATCATTGCTAGGCTCCTTAACTTCCACGACAGGGATGTCATCCTCCGGGAAGCGCGGCTCAAGGACACGCTGCTTTATGACAACCACAAGATTATGATATTCCCTGATTACACCAAACTGGTCCACCAGCAGAGGCATTCCTTCCTGGAGGCGAAGGCCAAGTTGCGAGGTCTCAAGATCCAGTATTCGCTGCTATATCCGGCTCGCCTCAGGGTGGTCTTCAACTCAAAGACTCTCTTCTTCGATACACCAGAAGCCGTCTTCACTTGGACTGATGAAACTGTCAGGATTCGCCCGCATGCCCAGCCGGGGTTGCACTCCGGGTCGCCACGTGGCTCCTCGACGGACCGGAGCGACCCGCCTGCCAAAGGGAAACGCCATCGCAAATCCCGCTCCCGACGGAGGTCCCTGTCCCGGGATCCCTTGATGGGGGACACACAACCTGACACGGAATAGCCTGGCGAAGACTCAGGATTGTCGCAGGCCAGGGCTACCTGCTGGCGGCCTCTCGTCGATGTCTCTACCCCGTGGCTGCTGAACTCTGGCCGATGGAGCAGCCGTTGACTGGTGCAGTATTGACTCCTTTCCTGGTGGGGGTGTGGACGCTTGCGGTCCGACACCCCTTGGTTCGTGGTGCCTTACTGCTGATGTTGCTGTTTCCCTGGAGTGGGTTCGGGGTGCACTTTATGGGCTGCCTCCTCCGGATGGGGTTGGGGGGTGGTTCTGGGAGTGTGCCTGGTTAGGGTTTTACAGGGAGTTTAGTTGGGATCCATTGGTATGACTGGCTTTAGACGCTGTGTTTTGGGTCTGAAGTACCGTATACCGCGACAGATGCTTCATTGTTTATTGAGGTATTGGGGTGGGGGTGGGGGGCTCTGGGGTGTTAGGTTGTTGGGGGGTTGGGTTGGGACTAGTGGGGTGGCGGGGGTTGGGAATGTGTTCTGTGGGATGCACGTGTTTCGTATGTGGTCGGCGGCTGGTGGGCTGGGAGTTCGGGCTGGGTTGCGGGGATTGTGGACACGGACCCCTTGGGACAATGGCTGACGCCCCACGACTTGTGCCGTCTACTGCTCTCATGCGTGTACTGAGTTGGAATGTCCGGGGGCTCCTGGACAAGATCAAACGGGGGGCTGTGCTCCGCTGGGCAAAAAGGGACCTGGCTGACGTGCTCCTCCTCCAGGAAACGCACATGCTGGGTACGAAGGCTCTGAGCCTGCAGAGGTTTGGCTTCCACCAGGTGTTTCATGCGGGGTTTGCCAGGGGCTCGAGGGGGGTAGCCATCCTGGTTCATAAACGACTAGCATATACCCATGAGCGTCAGTGGCTTGATCCGCAGGGCCGGTTTGTGTTTGTGCAAGGGAAGATTGGTGTGGAGCCCGTAATCCTTGGTAGTGTGTATGCCCCTCCCCCGCTGCAGTGGGCCCTTGCGGAGCGACTGTTTACCCTGTGGGCCGAACTTCCCCGTTCTCTGGCGGTAATTGGTGGCGACTGGAACGACGTGTTGGATGTGGCTCTGGACAGGCAGAGTAGGCAGGGGGTCGCAGCTGCGGCCTCGCCTACGAAGCTGAGTGCAATGATTGATGGCCTTGGTTGGGTGGATGTGTGGCGACACCTTCATGCAGAGAGACGAGAATACACCTATGTGTCTGCTGTGCATGGCTCCCTTTCACGCTTGGACTGTATATTTGTACCGGGGACTTTCCTTGATAGAGTAAAGGGGGCGGCGATCCGACCTCGCGGGCTGTCCGACCACTCCCCAGTGGCGGCTCAAATTGACCTTTGCAAGGTGCGCCAACCATTCAGGTGGCGGATGTCTACATGGCACCTGCAGCAACCGGGCTACTCTCGGCACTTGCGCGGCGCGATTGCCCACTACTGGCGGGACAATCTGACAGAGGACGTTGATGCTGTGACAGTGTGGGAAGCCATGAAACCCGCCATGAGGGCTGTCGATCTTGCCTGGTGCGCGTCTGCCCGCCGGACCCGACAGGAAAGTATCGCCACTGCGGCGGAGAGTGTGGAAAGGCGTGAGGCACGACACAGGGAGGCGGCCGATGATATGACGTTGCGGCTGCTGTTACAAGCACAACGGTCTTACTCCTCGGTCTTGTTGGACGAGGCCCGCCAAGCGTGGCTGGCTACGCGTAGTAGGGTGTACCAGTGGGGCGACAAGTCCTGCACCATGCTCCACCGGTTGTGTCAGCAGACTTTTCAGCCGATCACTTTACCGGGGCTGGTCGACGGCGCGGGGGTGGCAATAACAGACCCCTCGATCCTTGCTGCGAGCTTCGCGCGCTACTACGAACGTCAGTATGCCCCTCGTGAGAGCCTCTCCCCCGATGGCATTGCGGCTTACCTCGCGGCGGTTCGCCCGCAGGCGGTACCTGACGAGGTCCGCGATGCCCTGGATCTCCCCCTGACGGCGGAGGAGTTGGGTGACGCGCTGGGTCAACTCAATACGGGTAAAGCACCTGGGCCTAGTGGGTTCCCCAGTGAATTTTACCGGAAATTCCACCTGCAGCTTGGGCCGCATTACGGGCGGGCTCTGGAACTGGCTCGGGAGCGGGGTAGCCTTCCCCCGGACTGGCGCCACGCCGAGATTGTGGTGTTTCAAAAGCCGGGCAGACCCCCCGAGCGCCGCGAGTCCTACCGACCCATCTCCCTTATTAATTTTGAAGCCAAACTCCTGGCCAAGGCGCTTGCGAATCGCCTGCTTCCCCACATATCGGCCCTTGTCCACCCGGATCAGGCGGGATTCATGCCGCACCGGGCGACACGACACAACATTCGGCGGGCGCAGGCGGCGATTGACGCGATTGGGACGACTGGGGACCAGGCGGCGCTGTTGTTGGCTGACATAGATAGTGCCTTTGACTCGGTCAGCTGGGCCTACCTCCTTACCCTCCTGCCACTTCTGAACCTGGGTCCGGTTTTCGTCTCCTATGTAAAGCTACTCTATACCGATATCACCGCTTCTGTGCGCGTCTCTGGGGCAATTTCCGCGCGATTCCCCGTGGCCAGGGGCACTCGTCAGGGGTGCCCCCTCTCCCCGTACCTTTTTGCGCTGGCCATGGAACCTATGGCCGCCCGAGTGCGCCAGGACGGGCTTTACCGGGGCTTTGTGTGGGGGTCGGGCCACTCGGACCGCATTGCTCTATATGCGGACGACGTGCTCTTTTTCATGACAGATTTACACCGTACAGGTCCCCGTGTACTTGACATAATGCGGGAGTTCGGCCAGGCGTCGGGGCTCTTTCTTAACCCTCGCAAGTCTACCCTGTGGATTCTGGGGGGTGCCTCGGTGAGTTGCCAGTGGGCTGCGCCTCTTCAGGTGGCGGTCGACGGCATGAAGTACCTGGGCGTACACCTCTCGGCCTCGCCTGCTGTGGCATGGGGTCGTAACATCCAGCCGGTGTGGGACAGGGTCCAGGTTGATGTTAAGACCTGGACGCGTATGCCCCTCAATATCTATGGCCGGTCGGCTATTTTCAAAATGGTGGCCCTGCCTCGGCTCCTCTACCAACTACAGAATCACCCATATAAAATAGACCCGCAGTGGTTCCGTGGTGTCAACTCGGTGCTGGGCAGATTTCTGTGGGCCGGGGGTGCCTCTAGGGTGGCACTGCGTACCTGCTTCCTCTCTACCTACTGTGGCGGCTTGGCGTCCGCTGATCTGCTATCGTATTACCAGGCCTCCCATCTTCTAGTGCTCAATGAGTGGTGGTATGGGGATCGTAGCGATCCGGCCTATGCACTGGAACACTCCTTGATGGATGGTGCCACTCTCCACACTCTGCTGTACTCGGCCAGGCGGAGGAGGGCCTTGCCGAGGGTCACCCAGGTGGTCTTCGCGATCTGGCGGCAGGCTCTGCGCCGCATGGGGTGGTGGGGCAGGCTGACGGCCGAGACGCCACTGTGGCATAACGGTCTACTACCAGAGCTGGCCTCCTTGTCCGGGTTCGGCGGCTGGGACGCGATCGGGATTTCGTCCCTCGGTAATGTCCTCAACGGAACCACGCTTAAGTCCTTTCAGGACCTTAGCTCCGAGTATAATTTGTCCAGGTCCCAATTCTTTCGCTATCTTCAGCTCCGGCATGCCCTTGGCCCCAGCCTAGTGGGGTTGGAACAGCTCCCCGACTTTAGTCCCATTGAGGCTAAATTGTTTATGGGCGACCTGGGCGACAAGAAAGTCTCTCAGATATACCGATCCCTGGTCGTCAGCTGCTCCCCCTCCCTTTCGACCTTGAAGGCCTCCTGGGAGAGTGATGTTGGCCCCTTGGATGAGGACGATTGGCGGGAGGCCCTCGAATCTCCTCGGTGTGCAGCTATAGCCGTCCGTCTTCGGTTCATTCAATTTAAATACCTCCATAGGGCCTATTATACTAGGGATCGGCTGTGGCGTGCGGGCCTCATAGCTACCCCTGAATGTCTGAGATGTGGTGCTGAGAGGGGGACGCTTTTCCATACCGTGTGGTCCTGTGAGAGGCTGACCCGATTCTGGGCGGGTGTGTGGGACTGCCTGTCGGAAGTGCTGGGGTGGGATGTTCCCCGTACCCCTAGGCTGGGTCTCCTTCATATTCTGGAAAATGTTGGGGGTAACATTTACAAGCGCCACCTACTGCTGTTGGGGCTCGTGGTGGCTAAGCGTGACCTGGCCCAAGCATGGAAGTGCGAACGTGCCCCCCCCCTGAGTGCGTGGAAGGCAGGGTTGGACTACCTGATGGGTCTAGAATTACCCGTGTTTGAGGCCAGGGGGTGCCCCCGGAAGCACTATAAGATCTGGAAGCGGTGGGCGGACTACAGGGATCTGGACCTCGATCCCCCAGCTGACATTGATGATGTGCTGGCCCTTGATGCGGACCCCGGGCCCTAGGCTACTAGCCAGCTCTGACATTGCTTCCGTCTCCTGTTGCTGACTAGCGATCACGTGCACTGGGTTAGGGTGGGATAAGGGGTGGGTAGTCAGAAGGGGAGTTGGGGGATGCTGTTGGGTATGGGTGGGCTGGGGGGGTTTAGGGGCGTCCCCCCTTTTGTTTCCATAAAACTCTGAGTTCGTTACCATGCCTTTCTCTGTCTGTGCTGTTGACAGTCTCCTCCTGACTGTGGAGGGCTGTCCTGACTCTTGCTTGAACTCTTAATAAACACGGTTTTGAAAAAAAAAAAAGAAAGGCGATCACAGAGTTCCTTACTAATAATGACCCCGCCAGCACATTCTTTGCCACCAATTGGGTTGCCTTTAAGGTGGTAATTTGGGGCAAATGTATAGAATTAGCCACCTCACTTAGGAGTCAGCAGAAAGGAGAGAGACTACTCTTAGAAGAGGCTCTGCAGATTGAGGAAAAGGCCCACCAAGAGTCGCCCTTGACCCAAACCCTCTGCAAGGTTACCTCACTAAGGGTAAACTTAAGGCCAAATACACTAAGAGGGCAGAGAAATCTGTCTTGAGGTTTCAAGCGAGAGGCTATGAAAGTAGCAACAAAATAGGTACTTTATTGGCGCTGCAACTCTGAGCTAAACAAAAAAAGAATATATCAAGCAGATAGTAGATGGCGCAGGGGTTTCCCACACAGACACAAACAAAGAGGGTAAAACTAATGCTTTCAGGAAATTTTACTGAGATCTATATACTGTGGAACCAATGGCGGTCTCGGATTAGGACATCTCTTACTCTCCGACAGGTCTCTGCACACACCAATGAGGAACTTAACAGGCCCTTTACAGGGGAAAAAGTTCAGAAAGCGATAGACGCCTTGAAGTTGCAGAAGGCCCCTGGCACAGATGGGCTTACGGCCCACTTCTGTCGTACATTCGCGCCTGAACTAGCACCCCAGTTGGTGTCCCTTTTTAATGAAAAACGCGCGCTGCCAACAGGTAATGGGAACCATGGGGGAAGCTCTGGTCACGGTCATCCCTAGGCCAGGGAAAGACCCTAGAGAGTGTGCCTCATTCTAGCCCATTGCACTTTTGAACTTGGACGCAAAATTGTACTCTAAGATACTGGCCACCCCCCTTGAAAACCCCTTTCCTGCCTTGATTGACCCAGACCAGTCAGGGTTCATAAAGGGTTGGCAAACCCACGACAATCTGAGGAGAATAATACAGATCCTTGAGAAGGTGCAGAGGAAGGATATTCCGGTGGCCCTCCTCTCGCTGGATGCAGAGAAGGCCTTTGACGAGGTCGACTGGGCCTTCCTCATGCCATCCTTGAGACGGTTCAGCTTCAGCGAGACATTTATAGGCATGGTGCAGGGCAACTACCATCTTCCTAGATCAAGAGTACGAGTCAATGGGGCGGCTTCTGACGCCTTTACACATCTCGCGGGGGACCAGGCAGGGTTGCCCCCTGTGCCCCATGCTTTTCGCGCTTAGTATTGAACCCCTAGCTGTGAGGATCAGATCGAACCTCAATATAAAAAGAGTCACTTTTGGCTCAGACGATCATAAAATCTCTCTCTTCGCTGATGTTGTCCTTCTTCCTATTACTGACCCCTTGAACTAGCTCCCGGCAATCCAAGTAGAACTGGATAGCTTTGAACTAGTCTCGGGAGTCAAGGTGAACAGGTCGAAGTCGGTTTTGCTTAACCTCAACCTCCTGGGTGTAGTAGTAGACCAAATTAAGGAGACTTCCCCCTTCTGTTGCTCGGCCAAAGAGATCATATATATGGGGGTCAAGCTTACTCGAAAAATCGCCAATCTCTATAGGGCCAATTATCCGCCCTTGCTACGTCCGATCAAAGCAGATTTAACAAATTGGAAAACTGCCTATACCTCCTGGATAGGGGGAATAAATGCAGTGAAGATGAATATCCTCCCGCGATTTCTTTACCTCTTCCAGGGACTTCCGATCCCAGGGACAGGGACCTGCTTTTGACCTAAATCAGATGCTAACGAAATTAATTTGGCAAGGTCAAAGAGCACACCTTTCCAATCAAGTCCTGCCCACACCACAAACAAAGGGTGGCCTCGCCCTTCATGAGTTCTGGGCATATTATTGCGCGGCCCAGCTCTGGGTGATGACAAAGTGATCTCTTAGAGAGTCTGAAAAACACTGGCTTCATGTGGATCGCCAAATTACGGGTAGGACCATATCGGGTCTCCTGTGGTTATAGAAGAAACACAGACCCCCAAACTTACCTAAGAACCCCCACAGCCACCACTCTTCGGGTCCGGGATCTATTCACGATAACACTCCCCTTGACAACTTTCCCTTCACCCTATACCCCCATACATTTCAACCCAGACTTTCCCATAGAGTTGCACAAGGGACCTTTCTGACAATGGAGACAGGAGAGCTGCGTCATGATCTCACACTTATTCGACAAAGGGGAACTTCTATCGTTTGAGGAGTGCGCCAAAGCATATAGCCTGCAGCCCTCAGAGAGCTTTCACTACACTCAGCTTAAACATTGGGTGCAGCAACCACTGGTACGGCTGGCCGCTACCAGAGACCTGCTCCCCATCGATAAATTTGCGGAATCTGGGGTGGTCTCCAGGGGCACTATCTCCTTTCTATACTCCTTGATTGTCAAATTGAGCCTTTAGTCGCCTCCACGGCACAGGGCGTTCTGTCAGAGCTCGTCTGAGCGCCTGCATTACAGCGCTGTGCGGTAGAAACGACTGCTTTCACCTTTTTGTGTAAAAAAGACTACATTTCCCAGAGGCCTTGGCTGAGGCTACTTCAGTCTGGGTGACACGCTTCCTGTTGCGTGTTATCCTGTTTCCTGATCTCGAGTCGGAGGAAGGAGGTCGCGTCTTGCTGCTTGCTTGGGGCTCGTCCTGGACGGCTGCAGTGGTTATTCAGCGTTCAGGTAGGAGCGGCCCCTCGCCTTCCGATTATCCGTCATTGTGCGGAGCGCTGTGGTGTCCCACGCGTTGCCGTTTACAGAAGCGCGCAGTGAAGGAACTGCTGCGCCTTGACTTTCGTTTTGGGGATTTGTCAGAGGAGCGGAGCGGAGTGGTAGGGCGCCACACGCTGCTGTGTCTTCTTCTATTGTTTACTTTTGGCCATACTTGTTTATCTACTACGGAAAGTAGGTGGTCCGCGGTGGCGGTCGCAGCTCCGCGTATCCAGAACAAGCGCTTGTGATTGTTCTTTGTTTTGGATCATTGAATGCTATGTACTAGTGGAGCGCGGTGGCGGTCGCAGCTACGCGTTGCCGTGTGGAACATAGGCACGTCTAAGAAGGTTGTGTTGTTCAGACGGTGCCCAGATACTTTCTTTTCAACAACCTTCAATTATTATTTACGTTGCTCTCTTCCTTTGTTGGTACCTGAGAACTGCCTGGTGTTTAGGGTGTACTTTTCCCGACGGAGCGGAGTGCGGTGGTTCTTGCTTCCCACGCATTACCGTGTCTTGGAGGTCTGCCCTTTCATTGCTACATGGTTCCCTCGCAGTCATGTTTTTTCTTTCATGGTGGTGACTCTCACTCGGAATCCCTTATTGTGCAGGCTTAGGCTTTGATTCAGGTATGAGGGGAGGTATCCTGTCTGGGTCATGTGTGTGTCAGTAATTGATGTCAGACAGATGTTAACATATGTATGTTCCCTATAGGTCTCAAGCTTGTCTATCTAAAGGGGGAACAGTGAAAACCAATAGAAAAGTCCTGCCATTTTCCCCACAGGTATTTAGTCTACTACAAAGTGCATTAGATATTACGGTGTTGCACGATTGGTGGTCTTACCCCTGTATGTTCTGTCGTTTCAGGTACTTCCCTTTCCCAGCTGTCCCCCTCCTTCCCTTCCCTGTTTATTATTTTACTTTTCCCCTTGCCTAATGGCTCAAATCCTCTGTTGACATATTATCAGAGTGTTTGTGACGTTTGGAGGTGGGCTTTATATTCGTCACCCGGATCCTGTGGAGCGTACCTGACACGTTCTGGGAAGCGATTCTCGGTAGACAGGTGGCAGAGAGTCAAGGGGTCCTCTTGTACACAACCACTCTATGCACCTCCGTGAATCGCATTACAAAATAATGTATGACTGGTACATGTACCCCCAGAAGCTACATAAGATATTTCCCTCCATGACGGATAGGTGTTGGAGGGGTTGTGATTTGTTGGGAGACTTCCATCACATCTGGTGGGATTGCCCCTCTATCCGTACCTTCTGGAAGGAAATACTCTCACAGATAAAACTGATATTAGTCTACCTGATCATGAGCACCGTTGATCATAGTCTCCTGGGCTGCGGGACCCTACACTGAAGAGGCAGACGTACGGCAACCGTTCCATCATATGGCTATGCCTAGGAGCCTCTAAGATGGCTGTTGCAGTGGCCTAGAAAAAAATCAGAGGCCCCATTAATTACGCAGTGGCACGCCAGGCTGTGGAAAGCATTAGTGCTAAAGCGTCTGACAGACATCACGGAGGACTCTAGAAAGGGGTCCTCATTGGTGGCTTACTTGTCAGAGGGTCTGCCCTTATTTGCTTATAGCCATAGGTTACGGGCGCTTCACCTGTTCCATATTTAACTGAAGATGTGAGCGCACAGGGAACATACGTGATGAGATGATTTGTGCCTGGGCCCTCATCCTGGAGGCCCGCCCCACCTTGGAGCCTGGACTGAAGCTGGTTTACCAAGATACACATGTATGGATTACACACTGTTTTTCTTTTTCTTACAGTTTTTTCATTTTTCTGTTCTTTCCTTCCCACCTGTTCATTCTGAAGGTTTCTCACCCTGGCATGCCCAGCTTCGGGTTAACAGTCTGAGCGGGTCACACGAGTACATCAGAGAAAGGGTCCCACACCATAGCAGTTTGGATAAACTGCAATATGTGATGCTAATGTTGGGTGATGGGAAGCTGACGTATTGACAATCTTGGGGCTGCGACCTTGTGAACAAGCTGTGTATACCTGCCAGACAACTGTAACACATAGGCTGCACAATGTACTTGCTGTGATTGCCATGTTTTTTTGTTCCTAAATTGATATAAAATCAATAAAAAGATTTAGAAATAGAAAGGAGAAGATTAGTATGAAGATTATAGGCCTATAGGCCTGTAAAAGAAATATTCAGAAATCTAAAAAAATTTGGAGCAGTGTTTTAACCCTAAAATATACTATTTGTAATGTGTTTCTGTGTGCAGATTTTACTGTTGGGCATAAGAGGTATTTTTATTTTATTTATTTAAAAGGTTTTATATAGCGCTACTGGACCCAGGAGTGTCAGAGCGCTTTACAGACAGATAAAAAGAATACATAACTAGTACTCATAGTAAACATCTAGAACAAAATAGAGTACAGTTACAGAGTGAATAAAAACTGGCATGTGAACAAACATCAGTTAAAAGAGAAGATTGAGGAAAGGGAGTAAATTAGGGGTAGGTAGGGGGGATGAGGGTGGATAGAAATATAGGAGAGAAAAGGGTAGTGTGAAAAGGAGGGGAGGTAGTATGAAAATAAGAGACGGGTTGGGTGGAGGAGAATGAAATGAGGACTGAATCTGAATAGGGACTATTAGGTGCCCCAATATTTATTTAGAAGAAGCACCTTGAGTCTTTTTTTGAAGAGAGGGTAGGAGGGGTTGCAGCGAAGATCTTTGGGGAGCGAGTTCCAAATCGTAGGGGCATTACCAGAGAATGCACGTGATTGTGTCTTTGTACAATTGAGTCTCGGGGGGATGAGATAGAAGTAGCCAGACAATATATTTCCTTGTTAGAATTGTAAAAACGAATTAGTGCGCCCCCCAAATGAAGAAATGCTATAGCTCTCAAAAACGTTCACAGTGTGCGCTGCGAGTATAAAATGAGATAGCAGAAATTGTTGCTTAAACCAGAGCATGCTTTAAATG
Organism: Lissotriton helveticus; assembly: GCF_964261635.1. Classification (NCBI taxonomy): domain Eukaryota; kingdom Metazoa; phylum Chordata; class Amphibia; order Caudata; family Salamandridae; genus Lissotriton; species Lissotriton helveticus. Next base: position 2,034,665,350 of record NC_136065.1, on the reverse strand, counting down.
TGTACAGCTGTTCAAATATTATTTAGAAAAAAATCATGTTTAAAAGAAAGCAGTCTTTATTTTTGTTTCATGCTTTGGTCTGGTCACTCAACTGCCCTGTCTCCTCCCTGGTGGTCTCCCCCTGCACTTGGTCTGATCATTTCTTAGTTTCCTTTTCTTTACACCCCAGCCTTGATAGGAAACCTCCCCTTCCTAGGAATACATGGGCCCGGAATTGGACTCATGTGGACGTTCCATCACTCTGCTCTTCCCTTTCTGCTTCCTGCCCCAATCTTCAAGATCTCCCTATCCATTGTCAAATGGAATCCTTAAATAACTGGCTCAGTAGAGGTTGCGATCAGGTTGCCCCTCTAAGACGAGTTTCCGCCAGGCGCAATTATGACGCCAATAGGTGGTTCAATACCGCATTGAAAGAGGAAAAACTGTCTCTCAGGCAAGCGGAGCGCGCCTGGCGGCGTACTTATTGTTCCACTCTAAAAAAGCAGTACACAACTCTTCTGAACCAATACAAGAAATCCATCCTTCTTGCCAAAACCGAGTACTTTTCTTCGAAAATCTTACTCGCTGAAAACCAGCCTAGAGAAATTTTCTCTATTGTGCAAGATCTGGCATTCTCTGATAGAGTAACCCTCAAACCCTCCCCCTCCCAGACCCTCTGTGATTCACTTAATGGCTACTTCTCAGACAAAATCTTAGCCATCAAGTCTAACGTTGTTCCTCCCTCCCCCTCTTACTCAGATCCACAGCCCTTTTCTTCTCAGATGTACCTTGAATACTTCCCTCCCCTGACTACAGAAGCTTTCCTGTCTCTCGTCTCGACGGTTAAGTCTGGCTCTCCTTCCGATACTTGCCCCGCACACATTTTCAAACAAATCTATTCTGCCTGTCCCTCCCTTCCGCTCACTTTCCTTAATAACTCTCTGCTTCATGGCACTGTTCCCCAGTCTCACAAATCTGCAATCATCATCCCTATTCTAAAAAAACCTGGCTCCGACCCATCTTCACTTGCTAACTACCGCCCTATTTCCCTTCTCCCTTTCCTGGGCAAAATTCTGGAGCGTCACATCACTAAAACGCTCAGTATTTTTGTGGAGGAGAATGGCTGCCTAGCCTCTTGTCAGGCTGGGTTCCGCCCGGCGCACTCCACAGAGTCCGTTGTCCTCTCTGTGATGGACAACCTCAGAGAGGGCATGGATGCTGGCCGGCCCCAGGCTTTGGTCCTCCTTGATTTATCCGCCGCTTTCGACACGGTGGATCATTCCATCCTTCTTTCCCATGTCGAGGCGGCTGGCATCAGGGGGTCCGCCCTGGCCTGGCTAGCATCCTTTTTAAAGGACCGCACTCAGGCCGTCCATCTGGCCAACTTCTCTGCTCACCCTCAACTGGTCCACTGCGGAGTGCCACAAGGCTCTTCTTTGTCTCCTCTGTTGTTTAATTTTTATATTTCCCCTCTTATTTTTGCACTTCAGCAGATGGACGTCACCATCTATAATTATGCTGACGATCTCCAATTGGTTTTTAATTTATCTTCTTCCCCAGAGTCCATTCACAACTTTCACTCTATTATGTTGTTTATCAGGGACTGGATGAGCTTTAAACATCTGAAGCTTAACCCCGACAAAACCGAGTTGGTGCTGACGGGAGGCTCCTCCAGTCCCTGGTCCCCTCTTTTTTGGCCTTCTTCCCTGGGTCCCTCCCCTATCCCTTCTTTTTCGGTTAAAACCTTAGGGATTAAACTTAACGCTCACCTCACATTGCACTCCCAGATTAGTTCTGTTGTTTCCTCCTGTTTTCTCACTCTTCTCACTATCCGTAAGGTGTCCCGTTTCTTTTCCTTTTGTGCCCTCAAACTAATTCTGTCTGCGATTGTGATCTCCCGCTTGGACTATGGCAACGCCTTGTATAATGGTCTCCCTGCTTACCATCTTCGGAGACTCCAACTGGTGCAGAATCAGGCTGCTCGACTTGTTTACAATCTGTCCAAGTCCCACCATGTTACGCCGTTGCTCAAAGCTCTGCACTGGTTGCCTATCCGGGAGCGTGCCTTGTTTAAGATGGGTTGTATCACCTTCCAGGCTAGGGCAGGGACAGCCCCTCACTTTATTTCCTCTGAGATCAAGGCATATTGTCCTAGCAGAGAGCTGCGATCCTCTTCACAATCCCTTTTGGTTGTCCCTCGTTTTAAGAAAAAGAGGTCAGGTGGCGCAAAATTCTCTACGCTGGCCCCTACCTTTTGGAATGCCCTTCCTCCTTCCCTCAGATTCTCTATCCACTATTCAGAATTTCGTAAATCCTTAAAAACGTTTTTGTTTACACAAGCTTTCTCACGTTAGCCGCCTGGTTCTTCACTCCCCCTTGGTCTGGTGTCCTAGCGCCAAGAAACCGCATGGTGTATGTGCGCTTTATAAATATTTTAATTTCAATTTCAATTTCGTTGTCTGGCGGGCGTATGGATGACTAATAGCAGCACCCACAGGCAAATATTCACTTTGTATAAGGTATATATTACAGGAACAAATGCTCTGCTAGCCCCTCCCACCACTGACCGCTAGAGCACTCGATGAGAAGCAGAAAGGAGCGCCGGATGAAGTCAACAGCCCTTACAAATCCAAGTTGTCCGCCTTGCTCCTCCCATGTAAACACCACACATAAGAAATAAAAAGAAAAAGCCAGGAAGAGACTGAATTATTGTTCCAGATTGAAAGTACAATCCCATAAGTGAGATTAAAAATACCGCTTTGCATAAAAAACAATCTGTGCAAAAAACACAATAGCAATTTAGGATCAATAAAAAAAAAAAAAATAAGTAAAAATCACTGTTTAAGCACCAAAGACGTACGTCCTTATTATTGTTTTAAAGCTCGTCTGCAGGCAGAGCCTGCATTTAAAAGGCTGGAAAGCATTGCTGGCCCCACCCGCCACTGACTGCTAGATCACTCGATAAGAAGCAGAAAGGAGCGCTGGATGACCAGTCAACAACCCTCACAAATTCAAGTTCCCTGCCTTGCGCCCCCCCTGATTCAGCACAACTGGGGAATAACTGCCCTATATCATTGCTGCCGTTTGTAGGCAAGCTCCTAGAAAAACACGTTAACAAATCCCTATCTGAGCCCACCAACACATGAACTAGTATACGCACTACACCTGATGGAGATAGAAAGTGTTACATTTGGCCCCCCAAGGAAGACGCACACCCTAGCTAGGGGTAGACACTGCTTTATTCTGTGCATTCCATCCCCGAACTGTCGTTTTCTTTGCCCCTACCCATCCGCTTCCGCCTGCCCTGTCGCAGACAAGATCAGGCGGACGATTCGACACCTCTCCCCTTTATACAATAGTGCTTTCTGTCTTCAATGAGTCGAAGGTCGCTTGATTACTCTTTGAGGGCGGCTGGTCCGCACTCGTGCAGGAGTAAGACAGTCTTGTGTGTCTTCTAGCCTCACTGGGCTGTGACGCACTCCATCACTGTTTCCTCCTTGGCTCGATGAGTCTGTGCTAGACTCGCTGTCTTGGAATCGAGCATGAACAGAGGGGTTGCATCTTTTAAAGTGAGATATGTTGCAGGTTATCCGTTTTCCTTCCGACTCAGCTGTCATCATGGTCCCCTTTTGACTGGAGACTCGCAGCGGGTGAGCGAGATATCGACTGTCGGCCTTCGTCTTGCGGTCTTGCTTGACCAGCACTCAGTCTCCTACATGGATGTCCCTCTGTCGCGCATGCCTTCGCTGGTCGGCATAATCTTTCATTTTTGCTTTCTTTTCTTGATCAAGCTTCACTAGAGTGTCATGATCGGTGGTCACAACTCGGGATTGCGTGACAGTATTTGACGTGGGCAGTCGCATGCGAGGAACTCACCTGAGCATCAGGGTGGCAGGGCATTGGTTCGTGGTACTATGTGGCGTGGTCCTGTAAGCTCTCAACACTTCGTTCAGCGCTTGCTGAATGTCACGGTGAGCAAGTTCCGCTTGCTGAACTGTTTTCTCAAGAGTCCCCATGAATTGCTCAACTATACCATTGGCTTGGGGCCATAAGGGAGTAATTTTCCGATGTTTGAAGTTGAGGTGTTTCGCAAACTCGGCAAAATCGTGGCTGTTAAACGGTGGTCCGTTGTCTGTTTTCACTCCAAAGGGGATTCCCCATGCTGCAAATGTTTCGTCAATGACGGGAATGACAGCCGTCGCTTTCGCAGAGGACACTTGATGTGCGATAGGGAAGCAAGAGTATTCATCCATAATGACGATGATGTAATAGCCTGACTTCAGTGGTCCGAAGAAATCAATTGCCACTTGTTGCCACACCCCATCAGGTAGTTCAGACATCTGCAAAGGGGCTGGTGGTTCTTCTCGACCGACTAGTTGACATGAAGCACAGTCTTTGAGTGTGGTCTCCACCATTTCATCAAGGGATGGGAACCAGATGCGTTCTCGGAGTGCTTTCTTGGTGGCTACAATTCCTCTATGCCCTTCATGAGCCAAATTGATGATCCCTTGGTGAAGTCGCTGAGGAATGACTACCCTCCCTCCTCTCAGCAATAACCCATCCGTGCTGATCGATAGTTCCTCTTGGGCATGTTTGAATGCCACAAGTTCTTGAGCATCCACAATCTCATCCTGGTGACTGGTGGCCAGATGTCTCCAGGAGTTGGAGCGCATCCGGACCATGATGGCCTGAACAGTGGGATCTCGGGCCAATGCTTCGCGAATGGCTTCTAGGGGCACTGCTGGGGGACGTGCATTGTCGATGACGAAATGAATGTATTCCTCTGCTACAGAGCATCATTCACATGTGTGGGACTGTGGGTGCCTTGACATGTAGTCTGCTGGATTTTCTGCTTTGCCAGGCTTATGGACGATGGATTGCAAACGGAGACCCCATCTTTCTATTCGTGGAGGCATTTTCGCTCGCGGGTTGCCAAAGATGGAAATAAGTGCTTGGTGGTCCGTGATGACCGTGAAATGCTTCCCGTATACAAACAGATGAAAGTGTTCACAAGCCCAGACGACCGCAAGACTTTCCTTCTCGGGCTGTGAGTAAGCCTTCTCCTTGTCAGTGAGACTACGACTAGCATAGGCAACCACATGACGTTGATCTGCTTTATTGTTGTACTGTGCCAGGATGGCACCCAGACCCACAGGACTCGCATCTACAGTGATTTCAGTCTTTCTCTTGGTGTCAAAATATGCCAAATTAATGGCATTGCTCACGGCCTTCTTGATTTTATTGAACGCATGTTCACATTCAGGTGACCACAGGAATTGCTGGCCTTGTCGGGTGAGTTCTGTGAGCGGGTAGCTGATGGTAGCGTAGTCCTTAATGTAGCGGGCAATATAGCTCGCCATTCCCAGGAAGTAGCGGAGGTCACTGATGTCTTGTGTTTGTGGAGTATCCGCGAGGGCAGACACCTTCTCAGGGTCTGGTTTCAAGCCATCTTTGGAAAAGATGTGTCCATAGAATTTCAGCGTGGACTTGTGGAATTCACACTTATCCGGGTTAAGCGTGAGGTTGGCGTTGAGTAAGGCGTGGAACACCCGATCCAAGGCTTTATCATGCTCCACTTGATTTTCTCAAAAAACTAGGATATCGTCGCTGTAGTTGAAAGCATTTGGGATACCCTGGATTACCCGCTGGATGGCTTCCTGAAAGATCTCCGCGGCGGAATATATTACAAAATTTAAGCATTTGTATCGGAACAGCCCTTGATGGGTGGTGAAGGTGGTGATGTAGCGGGATTTCTCATGTAATTCCAGCTGGTGGTATCCCTTGTTAAGGTCCAACTTCGAGAACACAGTTGCTCCATTGAGGTGAGCAATCATATCACTGATATGAGGTCCAGGATGTCTTTCCCTCTCAATGGCTGTGTTAGGGGCACGCATGTCGACACATAGTCGTACTTTGTTGTCTTGTCCTTTCTTGGGTACTACCACTACGGGTGATACCCATGGAGTGGGCCCTGTGGATCTTTCAATGATGTCTGTTCTCAGCAGGTCTTGTAGCTCGTCATCCACTGCCTGTTGTAAATGAAACGGCACCTTCCTGTGGTGTTGCGCTATCGGTGATACCTACTCATTAATGTGCAACTTGACCTTGAATTGGTTGAGCTTCCCGAGGCCTTTGAAAAGGTTTGGCAATTTGTTGACGATATCCGGGGAGTCATCCAACGTGTATAAGAGTTCGACAAGCTTGAGGCGCTCTGCTGTCAGCAGACTGAGGAGACAATCCGCTGCGCCAGGGCCCTCGATCACATGGATGTGTGCTTGGATCTGTCGGTCCTTGTAGGTCAGAGTCGTACGAAACTGTCCCAGGCAAGGTAGGGGCTTCGTGGACATCCAAGTGTAGACTCGGACTGCGGCTGGTTCCAGCTTTGGCTGAGGTTTCATGCTGTGATATTCCATGGCGCATATGTAGTTCAGGGATGCTCCTGAGTCTAATATAAACTTGGCAGGATGACTTCCTATACGAATGTTCAGCCGTGGGTATTTTTTCAATCTGTCTGGGTCTGACACCATACATACTCGTCACTGTCTTGTGACACAGGCGTGGGAGAGGACGATTCCCGGGATGTTGACCTCCGAGATCTATATGAGTTGACAGAGTGAATACTTGACCTTGATGAGCTGGAGGAGCGACTTTTCCTTCCTCTTACTGCTCTTGCATGGTGGCGGGTTTCTGAACTTGATTTGACTGTCTTCGTTTCTGACCGTCGTGTTTGACAGGCTACTTCGAAGTGGTTTTCTCTCCCACATCGGTGGCACTGCTGTCCTATGGCAGGGCATTGTCCTGAATGAGGATAGTCCTGTCCGCATCTGTAGCATTTTCAGGCTGCCCTGCTTGTCTGACGGCTTCGGGCTCCATTGCGCGACGAGGTCGCTCGGAGGGTCTGCGTCGGTCTTCCCGACTTGTGGCGGTCAGAGTGGCGTTTTGAGTCCGTGTGTGGGACATTTGACAAGTCGGAGGGGGGAGGAGAGGAGGCCCCCCCATTGCAGCCGCCACCGCCAGGAGTCACGCTTTTGCTATTCACAGCGCCGCCGCCCCGGGACTGCATCTCCCGGCAGCCTCAGCGGCGGCGCTGCCTTCTGACACTGGGATAGCGCCAGGAGGCACCTTTAAAGCAGCGCTCCGCTCCGCGGGACGCCGGGCAAAGGGCGGGCCCTCTGTGGCCCTCAGAGGACCCGAGGAGGACGGGACGGGCGACCCCACTGGATTCTACCACGGGTGGCGGTATTGTGATGCTTTACTGCTTATATTGGCTATACCGGCGTTTCTATCATTAACATAGACACTATGTCTATCTGGGAGGAGCTCAACGCCCTGTGTGGCACAAAGTACGCACCAGATGTTGTTATAACCTCCCCTACTGTGGGCACTAACTGTGTTATCTCTAATGACTTCCCATGGGACTCAACAACACCTATATTAAAAGTCCAAAAACAAGTAAACGCCTCACCCCTGGATCACATCTTTAGAGGGAAACACGACAGCGACATTGTCACTGCGAATAATGCAAATATACAAAATCTGTGCAGCGACCCAACATCATCTCCCTTCAATTTAATAACATCAATGCAGGACACGGCCGCGGCCAAGCAAGATGACCCTGTCTTGCCCCTTTTACATCTTCATATGAGGTGGTGTTAGCGGCAGGCAATTCTTTGATAATCTAAGCAATGTCTTTCCGTATTAAATTCCGCAGGGCTATCAGCTTCTGCTTGGAATCTTGCACTTGGGAGCCTGTCATGAAATCCTCAAAGTCTGCAGCCCAGGTCTTCCATTTGGGTCCCATGCTGTTCCCCGATGTCAGTTCTAGAGGTTCGGGCGGGCGCAGATATGACACTCCTAGCATCATTGGACGCGGTTGTGGAGCTTGCCGGTGGCGGAAGGCTGTGAGGTATCAGCTTCTAACGACATCTGGAGTGAGGTATAGACTCGCCAGGCTGTGTAACGCATTGTACGTAGGGGTTTTCAGGTCTTTTCTGCTCTTTATGTAAGGTTGCCTGACTTCAAAATGGCCGCCAGGGTGAGAACCAGTGTTGTTCTATGCACAGTGCCTGACTTCAAGATGGCCACCGTAGGGACGTAAGTCTCCTTTGCACAGTGTCTCTTTTAACTTTGCTGGCAGTTTCTCAGCAAGGGCAGTCGCTGCTCAGACTCACCCTTCATGCGTCTCTGGGCTCTGCTGCACGGCACCTCCGTGGCTCACGATCCTCAGCGCGATCGCGTTTTCCGCGCTCTTTCTCTCGGTCTCAGGCAGGTCTTCGGCTGCATACACATGCGCTGCGGTTGCTGCGAGGGGCAGAAAGCGGTAGGTCGGCAATATCTCACCCTCGTCGCCAGTGTTACATTTGGCCCCCCAAGGAAGATGCACACCAGGAGCTAGGGATAGACACTGCTTTATTCTGTGCCTTCCATCCCCGAACTGTCGTTTCCTTTTTCTCCGCCCCTCCCCATCCGCTTCCGCCTGCCCTGTCGCAGACAAGGTCAGGCGGACGATACGACAGAAAGGTACAATGTCTTTTGCCATTTCTACTGCAAACTCTTTAAGCATAGGACTAGCACAGTGCTGCCCACGCGAGCTGTAAAATGACAAAAGTTATTTACCCCACTCCAGGCACAATATTACAGCTTTGAATTAGTAAAATACCAACCAAATCAACCTAAAATGAGTAAAAGCAACCCCTGACACAGTGTTTCACTATAGTTGGAGCTCTACAGAGAAGTATTGCTTTGTCCAGACACAAGGGAGCACCCCGTGTAAGTCAAGCCAATACCCTTTCAGGCATAGAGTGATGCTGAAATTATCCAAAAAAGAAGTGGAGTACTCTGGGAAGTTTATTTATTTAATGTATTTATTTAAGTTCTCAAGTTTAGGTGGAAAGCAGCTCCTGTCTAGAGCACTCCCAACACAAGCAACACTCCAGATCTGCTCACCTCAAATGTCTGCTTTTCTATCAAAGTCTTTGTCTAGAGATTGACAGCACTAACCTGCACCAACTTTGGTGAAACACTTCAGCAAAAACTCAAGTAAGCATTTAAAATGAACTGCATTTACCATAATGCTAAGGGGTGAAGTCTGCTGGGAGGTGAAGCAGTGTGCTCCCATCCCCCTTCTGAGAGAATGTAAGCGCCTGGAAGCCAGGCGCAGTGCGTCCATTAGGGTGTGGGGGCATAGCCCCCCCGCCCGCAGCTCCCTCGGCGTCTTTGAAGTGAAATAAACTGAATCAGTTTACTTAAGTTCAAAGACGCCGAGGGAGAACTGACAATCATGTCAGTCAGCATGACATGGGACCGCCCACTCCCTTCAGAGACTGAAGGGGGTGGGTGGTCTGGCATCAGGTTGACTGACATGATTGTGAGACCGTCACCAGGGGCAGGCAGCACCATAACACAAGTGCGCGTGAATGGGGACGGAGGGCGAATTCTTTGCCTGTGCCCACTCAAGCGCACGTGTGTTTGGACTGGTTTGCACATAAGTATTCAAAGACACCAACCATATTATGAGTGTTTTAACCGATGTTCCCAAGCTAATGCATAGTTCATCTTTGATTTACTATAGCTACTTTTTCGGAACCTATTTTATTCACTGCGTCATTTGTTCTTAATATGCAAGTGCAGCTTCAGTGTTTGTGTGTGGTGTATAACTTTGCTCGCATTAATCTAAAAGTTTAATGTGTGATGTATAACTTTGTGTGTGGTGTATAATTTTGCCCGGATTAATCTAAAAGCAAAACAATGGCTGAAAGAACAGATTAACTTAGTCCCTGGCATTGAAGGGAACTGCTTTGAAGGGAACTGCTTTGCATTGCATGTGCTCCTGGTGACGTGACGGTGACAGGATTCCCCTTCACTCAAAAGGAGGTTAGCAGGCGGCTGAAGTGGGATACTACTACTAACTGAGTGACTAATAGCTGCGCCGAGCAGGCTCAAGTGCGCAGTGCTGCAGCGCTGCATATTTACTATATTGCATTGCATTGGCTAAGTGCTGACTTAGTGCCAATATCGGCGCCACTCACCAGCCCGCTCACAGTAACATACATTTGGCAGAAATAAGCAGACAAGACAACTTTTTTGTTGGAGAAACGTAGCTGCAGGTTTATTAGCATATACACAATGCCAACAAGGTGGGTTATCTCCCTATGAGGGGCGGAGCATTCAAGCGACCCCCGGTTGTACAGGTTTCCAACCGCCCGTAGGATAGCGGGGCGCCGTCGTACCCCCAGGGTCTACCGCACAGACTTCCTGGGGATATTAGGCCTCAGCATCCTTTGTGCTCCTGAAGAGGGTACTCCCGGGTACCTTTCCGCCTCTGGATCGCCCTGTAACTCCTCCTGCAACACAAATGAGAAACGATTAGAAACATCCCCCCCCCCCCAACCCTGAAAGCGCCGGGTATGCGGAAGGGAGGGAAACGGCGTCAGGGTGAGGGGACAGCGGACAAAGAGGCCGCTCGGTGGGCGGGGGAGGAATATATACTCTCCCCCGCCCACCACAGGAATGAAGTGACGCGCGGGACCCCCTCTGGGTCCTAAAGAGCTGGGCTGCCCCGTGTGCCTTCCTGTGGCACTACGGTGGCCGCCCTCTTATCTGTGTCCCCTGCGGGGACGTGTCGGTCGGCCTGCATAGTGCCAATATCGGCGCCACTCACCAGCCCGCTCACAGTAACATACATTTGGCAGAAATAAGCAGACAAGACAACTTTTTTGTTGGAGAAACGTAGCTGCAGGTTTATTAGCATATACACAATGCCAACAAGGTGGGTTATCTTACAGGCGATCCAAAAGGCAAGCCGCCCCTCGCGACCTACCACCTGACGGGCCAATTTGCTACGTGGCCTTAGCCAATCGTTGCTTAGCGGTTATGGGAGGAGATAGCCCCTCCCAATTCCGGTGAACCATTGGTCCACCCTCTTGCTCACGCCCCCCCCCCTACAAGGGGCGGAGCGTTCAAGCGACCCCCGGTTGTACAGGTTTCCAACCGCCCGTAGGATAGCGGGGCGCCGTCGTACCCCCAGGGTCCACCGCACAGACTTCCTGGGGATATTAGGCCTCAGCATCCTTTGTGCTCCTGAAGAGGGTACTCCCGGGTACCTTTCCGCCTCTGGATCGCCCTGTAACTCCTCCACAGACCTGGGTGTGGCGACCGTCGCAGCCAGGGCCCCCCACCAAGGCCGGCATTCCTCCTAGCTGTTCCTTAATTGCTATTACTAGAGTCTCTTCCCTATTCAGAAAAACAGGTCCATACCCACGTGGACCGCTGACCCAAAAGTCAAGCAACACCAAGGGAGTTTGGCTTGGGCTTATAGCCCACATGTAAAAGGCAAAATCACTGCCCAAGATATTTACGCATGGCGCAGCAAACCTCGTGCGAGCCAGCTGCCTTACTGTTCCATACAGGGCATCATGCCACTGGAGCTCGGGATAAGAAATCAGACAACAGAGCTCCTCTGTCACTACCGTGTGGCAATTCCCCTAGTGTTCTTCCTCTAAAGTGCCTGCTAGCCCCATAGCCCAGACAAATTAACGATACTTCTCCAAAGCTCCCCGGCGACGCAGCCTGGTGTCACAACAAGGCGGAGGGAAAGAGAGTGTGTTGCCTGTGGATGGTACTGAAAACCTCCATGAAGGGCCAACAGGTGCGGTCTACCCTGCTTGCTGACCCTACGACCGGACACCGAATCCCGGTCCCTGCTAACCACCTGTGTGAGCCTAGATACTTCCACCGAGACGGTGTCGGGCTACCAAGATATGTGTCTCTGCCCCTTTAATTATATACAGCACAGGACCTCCTGTGTGTTGGCTCCAGCGCCCCCCCTGACTCGCGCCTTGCCTAAAGAGATGGAGACATGTCTGACCACTGAAAATTACCTGTCCCCCACTGGTGGCGAGACCCACCGTAAGATCGTTGTGGTCGTTCTATCAAGTGCCCTAGAACATTGCAGTGACCAGCGCAATCCCTAGTAAAGGACCTAGGTGCACGCACAAGGTGTCACGGCCAGCATAAGGGGGGATTGAGCGCGTAGCGTCCTGATCATGATACACTGCAAGGCTTTGCAACGGATCAACCTATGCTGCTTACTTGAGCAAGCGCCTGGTCACAGGAACCTGGACCCTGCTAACCACTTGAGACCCTTTTATATACACCGGGGTGGAGTCGAATCAAGATAGAGTGTCACAAGGTTCCCAATATGTGGGTAGGAGTATCCGCTGGAACCCGTCTGAGAAAGTGTAAATACAGTTACACGTACCTCAGTCCAACACCCACTTGCCTGATCTTCAGAGGCACCTAGAGCCCGCTGCCCCCGCACCGCATGGCGAGGGAAAACTGGCCCAAAACCCCCAGACTGGGATTGAACACTATCACCCCCACAGGCTCTAGCTAACGATGGCTGCCCATGCCCTGGCAAGGTGTGACATTTGCGCAAGTCGTCCCCCTGTGCTTGGCCTCGGTTGGCCCCTATGATGAGCTAACCGGCAGCCTATGCAACTGTATATACATGCTGTACAACTAGGGGACAAATACCTCCTCCTCGTACTCTCTGGTATGTGAACGCTGCACGAGGAATCCCAACTTTCGTACCCGAAAACAACTAAATAGATACGGTCTGGGTAGAACGCTTACCCAAGCACCTAGCCAAGGGCCCTCCAATGCGAGACAACCCCTGTTGTGGCACTATAGACTGTGGAAATTGCCTGCCCCTTGCGGACACGAAAAACAGCTAAAGCAATCGCCTACCTGGCCGCATGTGGACCACCAAGTGTCCCACGAAATGAAGAAGTGGAGTCTAAAAGTATCAGCTTGAACCACAGTGAAGTCAGAGCTGATGGGTCTTCGTGGGATCAGACTGGGGGAGGCCCAAAATTCTGAGCAAATAGACAATGCATCAACAAAGTGCCAATTAGCCGGAGAATCGCAAACTGGCAATGCTGTGGTCCAACTAAGTGAGTGTCTCGGCGTGGGCCAGGAAGTATGGGTTATCTGTGTGGCTCGTGCAGGCCCATCTAAAATGTAGGGCTAACCATCTAATCAGGAGATGTGCTGTACTGGAAAAGCTGCTACGCCATAGCCTCCCTAAATTTCTTACAAAGGAGCACTACACTCCCAACCGCCCATCTGTTGACATGGTCAATGCTGCTTAGTGCACGAGCTTAAGAGGCCACAATAAAACTTTCTCGCATAATCCCTCATGAACTGGCCACCATTTTTTAGAGCTACACGGGTTCCACCTGAACAACCATATAAATACTGTCTCTGATCGAACGCTCACCAGAGTACCTAACCGAGGGCCCTCGACCCCCTGTAAACCCTTGCCGTTCAATAGACTATTGTTGCTACTTGCCCACCTCTGGGCCCTACCAGCAACTCCTGCCAAGAGAAACGCAGGTCCTCTTGTCGAGACATAACCCTGTCTGGCCAGAAACGTGCCAGCAAGAGTCGAATTATAATGGGCCCCAGCAATCAAAACACGCTATTTCCAACGGCAAAGGTCACCCATGGTCTGGCTTACTCCGTGCCTGTTGTAGTGGACATATCTGACAGCCCAGCAGTGCTACTTAGCGACCCTTAAGGGATGGTGCAGTGTACCAGCAACCCCCACCCTGGCTCAAAAGCCCTGCTATCTTGTTGTAGAAAGTAGCATCGGCGGGCCGTCTCCACCATGAAGAAGTCAAGCCTAAACTTTCTCGCCTAGCTGGGTTAGCATTTACCAGTATGACCAGTGAGTACCCCGTGCCCAAGTGGCGAGGAAATTAGAAAGGGCACCCCCTCCCCCTTTTGACGGAGGTGACTTACTATGACAAGAAGCATAACATAGTTATACTTTAGTGAGTACCGGTGTATTATTGTACATCAAGTGAAAAGGGTTCCACAATGGTTGCTCAAAAACCCAGCATAGCTTCATAAACAATTCCACCAGATACACTAAAAAAGTGATGCCCTCCTGCGAGCCCTGTCAGTGGATACATAACATAGCCTGTCCGTCCTTGTGCATGAGATCACAAGCCAATGTATCTCCGAGTATAACCTTACGTCCATGTCAGAGGCACTAAACCCCAATACTTAAATGCAACAAGCACACCCTTTTATTCCCAAACTTTAAGGCCCTAACTGTATACTACGGGTGGAGCCTGTGTACTTTTTCCCATTGTCCTGCAATTGGAAAACAGTCACACTAAATCTTGGACGTGCTGACCCAGAAACCCAATCACTGGACCCCAGTGTATTCTTCCCTAGATCGTGCTCCGCGCCCAGCAGGCCATCCAGCAAGACGAGGGATTGACCATGAAGACGAAGACTGCGTTTCTGGAAGAGAGAGAAGATCCCTGAGAACAGCCCGTCACCAGCAAATACAATAAAGCGACATGCTAACTCGCTCGCAGATCCGGGTCCCTTACTTGCGCACCAGGTCCTGTACAAAGCACATATACTGTCCCAGCACGAGAGATGCCTGCAATAGCCCAGCCTCCCCAAATGCTAACGGAAAACACATTACACTAATGGCTACAGGGTGTTCATGAAAATGTTTCAACAAGAGCACACCAGATATTGTCCGGGGAATAATCAAGAGTACATGCTCAGTCAATATAAGGGAAAACACCCATTTATTCCACAGTGGACTTTTAATTTGAGCGTCTGATTAGAACTTTGCACCCATGACACTTTCTTCCTGTAATGTACCGTTTGCTACTACTTGCATATATTGCTCAAGGCTGACAGTTATTTCTTGCTAATCACTTGAGAAGTGTTCACACACTGTGCTCACAAATGTCCCTCGAACCCAGTTCCCCCGCATGCCTTATTAATCGTGCACCACTAGGCACATATCAGCGCCTCACATGTATATGCAGGCCCAAGGGAAACACGTGTGCCCATGACAGAACACTGTCATACTGAATTGACACCTTGCAAAAAAGGCCGCCCGTTCCACTAATCACTGTGGCACCAAAAGAGCGGCCCCCTGAGCAATCCAAGGCCGTCCGACCCGAGGGTGGCCAGAAGGTGCCATACCCGAGGTCACGGCAATCCTGGAAAGATGCGGCGAACCAACGACCGCGGTGGCCCGCAAAGCGAACCTGGGAAACTCGCGGTGCAGCGCATGACCTCGATCGCGCTACGGGACATGCCATCGGCCTTGGAGACTAGAAAACGTCCCCGACAGACGCTACTTCCTTTCAGGGCATACGAAATGCAACAGACGAAATCTTTACCTCTCAATAAAGAAGGTACTCCTAAGCGCCGCAGTGCGGGAGCCTAAAATAAGGAAAGGACGTTATGTTGCAACTTCAAGACACAACCAAGGAAGGTCAAGTGGCACGAGTGCAAGTGTTCCCATGCATCCAATCTGTTCCTATTGAGAAGCGCCTGACACCTATGGGTAAAATTTGCGCTAAAGAAAGGCATAATTATGAGTGGGAAAGCACGCCCAAAAGATAACTGCCACTGAGGGTGTTGCCAGAAGAGACCATACCATGGAATAGAGTGACAATGTCGAAGACTCGAGGGACACTCTCGGTAGCAAGCCCTATCGAAGGCGGGAATCGCTCATGTAGCCATCAGGCGATGCCTCGATAGGAGAACAAAGAACAAACTATGGCAGCGGAATGACCGATGCTGGTTGAGCCACCCCGCAATATGCCTAGCGCATAAAAGTGCCATGATTTCCCTGGGACCCGAAGCCACTGCTGATATGCTAGCAGCTCTGGGTGCACAGACCCACCCCCAACAACCCGAGCAGCATGCTAGATGGGATCCCCAAAGAAACAAAGACAAACATCCCAAGGACCCGGGGACTGTTGGGAGACAGCATACCTCACTAACCGGCATCTGTTAGCTCCTGGGAAAAAACTTTGCATGGGAGGTAGGGAGCTGCAAACCTCATGATCGGGCGGGAATACTGTCAACCTGGACAAGCAACCGCGGCACACTAAAGCACGCACCACGGAGTGAAGTAAATGTAGCCCCCAACATACGAGGGAAAGGCAACCTGGCTGACCAGCAACGGCAGTGCCTACAGCACTAGAGAACACCAACATTTGAAGCCGCATGTGCCTGCAGTGCCCCCATGCCCGACTAACCGAGCCCCACTGCACACAATCAAGCACCCCAATACCGGACACCAATGAGCCTGAGACGCTAGGAGCTCTGAGCTCCAGAGGGGACTACAGCTGTAAGAGCCAACGGGCTCTTACAGCCAAGCCAGTGCGCCCCTGCCTCCGACTAGTTCCCCCACCCTGAAACAAGTCGGATCATAAACGCAGAGGAAGTACGAGTCCCTGAGGAAGCGGGCAGGCAGGGAATCTGCCGCTTACCGAAGGTGAGCCTGCCCAGGTCAAAAGTCAAACCGTACGACAAACCCCGCGACCGTACCAAGCCCCTGCATGTAAACAAAGGTAAAACAGACACACCTAACCACTCAGTAGGAGACTAACGAGGCAACTCCACAATTCGGCCGCCAGCAACAATAGCACCCGAATTTCAACAATAGAACAGACATGCATGGTCCCGCCAAAAGAGGCAAATCAAAGCAGGCCGTGCAACGGGCCCCATATTCCACATGCGCCGGACATCTCGCGGGCAACTGCCCATAAAATAGGCCGCACCGTGCACCCTTACCCGCATGCGCAGGACATCCCCAAGTAGTGCCCCTAAAATGGCCGACTACCAGCGCCATTGACCACGTGCGTCGGACATAGGGAAACAAGCTGCCCTGGCAAATGGCCGCCTTGGGCGCCATTACCCCTCTGCGCCGGACATCACGCAACTAGAGCCCCTAAACATGGCCGCACACGTACAGGAGGTTCTAGGAGCCCTTCATAATGTCACCCAATGCAAAAGCCTACAGGCGCGGGGAAAACGTGCCTGATCTATAAAATACCCATGCATACTTGTATATCATAATACGCTTCCAACAGTATGTAATTCAGCTGCTCATTCGAGTGATGAAATGAAATGGTCCCTAACGGCTACAGCAGAATCCCAGAAACGAACCAGGAACCTATAAAACAAATGCAAAGCTCACTGCATTGAGCGGACACATAGTTCCCCTTCAAAATAGAGTGTATTGTTTGATCGCTAGGAGAGCAGCAAGCGCCCCGGCTGCTTCCTCGAGGGTCACTTACAAGATAGCAAGCTGCTAAGAGTCCCTGACAAACCGCCTGTGACCACATCCAGCGAGGCAGCGCACTCCTGACCCCGACTCTCGACCTCGGACAAACATGAACTCTGCAGCCCTGCACCCTGCATGCATGCGAATTACCTAGGGATACCCGCGGCAAGGTGCCTCTACAGGCATACCCCCGGACTCCTGCCCCAAAAGTGACACATACACAGCTCAAAACGGATGCCCTATGCCACTGAAGTTTCTTCAACAGATCTGAATTCCGTGACACAGCCCCCTTAGAATCCGAGGGGCGTCTAACAGAGAGAAATCTATACGTGACAACAGTCACAGAGACCTAAACCGTGAACATATATATAGTAAAGGCTAGCATGCATAAACGGGAGAACAAGAAGCCTTGCTCCGGCCGCGTGCACAATTTCCTGCTGAACAGGTAATGCAAAAGGCTATGACATGTGAAGCTTAAACATGACGAAGCTGAAAAAGACATCCCCACTCAAAACAAATCTTTTTTACCCGGGTATGAGAACCCCGCACCCCTTCTTAAAGACTCCTCCACCACCTCGCGTCCATGAGTGGAGAAGTACCATGTCGAGGGCTTACCCGGCCCGTCGAAGTGCACAATCTTAGTGCCCAATGGTCGCGACAAATGCCTACAGGCCAGCAGAAACCGGACCCAGGTAGGAGTAAAATATGGTTTGCCGCGCGCGTGCGCCGATTCGCCCAGGTCACCAACCCACAACGCAATTAACTCGCAGCCCGGCGGCCAGAACAAATAGAATGCACCAACTTGAACCATAACACGAGTAGGGAGAAGGTGGCCGACAGGCGAGGGCGCTATGTTCCCCAGGCCTAGCCAGGGCTTGCCGCCCACTCCCCCAGCGCGCAGCGCATCCTAAGCAACCTGGCCGGCACCGCGGCCCTGTACGCCTATTGGGAGGGGGAGAGGCGGAAGAACAGATAGCAAGCTCCCGCCCTGAAAAGACCCCCCCCCTCCCTGTTTCCAATGGAGCACGGGCCGCCCCGAAGGGGTGCCAGCCAGCGAAGAGGGGGTACCCCTGAGCTCTCCCTGTCCACGAGTAAAGAGGGATGCGTACCAGCGCCTAATAGAATCCGATACCTAATCCCGTAGCATAACAAAATTAGTACACGGTACCTCACGGATAAAAAGGAGACGCGTGAATAAGGAAAGATATCTATAAGGTATCTAACCAGTGTCCGCTGGTCCGAGTGCAAGGCCCTTGCCTTGCACCCCTGTTCCTCCTTGCCAATAAAGTGAAGAACAGACCAATAGTACACGACCCCATCACCCGACTCACCGCAACAAAACGAACATCAACCGGCGTAAGCATCGCCCCCGACGCCAGACCAGGCCTCTGGACGAGCTCCCCGAGAGCCCATCAAACGGCGTCAGGGTGAGGGGACAGCTGACAAAGAGGCCGCCCGGTGGGCGGGGGAGGAATATATACTCCCCCCCGCCCACCACAGGAATGAAGTGACGCGCGGGACCCCCTCTGGGTCCTAAAGAGCTGGGCTGCCCCGTGTGCCTTCCTGTGGCACTACGGTGGCCGCCCTCATATCTGTGTCCCCTGCGGGGACGTGTCGGTCGGCCTGCATTAGTTCAGTTGGGACCGGAGGTAGTAGGAGGGCAGACGTTGTCACCATTAGGTGAGTGCAGTGAAGAAAGATGAGGAAGACATGGGGTGACAGCACAACCAGAAATGAGAGGACTAGGGGGTGAGAAGGATGTCAAAAGATGGACGCGAGATATTGAAAGAAGTGGAGATTATAGTAAGCCTAAAATGGTATTGGTACGTCACGGGTGCACACTGCATTTGAAAACGCGGCTCTAACTAATCCTGTGGCAGAGTTACGTATGATGTTCATGTGGCAGCTTGTCCCCTGTCACAACACGTTCACCAGTATTGTTTCCCTATACCGTAGTTAGATGTAATTCGATATCCCCCATTCGACAGCCAAAAACGCTATACGCTGCAACAGGCGCATTGACCCACGGTTCTATTCTGGCTGCTGCATCTAAACCCACTTTCCTTGGCAAGAGCGCAGTTTTACAAATTTCCTAATTCATTCTGCCACCATTTGGTGCACATTTCTGTTGATTGAATTTTAAGTGTATTCCCCGTGAGCCAGGACGTGTTGGAGCGGTTGTGGGTCTGTGCAATGTCTGATGACTTCATGTGTACGAAGGAGAGAAGCGAGCTTCGTGCTGCTAAACTTACGGCCAATGAGTGAAAGTTGAGTTGCTTATGCATTTCCTATTGAATAACAATAACGAAGCTGTAGCGCCTCCAGGCACTACCTGTCAGACTCTAGCACTTTTGACGTGCCTGCTGCTGTCTGCGTGTCAGTCAGGGGGCATTTAAACCGCTGCACAACATTAGGCGAGCAGCATGTTGCATGCAGCAAGAGCTGTGTGCAAGCAGTGGCACAGTAGTATATGTCGTGTCCAGCCCCAATAACTCAGGCGGACACAGTGGGGTAGGGTCATGGACCTTCTTTATTAGTCATCCTCCTTCTTCAAGTCCCAACAGCATACTGCCCTTTCCTGCCCACTTGGTCCCCAGCTCCTCCCTTTCCGCCTGCCCTCGTCCCTCACTCGGGCCGGTCCTAGTGCCTGACCAGTTGGGTCACTGGGCACTTTGCATCAACATCATTACATCTCCCCCCTCTGTGAATAAAGAAAACAAAATAATATACACCACGGCAAACAGGAAATTGTCTTTCTTTTGAATTCTTTGATGAAGTGATACGGTACGGCCTGTCGGGCTCATTCTCAGCAGCAGTCTCCATCAGTGCCTGACTGTCAGTTGGCAGTGTCTCAGGATCTCTCTGTTCCAGTTTCGTTACGGTTTCACGATGCGGGTGAGTCGTCTTCCGTCAGCCTCTGTAGTTCTTATAGTTCCGTTTTGTTGAAACGCTGGACTGCATCACACGATTGCATCTCCCCCTTGTTGACAAAATAAGTTTAGCGTCTAACATGTTTAATGGTTCCTCAGTCAGCCACACGGGTCTGCAGGCCGCCTATTTGGGCTACGAAGATGCATCTCCATTTCTTTTGTATGGCTTTCTGTTGCTTTGACGAGAACATCTTTTGTTACAGTAGTGTATCTTTGTAATTGCGAGACGTCTCGCGTGGTCTTCTTGTGCTCAAGTTCGTGGTGGTTTCCAATCAGCTTCTCTCGCGTGGTCTTCTTGTGCTCAGATTCGTGGTGGTTTCCAATCAGCTGTACTTCCTTTTGTCTTGTCTGGTCCTGGACAACACTGCCTTCCTGTTCAGAGTCATGTATACCAGACGGTGAGGCGCTATCTGAAAAGACCATCTTGGTTTGGTTCGGGGACTCATTCGCTGCCTCTGTTTGCCTCAACCACTCCCACTCATGTTTATGACTGGTGAGCTCTTTGACCGTCTGGGCCTGTGCATGTTTCTCTCTCATCGGATGATGGTCTGTCTCTGTTAACACGTCTTGTCTTCCTTGCGGGGTGACTGGATATTCCTTTCTTATCCGGTTGGTGGTGTCCACTATCTTTATTTTCTTTCCGTAGGCCCTGTGGGTCAGCCTCGCTGACCCTATCCGTGGTGAAGGTATATGGTTTGTATCTTGATGTATATGCGGTTGACATGACAGGTTGTCTTGTGAAGTGACTGAGTACTCAGGGACATTGATGTGAGATACTTTACTCTTGACGTGACTGATGTCCTTTGGTTCTGAGGTGTGTTCAGGTGGTTGACGCCATGGCCGTCGTTGGGACCATGACTCGGTCGACTCGAGGGATCGACCAGACGTGCTTTCTGAATCAGAGGAGTCTTCTGACGATGTCCTTTGATACCGTTCTCTTGAGTGTGTCTTGAATAGATGATTTTTTAAATAGGTAGGCCGTGACGAGCTGCTCCTAGAGTCGGAGTTCTCTTTGGCATATTTCTCCGGGTACCTTTCTCGAAATGACTTCGATGTCGTCTTACTGGATGGGTTGTTTGATGACCACATATCTATCTCTTGTGGTTGATCTCTTGGTATATCTGTCTCTTGTGGTTGATCTCTTGGCATTTCATTTCTACCTCTCTCGTGTGATGATGATGGCCTCCTCTCTGTTTCTTCATTGTCTCGGATGTCGTGGATGTGTTTGTCTTCCTCTTCCCGGTGTCCGAGTGAGTCAGTCTGTCTTATCCGGTTTTCTTCTCCTTCCCGCTTGTTTTGTGCACTGACATCTGTGTTACGGGTGTGATCATGTACCGAATTCCAGTGCTGGCGTAACTGGTCCAGACTTCTATAATTTGCTTTTCTTGCACATTTGTTGGGCAGGCTGTCATCTGGTCCATTGGTGCGATCTGTCTCACTTGAAGCTTCATCTGCTTCATAATCACTTGCACTACATGTTGAGTTTGAGGTTGAATAAGTGACGCTGCCGTACTCCTGGATCATCTCGGTCTTTTGTGTTGTTGACTCAGAGTACTTCATGTTACTTTGTTTCTCTCGTTGTCTTGTCTCTGATTCGTCTTCATCCTCCCCGTTTCTGGTTTTGTTTATTTCTTGTGCTTTATTCACCGACCTTAGAGATGTCTCTTTTCTGGTATCTTGGTGTCTTGCACATAGGTGCGGTTCTTTTGATAGTTCTCTTGCTTTTACCCGCTCTCCAACTTCGGCCTTCTTGATTATTTCCTTTAGCGATAAATGCCCTCGAAGAATCTTGTGCTTTGTACTAGACCTTGAACAGCCTTCGATTACCCGAAGTCGAACTGCGTCCTCATTTGTAAATGTGTTGAAGTGGCAGCGTTGTACCAGACTCTGCAAACGGGTGATGAAGTTTGGCAATGATTCTCCTGGTTCCTGCCGTGCTGTGTTGAAAACGATGCGTTCATGATCCACGTCATCCTTTGCGTCGAAATGGGCACGTAATGTCTCTTGTAATCTTTCATAAGTCTCTGTGTCCTTTTCAGAAAATGTTCTAATTAAACGTCGGCCCTCATGGCCCACCAACTGGAGCAGTAACGTCAGACATTTTCCATCTCTTCGCTCACCGGTGGCGTCAAGAAAGTCGTCCAGTGATTCCAGCCACCGGTTCCATTTGGGGCCCAAACTCTGAATGTCAGTCTGTGTCACTGGGGGTGGCACTTCAATGTAGGGATTGGATCGTTGGGTTGTTTTCCCCACCGCCATGATGGAGGAAGATCTTGATCTGCTACGGTCACAGGACTGTTTCCTTTTAGGTTGGTAAGATCCGCAGCTATCTCGGTATGATTCTGGACCATTTAGTTTCTCACCTCCTTTATTTTAATTCTTCTCTTTGCGTAGCGTTACATTTGCTTGTGTTTGTCGCATTCGAGATTTGCACTATCTGGTGCTTGTTATGTTTGTTTACACCATTTGTTTTGCACTTGCCAGTGCTTGTTTGTTGCCTCTGTTGCATTTGCCAATGTGTGTTTGTTATTTCTGTTGCATTTGCCAATGCTTGTTTGTTTCTTCTGTTGCATTTACCAGTGCTTGTTTGTTACTCCTGTTTTGTTACATGCCAATGCTTGTTTGTTGCTTGTCAGTCCTTATTTGTTACTTCTGTTGCATTTGCCAAGGTTTGTTTGGTATTTCTGTTGCATTTGCCAATGCTTTTTTCCGTTGCATTTACCAATGCTTGTTTGTTACTCCTGTTGCATTTACCAATGCTTGTTTGTTACAGCTGTTGTATTTGCCAATGCTTGTTTGTTACTTGCCAATGCTTGTTTGTTGCTTGTCAGTGCTTATTTGTTACTTCTGTTGCATTTGCCAAGGTTTGTTTGTTATTTCTGTTGCATTTGCCAATGCTTGTTTTGTTTCTTCTGTTGCATTTACCAATGCTTGTTTGTTACAGCTGTTGTATTTGCCAATGCTTGTTTGTTACTTGCCAATGCTTGTTTGTTGCTTGTCAATGCTTATTTGTTACTTCTGTTGCATTTGCCAAGGTTTGTTTGTTATTTCTGTTGCATTTGCCAATGCTTGTTTTGTTTCTTCTGTTGCATTTACCAATGCTTGTTTGTTACAGCTGTTGTATTTGCCAATGCTTGTTTGCTACTTGCAATGCTTGTTTGTTGCTTGTCAGTGCTTATTTGCTGTTTCAGGCACTTTGCCTGACTTCAAAATGGCCGCCGATGATCCCTCGCAGGGTATTGGTCAATATTGCCTGACTTCAAGATGGCCGCCGGGAATCTCGTTTTCAGCGAGATTTCGGTCGTTTCTGCTCGTTTCTTTGGCGGGTGGGGGGGGGGGGGCAGTTAGGCAGCGATTTCACTCACCGGAGCCGTGGTCCACCGCTTGAGTCACCAATCAAGGTAGGGCAATTTCCTTCACTTCTGCCGCCGAGGTGGGCACTCGGTAGGCGTTTCCTTTGGCCACACGCTTCTATTTCCTTCACTTCTGCCGCCGAGGTGGGCACTCGGTAGGCGTTTTCTTTGGCCACACGCGTCCGCCGCCGAGGTGGGCACTCGGTGGGCGCTTTTGTCAGCGCGCTTCCGCCGCCGAGGTGGGCACTCGGTAGGCGCTTTATTTAACGCTATTCCGCCGCCGAGGTGGGCACTCGGTAGGCGCTTTATTTAACGCTATTCCGCCGCCGAGGTGGGCACTCGGTAGGCGCTTTAATGACCGCTATTCCGCCGCCGAGGTGGGCACTCGGTGGGCGTTTTTCGCAGCGTGCTCGAGCCTCCAGACGTGGGGCGAGCTCCGGGCCAGTCGGTCGCCGGTTGCTGCTGTGGCTGTCCACACGCTTGGGGTTTCATCCCACCTTCGTCGCCAGTTGTCGTGTCCAGCCCCAATAACTCAGGCGGACACAGTGGGGTAGGGTCATGGACCTTCTTTATTAGTCATCCTCCTTCTTCAAGTCCCAACATACTGCCCTTTCCTGCCCACTTGGTCCCCAGCTCCTCCCTTTCCGCCTGCCCTCGTCCCTCACTCGGGCCGGTCCTAGTGCCTGACCAGTTGGGTCACTGGGCACTTTGCATCAACATCATTACAGTATAGAGGGCATAATTTTGTTATAATTGCCCGTTGTTGATTGGTTTAACGCGTCTGCGGTGCATGTATAATAATCGTTCGTGTCTGAGGGGCACAGGAAGCTAATCAGAGCTGATCGCTTTTATATTTAAAAAATGTCATTCTGTCTATGTGTGTTTTGGTTTTCTTGGCTCTAACAGATGGTGGTTGAATGATGTCAGTCCTCGGGGGCGCACACACGGCCGGCCGGGGGCAATTGCTGAGCGTCTTTGCATGCAGTGACGAACAGCCTACAATAACGCCAGTGTCTGTGGGGAGGTTGCTTGCATTCTCGGGTCTGTGCTGAGCACCCCCAGCTGCTCAGAGGCCCCAGCAGACGTGGTGCTATCTACTGTTGTCTGTCACCAGGCAATGTCAGGCCTAGACAGGCTGTAATAAATTAAACCTATGGAGTGCAGTGAAGGGTGAGTGATGTCTGTGTGAGTGCAGGGTGAGCAGTGTGCCTGTGTGAGTCTTGGGTGAGTGATGTCTGTGTGAGTGCAGGTTGAGCAGTGTGCCTGTGTGAGTCCAGGGTGAGTGATGCCTGTGTGAGTGCAGGTTAAGCAGTGTGCCTGTGTGAGTCCTAGTGAGTGATGCCTGTGTGAGTGCAGGGTGAGCAGTGTGCCTGTGTGAGTCCTGGGTGAGTGATGTCTGTGTGAGTGGAGGGTGAGTGATGTCTGTGTGAGTGCAGGTTGAGCAGTGTGCCTGTGTGAGTGATGCCTGTGTGAGTGCAGGTTGAGGAGTGTGCCTGTGTGAGTCCAGGGTATGTGATGTCTGTGTGAGTCCAGGGTGAGTGATGTCTGTGAGAGTGCAGGTTGAGGAGTGTGCCTGTGTGAGTCCAGGGTATGTGATGTCTGTGTGAGTCCAGAGTGAGTGATGTGGATGGGTGAATGCTGGCTTAGTGATGTTCAGGGAAGGGTGAGTAATGGGTCTATGAGTGCAGGGTGACTGTGCCTATGTGAATGCAGGGAGAGAGATGTATCTGTGCAAGTGCAAAGATACTTGTCTGGCTACTCCCCGAGATGTATTCGCCAAGCCACCTCTTTCTCAAATGTGCTTGAGAATGCACCATTTGCCCACTTTTTTCAAAATGTTCTCGTGGAAGAACCCCCCGAACCTCCCATAGGTGGTTCGGCCTCACTCGCTGCGCTTGCTCGCCACAGTGCAGTATTTACGCCCCACCACTTTCAAATGTCACCAGCCGCCCCTGCTGGAAGCCTCAGGTAAACCTATCTTTTCAACAGAAAGTATGGCATTGTAGATCATACATACAAAATGCCTGCAAGCTTGCTATACCCATGCCGTATGGGATATGCTCAGTTAGTTGTGCCGAACATGTCAGAGGAAGTGAGGGTGCACATTCTAAGAGGTGGTCGTAGATGGTCAGAGTGTATCACATAATAACATCTTTACTGGAAACTGCTGATTTGGTAGTTAGTTGTTTCTTTTGATTTGTTAGTTAGAGCCATGGGTATTCTCTCTTTATTTGTAGACACTCCTTTGCTACACATTTCTGCTTTCTCCCCTAATGTCCAGCCCCACCTCATGAACCTCGTGTTTGACGTGGCATGCTTGTTCGGATTTGGGATTAGAGAAGTTAAGGGCCAGCAAAGCTGCAGCCCACTCCTTGAGACTTCAGCTGCCGCCTTCTAAGAGAGATTATCAGCAATTTCAGGTCTTTGAAGAGGCCCTTTTGGCGGATCTGATGAGGTATGGCGTTCGCTCCCCCTTCAGCTGTGGCTACGGTAGTAATGGATGCTTTCACCTCAGGATGGGTAGCTCTCCTAGAGGATCTGGAGATCAGAGGCCATTGGTCTCTGAAAGAACAGATTCTATGTATCAACCAGTTGGCAGGCAATTTGGCTGGTGCTGAAGGCCTTCCTCCCCTCCATCCTAGATCAGTCCGTCCAGATCTTGATGTACAGCCTGACAGCAATGTGATACGTTAGTAAGCAAGGGGGAGTAGGGTCTAATTTCCTTTGCCTGAAAGCAGAGCCAACAGCGACTGGTGACGTTATCTTTCAGATCATGAAGTTATCTTGCAGATCATATTCAGCGTAATCTACTGAAGGCAGGGGGATACGCCTCAGGTGGACTTTTGCCTCTTCAGAAAATGCAAATCAACACTTCAATGCCCTCCAGTACCTGTTGATGAAAGCCTTGTAGGACTCGTTTGGCTTGAGGCTGAACTTTCAACTGCACTACACATTTTCCTTGATTCCTTGGGTTCTGTAGAAGATACGGCAAGACTGGTGCCAAGCAGTGCTTAATTTGTAAATAAATGACAGGCCTGTCGTTATGAGTACTCTGCAGCTACAGCACCCATTCCCCGGCCAGCGATGTTGGTCACAGTACAAACACCCCTACTACAAACATCAAACTCCTACAACTGTGCCACTATTCCAGGCCCCCAAAGCTATAAGAATGGCTTGGGTGGCCGGTATTAGCCATTTGAATGTATATTAAATTAATACGTGACTGGTGTTGTGCTCATTTCTAAAGTGCACAAAAGAAGCCACCATGTGGCAGACTGTCATAAGACCCGGTGTTGGCAATTAAGTGCCGGTGACCACCAGCTCAAATTAAGCACTGGCCCCAAGTCATTCTCATCGCCTAGATTGGTCATGGGGAGTGTGGTATGTAGATCATTGGTGCTCCTCTATATGTCCCTGTCTCAAGACGCCATGCAGATTAGACCTGCTCTCCGAGTATCCTAATTTCTGAGGCTTCCACCTTCATGCCTGTAGATTGAGAAGGGACATCTGAACTCCTTCCAGTGACATCATCCCGCCAGTGCGTCGACCCTCCACCAAGTCCATGAGAAGAAAAAGTTACTTACTTGCGGTAACAATATTTCTGATGTATACTCTACCTACCTGTAGATTTCTCATTGACTCTCCGCCTCCACATTTGGTTGATATGTTATAGGGAGAGTTATAAAATCTCAAATATATTTTGATACTGCATCACTCTATCCATGTCAATCAGCCTGCTGGCCTCGAAAGCTGAGAAAAATGGTTGAAAACTGAAGTCCTTGTGCTGGAATGGGCACTTTAAGGCTTTGGTGACATTATTGGATGCCAATTCCAGCGCTGATGCGACACAGCTCCCACCGGTGATGTGAGAACCATGAAGTTTCCGGATCCAGACTTACACCTGAGAATATTCTACATGTGAGGAATCTGCAGGCAGCTAAGAGTGTCCACCAGGAAGATCATTACCTCAAGTAAGTAACTTTTTTCTTCCTAACCCCAGGGCTACCTGTCTGCATGACATGGCGGGATTCACTAAGAATTGTCTTCTCCACCTGGGCTAAGGGCAATGGGGATGTTTGACAAATTTAATTGGTTAGCAGGTTGCGAAGAACGCTGTCCCTAGCTTTCAATGCGGATGTGTGTAGTAAGGAGATTCACATAGTTTTTCTGACACCCAGTTGTGTGACTCCGAGGTGACAAATAAGAGGCAAACAGAATTGCAATTAGCCAAGCTGCTTTTGCCAATGTATTATTGCCCTTAAAAAAATAACTTTAACAAAAGCTAACGTGAGGACCTGTAAATATGTAACTTTCCTCCTAACATCACATGACCCAAGTGTTCTGTAATAATTGGCCATAAGTAGGAAACATACTGAAACTAGAGAAGAATTGATTTAGTATGTGAACTTTTGGTCATAAATTGACTTCATTAACATAACGATTCTTGTCATCCATAGATTGGAGGAAGCTTCTGGTAAATATTTCTGCAAGTTTAATTTAACCATTGATGTTTTTAACTATAGATTTGTTCAAGTTAGTCTATTTCTCTTTTCAGACATTAGATGTGTGTTATACTTTTGGTGCAACATTTCCTTGTTTCCCTACTACCATTTATGAGTTGATTAGCTAATGTCAATATACATTTTTGTCATTGATGTAGTCTTATGTACTATTGATGTAACAATTTCATGGAATATATATTAATTCTAAAATACATCTTGATTGATTCATTAACTCACATTCTGTCAACTGTTCAGTGATTTTCGTATATTTAAATAGAGAATACTGGGTAGGGACTTCCTCATCGGTTTGAATAGCCTTGTTTAACACTGTAAGTCAATCAAAGCTTAAAGTGTAGGCCACAGAGTCAGCCAGAGGATTATGGGCCCGATGTAGGTAATCCCAGATTAACGATTCTTAAATACCGAATCATACCGATTCGGTATTTAAGAACTGGCAATCGGGATTTAGGTAATTTTACCGAATTCATTACAGAATCGGTAAGATTCGGTAACTACCAAATCGGTATTTACCGATTCGGTAATTGCCATTCATTCCTATGGGCCTGAAGGCCCATAGGAATGAATGGCAATTACCGAATCGGTAAATACCGATTCGGTAATTGGGGGAAACATTGAAGGGTGGCAGGGTGTCACTTTGACACCCTGTTGCACCCCTCAATTGTACATGGGTGCACATGTTGCAGACATACATGCCCTTAGGGCATGTATGTCTGCAACATGGCACCATTTTAAAAGCAAAAAAAATGCTTTTGAAAGGGTTTTCATTATTTACCACCAACTTCTAGTTGGTGGTAAATAACGACTTCTTAAACCCCTGTAGCACTGATTTAAGTGTTACCTACATGTCAAAATACAGAATCGGTAATTTTACCAATTCGGTATTATACAGAATTGGTACAATTACCGATTCTGTATTCTAACATGCCCCTACATCTCCATCTTCAAATACCGGTCGGTAACGGCCGGAAATCGGCCGTTACCGACCGGTATTTGGCAACCTACATCGGGCCCTTAGTCTCTCGAACCTGTTGATCTTCACTTCCTCATTTCCATTCACTAAAGAGCCTTCCACTGGGTGATCCCAGTCTAGGCCCAAATCATGAGCCCCTAAGACCTACAGGCTGGATCTGGGAGTTGTTCCTGTGCCTGGGGGTGCCGTTGTAACAAACAAGGTCTCCCCCTAATACTGCCACGAGCCTCCTGAAGCTGAATCCCCTCCTAGCCTCAGGTTGAGCCTAAGAATATGGCTGTTGCCACGGCTCCAGTGGTTATGCGGTCCACGGAGAGGGTTAAGGGGGTGCCTTTGCCCGTGTGGGCTCCCAAAGCTAGTAGAGAGGTAGGGCGAAGTCTCCGGAGAGGGCCTGGGACTGTGTTTGCCATTGGCGGTCTAGTTGGGGCCTTCCTCATGAGCCTGTGGCTGTGCGACAACTGGTGGAGCTGCTCTCGCTTGCAGCCGTGCTATCGAGGTGGGGAGCCTTTAAATCTGCCCAAGAACCCACAGTGCGTGCCAGGTGGGCCCGTGGTCGCCCTCATAATGATCCTTGTGCCACTCCTGCTGGTAGATTGCGAACTTGGGGCCCCAGAGTTTCTTTGTTGAAATCCGTCCATCCAGCTGATGTCAAAACCCAGCGCAGGACACCTTTCTATCAAATATCTTCTCCCCAGAGACCACATCTGACGACGACCGCACCAGACATTGGAGCTGATGAGCTGGCCCAGGGTATTCCCTTCGCGGCTGATGGGATAGATACAGGAGCCCCTGCAACAAAGGAGATATCCAGCAGAATAATGGCCTACTTCAAGACAGAGATGGGCTGCTGCAACAAAGGTGATATCCAGGAGATAATGGCCTACTTCAAGACAGAGATGGGCTGCTGCAACAAAGGAGATATCCAGCAGAATAATGGCCGCCTTCAAGACAAAGATGGGCTGCTGCAACAAAGGAGATATCCAGCAGAATAATGTCCGCCTTCAAGACAAAGATGGGCTGCTTCAACAAAGGAGATATCCAGCAGAATAATGGTCGCTTTCAAGACAAAGATGGGCTGCTGCAACAAAGGAGATATCCAGCAGAATAATGGCCGCCTTCAAGACAAAGATGGGCTGCTGCAACAAAGCAGATATCCAGCAGAATTATGGCCACCTTCAAGACAAAGATGGGCTGCTGCAACAAAGGAGATATCCAGCAGAATAATGGCCGCCTTCAAGACAAAGATGGGCTGCTGCAACAAAGGAGATATCCAGCAGAATTATGGCCGCCTTCAAGACAAAGATGGGCTGCTGCAACAAAGGTGATATCCATGAGATAATGGCTGCCTTCAGGACAGATATGGCTCCTGCATCTAAGGATATCTCCAGGAGACAATAGTCACCTTCAAGACAGGGATGGGCTGCAGCAACAAAGGAGATACTTATGAGATAATTGCCACCTTTAAGACAGAAATGAACCCCTGCAATAAAGGAGCTATCCAGGAGATAGTGACTGTCTTCAAGACAGCGATGGGCCTGCTACAAAAAAGAAAATCTCCAAGAGATAATGGCTGCCTTTAATACAGAGATGGGCCCCTGCTACATAGGAACCATCCAGGAGATAATGACTGCCTTCAAGACAGCGATGGGCCTGCTGCAATAAGATTTCATCAAGTTGCTTACTAAATCAGGTCATGATTTTCAAAAGCTTAACCCGAGATGGCCCATCTATAGGTGGCGATAGCGGAAGGAGCCCATGAAAGTGACGAATTAGGAGTGCGCATGAAGGAGCTGGAAAACTTGTGTTAATGGCTCATACATAAAGTTGCTGGATGGCGAAAAACGTTCCAGGTGGAACAACGTGCACATCAAGATATCCCAGACATGATCTCGATTCGTAACCTGCCACAATATGTCCAAGATTTGTTTAAGTTCATACTGCAAGGTCCCAAGGCAATCTAACTAGTTCATACGTTTTCAGTCCACACCAAAGTCAGAACATCCTGGCCCCAGATGTTGTAACCAGAGTCCATTATTTCCGGCAGAAGGACAAAATAATGAAAGTGGCCAGGCAATCAAAATTGCTTCCATTGTTCGCCCCTGGCACTTTTTCAGAACATTTCTGCCTTGACAATGGCTAAATGAAAATCACTCAAAGTAGCAACTGACCTCTTAAGAGCCCGTAAGATACCTTATCACTAGGGTTTCCGTACACGCCTTTTGTTCCACTACAAGGAGAAGCGGGCCATAGTTTCCACACAACAAGAAGCAGTCTTACCAGTGCTTTAAATGCGCCGGTACTGACCGGTACGTAGTACCGCCACTTTTTTATTTTGAGAGGTAGAGTACCAGCACTTCTCAAGGGAACTGCAATACTTTTAATTGGAGAGTACCGGCACTTCTCAGAAACAAGCAGGGACTCTGGTACTTCGATGGTTGGAACTCTACAAAGGAACAAATCGACCAACAGTCCCTAGAATTGAGATGATGACAAACGAACAAGGCAATTCAACATGAGACGCACATGAACAAACATGAGAGCCAATCCCCTGCCAGAGACAACCCTCATTCTTGATCTGTTTCTTGATCTGCTTCCAGCTGTGGAGCATTGACTTTGATTAGGAGTGTGGCACAAGCTCCCGGCATCTTGTGCTGCCTCCTGAGGTGGTCTTGCTCCCCCCTTTGGAATTCGTGATGAGTAAACTAGCTGCTGTGAATATATAGAGGCCTACCAGGATGCGGTTGGGAGGGGCTGATATTCCCCTTTACCTCAGAGGAGCTAGCCCCACAGCAGTAGACAGTAGGATGTGTGCTTCACCCTATATTCCTTATTACAAATTTGAGGATGGCTTTCAGTTCATTCGAGTTCTCATTATGGTTGTTTTTCTGTTATTTTTTGCCCAGGCTTGAACTCTTATTCTGTAGTCAACAGTGCAGAAACGCAGGTAGATCCCCACAGCACCCCTGATGTCACTTTACAGGGGGCCATCAACCAGGTCATAGATTTTTATACCAAATCCTGATGCGGGATAACCTACAGATCGTAAATATTCTTTCGGTAAATGTGTCGGATCTGAACCCACCAGTTAAGAAAAAATCCTTGCTTCATTGGCTCCACTTGAAGCAGGCAGATGTTGTACTCTTATAGCAGACACATCTCCTAGTAGATGATGTTAAATGATGCTCATCACAATACTTTCTACAATAATTTCATGCTTATGCCTAGACTAAAATAAAAGAGATAGTGATCATGATGGGGGCAGCGGCCTCTTTTTGAGTTTACTCAACACATAGAGACCGGGATGGGAGGTCGGTCATGACAACAAGGGCCGTTGATGTGAAAAGGTGACGATAGCCTAGGTCTATGGCCCTACCGATAGTAAAGAACCATTTTTTGCTTGGTTATTTCCCTACATGACCCAAAACTCCTGTGACAAGCTCAGGTTAGGGGAGATTTTATCTTGGCCCTGGAGCCCAGATATATCACAACCCACTTGGCAAACGTTAAATCCCCCACCTTCTCTGACCCTGGGCCTAGACAATTTAAAATTGTTAGACATCTTGCACACTCAACATGCAGGGGAAGGGATTATACTTTTTATTCTAACATTCACTGACTGCATTTCAGGATCGACTATATTTTTTTTTCTCTGACTTTCTACCCTTGGGTTGGCTCTTCAGCAATCGCTACTCAGGTTTTGGTAGGCCCATGCATCAGTGTTAGTATCAGTGCATATGGCCCCTAGAAATGACCCACCATATAATCTCTGGAAGTTGAAAGATATAACTTTCTGGGCCCCAGTCCTCTCGGAAAATATGACTACGCGGTGTCACGGAAAGCGGGCAAGGGAGCAGGATGCCACCCAAGGAACAGTTGTGTTCGAAGGGGGAACCTCCCGCAGGGCACCAATTCGGGTTCATGAATTTAATGAACTCGTTGTAGGAAGGTGGATATCTGACTATGGTTACCCCCAACTTTTTGCCTAGTGTTTTGCTGGTTTTTGACTTGGTTGGCCTGGGATCCTGCTATTCAGGACCCCAGGCTTCCTGCTCTCTCTGTTAAAATGGACTCCATGTACCTTAGGTGCATTTACCAATTGGTACTGGGCCACCTTATCAGTCCCTGTACAGCATACCTTAGGTATCCAGGGCATAGGTGTACCCAGGGCCTACCAGGGGCTGCAGCATGTATTATGCCACCCCTGGCTGGCCACCCAAATCTGACACAACTGGCTGCACGACAGCTGGGGCAAGGTGGTGTAATCACCCTTTGCTTTAGATATAGTATTCCTATATCTAACCCTAAAATGGACACATATATTCCTATCAGTCACTCCTATGGCAGGCCTTATCAATCCTGAAGGCAGAGTGCTTGGAATTATGTGAGATGGTGCTCTGGCATGAGCTGAGCCCGTTTGCAGCTTGCGGAACCAAGTCCTTATAGCTGTTCCATGATAACGCTATACCATATACTCTTAAGTGCATTATAATCCTCGCGGTTAAATGCTAACTTTGGCATAGCATTATCAAAACATGTCGAGTAAGGTGTCATACGAATTGGAATACTAACCCCTCGCCAATTCTGGCGACGGGGTTAGCATTCCACCCTTCTAGAGGGACACGACATGTATGTAACTGTAAACCCCGGTTAAAGTTAACTCAAGCCTCAGCATCACAAAATGGATGCTGCCACCACAGACACAAGTCTGACCTCCTGCTGCTGGGAGTCCTTCCAGCGAGGGAGGCTCAGACAGAGGGTTTCCTGCCTTGGGAGGTGCTAGCACCACCCCGGACAGGATTTTGTGTATTAGATAGGCTCAGGCTGAAAGGAATGAGACATGCCTGGGGCACACAAGGTGCCCTGTGCATACACCGGTTCCAACCAGTTGCTGGGGCACTCCAGCCCCAGCTCTGGCGGGAAACTGGACAAAGGATAGGGGGTGTAACCACCCCCCTTCCTGGTCCCACCCAGGGGAGGGACCTAGTCGTAGTGCAGCCCCCTTTAGCTGAATAAAGGTAGGAGCTGGTCCCATTCCAGATTAGATTACTCTTGACAACTTCCACGAAGAACTCTTGACCTTCGACCTCCTGATAACCAGAAGACTGAAGAATCTCCCCTATGGTCAGGGAGTGACCATCCTGCTTCGCAGGCACCTTCAAGCTCCTGTGCGGTTTGCTGCAGAGTCCTTCCATCCCGGAATCCGACGACCCAGCTCGACAAGACCCGGACCTCCAGACCTCTCTGACCTCTACCCACATCCACAGCACAGCTGGGACCCATGGGTGCAACGAGCAACGTGGAGACGGCCATCTTGAAGAAACCTGCACAGCGCTTCGAGCACGACTCCTGAGGGTTCCTCGAGTGAGTGCATTGGGGACTGAGAAGCCCCAAACCGACGCAGCTCCTGCACCAAAGACCAGCCCCCCAGCATCCCCGTGATCTGCGTGGGGCCCTTTTGCCTGGTTGCTGCCCTTCCTGTTGTCTGGTCACTTGCCGGCTGGCTAGTGACCTCTGAGACGACGACCCGAAGAAATCGACACTGCTAGTCTGGTCCCCCAGACTGGCCCTTGCCTCCTTGTGAAAGAGAAGCACCCCGGACCCTCCTGGTCCACCCTAGACGCCATCTTTGTTCCACCGCATGGCTTGCATTAGCCAAGGCCGGTTGCCCAGATCGACGATCCGACACCGCCGACAGCAGC
The DNA here is from genome assembly GCF_964261635.1 of Lissotriton helveticus. Taxonomy (NCBI): domain Eukaryota; kingdom Metazoa; phylum Chordata; class Amphibia; order Caudata; family Salamandridae; genus Lissotriton; species Lissotriton helveticus. The sequence continues at coordinate 2,034,630,780 of NC_136065.1, read as the reverse complement.
AGACTACGTGGGACAGCTCGTGCCTCCAGCCTGGTCGTGAAGAGCAGCTCCTGGTCCGCGCAGCTACAGAGAGAAGCGACCCTTCCTTCACCTGACTGCGGAGACAGCCCCTGGTTCCCTCCTGGTTCCAGCACCGTCACTGGCTAGTGACCAAGACTCTGTCCCCTTCCTTTTCAGGACTTCCTTCTTCCTAGTTCCATCCTTGGAACCACCGGACTCCTCCATCTGGCTGCCTGCCAGCAACTTCTTGTTTCAGGCATTACCGGGATCAACGCCGCAAACCCGACGCAACTTCAGCCCTATGCACCCGCAGCCTGTGGGTTAGGTAACTAAAGCTTCTAGGTGCTGAAGTCTGTGTCCACTACCCTAGTGTCCAGGTCCACTGTTGTTTTCCCTCCATCCAGCCGGGTTCGTCCGGAATCCGTAACTTTCCAAACTGTACGATCCATAGACGTTGGTACGCATCCCGCGTGGGAGTTCACACTCTGCACGTGAGTCCCGTGGGCCTCCTGCTCCTTACTTACCTAGTTTGTAGCGTAGTCCCAGCGATCCTCCAGCCTCTGGATCTCCTTACAGTATTTTCCTTCCTCGCATTCCATTGTTTTGAGTATATGGTTTGCCGTGCCCCTCAGGCACACTTGTAGATATTGTGCGAACTCGTATTTCTTTTATAGTATTGTCATGTGCTTAGCCCTCTGACCTCATAAAGAGTTCAGAGGTGTTGTTATTAATAAATATATTGTTTATTTTCATAACAACCTGTGTGGTGTCCTTTCATCTGGTATTCAAGGGGTTATATGGTGGTAAAACAGCTGGCTTCACATGCCAAAAGAGTTTAGCCTAAAGACTGCTTTTGTCCACGCTACTAGGATAGCTGGTCTATACGGTTGACTTTACAACCAATCACCATAAGGGTTGTTTGGACTGATACTAGGTGATCACTAGAATTAGTGAGCATCATATATCAGGCCAACTTCTCACACTCGTGAGTGTTTTCCCGTATTTTGGGACAAGCCTCTACATGTAACAAGAGAGGGCACGGATCTATAGAGACCGGCTCAGTTCCAAGGGGCCCAATATACCGAATTGCGGTAGGGCTCAGAGAGAAATAAAAGGCGACTGTCCTGAAGAAGACCGAGGTGACCAGCATTGGCACGTTTATTACGGTTGAAACATGTCGACATAAGCAGTATCAGGAGGGAGGTCTTGTGAGATCCTTATGTCTCGAACAAGACATCTCCCATCCCAATTTGAGTTTTTAATCCTGATAGAGGTACCAGGTAATGTCCAATAAAGTACTTATTTTAGTTGGCACCCTTAATCAGTTTTAACACTTCCCATTAACTGCACTTTAGTCGCACTATTATTTCTGACACTTGGTGATTGGCACAAATCACATCTCATTATATGTTACATGTCGTCAGTGATATATGGTTTGTTTTGTTGAGTAGAATTTATTATTTTTTTCCCCTTCCCCAATGCTCCGCCCTGAGTGTGGCTACACCAGGGCATATTGCAAGCAGGCCCAATGATGGTAGAATGTCACATACTTCGGTATGTGAGTGAGGGCAACTTTTTCCAATGATTGAATTTCCCCTTGTCTACGTTTCCTTGTGGTCATTATTTGTGTGTACTCTACTACCCCTTTTGTGTTTACACCAAAATATTATGGCAGGCAGACCAACCGGCGATGCACCATGAGCAGATCGGCAAGCTGGAAGGTCTCGGACTCCTGTCGGTTTTCAATCCTGTGGGCTGAAATTCTAAATTTGGATTTTGACTGTTATGGCACCTTTAGCACCTCTTCCAAGAGTCCAGGACTAGGTGGGCACCACTCGGAGGGTAGGACTCACTTTAGACAGGGTCCAGGTACAGGCTATAATTTGCTGGAACTTTGTCTGTCCCTGCAGCTCTGAACAGAAGGCCAGTCAACTAGCCCTTGAAGTCGCTCTGGTACTCCTGGGTTAAAGCAGAAATGCAGGTCTCGAGCAACACGGCAGACCTCTGAGGGCACAGGGTAGTCTTCTAAAGTACACAGCAGGCCTAAGGCAGCAGGATAGTCCTCTGCATGTCCAGAAGTGAATTGAAGAGTGGTTCTAAGGGTTTTATTTTACCTATGCCTTTTGCATATATTGCATATATATAATATTGGATGACATTGAGTTCTATAAAAAGAGCAACATGCATATTGTCAAGTCAGCCTGGAATGAACATTATTCCAAATTACTTGCATGGAAAGGTGGAGGGTTATTGAGTGAGGAGGAATTTCGCTTTCTCAAAAAAGAATATCCGGTTATTCCAACCATTTATTTTATCCCAAAGAGCCATAAAAATGCAAGTAAACCACCTGGTAGACTGATAATTGCTGCATGCAATAGCCTCATGGAGAACATGTCTAGATACGTAGACTATTTTCTTCGGGAGCATGTTAAGAACTTGCCTTCATATTTGCAGGAGACTTCCTGAGGAAGATGAGTGAGGTCGCATGGGAAGAATAATTGCTTTTAAAGAGGACAAACTCACAAGAAATCCACTGAGGGTAAAGATGAGGCTCCTTCCCGGGACCACAAGTCCCAGCATGCTTGAAGAACTAGTACGCACTCAGCAAAGCCCACGGGGGCCGTTAATTGAATTAGCAAGCCAGAAATGTTTTTAAAAGGGAAGCTGTTGGAGTGGTGTTTGTTTTAAGAAGCACCCTATGATTAAGTGGCAGTGTGCTACGAAACATGTCAGGCATCAAGATAATGTCTGAAATAAACATGCGAGATGAAATCACAAAACCGGAAAGTGGGCTCTTTGTTGAGTGCGTTCCTGAGCCTCTGGGCACTTTGTTGGACTGTATATATATATATATATATATATATATATATATATATATATATATATATATATATATATACGAGCGAGAAACGCGGAAGTGGTGGGAGGCCACTTCGCTGCAACACTACGTGGAGGTTAAGAGGGTCCCACGCGGTCTCCGCATCTACACAATTCCGGCATATGAGAATCCGGACCCTGAATTGTTAGGCCAATGGGCCGAATATATAGCGCATTCATGCGAGGGAATGCTCTTATTGCTCATTAAGTTTGCCTGGAAAGATAGGGAGCGAGCATTACAAGATATTGATGCACTGGAGAAAGAGATCGTGGAACTGACGGACCAAGAGCAACTAGACAAGGAAAAAGAGCTCATGAAAAAAAGACTCACAAGTTATGAGAAGAAAATTCAATTGAGAAAACAACAAAAGTTTGAACGCGATGCTCGCGACTATGAACAAGGAAGGATATTAACATTCGCACGAAAATACGATGCGCCCCGTCGAGATTTGAGGGCGAGACAACAGAAACCACCTGTATCTAGAGATACCTCCGAATCTGAAGCCACTAGTGCGGAGCAATCTGAAGAGGAGAGAACAGGTGCAGAGCAAGGAACCAGAGCAAGACGCGAGCCGCCTTCTTTTCGCGAGGAATGCGATTTAATCCGCCAGACCTGGCTGAGGGATGGAAAAAAGCGTCCCCCGGACCAATCCTCATTTGCAAGCGGAGACGCATCACAAGGCGCGGAGGGAGGAGACAGAGGGCGAGGCACCAGAAGGTTGAGGAGTCGGCAGACCAAGGCCAAGAAGAACTAAATGAAAATTTGAATATAATCAATTTATCACCACGAGTTCTCACAGAAAATGAAGAAAGTGTCCTGAAACTAGGACTTACATTCTGTCCGACAGGACGTTATGAATATGCACAGACTCGGATAGACCTGTTCCTATTTGTTCGAAAATTAAAACTTTGGAAGTATTTCAAACAGAAAGCTTTGAGAGATAACGTGACCCCATCAAGGGCGGAAGGTACAACTGAAACCATTTCAACAGAGATGAATATTAACGATCTCGAGAGCATGGCTGTACTAGAGGATCTGCTAGAGGAAAGTGGCTCCCAGCCTATATCACCTATGAATGTGACTGAAAGAGGTATCACCTTAGGTATAAGCCAAGTAGGGGAACAGAGTACCTTCAGGCCGACCTCTCGCTTCCTCCCCCAGACACCAACTGATGCCATGGACATTTTCTCTGAAGCGGTCATTCAAGACTTACGAAACCTGTCTAGACTCGAAGAAGATCAAAAAGGAAAAATTAGGTGGAACCTCTCATTCCAACAGAGAGAGGCCATCACCAATCTTGAACAGGACGACTCAATAGTAATCAAGCCGTCGGACAAGGGCGGCAACGTTGTTATTCAGAGTCGAGTTAATTACTGTAAGGAAGCGCTTCGTCAGCTACAGGACAGAAACAATTACATGCCAGCGACTGAAAAGGAATACTTGGATAGTATCCATGGCTATCACTCTCTTATAGACAAATGGTACGGAAAAGGCATACTGGGAAGGGAAGAGTATATCTTTCTACAAAACAAACAGCCCAGGCTTCCAAGCTTTTACCATCTCCCGAAAATACACAAAGACTCCACAGCACCACCAGGGAGGCCGATTGTGTCATCCATAGGAGGATTGACCGAAAGGATGTCGAGATTTATTGACTCTTTTCTGGCTCCATGGGTAGCTCAGTTGAGCTCATATACCAAAGACACGAAGGACTTCCTTAGGCAGATACAGGACGTGGAGTGGGAAGAGGATTTTATAATGATAACCATGGACATTTCAAGTCTCTATACGAGCATCAGTCATCAAGATGGTATTGCAGCCACAAAGACTTTCTTGAATCTACGCCCGGCACGTCACCTAGAGCACAGCAAAATGCTTTTGGAATTTATGTCCTTTTGCCTAATGAATAACATTTTTGTCTTTCAGAACCAACGATACAGACAAATCAGGGGGACTGCCATGGGTACCTGCTTCGCCCCCAGCTACGCGAATTTATTCGTGGGCTGGTGGGAGAAGCAGGTAGCCTGGGCTGATGACAAAACTAATTTTGTTGAGAGAATAATATGCTGGAGAAGGTACATTGATGACCTTTTCCTGATTTGGAGAGGGACAGAGTCTTCTGCTTTAGAGTACATACATATACTCAATCAGAACAATTTGAACCTGCAATTTACACATCTTATTAGCAAATCTGAAGTGAATTTCCTAGACCTTCGGGTTTTTGTGGAATCTGGCGTAATTCAGACAGCCCTCTTCAGAAAGGAGACGGCGGGTAACTCTGTACTCCACGGGCGGAGCAGCCACCCGGCCTCCCTAATCAAGAGTATCCCCTACGGGGAGCTGTTGAGGATCAAGCGCAACAGCTCACTGAACAGGGACTTTACGGAAGCCGCAGGCAGAAGCATATCACGCTTCAAAGCACGCGGCTACTCCGGTAAAACACTCCAACTAGCAGAACACAAGGTGAAAACCATTGACAGGCAAACTCTGCTGACTGACAAAAAGACAGTAACCCCTAGAGGTGGGAGTGGTATCATTAGGCTGATAACGAACTATTCGGTGGCAGCGAATAAAGTTCGAGCCATCATGTCCAAAAACAGGGGCATTTTGAGATCCGACCCCGTAATAGGGAAGGACCTACAAAGACACCCTATGATCACCTTTAGAAGGATAAGGTCACTTAAAGACAGGTTGGTCACAAGTCACCTTGAGAAAGAGAAGCCTAAGGGAGATTTACGTGCCATGCATGGGTCATACCCGTGTGGGAAATGCAAGGCATGCAATAACAGCCAGAGAGTACTGTCATACGAGGTTCCACACAGAAAGAGCAAGATTAGGATCAGCAAGTTTATCACTTGCTCGACTACATTTGTAGTTTACTGTCTAACATGCCCCTGCGGACTTAGATACGTGGGTAGCACGACAAAGGCAGTTAAATTACGTGTTTTGGAACATCAAAGGGCCATCGCTAACAGAGATGAGAGCTACCCGATGGCCCGACATTTTGCCTTGTGTCACAACAGTGATAGGAACCTCCTAAGTTTCTTCAGCCTAGACTGTGTCCCACAGAGCATAAGGGGCGGGGATCTGAAAATGAAATTAAGGCGACTCGAGTCCAGATACATTGTGGACCTGCAGACAAAATCACCTGGAGGCCTTAATGCAGGAGAGGAACTCTTATCACACCTTTGAGTTACAGTGAAGTAGTGTGGCTCACTGGTTAGAGGCGGCAGACCCGAGAGCAGAGGACGGCCCGGGACCAGGGTTCGATTCCCGGCGCGGCAGGTTTCTGGACCAGGGTCAGCGGACTCGATAATTCTCTCGCCTCGGTGCCCACTCTGATCAGCGTTCACACTCGGCAACTCTGGGCATTAGCTTGCCTCATCTTCACTAACGGCCCCACCAGACCGCCGGGGATGCCTGGTCTCACCTTGGAGATACCCATTAAGGGACCATCTCTCAGGGAAGCCAGGAAGGGTTTCGCAGCGGTCGAAGCGCCTTGGGACCCTACGGGTAAGTAGTGCGCTATATAAATGCCTATACATACATACATACATACATACATATTTGATATGATGGATTGAAATTAGACTGTGTCTTCCCTGAGAATAAGTTGTTTAGTTTTTGAAATTGACTTGAAATTTCTGTTGGTGGAGGGGCTATTTAATATAGTAGTAGATCATGACATTAGGTATTTAGCAAGAGTATACATAAGGATGAATGTCATCAATGGTACACAGCATTTCTGTTTATTAAATGTTAGTTTTAGGCTATATGGTATTATACAGCCTAGATATGTCCCTTCCACTTTGAGAACTTGTAATGATTTATTGCAATGAGGGTCAGGTCGACCCATATAGATTGGATCGTTTATATACAAGATGAATTAGCCCATCCAAGGCTCAATTTTGTAAAATACTGTGTATATATTGTATAGATATTTGCTCTTTCTTATGAAATAGAGCTGTTTAATAGTATTGTGTTGACCGGTCAAAACATTGCTTGATCTTTTTGCATTATAATTTTGTTTTATTTACCATTGGAAGATGGTGCCCATATATCCAAGTTTATAGTCCATTGTTTGTTTCAATGGGTCTTGCTTTATCTTGCTTCCGCCTTGCCGCCGCCAGCTGACACTGACGAAGGCAAAAGCTGAAACGCGTTTGTTTATTTGATTCCCTGCGCAATAAACTTTGCTAAAAAGAAGTTAACCTGCTGCGAGTGCTTTTTCGGGAGGGTTTGGAACCACGGAGCTCGAGATATATATATATATATATATATATATCCAAACGTAAAACTCGGCAGATTCCGAGCCGCTTTCACGGTGGGCAACGCGGCAGGGACGCCACTCCCAAATACGCCAACACAACCAGTAACGTGATTCAAATAACTCACTGGTGCCGCGGCCTCAATTCAAAACGGTGTTTATTTAAGCAACGGGCTCCCGACGCGTTTCGCTGTTAACCTCACAGCTTGTTCACGGGTGACATTTTTACAAACAAAGTGAATATTTAAAGGTGCAGAGAGCAGTTCCGTTTCGTCATCATGGACACAGTGAAAATACTATATTGCAATCCTTTACATCGTGATTGTGGAGAAGTTCGTGATAAACAATTCCATTATTCTTATTTGAACAAAATAAATTAAATTAAATTCATTCTGCATCAGAACTACATTTTAAATCGATCCTTACTGTTGGACCCGGTCATTTGGGCAGGTTCACCCCGTGACTTTTTGCTTTTTCCTAGCCTGTTTTTGGAACCTGGATTGGTGATTTTAGGCCTCTGCGCACTTTTTCACTGTGGTACAGTGTAAAGTGCGTGTGCTCTCTGTGTATTTGTGGTGAGTGACCTGCCCTCCCATAGGAATGAATGGGGAATATGTATGCCCATGGTAGATTCCTGATGCGTGGGGAGTGCAGGGTTGAGTTTGATATGTGTGAACTCGTGAGAGTGAATGCTGCATAATGGTATATGCGGCATGGCTGTGTCTAGTCCAGAAGCGCCACTTTTAGAAGTTGACATATTTGTGTCGTGAGTCTGCTGGCACGTGATTGGCTGATGGGCCTGGCCCAGGAATGCCTGGGCCTGCTGGTGGAGGGACTGTCTGGTGAGTAGGACGGGGTCTGCAGGGCCCTGGAGGAGGGGTCTGAGTCAGCCGTAGATGAAAGGCCCCCATCTGCTGTTAGGGAGGGGAGGAAAGAGCGTCTGGTGGAACCAGGCTGTGCCTGTCGGCCCACCCCTGATGGCTCTCCCTCCTGATAACCCACTGTCACCTCTGACCTGAGGCTGACAGGAGAGGGAAACCAGATACACCCAGGGCTTAGGGCTCGCTTACACAAAGACTTCAAAATACTTCAAAGCCTTTTCTGTGTATAAGAAGGGGCTGTGTTCCCTTCCAATTTGTTCTTGTTTTCAACTTGAATCTGCCAGGGGCTGCTGCTTCTTGGGCTCAGGGGAATCCCTGGGCTCTGCCCAGCCCCTGGGCACCTGATGGACCTTTCCCTGGGTCTTAGGAGCTGCTTGCTCCATCTCTGGATGATCCTGGACTTTGAGAGGGGCTTTAGCGCTGGGGAGCGCTTATTCTGGCCATTAGCGCTGGGAGCGCTTTATTTGCCCTAGCGAGTGCCCACCTCGCTTATTTCTTTTAGTTTTACTTAACTTCGGCTGCTCACGCCGTGATTGCCGCGACCCGGGGCTTGCATCTGCCTGGGAAATCACCGCCGCAGCTCCAAAGCCACGAAGATTGCACCGAAGGGACTGCCTGCTGATTGGCGGCTGATCCGGGAAAGCCGCGCACGGATTGGGCCTTAGCGGAGGGCTCGACGAGGAAGTCGCGTACTGATTGGCCCAGGAAGCGCTGACGTCAGCGGAGGCGCCGCAGGGCCGCGCTGGGATTGGCCCAGCCCCCGAAGCAAGGGTCCCCTCCTGAGAAGCCGTGGCGGGAGCTGGGAGGCATCTGACCGTGCCCCGGTGAGTGGAGGAGCCGCCGAGAGCCGTGATGGAGGTGCACCTCGGCAGGGAGCCCCGGGAGAAGTGAGGAGGACGTCGTTCTCGCCTCCCCCGGCTGGGGGGAAGCCATGGTGGGCCTGTCCGGTCTCCCGTGAGGAGAGGGAGACCGGAGCTGCTGCGCTTGGAAGGCGGGCCGAGGAATGGCTGCTGGGGCTCCCGTGTGCTGAGGGAGCCCCGAGTGAGCAGGGCGGAGGGGGCGCGAGGCACATGGTCGGTGCCGGCCCCCACCGCAGGCGGCGAGAGTGAGCCGCCGCCCAGCAGAGAAGCCGCCGCCCGGAGAGCCCGCCCAAGAAAGCCCGGTGAGTCGGAAGGGCTGGGGAGGGCTCCGTGCAGCTGCTGTTGGTGCCGGAGAGCGGCACCTGGGCGGGAGTGGAGGTAGGGCGGCCCCAGCTGACAGTGGGCCGCCCCCAGGTTTCAACGGAGCCTGAGGCTCCAAAGCCCATATTTATTTTGAGCGCCCCGGGAGGCGCAGGGGGCATGTCGTAATCCTGAGTCCCCCGAGTGGGACTCCAACGGAGTGGGTGACGCCCCTACGAGCCCTGAGAGGCTCCAACGCAGGCCATATTTGTTTAAGGAGTCTAGATGGCTCCTGGGACACCTCGGGGCATATTGTCGATGCCCGTCCCCTCCTGGGCTTGTGTAGTTCTGGTGCCAGTGAAAGCACCATGGTTGTTTAAGAGCCCCAGAAGGCTCCCGCATTCGGCGCAGTGTGGTGGCAGAGCCTGGGTGGCTCCAACGTTGCGCAGTGTCCTGCCAGAGCCTGTGTGGCTCCAACGTGGACGTAGATGTTTGTAGAGCCTGTGTGGCTCCAGCGTGGCGCAGTTTGCGCCTGAGGGCCAATGAGGGCCATGGCGCAGTTTTTATGATTCTCCAGCGGCCCAGCAGTTAGTGGGCAGTTGCACCGTTTAGGCGCAATTTCAGGAGAGAGTCCCTGTGTGGGACAGCGAGGGCACAGTGGTGCCAGGCCTTCCCAGCTGCGCAGCACTTAGTGCCAGCTGCAACGTTTAGGCCCTTGTGAGTGTTCCCAGGGGCCCAGCAAGTAGTGGGCCCCTGCATCGTTTAGGCCCCTGACATTGAGACTCAGGGCGTTCTAGCCCCAACAAGGCCAGTTGGCCTAGGGACTGCCACAGGTGGTGGCTTATGTAGGTTTTGCGCAATTGTATGGTTCTTGCACCTCTGAATGTGATTTCTTGCATCATGTCTTATTCCTGCACCTCTGAATGTTTTTAGACATCATGTGACTATTGCGCTACTGTATTATTCTGGTACCTCTGAATGTAATTTTATTGCATCATGTGCTTTATTCTTAACACCGCTGAATGTGTAGGTTTATGCATTATGTGTTTTTCTTTACTACTCCTCTGAATGTATATTTATGCATCATGGGTAATGCGTTCTTTCTTAGACCCCTAAATGCTGTGTGATACTTAGGTGGTTGTTCTTTTAGTACAGGTGGTCCTAGTGAGGTCCTGGTCCCCTGCGTGACAGTCTCCTAAGGGGTTTAGGGTTGCGTAGGTGGTACTTACCTGTCCCCAGTAGTTACTGGATGTGATCTATAACTGTTACTTTGTGTTACAGTGAAGTTTATATACTTTTATTCTAATTTCTGACAAGTATTTCTATAACTGCAAAGTGTTGATTATGACAGTGGCCCATGTGGCCCTGTCCTGTGTAAATAATCCCTTGTGAATATTGCCGTGCCAGTTGGCACAATGTACATGTGTGATTTCTATCTGATATGTTTTTGACAATACAAAAGTTATTTTTAATATAACCTGGTGTGGAGTCTCTTTTGTGGTGTACCTAGTATGTTGTTGCTGTTGTGCGCTGGCGCAAATGCTTTACACACCGCCTCCGAGTTTAGCCTAGACTGCTTGTGCCAAGCTACCTAGAGGGTGAGCAGGGGTTATCTTGGCGTGTGACTTCCTTGCCCTGACTAGAATGGTGGTTTCTGCCTGGCTTTGGCATCAGCCTTAGCCTACCAGAAATAGCCGGTTCTAACACTTACCAATTCTGATTGGTTCCCTCATGGTTGATTCTTTCTGTAAGACTTACAGAAAGATTCAACCATGAGGGAACCAATCAGAATGATACTTACATACACGAAAGAAAGCCACAAGATAAGGAAGACATTGGAAAAGTATTGGCATATTATGCAAAAAGATCCAGACATTGGTAAGGATCTTGGTCAACATCCACAAATGACATTTAGAAAAGCGCCATCCTTGTCGGATAAATTGGTGAAAAGTCATTTTGAGAAAAAGAAAAAAATCGAACGATTGGCTGCAGAGGAGACAAAATGGCTTTACTAAATGCAGCCAATGTAAGGCGTGTCAAGTCGGACGAAATTTATCCAAACTGAAGGATCCCAAGGGAAAGATTTTTAATGTGGAAAGCACAATCACCTGCAAAACAACACATGTTGTATATCGATTGCAATGTTTCTGTGGTAAAAGATACATCGGAAGCACTATTTGCTCATTGAACAAAAGAATATTGGAACATATTCGAGCAATAGAAAATCGTGATCCAAAATATGCAATGGCTAAACACATGTTGACCCATGACAAGAAGACATGGAAGAATATAACTTACAGCGGATTGGCAACAGTGCCAATAAAAGAGAGAGGTGGAAATAGACTAATGACACTAACTCGTCTTGAATCTAGACTAATCATTCGATTTAAAACAAAGGCCCCACATGGACTGAACGGGGATGAGGAACTTTACGTGCACCTTTGAGTGGATCTACCCTCTGAAAATCTGGCTAATATTGATGAATATAAAATCTATTGAATAACGTATAATTATCAGAAACGTTGGGCACTAAGTCCTAAAATAATCTCATATAAATGCGCACAAGTTGATAGTTCGGTGGAAGCAAGATAATGTGATATGTATAAGTTTACATGCAATGATATAACAGATGTTAGAAAGCATGTAAAATAATGATCAAAGACTCACTTAGAGATCTTTGATGTATGGTAAACATAGCGCAGTAACGGGCACTAAGTCCCGAAACATTTTGTGCTTATAAATTGAACAAGACAATGTGACATGTATAGCTTATATGCAATGATATAATGGAGGTTAGAAGGCATATAAAATAATGATCACTTAATCACTGAGAAATCTTTGTTTCAGACGAACGAAGCACTATATTTATAACTTAATCGTTTCTTGGGTAAACAGCTTATGACAAATATACGTTTCTGTACATCTTGCCAGAGATAAGAAAATGTAAATAAGCACACCAGTATGCCATTTAAAAAGAAAAAGAAAATAACTGCTAGAGAAATGAAGGTGAATAGTAACTACCAGGACCATAATGCACCATAACAGTGCGGATATGATTAACTGGTATAAAAGACTGAAACTGAAGTAGGACAAATGTTTGTAACCGTGAACAAGATCGAGTGATCAAAACGCGTAGGTTGTAATGCTGTGTGCTTTGATGGCACAATGAATAAATAAAACCTGTTGAAAGAATTTCCTGGACGAGTGCGAGTATAATCTTTTGGGGGTGAATTAATCTCAGGGAAAGCCCGTACCTGCAACTCGCCCCGGCTGTGTAACAGTGTGCACTCGGTAACGGGATTACTTTGGTGATATATATATATATATATATATATATATATATATACATATATTACCTACTGGCGGTCGCCAGTAGGTATATATAGTTAGGATTTTTTCTCTATGGGATTTTTGAAAATTCTATGTCTAATAACTTTGGCGTTTGTGGACGGAATTGGCTGAAATTTTCAGGAAAATGGAACATTTTGTTTCTGAGCAGCCCCTGAAAATTTGGGGGGGTTCGTCAAGGGGGGCCGAGAAAAAAGGGGGGTCCCAAAACGCGTTTTTCCCATGTTAATTTCCATAGGGCGGTTGGCCTCACTTTTAGCCCGAACGGCTGAATGGATTTGCACGAAACTTGGCAAAATTGTAGGGACTGGTAGCCCGATGGGCCTTTGCTAGGTCTCATTATATGTGCTCCAGTGGATTTTGAGAAATTAACGTTCAAAAAAAGATATATATCTGTGACAGCGTCCCGGGTAGCGCTCCGTTTCGCGTACTTTTCGCGTTACGGAGCTTTGCGAAGCGAAGCTGATTGGCTCTCCGGTGTCTGTAAACATTCCAAACAGTCCGTAGCGGCCGCCATCTTGTCTCTCGGTAGGATTGAGAGACAAGAGGAGGCCAAAGCGAAGGGGCAAATGACCATAAGCGGGCATAGTAGATCCTCCCTGACCCCCTAGGTTTGATGTGGAGGCTTTAAAAGGGCCCCGCGGGGCAAAAAAAAAAAAAAAAAAAAAAAATCGTTTTTTTTCGTGGGGTGCGCCCGGTTCGCGAACCGGGAAGCGGTCTGGGGAGCGTACTACAAGGAAACAAGAATGATTGACTTTTAACTTATTGTATGTTTATGGACTTTTTTTGATTTTTTTTTTTTTTTTTGCCGAGTGACGTCTCGGCCTATCTCCACGGGATGCAGTCCCTACCATCTCGGCGTTTAAGCCCAGGGGGACCGGTAGTGTGGGAGAGAACAAGAATGATTGACTTTTAACTTATTGTATGTTTATAGACTTTTTTAGATTTTTTTTTTTTTCTGCCGAGTGACGTCTCGGCCTATCTCCACGGAATGCAGTCCCTACTATCTCGGCGTTTAAGCCCAGGGGGACGGGTAGTGTGGGAGAGATAACGTCTGTTAACGTTCGATTCGAAGGAAATCAGGAAGTGTTGAAAAACATTGTCTGCGCCATCTTGCCTTTTTTCAAATGTCACACTTTTGTCGTGCACGGCAGCCATTTTAGATGCCTTGACCAGACCCACTCTCTGCACGCTGTGGATCCTTAGCATGGCTCCCCACCCTCGCAAGCATCTCCCCCAGGCACTGGTCACCCCCGCTCTCTGTCTTATGCATGGGCAATAAACCTCCCCCCATCTGCGCTGCTCTTCCTTGAGAATCACACCCTGTGCCCGCCCGACACCTCCCTTTCGCCCTATTCCAGGCCGGTCCCAGGCTATCACCTAGCCCTGCAGATGTAGTTTATGGCCCCAGCTGTAAAGAATCACCTCTCTTCAAAGGAGTTACAGTAGATCAAGGCCCCCACCCGATGAGATCCGTCACACCACACGCGTTCCTACTATCTGAAAACCATCCTGTATTGTGATTGGGGAGGGGACCGAGCCTGAAGCGGAAGATTCCAGGGATGCCTCTTTGTACATCAAAGTTTTTACAATTATGTGTCACATTAAAAATATATAGCACTCCAACAAAGTAGTAGGATTATAAAACTTTAATAACTTATAAATATATACAACGCAACAAAAACAGTAAATACATTTAAACATTTTTTTGAAAAAGAAGCAACAATGGTCAGTAGCTGTGTTTTGTGCGAATAGTCCCAAGGCAGCACAACGTGCTGAGTTCTGGACGGCACCCAGGTGATGTTACCTGGGAGACGCACTGGTTTTGGGTATCCTAGAATGCAGCTCCGAAAAATGGCGTGGGGCGTCCCGGGGGGTGGCCTCGTCAGTAGCGGTCTGTTGTGCGAATAGTCCCAAGGCAGCAGAACGCGCTGAGATGTGGATGGCACCCAGGTGATGTCCAGTAAGTTGCCGCACTGGTTTTGGTATCCTACAATGCTGCTCCGAATATTGGCGTGGGGCGCCCAGGGGGGGGTGGTGGGTGAGGCGGCGTGAACGGGCCTCCCCAGGTGGAGGCTCGTCTGCTGTAGTGGGGCGCCCCTTTACCGTTTCAGTTGCCATTCCGCCCGCTTTTGGTACACTGTGCCAAAATCCGCCATTCAGCTGAGTTGCACCCACTCTTGCGGTGCAGCGATAGGCGGCTGCCACAGGACTCTCAAGATGGCGGCAGGCTCTTTCCTTTTTGGGCCTGGTCCACTGAAATGGCCCTGGGACACCTTGGAACTCGGACGCTTGTCTGCTAGGGCTTGGGCTCCATTCTCGAAAGCGTCCCCTCAGCCTTGAAGATTCTACAAAAGTCTTGGGGGCCCCCGACTCCAGCAGGCTTCTGGTGGGGAGCGGCTGCCATGATTGCTCGTGGAATGGCCACGACGGAGCTACGAGATGGTGGTGCTCTCATGCTGACGCCAGCTTCAGTCTGAAACATCCAGAAACAAGGTGGGGCTTTCATCGTTTGGGAAAAAAAAATGTTTTAATCCAATGAAAAGTGTTATTTTTAGGTCATGTGATCAAGCCTTCCATCATTAGGAAACCAAAAGTAAAATGAACCAATGAAAAGTTTTATAAACAAGTCACATGACCTGTTATGCGGCATAGGGCTATAAAAAGCGTAGAAAATTCGTTGGCACGTGAGGCGGCGTCAGTAGCGGACCGATGTGCGAATAGGCCGAAGGCAGCACAACGCGCCAAGATCCGGATGGCACCGAGGTGGTGTCCAGCAAGTTGCCGCACTGGTGTGGCCATCCTACAATGCTGCGCCGAAAGTCGGCGTGGGGTGCCCCGTTGGCCTGTGAGGTGGCGTTAGTAGCGGACCGATGTGCGAATAGGCCGAAGGCAGCACAATGCGCCAAAATCCGGATGGCACCGAGGTGGTGTCCAGCAAGTTGCCGCACTGGTGTGGCCATCCTACAATGCTGCGCCGAAAGTCGGCGTGGGGTGCCCCGTTGGCCTGTGAGGTGGCGTCAGTAGCGGACCGATGTGCGAATAGGCCGAAGGCAGCACAACGCGCCGAGATCCGGATGGCACCGAGGTGGTGTCCAGCAAGTTGCCGCACTGGTGTGGCCATCCTACAATGCTGCGCCGAAAGTCGGCGTGGGGCGCCCCGTTGGCCTGTGAGTTCGCGTCAGTCAGTGGGGGCTGTTTGAGGATCTGACTGCATTGGAAAGCAATGTGATGCTGTGCGTCGCCCCCAGGATGGAGGTTCCTCGGCTGCAGTGGGGCGCCCCTTGGTGTTTCACTCGCTATGCAGCTGAGTTGCGTGCGCACTTGCGGCGAATAGGCCGAAGGCAGCACAACGCGCCGAGATCTGGATGGCACCGAGGTGGTGTCCAGCAAGTTGCCGCACTGGTGTGGCCATCCTACAATGCTGCGCCGAAAGTCGGCATGGGGTGCCCCGTTGGCCTGTGAGGTGGCGTCAGTAGCGGACCGATGTGTGAATAGGCCGGAACCAGCACAAGGCGCCAAGATCCGGATGGCACCGAGGTGGTGTCATAGTTGAGAGTTCTGAGCAGCGCTTGTAACACTGTCTGAAGCTTATTTGCACCTGCTGCAGCTTCACTATTGCCCTGGTGTGGCCTAAGATCGCCCATGACATAGGCGGCCGCCTCCCGGGGTCCGGCGGAACTTTTTTCCTTTTCCTTTGTGCATCTTGTCCCACAATCCGTTTGACCTGAAGACACAACCAGGTCCCTGAATGTGTGCAGGGGGACGCTATTGATTGAATCAAAATGGCGGCTTTACACAAAGCTGACTCAAGCGTTGCTGCTGATGCTATACAGACAAAAACTGGTTTTCAGTTTGTACATTCTTCAGGATTTTTCCATCCAAGGCTGGTTGAGAGTTTGTAGAACAATCGCTTCAGATTTTCAACATAATACTCTTCAACATTCTTCCTAAATGTAACAATGTGAGACTCACTAGGAGAACGGTGTAGTGAGGGCCACAAACGGCTGTTTATCTTTCCTTTCAAAATGCTGCCAACAATATTTTCGGAATGGAAGACACCACAAGGCGCTGAGATTCGGTTGGCACCGAGGTGGTGTCCAGCAAGTTGCCGCACTGGTGTGGCCATCCTACAATGCTGCGCCGAAAGTCGGCGTGGGGTGCCTGAAGGGGGGGGGGGAGGCGGCGCAAACGAGCCTCTCCCGCTTCTCCATGTGGAGGCACTTCATCTGCAGTGGGGCGCCGAGATCCGGATGGCACCGAGGTGGTGTCTAGCAAGTTGCCGCACTGGTGTGGCCATCCTACAATGCTGCGCCGAAAGTCGGCGTGGGGTGCCCGAAAGGGGGGGGGGGGAGGCGGCGCAAACGAGCCTCTCCCGCCTCTCCAGGTTGAGGCACTTCATCTGCAGTGGAGCGCCGTCTAGCTGAGTTTCGCCCGCTCTTGCTGCTACAGCGACAGGCGGCTGCAACAGGACTCTCAAAATGGTGGCCTGTTCTTTGGATTTGGGCCTGGTCCACTAAAATGGCCCTGGGACACCTTAGAACTCGGACGCTCGAATTTTTTTTCCTTTCCTCTACATGCAGAAAAGGTAAATGCCCGGTACGTTACCTGCCTCATCTGCCACGATGTACTCTCCAGAGGGACCGAAAAAAAATATAGTTATGGTAATTATACCATGCATCGTCATATGGAGAGGTGGCACCGATTAATTATAGTGCTGCACAAAAGAGAGATTTGGAGGACAACCCCCGACCTGCCAGTACATTCACCAAAGAAGTGGCACTGACAGCATCAGAGGCAAGGGAAACGGTCCCAAATATTCAGAAGAACTTTGGAAAGATTAAAATGACATGTTTAGATTTTGGCAAATTAATTTCATGTGGACAGATGAGTGTTACTCTAATAAATACAGCATATGAACATCATCATAGTCGATGGTTGGTGGAGACATTTTGACTATATCCTGGACCTGCACGTCCTCGCCCAAAATGGCGCCGGAATAAATGGGACTCGTAACTCCTTGTTGTGTACTGGTTGCACAACCTTGATATCACGAGATACGTATGCAGTTTTGAAGCACATGGCGGGGGGGACGAGAATTGAGTGAATATTTTGACATCCCTATTGATATTAAGTTCTGATGTGTTATTGATTACTGTACTATTGAAACTTCGAATTAACGTCACCCATGGTACTTGCCCGCAAATGTATATCTAGATAATTTTATTGTAACTGGCCATGTCGTATTTTAATTATAAAATGTACGTCCACCGATTCCGCAACTGTTAGACACCTTAGTTCTTGCAACCTAATGGCCCGCCCGTTACGTTCCTCTACAGTGTAAATGTCTCCTCATCATATACGATTACAGTTTGCTCCGTGGCCGGCCCACGTGGTTATAACAACGTGCACATCAAGATATCCCAGACATGATCTCGATTCGTAACCTGCCACAATATGTCCAAGATTTGTTTAAGTTCATACTGCAAGGTCCCAAGGCAATCTAACTAGTTCATACGTTTTCAGTCCACACCAAAGTCAGAACATCCTGGCCCCAGATGTTGTAACCAGAGTCCATTATTTCCGGCAGAAGGTCAAAATAATGAAAGTGGCCAGGCAATCAAAATTGCTTCCATTGTTCGCCCCTGGCACTTTTTCAGAACATTTCTGCCTTGACAATGGCTAAATGAAAATCACTCAAAGTAGCAACTGACCTCTTAAGAGCCCGTAAGATACCTTATCACTAGGGTTTCCGTACACGCCTTTTGTTCCACTACAAGGAGAAGCGGGCCATAGTTTCCACACAACAAGAAGCAGTCTTACCAGTGATTTAAATGCGCCGGTACTGACCGGTACGTAGTACCGCCACTTTTTTATTTTGAGAGGTAGAGTACCAGCACTTCTCAAGGGAACTGCAATACTTTTAATTGGAGAGTACCGGCACTTCTCAGAAACAAGCAGGGACTCTGGTACTTCGATGGTTGGAACTCTACAAAGGAACAAATCCCTAGAATTGAGATGATGACAAACGAACAGGCAATTCAACATGAGACGCACATGAACAAACATGAGAGCCAATCCCCTGCCAGAGACAACCCTCATTCCCAGAACTCTTGATCTGCTTCCAGCTGTGGAGCATTGACTTTGATTAGGAGTGTGGCACAAGCTCCCGGCATCTTGTGCTGCCTCCTGAGGTGGTCTAGCTCCCCCCTTTGGAATTCGTGATGAGTAAACTAGCTGCTGTGAATATATAGAGGCCTACCAGGATGCGGTTGGGAGGGGCTGATATTCCCCTTTACCTCAGAGGAGCTAGCCCCACAGCAGTAGACAGTAGGATGTGTGCTTCACCCTATATTCCTTATTACAAATTTGAGGATGGCTTTCAGTTCATTCGAGTTCTCTCATTATGGTTGTTTTTCTGTTATTTTTTGCCCAGGCTTGAACTCTTATTCTGTAGTCAACAGTGCAGAAACGCAGGTAGATCCCCACAGCACCCCTGATGTCACTTTACAGGGGGCCATCAACCAGGTCATAGATTTTTATACCAAATCCTGATGCGGGATAACCTACAGATCGTAAATATTCTTTCGGTAAATGTGTCGGATCTGAACCCACCAGTTAAGAACAAATCCTTGCTTCATTGGCTCCACTTGAAGCAGGCAGATGTTGTACTCTTATAGCAGACACATCTCCTAGTAGATGATGTTAAATGATGCTCATCACAATACTTTCTACAATAATTTCATGCTTATGCCTAGACTAAAATAAAAGAGATAGTGATCATGATGGGGGCAGCGGCCTCTTTTTGAGTTTACTCAACACATAGAGACCGGGATGGGAGGTCGGTCATGACAACAAGGGCCGTTGATGTGAAAAGGTGACGATAGCCTAGGTCTATGGCCCTACCGATAGTAAAGAACCATTTTTTGCTTGGTTATTTCCCTACATGACCCAAAACTCCTGTGACAAGCTCAGGTTAGGGGAGATTTTATCTTGGCCCTGGAGCCCAGATATATCACAACCCACTTGGCAAACGTTAAATCCCCCACCTTCTCTGACCCTGGGCCTAGACAATTTAAAATTGTTAGACATCTTGCACACTCAACATGCAGGGGAAGGGATTATACTTTTTATTCTAACATTCACTGACTGCATTTCAGGATCGACTATATTTTTTTTTCTCTGACTTTCTACCCTTGGGTTGGCTCTTCAGCAATCGCTACTCAGGTTTTGGTAGGCCCATGCATCAGTGTTAGTATCAGTGCATATGGCCCCTAGAAAGGACCCACCATATAATCTCTGGAAGTTGAAAGATATAACTTTCTGGGCCCCAGTCCTCTCGGAAAATATGACTACGCGGTGTCACGGAAAGCGGGCAAGGGAGCAGGATGCCACCCAAGGAACAGTTGTGTTCGAAGGGGGAACCTCCCGCAGGGCACCAATTCGGGTTCATGAATTTAATGAACTCGTTGTAGGAAGGTGGATATCTGACTATGGTTACCCCCAACTTTTTGCCTAGTGTTTTGCTGGTTTTTGACTTGGTTGGCCTGGGATCCTGCTATTCAGGACCCCAGGCTTCCTGCTCTCTCTGTTAAAATGGACTCCATGTACCTTAGGTGCATTTACCAATTGGTACTGGGCCACCTTATCAGTCCCTGTACAGCATACCTTAGGTATCCAGGGCATAGGTGTACTCAGGGCCTACCAGGGGCTGCAGCATGTATTATGCCACCCCTGGCTGGCCACCCAAATCTGACACAACTGGCTGCACGACAGCTGGGGCAAGGTGGTGTAATCACCCTTTGCTTTAGATATAGTATTCCTATATCTAACCCTAAAATGGACACATATATTCCTATCAGTCACTCCTATGGCAGGCCTTATCAATCCTGAAGGCAGAGTGCTTGGAATTATGTGAGATGGTGCTCTGGCATGAGCTGAGCCCGTTTGCAGCTTGCGGAACCAAGTCCTTATAGCTGTTCCATGATAACGCTATACCATATACTCTTAAGTGCATTATAATCCTCGCGGTTAAATGCTAACTTTGGCATAGCATTATCAAAACATGTCGAGTAAGGTGTCATACGAATTGGAATACTAACCCCTCGCCAATTCTGGCGACGGGGTTAGCATTCCACCCTTCTAGAGGGACACGACATGTATGTAACTGTAAACCCCGGTTAAAGTTAACTCAAGCCTCAGCATCACAAAATGGATGCTGCCACCACAGACACAAGTCTGACCTCCTGCTGCTGGGAGTCCTTCCAGCGAGGGAGGCTCAGACAAAGGGTTTCCTGCCTTGGGAGGTGCTAGCACCACCCCGGACAGGATTTTGTGTATTAGGTAGGCTCAGGCTGAAAGGAATGAGACATGCCTGGGGCACACAAGGTGCCCTGTGCATACACCGGTTCCAACCAGTTGCTGGGGCACTCCAGCCCCAGCTCTGGTGGTAAACTGGACAAAGGATAGGGGGTGTAACCACCCCCCTTCCTGGTCCCACCCAGGGGCGGGGCCTAGTCGTAGTGCAGCCCCCTTTAGCTGAATAAAGGTAGGAGCTGGTCCCATTCCAGATTAGATTACTCTTGACAACTTCCACGAAGAACTCTTGACCTTCGACCTCCTGATAACCAGAAGACTGAAGAATCTCCCCTATGGTCAGGGAGTGACCATCCTGCTTCGCAGGCACCATCAAGCTCCTGTGCGGTTTTCTGCAGAGTCCTTCCATCCCGGAATCCGACGACCCAGCTCGACAAGACCCGGACCTCCAGACCTCTCTGACCTCTACCCACATCCACAGCACAGCTGGGACCCGTGGGTGCAACGAGCAACGTGGAGACGGCCATCTTGAAGAAACCTGCACAGCGCTTCCAGCACGACTCCTGAGGGTTCCTCGAGTGAGTGCATTGGGGACTGAGAAGCCCCAAACCGACGCAGCTCCTGCACCAAAGACCAGCCCCCCAGCATCCCCGTGATCTGCGTGGGGCCCTTTTGCTTGGTTGTTGCCCTTCCTGTTGTCTGGTCACTTGCCGGCTGGCTAGTGACCTCTGAGACGATGACCCGAAGAAATCGACACTGCTAGTCTGGTCCCCCAGACTGGCCCTTGCCTCCTTGTGAAAGAGAAGCACCCCGGACCCTCCTGGTCCACCCTAGACGCCATCTTTGTTCCACCGCGTGGCTTGCATTAGCCAAGGCCGGTTGCCCAGATCGACGATCCGACACCGCCGACAGCAGCAGACTACGTGGGACAGCTCGTGCCTCCAGCCTGGTCGTGAAGAGCAGCTCCTGGTCCGCGCAGCTACAGAGAGAAGCGACCCTTCCTTCACCTGACTGCGGAGACAGCCCCTGGTTCCCTCCTGGTTCCAGCACCGTCACTGGCTAGTGACCAAGACTCTGTCCCCTTCCTTTTCAGGACTTCCTTCTTCCTAGTTCCATCCTTGGAACCACCGGACTCCTCCATCTGGCTGCCTGCCAGCAACTTCTTGTTTCAGGCATCACCGGGATCAACGCAGCAAACCCGACGCAACTTCAGCCCTATGCACCCGCAGCCTGTGGGTTAGGTAACTAAAGCTTCTAGGTGCTGAAGTCTGTGTCCACTACCCTAGTGTCCAGGTCCACTGTTGTTTTCCCTCCATCCAGCCGGGTTCGTCCGGAATCCGTAACTTTCCAAACTGTACGATCCATAGACGTTGGTACGCATCCCGCGTGGGAGTTCACACTCTGCACGTGAGTCCCGTGGGCCTCCTGCTCCTTACTTACCTAGTTTGTAGCGTAGTCCCAGCGATCCTCCAGCCTCTGGATCTCCTTACAGTATTTTCCTTCCTCGCATTCCATTGTTTTGAGTATATGGTTTGCCGTGCCCCTCGGGCACACTTGTAGATATTGTGCGAACTTGTATTTCTTTTATAGTATTGTCATGTGCTTAGCCCTCTGACCTCATAAAGAGTTCAGAGGTGTTGTTATTAATAAATATATTGTTTATTTTCATAACAACCTGTGTGGTGTCCTTTCATCTGGTATTCAAGGGGTTATATGGTGGTAAAACAGCTGGCTTCACATGCCAAAAGAGTTTAGCCTAAAGACTGCTTTTGTCCACGCTACTAGGATAGCTGGTCTATACAGTTGACTTTACAACCAATCACCATAAGGG
This sequence comes from Lissotriton helveticus, assembly GCF_964261635.1. Lineage (NCBI taxonomy): Eukaryota > Metazoa > Chordata > Amphibia > Caudata > Salamandridae > Lissotriton > Lissotriton helveticus. Next base: position 2,034,608,099 of record NC_136065.1, on the reverse strand, counting down.
TTGTTTGGACTGATACAAGGTGATCACTAGAATTAGTGAGCATCATATATCAGGCCAACTTCTCACACTCGTGAGTGTTTTCCCGTATTTTGGGACAAGCCTCTACATGTAACAAGAGAGGGCACGGATCTATAGAGACCGGCTCAGTTCCAAGGGGCCCAATATACCGAATTGCGGTAGGGCTCAGAGAGAAATAAAAGGCGACTGTCCTGAAGAAGACCGAGGTGACCAGCATTGGCACGTTTATTACGGTTGAAACATGTCGACATAAGCAGTATCAGGAGGGAGGTCTTGTGAGATCCTTATGTCTCGAACAAGACATCTCCCATCCCAATTTGAGTTTTTAATCCTGATAGAGGTACCAGGTAATGTCCAATAAAGTACTTATTTTAGTTGGCACCCTTAATCAGTTTTAACACTTCCCATTAACTGCACTTTAGTCGCACTATTATTTCTGACACTTGGTGATTGGCACAAATCACATCTCATTATATGTTACATGTCGTCAGTGATATATGGTTTGTTTTGTTGAGTGGAATTTATTATTTTTTTCCCCTTCCCCAATGCTCCGCCCTGAGTGTGGCTACACCAGGGCATATTGCAAGCAGGCCCAATGATGGTAGAATGTCACATACTTCGGTATGTGAGTGAGGGCAACTTTTTCCAATGATTGAATTTCCCCTTGTCTACGTTTCCTTGTGGTCATTATTTGTGTGTACTCTACTACCCCTTTTGTGTTTACACCAAAATATTATGGCAGGCAGACCAACCGGCGATGCACCATGAGCAGATCGGCAAGCTGGAAGGTCTCGGACTCCTGTCGGTTTTCAATCCTGTGGACTGAAATTCTAAATTTGGATTTTGACTGTTATGGCACCTTTAGCACCTCTTCCAAGAGTCCAGGACTAGGTGGGCACCACTCGGAGGGTAGGACTCACTTTAGACAGGGTCCAGGTACAGGCTATAATTTGCTGGAACTTTGTCTGTCCCTGCAGCTCTGAACAGAAGGCCAGCCAACTCGCCCTTGAAGTCGCTCTGGTACTCCTGGGTTAAAGCAGAAATGCAGGTCTCGAGCAACACGGCAGACCTCTGAGGGCACAGGGTAGTCTTCTAAAGTACACAGCAGGCCTAAGGCAGCAGGATAGTCCTCTGCATGTCCAGAAGTGAATTGAAGAGTGGTTCTAAGGGTTTTATTTTACCTATGCCTTTTGCATATATTGCATATATATAATATTGGATGACATTGAGTTCTATAAAAAGAGCAACATGCATATTGTCAAGTCAGCCTGGAATGAACATTATTCCAAATTACTTGCATGGAAAGGTGGAGGGTTATTGAGTGAGGAGGAATTTCGCTTTCTCAAAAAAGAATATCCGGTTATTCCAACCATTTATTTTATCCCAAAGATCCATAAAAATGCAAGTAAACCACCTGGTAGACTGATAATTGCTGCATGCAATAGCCTCATGGAGAACATGTCTAGATACGTAGACTATTTTCTTCGGGAGCATGTTAAGAACTTGCCTTCATATTTGCAGGAGACTTCCTGAGCAAGATGAGTGAGGTCGCATGGGAAGAATAATTGCTTTTAAAGAGGACAAACTCACAAGAAATCCACTGAGGGTGAAGATGAGGCTCCTTCCCGGGACCACAAGTCCCAGCATGCTTGAAGAACTAGTACGCACTCAGCAAAGCCCACGGGGGCCGTTAATTGAATTAGCATGCCAGAAATGTTTTTAAAAGGGAAGCTGTTGGAGTGGTGTTTGTTTTAAGAAGCACCCTATGATTAAGTGGCAGTGTGCTACGAAACATGTCAGGCATCAAGATAATGTCTGAAATAAACATGCGAGATGAAATCACAAAACCGGAAGGTGGGCTCTTTGTTGAGTGCGTTCCTGAGCCTCTGGGCACTTTGTTGGACCGTATATATATATATATATATATATATATATATCCAAACGTAAAACTCGGCAGATTCCGAGCCGCTTTCACGGTGGGCAACGCGGCAGGGACGCCACTCCCAAATACGCCAACACAACCAGTAACGTGATTCAAATAACTCACTGGTGCCGCGGCCTCAATTCAAAACGGTGTTTATTTAAGCAACGGGCTCCCGACGCGTTTCGCTGTTAACCTCACAGCTTGTTCACGGGTGACATTTTTACAAACAAAGTGAATATTTAAAGGTGCAGAGAGCAGTTCCGTTTCGTCATCATGGACACAGTGAAAATACTATATTGCAATCCTTTACATCGTGATTGTGGAGAAGTTCGTGATAAACAATTCCATTATTCTTATTTGAACAAAATAAATTAAACTAAATTCATTTTGCATCAGAACTACATTTTAAATCGATCCTTACTGTTGGACCCGGTCCTTTAGGCATGTTCACCCCGTGACTTTTTGCTTTTTCCTAGCCTGTTTTTGGAACCTGGATTGGTGATTTTAGGCCTCTGCGCACTGTTTCACTGTGGTACAGTGTAAAGTGCGTGTGCTCTCTGTGTATTTGTGGTGAGTGACCTGCCCTCCCATAGGAATGAATGGGGAATATGTATGCCCATGGTAGATTCCTGATGCGTGGGGAGTGCAGGGTTGAGTTTGATATGTGTGAACTCGTGAGAGTGAATGCTGCATAATGGTATATGCGGCATGGCTGTGTCTAGTCCAGAAGCTCCACTTTTAGAAGTTGGCATATTTGTGTTGTGAGTCTGCTGGCACGTGATTGGCTGATGGGCCTGGCCCAGGAATGCCTGGGCCTGCTGGTGGAGGGACTGTCTGGTGAGTAGGACGGGGTCTGCAGGGCCCTGGAGGAGGGGTCTGAGTCAGCCGTAGATGAAAGGCCCCCATCTGCTGTTAGGGAGGGGAGGAAAGAGCGTCTGGTGGAACCAGGCTGTGCCTGTCGGCCCACCCCTGATGGCTCTCCCTCCTGATAACCCACTGTCACCTCTGACCTGAGGCTGACAGGAGAGGGAAACCAGATACACCCAGGGCTTAGGGCTCGCTTACACAAAGACTTCAAAAGACTTCAAAGCCTTTTCTGTGTATAAGAAGGGGCTGTGTTCCCTTCCAATTTGTTCTTGTTTTCAACTTGAATCTGCCAGGGGCTGCTGCTTCTTGGGCTCAGGGGAATCCCTGGGCTCTGCCCAGCCCCTGGGCACCTGATGGACCTTTCCCTGGGTCTTAGGAGCTGCTTGCTCCATCTCTGGATGATCCTGGACTTTGAGAGGGGCTTTAGCGCTGGGGAGCGCTTATTCTGGCCATTAGCGCTGGGAGCGCTTTATTTGCCCTAGCGAGTGCCCACCTCGCTTATTTCTTTTAGTTTTACTTAACTTCGGCTGCTCACGCCGTGATTGCCGCGACCCGGGGCTTGCATCTGCCTGGGAAATCACCGCCGCAGCTCCAAAGCCACGAAGATTGCACCGAAGGGACTGCCTGCTGATTGGCGGCTGATCCGGGAAAGCCGCGCACGGATTGGGCCTTAGCGGAGGGCTCGACGAGGAAGTCGCATCCTGATTGGCCCAGGAAGCGCTGACGTCAGCGGAGGCGCCGCAGGGCCGCGCTGGGATTGGCCCAGCCCCCGAAGCAAGGGTCCCCTCCTGAGAAGCCGTGGCGGGAGCTGGGAGGCATCTGACCGTGCCCCGGTGAGTGGAGGAGCCGCCGAGAGCCGTGATGGAGGTGCACCTCGGCAGGGAGCCCCGGGAGAAGTGAGGAGGACGTCGTTCTCGCCTCCCCCGGCTGGGGGGAAGCCATGGTGGGCCCGTCCAGTCTCCCGTGAGGAGAGGGAGACCGGAGCTGCTGCGCTTGGAAGGCGGGCCGACGAATGGCTGCTGGGGCTCCCGTGTGCTGAGGGAGCCCCGAGTGAGCAGGGCGGAGGGGGTGCGAGGCACATGGTCGGTGCCGGCCCCCACCGCAGGCGGCGAGAGTGAGCCGCCGCCCAGCAGAGAAGCCGCCGCCCGGAGGAGCCTGCCCAAGAAAGCCCGGTGAGTCGGAAGGGCTGGGGAGGGCTCAGTGCAGCTGCTGTTGGTGCCGGAGAGCGGCACCTGGGCGGGAGTGGAGGTAGGGCGGCCCCAGCTGACAGTGGGCCGCCCCCAGGTTTCAACGGAGCCTGAGGCTCCAAAGCCCATATTTATTTTGAGCGCCCCGGGAGGCGCAGGGGGCATGTCGTAATCCTGAGTCCCCCGAGTGGGACTCCAACGGAGTGGGTGACGCCCCTACGAGCCCTGAGAGGCTCCAACGCAGGCCATATTTGTTTAAGGAGTCTAGATGGCTCCTGGGACACCTCGGGGCATATTGTCGATGCCCGTCCCCTCCTGGGCTGGTGTAGTTCTGGTGCCAGTGAAAGCACCATGGTTGTGTAAGAGCCCCAGAAGGCTCCCGCGTTCGGCGCCGTGTGGTGGCAGAGCCTGGGTGGCTCCAACGTTGCGCAGTGTCCTGCCAGAGCCTGTGTGGCTCCAACGTGGACGTAGATGTTTGTAGAGCCTGTGTGGCTCCAGCGTGGCGCAGTTTGCTCCTGAGGGCCAATGAGGGCCATGGCGCAGTTTTTATGATTCTCCAGCGGCCCAGCAGTTAGTGGGCAGTTGCATCGTTTAGGCGCAATTTCAGGAGAGAGTCCCTGTGTGGGACAGCGAGGGCACAGTGGTGGCAGGCCTTCCCAGCTGCGCAGCACTTAGTGCCAGCTGCAACGTTTAGGCCCTTGTGAGTGTTCCCAGGGGCCCAGCAAGTAGTGGGCCCCTGCATCGTTTAGGCCCCTGACATTGAGACTCAGGGCGTTCTAGCCCCAACAAGGCCAGTTGGCCTAGGGACTGCCACAAGTGGTGGCTTATGTAGGTTTTGCGCAATTGTATGGTTCTTGCACCTCTGAATGTGATTTCTTGCATCATGTCTTATTCCTGCACCTCTGAATGTTTTTAGACATCATGTGACTATTGCGCTACTGTATTATTCTGGTACCTCTGAATGTAATTTTATTGCATCATGTGCTTTATTCTTAACACCGCTGAATGTGTAGGTTTATGCATTATGTGTTTTTCTTTACTACTCCTCTGAATGTATATTTATGCATCATGGGTAATGCGTTCTTTCTTAGACCCCTAAATGCTGTGTGATACTTAGGTGGTTGTTCTTTTAGTACAGGTGGTCCTAGTGAGGTCCTGGTCCCCTGCGTGACAGTCTCCTAAGGGGTTTAGGGTTGGGTAGGTGGTACTTACCTGTCCCCAGTAGTTACTGGATGTGATCTATAACTGTTACTTTGTGTTACAGTGAAGTTTATATACTTTTATTCTAATTTCTGACAAGTATTTCTATAACTGCAAAGTGTTGATTATGACAGTGGCCCATGTGGCCCTGTCCTGTGTAAATAATCCCTTGTGAATATTGCCGTGCCAGTTGGCACAATGTACATGTGTGATTTCTATCTGATATGTTTTTGACAATACAAAAGTTATTTTTAATATAACCTGGTGTGGAGTCTCTTTTGTGGTGTACCTAGTATGTTGTTGCTGTTGTGCGCTGGCGCAAATGCTTTACACACCGCCTCCGAGTTTAGCCTAGACTGCTCGTGCCAAGCTACCTAGAGGGTGAGCAGGGGTTATCTTGGCGTGTGACTTCCTTGCCCTGACTAGAATGGTGGTTTCTGCCTGGCTCTGGCATCAGCCTTAGCCTACCAGAAATAGCCGGTTCTAACACTTACCAATTCTGATTGGTTCCCTCATGGTTGATTCTTTCTGTAAGACTTACAGAAAGATTCAACCATGAGGGAACCAATCAGAATGATACTTACATACACGAAAGAAAGCCACAAGATAAGGAAGACATTGGAAAAGTATTGGCATATTATGCAAAAAGATCCAGACATTGGTAAGGATCTTGGTCAACATCCACAAATGACATTTAGAAAAGCGCCATCCTTGTCGGATAAATTGGTGAAAAGTCATTTTGAGAAAAAGAAAAAAATCGAACGATTGGCTGCAGAGGAGACAAAATGGCTTTACTAAATGCAGCCAATGTAAGGCGTGTCAAGTCGGACGAAATTTATCCAAACTGAAGAATCCCAAGGGAAAGATTTTTAATGTGGAAAGCACAATCACCTGCAAAACAACACATGTTGTATATCGATTGCAATGTTTCTGTGGTAAAAGATACATCGGAAGCACTATTTGCTCATTGAACAAAAGAATATTGGAACATATTCGAGCAATAGAAAATCGTGATCCAAAATATGCAATGGCTAAACACATGTTGACCCATGACAAGAAGACATGGAAGAATATAACTTACAGCGGATTGGCAACAGTGCCAATAAAAGAGATAGGTGGAAATAGACTAATGACACTAAGTCGTCTTGAATCTAGACTAATCATTCAATTTAAAACAAAGGCCCCACATGGACTGAACGGGGATGAGGAACTTTACGTGCACCTTTGAGTGGATCTACCCTCTGAAAATCTGGCTAATATTGATGAATATAAAATCTATTGAATAACGTATAATTATCAGAAACGTTGGGCACTAAGTCCTAAAATAATCTCATATAAATGCGCACAAGTTGATAGTTCGGTGGATGCAAGATAATGTGATATGTATAAGTTTACATGCAATGATATAACAGATGTTAGAAAGCATGTAAAATAATGATCAAAGACTCACTTAGAGATCTTTGATGTATGGTAAACATAGCGCAGTAACGGGCACTAAGTCCCGAAACATTTTGTGCTTATAAATTGAACAAGACAATGTGACATGTATAGCTTATATGCAATGATATAATGGAGGTTAGAAGGCATATAAAATAATGATCACTTAATCACTGAGAAATCTTTGTTTCAGACGAACGAATCACTATATTTATAACTTAATCGTTTCTTGGGTAAACAGCTTATGACAAATATACGTTTCTGTACATCTTGCCAGAGATAAGAAAATGTAAATAAGCACACCAGTATGCCATTTAAAAAGAAAAAGAAAATAACTGCTAGAGAAATGAAGGTGAATAGTAACTACCAGGACCATAATGCACCATAACAGTGCGGATATGATTAACTGGTATAAAAGACTGAAACTGAAGTAGGACACATGTTTGTAACCGTGAACAAGATCGCGTGATCAAAACGCGTAGGTTGTAATGCTGTGTGCTTTGATGGCACAATGAATAAATAAAACCTGTTGAAAGAATTTCCTGGACGAGTGCGAGTATAATCTTTTGGGGGGGAATTAATCTCAGGGAAAGCCCGTACCTGCAACTCGTCCCGGCTGTGTAACAGTGTGCACTCGGTAACGGGATTACTTTGGTGATATATATATATATATATATATATATATATATACATATATTACCTACTGGCGGTCGCCAGTAGGTATATATAGTTAGAATTTTTTCTCTATGGGATTTTTGAAAATTCTATGTCTAATAACTTTGGCGTTTGTGGACGGAATTGGCTGAAATTTTCAGGAAAATGGAACATTTTGTTTCTGAGCAGCCCCTGAAAATTTGGGGGGGTTCGTCAAGGGGGGGCCGAGAAAAAAGGGGGGTCCCAAAACGCGTTTTTCCCCATGTTAATTTCCATAGGGCGGTTGGCCTCACTTTTATCCCGAACGGCTGAATGGATTTGCACGAAACTTGGCAAAATTGTAGGGACTGGTAGCCCGATGTGCCTTTGCTAGGTCTCAATATATGTGCTCCAGTGGATTTTGAGAAATTAACGTTCAAAAAAAGATATATATCTGTGACAGCGTCCCGGGTAGCGCTCCGTTTCGCGTACTTTTCGCGTTACGGAGCTTTGCGAAGCGAAGTTGATTGGCTCTCCGGTGTCTGTAAACATTCCAAACAGTCCATAGCGGCCGCCATCTTGTCTCTCGCTAGGATTGAGAGACAAGAGGAGGCCAAAGCGAAGGGGCAAATGACCATAAGCGGGCATAGTAGATCCTCCCTGACCCCTTAGGTTTGATGTGGAGGCTTTAAAAGGGCCCCGCGGGGCAAAACAAAAAAACAAACTTTTTTTTTCGTGGGGTGCGCCCGGTTCGCGAACCGGGAAGCGGTCTGGGGAGCGTACTACAGGGAAACAAGAATGATTGACTTTTAACTTATTGTATGTTTATAGACTTTTTTTGATTTTTTTTTTTTCTGCCGAGTGACGTCTCGGCCTATCTCCACGGGATGCAGTCCCTACCATCTCGGCGTTTAAGCCCAGGGGGACCGGTAGTATGGGAGAGAACAAGAATGATTGACTTTTAACTTATTGTATGTTTATAGACTTTTTTTGATTTTTTTTTTTTTCTGCCGAGTGACGTCTCGGCCTATCTCCACGGAATGCAGTCCCTACTATCTCGGCGTTTAAGCCCAGGGGGACCGGTAGTGTGGGAGAGATAACGTCTGTTAACGTTCGATTCGAAGGAAATCAGGAAGTGTTGAAAAACATTGTCTGCGCCATCTTGCCTTTTTTCAAATGCCACACTTTTGTCGTGCACGGCAGCCATTTTAGATGCCTTGACCAGACCCACTCTCTGCACGCTGTGGATCCTTAGCATGGCTCCCCACCCTTGCAAGCATCTCCCCCAGGCACTGGTCACCCCCGCTCTCTGTCTTATGCATGGGCAATAAACCTCCCCCCATCTGCGCTGCTCTTCCTTGAGAATCACACCCTGTGCCCGCCCAACACCTCCCTTTCGCCCTATTCCAGGCCGGTCCCAGGCTATCACCTAGCCCTGCAGATGTAGTTTATGGCCCCAGCTGTAAAGAATCACCTCTCTTCAAAGGAGTTACAGTAGATCAAGGCCCCCACCCGATGAGATCCGTCACACCACACGCGTTCCTACTATCTGAAAACCATCCTGTATTGTGATTGGGGAGGGGACCGAGCCTGAAGCGGAAGATTCCAGGGATGCCTCTTTGTACATCAAAGTTTTTACAATTATGTGTCACATTAAAAATATATAGCACTCCAACAAAGTAGTAGGATTATAAAACTTTAATAACTTATAAATATATACAACGCAACAAAAACAGTAAATACATTTAAAAAATTTTTTTGAAAAAGAAGCAACAATGGTCCGTAGCTGTGTTTTGTGCGAATAGTCCCAAGGCAGCACAACGTGCTGAGTTCTGGACGGCACCCAGGTGATGTTACCTGGGTGCCGCATTGGTTTTGGGTATCCTACAATGCAGCTCCGAAAAACGGCGTGGGGCGTCCCGGGGGGTGGCCTCGTCAGTAGCGGTCTGTTGTGCGAATAGTCCCAAGGCAGCAGAACGCGCTGAGATGTGGATGGCACCCAGGTGATGTCCAGTAAGTTGCCGCACTGGTTTTGGTATCCTACAATGCTGCTCCGAATATTGGCGTGGGGCGCCCAGGGGGGGGTGGTGGGTGAGGCTGCGTGAACGGGCCTCCCCAGGTGGAGGCTCGTCTGCTGTAGTGGGGCGCCCCTTTACCGTTTCAGTTGCCATTCCGCCCGCTTTTGGTACACTGTGCCAAAATCCGGCCCCCGACTCCAGCAGGCTTCTGGTGGGGAGCGGCTGCCATGATTGCTCGTGGAATGGCCACGACGGAGCTACGAGATGGTGGTGCTCTCATGCTGACGCCAGCTTCAGTCTGAAACATCCAGAAACAAGGTGGGGCTTTCATCGTTTGGGAAAAAAAAATGTTTTAATCCAATGAAAAGTGTTATTTTTAGGTCATGTGATCAAGCCTTCCATCATTAGGAAACCAAAAGTAAAATGAACCAATGAAAAGTTTTATAAACAAGTCACATGACCTGTTATGCGGCATAGGGCTATAAAAAGCGTAGAAAATTCGTTGGCACGTGAGGCGGCGCCAGTAGCGGACCGATGTGCGAATAGGCCGAAGGCAGCACAACGCGCCAAGATCCGGATGGCACCGAGGTGGTGTCCAGCAAGTTGCCGCACTGGTGTGGCCATCCTACAATGCTGCGCCGAAAGTCGGCGTGGGGTGCCCCGTTGGCCTGTGAGGTGGCGTTAGTAGCGGACCGATGTGCGAATAGGCCGAAGGCAGCACAACGCGCCAAGATCCGGATGGCACCGAGGTGGTGTCCAGCAAGTTGCCGCACTGGTGTGGCCATCCTACAATGCTGCGCCGAAAGTCGGCGTGGGGTGCCCCGTTGGCCTGTGAGGTGGCGTCAGTAGCGGACCGATGTGCGAATAGGCCGAAGGCAGCACAACGCGCCGAGATCCGGATGGCACCGAGGTGGTGTCCAGCAAGTTGCGCACTGGTGTGGCCATCATACAATGCTGCGCCGAAAGTCGGCGTGGGGCGCCCCGTTGGCCTGTGAGTTCGCGTCAGTCAGTGGGGGCTGTTTGAGGATCTGACTGCATTGGAAAGCAATGTGATGCTGTGCGTCGCCCCCAAGATGGAGGTTCCTCGGCTGCAGTGGGGCGCCCCTTGGTGTTTCACTCGCTATGCAGCTGAGTTGCGTGCGCACTTGCGGCGAATAGGCCGAAGGCAGCACAACGCGCCTAGATCTGGATGGCAGCGAGGTGGTGTCCAGCAAGTTGCCGCACTGGTGTGGCCATCCTACAATGCTGCGCCGAAAGTCGGCGTGGGGTGCCCCGTTGGCCTGTGAGGTGGTGTCAGTAGCGGACCGATGTGTGAATAGGCTGGAACCAGCACAAGGCGCCAAGATCCGGATGGCACCGAGGTGGTGTCATAGTTGAGAGTTCTGAGCAGCGCTTGTAACACTGTATGAAGCTTATTTGCACCTGCTGCAGCTTCACTATTGCCCTGGTGTGGCCTAAGATCGCCCATGACATAGGCGGCCGCCTCCCGGGGTCCGGCGGAACTTTTTTCCTTTTCCTTTGTGCATCTTATCCCACAATCCGTTTGACCTGAAGACACGACCAGGTCCCTGAATGTGTGCAGGGGGACGCTATTGATTGAATCAAAATGGCGGCTTCACACAAAGCTGACTCAAGCGTTGCTGCTGATGCTATACAGACAAAAACTGGTTTTCAGTTTGTACATTCTTCAGGATTTTTCCATCCAAGGCTGGTTGAGAGTTTGTAGAACAATGGCTTCAGATTTTCAACATACTACTCTTCAACATTCTTCCTAAATGTAACAATGTGAGACTCACTAGGAGAACGGTGTAGTGAGGGCCACAAACGGCTGTTTATCTTTCCTTTCAAAATGCTGCCAACAATATTTTCGGAATGGAAGACACCACAAGGCGCTGAGATTCGGTTGGCACCGAGGTGGTGTCCAGCAAGTTGCCGCACTGGTGTGGCCATCCTACAATGCTGCGCCGAAAGTCGGCGTGGGGTGCCCGAAGGGGGAGGGGGGGAGGCGGCGCAAACGAGCCTCTCCCGCCTCTCCAGGTTGAGGCACTTCATCTGCAGTGGAGCGCCGTCTAGCTGAGTTTCGCCCGCTCTTGCTGCTACAGCGACAGGCGGCTGCAACAGGACTCTCAAAATGGCGGCCTGTTCTTTGGATTTGGGCCTGGTCCACTAAAATGGCCCTGGGACACCTTAGAACTCGGACGCTCGAATTTTTTTTCCTTTCCTCTACATGCAGAAAAGGTAAATGCCCGGTACGTTACCTGCCTCATCTGCCACGATGTACTCTCCAGAGGGACCGAAAAAAAATATAGTTATGGTAATTATACCATGCATCGTCATATGGAGAGGTGGCACCGATTAATTATAGTGCTGCACAAAAGAGAGATTTGGAGGACAACCCCCGACCTGCCAGTACATTCACCAAAGAAGTGGCACTGACAGCATCAGAGGCAAGGGAAACGGTCCCAAATATTCAGAAGAACTTTGGAAAGATTAAAATGACATGTTTAGATTTTGGCAAATTAATTTCATGTGGACAGATGAGTGTTACTCTAATAAATACAGCATATGAACATCATCATAGTCGATGGTTGGTGGAGACATTTTGACTATATCCTGGACCTGCCCGTCCTCGCCCAAAATGGCGCCGGAATAAATGGGACTCGTAACTCCTTGTTGTGTACTGGTTGCACAACCTTGACATCACGAGATACGTATGCAGTTTTGAAGCACATGGCGGGGGGGACGAGAATTGATTGAATATTTCGACATCCCTATTGATATTAAGTTCTGATGTGTTATTGATTACTGTACTATTGAAACTTCGAATTAACGTCACCCATGGTACTTGCCCGCAAATGTATATCTAGATAATTTTATTGTAACTGGCCATGTCGTATTTTAATTATAAAATGTACGTCCACCGATTCCGCAACTGTTAGACACCTTAGTTCTTGCAACCTAATGGCCCGCCCGTTACGTTCCTCTACAGTGTAAATGTCTCCTCATCATATACGATTACAGTTTGCTCCGTGGCCGGCCCACGTGGTTATAGGCCCGTATTTGTATACTGACATTTTCACAATAAAGGTTTTTTAAAAGAAAACATGGTAGTAGTATTTACATTGGTAAAGTTTTTAATAATAGTCACTGTTTTCGAATTAGTAAAAGGCAAGTGAAATAAAGCAGTCCAATTACATGAAGGGTAAAAGGTATAATACGCAGGAACGCAGTAAAGATAAATGGTCAAGGGCTGTTGTGTTTTCTACTCCTGCAACATAAAGTGATCGATAAGAATATGATATTCAGGCGTATCGGCGACTAAGACAGCAGGCCGAGCCTCTTTTGCTCAACAGCTCCGTCATGGGACGAAGAAACGCCCTTTTTCTCGAAAAAGGAATATATTTTACTTGCAGGACAGTTGTAAATTTTCCGGGAAAGTACATTAGCCTGGAACATTATAACATATAAGTTTAAGAAAAAATAATGTTTGAAAGCAATAAAAAGCGTAATTTTTAGGTCATATGACCAAGCCTTTCATCATTAGAATAAGAAAAGTAAAATGAACCAATGAAAAGTTTTATTAACAAGTCACATGACCTGTTATGCTTACGTTACGCGCTGCGCGCCGCGCCCCGGATCGCTTCCGGGAAGCTGCGCTTCGCGCACCGGAGCACTTCCGGATGCGCTAACGCGGCGCGTCATATGACGCATTACGCGACAACGCAGGTCCAGAATATAGTCAAAATGTCTCCTCCAACCAGCGGTCGGAACACAACCCCTTTCAGCAGGCTAAATAGTTCTGTTAAATGACAACAGAAGAGACAGGCAACAAGAACCATCAGTCAAAGAGGGGAGGGCAAGTTCTTCTCTACCGGGTCACGTTGGGGCGCTACCGGAACTGATCGAATTGGTCGTCTACAGTGTTTCTGGATGTTTCAGACTGAAGCTGGTGTCAGCATGAGAGCACCACCATCTCGTAGCTCAGTCGTGGCCATTCCACGAGCAATCATGGCAGCCGCTCCCCACCAGAAGCCTGCGGGAGTCGGGGGCCCCCAAGACTTTTGTAGAATCTTCAAGGCTGAGGGGACGCTTTCGAGAATGGGGCCCAAGACCTAGCAGACAAGCGTCCGAGTTCCAAGGTGTCCCAGGGCCATTTCAGTGGACCAGGCCCAAAAAGGAAAGAGCCTGCCGCCATTTTGAGAGTCCTGTGGAAGCCGCCTATCGCTGCACCGCAAGAGTGGGCGCAACTCAGCTGAATGGCGGATTTTGGCACAGTGTACCAAAAGCGGGCGGAATGGCAACTGAAACGGTAAAGGGGCGCCCCACTACAGCAGACGAGCCTCCACCTGGGGAGGCCCGTTCACGCCGCCTCACCCCCCCCCCGGGCGCCCCACGCCGTTATTCGGAGCAGCATTGTAGGATACCAAAACCAGTGCGGCAACTTACTGGACATCACCTGGGTGCCATCCACATCTCAGCGCGTTCTGCTGCCTTGGGACTATTCGCACAACAGACCGCTACTGACGAGGCCACCCCCCGGGACGCCCCACGCCGTTTTTCGGAGCTGCATTGTAGGATACCCAAAACCAGTGCGGCACCCAGGTAACATCACCTGGGTGCCGTCCAGAACTCAGCACGTTGTGCTGCCTTGGGACTATTCGCACAAAACACAGCTACTGACCATTGTTGCTTCTTTTTTCAACAAAATGTTTAAATGTATTTACTGTTTTTGTTGCGTTGTATATATTTATAAGTTATTAAAGTTTTATAATCCTACTACTTTGTTGGAGTGCTATATATTTTTAATGTGACACATAATTGTAAAAACTTTGATGTACAAAGAGGCATCCCTGGAATCTTCCGCTTCAGGCACGGTCCCCTCCCCAATCACAATACAGGATGGTTTTCAGATAGTAGGAACGCGTGTGGTGTGACGGATCTCATCGGGTGGGGGCCTTGATCTACTGTAACTCCTTTGAAGAGGGGTGATTCTTTACAGCTGGGGCCATAAACTACATCTGCAGGGCTAGGTGATAGCCTGGGACCGGCCTGGACAATCGGACACATAGGAAGAGGAGTGTCAGAGGGTGCGGTAGTGAATAGGCCCGCTCCGAGTCCGCGCCATCACACCGTCCCTCGGGGGCCTCCGTCAAGCGGTTCAGGGAGGCACCGCATCACATTGTTTTCAAATGCAGTCACGTCCTCAAACAGCCCCCACTTACATTGAGAATAGTGAAGCTGTAGCAGGTGCAAATAAGCTTCAGACAGTCTAACAAGCACTCCTCAAAACCTTGAACTATCAGAGTGCATGAGTTTCATGCTCGATCGATTGAGCTAGCCGGATCGGGCAACATAAAGTATAAAATAGTTATGTAAATAGTTATTTAATAAAACGTTTTACCCTGTTACTTTGCTGGTGTGTTGTATATATTTATAATATTTGCATAGGGTTTGTCATTTGAGATGTCATCAGTGATGTCATCAGTGATGTCACTGACCATGTCATGAATGATGTAATATGTGACATCATCAGCAGTGGATTGCGGGTGCGCGATATATAGTTAGTGCAACTAACTGTATATGGAATTTCAATGGTTTTGTGCGAGTAAAATAAGGTTTTTAAATGCTAATTCCTAACTATATATGGTCTATAACCTATGGTTTTTTCAGTGAATATATATATATATATATATATATATATATATATATATATATATATATATATATATATATACAGCAACGACTCCGGTCTTGAAAGAGGCCGTCTAGCAGGGCGGTCCGTGATCAGGGCACCGGCAGCCCAGTACAATATTGCCCACAGCACTTCCCCGATCAGGAAGAATTCTCACGGACACCTCGAATGGGTTTGCAGGTAATTTATTCACACAACAGACTGCACAGCAACGCGTTTCGACTTTCGTCTTGGTCACGCTTGATGTCACTCACCATGCCGTGAATTATGTAATATGTGACGTCATGAGCAGTGCATTGCGGGGGCGGGAGTTATAGTTAGCTGAACTAACTATAACGGTGGAATTTCTATGGTTTTGTATGACTGAAATGTCCCGCTCACTATAACGTCCCTGAAACCTATGGTTTATCAGTGAATTTGTAAGGTTTTTAAATGCAAATTTCCTAACTATAACCTCTCTAAAATCTATGGTTTTTTCAGTGAATTTCAAAGGTTTTTTAAATGCTAATTTCCAACTACAGTGTCCCTATAACCTATAATGTTTTTTAAATAAATTTTAAAAACACGTGTATACTTTCTATAGTGAAAACTAACTTAACAGTAGTCTTTGATAACTTATAATTATGGCTCCCGGTTTTATGGTATTTACTTTTTGGGCATTTCCGTCTGTATTCATCCATATTTTTTTTTTAAATAATTGTATCTGTATTTACCTATATATATTTTGGGTTTTGTGAAAAAAATAATCTGAAATGAGTATAGTCCTACATTTATTTGTCTGATAAATGTGCACTTATGCCTGAAGGACTGGGCGTTTCCAGTCACATAAACACCCTCAGATGATAAAATATGCACAACCTTGATATTAAAATGTGCATATCTTCTTATTATAGCATATATATTGCTGTTTTAAGGCTCTTTACTAAAATTCTTTTATTGTTTTAACCCTTTTACTTTTAGAACGACAGACCTATTAGTCTGGTAGTCATGATTGACAGCATTTACAATCGCTCAAAAAATAACCCAATTTCCGTTTTTATCCACATTTTAAAATAAATAGAGAGATGAAAATAAATGGTCTTCTGTCTCTATTTATCTGTAAAAATCAGTAAAAAGTGAAAACAGGCAGTTCTACTTATAATTTAACAATGTGTACAACTTAATTAGCAGTAATTAACATATAAGTGTTGTAAAAGTGTGACGCAGCATCTAAAATACCTGAATACCTGACTTCGAACAAAAACGTTCACAGTTCGATTCTCGGCTCCAGCGGCATGTTAGACCACCACTATCTCACTGTGGGCAACACCTTGCTTAATCTTCCCAACGCCCCTGAGCTCCGGCACACCTTTCCGGGGGTAGCTGTACTCTTTACAAATGCTGGCATTTTAAAAAATTTAACAGCATAGTGGTGACAAATATTAGCACGTATTTTTTTTTCTTCTATTGTGAATAATACTTTTTTTACGTCTTCTATTTAGATGTTTTTAATCATGAGAATGCAAATGACACAGTTTGCCGGGTAACAGTTTTTAAACTCTACAACATATGTACATATTATAATAATAATCCACATTTGTAAAGCGCACAATCACCCGTAAGGGTCTCTAGGCGCTGGGGGCCGTCGGGAAGATTAAGCGAGCTATTGCCCAGAGTCACATGGTGCTGGGCTAACCTGCCGCCGGAGCCGGGGATCGAACCCTGATCCCCAGATTCCAGCGTCAGTCGCCCTGGCCGCGGCGCCACACCTCTCCCAGGACCTTATACTTGTTACAAGGGAAATGGAAATCTTTACAGCTGCACAGTTTGTAACTTTTCCCAACACGTGCACAAGTTAAAACATGAGCACGTGCAAACTATCAAACATGACATCTAAATGGGCGGAGCCACATCTTCCTTCCATAGACTACTCAATAACCAAAAAGTATATAAACCACATCCGTTGTTCGATGAGTTTCGTTTTCGCGAGTTATTTATCCGTGTCCATTCTGTGATACTTTTGAGCGGTGAATATTTTCAGAGGTTCTTTTCTCCGGGACTAAGTTCGATCTTGGTGGCGACGGGTCATGAACTCCTCTGAGATCAGCATGACTGTTCATATTAAAATATACACATTGACAGTATATGATGCCCAGGGGAAAACAGACTAACAACTGGAAGCTGGTGACGTTAATTAGAACTCTTTAGGGTTTGTGCCGACAGGTCACCAACACCTCTGAAGTGAAGTACAGTGGCAATGTTATAATATAGAAAGTCACAATATATAAGCTCAAAGGAGCCAGAAAAGGAGCAATGTTTGCTGTAATCTGTCTGTTTCTGAAAACAAGCTGCTGACGTTACAGAAAAAAAGGCAAAAACATGCAATAACACTTTTTTCTAGATATAAATGTTTAAATATTAACAAATAGCTATGTATTATAAATATCTACTATGCCAAAATCAAACAACTTACAACTCCGAAATATGTTTTGTTGCCGCAAAACAAGAATCTGACGCTATAAAAGGGAACCTGCATTTCGTTATTGATCTTCTGTTGTATTCATAACTTTATTTTCCTTTTCTTTTTACTGTAACAATAGTATCACTTTATATTGTAATAGACTGTCCTATTGTTACAGAAGAGGAATTGGAGATTTGTCGGCGCCATCTGAAATACAGCTTACTAAGTTTTATAACATACTTGATCAGATATTTTTTCAGTGAGCATATTTTACGAAATTGCAGTCTAAAAAAATGTAGCTTTCATACTTACTTTCTTACTTTAAACATTTGATAAACCCTACATTCTGAATGTTATTTTCTAATTTCTACTTTTCTCAGTTGCAGTTCCTATTCACCTTCTCCCTCTATAATCTATAGGACCAGTACTGTATATTATAATAGTACTATCCTATATATTCTTAAATGCGTACATGATTTGTTAGCGGAAGGGGGCGTGGCTTGGGCGCCGGAGGGAATGGCGGCGTGAACTCGGGGCTCCGCGCCCGATCCCCACAATTATCCTGGTAAAATGTGCGGCGACACCCGCAACAGCCCTAGCTTGCAGACCGGAGGCAGAGGGAATCAGAGCGGCACCCTCGAAGCCATTGGCGGGACCGTGCGAGAGCCCACCGGCAGACGAAAAGCAATTACGGGCCGGCGCACGAAGGAACATAAGATGGCGGACGCCGCTGGTGCCGGGAGCAACTGAGAAGCGCACTTGCATAAGAGGAACATCTCCTGGAGCTACGTAGGCGGAGGGGGACGTCGGACTACCGAGAGAGTGGCCAGGCGCGATAGCGGTGAGTCCCGGGACCCCCGACTGGGACGTCCACTGACCGCTGGCTCGACCGAGCCGAGATCCCTGCGACAAGATGGTGGCGGGACAAACAAAGGAGGAACTGCGGCATAATTGAGGCTACCGCCCGGCAGATCCCACGCCCTGCTGAGGTGCACCCGGGGAGCCGCCTGCTGCTGTAAACTGAGGGGCTGCTCTCTATAGGAGGGAGACCGGCGTATAGCGGGGCACCCGGCCCGGAGCAGGGTCGAAGGGGAGTCTGAGCTCCTCGCCACTGGGGAGCACCCAGCAGCTGCCGCCTGTGAACCTGGGGGGCGAGGGGCCCGCCCACCGCTGCTGGAGTCCGTGGGGACACACGCGGGAAACGGG
Source organism: Lissotriton helveticus (assembly GCF_964261635.1). NCBI lineage: Eukaryota > Metazoa > Chordata > Amphibia > Caudata > Salamandridae > Lissotriton > Lissotriton helveticus. The sequence goes on along the minus strand of NC_136065.1, from coordinate 2,034,589,477 downwards.
CTCCACAAGAAGAACAGTGCTCACCCCCGACGGGGGAGGAGGTCTCCCATAGCGCGACGGGACTGGTGCGAGTTAAGCCCCCAAGAGGAGCAGAACTGGGGTTGGAAATACCCGCGGCTGACCCGGGTGGCTTGGTGGGCCCGGCGGTGTAGACAATACCGCCGAGCAGGAAAGAGTGCTAAGGTGGCTGACTGCGGTGGGACCCACACCCTGACTGCACAGTGTGAAGCGGAAAGCGGAACTCGGGAGACGAGGGGCCCCGGACGGGCCCTGCGCCGCAGCTGGGGAGGAGAGAGATACATCTTTGGCCTCCGGCTGCGGCTCGGGGGCCCCCGCCTACGCTCCAAGGCACTGGGGAATACGGCGAGACCGAGAGGGAGCGACGGGGCGTAATCACCTCGCCGAGGGCAGAGCTTAGAGACTGGGCGAGGCCCAGGACCCAGTGCGACAACCAGGCCTGGGGGCGACCTCGGCTCAAATTAAGGGCTACAGAGGGGTACTGGGATAGCAAGAATAGCAGCTGAGGAGCAAACCTCCCCGACGAGCAGACCCCAACAAGTGATAGGATCCTGACCGCGGATAGGGAAGGATCTACATCCAGAGATCCATTCCCCATTGTTGACGGACGCAGCGGAAGTCCCCCGGAATAAGTGAGTAAGAAAATCAAGCCCAGAGCAGCTACACGAAGAATGAGGAGGCCGGAGGGGGTGCCCTGTGGCTGAAGCACCGCACAAACGCGCGGAGGAGGTGGGCTAACGGTGGGAGGAGGCCGTGGATTCCCGCCTGTTGACGGGACCGAGTCCGAATCTGCCCGCGGCCAGTCAGTTGGCGAGCTGGAAGCCCGGGGTAGGTAGCTGCCGTGGTACCGCGATCTGAAGAGGACCACTGAGCCTTCCCGGTAGCTGCACGGCGGATTACGGACACTGGTGGGAAGGGCGAATTGGCACCATGGTAAAAAACAAGGGGAAAATGGAGGCAGCTGAGACCTCTGAGGCACCAGAGGGTGGTCCTACGGGGCCCTCGGACCTGCAGCAACTTCAAGACCGCATACTGGAGGCTATTGCGGCAACGAGAGACATATTGCAACAAGATATTGCGCAGGTGGTGTCGGGACTGGGTCTCCTGAGAGCCGACCATGACAAACTCAAAGACAGGGTCAAAGAGGCCGAGGATACCTTACGTGAGTTATCCCCAGCCCACAAAAATATGGAGGAGAGGTTCGCGGACGCTCTGGACAGGATACAAACGCTGGAGAGGAGGGCCGAGGATGCCGAAAATAGGAGTCGACGCAGTAACATCCGAATAGTGGGCCTTCCCAAAAAAACAGAAGGGGAAGATATGATCGAGTTTCTGGACAATTGGCTCAAGACCACGGTGGCGCCGGAAGGCCTCTCGCCATTCTTCACACTGGAACGAGCTCATCGCGTTCTGACTAGGCCACCTAGGCCGGGCCAGCCCCCAAGGCCGGTCGTAGCCAAACTGTTGCACTATAAAGACAGGGACCTTCTGCTCCAGAAGGCCCGCGACGCAGGGCCATTCCAGATAGCGAACAGTAAAGTGACACTATTCCCTGATTACACCTTTGAGACGCAGGGACTGCGAGCCTCCTTTTTGTCTATTAAACGTGAACTACGAACTGAGGGCATTCAGTACTCCCTGCTCTTTCCGGCTAAGCTCAGAGTGGTGCTAGACGACAAGACACACTTCTTCCCCACATCGGCGCATGCATGGGCATGGTGGGAGACGTACAAGGCGGGCACAGACGGTGCAAGATTCCGAGAGGAGAAGGAGCGCGCAAAGACACAGGTACGGAAATCACAGAGGTTGCGCTGGCGAAGGCAGGGCTCACGGAAAACGTCAGCATCTCAGACAGAGTTGGAGCGAAAGGCTGCACTAAAGGCAGTGGAGTCGCTATCGAGATCGGATGCCTCCCCATCAAAACAGGGCAAGGACTCAGAAGACCATGTCACGGGATCGGAGACGGACCACTCAGAAATAGACAGTACCAAGGGCCCGCTGGTGACACCGCAAACGTCGGAAGAGATCCTGAACATTTGACATGGAGATAACGAGCAGAGGACATTACTGAAGATAGGAGAATTTACGAACTGAAAGGTACTGCAGACGGGGGTCATGGACCGGGATGTCAGACCGCTGCTAAACATGGTAGTACACGAGGGGGTGCGGGGGGGGCCTGCGTAGTTACCTTCCGGCCTAAGCCACAAACCGTTTGCCCTTAAGGCACTCACGGTTACGACCGTGAACTAGTTGGGAAGTTGTGAGAATTTACTAAGTTTGGATGGGTACTGATAGTTTGATATTGGGGCCTATTCTGGGGTGGGTTGGTGAGGGAACTGTTAGGGTTGTTTCATTTTACTGGCAATGGATGGTTCCGGAGCACAGGGGAATTAAAATGTCAGAAGGTTCGAGGGCTAGTTGGGGGGGTACCACCACTCATGATGAAACAGAAGTACGAGTGATGCTGCGACGTGAACTATGGGACAATGGCTGGTACAAATACATTGCGATGTATAACCTGGAACGTGCGGGGGCTGCATACAATGACGAGAAGACACAAAGTACACGCCTATCTGGTCTGCAGGGGGGTGCATATAGCACTACTGCAAGAGACAAATCTCATAAAACCAGAGGGGGTAGCACTGCAGAGGAGATGGAGGGGTCAGGTCTTTAACACCACTTACTCAGCATTCGCTAGAGGTGCTCTGATATGGATAAGTGCGGGCACCACGTTTCAGGCGACCAGGCACATAATAGACCCTGAGGGTAGATATGTGGCAGTGGAGGGCAGACTGCGGGGCAGGGACATAGTACTGTGTAGTATATATGCACCGGACAATGACCAGCTGACCTTCTTAACGGGACTGTCAGGGACACTGGCACACTTCTTAGCGGGTCCTGTCCTGATTGGGGGAGATTTTAATTCAGTAGCGGACACAACACTAGACAGATCCCATCCGCCACTGAGGGACTCCCCGTACACCGCCTCACGAAGGGTAGATTGGATTGGCAAGAGAGATGGGGTTTGACGGATGCTTGGCGCACACATCACCCGACTGAGCGTGACTACTCGTACTTCTCAAGCCTGCATGACCTCCATGTCCGGATTGATGCAATTCTGTGCTCTCAGGACGTAATTCAGACTGTGACACGGACCGAGTACCTAACCAGAACAATCTCAGACCACAACCCCATGTTGATTAATTTAGACTGGATAACTGAGGTATCACGCGTCCCGACTTGGAAGTTGCGGCCTGAGACACTGGATGATCCATTGTTTCACGCGGTGCTGGAGGAGGGCATAACCCAATACTTCGCTGAAAACGAGGGGTCCACGGCTTCCAGAGCGATGGAATGGAACGCCTTTAAGGTGGTAGTTAGAGGTCAGTGCATAGGGAAACACGTGGGCGTACGGAAGGTATTATTAGGGGATCTGCAGAAGGTGGATTCTAAGCTGCGAGAAGCAGAGAAGGCGCGACCGGGCCACCCCGAGCTCCAGGAGGAGGTCAACCTGGCTAGAGAGGCAGTAGCAGTGGAAGTAGAGCGCCTCCGCAGCTTTGATCATAGAGCCTACACGCTCCGGGCCCATGTTGAGGGGGACAAGGCTGGGACGCTACTTGCGTGGTTAGCCAACCCCACTAAACAATGCTCCCCGATACTGGCCGTCGAGGGAGAAGGGGGCTACATAAATTACTCCCAAACAGAGATACTGAACAGCTTTCAGGGATACTATGAGAGCCTCTACAGAAGCGCGTTGGTGGGGCAAGAGAACGACATTATAGCTTTTCTTGAGGACCTACAATTACCGCACCTCGATCAGGAACAGGCGGACGACTTAGGTAGAGACATAGAATTGGGGGAGATCAGGGGGGCGGTTAAACAGATGGCTCGCAACAAAACGCCGGGTTTGGATGGGTTACCCATTGAATTCTACAGCAAATACCTGGACTTGCTAGCGCCACGACTCCAAATGATATATAACGAAGCCAGGATAGCTGGCTGCCTGCCCCAGTCGGACTCAAGCAACTGGTGACCACCCCCACCCACTATGCCGGACACACACTCGACCCGATCTTCTCTTCCAGCAAGGACATCGCCTTCAGCCACACCACGGAACTCAACTGGACGGACCACAGCTGCGTCGACTTCAGCTACAGAAAAACCACGCTCCACCATCACCAGCAACAGGCTCCCCGCAGAAGCTGGAACAAGATCACTGCAGACCAGCTCGCTACTTCCCTGAGCAAGAACCCTCCCACCAGCACAACGAACCCCAGCCAAGCAGCAACCAACCTCACGAAATGGATCAGCGACTGCGCAGACGACCTCGCCCCGCTGAAGACCCCGCCGAGCAGACCCGGCAGCAAGAAAGCCCCATGGTTTAACGACGAACTCAAGAGCTCCAAGAAGAACTGCAGAGCACTCGAGAAAACCTGGCGCAGAGACCCAACACCGGACAACATGACTGCCCTCAAGCTCGCCACCCGAAAACACCACCAGCTGATCCACGCCACCAAGAAAACCGCATTCAAGGAACGACTGGACAACAACGCACACAACAGCAAGGAACTCTTCAACATCGTGAAAGAGCTCTCCAACCCCAACGCCGGAAACAACGACATCACCCCTTCGCAAGACCTCTGCAACTCCCTCGCCTCCTACTTCCACAACAAGATCGCGGACATACACTACAGCTTCAGCACTCAACCGACGCACGCCACGACCGAACCACAGCCCCCCACCACCACCCTCCGCGCCTGGACCCCGATCAGCACCGAAGACACCATCCGCACGATGAACTCCATCCACTCCGGATCCCCGACAGACCCCTGCCCTCACCACGTCTTCAACAAGGCCGACGCTGTCATCGCACCCCACCTGCGGGACATCATCAACACCTCCTTCGACACCGCTCCCTTCCCGGAGAGCTGGAAGCATGCCGAACTCAGCGCTCTACTCAAGAAACCATCAGCCGACCCCACCGACCACAAGAACTACCGCCCCATTTATTTATTTATTTATTTATTTAATGGTTTTATAAAGCGCGTAGTAACTCGGGGAGCATCCCAGCACTGACCTGTTCTCCGAGGGGGGGGGGGTTCAGCCGTCTGATGAAGTTAAGTCTGCGGGAAAAGGAGGGTTTTTAGGGTTTTTCTGAACTGAAGGTAGTTCGGTTCTAACCGGAGTTTTCGTGGCAGATGGTTCCATTGTCTTGCCGTGTGAACCGAGAAACGACGTCCACCGGTCTTGGCTTTTCTGACTCTCGGAACTGCCATAAAGTTTTCTGTGCTGGACCGGAGGTCTCTCTCCGCTTTGTATGGAACTAGGATTTCTGTGAGAAGGGGGGGGGGCGTTTTTGTTGAGGGTTTTATGGGCCAGGCACAGGGCCTTGAAAGTGACCCTTTCCCTGACTGGGAGCCAATGGAGAGACTTAAGAGCCGGCCTGGCGGAAGATCTTCCTGGGGTGCCCGTAAGTAGGCGGGCGGCGGCATTTTGGACTTTTTGCAGTGAATTCAGGGTGGCTTCAGGGGCTCCTAAGTAGATGGCATTACAGTAATCCAATCTTGCCAGGATTAGACCCTGAATGAGGAGCCTCCTTGCGGTCTCAGGGAGTAAAGGAAAGATCTTCCTACAGGCTCTGAGTAGTCCAAAACAAATCCCAGCCGTTCTTTTAGCCTGGGTTTTAAAGCTCATATCTCTCTCAATCCACACGCCCAGGCTCTTGACCTCTTCCTTGGGTGTAGGAGGGTCGCCTAGGCAGCTAGGCCAGAGGTGAGATGGTAAGGAGGGCCCCTTGTGGCCCATCAGAAGGATCTCAGTCTTAGACCCATTCAACTTAAGTGAGGAGAGGTTCATCCATCGGTGGACTTCGGAAAGGCAGCCGTGGAGGTCTGATGGGGCATGGTGGGGATGTGAGAGGGTTACGACCAGCTGGGTGTCGTCGGCGTAGTTGATAATTGACACGCCGAACGAGCTGACCCTCTTCTCCAGTGGGGCCATGTACACGTTGAACAACGTGGGGCTCAGGGATGAGCCCTGTGGCACTCCACACCGGAGGGGGAAGGTGGATGAGCAGCTGTCGTTTTCCCGTACCTGAAAGGTGCGTCCTGATAAAAAGGACTCTAGCCATTTCAGGGCCATCCCCTTTAGTCCGATCTCTCCCAGACGATGGATTAGGGTTAGGTGGTCTACAGTATCGAAGGCCGCACTAAGATCCAGGAGGATCACTGCCACTGAACCTCCTGTATCCAGAATGCTTCTGGCCTTCTCTACTGCTGCCAGGAGGGCGATGTCCGTGCCCTGGCCTGGACGGAACCCTGTCTGGGAGATCGCTAAAAGGTTGTTGCTTTCTAGGTAAAACGATAGTTGTTTGTTTACCAGCTTCTCTGCGATTTTGCTGTTTCCAGGAAGAAGGGATATGGGCCTGTAGTTGGTAAGGTCCTGTGGGTCTAGGGAAGGTTTTTTTAATAGACCTTTAACAGCTGCCGCTTTCCAGCTGGGGGGGACTATGCCCTCCGCGAAAGATGAGTTGATCAGGGCCGTGAGGGGAGGGATGATGGTGCTCGACACTTTTTTTAAGAAACGGAGGGGTGCGGGGTCGAGGGGGGAGCCGCTTTTAATTGAGGTAAACGTTGCTCCTACTTCTTCCGTAGTTACGGGTCCAAAAGCATCCAGGGAGGGTTGGGGGTGGACTGGCAACAGGGGGGGATGGGTGAAGATGGAGGTGAGGTCCTGCTCTGTGTCGGTCTGATCAGGGGGAGGTATGGTGAGAAGAATCTTTTGAATCTTCTCGTCAAAGAAGGTGGCTAAGTTTTTACATTTAGTTTCAGCTTCTTCGGGGTCGAGGGGTTTGAGAGGGGGGTCCGGGGCGTGGAGAAGTTCTTTGAGTACTGAGTAAGTTTCATGGGCCGAGCAGGCAGCATTTTTGATTCTGTTCTCGAAAAAGGTAATTTTGGTGTTGCGGAGCTCTTTTTTGTAGGTTTTGACAGAAATACGAAATGACTCTTTTTGTTCCATGGTTTTTTCCTTCCTCCAGATCCGTTCGTTTTTTTTGCAAATCTTGCGAAGAAGGTTCAGTTCCGGGGTGTACCAGGGTGAGGGGTTGACTCTCTTGATGTGTTTCAGAGAGTGCGTTTTTGGCAGAATGGCGTCAAGCGATTGGGTGATCCAGGTACTGAGTTCTTTGTCCCCTGCTAAGGTGTCGTGGGGGGGAGGCGGGGCATTTTCCCTGAGTTTGGCTGCCCACACGTCTGGGTCCAATTTCTGCCAGCGTCTGCTATACGTTCTGGTCTTTGAGGATGAAGGGGGCGGGGTGAGGATATCCCATACCAGGGAGACCAAAAAGTGGTCCGTCCAGGGAAGGGGGATATGGTCGATCGTTCTTAGATTGGGGATGTTAGAGAGGATAGGGTCGAGCAGTTGTCCTCTTTCATGTGTGGCCCGTGGGTTTTTGAGATCAAGGCCCATTGAGGTGAAATCCTGGAGTAGTTCACTGGCCTGCTTGTCCTCTGGGTCCAAGAAGTGTACATTTAGGTCTCCTAGTAGTAGGTAATTGGTGGTGGAGGTACATTTGATGGACGTCTGATCAATAATTTTGTTTGAGAAGTCTCCTAGATTTCCTGGTGGGCGGTATATCAGTGTCCCTGACAGCGACGTTGCTGGAGATATTTGTATTGTGTAGTGGCAGCTTTCGTATCCCTTGATGTTGCCATCAGATGTTCTGCAGGTAAGGGTGTCTTTAAGGATTATCCCTAGTCCACCTCCCCTCCCTTCTGGTCTGTTCTGTGAGCACATAATGTACCCGGGGGGGAGAGCCAGAACGATATCTGGGCCGCTGCTGGGGGTAAGCCAGGTTTCTGTTAGAAACAGAATGTCTATGGCGTTGTTTGTGATTAAGAGGTTCACCTCGTGTGAATGTTTAACGAGCGACCTGCAATTAAGTAGGCCTAGGTGTAAACCCTTAGGTGCCGAGTGTTGGTTGGCGGGATCGCAGATGTCACAGCCAGAGAAATAGGTTTCTCCATTCAGGATGCGCGCACAGGCGGGCTGTTTGTTAGGTTTTAAGGATAACAGATCCGCGCGTGTGTAGGTCCGGTCGTTGCAGGCCGGTGGGGACAGAGTAACTGGGCCTGGGGCCGGCTGGGCCCGGACGGGCCCAGACGGGCTTGCCTTTGGCGCGCCTTCGGCGCGCTGATGGCGCGCCCGCTGCGCCCGTCCGCTGCGCGTCCGGTATAAGCACATGCTTATCAAGGGGATCGAGGTTTAGGGGGTGTGGCCTCGAGGGGGCGTGGCCTCGCGTCTCGCGGTCGATGGCGGCGAGAGGGATCAGGGAAGTGAGATGCAGCAACAGCGTTCAGTCAGCTGTGCAGCGCGTGATTTTCCCCAAAGGTTCCCTAAATGCCAAGAGCGGCGTGCGTTTAAAAGTACAGGTAAGAGTGACTCGCTGCTCCCGTTCCCGGCTAAAGTCATCGAGAAGACCGTCAACAAGCAACTGGCCGCCTTCCTCGAGACGAACGGCTCCCTCGACCTCTCGCAGTCTGGCTTCCGGGCCAACCACAGCACCGAGACCGCCTTGATCGCAGCTACAGATGACATCCGAGCCCTGCTTGACAATGGAGAAACAGCGGCCCTCATCCTCCTGGACCTCTCCGCGGCCTTCGACACTGTCTGCCACCGTACCCTAGTACAGCGCCTCAGCAACGTCGGAATCCAGGAGAAGGCACTGGAGTGGATCACCTCCTTCCTCGCCGGAAGGACACAGAGAGTCCGCCTCCCTCCGTTCAGATCGGAAGCCACCGAAGTCATCTGCGGCGTCCCTCAAGGCTCCTCGCTCAGTCCAACACTCTTCAACGTCTACATGAGCCCCCTCGCAGCCATCGCACGCCAGCACAACCTGAACATCATCTCCTACGCCGACGACACCCAGCTGATCCTCTCCCTCACTAACGACCCCGCCACCGCCAGAGCCAACCTGCACGAAGGGATGACAGACGTAGCCAAATGGATGTCGAACAGTCGCCTGAAACTGAACTCAGACAAGACGGAAGTCCTCATCCTGGGATCCTCACCCTCCGCCTGGGACGACTCCTGGTGGCCCCCCGCCCTGGGCAGCGCACCCAAACCAACTGACCACGCACGCAACCTGGGCTTCATCCTGGACTCCTCCCTCTCCATGACCAGACAAGTCAACGCCGTCTCCTCGTCGTGCTTCAACATCCTGCGCATGCTACGCAAGATCTTCCGATGGATCCCCACCGAGACCAGGAACCAGGTCACCCAGGCCCTCGTCACCAGCCGTCTGGACTACGGCAACTCCCTCTACGCCGGAACCACCGCCAAACTCCAGAAAAGACTCCAGCGGATCCAGAACACCTCAGCACGACTCATCCTGGACATCCCCCGCCGCAGCCACATCTCCGGACACCTGAGAGACCTGCACTGGCTCCCGGTCAACAAGAGAATCACCTTCCGGCTCCTCACCCACGCACACAAAGCCCTACACAACCAAGGACCAGGATACCTCAACAGCCGCCTCAACTTCTACGCTCCCAAACGCCAGCTTCGATCGACCAGCCACGCCCTCGCCGCCGTCCCCCGCATCCGAAGAGCCACCACAGGAGGAAGGTCCTTCTCCTACCTGGCCGCCAAGACTTGGAACTCCCTTCCGACCCACCTCCGCCTGACCCAGGACCACCTCGCCTTCAGGAAGCAGCTCAAGACCTGGCTGTTCGAGCAGTAGCGGACCCCCTCCCCCCAGCGCCTTGAGACCCTCCGGGTGAGTAGTGCGCTATACAAATGCTCTGATTGATTGATTGATTGATTGAGTCTATGCGCGAGGCACTGGTGATACCGCTGCTAAAACCTGGGAGGGAGAGCGGCAGCCCGGCCTCCTATAGGCCGCTGTCCATGCTAACCACGGACTACAAAATATTAAGTGCTATACTGGCAGCGAGGCTCCTACAGCACATGCCCGACCTGGTCCACACAATCGGGTTTTATCCCTGCACGGAACACGACGATAAATATAAGGAGGCTTGCACGTCTGGTGGAAAGCCCATACACGGAAGCGCAGACGCCCCTGGTCCTATCGATAGACATTGAGAAAGCGTTTGATAGTCTGGAGTGGGAGTACTTATACAGAGCCATGGAACGCTTTGGCCTGGGAGATGGCTATATCAAGTGGACGCAAGTCCTGTATACAGCGGCAGTGGCTAGAGTGAGGATAGGACCCCTCGTTTCACACCAATACCCTGTGGAACGGGGTACCAGACAGGGCTGCTCCCTATCCCCCCTACTATTCGCCTTGGCGATTGGGGCCTCAGCTGTGTGGTGGTTGGGGGGCTGGAGTCGGGGCACAGGGTCGGTGCCCGCCCCAGGACCGGATTAACTTTCCAGGTGCCCCGTCTGGCAGTGGGCACCTGCAACGTTGGGCCCCCAGTGGAGTCGGTGGCCCTAGTAGACTGTGCCTGTTGTAGGAGGCCGATAACTAGCCCATAGGGTCCCCCAAGGAATTATCGATGCCCCCTGAGTCACGGCCACACCTTATGTCAATGTTGGGTGCTTAGGTTACTGCGCCCCTGCCTATGATTGACACTACTGTTATGTACTGCCTAGGTGATTTTATAGATAAGGCTTTTGTGCCCCCCCCCCGGGCAGGTGAATGTGACTTTTCCTTTACAGGTGTGTGCCCGATGTTCCCCGGTGCTGGCCAGATATGATATTCCAGGCCCAGGGTTAGGCTCCAGGCTATAGAGGGAGCCTTGATGTTGTATTGCAGGTGTCCTGGTCCATGATTTAGGCCTATGCCTGGCGTCATGTAGAATGGGTAATGTTCTACATCTGATGAAATGCTTTACATTGACCGAAATGTTATTTCTCCATGTAATTCACTGCTTATTCCTGCTGAAGGAAGTGGTTTACCCTGGCATAAGTAGTTTTATTCCGGCCTGGTATTTTCCGGTTTCCTGTCCAGGTGCGATGCGCTTCTGCGCCTAGTGTTCCTTGTAGGCGGATTATCCTGCTAAGGTGTGTGCCGAATGTTAAATGCATTTAGGCTGTTGTGATATACCCACAGGGATGATGGAGTAGACCGGGTGGTGCCCTTTATTGCAGGTGTGCCCAGAGGCTGGCCTGACATGCTGTTCCAGGCCCCTAGTCACATCCCCTGTTAAGGAGCAAGCCTTGCTGAATTGTCACAGGTGCTCCTGTCTATTTTGTGCTATGATGCCCTGATGTTTTCCCTTACAGGGGTCGTGTTGGAGTTATATGAGGTTACTGATGCCAATGCATTTTAATGCTTCCCGCCTGATGTTTTATATCCCTATGCTGATTTATTGCAGGTGTTCCTGTATGTTGGGATTTACTATGATGCCCTGATGTTTCCTTTTACAGAGGTCGTGGTGGAGTGATAATGCAGGTTATGTGTACTCATACTAATGGTATTTTGCATTACAGTCTATCACTAAGGATGAGAGCCTGAGTTGGCCCCGCCATATTGGCCCCAGGTTCAATGTTAATTGATTCTTCTTTATTTCAGATGGACTTACAGACTCAGCCCTTACTTCCCATGTAAATAATCCCCCCTTGATACACTTGGCTCTGGTGCCAGTTGGCGCCGTGTTATGATACCACTGTTATGCATTTTTGCTTTGCAGGTTGGGGATACTAAGCTTCCTAATTTTCCAACTCAAACTGGTGTCCTGCCTCTTTTGTGGTGTGCCTGGTGTGTTGACTGTGGGTACTGCGTGAGTGCTTCACATGTCCTCCGAAGTTTGGCCTGCCCGCTTGGTCCGTGCTACCCCCTTGGAGATTTGGGTATCCCCATTTCTTACAGGCTGTATGGCCTTTTGGGCCACGCTCCCGCTCTCAGTCACTGGGCGCATTTCTTTATTGAAAATGATCGCCCTGCAGCGGCTTCTGTATTATTTTCGCACCCTCCCTATCTGGATACCTAGATCCTTCTTTCGCCAACTGAAGTCTCAGCTGACCACCTTCCTATGGGGATCGGGCAGATGTAGAGTGGTGCTGGCGACGCTCACCCGCCTGAAGGATGAGGGCGGGCTGGCGGTCCCTGATTTTGAGCTTTACTATCTTGCTGCTCAACTGCAGATTTTTACGCAGGAGGTAGCAAGGGTATACCGAGGTCCGGAGAATGAGAGAGACGGGGGTACACCACGCCATGTTCTGGCCTACATCACCTTGCAACAAAGGATCGCCCTTAGGGATCTGACACCCGAGGAACAGACGTTCAGGCTCTGCTGGAACCGATCCCAGCGACGCGCGGGGGTGCAACACCCATATGCCCCAGAGATACCCCTGGGAATGGTAACTGCGCTCTCCCCATGGAGGAGATTGGTCGCAGTTGCAGAGCTGGGAGGACGCGGGAATACAAGTTATTGGAGACCTCTACGAGGACGGGGCGCTTATCCAGTATCAGGAGTTGCAGGAGAGATTTAAGCTACCAAGAGGGGTGTACCTTCTGCATGCTGCGGTGACTAGAGCCATACAGACGCACTGGAAGGGGGGACTTGGGGAACCAATGACGACCATGGCCTGTCAGTACACCATGATGGCAGCCGGAACTTATAAGGCTGTAACATGCTTATACTCCAGAATGCTCCGGGAAAATCTGCCGCCACTGACGGCGCTAAAGGTCAAATGGGAAACGGACCTTAACAGGGAGATCCCCGAGACGACTTGGGCCCAGTTAGTGTATGTATGTATGTATGTATGTATACTTGTTAAGCGCAACTGCCACCCAAAGGGTATCCTGGCGCTGTGACCATAACAATCCATCAGGTGTAATACACTACATTGCTCTTGGAAAGAGGTGGGTTTTAAGATCCTTCTTGAAGGAAGTCAGATCTTGCCTACTCCTAAGCGACAGAGGTAAGGTGTTCCACAATTTGGCGGCCGCAAAGCTGAAGGCACGGCCGCCCATCCTCACTCTGTTAATCTTAGGGACCATCACCAAGAACGCCGAAGAAGACCTCAGGGGTCTAGCGGCTTGGTACCAGGAGAAAAGATTTTGAAGCGAGCTAGGAATAGTATGAGAAATGCGCGCTTTCAACAGATCCACTTTTACGTGCTACATAGGACTTATATGACCCCGGGCAAAATCAGGAAGTATTTTGGGGCGGCCGAGGTGGCATGCCCACGATGCGCTTTGGAAGGGGCGGAGCTGGAACATATGCTATGGTCCTGCCCTGGACTCCGGGAATACTGGCGAGCGATAGGCGATACCTTAAACGAAGTGACGGACAGGACACTGCAATACGATGTAGCGATATGCCTACTACACTGGTTCCGGCACACGCCCAAAAACAAAACCACAAGCAAATTTATAGGCATGGGCCTGATCATAGCTAAAAGAGAAATTACACGACATTGGAAGGCGAGAGTGGGTCCCACACACAGGAGATGGCTCAATGAGTTCTTGAGGTGGGCCGCATGTGACAGTACGTACCGGTACCAGACAGCTCGCCGTAAACCGGACGTTAGAGCATTGGACACGGTGGCGGCTTGGGAGGCATTGGTTCAAGCCATAAGAGATAGCACACTACAGGAGGATGAGGAGGACCTGGACATGAACGAGAACGGCTCCCGGGACACACCGGGGACATCACACATCTAAGTAGACACTGACTCCTGATTGTACCCATAGATTAGAAAGTGGCGAGCCCTTCTGAGTGGGTGGTGGAAACTGGGGAGGGGGGTGGGATGGGTCGTTAGGGACAGTTAATAAATGTTGGGAGGTCTCATAAAGGGGAGAAAGAGAAAAGCAGACATGCCCATTTCAAAGAGAGAGGATTACACCTGCTAAACCTTTCCAGGCCTCGAGTATTCTTCTATTTATCGCCGCCCGACCTTCGGGTTGTGGGCCTACAGGCTGTGTACAGAGTTGATTGAAGAAAGGAGAATGGAAGAGCTGAGGTGTACTATATATGTGACAATAATTTTGTACTAAATGTCTGCAATAAAATTTATTTAAAAAAAAAAATGATTTGTTAGCGGAAGAGTGTGCAACCTCTAAGCACTACGACAGAACGTTCCCGAATTCTACAGAATAAAAATTTGAAAAATGATAATGCATACATTTCTATGTAATATGAAGTCATTTGTTTTTAACTGTTTTTTACTTGTTCTTCTGACCTCAGATGATGTAGTGCGGGAGTGTTTGTTGTAGCACTTTTTTTCTACTTTATCTAAAAGTAACTGATGCCTTCTTATTTTATCAAGAATATGGGGCAACACTTTTACAAACTATAGCAGAAAAAAGTAGGGTATGGCCACGCTTAAGTGATATTTTATGAAATTCCATTTTTATTTGTCACCCCTTTAATATATACAGCGTCAGTTTCCGAAGAAAGTTCATTTGTAATTGCTAAATAAAAACAGTTTGAAGCCTAGACTGAAATTTTTGCTGCGCAACCACACCTCCCCATCAGAAAAGTAAACACCACATCATAAGTAAATAGTGCTCCTGGGAAGTATCCTACCTGCAAACTTGATAAAAAGAAGACCGCAAGACACTCTGTTATTTTTCCGCCATGATTTGCACACCCCACGGCAATTATATAAATGGTCCTTAAAAAATATAAAAAACTATTTTTACCTTCACAATACCTCTCCACCACCTTGTGACCACTGTACAGAGATAACAGTGTTCCAACCCTCCCCTCTACTACTTTCTTTTCCTGTACTCCTTTGGAAGTGCATCACAAAATGGCTGACAACAGTGAACCGTTCCCATCCAATAAGTAGCAAACTTGTACTCGGAACACTTTCGCCAATAAAATGTCCATCTTGTTCCGCAGAGGAGGAGGGAATGGCTGACAACACTTCTACTTTCAATGGTTTACAGCCAATCAACATTAAGCTTCGGAAAGTCCTCCTTGGAACACGTCAGCCAATCAGATGTCCCTCCTACTCCGCAGAGGGGAAGTGAATGGCTGGCAACACTTCTACTTTCAATAGTTCGCAGCCAATCTACATGAAATTCTGGAAGCTCCTCCTTAGAACACGTCAGCCAATCAGATGTCCCTCCTACTCCGCAGAGGAGAGGGGAATACCTAGCAACACTTCTACTTTCAATAGTTCACAACCAATCAACATTAAGCTCTGGAAGGTTCTCCTTACAACATATGAGCCAATTAGATATCCTTGCTACTCTGCAGGGGGGAAGTGAGTGGCAGGAAACACTTCTACTTTCGATGGTTCGCAGCCAATGAACATTAAGCTTGTTGTTGGAACACCTCAGACAATTAAACATTAATTTTGTTCCGCGCACACAAACACAACACGCCCTCCCACATATTAATAAATTTCCTGTAACAAAGTGACTCTATCCGTGATAAAAGTGAACAGTGCTTAATAAGTAAACATTATTCTGCATTATATTAAAGGAAGGCCGCAATATGGCGCATTGTTGTTTTCCAGATATAATTTCCACAGCCTACTGCACCCCCTCACAACATGAGTGAAACCCAGGGCTACGGGGGCCCGAGCATGCCCCCGCTATTATTAAGAAATACCCCCGGGATAGAGAACACTCTCTACCACATATTAATACATTTCCTGTAACAAAGTGACTCTACTTATTATGCAGTGTTCACTGTTATCACGGATAAACATTATTCCGCATTATATTAAAGGAAGGCTGCAATACGGCGCATTGTTGTTTTCCCGATATAATTTCTAAAGGCTACTGAACCCCCTTCTCAACATAAGTGAAGCCCCGGGACTGCGGCGGCCCCAGTGAGCCCCCGCTATTATTTTTTTAAGAAATACCCCCGGGACCTAGTCCACCCAGGGGCCTCACTAAAATTAAACATGGGAAAGCGCAAATTCGGCCGATTCTTTTTTTAATGCTTTTTTTGGCCATGGGGGTCCTTCTGGGACCCCCTAAGCAGGCCTAGGGGGTCAGGGTGTTTCTTACCATGCCTCCTTCTCTTGTTTTATATCTTTGTTTCTCTCTTTTCTGCTAACTCGCTTGTACCGAGTAACAATATGGCTGCCAACACTTCCTCATTTGGAGTGTTGGCAGACAATCACAGTGAAGCTCGTGCTCTAGACTTAGTCTCCGCCCAGATATCAAAACTTTTATTTTTCAATTTTCTCAGCAACTACTGAACGGATTTTCACCATTTACAAAAAGGTCGCTTAGCACTACCTTCCTGCCAAATTTGGGGTAATTCCTATGGGAAATTGATTTTTTGACTCGTATTTTTTTGAATTTCTCAAAAACTACTGAAAGGATTTACACCATTTAAAAAAAAAAGGTCACTTTCTGAACCAAGATCTAACTTTTTTGCCATATTTGGGGTAATTCCATTCCGCAGTTCTGGCTGTAGCTCGTCGCAAAATTTACTATGGAAATTAACATGGAGAAAACGCGTTTTGGGACCCCCCTTTTTTCTCAGCCACCGCTTGACGAATCACCCCCAAACTTTCAGGATAGGAGCTGGCCCAGATAGACTTTTTTTGGGGAGAATTTCAGGAAGATTCGTCAAACGACGCCAAAGTTATTACTCAAATCAAAAAATACTTTTCCTATGGAAACTAGGTTCTACCTATAACTACCTACTGGCGAACCCCAGTAGGTAATACACACACACATATATATGGGCATTGTAGGATACTGCCCCCCAACCTCATTCATTCCTCATTAAGGTATCCTATCACCCTTAAGACTCCATTCAGACCTGTTTTTCTGGAAAAAAGCAAAAACTGGGTTGTATATGGACCCTCCCTATTGGTGTCATGCTTCATCATTGGATCTCATTCTGGTCCCTATAAACCAAGGTGGGCTCAACCATGTTCCAGGGACCTCTTTGAATATTATTCCTAATGGGGTCTAAAATATTGTAAATACCTAAAGGACACCCCCGTTTCCCTTTATTCTTGAGTGCCTTTGGAATAGTTAACAAAGTGGATATATAGCACCACTACGTTGTTATAGTTAGGTCAGCTGTTCCATAGCAAATGTGTTTTTTGTGTTTTGCTAATAACTTTGGCCGCATTTCACAAATCTCCACAAAACTTTCCAAAAAGGTGCTAATTATTGACTAGTTTGTGGAAGGAAAGTTCTGGGTAATTAGTCATGTGGGAGCTGAGAACAAGGGTGGGGGGGGAGGTCCCAAAACAAGCCTCTAAAGGAACTGGGGCACCCACCACAAGGGCTGAAATGATTGCAAAAATGGGTATAGGGGCCACATGGCCCTTTCCCTGAGCCCTGGGGTCGGCTCAGTAGCTGTGTCCCGGGGAGCCCACCCCAGGGACATAGCAGTTTCCCTGCCCACATCTGCAGGGGCAGTGCAACCTATGTTTGCTCTTGCTTGGTGGGAGCATTGTTTCATTCCTGCCAAGTAGGAGCAAACAGTAAGCACGTCCCAAGTCCCAAGGAATTCTCTAGCCGGTGCCAGCTCCCTCACGTTGGTCCATATTTGGAAATTATTTGAGGCACCCATGGATAGAGGCAAACACTTTTACCTTTATCATTCGAACACCATTGAGTGAATTCCCGATTAAGCAAATGAAGCAAGAAGGGGTATGATTCACCTAAAGAAAGTTCAACTTTCTCTGACATATTTCGTCGCCGAAAAAATGAAACTCGCCCCTCAGTATCCAGCTATACGGCATTAAAGAGACTTCTTTGCGTCTGCTTACATTGTGGTTATCCCTTTTTTTAAAGAAAAATTCAATATCCTCTAATCACTGAGTTATTTGAGATCTCCACTCCCTTCCTCTCTACGTTATGTATTAAAATGTGTGAATGTGAACCTGTTTTTAACCGTTCAATGGTTTTGTGGATTAGATTGCTTGGAAGAGGTCCTGAAGAAGGTGACCTTGAGCCGCCGAAACGCCCGTCAACCTGTGCAGGGTCTCATACTGTGTTTTGAGACCTATTAATTGGCGTGACGATCCAGCAAGTTAAAATTCAGTCTTCTCTTCTTTTTGTCTTTGTAGTTTTGAATGTAGTATGGGTATGATTGTGGTTGTATATTTGGCTGATTGAGTGTTTGTTGCCAGGGACGTTTTCACCTTTGGTATCTTGTTATTTATTGTATATTACATTTTTTCTTCCTTTTATATGAATTATGTATATATTTATAAATTGTATTTGTGATGTAATGTTCAAAATGAATTTAGATATAATGTAGAACATAGAAAGACTGAGAAACTAAAAATAAAGAAACAGTCAGTTCATTGAAGAAAATAAAAACTACCAAAAAAAAGATTGTTCTGTATCTGTCACCTTTTGTTTAAATTAAGTATGGGATGTTTACCAGTATTTGAAGAATAACGGCCCATGTTGGAACAACTTTTCATAGTGATGTTTTCTCTTTTCCCCTCTGTTCCTGGGTCCTAATTAGCTTATTGAGGGGGTCCCATCGTACTTGCTATATATATATATATATATATATCACAGCAACAATCCTCCAAACAAACAATCCATTCCAGGAAAAACGAAGGAGACGGACCACAAGGAACCAGGCAGCAAGGTATTTATTTCCCCGCTCTGCTGCTTTTTTTTTTTAACCAGGCAAGAAGGTATTTATTTCCCCGTTCTGCTGCGACGCGTTTCGAGCACAGCCGTGCTCTTGCTCACACAAAAAGTTTTTGCAGCAAATGTGGTATTTAAATTCTTACAAACTGCCCGCCCACCGTGCACATGATCATGTGATGTGTTTTCAGCATAGACATAAACGACATACTAGTGCAATTTGCGTCTTGTTTTTTCGGTGTAGTGGAACATATTATAGTTGTTGTCATATATTGATTTAACTATATGACTATAGACTCTTGTAATCGGCTTCAATGCCTTATTGCTGCAACCCCAAATTCAATTCAGATAGCATTGTGTAAAATTCTGCTATACATAAACACAATATTCAAAATTATATAAACACTTTTTACAATATATACATATTCGCTAATTGCTGCATATAATTTATATTCTAAAACCATAAATATACAAATTTCTAAAATTCATTTAAATGCAGATCTTATATAGCTTCCTCACTCGTCATGTGAGTCTATACATATTTACAAAAAAAGGTTGAATATATCACAGTAGCTTATCCCTTGGAGTTGCATCATATTTTTAGATACAGAGAGTCATTATTTCTGCATAAATGCAATACACTACACATTGCAAAACATACTAAAGGCTGCTTAAAGTGCTTGTAAATTATAAAGATGCTTAAAGTGAGGTACAGTACTAAGGGCCATATGTATCATCATCACCATTTGCGATTTCTAAATAGCGATTTTTTAAGGAATCGCTATTTAGAAATCGCAAAATGGTATGTATGTAGAAAATCGCTATTTTTTAGCGATTTCCAATTCTTCCTTATTTGCGAATAATAATAATGAATAATTTCCCATTCATTTCTATGGGCCAGGAGGCCCAAAAAAATGACTGTGAAATAATTCTCAATTTGCGAATTCGCAATTTGCTTATCGCAATTTGAGAATTATTTCAAGGGTGCAGGGGTGTCTCAAGGACACCCTGCTGCACCCCTGAAAATTACATGTGTGTGCATATAGTGCACATACATGCCCAATGGGCATGTATGTGAGTCATATGCCACCCTCACAAATGCACAATTGTGCATATTTACAAGAAATCGCAAATTACCACCAACTAAAAGTTGGTGGTAATTTGCGATTTCTAAACCTGAATTCGCAATTTTGAAAAGCTTCATACATATCATTTAAGGAATCGCAAAAATGCGATTCCTTAAATGCTTAAGCAAAATAAGGAATCGCAATTTTTTGCGATTCCTTATTTTGCTAATTTTTCATACATTTCAAAATCGGAAAAAAGGCCGTTTGCATTAACGAATCGCAAAAAGCTTGATACATATGGCCCTAAATTCCTAAAAAATACCCCAACATTTTTTTATGTATTAAAATTGATTTAGCGGTAAAGGAGCATCATTAATTTATTTCTATTTAAACAACCAATTATTTGATATGTTTGTTGTTTTCTAGATTTCATTTTACTGGGAATATTTACATTTTTGAATTTTATTAAAATGTTATTAATTTTTTTTTTTTTATCTAATTGTGTGCAGTCCTGGCCCTAATTTTTTACTCTAACTGGAGTTCTATAAACAGTGGTGCAGATCTTCTGTGTTATTTAACCCATTGGGATTCTTACTGTCTAACTCAATTATCATTTGAGTTTCTAATTTTCTTAACAGTTTTTCCCTCTCTCCCCCTCTTCGTAGTGGTGCTACTGCATTTGTCACAAAGTAGGACAGACATTTCAAATTGTTATTATGTGTTGTCTTAAAGTGTCTTGCCACAGGATAAGCAGCGTCATTATTGACGATTGCCCTGAGATGCTGCAATATTCTGACATGCACCTGCAGCTTCGTACTACCCACATAGCGAAGCCCACAGGTGCATGCCAGAACATATACAGCATACTCAGTGTGGCATCCGTAACTGCCCCTGATGGCTACACTCTTGTCTGAAAATGGGGTTTTGTAATGAGTCGTATTTACACCAAATTTGCACGCTCTACATGATGAACATTTATAGAATCCTTTTCTCTGCATAAACATCATCCCGTCTGTTTTGATTTCTGGGCTCGATCTAACTAATTGAGTCCTCATAGATCTTGCTCGCCTAAAGGTAATAGATGGTGACTCTGGTAATCCACTAGCCAGAACACCGTCAGTCAAAACAATCGACCAATTCTTTTTGACGATGGCTTTAATTTTTCGTTCCTGTTTGCTAAATGTGGTTATAAGACGAGGACTTTCATTATCAACACTGACCACTGGATCTTATATATACATCTATTCACTGAAAAAAACACAGGTTTTAGGGACATTATAATTAGAAAGTAGCATTTTGAAAAACCTTAGAAATTCACTGAAAAACACAGGATTCAGGGACTTTATAGTTAGAAATTAGCATTTAAAAAAACCTTAGATATTCATTAAAAAAAACAAAGGTCAGAGGGATGTTATATTTAGTCCGACATTTCACTCGTACAAAACCACAGAAATTCTGCTAACTCACCCCCCGCAATGCACTGGGGATGACTTCACATGTTACATCACTCATGACATGGTCATTGACATCACTGATGACATCTCAAATGACATCACTGATGATATTACTGAGGACATCATCCACATAATCTCTGATGCACCTACTCAAACCTCAATATACACCCACTCCAAATTTCAGACTACCATTCTTGAAACCATTGACACAGCAATACCAGTAGGTACATACCCACTCATTGATTCATAGGTCTACATACACATTCACTCACTCACCCATACAGGCACACATGCAGCCAGTTACTCACCAATACAGCCACTGATTTATCCACTCATTCACACATACAGCAACTCGTGCACCACAAGTCACCCATAGAGCTACTCACACACCTACTCTCTCACCCAAACACTCAATCACACATCCACTTACTCGCCCTCACAGAAACACACACACACTCATAACTCATACAGATACTAACAAATACTTACTCTACTATAGTCGCTGACACAAGCACACACACACACACCCATACAGCCACACTCACAATCGCTCACTCATACATTAACTCACTAACATACTGAGGCACTCAAATATACTGCCTTTCCCATATGCAGTTACCCATATACCACTGAGACATTCATTCACTCACCAACACAGCCATACATACACTCACTCACCCATACAGTCCCTCACAGATGCACTCATGAACCCATACACCAAGGGATTCACCCACTCATATGTCCATGCAGGTAGTCACACACCCCCTCACCCACCCACACAGACACTAAGGCACCCATACAGGCACTGAGACAACTAATCAATAACCCATATAGACACTCATGTACTTCCTCACCAACCCATGCAAGCCACTTACACACAACTGACAGACTGATACACACATTCACACAGATTAGTTACTCACCCAGACAGTCACTGAGATAGATTTAATCACTCACGTATAGTTAGTCACACACACAGTAATACATCCATATAGACACTCATGCACCCACTCATCCTTCACTACACCTTGACGTGTGTATATATATATATATATATATATATATATATATATATATATATATATATAGAGGTGCGTTTGCCAAGTGGTGCAAAAAGGAGCATGGCCTTCAACCACCTCTCAGCAATCCCACTGTAATAATAATAATAATAATAGGGGCATTTGTAAAGCGCTGAGTTACGCACACCGGCGTGTCCCCGCGCTATGGTGAGAGAGGCGGAAGCTAGAATTTTAACTGAGGGGCGAGCAGTCTACCTGACATATAGGTATGTTTTTAATTTAGCACGGAACCTAGTTTCAGCCGGTTCTAGTCGTAACTCCACCAGAAGTTTGTTCCAATGATTTGCCGCTAAATACCTGAACGATCTTCCTCCCATGCGGGCTTTCTTCACCTTGGGGATTTTTAGCAGTCCCCCACCCGCAGATCTTAATGCTATAGCAGGTTCATAGGGCTCAATCAGGCTCTGCAGTGGCCGAGGTGCCCTGCCATTCAAGATACGATGGCAGGTGCAAAGGGCCTTGTACTCTACTCTGCTCCTCACGGGGAGCCAGTGTAGCCTCTGCAAGGCCTCCCTCGAGGGCGCCCTTTTGGGCAGCCTGAGGATCAGGCGTGCTGCCGCATTCTGCAGCACTTGAAGGCGACCGAAGCTTTTCCCAGGTGCCCCCAGGTACAGCAGGTTCGCATAATCCAACCTTGCGGTCACCAGTGCATGTACCAGGGTTGTACGGGCCTCCGTGGGTAGCAGTTCCAGAATTTTCCTCAGCCTTTTTAAGACTCCAAAGCACATACCCACCACACGGTTGATTTGGGGCCCAAAAGTGAGACCCGCATCAAACCACACCCCCAGGTTTTTTGCCTCCTGACAGGGGGTGGGGGTCGGCCCCAGACAGGATGGCCACCATGCCGACGACCAAGCAGACTGGCCTCTCCCCACCAGAAGCACCTCTGTCTTGCTGCCATTGAGTTTCAGACAGTTCATAGCCATCCAGTCGGCAAGATCTTTCATACACGACCGGAAACTATCTGCCGCAAGACAGGGCGCGTGGGACAGGGAGATGACCAGCTGCGTATCGTCGGCATAGGATACTATCTGAAGGCCATACTTCTCTACAATGGAGGCAACAGGCGCTACATATAGGTTAAAAAGGGTCGGGCTCAGGGACGAGCCCTGAGGCACACCCTGGCCCAAAGGAACCCTTTTAGAGTAGCAATCTTCTTGCCTCACTTGGAAGCCCCTGCCAGTTAAGAAGGCCTGGATCCACCTCAGTACAGTATCAGTGATGCCACCTCTGCTCAGACACTGTAGCAAGGTGGAAGGTGCTACAGTGTCGAACGCCGCGCTGAGGTCCAACAGGATCAAGGCCATTGTCTGCCCCTCATCTACACCCTGTCTCAGATGCTCTGTTGCCATCAATAGGGCAGACTCCGTCGAATGGCGAGGTCTAAAGCCGAACTGCGTGGTGTGGAGTAGCCCTGCCTTCTCCACATATTCCATGATTTGGGCATTTACCACCTTCTCAGCCACTTTTGACATAAAAGGCAGGAGAGAGATGGGCCGCAGATTTTCTAACACCTCAAAACTCATATGAGGTTTCTTCCGAAGAGGGAGCACCACTGCCTGTTTCCATCCCCTAGGTAACATGCCAGTCTTAAAAGATACACCCAGGACATGCCTTATGTAGGGTTCCAGGACCTCCAGGCTGTCCCCCAAGCGTTTAGGGGACACCGGATCAAGAGGGGAGCCAGATTTTACAGAACGACATATCTGTGTGGAGCTTACTGTAGGTACCTGGTGGGCTAGTTGGCCCCTAAGGACCCTCAGTAGTGACAGGACTTCATCCCCCAACCAGGAGTGCGCCAGGAGGCGTGTTTGCAGAGTCGTGGAGAAAGGGGTGGGGCCTCCGGTGAGTTGCCGGTTCCTGTATTTATTTTTTAATTCAGGAAAGGGGGCTGTGTGGGGCCTCCCTCTGCTTTTGGGCAGAGGGAGCTGCTAACATGCAGATCCCTCTGCACAAAAGCAATTCTGCTTCGCTTCATGGAAGCATGAGCATTTTCCATGCTCTCGCTTCCATGAAGCAAAGCAGCGTTTGCTGTGGAAAGGTGGGAGCTCCTGCCATGCCATAGCAAACTGCAATGTCCCAGGGATGGGCACCCGGGACATTGCTAGAGCCGGCCCTGGGGGGTGTTGGTCCCCAGTGCCATGGAGGGCTCCTGGAGGGGGCCACGCAGCTCCCGCGTTTTGTATAGCCCCTGGGAGGTGGTGGTTCCTGTGGCTGGGGGTTCGCAAATGACCATCACATTTAATTAATTTGTGCCAGGGGAGGTGGTGGTCCCCAGGGCTGTGTGGGGGGGCTCGGACCCAGTAAGGTAGTCTTCAAGAAAGCTATGAAAAAATATCAGTATGTAATAAAAAAAGCTAGTGTCTCTTATTTCAGGGCAAAATTTGAAAATGCGGCCAACCAGTCCATAAAGTTATTTAAGCTCGTGAATAGGCTCATGAAGCCAGCTAAGGTTTCATTCCAGCCCCCATCCTTCAAAGGTGCGTTGTAATATGCTTGCCAACTTTTTACTTCTTACTTCTTCTTTCCCTGCCAAGGGATTCCATTCCTAGCAAGATACCTTGTGCAGCAAGTTCGGGTAAGGATAAATTGCTGTCATTTCCTACGATCATTAAAGTGGTTACTGAAGAGATTCTAAGATCAATCAAATAAGGATCGCCTCTGGACCCAGCACCCCCACATTTTTAGGAAAGAGGGAAATGTATTTCTGTCCAGTTTGACAGATATGTTTAATGATTTCCTGGAAAGTGGGAGCGTTCCGTTTGCTTGGAAACATGCAGTTGTGAGACCATTTCTGAAAAAACATTATGTTGATCTGCTACGAGCTGAGTATTACAGACTAATTTCCCGCCTTCTAGGGACCAGCAAAGACTTGGAAAAGTAAGTGAACAAGCCCCGGTCCTCATTTCTAGAGATGCATACTCTTCTACATTCAGTCAAAACAGGCTTTAGACTCGGAAGCAGTACTGAAACTGCCCTTCTTGCATCCAGGGAAGAATTGAGAGCAATTTTGGATCAAGGCGGCTCAGCGCCCATCATTTTGGATCAGAGTTCAGTCTTCGATACTGTATCCCATCTCATCAGCATCTTAATACAAAGGATAGACTGGGGCCGCGCTCAAATGGCTTGCCACCTTTCTTGAAAACAGGAGTTTCCAGTAAGTTAAAAGTCCCTGTTTTCTACAACCCACCCCTTACAATGTGGGGTTCCACAGGGCGCCTCCTTACGCCCCACAATATTTAATCTATATGTGCTCCTGCTTGCAGAGATAGTATGGGCTCATGGCCTAGCGCTAGTTTTCTATGCAGACTACACACAAATTGTCGTATCACTTACCTCGGACACATGTAAAGTTTCTAACCAATTAAATGCCTGTCTGAAACAGGAAGCAGACAAGATGTCAATCAGCAGCTTAAAACTAATCTGTAAAAAAACAGAAGTGTTAGTTGTCAGTAATAACTCCTCTTGCTGGCAGGAACTCTGCTGGCCTGACAATCGAGGTGCACATCCTCCTCCTACACCTGCAGTCAAAGGCCTTGGGGTCTGAATTTACAATAAACTCTCCATGGAGGTACAGGTGAAGACACTTGCATTAAGCTACTTTGGACTTCTAAGGACCCTCAGAAAACAGGTAAGTTGGTTACCATGCCCTTTGCCGAGAGTGGTTGTGCAGGGGCTGGTGAATTTGCATTAGGCCTATGGAAACTCTCTTTGCCTAGGAAGCCCTGAGTTTGTGATAAAGAGGCTTCAAGAGGTTCAGAATACTGCAGAACGGATTCTCTTAAAAATTCTAAAGTTCCAATACGCTACTCCAGCCTTAGCAGCTTTTCACTAGTTACCTGTCCATAAGCGAATCCAATTCAAGACTCTCTGCCTAGCTCATCGCGCCATGTATAGGAAGGGTCCACAGTTAATAGAGCAGTTGCTTAATCCTTACATTCCGAGGAGATCACTACGCTCTGGGGATCAAAGAGTGCTGTTTGTCCCCAGGACTAAGAAGGCATGGAGTGGGGGAAGGGGGAGGGGGGGATCACTCCTTTGTCTATTTACCTCCTAAACTCTGGAATGCCTTCTTAGTAGATCTCAAAATAAACCAGTCCGAACCCAGAGGCATATTTACAAGGGAAGTGGCGGAGTGAGGCTTAATGCCTCACTCCGCCACTTCAGAAACGCAGGGCAGCATCATATTTACAAGAATATGGTGCAGCCCGGCATTTCCCCCTGCACTGGAGGTACACTTAGCAGCCTAGTGCCAACGCAGTCACCCTTGCACCATGGTACAAGGGTGCCTACGTGCAGGGGAAGATTGTTTGTGTGCAGGAAGGTCCCCCTTCCTGCACAAACAATCCTTAAATGCCGTTTTGTAACTTCTATGTTGCTGCTTAATGCAGCACACATAGAAGTAGCAAAACAGCAAGTTTGAAAAATTATTGTTTATGTGCAGGAAGAGGGACCTTCCTGTACATGAACAATCATTGACCTTTTGCTGTTTTCATGTGTGCTGCGTTTTGCAGCACACATGAAAACTGAAAAAACTAGGATAAATGAAACATTTCTCCTCGTTGTGCCAGGGTAAGACCAGGTTTTCCCTGGTCTTAATTTTGGCGCTGCCCTATATTTACACTGCCCTTGTAAATAGGGTCAGCGTCAGAATCAATGGGTGTCTTGGTGGAATGCCCTTAGCAACACCTATTGCCCCCCCCTTTCACGCTAAGCATACCATGAAAGGGGGGCTTATTTACAAGGCAGCATTAAGCCACATTAAGTGGCTTAACTCTGCCTTGTAAAAAAGGCGAAGCCCCTAGCGCCACTGCAATGTCGTAAAAAGTGACGCTCCTGTGGCGATAGGGGCTTGTAAATATGCCCATCAGTTTCAGGAAACCTTTTCCTTTTACTCTCTCTTCTGGATGTGCACTGAGTCTTGTGGCATGTGTGTGATTACTACAGCTGGAGGCCCATTGGGTAACTATGCGCTATACAGATTCCACAGAATAGAATAGCATTTTATGCAGCCTAGAAAACGTCATACAGATTTCAATCTCATTAGCACTTGCAGCCATCGTGTGAAAGTCTTCTATAGATTAAGCCCAGGCAGCTCAGAGCCATCAAGGAATGAGGCGATGGTCTCATCATCCACCTGTTGCAGCTGACTATAGACCCTCTACAAATGTGTTCAATGGGTGCAAGTTGTCACCAGTAATCTCATTTCCTATGAAACTATTCTGTTGTAAACGTGTGTCCGTAAAATTATCAAGGGTTTCCTCCTTGTCATTATATTGTCTTCTAACCTGAATTTGGCTCCTACCACTTTGCTGCATTAGTAACCATTATTGTTCCCAACTGTGACAGGTGAGCCTCTTGTTATTAAATGACCGGCTGTTCTAACTGGAGTCTAGTATTGATATGGTCTATACATTCTTTTCTTACCACCACTATCAGCACCTTTGTGTTGCCATAGATCACCTCAAAGCTGTGTATAGGCATGATCTTGGCCTAGTCAATGATGCCCTATCCTGCACTGGTTCTGGTTTCAGCCTCCACATGGGTATCCATGCACGATGATTTTCCCTCTATACATGCCATGTAGTGGGAATGTATGGACAAAAATCTCCCAAGCTGTCCCACTCTTAAACCTATTGGTCCCTGTGTGTTATCAGGATGTGGATCAACCTATTGTAGGTGTAGTATGTAGTTTAATAATCTGTAGGGTGTAGGGCTCTCTAGATATCAACTACACTCATTGTCCTCTACACAGTTCATATCCCCTTCTCACAACAGGGAGATTTCAGTAAACAGCATTATAACCTCTAACCTCTCAGGTGGAAGATCTGCTTTTCCACCTGAGCCACTAAACCCTCGGTTGGAAGATCTTGTCTTCTACATATGGAACATTCATTATGCATACGCATTTCCTGTCGAACAACTTATATGCTAAGACATAGGTTCCTTCAAAGCCAGTTTACTATACTGATGTTGAACTGAAACCCGCATTGCTGTCCATGTTTCAACTCCATTCCCTTATGTGGAGTAAACTGCTGAACCATTCTGACATCGCCACTTCTTTTGGACATCTCTTTGATCTGACTCATTTAGATGCATCCCTTGCTTAATCTCTACAACGGCCCCTCGCGGTGGGATGCCTGGCTTTCACCTTGCGGATACCCTGCCAGGGTTATCTCACAGGGGAATACCAGGACGGGTTCCCTAAGCAAGCGCTTAGAGACCGCTTGGTGATTTGCGCTATATAAAATTCCTGTACTATGTACATTTCCTGTCGAACAACTTATATGCTAAGACATAGGTTCCTTCAAAGCCAGTTTACTATACTGATGTTGAACTGGAACCCGCATTGCTGTCCATGTTTCAACTCCATTCCCTTATGTGGAGTAAACTGCTGAACCATTCTGACATCGCCACTTCTTTTGGACATCTCTTTGATCTGACTCATTTAGATGCATCCCTTGTTAAACTGACATATATACTTCATGTTGTCTCAGGTACGAAAGCACGCTATTCCATTTGCTTTTGTTATGAAGTCCCCCCACCATCAAGTACCAACTGACTATCCTAATGCCATCAACCACCTTGCCTCATGGATAATGTCCTACCTCTACCCCCACTGCACGCCTATCCAGCTCTTATCTCTGTGTTGTGGTGTATATTTGTACATTGATGTCCATATTGTAGTTTGTCCACAAACTTCAGTGACCAACCCTCCTCGTTTATCTCCACCAGGTAACCACCCTATCGATATTTGTCCATCCACTTGGTCACTGCCACTCAGTAGTAGCCAGAATGTGGTTACTTCCAGTCTCCTCATATTACTCACTAAGCTCTGAATCCTATAGCTAGGTCTTCAATTATCTGAAATATATTTTGGGAAACAATCTCTGTGTGTTGTAGGTCAAGTTCATAGCCCCCCAGAGGACCCGCTGGGATGCTACACAGCCCAAATCAGCCAGCGGTAGTCAAAACCACAGGTGCAATCTCCCCAGCTGCAAGTGCTCCGCTGTGGTATGGCGAGATTCGTGCTATAGTAATAACACATAAATACTCCAGTGGAGTTGTTCAAAAAGGCTACCTGTCATTATTATGTATGGCATATCGCTGGTGTAGCCTTTTCTCGTCTCCAAAGTGTAAGCTCATAGAACGTGACAATACCTCAGTTCTCTTTCCCCTCTCAATTCCCACAGTATTTAGCTTGCATGTCTTACAGCTCACTGTCTGGATGCAGTGATCAGTTCCAGTTCCCTTGTGGTCTCATATGATGTTACTCAGCTCTCTGTTCTTAATCGCAGTAGTCTGCACATCTGCCAGTGTATCTCCTCTCTTGGTAATGGCCAGTCATCTTCACAACTCATGTTTCCTCTGCCCCAACAAGACAACTTCTCTGACCAACATTCAGGGAGATCGCCACTGCTGTCCAGAGTCAGGGTAGCCTATGACTTTTGCAGTTGTCTCAACATCTTTTTGAACATTTGACCAAGTACTGAGCTATCCATCTGATTCAATAACTGCTTAACTATGTCTGTCGAGTCCACACTCACAAGCGATTTTCGTACTGTCTGCATGTTAGCCAGCACCCACCCTGTTCTCCCACCTGGATTTCTTTTTTTTTTGTACGGCCCGCCCCCCTCATTAACTCTGGAACCAGACCCCTCACCACCTCTTACTTAGCTGCCCAAACCACTGTCTCCCCTCCCCCCCACCGCTCCCCCAGTGCGAGCCGTCCGCTGTGCAAGGTCACCGCTGGTCTGCTGTGCACCCGTCTGCGAAGTGGCACCTCCAACTCCGCACAAATAGCGGCTTTATTGAAACAGGTGCACATCACAAAGTTTATTAAACTGGCTCCCCGCCTTACAAAACTAAAACATCTCTAAACATTGAGTTACCTAACCCCTTGGTCTTTATCCCCCCGCCCCTATGTTCCCCACATGATAAAACATCCCCCACCCTGCAAAAACACAATACATGAACTGCAAATACATTACATAAATACACCATAATACAATCTTATCCCATAACCTTTGACCTTCATAAACCCCCAAAACCTAACCTCCTATCCGTCTTCTTGCAACTGTAACTAATCAGCACCAATGTAACACCTCCAACCTGTTTAACCTTTCCCCTTTCCTAAAACCAACTCCCCAACTTAACCTAACTACCAAAAACTCCCGCCGAACTTGCTCATCTTCCAAAACCAACACCGCCACCCAGGAAAAGTCGGGAGGGTAGGTGTCTACACCGCCTCCCTACTTTCCCTGACCCCCCCCCCCATCACCTCCCCCTGCACCCTCCAACCAGCAGAAACACTTCCGACCACTAACGTACCCACAACAACCAGGACAATGCCTCGCGAAGCTCCAACAGGTACAGATCCATGCCCATATGGGACAAATGGACCTCATCACCCCTAAACAATTCCGGGGCATCATTCCTGACATCCTGTGCCAAATCCTAGAGAAACCCAGGTGCCTACAGAACCTCACCATCTCCACATTCACCTTCCTTCTTGCCTTGTAAATTGCCTGAGGATGCACCGCGCCCCTTCACACCCGACGCGGCACAAACTCCTTCCACACCACCACACACCCTGATCACCTTCTCTTTATCTCCCCCAGATCCCGCCTCATGGCCCTCTTAAGCACCAGACCAGTCTCCCTCACCATATCATTTTCACCCAAATGTAGCACTAAGACGTCAGGACACCTGCCCGCTACCACCATGGAGTTTAGCGTGGGTACCAATTCCCTCCACAACATGCCCCCTTTTCCCTTCCAATGTATTGTAAAAACAGTAGGGTTGAAACCCAGGTTTTCTCCAAAGTAACTGGATCGCGCCTGCACCTGGGCCCTCCTAACAAACGAATGCCCCACGATCCTGGCGAGGGGACCCGCCACCGAACCTAGAAAAGAAACAACAGTAAGTACCCCAGCCACCATATCCACCGCGCGCTTCAAACGCTGGGCGCGCCCCGGATGTACCGCCGATAACAGTCCGACGACCACCTGCTCAGCCGCATGTCCCCTCGCCCCTGCCCTTGCCGATGCGCCGCGCCAATCCTAAAAGAGTGGGTCCCAAATTGCTGCCCGTCCAGCCCCAGGCCCCTTAATGCCTTGCGCAGGATCGCCAGCAGTTGCGCACCCGACACCCGCCGGCTGTCCGCATGTCGAAACACAGCCCCCTCTAGACGCCCCTCCGCTTTCAGATGCAATCCCCATCTCACAGGGCACCTACCCCCCGATGCCACTGCCGGCAACGACACCCAAAGACCTACTCCCCTCTGATCCGTTTTCGCAACCACAAACTCACTTCCCCCTCCCCGATTGACACCTCCGTCCACTGCAGCCCCACATCCGTCCGGCCAGCAACTCGTACACCCTAAAGGCCCCCGCAAACATCCATACCATCAGTGTGGCGAACACACAGGCCTCCTTCGCGTCAAAACACACACCCGGCAACACTTCAATCACCTTCTCCAACAAATCCGTCGACAATGGCTGGCGGACCCTGCACCCCCTCCCGCATTCTTGGGCCCACCCCTCTAACATGCGAGAACCCAGCTCCCCCGCTGACGGCGCATACCCCATGAAAGCGATCCCCGCCAGTTTGCCCGCAATCGTGACCTGCGTAAGACCCCTGTCAACTAAGTCGAGAATGAACTGAACCACATCCTCCTGCCTTTCCCTCCCTGAGGACCGCCATCTCGCCCCGGACTCCAAGAAATCGTCCCACGGAGTCAAGTACGTCACCTTTGTAGACACCACCAAGGACCCTAGAACCAGCTGCAACATCCTGTGTTGCCTACGTACCACATCTGAGGGGGGATGCTGGTCGGATCCCGGTCTGCGTCCTTGGCTAAGCCAAGGAATCTCCCTCACTGCAAACGAGACAAAGCATCCGCTATTTCATTGTCGACCCAGGGCACATGCACCGCGCGGAAAGCAATGTCGAAACGCAAGCAGCCCAGCACAAACACACGCAACAGCGTCAACACCTGCACATCCCTGGCCGACTGACGATTGACCATCTCCACCACCGCCATATTGTCCACATGAAAAGTTACCCTCCTGTGTGCCAGCAGCTCCCCCACAATGCTACCGCCACCACCAAAGGAAAAAACTCGAGGAAGGCGATACTCCTGCCCCCCCCCCCCGCCCACTTCTGAGGCCACTTTTCCGCGCACCACCTGCCTTGCCAGTACAAACCGAACCCGTCGCTTCCCGCCGCGTCCGAGAAAATCTGCACGTCCCAGACGAGAGCCTCCCCCTGCTGCATGGGGATTCCATTGAAATGCCGTAAGAAAAAACACCACATCCGTAAATCCTCTTTGACTCCTGCAGGGATCCGGACGTGGTGATGCAGCGGGTGCCTTCCCGCCAGAGCCCTGGCCAGCCTTCTACAAAAAGTCCTCCCCACGCGCACCACGCTGCATGCGAAATTAATGTGGCCCAGCAACACCTGAATCTCCAAAACTGTAACCTTGGGTTGTGCCAACATTCCTTCCAACAGCTCCAGCATGTGCTTATTTTTCTCCACTGGTAAACGGGCCTCCATAGCCTCCGAGTCCAGTTCAATACCCAAAAATGACAGTGTCCGCTGTCTTTTCTGGCGCCAGTGGCACCCCCAACTCCTCCATGAGCTCTTGGAACATGTCCAGTGCCTCCTGGCAGTCCGCAGAACCGGGGGAGCCGACAAAAAAAGAAGTCATCCAGGTAGTGCGTGACACCTTGGTGACCCGTCCGTTCCGTAAACAGGCACTGCAGGAACGTGCTGAAACACTCAAAAAGTGCACATGATATCGAGCAGCTCATCGGCAATGCTTTGTCCACGTACCAGCGGCCGTCAAACTGAATTCCCAGTAGGCCCCAATCGTCTGGATGTACTGGGAGCAGCCGGAAAGGTGACTTGATGTCGCACTTTGCCATCCTTGCCGTTACGCCCGCCGACACTACCAAGGCCATGGCCGCATCAACGGAGGAATATGAGACCGTAGTCTCCCGCTCGTCGATAAAAACGTTCACCGAGCCCCCTTCAGGCCAAGACAGGTGTTGTATCAACCGAAACTGCCCCTTCTCTTTCTTTGGCACGACGCCGACCGGGGAGACAATCAACTCCTCCAACGGCCAATCCTCAAAAGGACCCGCCATGTGGCCCTCGCACACCTCCTTCTCCAGCTTGCTCCGCACCGCTCCGCACCACCTCCGGGTGCTCCTTGGCGGACTTCAAATTGTCGGCCCACCTCCTCCGCCTGGGCCCCTCGTACCCTAGTCTGAACCCTTTCTGGAACCCCCCCCGCAGACATTCGGCGGCCCCCGCATCCGGGTAGTCGTGCACCGCCGCCACTAGCCGATCCACTTCAACCGGCGTATGAGCCCTTGGGCCCAGGACCCCTATCACCTCTGCCGGCCCCAGCTGCCTGATTGGAGTTGGCCCGCTGACCACTTGCTGCCCCTCGCTGACCTCCTTTGGATGTGCCCGCCGCGTCCCAGCACCTGGCCAGGGGGTGCCTACATTTTCCGCAGCCGAACAATTCATGCCTGAAATGGCAATGCTCTCGCGTACACAAACCCTTGTTGTAATCCCAACAGGGCGCCACGGTGCCGGACTGGTTCTTGGCCCCTGCCCCCACCCCTCCTCGGGTGGGCCGGCCCTGAAAGGGCTGATAGATGATGGGAAGTCCACTAGCTGTAAAAATGGTCTTCCCCGACCCTGCCAACCCCATCGTACGTTGCCAAAGGTCGGTAGCTAGCTCGCCCCATTTGGCCTCCGGATCCCAGGCCATCCGTGCCCTGAACTCTTCGTCATATTGGACCCAGGCAAACCCGCCCCCCGTTATTTGGGCTTTCCGTATGACATCCATGTATTTCAACAAGGACACCGACCACTCCGGAAACTTCTCGCAATACACGCTCCAAAAAATCAAAAAGGCCGCCGTCCAGTTTTCTATCGTGAGAGGCACTTTCGGCCTCTTCTGGAGTTTATACTCCTCCTCCTTCGAGCCCTCCTCCGCCCTGACCTCCCGATGAAGCAACTTAAGGATCTCCACGTACTCCCCCTTCCAAATCGGTTCCTTTGTAGCCAACATCAGGTGTGCCCCCAATGGCTTCGTGACCCCCATGTATGGAAGCTTTTTAATCTTTAACTCCTTACTCTCTGGCTTCGCGACATCCTCTCCCGGCGCGCCCGTGCCCGTCGACCCCGTCCCGCCAGCGGACCCGGTCACCACTACCCCTTTATCCCCATCCCCCAAAACCTCCTTGCCTGCTGCGCCTGTGTCCTTGCCCGCCGGCTCCTGGAGCCCCACCTCAGGCCCCACACCCTTATACTTTCCTCTGCACAGCCCCACACCCCCAACCCTCCCTTCTCTGCCCACCCCCACTGACACCGAACGCGAGCCGCGGCAGCCACTGTTCCTGTACCTGACACCAATGTCTCCACCGGCCATCCTCCACCATGCCTCTCCAACGCCGCCTCTCTCGGCTCCCAACGTGATGTCCGGGCCGTCCGCTCTCGCTGGCCCCGTGACCTCTGTAAAATACTATCAACACCATTATTACACCCCCCTCCGCACTCACCATCCCGCAACTCTCCATCCTCTAAGCTATCTTCGTCTTCCACAACCTGCACAGAACCTGCCCCATATCCCCTTCCTGTCGGCGGCGCCGACTGCCCCCTGCCAGCCACATAAAAAAAACCACGCGTGTTGCTCCTCCAGTGCCGAGACTCCCCAGGCCGATGGTGCCCCGTGGGTGTTGGGGTCGGCGAGCCCGCCGCGGGCTTTCTTGCGCCGGCCGCGCCGTGTTCCCCCGCCATCACCAGACTTGCTGTGTGAGGCTCCGCCCTCCCTTTGCCTTGGCGCCGCTGGGCCGACCTTAGCCCTGCCAAGTCAGAAGCCCCTCGACGCTCTTCTTCCTGCAAGAAAAATGGCCGGACTGGTATGCTGGGTTCCTCACTCCAACGGAACCCCGACCCACCCTGCCTCCACCCCACCCCCGCGCCCCGGACCTCCACCCCCCCATCCTCCCCCCTTCGCCCTTCCACCTCCCCCTCATCCTCGCTCCACGCCAGACCCCCAAACTCCGCGGCCCCGTCATCAGACCACGCCCCCCATCCCTCCAACTGTTGTATTTCTATCTAGGACACTAATTCGATATTCCTGAATTATGCCCTTATATGGTTATAATAAATAATATCCTTATAAAGGCATAAGAATCATATCCATATTTAGTCGTAGCCCATGCGGTCCAAATTAAGCAAGGCTACTTCCCCAGGCTCCTAGAGAGTACAACGAGTTCTCTAAACAAACCAAACCTCCAGCAACCTGGGAATTCCCCATGGCTTTTGTTTTGATTTGTCCTAGAACTCCTGTGAGCACTGTAAGAACGGCCAGTTCTTAGTGACATCTTTATTGACGTCTTATGTCCAACCTTACGTCAAACCCGGCACCTTTCAGGTATAAATATACACACGGTGGTTTGGAGCAGAGCGGCTATCTACTTGCCCGAGAGCCCAGCTGATGCGACAGCCCACGGACGCCGCCCCTCCCTTTTGACGCGCTGAGAGAGACGCTGTCTTTTCTCCTGCCGAGAAATCCAGCTCCGGTGTTCTCAGCCGCCCTTGCGGGTTGCTGGGATCTCGAGTCCTGAGAGAGAGATACCAGACCTCCTGCTTTCTATTACCCAGGTACGGAGCTGACTAAGCCCTTAAAGAGAATTCTTGATTCAGATTCTTGGCAAAACCAACTTAACTTAAACTGCTACTTACTTACTTCTTCCCACGTATTAGGCTTAGGTCAGGTACACCGGGGTAGGTGTATTTAGAAGCACCAGTTGAGTACGTTAGTCAATATATATATGTATGTATATATTTTATCCATTTTAAAGTATCGTATGGCTAAGAAACCATATCAATGCTTTTACAGTATTATTTCATAATACTCCTTTTACTGTACGCACTTTACTTTACTATAAGTATTGCAATTGTGGCAATTCATTTCTCTTGCATGAGAAAGAAGACTGCTCAATAAATAACACCTTTTATTGAAAACGCCCGTCTCTCAATTCTCTGCACTCTGGTGAAACTAAGTATGCACGATTGACTGAGTAAAATAGCTGTCTATTGTTTTCACACGACTCTAGAGATGCACTCTTATTCTGAGGGAGCAAAGTTGTCATGTTTATGGTTGTCAGAAGCTAATCCCTTCTTGTCTATCCAGGGAAGTTAAACTCCTCCTTGTTTACTCGAGAAAGTTTCTAGTGACCTCTGAGCTAGCTAGCAAAACTAATTAAGTCTAATATAGTCAGTAGAGACCTAGATGACCTCAGTCCTACGTCTAAACTGCTGTTTATATTATTCCAATGCGCAGAGCCTATTGGCAATATAGGAACTACACTACATGGCGCCCAACGTTTGGTAAGGCGATAATCTAACGCAAGACACTAGAGTAACTCAGTCGTGCTTTTTCACACAGAACCCCTTTTTCCCGTAAATACTCCAAAAGACGTCTGGAGTGGGTAAAAGGTTAAAATCCGCCGGAACTTAGTAGGAAGAGATTCCTATGTATAGTTTTTGGTTTAGTCAACGTTGAAGGATA
Organism: Lissotriton helveticus; assembly: GCF_964261635.1. Lineage (NCBI taxonomy): Eukaryota > Metazoa > Chordata > Amphibia > Caudata > Salamandridae > Lissotriton > Lissotriton helveticus. The sequence goes on along the minus strand of NC_136065.1, from coordinate 2,034,552,758 downwards.
CAGTGTTCCAAAATATTGTGCACCTAATCTTTGTTTCCCTTGAAACTTGATCTGCAACCAAAAAAATTTCTGTCAGTAAAATGCCTGACGGAGACAAAGAAAGAGATGCTACAGCGTCTCAACTGTTGTTGGATGACACAACTATCCAACAGAATGACCCGAATGCTATATTCATTCCGGTCAACATAAGAAGAACTATAACTATTAAACTTATAGAAAATGGACTGACATCGCGAGGTGGTACAGTCATATTCGTGGTAGAGGCCCATGAGTATCGGCAGACAGAGGTATTCTATTCATGGATACACTTTCGAGCAGCAAATGCTGTGACACACGACTTCCACTATTACAAAATAGAGGAACCTCCGGATGAATACACTCCTTTCGAGGAGGTTGAAATGCCATTAAATTACCAAGAGCACCTGCTCTGGTTTAAAGGCGCCCTAAAACATAAAAATCACATCACCAGGCTCGGTCCGCTAGGTAGACCAGGAGCGACGTGGCCGGTTCTAGCCAGCTACACACCACATCCAGACATCGAAAAAATGTCAGACCGGGAACTTTTAGCCCAGCTAAAAATACTAATTAAAATACATAGACAATTGGTCCAATATGTAATGCGGACTTCAACAGTCCAACCAGCAATTAACATTCCACAGCTGACCCCTCATCAGGGGAACACAAACAAAATTACACCACAGAACATACAATCATGTCTTGGTAAACCACCCGCAAAACGGGAACAATTTCCATTCTGGTTAGCACAAAAAATCACTCAAATAGAGGCAGTATTTCCTGATACTACACCTACTGAGAAACACAGAATTCTGACTATCTGTCTTCCAATGGGGATCGCACCACATGTGGAGGACTGTGACACTTGGGGCACAGTCTTTGCTTCCATTTACACAAAAACACATGGTGTTCCGTCCATGGCGGTAATACCAGATGTGTTAAGACAGATTCAAAATGAATACGGTCCAGAACCTGCTTTAACTCTGGGTATGAAATTACTGAAAGACTTCAAGCAGGTCTCGGCTATATTATTAGCCAACATAAAAGGAGAAGCAGCATCTGTGGTGATCCGCCAGAAATTGAAAGAAACAGATATAGCAGAACAACCTTTTGAACTTGCCAGAATCATAGAAAGATCCTATGAAGAACTAGGTAGAGATAGTTTGGGTAGGAAACCAGTAAAACTCCAACTAACTGAAAATCCTGAAAAAACATTTATTAAAAATAATCTAAACACTCCAAAAAAGAGTTGGGATGGTAATAAACAATCCACTCCCAAAGAAAAACGATTCCAGTCCAGAGGAAGGTCTCCTCAACGGAGAGAAAGATCTCCGGACCGAGGAGGCAAGTCTCCCCAGAGGGAGCCCTCTGAGAAAAGATACAACCTTAGAGATAGGGATATTTTAAGAAAACCTGACAGATATCAAGAAATTGATACACGTCCCTCTCGATCTTTTCAGACTTCCTCACAGAAATCGGAAAGAAGAGGACGGTCAGAACATAAGGAAGAGCACGTCAAGTCCAAAGACAAGGAACCTGCTCATCAAAGTAAAAAATTACAATTTCCAAGAAAGAAGGTAGCCAGTATTAAAATAATTAAACATGCCGAGGATACTGAGGACACAACTGAAAAACGGAGAGTGGGCCCAGACAATGCTAGACAGCTCAGCAGAAGTGGCCATAGCTCGAAAGATCCTGATGAATCTTCTGGAGACAGTGGACACGAATGAATACATTCAAGTGGAAACTGCAGATACCAGAGTTAGCAAACCTCATAAAATATACGAAATAACACTACGTATAGAGGGAGACAAGACTAGGAAAGTAAGGGGTCTCTTTTGGGATAACCTTTCAAAAGGCTATGACATCATTTTAGCTGAGAAAGACTGGCCACCAGAGTTTGTCAGGGAGTGCCCTCATGGCGAAGAAATGATTATGCCTGCCTTCTCAAATAATATTTCAATTCATAAAAAATCCTTATATGCAAGAAAATGGGCAGTAGCTCAAGCTCCTGCATTATATAAAAATCATGTAGGATGGGATGAGGACTCTCCTCACAAAATCCAGTTAAAATGTCAACCCACTGCACAAAGGCAGTACCCAATTAAACAAGAAGCTAAAAAACATGTCAGGGAGATCTTAGATCAACTTGAATACCAGGGGGTGATTGAAACATGCACCTCACAAATGAACAATCCTTTGTTTCCTGTCTCCAAGCCAGACGATTCATATCGTCTAGTATTGGACTACAGACACCTTAACTCATGTTGCAAAACATTTGCAGTACAAAACTCACACAGTGCAGCACTGATGAATAACATTGTGCGCAAAAAATATAAAACGACATTAAACATCTCGAATGGATTCTTTTGTCAAAACATTGCACCTGAGAGCAGGTATTTGACGGCGTTCTCAATCATGGGGTCACAAAAAAAAACTTCTGTCGACTCCCACAGGGATTCAAGAATAGCCCAGGATTATTCTCAGCAAGAGTAACAGAGTTACTACAAATATATGATGATGAAGCATTATCTTATGTCGATGACATCTATCTCACAGATGACGACCTGGATACTCACTTGAAAAGAGTGAACACCATAATACTTGGGTTCGCAGCAGAGGGTTACAAATTCAACTTTAAAAAGTCAAGAATTGCCCATCTAACTGTCCTATTTCTAGGATATGAATTATCAAGTGAAGGCAAAAGCCTAGCAGACAACTTCTTAGAGAAGTGCGCTGTACTCCAAGCACCTAAAACGCTGAAGAACTTACAATCAATACTACGTTTCCTAAATTTCGGAAGAACATACATTCTAAATTATGCAGAGAGGGTTAAACCTCTCTATGAATTAATAAAACCTGATTTCAAACCAATCAATTAGACTCAGAAACACACAGAAATTTTGAGATCATTGCAAACAGACATGTTAGCTAAAACTAAATTGCAAACTCGCAAAAACATACGCAACCTTGTAATCCGAGTCATCCCAGGAAGATGCGGATTCACGTACCTGACCTCTAATGAGGGAGAAACGGTACCAATAGCTTACAAATCACACTTGTACATACAAGCTGAAATGAAATTCAGTTCTACTGAAAAAATTCTAATAGCGGTTCAAACTGCTGTAGCAAAAGAAAGAGCCCAAGCCCAAGGCAGAAGAATAACTGTTTTAACAGCACAATCAGCCCTTGAGGCATTAACAAGCCCACGCAATCTGACTACTGTGGCATTAGATCCAAAATGGATAGAATGGGAAAATTCTCTTGCTGCAGAAGACGTGAAATACTATTTTGACCCGAAAATGAAAAAATTAGAAAATCTAGAATACGAAGAAGAATATCCTCTGCCAATCAAAATTCTGCCTCTCGAACAATACACATGTGTAACCTACATGCACAGATTTGCACAACACTACGATGTAGAGAAGAAATCCTACAACGCAGCGTGCGCGATTGTTAAAGGTCGCTGGCGCTTGGGTAAATTCAGACCGTTAATTACCAAAACTGAATCACTCAGAAACTGTTCAACTCAGCGAGCTGAAATAAGATCTTTAAAGATGGCGCTTGAAAATGCCGATCACGAATTCCCCACACTAATAGTGTGCGATTCACATTACTGCGTCAAATCTTACAATAATGACTTGCAGAACTGGGTTCAAAACGATTACAAAGATGACACAGGTGCCACAATAAAGCATAAGAAGCTTTGGGAACAGGTAGTTCTTTTACAGAAAGAACTACAAAAGACTCACGTGATACATACACTGAGTCATCAACGTGATGGCGTTCACGTTGCAGGGAATTCATTGGCTCACAGAGCCACAGCGGAAGCAGCTCAACCGGCTTCCGTAGCCACAAAAAAGCGTTCAGAAAAATACATAGACGGGGAAACAATGCTGGCGGTAAAAATGTCTTTGAAAAGCGACTGTGCAGCATTACCTGTAAACTATCCACTCAATTATACATACATAATAGATGCAAACTCCGTTCCTTTTGCTCGAATCCCTGGAGTGGGGGATAGAGTAATTCCAAACACGAACAGGAGAGTCTTTTTAATAGCAGACGCACATATGGGATTGGGTCTAAGGCATCGAGAGATCAAGGAATCTCTGAAAGAATTACAATCAGAATACTGGTGGCCGGGGATGAGCCTGCAATTTTACAAATTTGCAAAGGATTGTCCAAACTGCAACAGAGATCGCAGTCGCGAACCGACCGGAGTAATGCCAGGACCCTTCTTTTAGAAAGCATAAGGCTATCTATACGCACAAATCCAGCAGGAGAAATGCGTCCCATTTATGTTTAAGACTAGATTCACTTAAAATGTAGACACCAGCGCTCGGCTGACGCCAGAACTGTTATAAAAGATTTGCGAGTCTTTATCAGCATATACGCAATTGGCATGCTACATTCTGACCAGGGTCCTGCGTTTAGCTCTCGGGCTTATAAGGAGGCCATGGCCAGCATGGGCATTGCATTGCGGTACTCTTGTCCCTTCCATCCTGAGGGAAATGCGGTAGTGGAAAGAAAAAAACCGGGACATAAAGCAATCTATAACGGCGAGGGTATTAGGTTCGGGTGATGGGTGGGTCCAACATTTAAGAAGTGTCCAACGTAGTCTTAATAATCCGCCAAGAAATTCTCTAAAAGGTCTCAGTCCGTACAAACTATTGTTCGGTACTAGAATGCATATTCAGGACCTTGATAGTCACACTTCAGTGGTAGAAGAAAAATGCTTTGATATCAAAGATCGTTTGGCTGTTTTACAGGAATTAAATGAAACAAGAAAAAGCCTGAGCAACATAAAGTTAAAGCAACAGCCAACAGCCACTGAAGAAAAACCACCTGTCCCAGCAAGACCTGTCTGGATTCCAAAAGTTGGGGATCTGGTCAGAGAGAAGATCGCGGTAAAGAAGGAATTTGGGCCTTCTTACAGAAAAGCAGTACCTGTCTTAGCTGTCAGCGGAAAAAGATCAGTTGTACTACCGCCCCTTGCTGGTAAAAAGGAGAACCGAGTTGTATCCATCGACCTGGTAAAACCACTATCATGTGGCCAATAATAAGTAGTAGGCCCAGTGGACTCCCAAGAAATAGCAGAGTACCAAAATTTGCTACAATCCAAGAGGTTCAAACTGAGAGACTAATCACTTTTGATAAACCTGCAGTGAATAAAAAAGGACTATGCAACAAAGCCATGGAACTTGTGCCTCTTGAAACACAAATTGCAACAGTTCGTCAAGAAACACCAGTCTACAACGATGTAGCCTCAGACTATGCTAATGAAACAAAGAAAAATCCAAAAGCAAATGAAAATTCGGAAGCAATTCCAACAATTGACAGAACTGCATCTGGCTACTTCATCAATTTCGATGACTTTTCTGAAAATCCAAGCGAGCCTGAAGAAAGGCCTACAACAAAAACTTTAAAAGACAAAGTAACAGAACTCTTTCATCAACTCAAAGAAACCTATCTGATTTCTCCATGGATTGAATTTTGGATTGTGTTAGGTGTACTTTTCCTCCTGCTTTGGCTCATCATGGTTCTTTGTTTGGGAAAATTCATTGAAGGAAAATACAGTACAATGGACACAGCAAGTCAGAACATCAACTTGGTCCTAAAGCCTCACAAATCATCTCACATCGAGAAAAGAGAACTATCATCAGTGAACGTCACAGCCAATCCAATACCCGGTGGGGTAGCATGGGACAGAACTGAATTTGACATTTTTGGCCCGATTGAGCTCTTGAAATATCCACATCAGTTTAAGGTTTCATTAAGTGACTTGGTAAAACCAAGTACTTTTTCTGATGATTGGGACTTTGAAAATATTAATAATATAATGTCAGATTTAGTAATGTCAGCAAAATTTACAGAACATGATTATTTACAGGGTTCATCAAATTATGAAGAAATGTACTGTTACAATCACTTCGGCCATCACTATTTGCATAAATCTGCACAGCCTAGAAATGTTTTTAATTATAACCAATGGGAACATTGTGCAACGCCACCTAAAAGCAGCTCAAAAACGTTTTATGAGAAATTCCCATACTTCTCAGGGTTTAACACAAGTAATGCAGAAACGTTTTATTTTAAAATGTTAAATAAGACAGGAATGAAAACAATGTTGACAAATACTAAATTGATTTATTCTGAAACATTTTATGAAAAAATGATTACATTTGGTTTTGAATTCTGGAAAAACAACATTGAAACAAAAACCATCTGGGGTACAAAAGAATGGCAGGTCCAAGGTTTAGAAGCATTGTTTAGAGCCTGCATGATCCCAGAACAATTAAAATTCTTGAATGACACCATTCAAAAGACTACCTGTCTTGGCCTAGCCAAAATTAAAGACTTAAACAAACCGTCTATTCCAAAGCCCATACCTGATAGTAATAGCACTACTGATATGGAAATAGACGTATCCCATATTTTATACCAAAACAGAACACATCCTGATTGGAAAAAATGGTTGATCTGGCCCACAGACATAAATAACTGTAAAGATAGATTCCTGAAGAAAATACAGGGGTTCAAAATGAACAGGCCAGACCCAAGATACTCCCAGAGACAACATCCAGGGATAGTTACAACATACAGTGTAGGGAAACTATGCCTCGAATGGCTACAGAAATCCACACTGGCTGAAATTAAGCAACACTTGACTTTACTTAAAGACGGTGCTGACTTGCGTGATTTCATATTGCGACCACGCAAACAGCGTCAGAAATGTTTCATAGCGGCCGGTATATACGCTGTGTACAACGAAGCTTGGAAAGTAATGCAAACTGAAACAGTAGAAAAAATACGAGAAATTGATCGTATTAATTTGGAAAAATCACTTTCTGTTGTGGACAATGGGTTAACGACTCTGTCCTCCAGAATATATTCACTGGACAGTATTGTATCATCTGCTATTGATATAATAGAGCAGGACTTACAAATGTTACAACATGGTCAGTCCCAATTACGTTCTATTGTACAGCTTGGCTGGACGTTGCAAAATCTGCGTTCAGGCTACGTGCCATGGCGTTTAATCAACACAACGTCATTATTCTCTATCTTTAACCTTACTGATAAACAAATCAGTTTGGCACAAAAAGGAGCAGACTATACGATTCTGAGCATTGAAAAACTTGAGAGATTACCAATGACAATGTCAGAAAGACCTGTCATTGAATGGATAATACACGGAATAATCACAATTCCGATAACAACTTTCCAATTTAAATATTGCCAAGAGTATATACCAGCGGGCCAGTATGAAAGGTTGGGTAAAGGGTACATCAAGTCAACATGGAAACTACCTCATACACACACATGTTACAGTGAAAAGAAAAAGAATGTATTTCTTAGTGATAAAAATTGTAAACGATCACTAAGCGGTACACTTCTGTGTCAAGGTATTAACTTGCATGGGGCCTGCGAAGGGTCTTCGAATAACCTTTCATGTCACCTGCACGGCACTCCTGCAACACAGATAGAGCCATTCTTTAGACGGCTTTCTAACGGGAGCTATATTCTAATAGTGGACCACAGCTGTTGTGGCATGGTGCCAGGGAAAGCCTATCTCGTCAGCGTTAGTTCCATGGTCACTTGCTGTATGCAAGAATTGTATCCAAACAGCAATCCAGATATGGAGGCGGCAATATGGCCTCGTTTGAATATCTCTTCTATTCGAATTGATACTTTAAGCAGAATGAAGTCTATTCTTTTACAGACAACCGTGCCTTTGACCTCGTCCAGAGAAACGTATGATCTGCAAGTTGTAAGGACAACGGCAGAGATACATACCCTTTTATCAACAAATTGCCCCGTGCATTTCGTACAAATGCTGAGCCAAATTCTAAATATGTCAGATACCAGTGGCATCGCACATATATTTAAGACAATTTTTTCGGGCCTGTTAGCACCCTTTCAAACAGTTCTGGGCATCTTCCCAATTTTGTCCATTCTGTCTTTGGTGGCCTACCTCTACTTTTGGGACTCGTAGCAGGAATTTTATTTTTGATTCTTCTGCTCCGATATGGCAAGCCAAGTCGCAGACAAGACTCCAGCAACGATGGAAGAAACGATCCTAGCAATACGCTACCGGGACCGCATAACTAAAGTCCTCGGATTAGCCCGGCTAAGAGATCTGAATATGACCTGGTTTCTTTCATTCAGACCTATCTGGCAAAATTGCATCTTACCTGTGCTTCGATGTATGCTATGCGGAGAAGAATGCGTGTTGGACGTCTGTCTTACACTACCATCAGCAGTACCAATGGATACAGATACCTTGCTAGGTCCGGTCACGACTCATACATCGTGTTGTCCCCAGCGGCTACCCATTCTGATGACGGCATCCGTTGAGACTTCACCACTACGATTATGTGGCAGTGGAGTACGAGATGAGAGCAGCGTCACCCAGGTACAACCTGAGTGAGCATTGCTGATCCTGACATCGATGATAGCAATCATTCTCACGACTGCACTGTTGCAGCATTTTCAAACTTGGTCGAACTTTCACCTGATGCGGTAGACCAATTTTTTGCGAGTCTGTCTGAAATTATGTTCTCCCCTGAACAGAAAGAATAACTTTCTAAAACAAACGAGCACACAGCGTTCCTTGAACTCTGAATTCGGCCTTCAGCTTTGATAAACAAAAGCTACTGAAAACATTTGAAACTATTTTTTCCCCTGAAAGCGAAATTATTTTTTTTCCCTTCCAAAATATTTACCTTTTTCCTGGCACATGTACTTTGCTTAAAGTAGAACTATTCTTAGAGAACAGAGCTTCTATTTTAGGGACTCTAGAGACAATATTTTACCTCAGCCTCTAGCACATGTACAGCATTTTGTATTATTATGTTATGGAATGGTCTCGACCTTCTCTTCTGAATTCAGAGCCATTTCATGTGTAATTTTTGCAATTCATTCAGCTGATATATTTATGCAATTTTTTAACTGAATGATACCACTGCTTGAAAAGCGTACAGTAGCAATACTCATTTTCATGTATTTACCATATACCATTTCAAATGCGAATTATGTATTTTGGGGTGGGTTGGAAAACACATGCACCATTATATGTTTACTATTGCTTAGTTTTAAGTAATGAGGGACATTAGATCGTGGAGTGGGTGTTGTATTTCCATCTAGGACCCTAATTCGATATTCCTGAATTATGCCCTTATATGGTTATAATAAATAATATCCTTATAAAGGCATACGAATCATATCCATATTTAGTCGTAGCCCATGCGGTCCAAATTAAGCAAGGCTACTTCCCCAGGCTCCTAGAGAGTACAATGAGTTCTCTAAACAAACCAAACCTCCAGCAACCTGGGAATTCCCCATGGCTTTTGTTTTGATTTGTCCTAGAACTCCTGTGAGCACTGTAAGAACGGCCAGTTCTTAGTGACATCTTTATTGACGTCTTATGTCCAACCTTACGTCAAACCCGGCACCTTTCAGGTATAAATATACCAACGTTGCCTTAAGCAAACACACAGTGGTTTGGAGCAGAGCGGCTCTCTACTTGCCCGAGAGCCCAGCTGATGCGAGAGCCCATGGACGCCGCCCCTCCCTTTTGACGCACTGAGAGAGACGCTGTCTTTTCTCCTGCCGAGAAATGCAGCTCCGGTGTTCTCAGCCGCCCTTGCGGGTTGCTGGGATATCGAGTCCTGAGAGAGAGATACCAGACCTCCTGCTTTCTATTACCCAGGTACGGAGCTGACTAAACCCTTAAAGAGAATTCTTGATTCAGATTCTTGGCAAAACCAACTTAACTTAAACTGCTACTTACTTACTCCTTCCCACGTATTAGGCTTAAGTTAGGTACACCGGGGTAGGCATATTTAGAAGCACCAGTTGAGTACGTTAGTCAATATATATATGTATGAATATATTTTATCCATTTTAAAGTATCATATGGCTAAGAAACCATATCAATGCTCTTACAGTATTATTTCATAATACTCCTTTTACTGTACGCACTTTACTTTACTATAAGTATTGCAATTGTGGCAATTCATTTCTCTTGCATGAGAAAGAAGACTGCTCAATAAATAACACCTTTTATTGAAAACGCCCGTCTCTCAATTCTCTGCACTCTGGTGAAACTAAGTATGCACGATTGACTGAGTAAAATAGCTGTCTATTGTTTTCACACGACTCTAGAGATGCACTCTTATTCTGAGGGAGCAAAGTTGTCATGTTTATGGTTGTCAGAAGCTAATCCCTTCTTGTCTATCCAGGGAAGTTAAACTCCTCCTTGTTTACTCGAGAAAGTTTCTAGTGACCTCTGAGCTAGCTAGCAAAACTAATTAAGTCTAATATAGTCAGTAGAGACCTAGATGACCTCAGTCCTACGTCTAAACTGCTGTTTATATTATTCCAATGCGCAGAGCCTATTGGCAATATAGGAACTACACTACATGGCGCCCAACGTTTGGTAAGGCGATAATCTAACGCAAGACACTAGAGTAACTCAGTCGTGCTTTTTCACACAGATTCCCTTTTTCCCGTAAATACTCCAAAAGACGTCTGGAGTGGGTAAAAGGTTAAAATCCGCCGGAACTTAGTAGGAAGAGATTCCTATGTATAGTTTTTGGTTTAGTCAACGTTGAAGGATACAGTGTTCCAAAATATTGTGCACCTAATCTTTGTTTCCCTTGAAACTTGATCTGCAACCAAAAAACTTTCTGTCAGTAAAATGCCTGACGGAGACAAAGAAAGAGATGCTACAGCGTCTCAACTGTTGTTGGATGACACAACTATCCAACAGAATGACCCGAATGCTATATTCATTCCGGTCAACATAAGAAGAACTATAACTATTAAACTTATAGAAAATGGACTGACATCGCGAGGTGGTACAGTCATATTCGTGGTAGAGGCCCATGAGTATCGGCAGACAGAGGTATTCTATTCATGGATACACTTTCGAGCAGCAAATGCTGTGACACACGACTTCCACTATTACAAAATAGAGGAACCTCCGGATGAATACACTCCTTTCGAGGAGGTTGAAATCCCATTAAATTACCAAGAGCACCTGCTCTGGTTTAAAGGCGCCCTAAAACATAAAAATCACATCACCAGGCTCGGTCCACTAGGTAGACCAGGAGCGACGTGGCCGGTTCTAGCCAGCTACACACCACATCCAGACATCGAAAAAATGTCAGACCGGGAACTTTTAGCCCAGCTAAAAATACTAATTAAAATACATAGACAATTGGTCCAATATGTAATGCGGACTTCAACAGTCCAACCAGCAATTAACATTCCACAGCTGACCCCTCATCAGGGGAACACAAACAAAATTACACCACAGAACATACAATCATGTCTTGGTAAACCACATGCAAAACGGGAACAAATTCCATTCTGGTTAGCACAAAAAATCACTCAAATAGAGGCAGCATTTCCTGATACTACACCTACTGAGAAACACAGAATTCTGACTATCTGTCTTCCAATGGGGATCGCACCACATGTGGAGGACTGTGACACTTGGGGCACAGTCTTTGCTTCCATTTACACAAAAACACATGGTGTTCCGTCCATGGCGGTAATACCAGATGTGTTAAGACAGATTCAAAATGAATAAGGTCCAGAACCTGCTTTAACTCTGGGTATGAAATTACTGAAAGACTTCAAGCAGGTCTCGGCTATATTATTAGCCAACATAAAAGGAGAAGCAGCATCTGTGGCGATCCGCCAGAAATTGAAAGAAACAGATATAGCAGAACAACCTTTTGAACTTGCCAGAATCATAGAAAAATCCTATGAAGAACTAGGTAGAGATAGTTTGGGTGGGAAACCAGTAAAACTCCAACTAACTGAAAATCCTGAAAAAACATTTATTAAAAATAATCTAAACACTCCAAAAAAGAGTTGGGATGGTAATAAACAATCCACTCCCAAAGAAAAACGATTCCAGTCCAGAGGAAGGTCTCCTCAACGGAGAGAAAGATCTCCGGACCGAGGAGGCAAGTCTCCCGAGAGGGAGCCCTCTGAGAAAAGATACAACCTTAGAGATAGGGATATTTTAAGAAAACCTGACAGATATCAAGAAATTGATACACGTCCCTCTCGATCTTTTCAGACTTCCTCACAGAAATCGGAAAGAAGAGGACGGTCAGAACATAAGGAAGAGCACGTCAGGTCCAAAGACAAGGAACCTGCTCATCAAAGTAAAAAATTACAATTTCCAAGAAAGAAGGTAGCCAGTATTAAAATAATTAAACATGCCGAGGATACTGAGGACACAACTGAAAAACGGAGAGTGGGCCCAGACAATGCTAGACAGCTCAGCGGAAGTGGCCATAGCTCGCAAGATCCTGATGAATCTTCTGGAGACAGTGGACACGAATGAATACATTCAAGTGGAAACTGCAGATACCAGAGTTAGCAAACCTCATAAAATATACGAAATAACACTACGTATAGAGGGAGACAAGACTAGGAAAGTAAGGGGTCTCTTTTGGGATAACCTATCAAAAGGCTTTGACATCCTTTTAGCTGAGAAAGACTGGCCACCAGAGTTTGTCAGGGAGTGCCCTCATGGCGAAGAAATGATTATGCCTGCCTTCTCAAATAATATTTCAATTCATAAAAAATCCTTATATGCAAGAAAATGGGCAGTAGCTCAAGCTCCTGCATTATATAAAAATCATGTAGGATGGGATGAGGACTCTCCTCACAAAATCCAGTTAAAATGTCAACCCACTGCACAAAGGCAGTACCCAATTAAACAAGGAGCTAAAAAACAAGTCAGCGAGATCTTAGATCAACTTGAATACCAGGGGGTGATTGAAACATGCACCTCACAAATGAACAATCCTTTGTTTCCTGTCTCCAAGCCAGACGATTCATATCGTCTAGTATTGGACTACAGACACCTTAACTCATGTTGCAAAACATTTGCAGTACAAAACTCACACAGTGCAGCACTGATGAATAACATCGTGCGCAAAAAATATAAAACGACATTAAACATCTCTAATGGATTCTTTTGTCAAAACATTGCACCTGAGAGCAGGTATTTGACCGCGTTCTCAATCATGGGGTCACAAAAAAAAAAATTCTGTCGACTCCCACAGGGATTCAAGAATAGCCCAGGATTATTCTCAGCAAGAGTAACAGAGTTACTACAAATATATGATGATGAAGCATTATCTTATGTCGATGACATCTATCTCACAGATGACGACCTGGATACTCACTTGAAAAGAGTGAACACCATAATACTTGGGTTCGCAGCAGAGGGTTACAAATTCAACTTTAAAAAGTCAAGAATTGCCCATCTAACTGTCCTATTTCTAGGATATGAATTATCAAGTGAAGGCAAAAGCCTAGCAGACAACTTCTTAGAGAAGTGTGCTGTACTCCAAGCACCTAAAACGCTGAAGAACTTACAATCAATACTACGTTTCCTAAATTTCGGAAGAACATACATTCTAAATTATGCAGAGAGGGTTAAACCTCTCTATGAATTAATAAAACCTGATTTCAAACCAATCAATTGGACTCAGAAACACACAGAAATTTTGAGATCATTGCAAACAGACATGTTAGCTAAAACTAAATTGCAAACTCGCAAAAACATACGCAACCTTGTAATCCGAGTCATCCCAGGAAGATGCGGATTCACGTACCTGACCTCTAATGAGGGAGAAACGGTACCAATAGCTTACAAATCACACTTGTACATACAAGCTGAAATGAAATTCAGTTCTACTGAAAAAATTCTAATAGCGGTTCAAACTGCTGTAGCAAAAGAAAGAGCCCAAGCCCAAGGCAGAAGAATAACTGTTTTAACAGCATAATCAGCCCTTGAGGCATTAACAAGCCCACGCAATCTGACTACTGTGGCATTAGATCCAAAATGGGTAGAATGGGAAAATTCTCTTGCTGCAGAAGACGTGAAATACTATTTTGACCCGAAAATGAAAAAATTAGAAAATCTAGAATACGAAGAAGAATATCCTCTGCCAATCAAAATTCTGCCTCTCGAACAATACACATGTGTAACCTACATGGACAGATTTGCACAACACTACGATGTAGAGAAGAAATCCTACAACGCAGCGTGCGCGATTGTTAAAGGTCGCTGGCGCTTGGGTAAATTCAGACCGTTAATTACCAAAACTGAATCACTCAGAAACTGTTCAACTCAGCGAGCTGAAATAAGATCTTTAAAGATGGCGCTTGAAAATGCCGATCACGAATTCCCCACACTAATAGTGTGCGATTCACATTACTGCGTCAAATCTTACAATAATGACTTGCAGAACTGGGTTCAAAACGATTACAAAGATGACACAGGTGCCACAATAAAGCATAAGAAGCTTTGAGAACAGGTAGTTATTTTACAGAAAGAACTACAAAAGACTCACGTGATACATACACTGAGTCATCAACGTGATGGCGTTCACGTTGCAGGGAATTCATTGGCTCACAGAGCCACAGCGGAAGCAGCTCAACCGGCTTCCGTAGCCACAAAAAAGCGTTCAGAAAAATACATAGACGGGGAAACAATGCTGGCGGTAAAAATGTCTTTGAAAAGCGACTGTGCAGCATTACCTGTAAACTATCCACTCAATTATACATACATAATAGATGCAAACTCCGTTCCTTTTGCTCGAATCCCTGGAGTGGGGGATAGAGTAATTCCAAACACGAACAGGAGAGTCTTTTTAATAGCAGACGCACATATGGGATTGGGTCTAAGGCATCGAGAGATCAAGGAATCTCTGAAAGAATTACAATCAGAATACTGGTGGACGGGGATGAGCCTGCAATTTTACAAATTTGCAAAGGATTGTCCAAACTGCAACAGAGATCGCAGTCGCGAACCGACCGGAGTAATGCCAGGACCCTTCTTTTAGAAAGCATAAGGCTATCTATACGCACAAATCCAGCAGGAGAAATGCGTCCCATTTATGTTTAAGACTAGATTCACTTAAAATGTAGACACCAGCGCTCGGCTGACGCCAGAACTGTTATAAAAGATTTGCGAGTCTTTATCAGCCTATACACAATTGGCATGCTACATTCTGACCAGGGTCCTGCGTTTAGCTCTCGGGCTTATAAGGAGGCCATGGCCAGCATGGGCATTGCATTGCGGTACTCTTGTCCCTTCCTTCCTGAGGGAAATGCGGTAGTGGAAAGAAAAAAAACGGGACATAAAGCAATCTATAACGGCGAGGGTATTAGGTTCGGGTGATGGGTGGGTCCAACATTTAAGAAGTGTCCAACGTAGTCTTAATAATCCGCCAAGAAATTCTCTAAAAGGTCTGAGTCCGTACAAACTATTGTTCGGTACTAGAATGCATATTCAGGACCTTGATAGTCACACTTCAGTGGTAGAAGAAAAATGCTTTGATATCAAAGATCGTTTGGCTGTTTTACAGGAATTAAATGAAACAAGAAAAAGCCTGAGCAACATAAAGTTAAAGCAACAGCCAACAGCCACTGAAGAAAAACCACCTGTCCCAGCAAGACCTGTCTGGATTCCAAAAGTTGGGGATCTGGTCAGAGAGAAGATCGCGGTAAAGAAGGAATTTGGGCCTTCTTACAGAAAAGCAGTACCTGTCTTAGCTGTCAGCGGAAAAAGATCAGTTGTACTACCGCCCCTTGCTGGTAAAAAGGAGAACCGAGTTGTATCCATCGACCTGGTAAAACCACTATCATGTGGCCAATAATAAGTAGTAGGCCCAGTGGACTCCCAAGAAATAGCAGAGTACCAAAATTTGCTACAATCCAAGAGGTTCAAACTGAGAGACTAATCACTTTTGATAAACCTGCAGTGAATAAAAAAGGACTATGCAACAAAGCCATGGAACTTGTGCCTCTTGAAACACAAATTGCAACAGTTCGTCAAGAAACACCAGTCTACAACGATGTAGCCTCAGACTATGCTAATGAAACAAAGAAAAATCCAAAAGCAAATGAAAATTCGGAAGCAATTCCAACAATTGACAGAACTGCATCTGGCTACTTCATCAATTTCGATGACTTTTCTGAAAATCCAAGCGAGCCTGAAGAAAGGCCAGCAACAAAAACTTTAAAAGACAAAGTAACAGAACTCTTTCATCAACTCAAAGAAACCTATCTGATTTCTCCATGGATTGAATTTTGGATTGTGTTAGGTGTACTTTTCCTCCTGCTTTGGCTCATCATGGTTCTTTGTTTGAGAAAATTCATTGAAGGAAAATACAGTACAATGGACACAGCAAGTCAGAACATCAACTTGGTCCTAAAGCCTCACAAATCATCTCACATTGAGAAAAGAGAACTATCATCAGTGAACGTCACAGCCAATCCAATACCCGGTGGGGTAGCATTGGACAGAACTGAATTTGACATTTTTGGCCCGATTGAGCTCTTGAAATATCCACATCAGTTTAAGGTTTCATTAAGTGACATGGTAAAACCAAGTACTTTTTCTGATGATTGGGACTTTGAAAATATTAATAATGTAATGTCAGATTTAGTAATGTCAGCAAAATTTACAGAACATGATTATTTACAGGGTTCATCAAATTATGAAGAAATGTACTGTTACAATCACTTCGGCCATCACTATTTGCATAAATCTGCACAGCCTAGAAATGTTTTTAATTATAACCAATGGGAACATTGTGCAACGCCACCTAAAAGCAGCTCAAAAACGTTTTATGAGAAATTCCCATACTTCTCAGGGTTTAACACAAGTAATGCAGAAACGTTTTATTTTAAAATGTTAAATAAGACAGGAATGAAAACAATGTTGACAAATACTAAATTGATTTATTCTGAAACATTTTATGAAAAAATGATTACATTTGGTTTTGAATTCTGGAAAAACAACATTGAAACAAAAACCATCTGGGGTACAAAAGAATGGCAGGTCCAAGGTTTAGAAGCATTGTTTAGAGCCAGCATGATCCCAGAACAATGAATATTCTTGAATGACACCATTCAACAGACTACCTGTCTTGGCCTAGCCAAAATTAAAGACTTAAACAAACCGTCTATTCCAAAGCCCATACCTGATATTTTATACCAAAACAGAACACATCCTGATTGGAAAAAATGGTTGATCTGGCCCACAGACATAAATAACTGTAAAGATAGATTCCTGAACAAAATACAGGGGTTCAAAATGAACAGGCCAGACCCAAGATACTCCCAGAGACAACATCCACGGATAGTTACAACATACAGTGTAGGGAAACTATGCCTCGAATGGCTACAGAAATCCACACTGGCTGAAATTAAGCAACACTTGACACTTGACTTTACTTAAAGACGGTGCTGACTTGCGTGATTTCATATTGGGACCACGCAAACAGCGTCAGAATTGTTTCATAGCGGCCGGTATATACGCTGTGTACAACGAAGCTTGGAAAGTAATGCAAACTGAAACAGCAGAAAAAATACGAGAAATTGATCGTATTAATTTGGAAAAATCACTTTCTGTTGTGGACAATGGGTTAACGACTCTGTCCTCCAGAATATATTCACTGGACAGTATTGTATCATCTGCTATTGATATAATAGAGCAGGACTTACAAATGTTACAACATGGTCAGTCCCAATTACGTTCTATTGTACAGCTTGGCTGGACGTTGCAAAATCTGCGTTCAGGCTACGTGCCATGGCGTTTAATCAACACAACGTCATTATTCTCTATGTTTAACCTTACTCATAAACAAATCAGTTTGGCACAAAAAGTAGCAGACTATACGATTCTGAGCATTGAAAAACTTGAGAGATTACCAATGACAATGTCAGAAAGACCTGTCATTGAATGGATAATACACGGAATAATCACAATTCCGATAACAACTTTCCAATTTAAATATTGCCAAGAGTATATACCAGCGGGCCAGTATGAAAGGTTGGGTAAAGGATACATCAAGTCAACATGGAAACTACCTCATACACACACATGTTACAGTGAAAAGAAAAAGAATGTATTTCTTAGTGATATGGAGGCGGCAATATGGCCTCGTTTGAATATCTCTTCTATTCGAATTGATACTTTAAGCAGAATGAAGTCTATTCTTTTACAGACAACCGTGCCTTTGACCTCGTCCAGAGAAACGTATGATCTGCAAGTTGTAAGGACAACGGCAGAGATACATACCCTTTTATCAACAAATTGCCCCGTGCATTTCGTACAAATGCTGAGGCAAATCCTAAATATGTCAGATACCAGTGGCATCGCACATATATTTAAGACAATTTTTTCGGGACTGTTGGCACCCTTTGAAACAGTTCTGGGCATCTTCCCAATTTTGTCCATTCTGTCTTTGGTGGCCTACCTCTACTTTTGGGACTCGTAGCAGGAATTTTATTTTTGATTCTTCTGCTCCGATACGGCAAGCCAAGTCGCAGACAAGGCTCCAGCAACGATGGAAGAAACGATCCTAGCAATACGCTACCGGGACCGCATAACTAAAGTCCTCGGATTAGCCCGGCTAAGAGATCTGAATATGACCTGGTTTCTTTCATTCAGACCTATCTGGCAAAATTGCATCTTACCTGTGCTTCGATGTATGCTATGCGGAGAAGAATGCGTGTTGGACGTCTGTCTTACACTACCATCAGCAGTACCAATGGATACAGATACCTTGCTAGGTCCGGTCACGACTCATGCATCGTGTTGTCCCCAGCGGCTACCCATTCTGATGACGGCATTCGTTGAGACTTCACCACTACGATTATGTGGCAGTGGAGTACGAGATGAGAGCAGCATCACCCAGGTACAACCTGAGTGAGCATTGCTGATCCTGACATCGATGATAGCAATCATTCTCACGACTGCACTGTTGCAGCATTTTCAAACTTGGTCGAACTTTCACCTGATGCGGTAGACCAATTTTTTGCGAGTCTGTCTGAAATTATGTTCTCCCCTGAACAGAAAGAATAACTTTCTGAAACAAACGAGCACACAGAGTTCCTTGAACTCTGAATTCGGCCTTCAGCTTTGATAAACAAAAGCTACTGAAAACATTTGGAATTATTTTTTCCCCTGAAAGCGAATTTTTTTTTTTTCCTTCCAAAATATTTACCTTTTTCCTGGCACATGTACTTTGCTTAAAGTAGAACTATTCTTAGAGAACAGAGCTTCTATTTTAGGGACTCTAGAGACAATATTTTACCTCAGCCTCTAGCACATGTACAGCATTTTGTATTATTATGTTATGGAATGGTCTCGACCTTCTCTTCTGAATTCAGAGCCATTTCATGTGTAATTTTCGCAATTCATTCAGCTGATATATATATGCAATTTTTTAACTGAATGATACCACTGCTTAAAAAGCGTACAGTAGAAATACTCATTTTCATGTATTTACCATATACCATTTCAAATGCGAATTATGTATTTTGGGGTGGGTTGGAAAACACATGCACCATTATATGTTTACTATTGCTTAGTTTTAAGTAATGAGGGACATTAGATCGTGGAGTGGGTGTTGTATTTCCATCTAGGACCCTAATTCGATATTCCTGAATTATGCCCTTATATGGTTATAATAAATAATATCCTTATAAAGGCATAAGAATCATATCCATATTTAGTCGTTGCCCATGCGGTCCAAATTAAGCAAGGCTACTTCCCCAGGCTCCTAGAGAGTACAATGAGTTCTCTAAACAAACCAAACCTCCAGCAACCTGGGAATTCCCCATGGCTTTTGTTTTGATTTGTCCTAGAACTCCTGTGAGCACTGTAAGAACGGCCAGTTCTTAGTGACATCTTTATTGACGTCTTATGTCCAACCTTACATCAAACCCGGCACCTTTCAGGTATAAATATACCAACGTTGCCTTAAGCAAACACACGGTGGTTTGGAGCAGAGCAGCTATCTACTTGCCCGAGAGCCCAGCTGATGCGAGAGCCCATGGACGCCGCCCCTCCCTTTTGACGCACTGAGAGAGACGCTGTCTTTTCTCCTGCCGAGAAATGCAGCTCCGGTGTTCTTAGCCGCCCTTGCGAGTTGCTGGGATATCGAGTCCTGAGAGAGAGATACCAGACCTCCTGCTTTCTATTACCCAGGTACGGAGCTGACTAAACCCTTAAAGAGAATTCTTGATTCAGATTCTTGGCAAAACCAACTTAACTTAAACTGCTACTTACTTACTCCTTCCCACGTATTAGGCTTAAGTCAGGTACACCGGGGTAGGCGTATTTAGAAGCACCAGTTGAGTACGTTAGTCAGTGTATATATGTATGAATATATTTTATCCATTTTAAAGTATCATATGGCTAAGAAACCATATCAATGCTTTTACAGTATTATTTCATAATACTCCTTTTACTGTGCACACTTTACTTTACTATAAGTATTGCAATTGTGGCAATTCATTTCTCTTGCATGAGAAAGAAGACTGCTCAATAAATAACACCTTTTATTGAAAACTCCCGTCTCTCTATTCTCTGCACTCTGGTGAAACTAAGTATACACGATTGACTGAGTAAAATAGCTGTCTATTGTTTTCACACAACTCTAGAGATACACTCTTATTCTGAGGGAGCAAAGTTGTCATGTTTATGGTTGTCGGAAGCTAATCCCTTCTTGTCTATCCAGGGAAGTTAAACTCCTCCTTGTTTACTCGTGAAAGTTTCTAGTGACCTCTGAGCTAGCTGGCAAAACTAATTAAGTCTAATATAGTCAGTAGAGACCTAGATGACCTCAGTCCTACGTCTAAACTGCTGTTTGTATTATTCCAATGCGCAGAGCCTATTGGGAATATAGGAACTACACTACACAACCTTCCCCGTCCGCGGCCTGCCTCTCCGGCGCTCCTGCCCGCCCCTGCTTCACGCCCACCCCAAAAGCCCCAACCCCCCAGGCCCTCCCTGTTCCCCCGTGCCTCCCTGACCCCCTCCCCATTACTCAAACACGTCCAAACCCTCCCAATTCCCCGCAAACCCCACTGATATCAATAACGGTGACCACCCCCTACCTCATCCTGCTCCCCCTGGGCCCCAGACGCCCTCCCCTCACCCCTCTCCGCGTCTGCCCCCACCCTCCCAACCCCCGTCTCCCAGCACCCCCCAACTCCTCCTGACCCCCTAATCCCCCCTCCATGACCCCCTTTGCCACCTGTCCTCTTTGGCACCGCCCCCCAGTCGCTGACTCCTCCTGTATCCCCTTATTGCCCCGGCCCCCACAGCTCCCAATTCGTCACCCTGTCCCCCCTCTTTCCTTTCCTCATCATCCCCGCCCTCCCTGAGCACCCGCGCTCCTCCTGGTCTCGCGGGGCGACGACTGTCATCCCCCCCCCCATTTGCGGGCCTCCAGCGTTCTTCGATCCCTTTCCCCCAACTGCCAGCGCAGTGCTTTGTCTGGTCCCTCCCCTCTTGCCCTTCCCCTTCTTTCCTGCCTCCTGGGCGCTCACACGCGCCTTCGCCTTCTCCGCAGGGGGAGCTCTCTGCTCGCTGCCCCGCCGTGGCGCACCTGCACTCAGTCCCGGCGCCCCGCCCGCTCCACAGCGGGGGAAGCGCTCCTCACGCCTCCCCGCCATTTGCCGCCTGCCGCCTCACCAGACCCACCGGCTCCCGCACCAGAGGTCCCAGGCGGAGGCGCGACCTCCGCCCCAGGCCTCCCCGCCTTTCCCGCCGAGACCGCCCCCGAAGCAGCGGGGCGGTCCACACCAACCACCGCGGGCTCCACCAGCAGGCCCCCCGAGAGCCCCCGCCGCAGAGGCCTCCCACAGTCCCCCGCTCCCTCCTCCCCTACAGCCGCACACCCCAGGGTCACTCTCGGCCCGTCCCCACGACCAGGGGGCCTCACCTGCGTCCTCGCCATCTTCCGGGGCGGCGAGCAGGCCAGAACGGCTGCCGCCACACCCGCCGATGCACTCCTCACCGGACGCGCCCCCCCGGGGGCCCACAAGAAGGTCCATCCGCCCTGCCTCACTGAGCAAGCGGATGGATTCAAGAACTCTGATATCCTCGGCCGCCATAACACAGCACCACAAGGTAGGTGAAAACACTAACCACTCTAAACAGAAGCCCCAGACAAAAACCTAGCCTTCAGCGCTCCCAGCCACCAGGTTACCAAACCCTAAAATGGTGGCTGGGCAGGCGCTGTTAACCCCTATATCCCTTGGGCTACTTTCCAAAATTTGGGCTGCTTTTGGGCTATCCCCAAGCAGCCCAAAAATGGCAAGATGTCTGCTTCAGCTTGCCCCCCTCCCCCCCAATCTGCCTGGGGGACAGACCTCGAGGCTCGGCTGCCCCCCAAAATCCCCTTGTTCCTTTGAACAGCCACAGAGAAAGGACATGTGCTGACCCCACGCAAAATGAACCCCCTGCCGGCAACCCCGCAGCTCCCCAACCTTCTCACTCCTCTATCCACCCCACTTCAGCCCCCACCCACCTCACCTCACACATCTATTTATTTATCTTATGCGTTTTTATATAGCGCGGACTTTACCCTGTGCCAGGCGCCGACGATTAAATACCCCCGCCAAATTCCTAACCTAGATTTATGACAGAGATGGCCCAGCCTTGTTATCTGCTTGGCCAGCTCCTTCCCTGCCTCCCTTCTCTGGACTCCACCCCAGTAGTGTCCAGCCGTGCTCGGGTTCTGCTCCTGGGGGGGATGGCATTCACTAAGGCCCCCGGTCCAGGTAGGAGCTAAGAAAAAATTTCGGGGGGGGGCTGAATCTTTAAGCAATCGGCAGAGTGGAGCTGCTGGGACTCTTAGAAGGGGTGAAACAACAGCAAGGCCTAATGAACATGCAAATGGTCTTTTAAAGATCTGTGAAGTGCTCGGGTCAGATGAGTGCATTACCAGCCTTATTCTGCCTGGAAATCTAAAGAAGTCCTCTTTGATAAAATGTCTGTGCTTTGAGGTTAATTCACTTTGAACATTATCTTGGAAAGAGTCAGAACTCCTGATTTGTGATGGAAAATGCACACATTATCATATGGATTCTGTTGCACAAAAACATAGTTCTAATTAGTGAATGAAATGTGAAGCACATACATTAGAAGAATTCAAAGCACACAGGAGCATCCTGTTTGTTGCTTGAAATCTCACGGGTAAATGTCAACCCCTAAGATTCTTGCACAAGTCCTGGATAGCTTGTTCAGTGTGAGTGATCAGCACATTTCGCCCCTCCACTGACTTGCTAAATCATGGGTACTCGCAAACATTTTCCTATGTGGCCAAAAGGCATGGTCTATGGTGTAGCAGAGAGCGGCTCAAAGCCAGCATTGCGGGGATGGGACTCTGTGGCAGGGGGGTGTAGGCAAAGCGATGCTTGTGCATGGTGTGCACAGTGAGTCTTAGAGTTATTTTGAGGGTTTCATTCCATACTGCCCTCTAAATTAAGCCCTTAGTTTCTGTAATGGAGTCATGGATTTGACAAAAGGTGTTTGGCTGCATCTGAGGGTGCTATCCCTTTACCACATCCCGGGGTAAGCCTTCTCTGCTTGCTATTGCTATCTTTAGCAAGTCAAGTGCACAAAGGAGATACCTTGATTATTGAATTAGAATAAAAGGGAATCTCCATATCCCTTTTCTCTTATCTGATAACATTAGCAGTGCTTAGAATTAAGCTTGGACGAAGTTACAAAGGCTATAAAAGAAATACCTGACAAGGACCCCCAACAATAAGCGTAATTTACTGAGGTGTAAAGCAGAGAACACCCAACCTCCACCACTAGACAAGGGGCAGAGCTAACGTTTTAGCCATCGCACGATGGGGCTTGGCCTTTAATCCTTGCTTCACCAAGATATGCTGGTTGTGAAATCTTTATATATAGTCTTGGCAGGTTCTAAAGCACAGTAGCATATCTCTTGGTGAGAGTAGCCCCTGATTCTAACCATTGCAACCCCTCCCAACCCAGTTGTTTAATGGAAACTATGGAACCAGAGAGAATTTCCTTTATTGTTGTATAAAGCTCTCCCTCCTTTTGTGACAAATTGTGTGCTCTTGGCTGTTTTTTTTTTGTTGATAATCCAGTTTATTAAATCTTAGATCAAACCACACATTCACATTGGCATCAAAATCGAGCATATCACAATGTACATCCACACGTGAAACGACAGAGACTTGCAAATCAATTTGCAGGGTAAAATCATACATAGGGTTATCCTGAAGCATAGAAGACACGACCCCACCCCTCAAGACACCAGGTTGAACCATTTGCCCAATATCTTTTCGAAGAGTTCTGGGCAGCCCCGGGCTTCAAAGAGGGGCTCCTCGTGAGTACCACACCAGTCCACACCCCTCCCCCGGTCTCCAGCTCCGCACAGTTGGGTGTTTGGCCTGGGACCATAGTGCTGCTATATCTAGCTTCGCCACTGCTGTCCCAAGGAAATGCTTGTCTGCCCGAGAGCCATTGAGGCCATCAAATACGCCTAGAATCAGGCGCAATGGGTCATGGAGAATGGTCCACCGCAGGGTCTGTGAGAATTCCACACCCGCCCAGAATGGAGCAAGGACAGGGCACTGCCAGACCGTATGATAGAAGTCCGCGCTGGCATGGCTGCAACGCGTGCAGGCAGGGGAGGGGCGCAGCTGTGCTTTATTTAAGCGCGCCGGGGTGAGGTAAGCCCTGTGTAAGTAATAGGGTTGGAAAAAAAGCAGTTTGGATGAGGTCATCAGGGTCTTGGGGGCCATGAGGACGTACCTCCAATCCGCCTCCTCCAAGGGTCCCAACCAACTCTCCCAACGGACTCGCAGAGCGTCTAAGGTTGCGGGGCTATTGTTCACATGGGAACTATAAATCCGAGAAACCCCACCTCTACCCAGATTCCCCATCATCACCTGGGCCTCGAGGGGACTAAACTTGGGAAGGGAGGTGGTGGACGAAAGGTGCACCCCCAGGGCTTGCCTAAGCTGCAGATATTTGTAGAATTGGGAAGAGTGGAGGGAATAGCACTGCTGCAGGTCCGCAAAGGTTCTGATATGGTCCCCCACCCAGACGTCCCCAAGAAGTGAGATCCCTATGTGGTCCCACCAATGGAAGTCCCGGAGGGATGAGGTCTCTGCAGCCAAGTGGCCACACCACAGGGGGTCTGCTTGGTAAGTTTCCGATCCCACCTCGTGAGACGCAAAGCAGTGCTCCAAGCCAGGAGGACTGACCGAGTGATGGGGGAGGTCCCTTGGTATGGAGGTTCCTTACAAGTAGGCCTGAAGCTGCGGGAAGTCCAACACCTGGAGTTCTACCTGGTACGCCGGGTCGGACCACCCGCCGTGAACCAGTAATTTTCCACAATAAGTTTTGTGGCTCGATAATATAGATGGAGGTTGGTTACTCCCATACCCCCGTCATAAGGAGGTATGCAGCAATGTGCCAGGGACATCCGCGATCTCCTGCCCCCCCATAAAAACCGGGTGAAAAAACCTCCAAACTCACTAAACCAGCTCGCAGGGAGGTGAAAAGAAATATTCTGCAGAATATACAAGAACCGGGGGAAACCATAATTTTTAAAAGGGCACTTCTGCCAAGGGGCTTAAGAGGGAGAGATTGCCATTTCCTAAGGTCCGCCCTGGCGATTAGGGGTGTAATGTTCATGGCCCATTCGAGATCTGGGAGCAGGGCAACCCAAATCCCCAGGTACTTGAAAGATTGCCTGCGCAAGGGGATGGTTGTCTGCCAAACGAAACAGGCATGGGACGGGTGGAGGGGAACCAGAGTGGACTTTGCTGGGTTGAGCCGAAAGCCCGAGACCCGTTCGAAAGTGGAGAGGACCTCCAAGCAGTGCGGGCCAGAGTTCTTGAGTCCGCCAGGAAAAGGAGGACGTCTTCGGAACAAAGGGCGACCTTATCGACCCACAATGGGTCCCACGCCCAGCCCCGGATGCAGGGATCTTGGCATATAAGGGAGGCCAGGGGCTGCATCGCTAGCGCAAATAAGAGCGGCGAAAGCGGACAACCCTGGCGAGTGCCTCTCTGGATGGGAAACGCCTCCGGCAGCACACCATTGACCAGGACCCTCGCTTTAGGGCAGGAGTACAAAACGTGAATGAGGCGCCGGAAAGGCAGGCCGAACCCCATCACCTCTAGCACATCATCCAAATAAGTCCAGTCCACCGAATCACCGAATTTGTCAAAATCAATTAAAAGAAGGGCTAAGTACGGAGTGAGATGGTGGCGATGTGAGAGGTGGAGATGGCGAATGCAGTGCCGTGTACCCCGGACAGGCATGAAACCGCATTGGTCCAGATGGGCCAAATCATGTAAGAGAGGGCTGAGGCGTTGGGCTAAACCAGTAGCGAAGATTTTAACCTTGGTGTTGATGAGGGAAATAGGGCGATAGTCTGCACACGTAAAAGAGGGCGGCTGTGTCTTCGAGAGCACCACAATAGTGGCCACGTCCATTTCAGGGGGAAAGGACCCTTTGTCCACCACATGGCGAAACAATTCCACCAAGTTCGGGACCAGCAACTTGCGATGGGTCGCATAGAATTCCTGCGGACAGCCGTCTGGTCCCGGCGTCTTGCCAGAATGCAAGTTAGAAATGGCCTCATGAATTTCCTCCGAAGTGAGGGGGAGATCCAGAGTCTGCGAGATAGTTTGGGGAAGACGTGGCAGATGGGTCCCTGTCTCCGACAACAGTGCAGTTAGGGAGGCCTCGGGGGGTCGGCCCACATAGAGATTGGCATAGTACTCCGCAAAGGCTTGGGCGATAGCCCGAGAGGTGAAGTGGTGGGTACCATGCCCATCACGGACCTCGGGAATGATGCAAGTGGCCTTGGGATATGAAATTAGGTTATGGAGTAATTTGCCGTTTTTATCTCCCCAGCCATATACTCGAGCCACCGAAGAGCTGCAGAGCATTTTGTGGCTTCCAGGGAGATCTGGCAGATCTCCTCCCGAAGCAGTGCAAGCTGTCAGGCGGAATCTGCACCCTCAGTAGACCCCTGAGTTGACTCCAACGGGGCAGCTCGAGCCTCCAACTGTGCAAGGTGGGTGACCTGAGTTGTGCGCTTCACATGAACTAAGCCTCTGGCCACACCCTGCATGGTGGCATTGCCGGCCTCCCACAGAGTACCCGGCGACAGGACCGACCCTACATTGAGCACGAAGTATTGCTTCAGTTCCCATCAGAGTGATTCAACGAATTCTGTGTCTTGCAAAAACCAGACGTTCATTCTTCAAGTCGTACGAACGCAATCGGGGGCGTTACCAAGCCGGAGGGAGACAGGAGAGTGATCGAGATGCCCCTGGGCAAAATAGTAGCCCCGGACACCAACAAACAATCAAGGGCAGGCCTTAGGAGCAGGTCAAGACGAGAGTGACTATGATGGGCCTTGGAAATGCAGGTGTACTGTTCCCGCCAGGGATTCCACCCCCTCCACGCGTCGCAGAGACCCAGGGCGGAGGACCAATCCGAAAGGCGCTTAGCGGAGGCAAGGCGGGATGTGGAGGGAACGCCTGTCGCGTTACGAGAGGAGTGCATAAGAAAACAAGTTACTTACCTGTAACTTTGGTTCCCCAGTATTGGTAACTTTCATAGATTCCCATGCTTTGTATCATTCCCCGTCGTCGGAATGGGAGCCTCGGTAGTATAAAAACCATAGAAACAAAAGAGAAACCTAGGCCTAGGCCTCATCTCATTTTGTATCCTATCACCCTCTTTTTGTAAAAAAAAAAGAGACCAAACTTTTGCCAGGACCAATCAGAGCAGTCTCACCCTCTAGAACCTTCCTGAGAGAGCTCAGAGCCTCAGATTTTCGTAGCCGTTGTGCAAACCGCCACTATCTCTGTAAAAAGACTGAGCTTTCCCAGGGGAGGAGGGTGGGCGCATGGGAATCTATGAAAGTTACCAATACTGGGAAACCAAAGTTACAGGTAAGTAACTTGTTTTCTTGCCCCAGTATTGGAACTTTCATAGATTCCCATGCTTTGTATCAGAGTAGCTAGCAGTAAATTACCAAGAACACATTTTGTAAATACATGGCATCACATAACCATATCAGTAATACATATAGCATAAGAAAAACTAACAAAATGTGCTCACCAGGATGGAGGGATCGTAGGGAAAGCTCACCTCTCAATGAAAAAGATTCCGCAGGACTGCCTGACCAACAGCCGCGTCGTCTCGTGCTGCAGACTCCAGGCAGTAGTGTTTCGTGAAGGTATGAGTACTACTCCACGTTGCTGCCCTGCATATGTCCTTAATGGCGACTCCCGAGAAGAGAGCCACCGACGATGCCACAGACCTTGTGGAATGTGCACGGACTCAACTGTCCAGTGGCTTGCCTGCTTCCTGATGACAGAATTGAATCGCACTGGAGATCCAGCGGGAAATGCCACTCTTTTCCAAAGGAAATCCCTTCCGTGGTGCGCTGTAGGACACAAACAACTGGGTTGACTTCCGAAAGGGACGTGTGCGCTCCAAATAAAATTTTAAGCATCTCTGAACGTCCAAAGAATGTAGCGTGCGTTCCGCAGGCGTAGAAGGGTGTGGAAAGAAAGATCTCAAAATCAAAGGTTCATTCAAGTGGAACTCAGATGGCACCTTAGGGATAAACTTGGGATTGGTGCGAAGAATAAGACCCTCTCTTTTAAATTGCAGGAATGGATGCACTATGGAGAGGGCTTGAAGCTCACTCACTCTTCTCGCTGATGTTAGAGCCAAGAGGAGGGCAAGTTTCCAAGACAGGAACTTTAAATCTGCTTTGTGCACAGGCTCAAACGGAGCTTTCATGAGTTGAGCCAGGACAAGGTTGAGCTGCCAAACTGGTGGAGGCGGACGAACTGGCGGATACATCCGGAATAAGCCCTTTAAGAATTGTTTAACGATCCTAGAGGACCATAAGGAAGGACCTGAAGAACTGCGTCGAAACCTTGATATGGCCGCTAGATGTACCTTTACTGATGAATGTGCCAAGCCAGACTTAGCCAGAGATAGTAAATATGGCAACAATTGATGAGGTTGGGATTTGTAAGGATGGAGACCTTGACCTTGACACCACAAGCAGAATCGTTTCCATTTTGCCTTGTAAGTCTTATTGGTACTTGGTGCTCTGGCCTGAGACAAAACCTCTCTGCATTCCTGGGAGAGTGTTAGATGACTGAACTCTCTGTGTTCAGGAGCCACGCCGTCAAGTGGAGCGATTTCGGGTCCGGATGGTAAACCTGCCCCTGACTCCTTGACAACAGGGACGGAATGGGTTGTAAGCGAATTGGAGGAGCTTGGGAGAGCCTCAGAAGCTCTGTGTACCAGAATTGTCTGGGCCATGCTGGAGCAATTAGAATCATTTTGCAGGGCTCTGCCTTCATCTTCCTGAGAACTCGAGGAATGAGGGGGAGTGGAGGAAAAGCGTAAAAGAATGCACTGTACCAAGCCATCGAAAGAGCGTTCCCCAGGGACCCCTGATGGTGAACTTTGCTTGCGTAAAACCGGCATTTGGCGTTCTCCGGAGAAGCAAAGAGGTCGATGGCTGGCGTCCCCCAAACCGAGAACACCCTGTCCAGAATGGACTGATTCAATTCCCACTCGTGAGTCACTTCTGTCTGTCGACTCAAGGCATCCGCCTTGACATTGAGTGAGCCTGCCAGGTGTTCGGCTGTCAGAGTGATGTTGTGTAGAATCGCAAAATCCCAGATCCGTTGAGCCTCTGTGGACAGAGTTTGCGATCTGGTACCTCCTTGCTTGTTGACGTAGTGCATGGCCGTCGTATTGTCCGTCCGGACCAGCACTGTATGGTTGCGAACTCTGCGAAGGAAAGCCTGCAAAGCCAACCGAATGGCCGTCAGCTCCAGGAAATTGATATGGCACTGGCGCTGTTCTGGACTCCAGTGGCCACTGACTTGAAGCTCTCGGAGCACTGCACCCCAGCCCTCCAACGAGGCGTCTGTGGTCATGATCATGGGAGAAGATGAAATCCTGAAAGTCAGACCTTGGGCGATATTGTCTCTTAGAAGCCACCATTCAGTCGCCTTCTTCATTGCCGATGTTACCAACACCGTGTCGTTGAATGACCCCTCTGCCTGGCGCCATTGCTTGTCTAGTTCTTCCTGCAGAGGACACATTTGCAGCCTGCAATGCGGTACCAATGGTATGCAGGATGACATCGACCCGAGAAGGGATTTGTATTGGCGGACTGAAAGGCATTTCTTGTGGTATAGTTGTCGAGCTGATACCATCAACTTCAGTTGTCGTTCCTCCGAGGGGCGAGCCATACATTGCGTGGTGTCCAAATGGCCCCCAGGAACCTGGCCGTTCTGGAGGGCAGCAGGACTGACTTGCGTTCGTTCAGCTGAAGGCCCAGGTGACGGAACAAATGGATGCAAATTGAAACTGCTTGAGAAGTTTCCTCGAAAGACGGTGCTTTGACGAGCCAGTCGTCCAAGTAAGGGAAAACTTCCAGGGATTGCTTCTGAAGAAAAGCTGCTACTGGTGCTAACACCTTGGTGAACACTCTTGGTGCCGACCGCAGGCCAAACGGAAGCACCTTGAATTGGAAATGGCTCTTTCCCACTGTGAAGCGTAGGTATTGTCTGTGAGCTGGGTGTATCGGAATATGGAAATACGCATCTTCCAAATCCAGGGACGCCAAGTAGTTGCCGGAATTCAAGAGAGGAAGAATTTCCTGGAGAGTGACCATCCTGAAAGAGAGCTTGACGAGATAGGTGTTGAGCTCCCGGAGGTCTAGAATGGGACGCCAAGACTCTACCGTCTTCTGCACGAGGAAGAACCTTGAATAGGAACCCCGGCCCCTCTGAGAGAGAGGTACCGGTTCTATCACTCCCTTGAGGAACAATTGATGGGCTTCGAGATGGAGTAGTCCCAGATGTCCTGTGCGGAGGGCGCCCGGAGCTCTTGTTGGAGGAAGATCTTGGAATTCCAACGTATGGCCATACTCTACAATATTGAGGACCCACTGGTCCGATGTTATAGATTTCCAGCTGTTCAGACAAAGGGATATCCTGCCCCCCACTGATGTGATTGGGAGGGGAGGAACAGTAGGTAGAGCCAGGAGGCCGCTATTGCAGCTTGGTGTTGTCCCGTCCTTGACGGTTCTGACGGCCCGCGGCTGATGGCGAGAGAAAGACGCCGATTGCCCCTGTCGCTGATTTGAATACTGGGGTTTATAAGACTGTGAAGGCTGAGAGGAATATCTCTGTTGGTTTCCTCTGTACGATGTAAATCCTCTGCCTCGTGCGCCCTTGAAGGGGACTTTACGGTAGCTGAGTGACCCCAAGGATTTTGCTGTGTCTGTGCCCTTTTTTATATTCTGCAGGGTATCGTCCACATGCTTGCCAAACAGCATTTCCCCATCAAATGGGAGATCCAGGATCCTATTTTGGACCTCCTGACGAAACCAGGTGGCTCTTAACCAGCCCTGGCGCCTTAACACTGCTGAGCCTGCTAAGGCTCGAAACGCCGTGGAAGCAATGTCCATTGCACAGTCGATAACTTCTGCGGAAGACTTCTCCCCTTCCATAAGCACTTTTTTGGCCTCCTCCTTTGTGGGATCTGGTAATAGTTCCACGAAGGGTTCCATGTCGCACCACATCTGGCGGTCGTATCGGCCTAGGATGGCCAGAGCGTTTGCCGCCCTAACAAGCAAGCTGGCCATGGATGAAAATCTCTTCCCAACGTTATCTAGACGTCAACCGTCCTTGTCCGAGGTGTGGTCAAAGTTGTGGACGGATTCTTAGACTTGCTTTGGGCCGCCTGAGAAATCACTGAATCAGGCTTTGGCTGACCAAGAAGGTAAGCTGGACTGCCTTCTGGAGCTTTATACTTTTTCTCCAGTCTTGGGAGAACCGGAATAACTGTTGCCGGATTTTGCATAATTTTCATCCCTTCCTCCCATACATGCTCAATGATGGGAATAGATTTGACAGATCTCCGGTATTGTTCCTTAAAGTCATAAAGGAAACATTCCGATTCCTCTCTTGTAACAGGCAGTCCAAACCTCTTCGCTGCCCTTTCCATCAAGTGATGAAAACCCCCTATATCCACTGGAGGGGAGATGGAAGTGTCGCGACCAGCGGTGTCCGGATCTGTAAGCCCACTGCCGCCTTGGTCCAAGTCTGGGTCTTGTAACGGATCAATTAAGGGATCCACCTGTACGACCTCCTCATCCGAAGAGGTATCCTGTTGGACAGCAGGAACTGGGTCGGGATCTGGTGTGCGGACCCGGACCAAAGGTGTCACTGGTGGTGGTGAGAGGGGCACCACTGGAAGACCAATAGCCGGCTGCACTTGCGACTGTATCTGCGGTGGAGAATGCGCAGGCTGCCCAGAAGGTTCAGACGGAAACCGTTTACGATAATCCTGTAGCATCATTTGTAGATCAGAGATTAGCGAGGAGGGCATGGCCACCATGCCCTGTCCCAAACCAGGAGTGCGTCGCTCTTCCGGAACATATGGACGCACCTGAGGGCCACCAGCATGTTCGTAATACTCCTCCGTGTCCGTCTCCTGCATCTTTACATTCAAGTCAGAGGGACTATAGGCAGGCCCATAATTGTCATCATCCTCAATCTCATCCTCCTCAGATTCGTCATGCAGCAGCATTGTTGGCGGATGTGAAGAAACTCGTCGCGGAGACGTCATCTCCGGCGTTATTTTCATCTTCTGAGGTGGAAAATGCATTTTTTGACCAGTCGACGGTTTCGTCGACGGAGCCGTCGTCGCAGCAGTCGTCAACGGAGCTGCCAAAGGAATCGTCGACGGTACCATTGCCTTCGCTGACACAATCCTCGTCGCCGACAAAACAATCGTCGACAGCTTCGTAGACGAACTCGTCGTCATCAACATTATCGTCGACGTTGAAGTTGTTGTCGTCGTCGACGTAGTTTTCGTCGTCGTCAATGCCGTCGACAGCACTTTGCTCGTCGTCGTCGACAAGGAAGACGTCATCGTCGACCAGCTCGGGACCTTGAATGTCGACGAAGTCGTCGTCCTGGAGATCGCTACCGCCGACGAGCCCGTCGACGGAGCCAAAGAAACGGGAACTTTAACAGAAGCAACTGTTGTCGACGTACCTGGTGTTTTTGTCGTCGACGGACACTGTTTTTTCTCCGGCACAGATCCTAAAGTGACAGAAGAGTGTTTGTCACTGGATGTGCTCTTTTTGGACGGAGGAGAAGGGAGAGCAACCTCCTTTTTGTCCTTTAAGGCTGTAATCCCTCCAGCAGCCTGTCCCTGCCTCTCCTTTTCACTTCCGTGAGGAGATTGAAGGGGTCCAGCCCTCTCAGACCTGTCAGAGATCTTATGAGGGGCTTGAAGAGTGGGCTCAGATGTAGAAGCACCAGGGGGAGACCTACCCTTCTTCCTTGATCTGTGAGATGAATTAAAAGATGCGGAATCCTCCTCATACGAAGAGAGCACCTCTTTGCGAGTCTTCATCTTCTGAAGCCAGGTCAACAGCCGGCCTTCTCTGTCCCGAAGAGTCTTGTTCGAGAAGGTTCTACAGATCTTGCACTCTGTGGCCTTGGGGTCCGGATATAAGCAATAAATACAATTTTCATGCTTATCTTCCACAAAAAGTCATTTTTTCCCACAAGAGGCACAGGGCCTGAATAAGGCCTTCTTCTCCTTGTCAGACATGTCGAATTTCAGCAGAAAAACTTGAAGAAATAACCAGAAAGTAGTGAAAAAATGAGCAGAGCTCAGTGGAGACTCCCTAGCACAACGTGCGGTAGAAAAATCTGAGGCTCTGAGCTCTCTCAGAAAGGTTCTAGAGGGTAAGACTGCTCTGATTGGTCCTGGCAAAAGTTTGGTCTCTTTTTTTTACAAAAAGAGGGTGATAGGATACAAAATGAGATGAGGCCTAGGCCTAGGTTTCTCTTTTGTTTCTATGGTTTTTATACTACCGAGGCTCCCATTCCGACAACGGGGAATGATACAAAGCATGGGAATCTATGAAAGTTCCAATACTGGGGCAACAGCGTTAAAGTCACCTCCGATGACTGTCAGGCTCTGGGGAAGGGTGAAGTCTAAGAGCGTGAGTCGCCAGAGGGCAGCGGGCATTGTGGCGTGGGAATGTAAAGAGATACGTGATTAAGAGGAAATCCCTGGATCCTGCCGACCAGGGCCACATAGCGGCCTTGCGCATCATTCTCAACCTGTGACAAAGTAAAGGGGAGACCCTTACGGAGCAGTATGGTCATCCCCCCGGGAACCCCGTGTAAAACATGAGTGCCAGACCCTATCAAACCCATAACGGGCAAGAAAAGTGCACTGATTGCCTAAAAGGTGCGTTTCTTGTAGAAAGAGGATGTCGGGTGCGTGGTGCAGGGCGCTGCGGAGGACTGCAGTTCGCTTTATGCATTCTAGCATGCCGTTGCCTTTCCACGACACAATGTGGAGGGGTCTATGTAAGGTGGACATCATTCGGGCGGGTATTGTGTGTGGGATACTAATGCAGGTATACCTGGGTCCCAGGGGAGGCAGCCTCTCCTAGCCGGGGCATTGGGTTGCATTTCGTGTAGTCTGCTAATCGTCATGTCATCAGGGTGACGCGTGTACATTGATTGATGTCAATTAAAATAAAAAACAGCGGCCCATAGGCGGCCAAAAACAATAAACCATCGGGAGACAACGGTCTGCCCACCCTCGCTCGTCCCCCAACAGCCCCCATCCGGCAGATCATTTTAAAACATATTTATCTGTTCCTTTTTCTTCAACAGAGATACGAAAAACATAAATCAAATAAAACACCGGTAGTGTGTGATGATAAACTGAGCTGTAAAATATTAATCATTTTATTTTGCCCGAAGGGAGAGAACACCCAGTCTCATAGTTCACTCGCTTAAATATGGTATAGTGAGAAAGTTATGAATCTTGAAACAAAGAGTCATGCGCTGTGGTGTTGGTATTTGTGCTTCACTAAATGTTTTAGTGATAGTCAAATCTCCACTGAAGGCTCAAACCAGATGCCTGGCTTTAGCTCAGCTTGGGATTCGCTTGGTTCCTTGGGTTAAATTAAGCCGAGCCTTCTCTCTGCCACCCACGCATAAACCTCATGCCCCAAGAATTAAAGACAAACACTAAATTGTATTATAAAATGAGAGAGCAAAGAAGATACCCCTCTACTTGCTGAATTGCACATTCTGAAATTAGAAAACCTGGGATCCATCCAGGCATCCCTGATTTACCAAATTGTGTGATTCTAGGCAATTGTTTTATTTCACTTTGGCTCTTTTTACTTCATAATCACCACATATGAGAGCACCGTGAAATACATGGGCTCAGGATGCGTACTGTACAAAATCTCTTTTGCTTGAGTTCATGAACTAACATTTGTTCCATGTATAATAATAACCCAGGTCACATAGTTGGTGTACATGACAACTGATGGTATTGTTGTCATGGTAGGGACAGCATAAATGTTTTCTAAGTTCATGTTTGAGAACTATCACTTTTAATAAATGCAGTGATAAAATTTGATGCATTAAAATGAATGCTCGGATTATTGAGCAAGAACAGAACTCTAGGAAGTGGGTCTTCATCTCAGGTCCCCTCATTTGACAGACATCTACCCTCAATAGGCCCTTTGGTGCAGTGCTCTGAATATATGGTACCCACAAAAATTCATATCTGACCCGCTCCCTTCCTGAAAGTGTTGAAATTAGAGGCCTAAAAGCACGCTAAACTAAGTTTATCACTACCTTTCGTTTCTGCCCTCTGACAGATATGTTAAATGTATGCTCAGAGTTTAGAGTTTCCTAAGTGTAAAGTTATGGACGGTCTCAACGTTATTAAATGCAGAGAGCAGGGTATTGTGCATTACTTTCCCTTGCTTTATTTATATGGCAGCCACATTAAGTGCAGTCACATAAAGAGTGCAGTTCCCAGAGCCCAATGGGATGCATGAAAACGGAAGACTTCTCTTATGAGTCTCTTGATTACAGCTAAGCCTTCCACGCTTGCAGCCAGTCCTCTTCTCTGTCGATTCAGCATAGTGAAGAGCATCCATCACTGGAAACATCATAGTGAACCAATAGTAAACTAGACTCTGGACAATTCTTGAGCATAGGTGACAGGAGCTGGGAAAAGAAGAAAAAAAGAAACATGGCAGGGGTGGTATTATGACTACAACTCACAGCCATAGTGAGATAATACGGTCTCTTTTATAAAATTGAGTCTTTCCAACAATGAACAAACACTGGGAAGAATGTGCACCAATAGCCTGGTTTAGAGTTTGGCAGACTGGTTACAAGGTCACAGAACATGACAGATAAACCAGCTCATTATATCCTGTGGCAGTTCTACTAAGGAGAGCAGATGGGATACCTGTCACATTTGTGAAGGACTTACCTGTCCGACAAACTCTATAGCAGGCAACTCTATAGCAGGCAACGATAATTTGTAGAAAGAGAGAGAACCAGTATTACCAGAAGAGTGCCTATAGGCATGTTTAGCTCATGGGGCACTGGGAAAGGAATCTAAGTTAGGGAGAGTGAACTGACAGCAAATTAACCTTTGGATCTATTGTGGGGACACCCGGAGAAACAGTATTTCCCAAGGATTTCTTTGTCTTATGCTGCCTGACACCTAGACCCTCACCTGGATCTTCCCCTCAAGGCAAGTAGCCTCCAGGTGTTGTGTTTTCTGAGGTTATGCTCCCTTTAAGAAAAGGATCAAAGTGGTAACACCCACTCAGCAAGCGCCCATGTGAGGCATCAGGAATAGGTTACAGTGTACACCAATACCCCACCCGGTACGGATGGAAGCAGACCCAGAGAGGAACATGCACCTACTTCTGCAACTCCTCCATCTGTATCTCGTAAGCATCTACCCGTGCACCTAATCTGTTTATACTTCATAAACACCTACCTGTGCACCTTCCCTGTTTGTATCTCATAATCACCGATCTATGCACCTCCTCTGTACCTCATAAGCACCTACATTTGCATCTCCTCTGTTTGCACCTCATAAGGACCAGCCTTTGCACTTCCTTTGTTTGTACCTATCAGGAAAGCTTCTGTAATCAAGCTTGCGATACCCACACTGCCAACCATGGACACTGACTGTCAGTTCATTCATTACCTGATTTCTGCTGTGTGCATACAGTAAGCCACTCCACTGCTTTGGTAACAATGCATCCTGAGTTACCTTTGTAATATACTTCCTGAAGATTTTGTTTTGTTATGCACTTCCTAAAGAGCTATCTTTGTTCTATTCTTCCTAAAACATAAGTATCAGCAGCAAATTCCTTTTTCCACAATCTGTTCTGGTTTCAATGAAATCTTGTCCATGTACATCCTAAATCTTTACCTCTTGCATGCGGGTACCCTGTGAGTACCCTTGCTCTACTAAGTTACCGTGTGGAAGCTGGTAAATCACCTCCTTTTCAGAGGTAAATAACATGTGACTTGGTCAACAGAACTGTTAATTAAATATCTGTGTACAGGGATATTTCACTATCCCTTGTACCCAATATGGTAAAGAAAACATTTCTTTTACAACCAGTAAAACATTGAGTATTCACGTTCTATTACATTTGCATTTAATAATTTGACATCTCTTTACATCCAACAGAAAGTTGGACTTGGCCTTTTCCCCAAAAATTTTTCGCTTTTGACCCCCTTATTTGAAATGTCTCCCCCATTGGATTAAACCTGTATAGGCCATGAGTGGTGTGAGACACCTTGTTAAAAATGTAATGTCATGTAATGGTGTGAGCACTTGTAAATTTCCCCATTTTAAAAACGCACCTGACTAAAATGTACTGTGTTTAAAATGGATGCCATGGCCATGGGTTTTGCCACTGTACTGCCATAGGTCAGCAGTCTAGCTATTATTACCCAGCTACCCCTAGCATTTGGAGGGAAAGCCTGGCACCCAGGGTGCTCACCCCCTCCCCTTGAGCCAGTTTAGGCTAGTTTGCCAACATTCTAGAAGGTTCTGGCACTGCCAGGGAGGAGGGTATAAATAAGGGGGATGTGCCACCAGAGAGTCAGTCAGAGCTGGGACAGGGAGGTGAGGGGACCTGCTGCAAGGAGTCACCGCCACATGGGCCTGTGAGCTGGGCCCTGCATCCATTCTATCCCCCCTCCACTGTCCCCCAGGGCCCTTGACAATAGGGGAGCCCCCCCCTAGGTCCCTGATGCTGTGGGACCTTGAACTACGCCAGCACTGAGGGAAAGAGGTGCCCAGAAGAGGGAGGAGGAATGCTGAGGGCTTGAACCCCCCAGGAGGTGAGGAGTGTGCCCCTGGGGCTGGCTGTGGAGCTGTTAGCCCCCCCCCTCCGTGAGGTGCGCCTGTCAGACGCTGTTTGGGGAGGTTGGTACCCCCAGGAAGCTGTGGCCCTTTTGGAAGTGCTGCTGCTACATTGCCCTTAAGCGCTGGACTGGGAGGAGCTGCGTGTCCCTAGAAGCCCTGGACTGCTTACCCAGCGTTGTGGGAAGAAAAGCGCTGTGTTCTGAGGGCCTGCTGTGCTCCCCTAGGAAGCGCTATAATTAGGAAGCGCTGTTCTGCCCCAGAACTGCTGTGTGGGCGCAAGGAGCAAATGACTGAATAGCGCTGAGGAAGCCTAACCCTCGTTGTGGCGCGCGTCCCGCGTGAGGAGTAACTGACCAGAAGGGAGCCTACCCCTTATTGCTGTCCCGCGCAGTTGCGCCGGCCCCGTGAAGAAAATAATTAAATAAAGGGAGCCTACCCCTAATTGTTGCCGTCGTCAGCGCCGCGGCCCGGCGCCGCCAAGGAGACCCCCGCCGTGCTCGGCATCGTCGCGGCGGCCCCCGGTGCCAGGAGAGGGCCGCTGAAGTGAGGGAAGGGCCGCGCTAGGCCCTGAGGCCGCCGTCTACCTCATCACGTGACGGGGGCCTGACCGCGTCATCGGCCCGCCCCCGCCACCGCCGCGAACGGATTGGCCTGCGCGGCCGTGGCCCTGAAGGCCGCGCAGGGATTGGCTGCTGGCCGGCAGCCCGGAAAGAGGAGCGTCCGGAAGCCCTGGGTCCCCGTGAGGAAAGGGGGGACCCAGGTGAAGCACCGTTGCGGGGCCCCCGTGCCAAGGAGGGAGCCCCGAGAGGAGCGACCGGAGCGGGAGGCCACCCCGCCGGTCTGTGGTCCCACGCGAGGGGCCAGTGAGGTAAGCGGGGCCGGGGCACACTGTCGGTGCCAGCCCCGCCTCCCGACCTGAGGCGGCCGGAGGAGCAGAGAGACTGCGGGGCTCCCGTGAGGAGGAGGGAGCCCCGATTGGGCTGCCCAGAGGCGTGTTGGAACCCCCGGGCCCCCGTGAGCAAGAGGGGCCCAGGTACTTCCGCAAGAAAGGAGTGCCCCGAGTGTTGTGGCCCGAGGCTTGAAAGGAGGGAGGGCCTCGAGGCACATTGCCGGTGCCTGTCCCTCCTCCTCGAAGCTGAAGAGAGCCCCTGTTTGGGGCCTGAAGCCTCGCGGAGGCTACCTTTAAGTCCCAGGCCCCCGTGAGGAAAGGGGGGCCCGGCTATAGTCGTGAGAGAGGAGGGGGCATCGAGGCACATTGTCGGTGCCTGCCCTTCCTCAGTGAAGCCCTGCGCCTGCTGAGGTCCCTAGGCGAAAGAGTCCAGGAGCAGCTGGTGAGTGGGGCCACAGCTGGA
The DNA here is from genome assembly GCF_964261635.1 of Lissotriton helveticus. Lineage (NCBI taxonomy): Eukaryota > Metazoa > Chordata > Amphibia > Caudata > Salamandridae > Lissotriton > Lissotriton helveticus. The sequence continues at coordinate 2,034,513,251 of NC_136065.1, read as the reverse complement.
CTGTGTAGGGGTGGTGGGAAAGGCAACGGGGCACAGGGTCGGTGCTCGCCCCCCCCTCTTCCCTTGGACACCGGGACTGGCCATGTTGGCCCTGAAGGTACACAGGAGACCCCTAGACTGGGCAACCTCCCCACAGTGAGAAGTGGAGGCCGGGGTTGTTTCTATAAGTAGGATTAATCCCTAGGGACTGCGAGCTTTGTTAACGCAAGTTACCCTGTGTGTTTGCCAAACTGCATGTTTAGGTCCCAGGAGTGGTTGCCCTATGCTTAGTTCTGGGCCCCATGGGTTATTGTTCCCCTAAGGTGCCCCGGGAAGAGTTGATGCCAATACACCCTGATGTTTGATACCCCTAGTTTGATGGTAGAGGGAGCCTAACTGTTTCCTTACAGGTGTTCCTGGTCTATGAGGAGGGCCCCTACCTGATATTACTGCTGGGTGAGGTATGTTCTGCCTAATATTGGTCAATAGGTTGGCCTGACGTGTTATTCCAGGCCCTTGGTTATGTCCCAGGTTAATGGGCCAGCTGTGCTGATTTATTACAGGTGCTTCTATTTATGATTTTCTATGATGCCCTGATGTTTTTTTTTACAGGGGTTGGGTTGGCGTTATTGTGCATGAAGTATATCTATGCTAATGTGGTATTTTGCAATTACAGCCCTCCCCTAAGGATGAGAGTCTGAGTTGGCCCCACCAGATTGGCCCCAGATCTAATGTCATTTTGATCCCATCCTTTTTCCTTTCAGCATGGACTTATAGACTCAGCCCTTACTTCCCATGTAAATAATCCCCCCATTATACAATTGGCTCTGGCGCCAATTGGCGCCCTGTTGTGACACTACTGTTGTGCATTTTATTTTGCCTTGCAGGTTGGAAACACTACTAAACTACTTAGCTTTTTCCAACTCAAACTGGTGTCCTGCTTCTTTTGTGGTGTGCCTGGTGCGTCGTGTGTGGGTACTGCTTGAGTGCTTCACATGTCCTCGAAGTTTGGCCTGCCCGCTTGGTTCCATGCTACCCCCTTTGAGATTTGGGTAACCCCCATTTCTTACATTGGTGGCGAGCGGTGGGATAGGACTTGTGTTTGCGCAGTACCACAGCGGCCACAGGTTACACCACAAGTAGAGCTTTGAGAGAATTCAGAGCCTTGTTGTGGGGATTATTGTTGGCTGAATATTGATTTTCATATTATTACTTCCTCCTGAAAAGTGTTGTTGTGGAATTGTGTCCCCTTGTTCCACTGGGAGGGTGTGTCCCGGGTGTACCTCGCCACGATGGGGTTGGTTTTGGACGAAGTGGAACTGATGGAGTACACCGAGCAGGAAGTCATAGATTTCCTCAAGGAGAGAGGGATACCCCCAGTAGGAAACATTAGGAGAAAGTTGTTTCTCTATGAGGCCCTCAAGAGGGGAGAGCCCTTAGAGATTGGTGGGGACTTGTCTGACTACCCTCCCGAGTTTTTGAAGGGTCAGTGGGTTAGAGGCCAGAGAGAGGGCTCCCCATCCAGAACCCTGGGAAGTAGTTACCCCGATGAAGAGGAGGAAGAGTTTAACAGGGCAGAGACGCCAGTAGCTGATGAGGACACCGTAGATAGGGAGTCTCGCACTGGGTCCAGTCCCGGGGGCACTGCCCCATCCCTTTCCCTGTCCCCAGAAGAGTGGGTAGATAGGAGGGAAGAAAGGGAGCATCAGCTGGCGCTGGCGAAGCTCAGGTTTGAGCAGGCCACAGAGTTAGCGCAGCTGAGGATTCAGGAGCAGAGGCTAGAGACAGAAATGGTCCTAGCCCAGGAGAGGACGGCGGAGGCGGAGAGGGCTTTCGCCAGAGAGAGATCAGCTCAGGTGGGTAGGTTGTCCCCTGAGAGTGGGTTGTGTAGTCTGGATTCACCAGTGAGGGTGGGATCCAGTGGTGGCAGCGAGTGTAGGTCCAGTGCAAGGTGTCCCACTCCCGAAGCCCAGGAGACGGTGCCTGATTCCCAGGAAGAGGGGGACGGGTTAGTGTTTAGGGGCAGGGGAAAGCTGTCCCACCAGTCCTGGGGAGAGTTTGAGGAGGAGTGTTGGACTGCATTGGAGGATTGGGTGGTGAGGAGAGCAGTAGAGGATTGGGAAGGGCTGTGCCATGCCGTTATTCGGGAGCACATGCTGAGGAGTTGTGTCCCAAGTCTGCGTCACCATCTGTTGCAGTGTAGGTTCTCAGACCCCAGGGAACTTGCACGGGAGGCAGACCTCTGGGTAAGTGCCAGAGCGTCTGGCAAGACATTGGGGAGTGATCCAGAAAGGAGAGGTGCAGGGATCTTCTGACCCAGCGTGGCGGGAGAGGTGAGAAGCCCAGTTAGGTCCCAGGATAGTGGGCGGGTTGTAGGGCCTCACATCCCATCTACAGGAGGGAGTGAGACGGGGAGGTGTCCCGAGATGCCCCAACTGCAGTCACAGGGCCTGGAGAGTTCTTTTAGGGAACCCCAGGTTGGGAGTCTAGGCTGTCCCGATGTGCCTTCTCGTGAAGGGGATCCCCTAGTGTCAGGAGAACCCGGAGCATCAGTAACCAGAGCTCCAGTGGTTCGAGGGTCTGACCAGTCACGGGGTTTAGATCCTGGACTGGGCTTCCAGGTTCAGGGGTTGCCTGTCCTGGAGGGTGGGGTACCTGTAACCCAGGTCCACACCAAGTTGACTCCCAGGGGTACTTCTCCCAGTGGGAGGGTGCGGAACTCTGGGAGGGGGTGCAGAGGGAGCAAGGTCTCTCCTCTGTCACCGGCTCAGCCAAAGGGCGCAGATCCCGGGTTGGGTGGCCAGGTTGAGGGTTTTCCGGACCTGGCGGGTGGGACATCTGTGTTCAGAGTCCCCCCAAAGTTGACTCTTAGGGGTACTACTCCAGTTAGGAGGGTGCGGAACTCTGGGAGGGGGTGCAGGGAGAGGGAGGACTCGCCCCTGTCACTGGTGCAACCTGAGGGTTTCGACTCCAGGTTGGGGAGAGAGTGGTTGTGTGAGGGTGTCCCCAGGAGAAGGAGATGGAGGAACCCTAGGAGGAGAAGTAGGGGGAGGAAAGCCTCGCCACTGAGAGCTGGTCAGCCTGGGGGTGTAGACCCCAGGTGGGTGGACCAGTGGCAATTTGGAAGGAAAAGAGTGGTCCAAGAGCATTACAAGCCTGAGGCTAGAGCCTCCCACTCTAGGAAGGAACAAGGGCCAGAGATTTCTGGATGGCCTAGAGGCCAGTCCTGGCCACATCCCACTAGGGAACACCAGTGGGGTGGTTTTGTTGGTGAAGGGAGGGTTGCGAGAGAGAACCATTGGGTTCCAGAGTGGAAAAGAGACTGCAGGTGCTCCTGTAGTAGCCGGCCTGCGTCCACCTTTTTCCGCCCCAAGCAGGGAAGCCCATCAAGGTATTGATCTGTCTACCCTGGCTTTTGGCTGGGGGGGAGCTGTGTTGGACTTGGCCTTTTCCCCCCAAAATTTTCGCTTTTGACCCCCTTATTTGAAATGTCTCCCCCATGGGATTAAACCTGTATAGGCCATGAGTGGTGTGAGACACCTTGTTAAAAATGTAATGTCATGTAATGGTGTGAGCACTTGTAAATTTCCCCATTTTAAAAACGCACCTGACTAAAATGTACTGTGTTTAAAATGGATGCCATGGCCATGGGTTTTGCCACTGTACTGCCATAGGTCAGCAGTCTAGCTATTATTACCCAGCTACCCCGAGCATTTGGAGGGAAAGCCTGGCACCCAGGGTGCTCACCCCCTCCCCTTGAGCCAGTTTAGGCTAGTTTGCCAACATTCTAGAAGGTTCTGGCACTGCCAGGGAGGAGGGTATAAATAAGGGGGATGTGCCACCAGAGAGTCAGTCAGAGCTGGGACAGGGAGGTGAGGGGACCTGCTGCAAGGAGTCACCGCCACATGGGCCTGTGAGCTGGGCCCTGCATCCATTCTATCCCCCCTCCACTGTCCCCCAGGGCCCTTGACAATAGGGGAGCCCCCCCCTAGGTCCCTGATGCTGTGGGACCTTGAACTACGCCAGCATTGAGGGAAAAAGGTGCCCAGAAGAGGAGGAATGCTGAGGGCTTGAACCCCCCAGGAGGTGAGGAGTGTGCCCCTGGGGCTGGCTGTGGAGCTGTTAGCCCCCCCCCTCCGTGAGGTGCGCCTGTCAGACGCTGTTTGGGGAGGTTGGTGCCCCCAGGAAGCTGTGGCCCTTTTGGAAGTGCTGCTGCTACATTGCCCTTAAGCGCTGGACTGGGAGGAGCTGCGTGTCCCTAGAAGCCCTGGACTGCCTACCCAGCGTTGTGGGAAGAAAAGCGCTGTGTTCTGAGGGCCTTCTGTGCTCCCCCTAGGAAGCGCTGTTCTGCCCCAGAACTGCTGTGTGGGCGCAAGGAGCAAATTACTGAATAGCGCTGAGGAAGCCTAACCCTCGTTGTGGCGCGCATCCCGCGTGAGGAGTAACTGACCAGAAGGGAGCCTACCCCTTATTGCTGTCCCGCGCAGTTGCGCCGGCCCCGTGAAGAAAATAATTAAATAAAGGGAGCCTACCCCTAATTGTTGCCGTCATCAGCGCCGCGGCCCGGCGCCGCCAAGGAGACCCCCGCCGTGCTCGGCATCGTCGCGGCGGCCCCCGGTGCCAGGAGAGGGCCGCCGAAGTGAGGGAAGGGCCGCGCTAGGCCCTGAGGCCGCCGTCTACCTCATCACGTGACGGGGGCCTGACCGCGTCATCGGCCCGCCCCCGCCACCGCCGCGAACGGATTGGCCTGCGCGGCCGTGCCCCTGAAGGCCGCGCAGGGATTGGCTGCGGCCGGCAGCCCGGAAAGAGGAGCGTCCGGAAGCCCTGGGTCCCCGTGAGGAAAGGGGGGACCCAGGTGAAGCACCGTTGCGGGGCCCCCGTGCCAAGGAGGGAGCCCCGAGAGGAGCGACCGGAGCGGGAGGCCACCCCGCCGGTCTGTGGTCCCACGCGAGGGGCAAGTGAGGTAAGCGGTGCCGGGGCACACTGTCGGTGCCAGCCCCGCCTCCCGACCTGAGGCGGCCGGAGGAGCAGAGAGACTGCGGGGCTCCCGTGAGGAGGAGGGAGCCCCGATTGGGCCGCCCAGAGGCGTGTTGGAACCCCCGGGCCCCCGTGAGCAAGAGGGGCCCAGGTACTTACGCAAGAAAGGAGTGCCCCGAGTGTTGTGGCCCGAGGCTTGAAAGGAGGGAGGGCCTCGAGGCACATTGCCGGTGCCTGTCCCTCCTCCTCGAAGCTGAAGAGAGCCCCTGTTTGGGGCCTGAAGCCTCGCGGAGGCTACCTTTAAGTCCCAGGCCCCCGTGAGGAAAGGGGGGCCCGGCTATAGTCGTGAGAGAGGAGGGGGCATTGAGGCACATTGTCGTGCCTGCCCTTCCTCAGTGAAGCCCTGCGCCTGCTGAGGTCCCTAGGCGAAAGAGTCCAGGAGCAGCTGGTGAGTGGGGCCACAGCTGGACTGTGTAGGGGTGGTGGGAAAGGCAACGGGGCACAGGGTCGGTGCTCGCCCCCCCTCTTCCTTTGGACACCGGGACTGGCCATGTTGGCCCTGAAGGTACACAGGAGACCCCTAGACTGGGCAACCTCCCCACAGTGAGAAGTGGAGGCCGGGGTTGTTTCTATAAGTAGGATTAATCCCTAGGGACTGCGAGCTTTGTTAACGCAAGTTACCCTGTGTGTTTGCCAAACTGCATGTTTAGGTCCCAGGAGTGGTTGCCCTATGCTTAGTTCTGGGCCCCATGGGTTATTGTTCCCCTAAGGTGCCCCGGGAAGAGTTGATGCCAATACACCCTGATGTTTGATACCCCTAGCTTGATGGTAGAGGGAGCCTAACTGTTTCCTTACAGGTGTTCCTGGTCTATGAGGAGGGCCCCTACCTGATATTACTGCTGGGTGAGGTATGTTCTGCCTAATATTGGTCAATAGGTTCACAATGGTAACAGTTGATATGAGCGCTCAGCACAGTAAAGGTACAGGTAAAGTTTAGAATCAAAGTAAATGTGGTGCTCAAAAGGATGAAGAGGCTGGTTACCACAACCCCAAAGATAACCACAAGGGTACAGACTGTAAATTGTCCATCCGAGCACTCGAGTGCTCGGATGGACAATTTTTGGTCAATAGGTTGGCCTGACGTGTTATTCCAGGCCCTTGGTTATGTCCCAGGTTAATGGGCCAGCTGTGCTGATTTATTACAGGTGCTCCTATTTATGATTTACTATGATGCCCTGATGTTTTCTTTTACAGGGGTTGGGTTGGCGTTATTGTGCATGAAGTATATCTATGCTAATGTGGTATTTTGCAATTACAGCCCTCCCCTAAGGATGAGAGTCTGAGTTGGCCCCACCAGATTGGCCCCAGATCTAATGTCATTTTGATCCCATCCTTTTTCCTTTCAGCATGGACTTATAGACTCAGCCCTTACTTCCCATGTAAATAATCCCCCCATTATACAATTGGCTCTGGCGCCAATTGGCGCCCTGTTGTGACACTACTGTTGTGCATTTTATTTTGCCTTGAAGGTTGGAAACACTACTAAACTACTTAGCTTTTTCCAACTCAAACTGGTGTCCTGTTTCTTTTGTGGTGTGCCTGGTGCGTCGTGTGTGGGTACTGCGTGAGTGCTTCACATGTCCTTGAAGTTTGGCCTGCCCGCTTGGTTCTATGCTACCCCCTTTGAGATTTGGGTAACCCCCATTTCTTACACCCTTGTACCCAATATGGTAAAGAAAAAATTTCTTTTACAACCAGTAAAACATTGAGTATTCACGTTCTATTACATTTGCATTTAATAATTTGACATCTCTTTACATCCAACAGAAAATTTGCCTTGGATGCATGAAGTGATTATGGATATCGAAGATACTACTTTAAATCTCCAAAAACAATGAAAATCTAAACTCTAGTATTTGGGAAAACATTAGCGTCGTCGGGGACAGACAGACCTGAATATAAATTGACAGACCCTGGAAGAAGCAGTCAAGAGCAATTCCGAGAATGTAAGAGTCTGAACTGTGCACTTCCACTCCAAAAGAAAAAGAAATAACCTTTGGAAAATTAAGGCAACAAAATCAACAATCCGCCTCATGTGTAACAAGTGTCCAATGCCGGCTTTGATCATGGGATCGGTATAATGTGTTTACAGCAGGGCTCTGCTTTCTAACCGGATAAGCACTATCCAGTGCTCTAGATGTATAGTAAACTCTTTCAGGCAAAATCACAGGAACCAGAGAAAAGAGCAACACAGTGGAGCCATACAACTGAAGAGTAAAGCAAAGAGGAGTTCTGCTATCTATAAAGCAAACTTATATCCCAATGTGCACCAACCAGAAGGAAGATGAATCTTTACCTGTAACTGTGAAAAATGATTATCCAGTCTAAAGACACTATCCTTACACACATTATGAGTGTGACATGTATTTGGTGAACATTGTACTTAATTGTTAAATCTGAAAGCAAAACTGCAAAATACCGCACACATACAGGTTATGTGGGAAAAATATAAGTGCTTTATCAGCCATGTTTGCCCTTCAGGAGGCACAATCATTGGTTGTAGACAAACATATTCCCAACTCAGACACCCTAACCAAGAGAGAAGTATCGGACACATGCAGTGAGAGCTTTAGTTTGCCATCAGACCTAAAGCACCCTCACCAAATGCACACAGGAGAAAAATAATTTAATACTACTGAATGTGCTAAAAGCTTTAGTTGTTCATTTAACCTACAATGTCATCAACAAGCCCACAAAGGGGAACAATCACACCCTTGCAACGAATCTGTGAGCAGTTTTGGTTACTCTTCCGCATTTAGTAATCATCAGCGAGCACAGACAGGGGAAAAAGCATTCAAGTGCAGTGAATGTGAGAAGAGCTTTAGTCGCTTTTCAGTGCTAAAAAGACATCAACGAATACACACGGGGGAAAAACCTTACCATTGCAATGAATGTGTGAAGAGCTTTTGTCAGTCATCAGATCTCCAAAAACATCAGCGAACACACATAGGTGAAACCCCATACCATTGCAATGAATGTGCAAAGAGCTTAAGATGTTTATCACACCTCAAAATACATCATCGAACATATACAGGAGAAAAACCCTACCATTGCAATGAATGTGTGAAGAGCTTTAGTCGTGTATCACAACTCCAAAGACATTATCGAATACACACAGGAGAAAAAACATACCATTGCAATGCTTGTGTGAAGAGCTTTAGTTGTTTATCACACCTCCAAATACATCGGCGAACACACAATGGGGAAAAACCATACAATTGTATTGAGTGTGGAAAGAGCTTTAGTCGGTTATCACAACTACAATACCATCAGCGAATAGACACTAGTGAAAAGCCTTATAATTGCAGTGAATGTGTGAAGAGATTTCGTCTGTTATCAACTCTACACAAACATCAGCGGACACACACTAGGGAAAAGCCATATCACTGCAGTGAATGTACAAAGAGCTATCGTCAGTCATCAAACCTCAAAAATCATCAGCGAACACACACCGGGGAAAAACCATTCCATTGCACTCAATGTGTGAAGAGCTTTAGCCAGTTATCACATCTCCGTGTTCATCAGCAAAAACACACAGGGGAAAAGCCATTCAAGTGCAGTGAGTGTGTGAAGAACTTTAGTCGGTTATCATACCTACTCCAACATGAGCGAACACACACAGAGGAAAAGCCATTCAAGTGCAGTGAATGTGGGAGGAGGTTTAGTCAATCATATTACCTACACAAACATCAGCAAACACACACAGGCGGTACACCCTACCATAGTAATGAGTGTGTAAAGTGCTTTAGTCAGTCATCAGACCTACAATGCCATCTGCGAACACACACTGGTGAAAAACCTTACCATTGCAGTGAATGTGTGAAGAGTTTTTGTCTGTCATCATCTCTCAAAAGACATCAGCGGATACACACTGGGGAAAAACCTTACCATTGCAATGAATGGGGAAGTAGTTTTTGTGGCTATTCAGCATTAATGATTCATCAGCGAACTCACACAGGGGAAAAACCATTCAAGTGCAATGAATGTGTGAAGAGCTTTAGTCAATTATCAAACCTCGTTTGCCATCAACGAACTCACACTGGTGAAAAACCTTACCATTGCAGTGAATGTGGGAAAAGCTTTTGTCAAATATCAGCTCTCCAAAGACATCAGCGAACACACACTGGGGAAAAACCTTACCATTGCACTAAATGTGGGAGTAGTTTTTCTAGCTCGTCGGAATTAAGGGCTCATCAGCAAACTCACACAGGGGGAAAACCATTCAAGTGCAGTGAATGTTTGAAGAGCTATAGTCGGATATCAATTCTACACAGCCATATGCAAAAACACACCTTTTTAAACACACTTGGAAAAAATCCTAGAGATGCAGCGAATATGGCAAGAACTTCAGTACATCAGCAATAATACTAACGCATCTGTGGACACACAAGTAGCAAACACTTGCAGTTATTATGAGTTGAACGAATTACATAAAATTCTAACTTTATAATATTATGCAACATACAAATACCAGATAACAAAAAGTAGATGATAAAAGACCCAACTGGTAAGAAAGAAGAAAAACGTAGGGTCAGATCATGATGTCATATGGACCGCCACAGGCAGGCCATTGGTGGCAGTCTGCCCGACATCCAGGGCCGCAGCCCAGCTGCCAGATAATGATACTGACGGTCACAGCACTGTGGGCAGGGGGAATGACCGCCGCCTACGACAGGACTGGCGATCCCATCGGGGTGGCAGTTGGACAGGTAATCCCTGAATACCAGCGATGCCTGCGCAGACTGCCATCCGGATTACGGTGTCCCTTTCCCTCTGCCTTTTCATGTTGGTCCGACCGCCATAAAAAGTCAGACAGAAGTAAGTTTGAGGACCCCCCCGCTGAGGGGCCCTGAGGGAGCACCACATGGCGCACAGTACAGGGATGTTTCAAAACATGCCTTTTTGCATTAAGGCTTGTGCTGCGGCTATTTTCTGGGCCGCAACATAAGCAGCAAAGCAAAATGGCATGTTTCTGACCACCTACATAATGCAGAGGTCGGGACCACTGCCTACTTGTCAGGCGGTCCGATCCCGAAACGATGATCGGACACTCACCGACTGCCATCGTAATTAGCCCCATAGATATTTGTAGAATTATAAAAATGCCTACTCTCAGCGATTCTTCATTTCTCTACAGGTAGGAAAAACATTAAGTACCAGGAAACATTGGGAGACTAGCATATTGTGGAATAAAAGAAAAGAAACATTGTTGGTTATAAAGAACATCAAAGCAAACCTAATTATACTACTGGTAAAAGCAACACTATGAACAATGTTTGGACTAACAAGGGTATTTTTAGCTAGATTAAGGGATTATTGATAAAATCCATAAACCCAAAACACATGAACTCCCATGGAATGCTTAACCTAAGAGACAAAAGCAAGCAGTGACAGTATGCAAGTCATCCAGTCAGAAGGATGGTAAAGAGGCTATACTCCAGGTCACTGGAATTTAGCGACTCTGCGGCCACCTCGATTTTTGCATTATTATGGCTTTTTCGCATTTGCCACACAATCCATCATCTGCTGCATAATCTGCAGATTAATTTTGTATGTAGGTCAATCAGATCAAATGTTAAAAAAAATATGGTGACTCCGGTCTCTGCACACCTGAAGTCTTACATAATAATGAAGTAATACTATCACATAATGTGCCCCATTATGCTGCATAATTTCAACCCTGCCGCACATTTTCGTCCTCCTCTGCTGTATGATTGCAGTGGCTGTACTCCAGGGTAGTGACAAGCACAAGAAGAGCCAACACTGGCCGATTCACAACAGCCAAAATAGGCAAGCCACTAACAACATTTCTCAAAAAATATCCTAGGATAAAAGCTAGATATGAGCATAGTTGTTGTTCTCTGCACTAAATAATACAAACAGCCACTTACATGCAATTACTCATTTGTCTCTTTAACGAGAGTACAGTTACCACCAAATTTGTTGATACTCATTTTACCAAACACAGATGGAAGAAATCACCTCCCCGGCACACAGATTCGCAATTGACGAGCTGACCCAAACCATTACTATATGATTAACACTGCCATGGTACACAATGTATTCAGGCCCACACACATGAGATAACAACGCTGCCCGAGAGGGTGCCCAAGCTGGACGTGTATCTAGGTTTCCCAGATGATAAAGATAAAAATTTAGTGCAAGACTGGGTAATGGTGGGTAATTACTGACCTTGACAGCAACTCGTAGAGCCTAATGTATGATACTAAGATGCTAAATAACACTGTTGAAATGTACACTGTATTACCATGTTTTTGTGATGTACCCTGCAATATTGTATTGAGACAATTGTAAGATATAAGAAATGCCAATAAAAACAAGTTTAAATAAATAGATGGAAGAAAGGCTGTGTCAGTCATGCTAAGCTTTCTCGTGTGTTCCGCTGGTTCATATATTCCATACAACTTATCTAGGAGAAGCAGAAGGCGGGCATAACACTATTATTCTATAAACAGTAAAATGACAAAACACTTTTGTGACGCAATGCAGATTTAGATGAAAGGTGTGAAAAGATGAATTCTCTGTAGACTCTATGAAGTGCTGCTTTATAATGTCATCTCTGGCAGACATTCATGGACGTGCGACATTATGAAAGCGTTTTGGTGCAATAGTAGAGGTAGGAAGTGCTAGTCAGATGCTGATAAATCCAAATTGAGCAGGCTGTGGATGCCATCAGTATATGCATAACCCTGAAAACTGGACATCCTGATCAGTAGAGAAAACGCCAGAGATCGGCTATCCAGGATGATCCAAGAGCAATGCAGTGTAACCCCAGTGATGCCTGCTGAGCCAAGACAGAATATCAAAATGACATGTACAATAGTTGGGACAGTACTAGAGAGCACATATTTAGATAAAGCATATTCACAGTTTGAAGCAACTGCCCACATTCATTAAACAGAATTGCATTCGCAAACGGTGCGAATCGCAAAAATCGGCCGTTTGCAAATGCAATTCATGTTTTTGGGATGCATCAAGTTTAAAGTGTTTTTTCGCAATTGTAGGAATCGCAAATGTATTTGGGATCTCTAAAATAATTCGCTAAAGTTGCAATTCGCATTTGTTTGCAAAAAAATGCTATGCATGAAAAATTGCAATTTGCGATTTCTTAAGAAATCGCAAATTGGAATTCTTAAAAGTAGAAGAAGTCAAACCTGGTGGTAATTTTTCAAAATTCATTCACAACAGGTGTCAATCATCAGGACTGCATATAAGGACCTCAGAGACCATTAACTTGCTTTTCACAATGGCTGCACTTTTCTTTTTGGCTCGCAGGCAGAGGTTGAGAGTAGCTGCAGGATGGAGGAGAAGGCTGATACAAGAGAGAATCTTCAGAGTGCGCATAACCTTACTAGGGCAGACTGAAGCAGAGATCTATGATAGGTATAGGCTCAATGCTCATTTAATTTTAGATTTAATACAAGAATTGGACCCAATCTTACAGAGGCAAACACGCAGGACACAAGCTATACCAACCCATGTTCAGGTATTGTGTTCACTGCACCTCCTTGCTTCTGGGTCATTTCAGGGTGTAATGGCCATTGCTGGTGGTGTCTCCCAGAGTTCTCTTTCCAGATTTTTTAATGCCTTCCTAAATGCCATGTTGCAAAGAATAAGGTATCACATAAAATGTCCAACTTCACAGCAGGATTTGGTGAAAAACAAGTTAGATTTCTATAACATCGTTCATTTCCCACATGTCATTGGCTGTGTAGATGGCACACATGTTCCCATTTGCCCACCCTCTGAAAATGAGTATATTTTCCGCAACAGGAAATGCTTCCATTCTCTCAACATTCAAGTCATTTGTAATTCTAAAACTGTTATCACAGACCTAGTTGCAATGACTCTTACATTTTTAGACACAGTGCCATCCATGCTCGACTGCTTGCAGGTCAATTTGGAGATGGATACTTGCTTGGTAAATATAATTTTTTCAGATTGTAACACACTCTTCCCTTACCAAGACACATGTCTTCCTTGCATGTTAACTGTCTTTCTCTTTTTTTGAAGGTGATAGTGCCTATGCAGTGAGGTCTTACATTTTAACTCCATACCTCAATCCAACTACCAGGAAAGAGCAGCAGTACAACCAGGCACACTTAACAACCCGCAATGTGATTGAGAGAACCTTTGGTGTGATGAAATCTCGCTTCCGCATACTACATAAGACTGGTGGGGCATTACAATATTGTCCAGAGATTTGTTGCAAAATAGTAGCTGCATGTGCAATGCTGCACAACTTAGCAACCGAGAGAGGCATAGAACTAGATGAGGAAGATGTATTACCTCAAAATGACAATCAGCCTCCACAACCCCAAGCAAGACTACATGGACCAGAGGCAGCAGAGGGAAGAAGGAGAAGGGCAGAGATCACACAACATTACTTCTGAAAGAGGTAGGAAGCACACAAGACAATTTTTGAATTGCATGAAAATTAATTATTTAAGAAAAGTCAAAATTAATGCATTTACTTCATGTAATGTGAAAGTTTCACCATAAATTTAAATTTGTTTTAGCCTGCATTTTAATAATGAAAAACATTAAACCATAAACAATTTGGGAATTTTCCTCACAAACAAGTGGCTTCACAGAAATGAGGTTATTTCTTACGTCCACGCACACCTAATGCCTTCCCTGCATTTTTACAATTGGCGATGTGCATGTTGCTGGCATCATTCTGTTTTCTATTGCTACGCCGTGTGCCAGTTAAGCAATGCTCAAGTATGCCACTCACAGTACTTCCTGCTCCACTATCCTCCAGTGGTAGCTGGTTATCAGGAGCTGCATTGCTATGTGATTTATCAATAGATTCATGAAGTGTCCCCATTCCCTTGGCAATCTCTGCAAAAATTTTCTTCAAATCTAACTGCATTGAAAGTGTTTGTTTGCAGAGCTGAACAGTACAATTAGAAAGGCGAGACATGTGCCTGTTATGACCCTGCATGCAGGTCATTAGTTGCAGGTGTCTTTTTCCACTGTTATTTTGCTGGTTTTGTATCACAGTGCACATGGTCTCTAAAGAAGTGGCAATGCGGTCTAGCTTCTCTGACGATGTTTCATGGTCTGTCTTAATTACATTTATCATTCTGTTCATACTGTTGTGCATGGCACCAATTTGTTTGCTGATATGTCCAAGTTTACCTTTCATGATTCTAATGTCTTTGCCTTGCAGGCGCTGCACCTTGAGGATTTTGTCTTCCACAAGACTACCGGTGCTGGTGCCCTCTACAACTCTGCCACTATCTGCTACATGAGCACGGCGTCTATAGAACTGCTGAAGTCTCCTTCGCCTACTCAGCCTTGTGTTAGTGACTGTTGGAGTAGGTTGAGTTTGCCTTTCTGAAACATTTTCAATGTGTTCCTCTTCAGAATCACTTTGCAGCAGTTGACGCACTCTCTGTCTTTCACCTCTTTGAGAAAGGGATGCTGATGTGGTTGGTGCATTTCCCTCATCTGTTTCTTGACCTTCGTGGGTGTTGAAATCCCTCAAATCACATTCAATTAATTCCTGAAGTGGTTCTATGGTTGACAAAATGCAAACATGATGTTATTTAAAAGTTTGCACATCCCAAAATTTTTTCTAATAAAGCTTGAGTTACATTACAATGACATGTTCCCTGTCTACTTCTGTCTCATTTTGAAATGACAATGTCTGTAAAAATGTGACGAACGTAATCCCTGAGATTTAGAGGGCATAGTTTCCCGTTTTTTCAAAAAAGCTCTTGCACAAAACCCCCATCTTGAAAGTACTCTTTACAAAAACCCTGAACCCTCTCTTGATTTCTACTGAGGATGTTATATTGAGACAGGAAGTACGCCCTCCATTACCGGGGGCAGTGTCAGCACAAGTAGCTTCTAACTGGCACACGAGGGTAAGACCGGCGTTTCTGGATGCCTGGTTGTCGTTTTCTATTACTCGTTAACAAACAGGTATTTAACAAAATCTCTCGTCCTGTATAGAATCAGTATCCTCATGCGACTCTTTGCGCCCTGAGGAAGAGAACCTCTAACTAAACTATGGTACTTGAATCTTTTCATTGTTTTGCGACGATAACTCCTTTTTTGTATGTGTGCCTTTAATTTCTACTCAGCAAGCGGGTGAGGCCGCATACGATCTGACATTATATTTTTGCCAGACACACTTTTGTAATGGCGAGAGCTCATGCCATCTAAAATATAGTACGATGTATTCCCAACTAATTACCGGGGCTTCGTCATACACCAGAATGTTGTCCGCTATTTTAGTCCGATGTCTACTTAAAGTTTAGACTTTAACTGCTTGTTCTTCTACTCCCTGTATGTATGTTTGCTCCTATGTGCGATTAGCGACGCACCCCTTACAAGTACTCTCTGATCCTATTGACTGCTTGAATAGATAGATAAACTTGGAATTCTGTCTTGATACGTGCTACATGCCAATTACTGTTTACTGTTTGAAAATGCACAGTATGTCTCTCGATGCCAATTTTTCTTTCCTAAATGCAGGAAAACCCTTTGAGAGTTCTACAAAAAAAAACTTTTCTGAATACTACACAAGTCGTGTGAGTACTTTATATATCCCCCTGTTTTGTCCTGACGAAAGCTCCATAGACCCGGCTGGGCCCAGGTGAGCTGAAACATGTCGACCACATTTTGATCATATTTATAATCTGGTAACTCGATTATAAAATATACTTACAAGTTTTAATCACTAGTGCCTACCTTTTTAGAATAAAGAATTGGTTTGGTTAGACACTGTGTTTTAAATACCCCTCGTAACTGCCCTAGTTACCTTTTGCTTAGCTGCTGTCCTAAAATCCCTGGACACTTCTACTCTTACCAGAGGTTGCCTCTGGTGAGGCAGGCATACAACACGTCCTTTGACAACCCAATGACTATGCCATAACGCAAAAGAAGGGGCGGATAAAAAGATATACCGCAACGTTACATTCTAAGCGTTTATGAGGGTTGTCAAACAATAACCAATGGTTATGGTAGATACCAGTGTCCTTTCCAATTTGATTGCCTCTGGACTAATTTAAAAAAAAAAGGACTGAACAAAACTACATCTCCCATGATGCACTGCTTTCAGGAGTCAAACTGTTAATATCTTGATTTTAAGTACGAAAATGAAATATTAAAGTACTGAAAACACATTTCAGCAAGTACAACTACTTTGACATCCCTCTTGCACTCTCATTGCTCAATTCTTAAAACCAAAAACATTAACAGTAAACTTACCTTCAGAAGGGGTAGGAAGCTCTGAAGTATCAATGTCTATCACTCCAACTACAGCCTCAGTCAACAGTGTGCCTTCCACCATGTCTTCCAGGGGGGTATTGGGTCTATCCCAGGGGGTCCCACCTCCAGGTTTTTTTGCTGTTTTAATCCTGGTTGCTAACCTCTCTTTAGCACGACTGCGCAGGTCATACCATCTTTTTTGTAAATTATTAATGTCACGATGTGCTACACCAACTGCATTAACCTTTGCTTGAATAGCAACCCATAGATTTCTTTTAACAGCTTCTGGAACCTTCAGAGATTGCTTGCCAAAAAGTTGTTCCTGTCTCTCAGTCACCTCCTCAATGAGAATTTCCAACTCTTGGTCTGAAAATTTAATTTTCCTTTTCCTGGCTGGCCCCTCTTCAACAGGATTATCATTTGCCATTTCTCCACAGATTTCGCAGACACAGACTGCAGCAGCAAGCTCCAGGGAAAGCTCCAAAAGCCAACTGCCAGACCTCCACAGCAAACAAGGGAGCAGCTGCGACTAATTACTGTACTGGCTTCCAGGCTGTTAGGTCAATGAGATTCATCATGTGTGTGTTTTCGCATTTTGCGCATTCGCAAAATGCGAATTCGCAATTAAGAATTCGCATATTTCTTGCGATTCGGTAAAAAATTCGATTTTTACCGAATCGCAAAACAAATGCGAAAAAAATGATGCATTGGTATTTGCGATTCTTTATTTGCGATTCCTTAATTATCGTAAATAAGGAATCGCAAAAAATAACGTTGATGCATGTGCCCGAAAGAGAGGTAAATAAGTTTGCCCAAAATCGTTTGAAAAGGTTAATTACCAGAACTGGTATTAGAGGTCTCTAGTTGGCAAGGTCAGCAGTTAAAGTTCTTGATTACATATTATTGTGTTACATATCAATAACATTATCCTAGTATGTTGTCTTACCTTAGTTTTGTGTAGTATGGGTGCCTTCACACAGACCTACACAACAACATCAAGGTTTATTTGGATGTCACACTGGTGGAACAGCAACTCCTTAAATTCATGAAGCTGCACCCTGTACGATGGTCAGGCCGAGCACAAGGCCTCTCTTCAGAAGAGTGAGGGATCATTAATGAAAGTCAGGAGGGCTGCAGCTGTATGACGGCCAGACAGAGCACAAGGCAAAGAAAAGCATTTACATCTATCTGAGAGTTTTGTAGAGGGTAGGTGGATAATGTACTCCAATTTTGAAATGATTGTTCAACATAGGAAATGAGATACCAGAAACTGGTCCCATTAAAATATGATCTGAACCAATCCTGATGCTACAAAATGTAAAGAACAATAACTAGATTTTACATGTTAATAAAAATGTATGTTTTTTTTTGTCTTCAGCACTTGTCAAGTTAGGGAACCCTGTGTACAAATTAATATGATTAAATAGCATTACTAGAGTAAGACTTAGACTTTGATAATTTAGTAAACCAAAACATTGGCACCGAAAATACATATCTAAAAATGAATCTATTTGCTTTTTTGAATTGGTATACCAAAGGACTTCAAAACTTTTTTTTATTTTACTGCCTCTGGTTATCTTGGAACTGGCTACTATCTGATATGTTTATAAAGATTGTAGAGATGCAGTCACTTTGCTAAGTCTACATCCGGCAGTCTGGAATGAGGTCAGTTTTGGAACTTGTAAATTAAACTGTTACACACCTGGATGAGCACAGCACATGCATGAGCCAGAGGTCTATCCATCTGGGCATTTTTGGTGTTGAAAGGTTTGCGAAACAATGACAGACCAGAATCTCAGCACGTAACTAAAAAAATACCACTTCCTAGCCACATGGCTATCAGCCTGGCATGAAATGGCGGGAGTTCACTGAGAATTGACTTGTTCCCCCCCAGACAGAGAGTACTGAAAATGTTCCACTAATTTAAATGGTTTGTTGATCGAAAGATATCTGACTGTAGCTTTGACTGCAGATGTACAAAATAAAGAGGTTCACCGAGTCCCTGTGATGCTTAGTTGCTGTGATGCCAAAGCAACAGATGATAGTAAAAAAGAGTAGCAATTTCTAAGCAGACATTTGCTGGTCTATGTTTTGGTACCCTTAAAATAAAAATGAAATTTATTTTAAAAAGCTGAGAAGCTATTAATATGTGATAACTTTCCTTTTAACATCAGATGACCTGGGCGTTCTGTACTGAGTGACTAACAGTTTGAAGCATACTGACAGAAGAGAGGAATTATTTACGTTTGTAAACTTTAGATCAAAAAGTTACTTTGTAAGCCGAACAATTCATGTCACACATAGGGTTAAACATGCTGCTGGTAAATATTTCTGCACTTTCTATTTAAATATTGGTGTAAAAAACTATGCAATCCTTTTAACTAGTCTGTTTATCTTTGAATGTGACGTGGGATGTACATTATGCTTCTGTTTCAGCAGTTCCTTGTTTCCCTACCACTGTTTTTGAATTGATTAGTAGCCACATGGGTACAGTCCAGCCTGAACTGCCAAGCCAGGTCCTCCCTGGACTGGAAACAAGCATCCTAGGACCGGTTTTGGGGTTTCGCCCCTCTTCAGCCAGGATAGCTTCATTCCAGTGACACAGTGAGCCCAGGACCCACGCCTGGGAATACCTGGCACACTTAGGGCGAGAAGGCAAAAGACACACAATTGAAGGAAGGAATGCAAAGCAAATCAAAACATTCACCCCCGGTCAAGAGATCTGGGTTAAATCCATCATTCTTTTGCTCAACATGCAACCCCAGTTTAGACCTGGCCATATGCAAATCAGTCTTGTCCCTGTGCCTCATGGGAACAGTCCTGCCCCAACTGCCAAGCCAGGTCATCCCTGGACCACAAACTAGCATCCTAAGACCGGTTTTGTGGTTTCACCCCTCTTCAGCCAGGATAGCTTGATTCCAGTACACAGTGAGCCCAGGACCCATGTCCTGAAGATATGTGGGCTGACTCATAGGCACATGACTATGAGGATATTTGGGCTGACTAATCATTACCTTACTAAGGGGATTTTTGGGCTGACTAATAGGCATACCACTATCAGGATATTTGGGCTGACTGAGGCAGATGACTGAGGATATTTGGCACATACAAGAAGATGATGGACGGAGCGCTGAAACTTTTCAGACCCTCTCCTCCAGTCACAGATCAGGGTTTATCCATCATCTCTCTTTAGCTCCTTTTGCCACACCAGTTCAAACCCAGCTATATGCAAAACAGTCTTGACCCTGTGCGACCTGGAAACAGTCCAGCCCGAACTGCCAAGTCAGGCCTTCCCTGTACCAGAAACAAGCATCCTAGGACCGCTTTTGACCCTGTGTTCAGGCAGGGCGCTCCCCACGCCGCGCAGCTTGCTGCATCTGTCTGTGCCTGTGTATTTCCCCCCGCTGCCGCCGCGAGTTTGGCCGCCCCTGGGTCCGCTCCCGTTTTTCGCTGTAGTTGACCCTCTTCTCTCGGCTACTGTGTTGCATTTGTCATTTATTTTATTTTTATTTTCATGCCCTCCTGGGCCACAGTGTTGCTTTTGTCTTTTCTTTTCTTTTTCTTTTTCTGCCCTCCTGTGTTGCTTTTGTCTTTTCCTGTCCTCCTCTCCCCGTAGATCCCTGGTTCCGCTTTCCCGACGCTGTATCCCCTGCGTCCCCTGACCCCTCGCTCACCCATTCGCCGTCCCAACCGCCTCCCAGCTCTTCTCCCCTTCTAAGTGGCAGTCGCTGTATGGCCAAAGGCACGCCTACGGCAAGCCCGTCTTTGCCCGTCCATGCCTGGACCGCGCCCAGCGCCAGACCCTCTGGCCCCTACGAGAGCCACGATGCCGCTACGACGCCAACCTCCTGAACGCAGTCAACGACGGAAGTACACCTACCTGCTTCCAAGCCGCCCCCAAGCACACCCACGGACCCTTCACCTGCCGAAACTGCAGCTTCACCAGCCAAAGAACACCTGCACATCCTGCCCCTCCCACCAGGGCAGGCCACAACCATCTCAGATGCATGCTGCTCAACACCCTCTCCATCCACAGACACACCGTCGAACTCTGGGACCTGCTCGACTCACCCTCCTCAGACGTCGCCTTCCTGACAGAGACCTGGATGAACCCCTCATCGGCACCCGACGTTGTCATAGCCATCCCGGATGGCTACAAGATCACCCGCAGGGACAGCACCAAAAGACCAGGAGGAGATATCGCCATCATCCACAGACATACCTTCAGAATCTCGACCAACATCGACGATTCCCTCAGCACCGCCGAACACCTGCACTTCCAGATCCACATCGACCCCAAACCCACCCTCAGAGGAACCCTCGTCTACAGACTCCCCGGACCCAGTTCAGCAACTCCATCACAGATGTCGTCAGCTCGCACGCCTTGGCCTCCTCGGAGACCTGAACTTCCACCTCGAGAATGCCAATGACAGCAACTCTGCCACACTGCTGCACAACCTCGGTCTCAAACAGCTCGTCACGTCACCCACCCACTCCGCCGGACACACGCTGGACCCCATTCTTTCCGCCAGCAGCCACGTCACCTACAGCCACACCACCGAACTCTTCTGGACCGATCACCGCTTCATCCACTTCTCCTTCAAGAAAAACACCGCACACGACCACCCGCAACGAATCCCTCACCTCAGCAGGAACAAGGTCACCGAAGACTAGCTAATCACCACCCTTGCCCGAGACCCACCCAACAACCGACCACACCGCCACAGCCGCCCGCCACCTCAGGTAATGGATCGACGATTGCGCCAACACTTTCACCCTGATCAAAAAACCCTCAAACAGACGCACCAACAGAAGGGACATCTGGTTCACCGCTGACCTCCAGGCATCCAAGCTGACCTGCTGAAGACTTGAGAAGAAATGGTACAACGAACAGACACCGAACAACCACACAGCCCTCAAGAACTCCAGCCGCAGGCACTACCAATTCATCCAAACCGCCAAAAGGACTTCCTTCAAGGAACGCATCGACAACAACGCACACAGCAGCAAAGAGCTCTTCAACATCGTAAAAGAACTCGCCAACCCCAACTCCAGCTCCAACGACATCCCGCTGTCACAAGACTTCTGCGACTCTCTAGCCACCTTCTTCCACTGCAAGATCATCGACATCCACGACAGCATCAACACTCAGACCCCCCGACAGCCGCCGATACCTTAGACTCACCACCCCCCAGTCAAATCGGCCTCCTGCTCTCCTAGAACCACGTCAAAAAGAAAGACACCATCAAAACCATGAGCTCCTTCCACTCCGCTCACCGTCAGACCCCTGCCCTCACCACTTCTTCAACAAAGCAAGCTCCATCACACCCCAACTCCGAAAGGTCTTCAACAGTTCATTCGAGACCGCCACCTTCCCGGAAAGCTAGAAACACGCAGAGATCAACGCCCTACTCAAGAAACCAAAAGCAGACCCAAAGGACCTCAAGAACTTCCGACCCAAATCTCTGCTCCCGTTCCCGGCGAAAGTCATTGAGAAGATAGTCAATAGACAACTGACACTCTTCTTTGAAGAGAACAACACCTTGGACTCATCCCAGTCCAGATCCCGCAGCAACCACCGCACCGAAACCTCTCTCATCGCCGCCACCGACGACATCAGGACACTGCTGGACAACAGCGAAACTGCGACCCTCATCCTCCTAGACCTCTCGGCAGCCTTCGACACGTCTGCCACCACACCCTACGCACACGCCTTTCTTAACGCAGGGATCCACGACAAAGCCCTGGACTGGATCACCTCCCTCCTCACCGACAGAATCCAAAGAGTCCACCTCCCTCCATTCCGATCCAAAGCCACCAAGATCACCTGCGGCGTACCCCAAGGATCATCCCTCAGCCCGACCCCCTTCAATGTCTACATGACATCGCTCGCCAACATCATCCGATCGCACAACCTCAAAATCATCTCATATGCCGACAACACCCAGCTGATCATCTCCCGCATCAAATACCCCGCCACTGCCAAAACCAACTTCCATGAAGGAATGAAGGCCATCGCCGAACGGATGAAGACCAGTCGCCTGAAAATGAACTCTGACAAGACGGAGGTCCTAATCCTCGGTTCCACCTCCTCCACCTGGGACGACTCCTGGTGGCCGGCCTCGCTGGGAGCTGCGCCAACCCCCGCCAACCATGCATGCAACCTGGGATTCATCCATCACTCATTACTGTCAGCGACCCAGCAAGTCAACGCTGTCTCCTCCTGCTTCAACACCCTCCGTATGCTCTGTAATATCTACAGATGGATCCCCACTGGAACCAGGATAATCACCCAGGCCCTCGTCACCAGCAGGCTAGACTACTCCAGAAGAGACTTCAATGCATACAGAACACCTCCGCACGCCTCGTCCTCAACATCCCCCACCACATCACTGTCCACCTGAGGGACCTGCACTGGCTCCTCGTCAACAAGAGAATCGCCTTCAAGCTCTTCACCCATGCTCACAAAGCACCCCATGACGCCAGACAGACATACCTCAACAAACGACTCCCCTATTACACTCCCAACTGCCAGCTTCGCTCCGCTGACCTTGCCCTTGCCACCGTTCCACGCATCCACCGAACGACCACCGGCTGTAGATCCTTCTTCCACCTCACCGCCAAGACATGGAACACCCTCCCCATGCACCTGCGACAGACCCAGGACCTGCTGGCCTTTAGGAGACTTCTCAAGACCTGGTTGTTCGAACTGTAGCAGCTCCCCCACCCCCTCAGCGCATTGAGACCGTCACGGGTGAGTAGTGCGCAATACAAATGTCTGAATGATTGATTGATTTAGGGTAACACCTCTCATCAAACAGGCTAGCTTGAAACCAGTGGCAAAGTGAGCAAGGGGCCCACGTCTGGGCATACCCTGCCAACTTGGCCAAACAAAGCAAACAAGGAGATAATGGACGGAGCGCTGACATTTTTCAGACTCACCACGTCACAAATCTAGGTTGAATCCATCATTATTCTTTAACTCACTTCGCCACACCAGTTCAAAACCAGCTATATGCAAATCAGTCTTGACCCTGTGCCTCATGGAAACATTCCAGCCGGAACTGCCAAGTCAGGTCTTCCCTGGACCGGAAACAAGCATATTGGGACCGGTTTCAGGGAAGCACCTCTACAAATGTCTGATTGATTGATTGATTGATTTGGGGAAGGAACCCTCATCAGCCAGGCTTTGCTTGAATTCAGTGGCAAAGTGAGCAAGGGACCCACGTCTGGGCATACCCGGCCAACTTAGGGCGAACAAAGCAAACACAAGGAGATTATGGATGGAAATCTGAAACATTTCAGACACTCACCCCCCCAGTCACAGATCTGGGTTGAATTCATCATCTTACTTTAGCTCACTTCACCACCCCAGTTAATGAGCATATTTGGGCTGCCTCGTAGGCACATAACTATGGGGATATTTGGGCTGACTCATCAGGATTTGGAAGCGGTATTTGTACTGCATCCAAACCACGAGGCAGTGCTTGGCTTACCCACTAGTTGAAGAGGATGTATCCTCTTTAGCGATTCCGCTCTTCTGAACATCTCCATGACCCAGCTGAGCTTCTTTAATTGCAGCTCTCCTGCAAATCTCTGATCTCTTCTCCCCTGCAAAGCCAGCAATGCAGCGAAAACCAACCCTGCACCATAAAGGGGAATACATGGTAAGTACCATCCTTAATTTTAGTGCACTAACAGAACTCGTAGCAACCAAACACTTGTTTTTATGGAGCAGAAAACAGGAGAACTCTTGAACATTGCGACATTGTGGGTATTATTTAATGCGCGTACTGAGGCCTTGGTATTAGCACCCAATGACATTCTTATGTGCCATCGTTTCTCGTTCTGTAGTCTGAGCCCAAAAAGACACTCTTGCGCACCTTGTGCATAGTGTTGAAAAAACAAAGTGTACCTTAGTGTGTGATGGGAAAACACGATCTAGCTTCTAACAGGAGTGCCGCAAGTCCAAGGGTAACATTTGAATATTGGAAGTCTATGCAGCAATAGATTCATTATCATGTGACTGTTAGTACACATGTCAAAGGCAGAAGGGAATATTTCATGACTACTCATTTGTCGAATAACCTCTACTTATATTTGCAGTACAGCTCACTGTGCACTACATTACACACATGCCTCAATGACACTCTCCAGGACTGAGAAGAGATGTACGTACAACTCCAAGAAGACGGTGGCGGACCTTGAAGGCACAAAAGTCTCTGTTTGTTATTTTGTTCCCAACCCCCCCCCCCCCCCCCCCCCCACTCCCCTTACCTTCAGGGTCAGCAGTTGATTCACATGTACAATTCCTTCATCAGATGCCATCTTTGGAGTGCTAGGAGATCCAGCATTGTCTCGGCACCAAATAGCCAGATGAGTGGCATGAGGAGTTGCATTTGAAAATGGAGCAGTACCTGCATAACCTGTGGTGGATGGAGGACAAAGAGAAAAGATGCAAGCGAGCAATGCACTTGGCTCACACTACAATGACCAGGCCAGAAGCTGATTCTACTACTGTTGATCAGTCTAGAGCACATGAGCTTTCTGCTCTGAGGTGTAGGGTCTTGCAAGAGAACAGTCCTATGATCACTCTCAAAAGACAAACCTCAGGGAGACTTTATAGACAGCTCCCCACTTGTCTCCACTCCAAGTAATGCTGATGTCTCTTTCAGCTCTCTGCCCTCTGAAGCACTGTCCAGTAGCTCTGCGCATAAGCCTCCCCTCAGCATGTTTTGATTGCGATGGATCATGGCACCAGGCGTCATTCAATGCAGTTCCTTTGAGGAGCACAATTACATAGGTGGAAGTTCACTCTCTACTAGGCAGTGTTTCTAGGTTTGTGTTTCCTAGAACGGATTTTCGACTAGGGAACCAATTTCATATCATCTTAAATGAGAGATTTGATAGCAAGCTGAGGTGACATAATTTCTTGACTCCATACTATCCACAAACAAATGGGTTAGATGAGATGTTTAATAAGACCATTCAAAATATAATGTCAACTGGATCCCCAGACAGAGACACTTAATCCTTTAGGTACATGAATGTGGTATAGGGGGCTCCCTGACCTCTGACCCAGGAAGGATGGTCTGTCTCTGAATGCCAGTCTGGGAACAGCTGAAAGCTGTACAAGTCACATACTGTCACCTAAGCCAGCGGTGAGAAAAGAAATATGAATCGGGTTCCAAGCCACAGAAGCTGGAATGGCGCATTGACTACATTTCAAACAGATTTGTAATTTCTTCAATGAGGGAAGTGGTCTATGTGAAAAGTAACATGGTGACGCCAAACTAGGCTGCACCGAAAAATCCTTAGGCACAGAGAATTGGATCAACTGGGGAGCTACGCTGTACACTTTCTCTATCAGGGGATGAGTGCTCTATCTATCCAAAGGAGTTGACACCCTCCAATACAGATATGGAAAAGGTCAGGCAATAAATCAAAAGAGAAAGTACAAAGGACAGCAGTGTTTAGCTAGGGCACCCTAACGAAAGGACAATTTAAAAACATCCCCTCTGACATATGAATGGGGTTTGTGCAAACTATGGAGGGACAAGATCAGGAGGAATCTTTTTTATGGATAGTGTGTTTACAGAAAGAAGAGAGTGAGCAGTAGGCCCCATTTGGCAGACTGAATGTCAAAAAACGAGGCAGGGATTTACAAAGTCAAGGAAGGAGTAAATGATCTGGAGCAGAGGGTAGCAGATACCCTGGACCAGGATGCTTCACGTAATTATGCTCTTTGTTACCTTATGAAAAAAAACAATTATTGAAATGACAAGAAGATGCTAAAAATAGAAAGAGGGTATGCAACATATGGATATCTTGTTATGTAATATTTAGACTTGTCAGCCTTATGGTGGTCTTCCCCCAAACCTTTTACATACTTCCTTCCTATTTTTGCGGATTCTTTTTATTGGCTTTGTGGACTCTGAGCACTTTACCAATGCTGACCAAACTAAAGTGCTTTTGCTTCTCCCCTAAACATGGTTACATTTGATATATTCACAATTGAGATATTTGTTTTATTTGTAAGTCCCTAGTAGAATGCACTACCTGTGCCCAAGGCCTGTTAATTAAATGCTAATAGTGGGCCTGCAGCACTGATTGTGCCACCCACACAAGTAGCCCTTTGAACAGGTCTCAGGCCTTCCACTGCAGATCCTGTGTATGCAAATGTAATGCCACGTCCACTTGCCATGCATTTAAAACCCTTTGCCAGGCCTTAAAACTCTCCTTTTATTACACATCACCCCTAACGTAGGCCCTAAGTAGCCCAAAGGGCAGGGTGCTGTGTAAGTAAAAGGACAGGTTTTGCATGTCCTGGTAGTGAAAAAACCCTACATTTGATTTTCACTACTGTGAGGCCTACTCTTCTCATATTAACATTGGGAATTCCTTAATACTCTTTTAACTTGTAATTCCTGACGAGAGAAAGTAGTGGTTCTGTCATGTTTTTA
Source organism: Lissotriton helveticus (assembly GCF_964261635.1). Classification (NCBI taxonomy): domain Eukaryota; kingdom Metazoa; phylum Chordata; class Amphibia; order Caudata; family Salamandridae; genus Lissotriton; species Lissotriton helveticus. The sequence goes on along the minus strand of NC_136065.1, from coordinate 2,034,486,528 downwards.
TCTTTGGAATGGTAATCTTTACTGGTAAAGTTGTATTTTAGAAATACCACTTTTAGAAAGTGTAAACAACTGGGGATAAGCCTATATCTCTCAATGTTGGAAAGCTTAAATAGTTTGAGCTATTAGGACAGACACTTACAACTTGTGTTTATCCTGGTTCATTTATTCAAACCTCTTCACTTGATATCTTAGATTGAGTTTTCCATTTTCATCACATGGAAGAATGAAAACAATGTCTTTCAGTTTTCATATCACAAAAAACATATAGGTTTTTCCCAGTTGTATATATATATTAACGGCCCTGCCTATTCTCTGTCCCGTGGGCTGAACTCCCCCTTCTTTTTCAAACTTTTAGAAAGTGGACATTTCTCTGCTATTAAAGCTCTGTGTGCCTACAGCCTGTCTCCAGTACACTTCTGGGGTAAGTACCGGCTTGACTTTTTGCATTCTCTCAACAGCCACAAAGAACCAACGCATTGTTGCTGTGTGGGAAAGTCGACTATTCTCCTCGACTGCTTGAAGAAACCCGGTGCATCATCTATGGAACCAACACCTCTAGGTTCAGCGCATCAAATTCCGAACAGACACATCGCCAGCACTGCCTGAAGAAAATTGATGCATTACCTCGACTGCAAGTTTCACATTCGCGCATCACGCATCTGCACCCCGCATCTCGCTTTGCACCTCAAGACAACAGTGGTAGCAGATGCGGTACAACCACCAAGAAAATTAGGCTTCTTCATTTGATTTTTCCTCCAATGGTCAGGCTTGGCCTGTAGGGGAAGACTTATTTTCATATGCAGCTGCTGGAGCATCACATCAAATCAGTGGAAGATGCAGATTGTTTAGTGGATCATGCAGGAAGCTTAATCACCTTTGGACAAAGGGTCTGCAGAGGGTGCAGAGGAGGTAGAGAAAGGTGGGGGTATTCCTCATTGTTTCCTGGTGCTAAAGAAGATGGCGGGTTCAAACCAATAGTAGATTTGCGCCCTCTGAACATCTTCCTCTGCTGTTCTTTTGTGAATCACCCCAGGGAGGTGAATGCCTCTCTGGGGGTTGTATTTTCCTTGTCATGCAGTACATTGAGACACTGTCCTAATTTTGAGAGAAAGAGACAAAAAGAAGGCCATTGATTGATGTCCACAAACAAGCAAATCTAAAAGTTATTTTTCAACACATACATTCACCCTAAACTGGCACCATTAGCAATAATACATTTTGTGAGGCACGTGCTAGCCTCATAGCTCCTACAAATGGCTTTATATCTGTAATCGCCTTCAGATTAAACCAATCACAACACATAAAACAATGGATGAAGAGATTGCTCTAGAAAGCTCTGACCTCTTAAAAAAGAATTGTAAATAACATAAAAAAACTAAACATAAAAGAAAGGATGGAGTTAGCAGGGGGTTTCATCATTTATGTGTGGTGTTGTTGCATTTCTTCCCTTGCTCAGTTAATGGGGTTCTATCAGCTGCATGTGTGGTGTATTTCCTTTTCTTCCTAAGGTTAGTGTGTGGTGTATTTCCATTTCTTCTCTCGCTCAGTTAGCCGTGGTTCTATCACCTGCATGTGTGGTGTATTTGCTTTTCTTCCTCTTCTCGGTTAGCTGGGGTTCCATCATCCACATGCGTGGTGTATATGCACTCCTTCCCTAGCTCAGTTAGCGGGGGTTCTATCTGCTGCATCTGTGGTGCATTTATCTTCCTTCCTCTTCTTGGTTAGCGGGGGTTCCATCCACATGTGTGGTGTATTGTCCTTTCTTCCACTGCTCAATCAGCTGAGGTCCCATCATCTACATGAGAGGCGTAGTTCCCTTTCTTCCCCCATTCATTTAAATGGGGTTCCATCATTTGAATGTTTGGTGTATATTGCTTTTGATCATCCGCTCAGTTGGCTAGGGTTACATCATCCTCATGTGTTTTATATTTCCCTTTTCATCCCCTACTCAGTATGCTGGGGCTCTGTCATCTACAACCTCCACTTATGTCACCTTATTCCACTACAGAGCCTCAGGGTGTTTGAGGAGGACATTTCCATTCTGTCAGCTGGAGCCTTCCTCTGGTTGACTCTTCTTTCCACCTTAACAGCTGCATGTTTTTGCCGCCCTTCCCCACTAGTAACCGGGAAATGGAACACACCCCAACACATCCAGGGGGACATGCATCATTCTAAATACCGGTCGCAAAGGGGCATATTCGCATTTGGGATGCATAAACCCAAATTCAAATTTGCAATTTAAGTCATCGCAAAATTTGCGATTACTTAAATTGCGGATGCATTTAGGGAATTGCAAATTGCAATTCCCTAAATGCAATGCATAATGCAATTTTAAATTGCCATTTTGCAATTAGGGATCGCTTATTACTATCAATTTAAAGTTGATGATATTTTGGGAAAACTTTGAAAAATGTACTACAGTGCATTTTTTCAAAGTTCCATGTTACACACACACATGCCTTTGGGGACAGTCAGGGGCACCTCAGGGTGTCCTTTTGGCACCCTTGAAATTGCATGCGCAGTTTGCGTGGACATTGCTCGTGCAATTCTCCGACACCTTTTAAAACAATGCTTTTGTGAGGGAGATACTGCTCAGAGAAGAGGTAAAAGTAAGAAGTTCTACACAGCCAGAGTGAAAATGCAGTAAGACCAGCGCATTCCACATGTCCAAGTGTGAAGCTGCGTGTGATGCAACATAGCGAGAAAGAATGAGGCACAGCTCTGTTTCCTGCCCTGGAGCCCAGCCTGCCAAAGCCAGCCAAGCCTGCTTCAGTACATCATATAACAACCCGACCTGAGACTGACGAGTGCTTCTCAGCTCTATGGCAACGGTGAGGAGGCACTCTGCCCAGTGTAGGAGGGGAGCTTTGCGTAATCAGCACGGCGCCCTCAACAAGCAGGTGTCTGTTTACAGTGCAGGGAGCTGTGAAGAAGCTGAAGGATATGCGTTGGTATCTAAGATGTTGTATACAAGCGTAGGCACACCTACGTAAAATGCTTGTCTGAGATTTTACTTCAAACCTGTGATAGGCACAACTTTGTTTACATTGTAGCCTGTGCCCACAGAGCAACACTGAGGGGTTGTGTGTGGAGTGAAATGGTGCCACTCTTGCGGCGGGCACAGCAAATAAAAACAAAAACTGCCACCTGCCAAATGAGTGCCTAAGGGCTAATAAATACACCGAGTGGTCCTAGAGTGGTAGCAACGTGCTGGAAACTAACAACAGGAAATGCGCCTCCCTCTAAGTTCACAGAAGAGCACTGCCAAATCCTCCTCCAGATTAAGGGGCAGATTTACAACCCCTTTTCGCTACTTTTCACATGTTAAGAGGGGCTTGTAAATCTGCCCCTAAGTGTTTTGTTTGTTTACCTCCGCGTTGACAGACCACGTGGTGCAAGAGCTGAGGCTGCCAATTGAATCCCTGTCGCACCAACAATGTGCGTAGTTGTTACTGTGCAACTCCTCCGTGTCAGACAAAGAGGCCATAGTGTACTTCTGTTGGTACTTTGTAACTAGTCCATAGTGTATGTCCCACCCCCCCACTGTCCTAATATCCATTAAGGTACTGTAACAGTACCTTAACAGGTGTTAGGACAGTGGCTATGACTGCGGTGGAAATGACTGCATAACTCCTAGCTACAAAGCCTCATCTTGACTAAAGGGGACACTTGAATTACTGTAGGCTCTTCCCATGGTTAATTTGTTAACCCAGATTGCCTGGTGTTGCTTTAGAATGTCAAGCCACCCTTTTTAGGTCTCGGCCTGGCGAAAGCAGCCCATACGCTGCCCTCACCATGCGAAGGCTTCTTGGAATCAATACAGATTCCGAAGCAATGTCCCAGCTCCGCCTTCAGTTTTCATTTGTGCGCGTGGCATGGCGTCACAAATTATGCAAAAGGCAGCGCAATGATTGCACCGGAGGCATTTCAATCCCTCCTGGTTACCACAATGTCCCCTTTTGGCCTCGCCCAGCGGGATTGGATCTCTTACCGGCGGCGTGACACAGTAGCCTTAATATTAACTTGCTGCACTTTTTTTTTAAGCCATCGCATGTGTTTGTTATGGCGGGCAGCTCCAATTGCACAAGCGCGGTTATTGCTACATATTCACAGCATCCACTTCAGGGACACCGTGCTCTGTTTGTGTTTGTTTTTTTTTTACTTTAAAACTGAGCATGGTGCCGCTTCACGGACACCGTGCTCGGTTTATCGATATATTTCTTAACTTTAGCATTGAGCGCAGCACCATCTTCAAGGACACCGCGCTCAGTGTTAAAGTTAAGAAGTATATAAAGAAACCGAGCGCGGTGTCCGTAAAGCGGCGCCTCGCTCAGTTTTAAACTTAAGCATTTTAGCGGGTGGGAAGGCGGTTATTGACGTCATTTATGTCAATTGTCTCAGAGTGAGCGTGTTCTGAGACCTCCACTTTATAAATTAACATATTCAAAATTGGCGTCTGCGCATCTTGTTTTTTTTTGTTTTACTCCTTAGGGTTCCCTGATCTGTGAAATGTCCTTTTGCGTTCCCACTCCTGCCTCTCTCCCCCCGGTCCCCCTCCCTAATCTCGCGTGGCATATGTGCGCAGCGGCATTAAATTGTGCTTTAATGGTTTCCCTCCTTCTCCCAGTCTGGAGTAAGGATTACGGTAAAGTGAGGTGGAAGAAAGAACCAGCAGGATTTTGTCCTGATTTTTTTGGACCATGCCGTATCTGCCGTTGGTTTTTGCTGAATGGTAGAATCCCTTGTGAATGCTTTTTCCAAGTAATATTACTGATTGGTAATATTGATGGTGAACTGTCGCACCAGTGAAAGGTGAAATGCCAGTTTTTATCACTGCTTTAGGATAGAGGTGTGGTGTGCCTAGACTTGCACTCTAGAGTGAGTACTGCAGCGCTTTAGACGTTTCTTGCCTCATGCCACCTATGATGTTGTCATCTGCCAGTGAGAAGTTATTGCAGGAGGGTTCATCCCTCACAGAGCTATCTGTGTTGTCTTTACTCCCTCTTCCTCCCGTTGTCTTTTTGTGTTTACTCCCACCCCTTTCCGTTGTTCGTATTGTCTTTACTTCTCCCCCTGCTCCTGTTGTCTGTGTTGTCTTTACTCCCACCCCCTCCCGAAGACCAGCTGTGCCTTGCGCCAATCTGCCACCCAGATTGATAAATGACAAAAGAAGTATGGGGGGATGAATAACCAATTTATTTTCGGTCTAGTGCACAATTAATTACCCTAACGTTAATATATAATTCTACAAGGACCAATGTTCAATTAATTTGACACACATGCAAGCCATGGGACTAGATTCTGACCCAAAAATCACTCCAAAAGTATATTAATGATAAAACACACAACAATATACATACACAATGACACAAAAGATATATATATATAGTCCACCATGTGACTTCAACTATGGGGACATAAGAATGGACACATTTAGATTTGCAAGGAAGCTAAAACTAAGGAAATATTTCAAGCTGGAACCCGGAAAAAAGAAAGCTGGGGAAATACCGAGCAGCCCAACTCTATTGGAAGCAGGAGACCGCACAGGATTTGATGAAATTTGGGCTTTACAAGAGGAATCGGGTTCGACTAGCAACATCAAGTGTAGACCGAGCCATTTGCAATACCCCCTTTAAACCCAAATCCAGTTTTTTACCTACCATGACACATGACAACTTAGATGTATACCAAAAACTCATCACAAAAGATCTGAAAAAGTTGTACAAAACTACGAATAGGAAACATGTTGCAATTAACAAACTGAATCAATGTTATAATAACTTGGTGAAGAAAACTTGATTCCAATAAAAATATCATTGTCCGCCAAGCCGACAAAGGCGGAAATATTGTATTGTGGCCACGTAAAATGTACATTGATGAGGCGGAATCACAACTACAGGACTCGTCATGCTGCAGGAAAAGCAACCTGGCCGCAATTGGAACAGCATGGCAAGACCAGAACTCGAAACTTGTTGCATGGAGAAGCGGCAATCTAATTTCAAAAGAGGAGTTTGACTTTCTTAAAAAGGAACACCCGGTGATACCATCATTTTATCTGTTACCAAAAGTACATAAATGTATGGACAAACCACCGGGACGTCCCATCATTTCCGCTATAAATAGCTCTACTGAAAACATGTCAATATACATCGATTATTTTTTGCATGACAATGTTAAAAGTCTGAATTCATATGTACAGGACTCATCGGATTTCATCCGTAAATTGCAAAATGTGATGTGGAATTCTGAGTGTTTGCTCATTACATTAGATGTATCCTCACTGTACACTTCTATAAGGCACAATGATGGAATTAAGGCAGTCAATCACTATTTAAACAAACGTGCCATCAATTTCTCTGCTCATAACAAAATGTTGTTATCTATGATCAGGGTCTGTTTAGAGCAAAACTATTTTCTATTTAACAACCAAGTGTATCAACAGACCAGGGGGGTAGCTATGGGGGCCTGTTTTTCCCCCAGCTTAGCGTGCTTGCACATGGGCTGGTGGGAGGAATAGGTCCTCATAGGACGACACTTAACAACCATGCAGAATCATGTTCCCTATACCTAAGATACATTGATGATCTTTTTCTGATCTGGCGGGATCTATGCAGGAGGCACATTCTTTTGTGGAACAACTAAATATCAATGATCTGAATTTAGAGTTTTTAGTAAAACATCAGTCTGCTTTCTTGATATAGAGGTGTATGTGGAGGATAGTGGGTTGGCTACACGATTACATAGGAAGCCGACAGCGGGCAACACTGTCCTACATGCGGCGAGCCAGCACCCCCACCATTTGATACACAGCATCCCCTTCGGGGAGATGCTGCGCATCAAAAGGATCTGCAGTACTGAATCAGAATGCCTCAAAGCCCAGGAGGCCAGTAAGCGGCGGTTCCTAGCTAGAGGCTACTCAGAGGGGATGTTACAGAAAGCAATAAATCGTTCGAGAGCAATCACTAGAACTCAGGCCCTTACACCTAGGACATCGGATGATGCCGCTAGTGAGGAGAAAATTTCAGGGCAACCAAGGGTTATTGTCACGTATAACAGACAATACAAAGAGATCAGAAAAATGTTCACCTGTAACTGGAATCTGGTGACAGGGTATCCTGTCATTGGAGGTCTAGTAGGGAAGAAACCCAACTTAACCTACAGAAAATCCACATCCATGCCTGACAAATTAGTCAAGAACTACCTGGAGCAGCCACTTTCGGCAACTTGGATGGCACTAAACAAAGGATTTAAAAAGTGCCCCAACTTCAAAGCGTGCAGATATGGTTGCAACAAAACTCAATACCAGGTCCCTTTCAAGGATGTTCCTGTACAAATAACAAAACAATTGACTTGCAAAACGGAATTTGCAGTTTCTGTGTTGCAATGCCCTTGTGAGCTACGGTATGTAGGAAGTAACCGACTGCCGGCTCACAAGCGGATTTTGCAACACATAAGGGCCATCACTACAAAAGACCAAGCATATCCGGTGGCCCGGCATTTTGAGAATATTCATGACAGTGACCCAAAATATTTGCAGTACTACATAATCGATTGTGTGATGCCACTAAAACGGGGTGGTAATAGAGAAGTGCTATTACGAGTCCTTGAGACCAGATATATATTGGAGCTTGACATCATAACCCCAGGGGGCCTCAACACAAGTGAGGATCTTTACACATGCTTATAGATCCTCGGGAAACATTTTTCTGGCAGAATCAGCTATATCAGGACAGGCATTACCCAGATGACTCCGCCAAATAATATCATGAGTGGGGGTCAATATAAATAGAATAGCCTGCCTATAAAAGAACTAACAGGAACAAATACACATTTTTTTACGGGTCCTCCTTTCCAAAAATGAATTTTACCCTTTATACTAGCACCAAGCACTTTATGATTATATTTGCACTAGATTAGCACAACTGTTCTGCACTGAAGGAGAGGTACAATGTGGTTTACATGTTCTAATAACATTGCATAGGCACTTTATACTATCCCACTTGGGATATATTTTGCACATGTGTTTTTTAACCTGGAAACTAAAATACGCGAACAAAAAATGTATATATATGTTTTTAACGATTGTTATACATGTATTTATTGCCCTTTGCGTATTTTGCACATATTTATATTATTTAAATTGTGTATAAGATTTGATGTAATATATTGCATTTTGCACTATACCTGATTCGATCAATATCGAGTTATAGTCTGTTTACAGTTTCCATGTTTCAATACCACTGAAAGTAATAGCGGTATAAACAGTCCGTCTTTTGTGCCTACTATAAGTACCTCCTCTTGTTCAGACAAACACATCATGTGATCAAGCCTGTGGATACAGGCGAAACGCGTCGTGGCGGACATGCTGAGCGTTGAAAGGCACCAATAAAGCACTTTTGTTTGGCACCAGAACGGGTTTCCACTCTTCTTCATGTTGTACTGACAAGGAAGTGTTGGTGGCGCCGTTGGCGTCTGGCGAGACTATATATATATATATATATATATATATATATATATATATATATATATATATATGCAGTACTTTGGATGGGTTTGAAGAAGAGAAGGGAGTCATGTGTCAGCGATTTTTGAGCCGAGGATATAGCAAACAGGTGATTGATAGAGCGATACAACGGGTCAGTATGAAGACTAGGGAAGAACTATTGCACCCTAGAGAGATGAAAGAAGAATATGATACAGTTAGATTCATAACCACCTTCACAGGTCAATCTTACGAAGTTCGTAGAATTCTCAAAAAACATTGGCATGTTCTGAACACAGACGAGCATCTGAAAAAATACCTCCAGGAGAACCCACAGATCACGTTCCGCAGGGGTAGAACCCTGCGTGACGAGCTTAGCCAGAACTATGTCACCAATTCGGGAAAAAGAAGAGAAACACGTGCAGGCTTCGTATGCTGTGGGAAATGCAAAGCGTGCAAGAATAGTCGGGATTGCAAAGTTCTTGCCATTCCTGGTACCAATAGGGAATTCACCATTCGTAAACGTCTTACATGCAGTACTCCATACAGTGTATATGTACTAATTTGTCCATGCGACAAATGGTATGTGGGAAGTACCAAACATGAAGCCAAGAAAAGAGTGCTAGAACATCTGCGGGCCATTCGCTCCCACAACAAACTATACCCTATTGCTAGACATTTCTTTGACACACACATGCAGGCTGAAACCTTGTTGCGTATGGTGGTTATAGATTGTGTTGATCTAGGAGTGAGAGGGGGCAACTATGAGTTATCCCTAAGAAAACTTGAGTCTAAGTATATTATCGACTTTCAATGCCTGTTTCCGATGGGACTTAAGAATTAAAAGTCCACTTATATGAATAAGAAATGTACATTGTTTGATATCATGTATTAGATTTATCAGCCTACTGTTTGATTTTAACATTTTAATTTTTCAGACGAAATTGGAGGACTAAATGACAGCTCGTTATCCTAGAAGCACAGTGACTGTTTCAGGAATAAGGATTTTTGAACTAATGCAGTGACATTATCAATGGTGCAATCATGTCCTTTTCAGTCATTACTGCAATATTGAGCAATTTTGCAATGTTCATCATGGATAAATTTACAAATTCGCCCACTTGGGCTGAACTTATGCTGATGGGACCGTAGCCAATTAGAACACTTGTTCTAGATGAGAAAGCTGATAACGTCCTATAACCTAATCATGGATTTGTTAATATCGAATTTTCTGATTTGGATGGTCACTGTGTCCGATATTGATACAACATGAACTTTATTTGTTCAAATGTCTGAACTGGGTGTGTGTAATTAATTTCTTGAATATTTCTCTCGAAATGCATTTATCAAATAATGTATGACACAATCATGCATGGTATACTCTATTTACATTTTTCCACATATGTGATAATGCTTTATTCATACAGTATACCATGCTGGTTAGATCACAATGTTTAGTTTAGACATTTGACTAGACTAAGATGTCCTCCTATTCACATTGTTTGTCACATGACCTGCACGTAGGATGTGTTTTGGGATTTTAAAAATGGCTGTTGTTATCGGCCTGACGAGCGTGATCAAGCCGTAATGGTGAAAAGCGTCGTGACTTTTCTCGTGCCAGAATAAAGGATTTATAGCAAACGCTGGGTGTCCAGGTCAACTTCTTTATATGAGAGGTACTTTGGAGGGAATTCGTAGGTCGGCCAGTGACCTAACCTGGACCGCTCGAGACAGCAGCAACGCTCGCACTGGTGGAATATATATATATATATATATATATATATATATATAAATATATATATATATATATATATATATATATATATTCACTGAAAAAACCATAGGTTATAGACCATATATAGTTAGGAATTAGCATTTACAAAACCTTGAAAATTCACTGAAAAAACCATAGGTTATAGACCATATATAGTTAGGAATTAGCATTTAAAAAACCTTATTTTACTCACACAAAACCATTGAAATTCCATATATAGTTAGTTGCACTAACTATATATCGCGCACCTGCAATCCACTGCTGATCATGTCACATATTACATCATTCATGACATGGTCAGTGACATCACTGATGACATCACTGATGACATCTCAAATGACATCACTGATGACATCACTGATGACAACATCCAGTGACTGTATGTTTCTGTAAAGTTAAAATATGTCTTACATATTGAAGAATGAGTGGATGTATAAGTGTCTGGATGAAGGATTTAGTAGGTGCGTGACTGACTGTATGAGTGAGTGATTAAATGTGTCTCACTGAATGCATGGGTTAGTGACTAAACTGTCTTAATTTGTGCATCATTATGTCTGTTGTTCTGTAAACTGCTGCATGTGTTGATCATTAGCTATACGAGAGGCTATATGTGTTATTAATTGGTTGCCCAAGTATTTCTATGGGAGATTGAGTTTGTGTGGGGGTGGCTGGAAGGTGTGTGACTCTATGCATAGATGTGTGAACAGTTTATTCACTAGGTGTATGAGTTCAAGAGTGCATGTGGAAACAGCTACATGGGCAGTTGACTGTGTGCATGAGTGTATTGATGAGTGAATGGATATCTCAATGCTACATGTCATAGTAAGTACATATGTAAAACACAGTACATGTGAGAGTTGGCATATATAAATAACTGTGCATGAGAGCCACCGAATGAGTGAGTGGTTGTATCGATCATTGTGAACTTGTATCAGGGATTGTATAAGAGAGTAAATATGTGTTAGTATATGTTTCAATAAGTAAGGTGTGTTTAACTGTATAGTTGAAGAAATGGAGATGAGATTGTTTCTTTGCATGACTGACTGGGTGTGTGAGTAACTCCATGGATGAGTGGCAGTGTGTGAGTGTCTGTATACACTGAGTGTATCTAAGGTTATATTAGAGTCTGAAGAGGTTTATCGTATTAGCACAAGAATGATGTCAAATGAGATGTCATCAGTGATGTCATCAGTGATGTCATTTGAGATGTCATCAGTGATGTCATCAGTGATGTCACTGACCATGTCATGAATGATGTAATATGTGACATGATCAGCAGTGGATTGCAGGTGCGCGATATATAGTTAGTGCAACTAACTATATATGGAATTTCAATGGTTTTGTGTGAGTAAAATAAGGTTTTTTAAATGCTAATTCCTAACTATATATGGTCTATAACCTATGGTTTTTTCAGTGAATTTTCAAGGTTTTGTAAATGCTAATTCCTAACTATATATGGTCTATAACCTATGGTTTTTTCAGTGAATTTCAATGGTTTTTTAATAGCAAATATCATAAGCTGTCGAATGTCAAGTACGTGGTAAGTGAAAACATTTTCGTGTTTATGCACACTGATCTGCTTTGAATGGTGCCCCCCCCCCTCATTTCTATTAGGAGTACTCTCTCTTTGCAGATAGTGAAAGGTAGTTAACGCAGGTCTTTGCCCCCATTGTAATCCGTCGTGCCTGCTTCTCTCTCCATTTGATTGATTGTTATCCAAGTATTTACTGTTTTAGAATTAGTTCTCTTTGGTTCATTCTCTATTTACAAACAAACACAGAGTCGCAATACTCTGTTTAGTCTTTGCAGATAACGAAAAATCGTGTAAAAAAAAAAGAAAAGGAATCGAGCAAAATCAGTAGGCCACTAATGGGATCTCTTTTTGACCTCGCTAAAATAGAAACATTAGGAACAACCCCTCATGACAAATACAAAACTAGTGAGATGAACTGAACTCCACACAATGATGGCTGCAAAACAGCTCGGCTCCGCCACCCACCCCGCCCAAAATAACGATAAAGAACGGCTGCCATGATTGGTTGCGGAATGACCACGACGGAGCTACGAAATGGTGCTGCTCTCATGCTAACCCCAGCTTCAGTCTGAAACATCCAGAAACACTGTAGACTACCAATTCGATCAGTTCCGGTAGCGCCCCAATGTAACCCGGTAGAGAAGAACTAGCTCTCCCCTCTTTGACTGATGGTTCTTGTTGCCTGTCCCTTCTGTTGTCATTTAACAGAACTATTTAGCCTGCTGAAAGGGGTTGTGTTCCGACCGCTGGTTGGTGGAGACATTTTGACTATATTCTGTACCTGCGTTGTCGCGTAATGCGTCATATGACGCGCCGCGTTAGCGCATCCGGAAGTCATCCGGGGCGCGCAGCGCGTAACGTAAGCATAACAAGTCATGTGACTTGTTAATAAAACTTTTCATTGGTTCATTTTACTTTTCTTATTGTAATGATGAAAGGCTTGGTCATATGACCTAAAAATTACGCTTTTCATTACTTCCGAACATTATTTTTTCTTAAATATATGTTATAATGTTCCAGGCTAATGTACTTTCCCGGAAATTTTACAACTGTCCTGCAAGTAAAATATATTCTTTTTTCGAGAAAAAGAGCGTTTCTTCGTCCCATGACGGAGCCGTTGAGCAAAAGAGGGTCGACCTGCTGTCTTAGTCGCCGATACGCCTGAATATGAGATTCTTATCGATCACTTTATGTTGCAGGAATAGAAAACACAACAGCCCTTGACCATTTATCTTTACTGCGTTCCTTCGTATTATACCTTTTACCCTTCATGTAATTGGTCTGCTTTATTTCACTTGCCTTTTAATGATTCTAAAACAGTCACTATTATTAAAAACTTTACCAATGTATATACTACTACCATGTTTTCTTTTAAAAACCTTTATTGTGAAAATTTCATTATACAAATACGAGCCTATAACCACGTGGGCCTGCCACAGAGCAAACTGTAATCGTATATGATGAATAGACATTTACACTGTAGAGGAACGTAACGGGCGGGCCATTAGGTTGCAAGAACTAAGGTGTCTAACAGTTACGGAATCGGTGGACGTACATTTTATAATTAAAATACGACAGGGCCAGTTACAATAAAATTATCTAGATATACATTTGCGGGCAAGTACCATGGGTGACGTTAATTCGAACTTTCAACAGTACAGTAATCAATAACACATCAGAACTTAATATCAATAGGGATGTCGAAATATTCAATCAATTCTCGTCCCCGCCCGCCATGTGCTTCAAAACTGCATACGTATCTCGTGATTTCAAGGTTCTGCAACCAGTACACAACAAGGAGTTACGAGTCCCATTTATTCCGGCGCCATTTTGGGCGAGGACGGGCAGGTCCAGGATATAGTCAAAATGTCTCTACCAACCATCGACTATGATGATGTTCATATGCTGTATTTATTAGAGTAACACTCATCTGTCCACATGAAATTAATTTGCCACAATCTAAACATGTTATTTTAATCTTTCCAAAGTTCTTCTAAATATTTGGGACCGTTTCCCTTGCCTCTGAAGCTCTCAGTGCCACTTCTTTGATGAATGTACTAGCAGGTCAGGGGTTCTCCTCCAAATCTCTCTTTTATGCAGCACTATAATTAATTGGTGCCACCTCTCCATATGACGATGCATGGTATAGTTACCACAACTATATTTTTTTTCGGTTCCTCTGGAGAGTTCATCGTGGCAGATGAAGCGTGTAACGTACCGGGCATTTACCTTTTTTTGCATGTACAGGAAAGGAAAAAAAAATCGAGCGTCCGAGTTCTAAGGTGTCCCAGGGCCATTTTGGTGGACCAGGCCCAAATCCAAAGAACAGCCATCTCACAGGCTAATGGGGCGACCCACGCCGAGTTTCAGCATTGTAGGATGACCACACAAGTACAGCAACTTGCTAGACATCACCTCGGTGCCATCCGGATCTCGGCGCCCCACTGCAGATGAAGTGCCTCTCAACTATGAAACCACCACGGTGACATCCGGATCTTGGCGCGTTGTGCTGCCTTCGGCCTATTCGCACATCGGTCCGCTACTGACGCCATCTCACAGGCTAATGGGGCGACCCACGCCGAGTTTCAGCATTGTAGGATGACCACACCAGTACAGCAACTTGCTAGACATCAACTCGGTGCCATCCGGATTCGGCGCCCCACTGCAGATGAAGTGCCTCTCAACTATGAAACCACCACGGTGACATCCGGATCTTGGCGCGTTGTGCTGCCTTCGGCCTATTCGCACATCGGTCCGCTACTGACGCCATCTCACAGGCTAATGGGGCGACCCACGCCGAGTTTCAGCATTGTAGGATGACCACACCAACTTGCTAGACATCACCTCAGTGCCATCCGAATCTTGGCATCTCAACGCCTAGTGGTATCTTCCATACAAAAAATATTGTTACGCTGCCTTTGGCCCCATTCGCACATCAGTCCGCAACTTAGACATCACCTCGGTGCCATCCGGATCTTGGCATCTCAGCGCCTTGTGGTGTCAGTCAGAAAATATTGTTGCGCTGCCTTTGGCCCCATTCGCACATCGGTCCGCTACTGACGCCATCTCACAGGCCAACGGGGCGCCCCACGCCGACTTTCAACATTGTAGGATGGCCACAGAAGTGCGACAACTTACTAGACACCACCTCGGTGCCATCCGGATCTTGGCGCGTTGTGCTGCCTTCGGCCTATTCGCACATCGGTCCGCTACTGACGCAAACTCACAGGCCAACGGGGCGCCCCACGCCGACTTTCAGCATTGTAGGATGGCCACACCAGTGCTGCAACTTGCTGGACACCACCTCGGTGCCATCCGGATCTTGGCGCGTTGTATTGCCTTCGGCCTATTCGCACATCGGTCCGCTACTGACGCCGCCTCACGTGCCAACGTATTTTCTCCGCATTTTATACCCTATGCCGCATAACAGGTCATGTGACTTGTTTATAAAACTTTTCATTGGTTCATTTTACTTTTGGTTTCCGAATGATGGAAGGCTTGATCATATGACCTAAAAACAACACTTTTCATTGGATGAAAACTTTTTTTTTCCCCCAAACGATGAAAGCCCCACCTTGTTTCTGGATGTTTCAGACTAAACTGGCGTCAGCATGAGAGCACCACCATCTCGTAGCTCCGTCGTGGTCATTCCGCGAGCAATCATGGCAGCCGCTCCCCACCAGAAGCCTGCAGGAGTCGGGGCCCCCAAAACTTTTGATGAATTCTCAAGGCGGAGGGGACGCTTTCGAGAATGGGGTCCAAGACCTAGCAGACAAGCGTCCGATTTCCAAGGTGTCCCAGGGCCATTTCAGTGGACCACGCCCAAAAAGGAAAGAGCCTGCCGCCATTTTGAGAGTCCTGTGGCAGCCGCCTATCGCTGCACCGCAAGAGTGGGCGCAAATCAGCTGAATGGCGGATTTTGACACAGTGGACCAAAAGCGGACGGAATGGCAACTGAAACGGTAAAGGGGCGCCCCACTAAAACAGATGAGACTCCACCTGGAGAGGCCCGTTCACGCCGCCTCCCCCGGGGCGCTCCACGCCGTTATTCGGAGCAGCATTGTAGGATACCAAAACCAGTGCGGCAACTTACTGGACATCACCTTGGTGCCATCGTTCTGCTGCCTTGGAACTATTCGCACAACAGTTTGCTACTGATGACCCACCCCCCGCGACGCCCCACGCCGTTATTTGCTGGGTGGCAACTTACTAGACATCACTTTCGCGTCATCTAGATTTCGGCGCGTTCTGCTGCCTTGGAACTATTCGCACAACAGTTTGCTACTGATGACCCACCCCCCGCGACGCCCCACGCCGGAAATCTGGACGTTGTGCTGCGTTGGGACTATTCGCACAGCCGACCGCTACTTCGTTGTTTTTCCCTAAAAATGTTTATATGTTATTACTATTTTTGTTTTCTTGTATATATTTATAAATTATTAAAGTTTTATAATCTTACTACTTTGTCGGAGTGCTATATATTTTTAATGTGACACATAATTGTAAAAACTTTGATGTACAAAGAGTCATCCCTGGAATCTTCCGCTTCACGCTCGGTCCCCTCCCCAATCACAATACAGGATGGTTTTCAGATAATAGCAACGCTTCTGCTGTGACGGATCTCATCGAGTGTGGGCCTTGATCTACTATAACTCCTTTGAAGAGGGGTGATTCTTTACAGCTGTGGCCATAAACTACATCTGCAGGGCTAGCTGATAGCCTAGGACCGGCCTGGACAATCGGACACAGAGGAAAAGGAGTGTCAGAGGGTGCGGTAGTGAATAGGGCGAAAGGGAGGTGTCGGGCGGGCACAGGGTGTGATTCTCAGGGAAGAGCAGCGCAGATGGGGGGAGGTTTATTACCCATGCATAAGACAGAGAGCGGGGGTGACCACTGCCTGGGTGAGATGCTTGCGAGGGTGGGGAGCCATGCTAAGGATCGACAGCGTGCACAGAGTGGGTCTGGTCAAGGCATCTAAAATGGCTGCCGTGCACGACAAAAGTGTGGCATTTGAAAAAAGACAAGATGGCGCACACAATGTTTTTCAACAATTCCTGATTTCCTTCGAATCGAACGTTAACAGACGTTGGGGCATATTACCAAAGTTAAGCGATATTTATCCCTAACGATGCATTGCAAAGATTTTTTTACCGTCAGAAATTATCGCAGATAAACCTTGCTATTATCAAGGTTTATCGCAAATACGATAAAAAACTAGCGCAATGCATTAATATCGCTGAAAACTCCGCGATATTCATGCATTACCGAGCTAATGCTCTTAGCCATGTTATCCACCTCCCATTGGATAACATGGCTAAGAACTGCTCAGGGCAGCTGTTACTTTTTGGAGATATTCGCGCTTATCTCGAATATTTCCAAAAGTTGATAATAGGAGATAGCGATGTGAGCGACTGTTTCCAGTCGCTAACATCTTGGCATGCCCACTTTGCATGTCATTAGTGATAAATATCACTCACATGCAAAGTGGGACCCAAGATGGTCGCTATCTCCTACTAGCCGTCGCTAACTGGTGTTAGCAACAGCTAGGTAATACAGATATAATTTTATCTCCGCGAAGCGGAGCGCTGTTACAGATATATATCTTGTTTTTGAACGTTAATTTCTCAAAATGCACTGAAGCACATATATTGAGACATAGCAAAGGCACATCGGGCTACCAGTCCCTAATATTTTACCAAGTTTCGTGCAAATCCATTCAGCCGTTCGATTATTATTATTATTATTTTTTTTTGCCCCGCGGGGCCCTTTTAAAACCTCCACATCAAACCTAGGGGGTCAGCGAGGATCTACTATGCCCCCTTATAGTTATTTCCCCCTTTGTTTTGACCTCCTCTTGTCTCTCGATCCTACCGAGAGACAAGATGGCGGCCGCTACGGACTGTTTGGAATGTTGACAGACGCCGGAGAACCAATCAGCTTCGCTTCACAAAGCTCCGTTGCGCGAAAAGTCCGCGAACCAGAGCGCTGCCCGGTCCGCTGTTACAGATATATATCTTTTTTTAAACGTTAATTTCTCAAAATCCACTGGAGCACATATATTGAGACCTACAAAAGGCACATCGGGCTACCAGTCCCTACAATTTTGCCAAGTTTCGTGCAAATCCATTCAGCCGTTCGGGCTAAAAGTGAGGCCAACCGCCCTATGGAAAACTCAATGTTAAAAACACGTTTTGGGACCCCCCTTTTTTCTCGGCCCCCACTGGACGAACCCCCCCCAAATTTTCAAGGGCTGCTCAGAAACAAAATGTGCCATTTTCCTGAAAATTTCAGCCAATTCCGTCCACAAACGCCAAAGTTATTAGACATAGAATTTTCAAAAAACCCATAGAGAAAAAATCCTAACTATATATACCTACTGGCGACCGCCAGTAGGTAATATATATATATATATACATATATATCAAAAGAAACATCCAACTCCAATGAAGAAGAGGCATGTACTCGAGGTAGGCAGGAATATGGCTCATTTATTGTATTTCAGGTCTCCCTCGACCCCGCATTAGATGAGATACGCGTTTCGGCTGCACAGCAACCTTTATCAATCTGATTGGCGACATCAACAATCCCAGTTAAATACCCCTTCCCCCTATTGAAAATGGATAGGCACAGAAGACAGACTATGTACTTATAATCAAATGCTAATTACTGCTATTTGACCATTACACCTTAAACAGAAAATGTCACTAGCAAAACATTCTAATTGCCTACTAACTAAAATGCTCAATGCAACATGATTATATCTATGAATAAACAAACCCCCCGGACCCCGACCACAGTTCAGCGACTCCATCGCCGACCTAGTCAGCACACACGCCCTCGCCTCCACGGACTACATCCTCCTCGGGGACCTGAACTTCCACCTCGAGAACAACACCAACTCCACCACCCTGATCGACAACCTAGCCAACCTGGGATTTAGACAACTCGTCACAACACCCACCCACCCTCTCAGCCGGGCACACGCTTGACCCCATGTTCTCCGCAAGCCCTCACGTCTCCTTCAACCACACCATCGAACTCCACTGGACCGACCATCACTGCATCCACTCCACCCAACAGATGCCTTGTCGCTGTTGGAGCAAAGTCACCGAAGACCAGCTAACCACCACCCTCGCCCAGACGCCACCCGTCGACCCCGACACCGCTGCCTGCAACCTCAGACAGTGGATCAATGACTGCGCCAACACCCTCGCCCCGATCAAGAAACCCTCCAACAGTCACACCAATAGGGCACTGCACCAATTAAATGTTCTGACGGCAGGGGACTTGTTTCTAGATGGGAAAGTGAAGTCCTGGGAAGAGGTATCTGCGGCTGCGGGAACGAGCACAGTACTGCAACGTTTCCAATTCTATAGGGTGCGTAGGGCCATGCAGGAACAGCTAGGAGAGGACCTAGACGAGCCACCCGAGGTCCCCGTACTTACCTATGTGCTCACGGCTGAATCCCCAAGTAGTTACCAATATCTATAAAATTGCAATGTCCCACAGGGAGCACAGGTACACCGCTGCGAGGCTGGCATGGCAACGGGACTTACAAATAGCGATTGATGATGATATGTGGCGATACTGCTGTACGAATACCAGGACAATCTCGCTACATGGCAAACACCGACTTGTCCACTTTAAGTATATTAATAGGGTATACTACACACCAGAACGTTTATGCCGCTACAGATTGCGGGAAGAGGCGACGTGCGAGCGATGCCGCGCGCCCTTAGCAGATTTTTTACATTTAGCATGGCTATGCCCAGGAATATATGCATTTTGGGTAGAGATCTTCAAGGAATTGAGTGGAATAATAGAAGTATCACTGGATCCAGATCTCGTGGTTGCCCTCCTGGGATACTCCAAAAAGCTGCCTAGGGCGAGGCGCAAATTGGTCGATATGGGCATGCCTATAGCTAAACGGGTAGTGGCCTTGTGTTGGATGCGTGGACCGACTCCCACGGTGAGACGATGGAAGCATGACGTGCTGTACTGCTGTACTCAGTCAGAGAACTACAACAAGCTGCTTCCACCACGTAGCAGAACAAAAAACCTCTGGGGACTATTTCTGGCACAGCTACCCAGGGGGAGTGAGGAAACAGTTGAAGCGGGGCCGAACCCCCAAGGGGGGATGAGACGCCACACAGTGTGATACACATTGAATAAACATAATTTGATGGAAGCAACTGGAGCTGAGGGAGGTCACGCAGATAAAGGGTACGTCCAGAGAGGGTGTGCGCATGGCATGAATACAGATGGAGTGAGCTGGTGGGAGCGGGCGACTTGATGATTGGGGTAGATACGGAGGTGGCTAGACTGAGGGTGTATTGAACTACTGTCAGATGGTGAGTAGCAGGACCACTGCCAAGATCCACGCTGCGCTACTCAGGAGGAATCCCCCTATTAGTATTGAAGTTTGTTGTCTGAACAGGATACGCCTGCCCCGTGCTGGGTTGTTGGCAATATGGTTGTGTACTTTCTGGTGAGGGGGTGCGTTGCCAACAATCTTCAGGTGTCTTACTCTGTATGACTGCTTGTTTTTGGTGTTGTTTTGCAATAAAACTTAATAAAAAAATAATAAATAAAAAAAAAACAGTCACACCAACAAGAAAGCCGGCTGGTTCACTGAAGAACTCCGGGCCTCCAAGCAAACCTGCCGAAAGCTGGAAAAGATCTGGCTCCGTGAACGAACACCGGACACCCACGCAGCCCACAAGAACGCCACCAGCAGACACCATCACCTCATCAGATCCGCCAAAAAGGCCTCCTTCAAAGACCGCCTAGAAAACAACGAACACAACAGCAAAGAGCTCTTCTACATCGTGAAGGAACTCTCCAACCCAGCTCCAACACCAAACGACGTCCCACCCTCGCAAGACCTGTGCGACTCGCTGGCCACCTTCTTCCACCGCAAGATCGCAGATATCCACGACAGCTTCAACGCCACGACCACCCCGACAAACACTGAGACCTCCAGCCCCACGACCACCATCCGCAGTAACCGCCTGCTCTCCTGGACCAACATCAACAACGACGACACCATCAAGATCATGAACGCCATCCACTCCGGATCTCCATCAGACCCATGCCCAGACCACATCTTCAACAAAGCCAGCACAGCCATCGCACCCCATCTCCGTAAAGTCATCAACACCTCAGTCGAGACAGAAACCTTCCCAGAGAGCTGGAAGCAAGCAGAGATCAACGCCTTACTCAAGAAGCCTAAGGCAGACCCCAAGGACCTCAAGAACTTCCGGCCCATCTCCCTGCTCCCGTTCCCGGCAAAGGTAATCGAGAAGACCGTCAATGAACAACTGACCCGCTTCCTCGAGGAGAACAACATCCTGGACCCTTCCAAGTCCGGGTTCAGCAGCAACCTCAGCAAAGAGACTGCCCTCATCGCCGCCACCGATGACATCAAGTCCCTGCTGGACAACCGAAAAACGGCGGCCCTTATCCTCCTGGACCTGTCAGCCGCCTTCGACACGGTTTACCACCACACACTATGAACACGCCTCCACAATGCCGGGATCCAAGAGAAGGCCCTGAACTGGACCACCTCCTTCCTCTCCGGCAGAACACAGAGCATCCGCCTTCCCCTCTTCCGCTCCGAAGCCACCGAGATCATCTGCGGCGTACCCCAGGGCTCATCCCTCAGCCCAACTCTGTTTAACATCTACATGGCACCGCTCGCCCAGGTCGTCCGTCGGCTCGACCTCAACATCATCTCCTAGGTCGATGACACCCAAGCTGATCCTCTCCCTCACCAATGACCCCCACACCGCCAAAATCAACCTTCACGAAGGAATGAAGGCCGTCGCTGAATGGATGAGGAACAGCCGACTGAAGCTGAACTCGGACAAGACGGAGGTCCTCATCCTCGGATCCACCCCTTTGGTCTGGGACGACTCCTGGTGGCTGACCGCACTGGGAACCGCCCCAACACCCATTGACCACCACACAACCTAGGGGTCATCCTCGACTCCACCCGCTCCATGACTAAACAGGTCAACGCCGTCTCCTCTCCCTGCTTCCACACCCACCGCATGCTCCGCAGGATCTACAAGTGGATCCCCACTGAAACGAGAAGAACGGTCACCCAGGCCCTCGTCAGCAGCAGGCTGGACTACAGAAACACACTCTACGCAGGAGCTTGAAACGGCTCCAACACATCCAGAACGCCTCTGCACGCCTGATCCTCGACATCCCTCATCGTAGCCACATCGCACCCCACCCCACCTGAGAGACCTGCACTGGCTCCCGGTCAACAAGAGGATCACCCTCAAGCTCCTCATCCATGAACACAAGGCACTGCACAACACCGGACCAATGTACCTCAACAGACGACTCAGCTTTTCCTACCCCACCCGCCAGCTCTGCTCCGCCGACCTCGCCCCAGTCCCTCGCTTCCGAAGGGCGAACGTCGGCGGCACATCATTTACCCACCTCGCCGCCAACATCTGGAACAAGCTCCCCATCCACCTACGGCACACCCAAGACCTGCTGACCTTCAGAAAACTCCTCAAGACCTGGCTTTTCGAGCAGTAGCAGCATTCCCCACTCCAGTGCCTTGAGACCCTCACGGGTGAGTAGTGCGCATTACAAATTATATGATTGACGGATTGAATAAAATGGGCAGGCAAAAACAAAATTGTCCCCCAAAACCAGAAAGGATTTATCCAGGGTGCAGAAACAGATACCAATCTGCAATGCTTGGCCCTAGCAATGGACAAACAGAAGTATAAGAAACAGCCACTGTACTTATGTTAAGTGGATTACAAGTCAGCTTTTTACTGTGTAAATCGCAACTTGCTATTGCAAAAACTATCATTCTGGGGTATCCTGGTCTATTTACTAAAATCAATCCAGTTACTATATTCAAAAACCTGGGTAAGGGTGCGAATTGGGGAAAGATCTGAGATTTCAAGAAAAATACAAATAGACCAGGGGCTAAAGCAAGGATGTGTGTTGGCCCCATACCTATTTAATTTGTTTTTGGCTGATCTTTCGATTGAACTAAATGAAATAACTGCCCACACACCAAAAATAGGTACTATACAGATATATTGTATGCTGACGATATCATCCTGATTAGTCAGACCAAAATCGACCTACAATGACTAATAGATAAGTTGTATTATTACTCTATAATAAATGGCATGACAGTCCACCTAAAGAAATCAATGGCGATTGAAGCGGTAGAGTAAAAAAAAAAAAAAAAAGGAAAAGTAAGTTCCTATTTGGGAAAAAACTGGAGCGGACTTCTACCTACACATGTCTGAGTGTATTAGTCAATAATAGGGCCAAATTCCATAGCACAAGAAATATCTGCAGAGAAAATCTACTACCTTGGCCTTTCAATCTCTACAACGAACTTTAGTTGGACCAAGCATCGCCCCTTTACTGAAAGTCATCTCAGCTACACCGATTCCCGGCATTACATGTGGAAAGGAAGTTCGAGGGAGAGATGCCGTCCTGATTAATACTGGATCAGCAAGAGTGTTTAGATCATTAGTTCGTCTTCCTCTAAATGCATCTCCAGCTCAGATAAGATTGGAATTCGGATTTGTTAATCAAATATTGCAAGAAAAGGGGCCTATATAAAAACGTGGAACAGAATAAAGTCATCTTCCAAAAACCAACAATGCCAAGCAGTGTGGCAGGAATTACAGCAGAATAAGGAGGCGCCTGCCTGTACTTATCTTCATCAATCAATTGAAGACCTAGGAATCCAATCACTCTGGAAAAACTCATTTTCACAAGCAATCTTCAAAAAAGTGTTAACATCTCGGTAAAGAAATTATCGCTCCTTAAAGATAAAGAATAGTTGGCTTCTAGATCTCATGTCCGGTCTTTGATTAACGGATATAAGACATATAAGCAACAAATGTATTTAGTAGGATGGTTGCGGTTCTTACAAATTGATTTTATGCATTACTGGCTTGGTCGCGCCCCAAAAGATGGAATAAGTTCAAATCAAAGATGATCTACAGGCTGTGTAAATCAAGAAAATAAAATATTAAACATTTTGTGTGTCTGTGCCTGGCCTTAGCGGAAGAACAACGATCAATGCTGAAAATTGTATTTAATGAACGGGGTGTACAAACTTGCAGACTAGCAATATTATTACTCCATCAGACTCTATCCTGAACTGCCGCCATACAAAAATTTTATGATTTGCTGAGAACAAATATTATTAGCTATACATAACATGAGAAATTGCATAGTATGGCATATTTATGCACATCAAGTCTAACTATTGGCACATTTACGTTTTATCTTTTTATTATTTTATATTAAAAATTTCTTTTTTAGAATGATGTATTCATATACATATATATATATATATATATATATATATATATATATATATATTACCTACTGGCGGTTGCCAGTAGGTAGTTATAGTTAGGATTATTTTCCATAGGAAATCCGCAACATTCTATTGGGAATAACTTTGGCGCCGGTGGACGAATCTTCGCGAATTTATCAAAGAAGATCCGCTCCTTCCCTGAAAGTTTGAGGGGGATTTGTCAAGCAGGGGCCGAGATAAAAGGGGGGTCCCAAAACGTGTTTTCCCCATGTTAATTTCCATAGGGCGGTTGGACTCACTTTTAGCCCGAACGGCTGAATGGATTTCCACCAAACTTGGCAAAATTGTAGGGACTGGTAGCCCGATGTGCCTTTGCTATGTCTCAAGATATGCGCTCCAGTGGATTTTGAGTAATTTAGGTTAAAAAAAATATATATATCTATAGGCGCGCCCCGGTACGCGCACCGGGGAGCGTACCAGCACGCTATGCGAGTTCGCGCGCGGAAAGCTGATTGGCTCTCGGGTGTCTGTAAACATTCCAAACAGTCCGGAGCGGCTGCCATCTTGTGTCTCGGTAGGATCGAGACACAAGAGGTGGCAAAAACAAAGGGGGAAATGACGAAAAGGGGCAGGGTACCTAGATGCATCACTTTGTAAATATGACTGAATAAGGTGCATTTTTAACAACACTGGTGCGTCACAAAAAGTGACGCACCGGTGGTGTAAAAGTGACGCATGGCCTCATAAATGAGGCCTTCAGTCTTCTACTCATGCGTCATATTAAATATATGACGTATTATGTCGCAAGTACTTTTAGATACGTCAGAATTTCAGACGTATCTGTAGGCGCAAAAGTGATGCATTGCTGGAGTGTGTCACAAAAATGATGCAACTCCAGCAATGCATCCTTTCACATGGGGCCAGGCCCCATGTGAAAGGGCCTGCATCAGTCTTACGCCTGCTGTGAAACAGGCGCAAGATTTGGACGCAGCAGCGTCATAAAAGTGACGTAGTGATATCTCATAGATTTTACTGCATCACCTCTACGACCCTTTCTTGCGTCAATACGTCCCTTTTGCATACATTACACCTGACGTAGGTATAATGTGGCGCAGGGGTTTACAAAGTGACGCATCTACCTAGATGCGTCACTTCGTAAATATGACTGAATAAGGTGCATTTTTAACAGCACTGGTGCGTCACAAAAAGTGACGCACCGGTGGCGTAAAAGTGACGCATGGCCTCATAAATGAGGCCTTCCGTCTTCTAGTCATGCGTCATATTAAATATATGACGTATTATGTCGCAAGTACTTACAGATACGTCAGTATTTCAGACGTATCTGTAAGCGCAAAAGTGATGCATTGCTGCAGTGTGTCACAAAAATGATGCAACTCCAGCAATGCATCTTTTCTTACCCTTCCACACCCCCGTTCCTTTTCTACATTTTCTTTGAATAACCACATTCCCCATGTTCACTCTCCTTCTCCTTACTTTCGTTCCCAACACTCACCTTCTTTCAGTCCCCCTACTTCACTTCCTTTCTCCTCTCATACCTTTCTGTTCTTTCTTACTCATTTTCCTTTCCTTTATCAATGCACTCCACTTCACTTACTCTTTTTCATTTTTTTAAGAATATAGCTCTTTGATGAGAATTGGAGGTAGTTCTGAAAAGAACTTTTTTTTTCTTCTTTTTTCTTTTTTTAGAACAAAAACAAAAACAAGGAATGGAAACTGCTCAACAGGAGCAAAAAAATAAAAATAAATTAGGGCTGGGAACGGCAGCGATGGTTCTCCAATGCTCGAACCATGAGCAGAACACTTTGCTCCCCACAGGAAAGTAGCTGATCACAGTATCTGCATTTAAGGACGCCTTTGTTAAATGCAGGCTGAATGTTCGGAACCAGCTCTTGTGATCTCCCCCTCACCGATGTTGTTCGTCCTCCGGTTGATGTAGAGGCCCCATCACTGGGAACCTCTTGGGCCAGAGCCCTGACACTTTCCCGGGAAAAATTCTGGGGGTGCCTTCTCTCCACATGGCGAATCATTGTGGAGTTCCCAAAAGAATATTTTTTAGTGGGGTCACCCCGTGACAGGACTGTGTGGCAGATCCTGCACTCCACTTTTGGAGCATTTACCTTCTTCTGGTCATCAGGTATGGAAAAAAAATTCCAGATGAAATGTTCTTTGTATTTTGGCTGAGGAGGCTCTTCATCGATAAATTCATTGGAGTCATCTTCACTGCTAGATGGTCTGGCAGCCATGATAATCCAAGATATCCAACAAAGAACCGAGAGCAAAAATGCAGGTCTTTCAGTCACAAAAGTGAAAGAAGAAGTGAAGGAAATGGGTGGGGATTTCATTCTTTATAAAAAAAACTGTTAGCAACCAATGAAAAGTGTTATTTTCAGGTCACATGACCCGACGCGCTTACGCTGCGCGCCCCGGGGCGCTTACGTAGCGCGTTCGTATGCGCGTGGGTGCTTCCGGGTGCGCTTACGCCGTGCGTATCACGCGGACGCGGCTACGCGATACGTTACGATGTTGTTTTCGTTCGCGGCAATAGCGCTAACGGGACGCTCACCGGTACGCGCCCCGGGGCGTGCCGTAACACTGCGCTTACCGGTGAGCGCATCGGTACGCGCCCCGGGAGCGCTCCGGGCAAAAAATAATTATTATTTTTTTTTTTTTAAAAACAAAAAAAACTATTACATAATTATACAATATAAAATTCGTTATAAAAAATATTACTTTTCATACCTATAGAGATTTGCTATTAAAAAACCATTGAAATTCACTGAAAAAACCATAGGTTTTACACCAGTTATAGTTAGGAATTAGCATTTAAAAAACCTATTAAATTCACTGAAAAAACCATAGGTTTCACACCAGTTATAGTTAGCTGGAAGTTTTACTTTTCATACCTATAGAGATTTGCTATTAAAAAACCATTGAAATTCACTGAAAAAACCATAGGTTTTACACCAGTTATAGTTAGGAATTAGCATTTAAAAAACCTATTAAATTCACTGAAAAAACCATAGGTTTCACACCAGTTATAGTTAGCTGGAAGTTTTACTCGCATAAAACCATTGAAATTCCCACGTTATAGTTAGTTGGACTCACTATAACTTGCGCGTGCAATGCACTGCTGATGACGTCACATATTACATCACTCATGACATGGTCAGTGACATCACTCATGACATCACTGATGACACCATCCTTGTGACAGAGTGACAGACCTCCTTTCACTGTAATGTAACCCTTGAAACAAATATTCAAAAATAGAAACTAAAATATTGAAAAAAATGGAGCTACCCATACCACTTACAACAACCAATTCAATAATTCCACCATCTATATACACATGCACTAATTCACCAACAGTTCTATATAGTCACTCATACATATACTCACTCATCATATGTAGTGATACACCTATACATCCTGTTACACACCGACAGTCATCCAAAAGTTACTCACACACATACTCACACATGCAAATAAACTATTGAACATCCATGTATTTACATATACAGCTATACACACACTACCACTTTACTTCTAAGGAAACTTACACATACTTACTCTCTTAAACAATCACTTATAGAAACACATACTAATTTAAACAGGAACTCTTACAATCCCACACTCTTACATATACTCACTTATATACATCAATATTCACATATACTAGATTAAAACATATGTAGTTACTGATAAAGACACTAATAAGACAGTCATTCACTCACTAACACAGACATATACACACTCATCCACCCATACAGTCCTGCACATATGCTGTCTTCAAAACACATACAAAGAGAGAGTCAGTCATTCATGCATCTATGTGCTAAGAAATACCCCCACTAAACCATACAGACACTCATACTGATACTAAAAAAAAACATCTAATAACCCATATACATACACATGTAGCTACTCACCAACCCATGCAGCCACTTATACACAAAGTGAAACACTAATACATATATTTAAATATTTAAACATTACTCACTAATATTTATTTTTCAGAAAGACACACATTCACTGGATGGTGTCATGAGTGATGTCACTGACCATGTCATGAGTGATGTAATATGTGACGTCATCAGCAGTGCATTGCACGCGCAAGTTATAGTGAGTCCAACTAACTATAACGTGGGAATTTCAATGGTTTTATGCGAGTAAAACTTCCAGCTAACTATAACTGGTGTGAAACCTATGGTTTTTTCAGTGAATATATATATATATATATATATATATATATATGTTCCCAAAAATGCCCTGCATTTAGAGACGCACTCCACCAGCCACTGAATTACCAATTCCTTTATTCAAGAGGGAGCAGGATTGCTTTCCTGATTATTTCTGTTCCGCCTGCCTGACGCGTTTCAGAGCCTTTGCGCTCCTCTTCAGAGGCAGTTTGATTGCACACAAGTTCAGGACATCCCACAAGGCTCTGCAGCATTTCATTATTCAAAAGGTTTCCGGTGTCCCTAATTAGCATATTTTCAATTAAAGTGCATGCTGGGCCCTGTGGTCTTTTTCCGTCCAAATTTCGTACCTCCAGTGGTGTGTGTCCAATTCAAAACTTTACAAGAACCAGTGACAGCCCTCCAGTGGGCTACAGGAAAGGAAGCCTGTTCCGTCGGTTTGCAGAAATAGCTGCGCCGTCATTCATCCCCGAATATATACACAAGTAATGAAATAAATATGCATAAATGAAAATTACTTTACCAAGGTATGTCTGTGCAATTATCTTCATCTTCAGAGCACCACTACCCCCCGCAACCCCTCAGATCCCCTATCTGCACCTGCCCCACTCCAGCCACGGGAGGAGGAGAGAGCCTGGAAATGTCTGCACAGGTTTCTACTCTGGTGGGAGATTGTCAGCACCTTCAGCTATGATTGTACAAATGGACTGAATAATCAGCGGCGGTTAGTGACATGCAAAAATGGTGCGCGCCATGCGAACATACATACAAAACGCGCTCTACATGTTGACCCTTCTATTATTGTGGCCTCTGTACAGTCGCCCGATGTACTTGCACCGTAGAAAGATCTCGGTGACCTGGAGATCTTAAAGCGTCCTTTGTGCACCATATGTGTTATTAAGGAGGGATGGTGTGTTGAGCCATCCATCGTGTGGGGGTAAAGCTTCTGTGCTGGTGCCCTCATACAAGTGTGAAGAAGTCTGAAAAGAAGTGCTCAGAAACTCCCCTTCTTCCGGTCTGTGCCTGCCATCTTACAGATTCATTTAATCGATTGGGGCAGAGGCAGTCACTCTGTTGTAAATAAAAGGTCACGTAGTCCATGTAGTTTCTTGAAGCTCCTTTATTCATGTAAGATGGTAAGTCAAGTATAAGAAGGAGAAACCCCACCAGGAGCAGTCTCCTGCCGCTCAGCCCTCATCCAACTGCCAGACATCCACACAGAACATTCTAACAGGCTCTTACATCATACATTCTATGCTGAGCAGCAGGAATAAGTATAACACATCTCCCTTCTTTAATTTGAAGAACAATATGTAGGAATAGAAATTGCGGAGAATAAGTCAGATCACAAGTCAGATCACGCAATTTCAAAATAAATGTAAAATCAGATAAGATCAGCAATTTAACATTCACTCAAACAAATCACGCAAACCATCAAATAACATTCACACCACCTTCTCTCTTCCTTGAACAAAACATTACTCCCAAAACGAAATAACCAACACACCATCACGCCAACGCATCACATACTCAACCCCAGAAACCAAACAAACCGACTGGCCAGGTCAGTAGGAGGCAAAAGGGTCCCAACTCACGGCGTGACAATACAAAACTTACATATGTGACATCCTTCACATCACTTAGGTCAAATAGAAAGTCTGGTGAACATCCAGAAATGGAGCACTAAGCTCCCTCAAACTCCATGTAATAGGATACATAAGATCAACACTGGGACATTTAGGTCCCAAAACCACTAAAATCTCGAATAAGGAGCAAACTCCATGTAATAGGATACACAAGTTCCTATGATCAACACTGGGATATTTAGATCTCAAAAACCTCTTAAATCACAAATATGGGGCCAATTCCATGTAGTAGGATACACATGTTCCTTGCAAAAACATCACCACCCCACAAACTCACCACCATAAGTCACTCACCACCCTAAAGTAAAAAGCACTGGAAACTGACCACCCCAGAAACTCACCAACGTAGGGCATATACTTACCACCCCACAAACACACCACCCCAGGGCACCTACTACCCTAAAATAAACTTAATTGGAACCCTAACCACACCATGAATTAACAAATCACCTCAGGACAGAATACACCACCAATATGACCTCCCCAAAGATGAGTACTCAGTGTAAAATACACAAATCCAGACCTTATACTCCAACTAAAACCTTAAACCCACACACAAAACGACATTACAATGACCAGCAATATAATGTTATCAACAGTCTCGTGCTCCGGTTAGCGGTCTCTCACCCGAGGTCTCCAAAGAAGTAGACATCTCTGTCCTTATTCTGCCGGTATCTGTATCAATCCAGAGAAGTCCATAGAATCCATCGACATGCCTGCTGAGAAAAACACCCTCCATTGGTAGCATCATCTTCTCCACATCGACTTACAGGGTATCAAAAGATTCATTGCCAGACAGCTGCTAAAAGTACATTACTATCTGCCACGACGTTCCGATTAACACCACAAGACTGGTAGTGACTCAGCATGTTTGTCTCCATGGTGATTTGCTAAACGAAGCCCCCGACATATCTTCTATACATTTCATGTGAAACTTAAAATGGAGGCACGCATCTGACGCAGCACCGGGTGGCTCTCGGCATGCCTGTGCTTGAAGAAACATTAGAGAATTACAGCAGCTGATCACCGACGTCAGAAAGCCCTTCACGCGTGAGACAGCAGGTAAGATTAATGGGTATTTACGACAGTTAAACTGTCAACACTTGCGCAGTAAAAATTAAATGATAAAAATGGGAACAGGCTCTCTGCATATCTTGACTTTCACACAGAGAGTCCGATAATATTGTGGTGTCAGGCCCTAGGCCCACATATTGGCAAACACTGACACAGACAACAGGTGGCTTGGTACAGTAACTGGCCTCGAGCACGTGCACCCGGACCCTTTTATTAGCGGGGTCACGTCACTCGTGACACCCGTGATGGATGGGTGTGGGGGTGTAGTGTGCCCAGCCCTCGGGGGAGTGGCTGGCTTTACAACTTCCTGCGAGACACTAGAACGTGTCTCGCAGGATACTACATTCCTACCAAACGTTATTGAGGAACAAACAAAAATGCTACTCCAACCTGTGGGGATAAAACAAAAGGTTAACTAGTTACCACAGGGTCCATCAGTCTCTAGAGTCAGGTGGCAGGACGACAGCAGACCTGGATTGGTGACTTGGCTTGCAGCAGAACCTTCTTGGCGGGCACCCGTAGTTTAACCCGAGGGTCTCAGGACACGACCGCTGGCTTGGAGACGTCCGTTGCATACCGACAGTTCGTCGACGGTGACATGTCTTGCTGCTTTGCCTGGTTTCCACTTTGCTGAAGTCCGTGATGGTCCGTGGCGGGTTCTAACAGTTCATTGTAGTGGGCTGCGTCATAAAGATGGATGGAGTCCTACAGGAGAGTTCACAGAGGTGTGGCTGGGCCAACTGTTCTTGTTGAACGGCTGGGCTGTGACCGGAAACCTTAATGGGGCAGAGTCTCTACTCGCTCTCCCACCTGTGGAGGCCCGTTGTCGGGGTTGCTGCGGGACTGTAGGAGGGCTGTGCTGAGGGTTGCTTGTGCGCCGTCTGGGGGCAGCTGCAGGGCCGCTGAGGAGCCGTTACTTAGTTGCACGCCCATCTCCTACGGGTGGATGAGTTTTCGGCCAAGACTTGCCTTCGCTGCCGCGGTTTTCGGTGTAGGCCAGGTTCACAGGTGGCCTCTGGTTTCTTTTGTCTGCTGGTGTGGCGACGGTGCAGGACTCAAATCTGCCGATCTTCTAGGAGTGGTGATGTTTGACGCAGGTGATGATGACTGGCGTGATGGCGGTTGCCCGCCATGTGGTGACCTGGGGTGACAGGTGGTGGTGACTTGCTGGGAGTGTTGGATGTCCGGAGGGACTTGGCAGCCATGTGCCTCCGCCTTGCTGAGCTGGAGTGTCTGTGGCGGCTTGACACGAAGAGTGTGGGGATCCTCTCTTGCCTGGCTTGGGGTCTCTGCCGACTCCATCTTGAGGCGGTGTGAGGACGGACACTCTGTGCTGATCTTCACCCTTGGCATCTGCGACAGGAGCAGGGATGCGCTTGACTTAGACTGCCGACATTCGGGGTGGCCGGTCACCTGAGGAAGCGTCGGGGAGAGACGCGGTTGGCGACTGCTGCGGCTTATGTTCGGTCCTCCTGTGAGGCTGTTTCCAGGGACGTCGGTCCTCCTTGGTGGCCGTCTGACGTCTCAGGGTGTGCACTTGGCTTGCTGTGAGAATCCTCCATCTTCTCCCATTGTCGGTTTGCTCAACTCACCTGTATTCATCCGATCTTCGGGGTGACAGGGCTGTCACTCCTCTTTTCTCTAAGGGCGTTGTGCTTGGACTTTGAGGCACTGGGGCCTGACTTCGCTTCGGCGTGCTTGTCCGGACTGGCAACTTTGCGATGTGCTTCTTGTTTGTTGATGGAGCATCTGTGGCTGCGGCGGCATGTCATGCAGGGTGTGCGACTCCTCTCTTGCTTGTTGTGGATCTCCGCCGACTACATCTTGATGCAGTGCGAGGAAGAACGCTTCGTGCGGTCTTTGGCCTACTGCAGACTTCGCTGGGGTGGTGGAGACTTGGGTGCTCTTCTACCAACGTGACGGTCAGTCACGTGTTGCTGGTTGAGGGAACATCTGTGGCGGCATGCCAGGTGGGGTGTGCAACTCCTCTCCGACCTCTTCTGGGTCACCGTCGACTCCATCTTGAGGCAGTGCATAGGAGGACACTCCGGGTTGGAGTCGGCCTACTGCGGGGTTTCGTTGGTGCAGCCGAGGTGTAGCTGCTCTTCGTGCTGCGTTCAGCAGTGCTTCTTTGTGGGGACTTCGCTGTCTCTTGGGCGCCTCTTTGACTTTGTGCGCCCTCTCTTCTCTTTGGGCGCTTTTTTCGGCCACAGATGGGCCCACGTTATATCATGCTGTGGTGTACACGTACTCTTGCAGGAACGAGTAATGTGTGCTCTTCTTTGGTGGTGGCGCTTGGCAGCCACTCGTGGTGCTCGCTCTGCACCAGTCGCTCTTGTGCTTGTGGTGGCAATCGCTGTCTTGCGACGCCTCTGGCGTTCTGCTTTTGCTGGTGGCGGCTGTCTTTGTCGTTGCTGCTTGTGTCGCTTGGCCCTTGGCCGGGCTGGAGAAGCGTCCGGCTTCTTGGGCCTTTGGTAACATGCAATGGCTCTTTTCCCTTTTTTTTTTTTGAGAGTTTGGGCCGCCCGTTATGGTGCGTCGTGCACCCTCCTCCAGTCTTGGCTGTGTCTCTCCTAGCCTTTTTCTCCGTCTGGTGGGCTTGCTGCGTTGGGGCCGTGCAGACAGACTCGCACCTCTGGTCAGTGTCCAGGGACCTCCTGGTTTCGGTGTGGTGAGTGAGACGATGCCCTGCTTGGGTGCACGGCTTCCACTCGCGGGGTCCTGGCTGCTGTGACTGTCCTGCTGCCTGTGCGTGCGTCCGCGGGGCTGTGTTCACAGTAGGGCTACTGCTGCAGAGGGTGTTGTTGCCTCGCTCGGGTGGCCAGTCCGTGTCCAGGGGTGGCTTGGACTTCTTGGGGTCCTTGGCAGTGGCGTGTGGGGGTATACCTGGCTCCCTGACAGCTCTGCCGTGGCGGTGACAGCGACCGTCCTGTGGCTAGCTGAATGGTCTCCCTTCCAGAGCAGTGGCCTGTGTCTGGGTGTGGAGCACCTGTGTTGTGGGGCGGCGGTCGTTTCCTGCAGGGTAGAGTGGAGGGGGTACAGTTCACTCTCTTCCGTGTTTCTTATAGTCACTCGGTGGTGCTGCAGGAGCTTTTCCAGGGCTGTTGCGGTTGAGGCTGCTGGATGGCATACGTTGGAGGGGCCAGGGAGTGACTGGAATGTGCTCCTTGCCCCTGGGAATGGCCACTTGGGTGTCGGGGTGCCTGTGTTCTCTTGTTTCCCATGCGCTTCTGAGAATTGGTGGCACTATTGGCTGCTCGGTGTTGGGATCCTCTCAGTCTCCCCTGCGGCCTGTGCGACTTGCATTTCCAGTTGCGATGTAGCCGAATGACCACTAGGTGGCATGCCGTGCGTGCTGACGGTTGCGGGTGCTGCAGGGGCTGGTGCAAACCGCTGTGTTGTGCTGGCACGTGGCGCTGCTTGGGTGCCGGCAGCGGCGGAACCAGGTCATGCTGTTGGACGCCAGGCGGCGTTGGCACCTGTGCTGAGGGGCAGCTGCGGTTTCTCTTCTGCACCCTGAGATGTGTGTGCTGGGGTCACGTAGTCGTCCTTGTCCGTGTTGTCTAGACTCATGCAGTGCTCGTCTTTTCTTTCTTTACCTGGCAGGCTTCACCATGCTGCTGGCCTTTGCTTTCTAAACGGTTTCTCTGCCAACAGGCGCTGTAGCCACCATCAGCCACTAGGTGGCTGTGTAGCCTTGTTTGTAGGCTCGGGCAGCTTTCCTAACGCTGCAGGTCTTGCTGGCCAGCGGTGCTTCACTTGAGGGGATCACTGTGTGGCTGTAGCGCCGGACTTCGGTCGCTCCAAAAAGTAAGGGCTTGTTTAGCTCGTCCTTGTGGCTGGGTGATTCTGTCGACTTCCTGCAGGATTCTCTACCGCTGTCTCTGAGGCGGTGCTCCAGAGTCACTGGTGTGGTAGTAACTCCGGGTCAGGTGCGGAGCCTCTTAACATGGGGACGGTCTCGTTGCTTGCTGGCCGGCGAGGGTTGCCAATGCTGATGCGTGGCGGCACTGCTCTTTCCCGTTAACTTCGCACTCCAAACATGTAGCGCTGGCAGTCCAGGGGTGCTTCAGGGTGTACACGGTGCTGCGGTTGAGCTTCGCACAGCCTGCCTTGTTGGGGAATGCATCCCCCCTCTCTTTTAGAGGGTGGGGAAGTAAACTGGGTAGCTTGATGGCGCGTCGCGTGTGAGAGCGGAGGTACGGCTGAAAACGGTCGTCCTCCCCTATGGGCCTCGCTAGGGTTCCGCCCGCATGCTTTCTCTCACCTCCGTTTATGACTGTCAAAATCCCAGCCTGTCGTTTCGATACCGGGAGCAGTGCTGGTTCGTCCGCATGACGGACTGCTGGGCCAATGCCGGCTGCTTCTGCGAGGTGGAGGAGGCGCTCGCGGGTCTCTGGGCTCTGTAAACTTCCCCCTCCGAGCGTGTCAGCGGGCGCGGCAGGCTCTCACCGGGACGGCATAGCCTCTCCTCCTGTTTCCAGTGCCAGAGGTGACGAGGTACGGCAGTCCCCGGTTGCTGTGCTGGGGCAGGGGGCGGCGGTTTCACGCCCGATGTCTCCTGCTGACAGGCGGTTGGACACGGCCCAGGATGGGAGTGCTGCCTGCCCGGCTCTTTTCACCTTTCTCCCCGGGAACAATGATGGGCAGAGCTGCAAACATGCGGGGTCAGACCCGCCTCGTCGCCAGTGTGGTGTCGGACCCTAGGCCCACATATTGGCAAACACTGACACAGACACCAGGTGGCTTGGTACAGTAACTGGCCTCGAGCACGTGCACCTGGGCCCTTTTATTAGTGGGGTCACGTCACTCGTGACACCCGTGATGGATGGGTGTGGGGGTGTAGTGTGCCCAGCCCTCGGGGGAGTGGCTGGCTTTACAACTTCCTGTGGGACACTAGAACGTGTCTCGCAGGATACTACAAATATCAACTGTGCGCTGCTCCTCTTAAATTGTAAACGATTAAGTAAGAAAATAAATGACTTTTCCTGCGTGCAGCTCTCCTTGAATCCAATTTCCTCAGAGGTCACATAAAAGGTTCACGAGGGTAATTAACTGTCTGTTCACAATGACACATCCAACTCCGTGAAAGCAGGCAACTAAACCTTGTTCCATACATCCATAGTTTTCTCTTTTCTTTTTTTTGTTAGAGACCGAGCACAGCTGTCATCATCAATCTGGTTAATGTCACATCACACAGGGACACCATGGGGCTCTGGGGCTTGTCGCACGTAATACCAGAGGGTTGTTCTCAGTAACAGCTTGCAGCTCCACTCCTCATCAGAGCACCAGTTTAAATACGAGCAGGCAGCAGAACATGGCAAACTTCTCTGCTCATAACGCCAGTAAAGATAACTTCACCTTGGACATGTATGCTTAATCTGGCACTTAAGGTTAAGGGCGACCGATTTCGGGGTCACTGGTGGGGTTTTGGAGTGCCAGTTAGCTTAAACATATGTTTTAAAATGCTAAAGTCTTTTACCTTGATTCAGTTTTGTTTCCTTACATTTTCTTTCCTCCTTGTAAGTTCTCTAGTTGGCTTATATAGAGTTATCTTGCACGCTGTTGGTTCTTTGAATTATTTCTCATAAGGTTGAGATTCTTTACTCCTTGTAGGTACCTTAGTTTGCTTGTAGGTAGTTTTTTGCACGCTCCAAGTTCTCCAAACGTCGCCAAAAATGTTGTAAATAAAAGGTCACGTAGTCCATGTAGTTTCTTGAAGCTCCTTTATTCATGTAAGATGGTAAGTCAAGTATAAGAAGGAGAAACCCCACCAGGAGCAGCCTCCTGCCACTCAGCCCTCATCCAACTGCCAGACATCCACACAGAACATTCTAACAGGCTCTTACATCATACATTCTATGCTGAGCAGCAGGAATAAGTATAACACACTCCTACCCCAGTCCCCACTCAGGGGTTAGCGAGGGCGCCTCTCAGCATGGGGCCGAGATAAAGGTTTGAGGGATTGGAGGTGTGTTATATATCCTAGTCCCACATGAAAGCCTCCCACCAGAGCACCGGCTGTTCATGCTCCCCAAAACCCTTGCCAATATGTGATGATGGCCAAGCTACTCGTAGCTTAAAAAGAAGAGCTTCCTGGAATATCGTACTTCATTCAAGAAGCGCCTCGTCAAGATCACAGACAATCAAGGCACACTGGTGGCGACTTCCAGGAGCTCACCTCAAACATATACCGTGATAGAGGCGACTTGCTTATTAAACTGTCCCCATTTGCTGTGTACTTCCCTTTGAAATACCTGCATACCGAGTCCCTCCTCTCCGACGCCGTCAGCAGCGCCCCAGCCGCCGCTGGGCCGCCCGCTCTGCCGGTCCCGTTCCCGCGCCTCCTGATTGCGGCCCCGCCCCCTCGCCAGACGATTGGGCACCCCTTCCCGCCTCCCAGCTGACCCGCCCTCCCTGCTCCCCTCTTAAGGGGACCCCGCCTGCATCTGGGGAGCGACCACTGCGCCTCTGGCCTGGTCGCCCCCCTGCTCCTTGCCGCGCCTGCCTCTGAGCCCCTGCTCACCCGCATACCGAGTCCCTCCTCTCCGACGCCGTCAGCAGCGCCCCAGCCGCCGCTGGGCCGCCCGCTCTGCCGGTCCCGTTCCCGCGCCTCCTGATTGCGGCCCCGCCCCTCGCCAGACGATTCGGCACCCCTTCCCGCCTCCCAGCTGACCCGCCCTCCCTGCTCCCCTCTTATGACGCCCCCAGAGCGACCGCGCAGCGGACGCGC
Organism: Lissotriton helveticus; assembly: GCF_964261635.1. Classification (NCBI taxonomy): domain Eukaryota; kingdom Metazoa; phylum Chordata; class Amphibia; order Caudata; family Salamandridae; genus Lissotriton; species Lissotriton helveticus. The sequence goes on along the minus strand of NC_136065.1, from coordinate 2,034,448,746 downwards.
GCAGCGGGAGCACCGATTGAGCGCCGAAGGTGCGCCAAAGGTAAGCCCGTCTGCGCCCGTTCGCGCCTGGACCGCGCCCAGTGCCAGGACTCCTGGCCCCCACCGCCGGAAGCCGACCAGACGGACCTACGACGCCACCGAACTCAACGCACTCAACACTGGCCGAACCCCGGGTTGCTACCGAGACGCACCCACGGACCCTTCAGCTGCCACTCCTGCAAGTTCACCTGCAACCGGACCCACGCCACACCAGCTCCCACCAAGCCGAACTCCAGCAGCACCCACCTGAAGTGCATCCTGCTCAACACCCACTCCGTCCACAGACACGCCGCCGAGCTCTGGAACCTGCTCGACACCACAGACCCAGACGTCGCCTTCCTCACGGAAACCTGGATGAACGCCTCTTCCGCGCCCGACATCGCCATCGCCATCCCAGAGGGTTGCAAGATCACCCGGAGAGACCGCGCCAACCAGACAAGAGGAGGCATCGCCATCATCCACAGGAATGAATATGCTACTTACCAGTATGCATCTGTTCTTGGCATGTAGGGCTGCTAACATTCATATCTTAGCATTAGATCGCCGCCTAGTGTTGGGCTCGGATGATTGCACATTGTTGTCCTGGAAAAGTCTTCGAAGTATCCTGAGATAGGTGGCTCCTCCCCTGGACTACAGTGCGCATGGGCATCGGCTCCATCCCCAGATTGTTTTTCGCCATTGTGGCAGGAGATGGAGTGGAAGTGTAAAGGATGTCCATGCTAATGAAATAAATACAATAGTATATCTGCAGCTGCGACAGGCACCGGGGAGGAGGGCGGGCGATATGAATGTTAGCAGCCCTACATGCCAAGAACAGATGCATACTGGTAAGTAGCATATTCAGTTCGAGGCATGTGGGCTGCTAAATTCATATCTTAGCATAGAATACATAGCAGTCCCTCCATCAGCGGCGGTTGCCCGTGCCAGCTGCAGAAACCTGAAAAAGTGTCTTGAGAACAGCCTGTCCTACAGCTGCTTGCTGCTTGGAATGCACATCAACACAGTAGTGTTTTGTGAAGGTATGTGGTGTGACCCACGTGGCTGCTCTGCAAATATCCTCTAAAGGAATGTTCCCTAGGAAAGCCATGGATGCCCCCAGTTTGCGTGTGGAGTGTGCTCTGGGGGGTACTGTTAAAGTGCGCTTGGCTTTTTGATAACATATCTGGATGCACTTAACAATCCATCTGGCTATGCCTGCTTTGGAAATCGGGTTGCCTTTGTGTTGTGGTGCGAAGGCAACAAAGAGTTGTTTTGTTTTTCTAAAGGGTTGTGTTCTGTCTATGTAGTACATCAACGCCCTCCGTACATCTAAGGTATGGAGCATTCTTTCCGCCACCGTTTGCGGGTTTTGAAAGAATGCTGGAAGTCGATAGTTTGGTTAAGATGAAACTGTGACACCACCTTAGGGAGGAATTTAGGGTTAGTGCGTAGCACTACCCTATTTGGGTGAATTTGAATGAACGGCTCTTGTATGGTGAGCGCTTGCAACTCACTGACACGCCTCAGAGACGTAATAGCTATCAGAAAGGCCACTTTCCACGTAAGGAATTGGAGCTCACACGAGTGCAGTGGCTCAAATGGTGGCCCCATCAGTCTGGTGAGAACGACGTTGAGGTTCCACACCGGAGCTGGTGGAGTTCTTGGGGGAATGACTCTCTTCAGACCTTCGAGGAAGGCTTTAATGGCGGGCACTCTGAAGACAGAGAGGTGCTGCCTGTTCTGAAGATAAGCCGCTATGGCTGAGAGATGTATCCTAATGGAAGTGTACGCCAGATTGCACTTGTAGAGATGTAACAGATAGCAGATGATGTTGGGAATAGATGCATCTAGCGGGTTGATGTCATTGGACGTACAATAGATGACAAAACGCTTCCACTTAGCAGCATAGCATGCTCTAGTAGTAGGTTTCCTCGCCTCCTTGATGATACTCATGCATTCTGGAGGTAGGTTAAGGTATCCAAACTCTAGGACTTCAGGAGCCAGATCGCCAGGTTGAGCTGTCGTGGATCTGGATGCTGAATGTCTCCATGGTTCTGCGTCAAAAGACTGGGTGTGAGGCGCAGTCTTTGATGCGGCACCACTGAGAGTTCGAGGAACGTGGTGTACCAAGCTTGACGTGCCCACGTTGGAGCAACCAGGACGAGAGTCATGGAGTGCTGCCTTAGCTTTCTTGCGACCAGCGGTATTAGAGGGGCTGGCGGAAAAGCGTATGCAAATTTGCCTGACCAGTTCATCCATATCGCATTCCCCTGCGACTGTGGGTGAGGGAACCTGGCGGCAAAGAGTCGGCATTTTGCGTTCTCCTTTGTTGCGAACAGGTCTATCTCCGGATGACCCCACTGCTGGAAGTACGGGTGGAGAACAGAAGGGTGTATCTCCCACTCGTGCATCTGATGGCTGTATCTGCTGAGCAGATCCGCCATCTGATTGTCCTTGCCCGGGAGGTGTTCTGCCATGAGGAAAATGTTCCTCTGAATGGCCCACTTCCACATGCTCTGAGCTAGATGAGACAGCTGTGGCGAGTGGGTGCCCCCCTGTTTCTGAATGTAGTACATCGCGGTCATGTTGTCCGTCCGGACTAGCACGACCTTGTTGCTCAGATGTACAATGAAGGACTTGAGCGCCATGAAGATTGCCATCAGTTCCAGATAGTTGATGTGCATCTTCTGTTGCTGCGTCGTCCATAGTCCCTGCACCGTGTAAGTGAGCACATGTGCTCCCCATCCCTGGAGGGATGCGTCCGTCGTCAGGACAATCTGCGGCACGGGCTCTTGGAACAGTCGGCCCTTGCAAAGGTTGTGTGGAGTCCACCAATGCAGAGAGTCGTATGCCCGACTGGTAACCAACACTAGGTCTGTCAATTGCCCACGAGCCTGTGTCCACTGATTCGCTAAGCACTCCTGGAGCGGGCGCATATGTAACCGTGCGTGAGGGACTATGAAGATGCAGGAGGCCATCATGCCGATCAACTGCATGAACACTCTCGCTGGCAGGGAGTGTCTCGGTCGGAATCGCTGGATCAGTGACTGAATGCTGTCGATTCTGACTTGGTTTGGCTGAGCCATGGCTGTCAGGGTGTTGATCGTAGCACCCAGGAACTGCCGGACATGTGCCGGCTGAAGATGGGATTTTGGGTAATTTAGGGAGAAACCCAGATCGTGAAGAAGGTGAATTGTAGTCGACATGTCTGCGGCGCACTGTTGCTCTGACTTGGCTTGTACGAGCCAGTCGTCTAGGTAGGGGTAGACATGGATATTCTGCCTCCTGAGGTGCGCCGCCACTGTCGCTAGACACTTGGTGAACACCCTCGGGGCCGTAGTGACTCCGAAGGGTAGGACCTTGAACTGGTAGTGCCTGCCTTGAATAGTGAATCTTAGGTATTTCCTGTGTGACGGGTGTAGTGGAATGTGGAAATAAGCATCCTTGAGATCTAAGGTCGCTAAGAAGTCTCCCTGGTTTAGCAAGGGAAGAATCTGCTGCAGTGTAAGCATATGGAAATGCTCTGACAGTATGTACAGGTTGAGGGGACGTAGATCGAGAATGGGCCTGAGAGAACCGTCCTTCTTTGGAATAAGGAAGTACAGGGAGTATACCCCTGTGCCTTCCTCCCCCACCGGCACGAGCTCGATTGCGCCTTTTTGCAGCATCGCCACCACTTCCTGCTGCAATAAGTGCAAATGCTCTGCGGACATAGGCCTTTGCCTCGGTGGGATGTTGGGTGGAGTGGATTTCAGCTCTAGGCAATAACCATTTTGGATCAGTTGACGCACCCACCTGTCTGTGGTGATGTTTCTCCAGACGGGCAGGAACTGCTGCAGTCTCCCCCCGACAGGTGTTAGGTGGTCGGGGGGCAGTGACAGAAAGTCACTGTTTGCTTGGAGTCGAGGTGCGGGAGCTGTTGTTTCCTCTGCCGCGACCTCTGTTGCTGTTATTCCTATAACCTCCCTTGTTCTGCTTAGTGAACGAGGATTGCGCCCCACCTTTGGAGAACTGGGATTGTTGACCCATCTGTCCTCTGGTGACTCCACGTGCACCTGAGCGACGAAAATTGCTGCCACGAAACTGTTGGGACTGCAGGGCCCCCATAGACTTAGCAGTTTCCGTGTCCTTCTTTATCTTCTCTAGGGTGGTGTCAACATCCGGACCAAACAGACTATCAGGATTGACTGGCTGATTCAGAATTGTTGTCTGAATATCCTGCTTGAACCCTGAGATGCGGAGCCAGGCTTGTCTTCTCAGCATAACGCTAGTGTTGATAGCCCTAGCAGCTGTGTCCGCAGCGTCAAGTGCACACTTGATGGCTGCGTTTGATATTAGCTTTCCTTCCTCAATAAGCATCTTGGTGCCTTCTTGGAACTGTGGGGGCAGGTGTTGTATAATCTGTTCTAGGGTGTCGTAGTGCGCCCTATCATAACGCGCCAGGAGCGCCTGTGTATTTGCGATGCGCCAAAAGTTTGCCGCCTGTGCAGCCACTCTTTTGCCTCCTGCCTCAAGCACTTTGGACTCTTTATCCGGGGGAGGAGCTTCACCCGTTGTCTGGGAGTTGGCACGTTTCCTGGCATTGGCAACCACAAGAGAGTCCAGTGGCAATTGTCCCCGGATGTAGACGGGGTCCGCAGGAGCAGGCCTGTACTTCTTTTCAATGCGAGGGTTGACCACTCTAGCCCTCGTAGGCTCCTTAAAAATGTCTCCAGCATGTTTGAGAACACCTTTCAGCATAGGAAGTGTCTTTACTGTCCTTTCAGATATGGCAAAGGTGTCAAAAAGGAAGTCTTCCTCAACCGGGTCGGCATGCATGTCCACATCATGATTGGCCGCCGCCCGTTCAATTAGTGCATGAAATCCTGCTGAGTCCTCAGTCGGGGATGCACGTGGATTAAAGGTCTGCGGGTCTTGGCCCGCACCTTGGGTGTTCTGGTCACCAGTGTCGTCGTATGAATCTGGTTGGACATCAGGTTCATCGATGGGGAAATTGTACTGTTCATCCTCATCATCTTCCTCACCCACAGAGTGTTCTGGGGAGGGAGTAGGGCTCCGTCTAGGAGGAGGCGGAATCGGTTCCGTGAGGCCTAAGGCGTCAAGGGGCACCCTCTTCTTCTTCAACGGGATGACGTAGGGGTCCACCGGCTCCGAAGTGATCTTCCGTTTATAGAGTGTCAGCTTGCCGGTGGCAGCATCGATGAAATGCTCTGAATCGTCTTCCGATTCGAGTACACGACGTGGAAGAGGGTCAGGCAGCGAGGAACCCTGTTTCGGAGCCGATTTCGTCGAAAACGCTTTCGGCGCCTCCTTAGGTGGCAAGAGAAAAAGGAGTTTCCCAGAAGGCTTAGCCGGAGCGTCCTTTTGCGGCTGCGGTGATGGCATCGGAGCCGATGGAGCAAAGGCTTTCTCCCTGATTCTCTGCAGTGACTCCGCAATGGGGGACGGTACACTGCCAGTGGGTTTCGTCGCCGACAAGGATGCTTTGAGCGGTCCCTCGGATCCGACGTCCTCGCGGGCCTTGTGCGGTTTGGGCGCGGAAACCTTCTTCGGCTCCTCCGAATCTTGAGGCCGGGGCGCAGACTTCTTGGGCGTAGCCTCTTTGGAGCCGACCTTGGCGGGCTTGGACGGCGCCGGAGCCGCTGATCCGTGCCGACCATCTTTCTTGGGGGCCCCTTCCTCGGGCGTCGGCTTCGATTTCGGAGCAGCGGAATCGACAGACTTCCTCGGCTTCTGCGGACCGGAGGTCGACGGAGCCGACGGGGTGACGGGCACCGACTTCTTCACAGGCACGGCAGCCATCTTAGGGACACTCGAGTCCTTTGGTTTCAGTTTCGATTTCGGGTCGGCCATTTTAGGTGTTGACGACCCCGACGGTTTCAGTTTCGGTTTCGAAACATCGCGCCCAGCAAGTGAGTCCGTAGCCGGGCCCGAAGGCGGGGCTGTGGCTTGCGGCAACGGGTCCAGGGTAAGGCCGACAGGCGATCCCGTGTCCCGGTCGGTATCCTCGAAACTTTCGGGGCAGAGCTCGTCCGCAGAGCTGTCCGCCGCGGCCCCATAAATCTCATCGTCGTCTCCTACCTCTTCGACGTATTCGAGGGCCTGACCCGCGACTCCGTCGTCGTCTCCCGGATCCGCCTCGACCTCCGTCTGTGATGGGGAGATTTGTAGAAGGTGACCCTGGACCTCTTCTTCCGGGTCGCCGAAGATGTTCTCCGGATCTGGGGCCGCTTGCCTAGCTTCCAAGCGCACCGCGCGCCGAAGCTTGAGAGTTTTCTTGGAGCGGAACTGTGCACAGGCCTTGCACTTGCCGTCGTCGTGGTCCGGTGAAAGGCACTTGTTACACACAGGGTGTAGATCGATGTGTGGGTACTTGGACCCACAGAGCGGGCAGTACTTGAACGGGCTCCGCTCCATGTCCGTAAAGGCTTGCTGTCGTGTCGCGATGAGAAGGCCTCAAAGTTTAGAAAGCGAAGAAAACTCCGCTTATTCCGGCTTCAAGAGACGGAAGACTCGAGACCGAGCGCAGACAATACCGACGCAAGAAAATCGAGGCCTTTTGGCCGGTAAAAGATAGTTTTACTTGGTTCCGACAGTAAGACGTCGAGACCACATCCGAACCCAATGGCGGAAAAAAACAATCTGGGGATGGAGCCGATGCCCATGCGCACTGTAGTCCAGGGGAGGAGCCACCTATCTCAGGATACTTCGAAGACTTTTCCAGGACAACAATGTGCAATCATCCGAGCCCAACACTAGGCGGCGATCTAATGCTAAGATATGAATTTAGCAGCCCACATGCCTCGAACCACCATCCGCATCACGACCAACACCGACGACACCCTCGCACCTGCCGAACACCTGCACTTCCAGATCCACGTCAACTCCAAGACCACCCTCAGAGGCACCCTCATCTACAGAACCCCGGGACCACGCACACAATTCAGCGAGGACGTCGCCGACTTCGTCAGCCCGCACGCCCTCCCCTCCGCTGACTACATCCTCCTCGGGGACCTCAACTTCCACCCGGAGAGCAACAACGACCGCAACACCACCACCCTGCTGGACAACCTCGCCAACCTCGGACTCAAGCAACTGGTGACCACCCCCACACACTACACCGGACACACACTCGACCCGATCTTCTCTTCCAGCAAGGACATTGCCTTCAGCCACGCCACGGGACTCCACTGGACGGACCACAGCTGCGTCCACTTCAGCTTCAGAAGGACCACGCTCCACCATCACCAGCAACAGGCTCCCCGCAGAAGCTGGAACAAGATCACTGCAGACCAGCTCGCGACTTCCCTGAGCAAGAACCCCCCCACCAGCACAACTAACCCCAGCCAAGCAGCCACCAACCTCACGAAATGGATCAGCGACTGCGCAGACGACCTCGCCCCGCTGAAGACCCGCCGAGCAGACCGGGCAGCAAGAAAGCCCCATGGTTTAACGACGAACTCAAGAGCTCCAAGAAGAACTGCAGAGCACTCGAGAAAACCTGGCGCAGAGACCCAACACCGGACAACATGACTGCCCTCAAGCTCGCCACCCGAAAACACCACCAGCTGATCCACGCCACCAAGAAAACCGCATTCAAGTAACGACTGGACAACAACGCACACAACAGCAAGGAACTCTTCAACATCGTGAAAGAGCTCTCCAACCCCAACGCCGGAAACAACGACATCACCCCTTCGCAAGACCTCTGCAACTCCCTCGCCTCCTACTTCCACAACAAGATCGCGGACATACACAACAGCTTCAGCACTCAACCGACGCACGCCACGACCGAACCACCGCCCCCCACCACCACCCTCCGCGCCTGGACCCCGATCAGCACCGAAGACACCATCCGCACGATGAACTCCATCCACTCCGGATCTCCGACAGACCCCTGCCCCCACCACGTCTTCAACAAGGCCGACGCTGTCATCGCACCCCACCTGTGGGACATCATCAACACCTCCTTCGACATCGCCACTTTCCCGGAGAGCTGGAAGCACGCCGAACTCAGCGCTCTACTCAAGAAACCATCAGCAGACCCAACCGACCTCAAGAACTACCGCCCCATCTCGCTGCTCCCGTTTCCGGCCAAAGTCATCGAGAAGACCGTCAACAAGCAACTGGCCGCCTTCCTCGAGACGAACGGCTCCCTCGACCACTCGCAGTCTGGCTTCCGGGCCAACCACAGCACCGAGACCGCCCTGATCGCAGCTACCGATGACATCCGAGCCCTGCTCGACAACGGAGAAACAGCGGCCCTCATCCTCCTGGACCTCTCCACGGCCTTCGACACTGTCTGCCACCGTACCCTAGTACAGCGCCTCAGAAACGTCGGAATCCAGGAGAAGGCACTGGAATGGATCACCTCCTTCCTCGCCGGAAGGACACAGAGAGTCCGCCTCCCCCCGTTCAGATCGGAGGCCACCAAAGTCATCTGCGGCGTTCCTCAAGGCTCCTCGCTCAGTCCAACCCTCTTCAACGTCTACATGAGCCCCCTAGCAGCCATCGCACGCCAGCACAACCTGAACATCATCTCCTACGCCGACGACACCCAGCTGATCCTCTCACTCACTAATGACCCCGCCACCGCCAGAGCCAACCTGCACGAAGGGATGACAGACGTAGCCAACTGGATGTCGAACAGCCGCCTGAAACTGAACTCGGACAAGACGGAAGTCCTCATCCTGGGATCCTCACCCTCCGCCTGGGACGACTCCTGGTGGCCCCCCGCCCTGGGCAGCGCACCCAAACCAACTGACCACGCACGCAACCTGGGCTTCATCCTGGACTCCTCCCTCTCCATGACCAGACAAGTCAACGCCGTCTCCTCGTCGTGCTTCAACATCCTGCGCATGCTACGCAAGATCTTTCCGATGGATCCCCACCGAGACCAGGAAGACGGTCACCCAGGCCCTCGTCACCAGCCGTCTGGACTACGGCAACTCCCTCTACGCCGGAACCACCGCCAAACTCCAGAAAAGACTCCAGCGGATCCAGAACACCTCAGCACGACTCATCCTGGACATCCCCCGCCGCAGCCACATCTCCGGACACCTGAGAGACCTGCACTGGCTCCCGGTCAACAAGAGAATCACCTTCCGGCTCCTCACCCACGCACACAAAGCCCTACACAACCTAGGACCAGGATACCTCAACAGCCGCCTCAACTTCTACGCTCCCAAACGCCAGCTTCGATCGACCAGCCACGCCCTCGCCGCCGTCCCCCGCATCCGAAGAGCCACCACAGGAGGAAGGTCCTTCTCCTACCTGGCCGCCAAGACTTGGAACTCCCTTCCGACCCACCTCCGCCTGACCCAGGACCACCTCGCCTTCAGGAAGCAGCTCAAGACCTGGCTGTTCGAGCAGTAGCGGACCCCCTCCCCCCAGCGCCTTGAGACCCTCCGGGTGAGTAGTGCGCTATATAAATGCTTTGATTGATTGATTGATTGATTGAAAGTTATGTGCTTCTGTGATTTACTGCGTCTATTTCATTTGGAAGTGTCTAAAAGTAAACCTGGATATGGTCTGTGCAGCCTGGTACTGACCTGCACAAAACGAGTTTGTAATCTAAACTGAATCCACTGTAGACAGTAAACCCACCAGTGGCTAAGACCTTCCAATGACTTGTGACATTATTAGTAACTAAGAATTCACCACTGACTATGACCTCACTAGTTATTTACCGAATTAATTACACTGAGATTGTCTTTACCACTGAATTCCCTAATCCCTGTTATGTCACTAGTGACCGTGATCTCATCAATTGCTGTGACCTCAAGAACGACTGTGACTTCACCAGTGACTGACATCACTAGTGGATTTGACCTAATTTGTTGCAGCGGCCTCATGGCTGTTACTTCACAAGTAACCTTGACTTTAAAATGATTCTAACCTCATCGGGCATTGTGACCTCAGGTACATACATAAGAACAAGCTTTTGCAATAGGTCTTGCATTACTGAAAGATTGATCTATTGGTGTTGCATTATGTACAACGCCAATAGGTCAAACTTTCAGTAATGCGATTCCTATTGCATTGCACATGCGTGATCCTACCTCTGGGATCCCAGGACTTGCTTCAGCAGGACAGTGGCCTGTAGAAAACGGAGTAAATGTTCCCCTCCAGATAACAACATGGATGGATGCTGAATTTATGCGTGAAGGGAGGGGGGCCAACTGGCCAACCAAAAGAATCAATTGGTGATGTCCACCGGGAGGGAACCAAACACTGAAAGGCAGGACAGATACACAATATTAATCAACCTAACAAAGAAAAACTAAAAGTTTCACTTACCTTATCCTGTAACACATCTTCGATGTTCTCCAGTACCTGGCACCATAGTCCTCCGAATGTGACGTCCCACAGCCAACCACCTTATCCAATCCAGACACTGCTCTCATGCTGTTAACAATATTAAGCAGCATGAGTGAAGAGTCTAGATTGGCTGGAGCGGGCTGGCTCAGCGCTTCGAAAGGCACTGGAGGAATGTGCCTACTGTCTCTGGAGAGGTTTGAAGTGTGATGTCGGGCTGGCCGTATGAAGACAGCAGGCCAAACCAACATGCTCAATTCAAACTGAAGTGGCCACTCTTCATTGCTGCCAATCAGCAGCAATGACGCACTGGCCACGCCCAAAACTCCGTTCGAATGGGTAAAAAATAAAATTGTGATAAAATGATTTTATTACCATTTTATTTTACACACTTTCTTCAACAGTGTATGGGGGGGAGTAACACTCCTCCACTCTTATGCACAAACCACTGCAGTGACTCAGATACAACACTTTATCATGAGTAGTGCAAATCAGTTTTGTGTTCTGCCCACACATCATCTTTTTCCACTGGTATGAACTGTGCCTCCTCCTCCAGGCCTGCCCCTCTTAACAGCCACATCCATCTTCCTGTACGAAGACGGTTTCACGGTGACTCCTCTACTCTGGGACCTGCATTGTGCTGTTCCACTCTGGGAATGGCCGAGATGGCTCTCCTGGACTGACTTGTCGCTGTCCTGTTGCCGCCCATGGGGACCTCTGGGTGACAGATTCTGGGCGCTTGATAAGAATCTACACGGCTGAGCCAGATATCACAACTGTACAGGAGCTACTCTCTCAAAATTGTCACTAAATGTCCAGGATCCTCTCCTCACGTCACGAGCTCTCAGTAAGGTCCAGGGCACTAACTGTATGTGTTTAGTTAAAAAAAACTTCACATTGGACAAGCTGGGACGAAGGAGCTAGGCTGATAAACAGATTATGTGAAATGCTTTTGCAGCCCTAGAACTGTTGGTGAAACCTCATGTTTCTTGATCATTCAAACACTGCAGTGCTGGTTTCATGTGGCAGGTGCTGTGCTCGGTTCCACAAGTTCACATGAAGCCTAGCTTCAATGCTGACGGCTGTGGAGGGGCAGGTGGGCTGCGCAGCACAAGGGACAGTAACATGGCTGTGCAGCACAAGGGGGCAGTTACATAGCAGAGGAAGGTGGGCTGTGCAGCACAAGGGAGCAGTTACATAGCAGGGAAAGGTGGGCTGTGCAGCACAAGGGGGCAGTTACATAGCAGGGGAAGGTGGGCTGTGCAGCACAAGGGGGCAGTAACATGGCAGAATCCGGTAGGCTACGCAGCTCAAGGGGGAGTAACATGGCAGGGGCAAGCAGGCTGTCACATAATGCAAATCTATGTATGGGGAGCAACCTGTGTAGATCTCACACTAACCGTGCAGGAGAAGGGTATCCTTCCTTTCTGCATTCCTTCGTGTTAGAGCATTAAGCTTTTTTTCACACCTGTTGCACAGAATGAACATACTTGAGTGCAGCACTTTGGAGTGCAGCATTTCTCGTACTAAAGAAAACTCTTTTGTACGAGGGAGGGAGCTGCAACCTCCTTGGGCAATTCTCTAGTGATTCTGTAAATAAACTTTTTATAAAAGTATTTTCCCATCAGATCAGATAATCTTTATTCGCTATACATTAAATAGTATAACCATAAAAGCATACAAAAATCCATAGGAATTTCAGACAAAAAGACAGTTAATTATCACATCCCAAGATTTGATTAGCAATTAGGGGTGGGCAAAAAATGTTGCTACACCGGCGGAGTTTTGCCCAATCCGCGTTCTGCACCGAGTTCAGAAAAACTCTGTGAAGTGACACAGAGTGGAGTTTTCTCTCTGGAGCGTCTCAACGCTAAGTTGGTAGGTGCTCGTAAGAAAAAAATTGGGCGCTATATCTCCTCTCTGCAAGATTGCTCAACGCAGGTGTTGGCAGACGGTGGCGACCGCTCAAGTTGAGAAATCTGCCACTCGAGTAGAATGTCTGTTCGAGAGGCAGAAAGCAGCAGCGCCCACTGGTGTGATGCCTAGTGTCATTCGCACTGATTTTACAGTGTGGGACAAACTCCCAGCACAAAAAAAATCAGTGGGAGCAGTGCGACTCATGGAACTCCGCATAGCATGGCAGAGTTCTTCTAGCACTTTGCGGAGTTCTGCGGAAAACTCCGCAAAACTCCATCCAGGCCTACTTAGCATGGCCTAAAGGAAAATGCTACTTGCCAGTATGCATCTGTTCTTGGCATGTAGGGCTGCAGAACCACACACTTCTGCATTAGATCACCATTTGGTGGTGGGCCAAGGTGATTACACTTTGTTGTCATCTTGGAAGAGTCTTTGTCTGCTAGGTGACTCCTCCCTTTGACCGTAGTGCGCATGGGCATCGACTCCATCCTCAGATTGTTTTCGCCATTGGGCAAATGACAGAGTTGTATCATTACAGATAAGGATGACCATGTATTGTGTATCTAAATAAGATAATACTGGAACAGATATTGGTAGCCTGGGAGGCGGGTGGGCGTGTGTGGTTCTGCAGCCCTACATGCCAAGAACAGATGCATACTGGTAAGTAGCATTTTCCGTTCGAGGCATATGGGCTGCAGACCACACACTTTTGCATAGATTGCACAGCAGTTTCTCCCTTAGTGGTGGTCACCCACATCTGTTGCAGTAGTTTGAAATAATGTCTTTAGTACAGCGTGGCCCACACTTGCTTGTTGTTTTGCCTGCACATCTACACAGTAGTGTTTTGTAAAGGTGTGCGTAGTAGACCATGTAGCTGCTTTACAGATATCATCTAATGGTATGTTTCCTAAGAATGCCATAGAAGCTCCTATCTTACGGGTAGAATGAGCCCTAGGAGGAATGGATAAAGTGCGTTTTGCTTTTTGGTAGCAAATTTGAATACACTTAACAATCCATCTAGCAATGCCTGATTTTGAAATTGGATTGCCTTTATGTGGAGGTGAAAAGGACCCAAACAGTTATTTAGTTTTACGAAAAGCTTTTGTCCTATCTATGTAGTATAGAAGTGCTCTTTTTACATCTAACGTGTGAATAGCTCTTTCTGCAACTGTTTGTGGTAGTGGGAAAAATACCGGCAACTCAATGGATTGGTTGAGATGGAACGGTGAAATGACTTCTGGCAGAAACTTTGGATTTGTCTTGAGAACCACTTTATTATGATGCAGTTGTATAAATGGTTCTTGGATGGTTAATGCCTGGATCTCACTCACTCTTCTTAGTGATGTGACTGGTACTAAAAAAGCAACCTTCCATGTAAGAAACTGTAACTCACACTTATGCAGTGGTTCAAAGGGCGGACCCATACGTCTTGTAAGAACAATATTTAAATTCCATACTGGAGAAGGTGATATTCTTGGAGGAATTATTCGTTTAAGTTCTTCCATGAATGCTTTACTTGCAGGTACCCTAAACAAGGACAACTGTTGTCTGTTTTGTAGATATGCTGCTATAGCAGCAAGATGTAATCTATTTGAAGAGCATGCTAAATTAGATCTTTGTAGATGTAAGAGATAGCATATGATGTTTTGTATAGAAACATCTAAGGGGTTAACCTCGTTATGTGTGCAATATACAGCGAATCGTTTCCATTTTGCTGCATAACATGCTCTAGTGGTAGGACGTCTTGCTTCTTTAATGACATCCATGCAATCAGGAGGTAAATTTAGATATCCAAACTCTAAGACCTCGCTAGATTGAGCTGCATTGGGTCTGGATGCATAATCTCTCCATGGTTCTGTGTTAGTAGATGTGGAGAGAGTTTTAGTTTGTGATGTGCTACTACAGAGAGCTGCAGTAGCGTTGTGTACCACGGCTGTCTTCCCCCGTTGGTGCTATTAGAATAAATGTGAGAGAATGTTGCCTTAGTTTCCGTACCACTAATGGAATTAGTGGGTGAGGTGGAAAAGCGTACGCAAATTTGTTTGACCAGTTCATCCATACCGCATTGCCTTGGATAATGGGTGTGGGTATCTGGCGGCGAAGCTAAGGCTTTTGGAGTTGCTTTGTGTGGCAAACAGATCTATCTCTGGTTGTCGCCACATTTGAAAGAACGGCTGAAGAACTTGAGTATGCAGCTCCCATTCGTGTATCTGTTGTCTCTGACGACTTAACAGATCTGCCAATTGATTGTGAACTCCTGGTAGATGTTCTGCTAACAGATAAATGTTTTGAGGAATGGCCCATCTCCAAATGCTCTGCGCCAGCCGGGAGAGCTGTAGGGAGTGTGTTCCTCCTTGCTTTTGAATGTAATACATTGCTGTCATATTGTTCATCCGGACTAGTACAGCTGTGTTTGATATGTAATGTTGGAACGATTTTAGAGCTTGAAAGATTGCTAGTAACTCCAGATAATTTATGTGAAGTACCTTTTTGTTTTATTGTCCACGTACCTTGTACTGTATGACTTTGTAAATGCGCTCCCAATCCCGTGAGAGATGCGTCTGTGGTCAGTATTATTTGTGGAACTGGCTCTATAAACGGCCGGCCCTTTGAAAGGTTTTTGTTGTTACACCATTGCACAGAGCGATGCGTCCGGTCGTCTACCACCACCAGATCTGTTATTTCCTGTTGAGTCTGATTCCACTGACCTGCCAAGCATTCTTGTATGGGGCGCATTTGTAGTCTTGCATATGGGACTATTAAAATGCAAGATTCCATCATTCCTATTAACTGCATAAATACTCGAGCCTGTAGTGAGTGTTGTGCTTGGAATGTTTTGATGAGATTTTGCATAGCTTGTATTCTCAGTAAGTTGGGGTACGCTATTGCCTTGGAGGCATCTATAGTTGCACCTTGGTACTGTAGAGTCAGGGACCGTTGTAGATGTGATTTCTTTTAATTCACTGTAAACCCCAACTTGTGCAGCAGGCTGTTTGATGCGTTTGCTGTACGCATTGGTTGTACAACTTGGATTTCATTAGCCAGTTGTCTAGATATGGGAATACATGAATGTTGTCCCTTAAGTGTGCTGCTACTACTGCTAGACACTTTGTGAATGCTCGAGGTGCTGTTGTCACTCCGAAGGGGAGCACCTTGAATTGGTAGTGCTGACCTTCTAGCACGAACCTTAGCTATTTTCTGTGAGACTGATGAATGGGAATGTGGAAGTAGGCGTCCTTGAGGTCTAATGTGGCAAGGAAGTCGCCTTTCTCTAGCAACGGTAAAACTTGTTGTAATGTGACCATAGGAAAGGGGTCTGAGTGTATGTACTGGTTTAGGGGTCTTAGATCTAGAATTGTTCTGAGAGACCCGTCCTTTTTGGGTATGAGAAAATAAAGGGAGTAAACTCCTGTGTTTTGATGTTGCTTTGGTACTGGTTCTTTTGCATTCTTTTGCAGTAGTGATTCCACCTCTTGCCTTAATAGTAAGAGGTGTTCTTGAAACATAGGACGTTGTCTGGGTGGTATTGTTGGAGGAGTGGAAGTGAGCTCCAGACAATAACCTGACTGAATTATTTGTCTCACCCACCTGTCTGTGGTGATTGAGTTCCAGACAGGTAGGAACTGTTGTAATCTTCCCCCGACCGGAGTGGAATGGTCTGGGGGGATGGAAGGGTTGTCACTGTTTCGGAGTAGAGGCGTTACGATTGTTTTTGCCTCTGCCTCTGCCCTTATTATTGTTTCCTCTATACTCTCCTCTATAATATCCCTTACTGGGCGAGGTTTGGTTGGGTTGTTTGTAAGTAGAGGAGGTGTTATTAGTTTGGAAACTCTTTGATGCACCTTATACAAGGAGCGACGAAAGGAAGGTCTATGGGCTTGTGTTTGTAGTGCTCCCATTGATTTTGCGGTATCCGTATCTTTCTTCATCTTTTCTAGTGCACTGTCTACATTTGGACCGAAAAGATGTTGCTGGACAAATCGCTGGTTTAATATACTGGCTTGTACTTCAGGTTTGAAGCCACGGATATTTAGCCATGCATGCCTACGCAACAATACCCCTGTATTTACTGCTCTAGATGTGGTGTCTGCAGTGTCTAGCTCGCATCTTATGGAGGTATTAGTTATAACTTTTCCTTCCTTTATTAAGTCAGCAGCCCTAGCCTTATAGTGTTCTGGCAGGTGTTGCATGAGTGACTCAAGCTCATCATAATGAGCTCTGTCATATATTGCTAACAGAGCTTGAGTGTTAGCAATCCTCCATATATTGTCAGCTTGTGATAAAGTGCGTTTCCCTGAAGCATCTAAAAGCTTTGGTTCTTTGTCAGGGGTGGAGCATCCCCTGTTTTTTGCGAGTTGGCTCTTTTTCTCGCATTTGACACTACCAGAGAGTCTAGTGGCAACTGCCCCTTAATGTATGCAGGATCAGAGGGAGCCGCTTTATATTTCTTTTCCAGTCTGGGGTTAATTACCCTGGCCCTGACTGGGTCTTTAAATATTTCTGGTGCGTGTCTTACCACTCCATTAAGTATTGGAAGTGTGGTAGTGGTTTTATGGGACGTTAACAGTGTATCCAAAAGAAAATCCTCTTTTATTGGATCTGTATGCAGGTCTACACCATGAAAAGTAGCTGCTCTATGGATGAGTTGTGTGAACCCAATGGTGTCATCTGGTGGAGATGGCCTAGACGGGTATGCCTCGTCTTGTGGTAGATCTGGTGCACCTGGTGCATTGTAATCCTCCCATGGGTCAACTGATGATCCAGCCATATCATCTGGGTCATTCATGTAATCTATTTGCTGATAACTCTGTTGTGAGTATGTATCCCCATAATCCTCCTCTTGTGGTATTATACTATGTGTACTAGCTGGTGAGTGCACAGGAGAAATATCTGGTAGTATTTCTGGTGAAGGAATATTTGTAGGGGAAGTCTAAACATGCTTCTTTGGAGGAACAGGAGATGGTTTAGGACAGTCCATTTTCCTCTTTTCAGGCACTGTGTACACTTTTACAGTCTTTGGATGAATTTTTAGAGTCTTTTGCCTTACATCAGGTTGGAAAAGCTCTTCTATAGGTAAATCCTTATTCGGTGCCGATTTATGTGGTTTGGAACCATCAGGCTTAGCCTTCACAGTGTTTATTGCCTTGGAAACAGTTTGTGATTTTGGTTCCGAAGACTTTTCTAGCTTTTTCTTTGGATCTGTGCTTTTTAGATCCGAAGCTTTCGGTGCTGAAGAGTGATTCGATATGGAAACCGCTTTCGGGTCTGCTTTTTTCGCTACCGGAGTTGTCTTTGTTTCCGTAACTTTTGGAACGTTTTTCGGTGCCGAACTTGGTTTCGGCACCTCTTTTGGTGCCGAACTTGGTTTCGGTTCGGTAACTTTCAGCATTGATGGGTGTGTCGGTGCAGGTGTTAACTTCGGTTTAAGCCCTTTCTGCTTTTCGGGACCGACAGTCTGACTCGAGCCCGAGCCGACTGGAGGCTTTTTAATACTCTTCGCTGACGAGCCCGTAGGCGGGGCGTCGGAAGGTTTCGATCGGTGTGCACCCGGACCCGAAGGCGGGGGTGGAACCAAAGCCTGTCCCGGTATGGGGGGGTGAACAGGGTCGACGCTCTTACTCACGACCTGTTGACCAGCTGGAAGAAGATCGTCATCTTCGGATCGATCCTCCTCACCAGAAGCTGACTCTGCTTCAGAAGCGACGTCTTCTTGTTGTTCTTCGACGTCTACCTCGATCGGCGCCTCGTTGATGATGAGGTCTGGTGTCGACGACGATGACTACTCCATAGCTCTTCGAGCTCGACGATCCCCGATTGTTTTCTTGGACCGGAACGAAGCGTAGGCCTCACAGTCTCGACTCTCGTGCTCTGGAGACAAGCACAAGTTGCAAACCTCATGCAGGTCGGTGTGGGGAAACTTGTGTCCACACGGAGGGCACTTCTTGAATGGTGTTCTTTCCATGAGCCAAAGGCCCAGTGGCGCAGTTGGGCCCAACGGCCCCGATGAGCGCTGGAATGGAGAAGTGGATCCTCTCTTTGACGCGGGTGACCGGAATCAGTGTCAAAGACGATATTGATGTTGTAGGGGCCGAACGATGAACACATCCGAGCCCGATGGCGGGAAAAAACAATCTGAGGATGGAGTCGATGCCCATGCGCACAACGGTCTAAGGGAGGAGTCACCTAGCAGACAAAGACTCTTCCAAGACAACAACAAAGTGTAATCATTTTAGAACTCTGGACGCCTGAAACTGTAAAGGAACTACACCTGGGATGCTGCCTCCTGGACGGGAGCCCCTTACCTACGTCTTGCCACACCCGCTTCGCGGGTGCCGCTGCGCGGTGTGCTATACCGCCTGGGGCCATCACCTTACCGTTTGTCTGGGGAGAGAGGTGACAGGGAATCAGGGGTGGAGCGCTGCAGGGACTCGCATTCCCAGGAATCCCTGCTTGACCTGTGCCATCTGGTCTGCGCCCCCTGACTGCCCCGCCTCCTGGTCGCCTTATCTCATCTATATTACAAGTCCCTCCCCACGCTGCCAAGGGCGGGCCCGTTGTAGCCTGTTAGAGACCGTTTGTGACCGGACCGGGCCCCCCCCCCCCGGTTTGTGTATTTTCCATAAAGACACATCGTTTGTATGATTTGCATTACCCTCTGGTATTAGTTGATTATCGCTAAACACACCTCGACACACATCATGTCTACGAGGGGTAGTAGAAGCAAAACTGCAGCGGAACAAGAGCAGATAATTGGCCCCTTGGATAGCTTCATAACTAGAGCGAATGATGTTATAGACCAAGGTATTATTCTCTTTGAACGTAGAGTATCCCAAGATCTACAACAAGCTAGACGTTCATCTATGGGACTTCTTGCTCTAGCTAGAACGCCAATACGAACTCAGGACTCCGGGTCCTTACATGATGACAGGATGCCAAATATAGTGGACCTGTCTGCATCTGAAGTTTTATCTGTTTCCCAACTAAGTCTGGCACTAGAAAAGACACCTGACTTAGTTATCAACCATACACCAGATGAAGTAAGGAACAGAGAGTTAAGGGGTAGGAGGGAGGGTGCCATACAGAAACAAAAGAAACAAGTAAAGATACCAATGGTTAAGGAGAAGATTGCACCGAAGAAAAAAACCAAGTAAAGATAGGAATAGTAAACCAAATATTGATGAGACAAATGAGGATTTTGACTCAGGAAATATAGAGATCCAGACTACTGGGGGGGATACACGCAATTGCTGCGAAGCAACTAGTAATTTGTTAGAAAAAATTGGGGAACTTTTAAAATCATATCTCTCCCCAATAGAGACCAGACTTTCAAATATAGAGAAACAACTGGCTGGGCTTAATGTTTCGGCTAAAAACATCCCTAAGAAAGCCTCGAACATATCTAACCCCGCGGCTATTCTACCAGGTGGGACAAAACCAATAAATAGCAACATAGCAGACCCGGGGGCTAAGAAGACGATGGCACAAGTATTGAATACAACACTAACATCAAAGACACCAGCAGCCTAAGTTAATAAAAATCCAGTCAAGTCGACAAATAATTCTGCACCTCCCCAACACACTAAACAAATAGGAAGTCAAACTAGGACAACTCTAGTGCCCCCGGATAAGGACAAGGACAAGGACCAGAAGAGGGGAGAAAAAGAAAAAGAAAAGGAAAAAGAAAAAGAGCATAGACGCACAGTTCATCTTCCCCCAGACGCAAGCCCGTAGTTATGACTGGGGTCCCAGAGGTAGCGGACCATATAACTGAAACAAGTTGGTCTCTAAAAAATAAAGTACATTATTGGCTTAACGCTAATCATCCCCTCCCCCCACATTGTACAAGTAGGATTCTGTCAGTGCGCAGAGTACCCTGGATAGGGAAAGAGCGTAAAAGTATCCAGGATGATTGTGTCATAATTAATTTTGAGGACGCCCGTACTGTAGACTACATATGTTCTTGGGACACACAGGCCCCCTATAAACATATAGAAACAAAACAACTCTCCTTCTTCTATCCCTCCAGGAGTCCTGCCTGGCTAGGTCACGACAGGAATTGGAGTATACCAGGCTATCAAGAATGGGATTAAGAATGGGGAAGCTGGGGAGGGAACTTGGGAAATTGGGGAGGGAAATTTAAAAAAATCTTTTATTATGTCCTGTGGCCCGGGGAAGAGACAACTAAGTGTTATTGCGGTGGATTCTGATAAACTTTACTCCACTAACACTTTTCCCTATTTAGGAATGGTTTTTGCTGCGAGCGGCTCGTGGGGTGGACATTTGGTCCACGCCACGAGCAAGTTCTCAAAATCCATTAACTCTATTCTTAGCCTTCCACGGCCTAAGAAAATAGATGCCACAAAAGCAATTTAAATTTTTTTTAAATCACAATGTGTGCCAGTAGCCAACTATGGGGCAGAGATCTGGGGCTTGGGCAAAACACAGAGTATTCAGACTGAGGAAAACCGCTTCTGCAGGAAAATTCTCGGAGCACCTATTTCCTCCTCAGAATACATCTGCCACTGCGAACTGAATTTGCACTATATATCGGATTTTATTGCCTCCAGACCGGCAATGTTTTGGCTCGCTATCTGGAAGAACAACTTGGCTGGTCTAACCCATGACATTATAAGAGACTGCCTCAATTGTGAAAAAGGGATGCTAATCCCCTGACTCTCTGGAGTTTTTAAAGAATTGAGTAGCGTAGGCAAATGATATCTCTTTCTTGACCCTGGGAAAATTGAACTGGAAGATAAAAACATTTTAAGATCCGCATTGTACGCACTTTATAGAGAAGAAAGACTGGCAAGGGAATTAACCAAACCAACAATTAAGGCCTATGTGGATAAAGATCTGTACACACAACCAATCCCATTGTATCTCATGCTGCCAATGACAAGCTGGGAAAGGTCCTTACTCTTTCGCCTTAGGGGAGGCTCAATTAGATTTCTATTATGCTTCCCATTAGGTTACTCATCCCTAAAATCTGGAAATAATTTGTGCCCATGTGATGATAGGAGTTTGCAAACTGAATTACACTTTTTCTTCTTTTGTAAATTTTATCAAAAATATTTTTAATGGATTTTAGCCCCGTATTTTAAAAAAAATAGACCACGTTCTTTGGAGGAATCAAATTTGATGAAGTTAACTTTGAATAATGAAGAGTTGATATTTCGCACTAGCACTTTTCTAAGGGTTATTACTCATGTTCGGAAAACTATGGAGCACCCTTAGTAAATTTCCGACTTTACAGATAAATTGATTGTATTTAATAATATGCTGTATTTTGTAACTATGGTAATTTGATTTGGGATTGTGTGAATTGCTTTTATGAATTTGCAAAAATTCGAATAAAGATTTTGAATTGAATTGATTGTGTAATCATCCGGGCCCACCACCAGATGATGATCTAATGCTAAAGTGTGTGGTCTGCAGCCCATATGCCTCGAACAGAGGTGTTCACAGTCCAAATTCATCTTTTTGTGGAAAGACAAGGTTCATTTATTTACAGTTAAGACCACCATATAAATGACATTAAGTAAGACCCAGGCTAAAAGAAATTAAAAAAAATATATAGAGAAGTACTTAGTGCAGACTTAATAAGCAAAGTGCAGCAGATCACTATTGAACAGTTCCAACTACAGGAAATACCAGATGCAGTTATTCCTTTCCACACTAGCTTTCTCAGATGGGTGGCAGTAGGTGAGAATGTATAAACGATCAGGCAAATAAACTTCAACTGAAGAAGCTGTAAATAACACAAAGCAGATCTACAACTTATTTTCCCATCATTGGTGTAGGGAATCAACTGTCAATTGATATGAATACTCATTTGAAGTTCATAATTGAAGTTCCAGGTGAAAATTCTCTTGTGATGTTGAAGATACCTTTTGTGAAATGATCTATCAACTTCTAGGGTTCCAACCAGTGTAGACAATATAGGGTCATAGAATGTCCTTTTTAACAAACCTCTTACTGCATTCTGTGTATGCAAATGGCTTCTCACCCATGTGAAACGTCTGGTGACAGTGAAGATCACTTATTCACCAAGCTCTTCTTCTACTGAGTGCAAGAAAATAACTCATCCATGTTAACTCTACGATGATACTGAAGGTCTGTTTCATACATAAAACTCTTCACACATTAGATGCATGAAAATTGTCTCTCACCTGTGTGGATTATCTGGATATGTTTAAAATGTGTGCGCTGATTAAAAATCTTTTCATAATGATTGAATGAAAGTGGCTTCTTTATGGGTTCCCAGGTGATGTCGAAGATTTGACCTTTGAATAAACCTTTTTCCACACACAGTGCAAACAAAGGGCTTCTCACCAGTGTGGATTCTTCTGTGACGTTCTAAATGTGACTTATAGACAAATCTCTTCTCACACTCGCTGCAGATAAAGGGTTTCTCAATTGCACCCCTGTGGATTTTCAGGTGGCGTTCAAGTCCTGGTTGGTGAGTAAAGCACTTACCACACTCACTGCAGGAAAAGCGTTTCTCAATTTCACCTTTGTGGATTTTCAGATGGCGTTTGTGGTTTGCTTTGAGAGTAAATCTCTTCCCACATTCAGTGCAGGCAAATGGCTTTTCGTCATTTTGAATTTTCTGGTCTTGATGAAAGTCTAATTTAAACGCAAAGCTGTTAATATGGCTTTTGTGGTGATGCTGAAAATCTGACTTGGACACAAAGCACTTCCCACATTCATAGCAAGGAAAGGGTTTCTGAAGCTCACCCTTATGTATGTTCTGGTGACGTTTAAGCCCTCCCGGCTGAGTAAAACCTTTCCCACATTCAGTACAGGAAAAGGGCTTCTCACTGGTATGGTTTCTCTGGTGACGAAGAAGATAGGACTTGTGAGCAAAACCCTTTCCACAATAGCTACAGGGAAAGCGCTTCTTTAGCCCATGGTATTTCTGATGGTGTAGATGATTCCCAATTCTTTTAAATGCCTTTGTACCATCAGTGGAGAGGGTGTGCTTGTCCTCACTTTGGAGTGTTTGATATTGGTTAAGTACAGACTTTGGAATAGAGGTCTTGTTTTCATTGCATGTAGTGGACTCCTTCACAAGCATACTTGACATACCTGACATAGAATGAAAAAATAAATTAGGAAAAATATTTTCTTAATCAAACAAAACACATCTCAGTTGCCACCTGTGAAAGAGGGACAGTCATAATACAGACAAACAATCAATGATAGTCAAGAAGCAGAAAGATGTCACATTGGTCTCTGATAGGCATGTGCACTGAACTGCAAATGTTATTCTGCCCTATTACTGACAAAACTCAAGAAGTCCAATGAAAGCAAGTGTTGGACACCTTGAGTGACAAACGTGTACCAGTCCGTGCAATGACTGGCGAATGCCCAGTGGTGGAAAAGTGGCATGATTTTAAGCAGGCTAGAGCTGAAAAACAGCCAATCAATTACACAACAACTGAGAACTTCGATCAATCAGATTCTTCAGAGTAGATTACATCTTGGTTGTTATTATGGGAAAACCACTGTGTAGTTAATGCACAAGTTACTACTTGTGTAACGATATATCTGTAAGAGACATTAGTTAGTATTAGATTCCTTACCTTAGAATATCCCCAGGCGTCAGACTGGATCCGGAATTTTTTTGCGTAGCAGTACCCTTGCGCGTCGGTAGGCGTCGTCTGCGGCTCCGCGTCCGGCGTCGTGGGCGCCATGATGACGTCGTCGGAGTACTTAGACGCCGCCTCCGCGTGCTGATGTCAGTTCTTAGACACAGCTTTTCCGCGCCAGAAACGCAGAGCCATGTTAAAAACCAAAACTGGTGCCATTGAAACTAGGGCCCTGAAAGGGGACAACCCTAACCCTAGATATTGGTTCGCAGAACGGGGAGGATGGGCGGGTCGGTAAGGAATCTAATACTAACTAATGTCTCTTACAGATATATCGTTACACAAGTAGTAACTTGTGCATCTGAAAGAGACACGTTAGTATTAGATTCCTTACCTTAGAATAGATACCCCAGCAATACCAACCCCGGTGGTGGGTCTGCGAACCAATACTCACACCAGAAAGTCCTGGAGGACGGAACGGCCAAAGAAGCCATCCCTCCGGACTTGGCTGTCCAGGCAGTAGTGTCTCGCAAACGTGTGCAGCGATGCCCACGTAGCTGCCTGACAGATGTCTTGTAAGGGCACACCCCTGCCCAGGGCAGTGGTAGTCGCCGTGGCTCGGGTAGAATGAGCCCGCAATCCAGCAGGGGGCTCCTTCCTAGCCAAGGAGTAGCATGCCTGGATACACAAGATGATCCACCGGGAGATGGTCCGCTTGTGCACCGCTTTCCCCTTCTTAGCGCCCACGTAACCAACAAAGAGTTGGTCATCCACCCGGAACTGGCGTGTGCGATCCAGATAAAACGAGAGCGCACGTTTTGGGTCCAGACGATGGAGCCGCTCTTCCTCTTTAGAGGGATGCGGTGGCGGAAAGAAGGTAGGCAAGGTGATAGACTGCCCAATGTGGAAGGCCGTGACGACCTTGGGCAGGAAAGATGGTTTGGTACGTAGCACCACTTTGTCCGGATGGACAGAAAGGAAAGGTGGAGTACAAGAAAGAGCCTGGAGCTCACTCACTCTCCTGGCAGAGGTGATGGCAACCAGGAAAGCAGTCTTCAGAGTCAGAAGGCGAAGAGGGCAATTGTGAAGTGGCTCAAAGGGAGCGCACATCAGAAAAGTCAGAACCAGGTTCAAGTCCCACTGAGGCATCACAAACGGAACAGGAGGAAAAGTGTGAGTGATGCCTTTAAGAAATCTGTTCACAATAGGGGACTTGAACAAAGAAGGCTGATCAGGTAGCCTGAGAAAGGCTGAAAGGGCAGAAAGGTAGCCCTTGATAGTGCCCAGAGCAGAGCCCTGCTGGGCAAGAGAAAGAAGGAAGAGAAGAACCTCTGAAAGAGGGGCAGCAAGAGGATCCACAGCCTTTGCTGTGCACCATGCCACGAATCTGTTCCACCTGCAGGCGTATATCGACTTTGTGGAGGGACGCCTGGCTGTCAGAATGACATTACAGACTTCAGGAGGCAAGTCAAATGGCCTCAACTGTCGCCGCTCAATCTCCAAGCATGGAGGTGGAGACTGGACAGGTCCGGGTGGAGGACCGTCCCCTGCTATGCGACAGAAGGTCCTCCCGAAGAGGCAGACGAACCAGGGGATTGACTGACATACTGAGTAGCTCGGGATACCAGTACCTTCGAGCCCAGTCCGGAGCCACAAGGATGACTTGGGCCCGGTCGCGCCTGATCTTCTTCAGCACTCTGGGCAGAAGTGGTATAGGCGGAAAGGCGTACAATAGACCGCAGCTCCACTCGCGACGAAAAGCGTCTCCGAGCGAGTGCCGCCTTGGAAATTCCAACGCGCAGAACTGATGACATTGCACGTTCTCTTCGGTGGCGAATAGATCTAACCAAGGCTCTCCCCATTGCTGAAAGAGGCCTTGCGCCACGTCCGAGTTCAGACGCCATTCGTGATCCATCATGCACCTGCGGCTGAGTTCGTCTGCCCTGGCGTTCAGAGAACCTGCCAGGTTTTGAACCACTAGGGTCACACCCTGATGTTCCAGCCATTGCCAAAGGCGCAGAGCCTCCTGGCAAAGGGTCCACGACCCCACCCCGCCCTGTTTGTTGCAGTACCACATGGCGGTGGTGTTGTCCGTGAACACCTGCACTACACTCCCCCGGACAGAGGGGAGGAATGCCTTCAGTGCTAGACGAATCGCCCGAAGCTCCAACATGTTGATGTGGAGTCGAGTCTCCGCCGGAGACCAGAGGCCTCTGACCTCCGCCTCTCCCATGTGGCCTCCCCAGCCCTGGAGGGACGCCTCCGTCACAACTACGTGCTCCGGTTGGGGAAGGGAGAGGGATCTGCCGCAGACCCAATCGCAGTCCGTGAGCCACCACTGCAACTGTCTCGCAGTGCCCTCCGAGATCAGGACATGGCCGGATAGGTTGCCTTGATGCTGGGCCCACTGAAACTTCAGGTCCCACTGCAGAGCCCGCATCCGCCATCTGGCGTGATGCACCAGCAGGATGGATTAGTTACTTACCTGTAATCCTAGTTCTCTTCCAGGGGTATCCTCATCAAAGTCATAAGCATTAGAATATACCCGCCCATGTGCGGGACCCCGGAAACACTATATTATATGTGCCCCACATATAGATATACTCATATATATATAAATACATACATATATATAACATGCAATAGCAGCCAATAGAAACAGAGCTGAAATATGCTGTGTAGAATTTCCACCATACATGTAATAATAATAAGCATTAGAAACATGAGAAACAACAAAAAAGTTTGTTTAGAAACTGTTTTAATGCTCAGAAAGCAGTAGAAATTCTTATAACTCACTGGAAGCATAGAAAGCTCCCAGGCTGCATTGCAAACACACAGTCTAAAAAGACTGAAAAGCTAACCTGTAGCTGCATAGCAATAAACTGACACCGTGCCTTTAAGGCACTCATGACCCCCAGTATCCCATCATGCCTCAGGGGTGACAGTTAGGTCAGTTGTTCTTTTCGGAGACTGAAAATAAACCCAATAACAAATAGGTTAACAATATCTCCTTATCAAAGAATGTCCTTTGCCCGGGGAGGCGGGAGGGTTGCTTATGACTTTGATGAGGATACCCCTGGAAGAGAACTAGGATTACAGGTAAGTAACTAATCCTTCTCTTCCAGGGGATCCTCATCAATAGTCATAAGCATTAGAATAGAATAGCGAGCCTCACCTCATCTCCCTGCGGGCAAAGGAGTAACAATACAGTAATAACCATATGAGGCCTAGTAACTACTAAGCTTGTACAGCCCGTAGGCTACCCAAATAGATTCCTCAAAGAGGCTTGTCCTACTTGAGTATCGGCCCTGGAATCAGACTCGAGACAGTAATGTCTCGTAAAGGTATGAACTGATTTCCAAGTCGCAGCCTTGCAAATCTCCGACATTGGAATGTCGTGCAAGAAGGCCACTGTAGCGGCCTTCCCTCTAGTGGAATGCGCTTTGGGTGACTGCAACAAAGGCTTGCCTGCAAGCTGATAAGCCAATTTTATGCAAGAGACAATCCATCTCGCGATGGACCTCTTGGCTGCCGGAAAACCTGTTCGCATTGAACCATAGTTCACAAACAGTTGATCCGTTTTTCTAATCCCTTTGGTCATTTCCAGATAGAACTTGAGCACTCTTTTAAGATCTAAGGAGTGCAGTGACCGCTCGGCTGGGGTCGTTGGATTTGGAAAAAATGACAGTAGGGAAATGGATTGATTTATATGAAAATCAGAGATGACTTTAGGTAAGAAAGCCGGATGAGCCCTTAGGACTACCCTATTGTGATGAAAGATAGTGTATGGTTCTTTCGCACAGAGAGCTTGAATCTCGCTGACTCTGCGAGCCGAGGTAATCGCCACCAAAAAGGCCGCCTTCCAAGAGAGATGCTGCAAAGAGGCCTTGTGGATGGGCTCAAAAGGTGGTGACATTAACCTGGATAGCACCAGGTTTAATTCCCATGGGGGAGAAGGATTTCGCACAGGGGGATAGACTTTCTTCAACCCCTGGAGGAAGTCCTTAACCACTGGAACCTGAAAAAAAGAAACCTGATCTGGTGATTTTCTGTATGCAACTATGGCTGACAAATGCACCCTAATAGAAGCGTATTTCAAACCAGCAGTAGCTAGGGAAAGGCAAGATGACGTCCTCCTGTCCTTTTATCGGGTCAAGGTGGTGATCTTTACACCATAAGAAAAACCGCTTCCACTTAAACGCATAAGACGCTCTCGTGGAGGGTCTCTTGGCCGCCTTTAAAATGTTCATGCACTCAGGAGGCAAGTTCAAATGCCCATATTGCAGGACCTCAGGAGCCATGCTGTTAGGTTCAATGATGGGAGGTTGGGATGCATTATCCTCCCGTTCATCTTGCTCAACAGGTCCGGCCTGCAAGGAAGTCGTCTGTGTGGACACACAGACAGATGTAGAAGGTCCGGGTACCACCACTGTCCTGGCCAATCCGGAGCTATCAGGATCATGTCCATGTCCGATCTGCAGAGCTTGGAAACTACTCTCGGAATGAGAGCCAGGGGAGGAAACGCGTAAGCGAATGTCCCTGACCAATCCATCAGTAGAGCATTCCCCTGAGTCCCTGGCCGGTGGAACCTGGACGCGAAGGCGTGGCATTTGGAGTTTTCGTCGTCTGCAAACAAATCTATGGTTGGACGACCCCAGCAACGAAAAAGCTCTTCCAGCACTTCGTCGTTTAGCACCCAGTCTGGCTGATCTTCGAAGTGCCTGCTGAGTGCGTCTGCTTTTACGTTCAACTCGCCTGGAAGGTGCACCGCCACTATCGTGAGGTCTCGAGAGAGGAGCCAATGCCAGATTGCCTGAGCCTCTCGAGACAGAGGGCGAGATCTTGTGCCTCCTTGTTTGTTCAGATAGAACATGGTGGTCGTGTTGTCCGTCTGAACTAGGACTGAGTTGGACTCTATCGCTGGTAAAAAAGCTTTGAGAGCCAGGAATACCGCTCTGAGTTCCAGCATATTGATGTGGTATGTCTGCTCCTGCGCAGACCACAGGCCTTGAATCTGAAGAGGACCCATATGTGCTCCCCAACCTTGCAGAGAGGCATCCGTCACTATCGACTGGATTGGAAGAGGCTGGTGAAACCGAACCCCCACCAGCAGATTCTTTCTCCGTGTCCACCATTTGATGGCGTCTTTCGTCACTTGGGAGAGCTTGATGCGATCCTCCCAAAGTCCTGTCGCCTGGTCCCATTGATCTTCCAGGGCCTGCTGTAGAGGCCGCATTCTCAGCCTGGCGTTGGGGATGAGAAAGATACAGAAAAGGGGGTGGTGATGAACGGGGATGAGAAAGATGCAGGATGCCATGGAACCCAGCAGGGATGCTACTTGTCGGGCTGTTGGAAGCCGAGATTCTAGCAGAATTCCACATTTCTGGTTCAGGGAAAAAAAGTCTCTCCTCCGAAGGAAACGTTTTTCCCACTCTTGTGTCCAGAACGGAGCCTAGATAGTGAATTGACTGTGTAGGCCGCTGGACTGACTTCTCCAGATTCACATGGAGACCGAGCCTGTGCAATTGAAGAAGACACAGATGTAGATCGTGTCTTACCCGCACTGGAGACGGACCTTTTAGGAGCCAGTCGTCCAAGTATGGGTATAGGAAGAGTCCTTTCTTGTGCAAAAAAGCCGCCACCACTGCCATGCATTTGGTGAAGACTCGTGGTGCGGACTTGAGACCGAAGGGTAGCACTGTGTACCGATAGTGCTTGTTCCCTACGACAAACCTCAAGTACTTGCGATGTTGTTGAGCAATTGGGATGTGAAAGTACGCATCTTGCAGGTCCACCGAACACATCCAATCTCCGACTTGAAGATGTGGGCATATTTGGTGAAGAGCCAGCATGCGGAACTTTTCTCTGATGATGATCTTGTTTAGAAGTCGTAGATCGAGTATTGGTCTGAACTTGTCCTCCTGATCTTTTTTGGGGACAAGAAAGTACCTGGAGTAGACTCCCTTTCCTCTTTGAGCGAGAGGAACCTCCTCTATCGCTCGCTTTTTGCAGTAGGACTGTTACCTCTCTTCGGAGCAAGCTTAGTTGGTGAGGGGAAGCGCTCTTTGGAGGTATGTTCTTTGGAGGAGCAAGGAAACGTAGCTTGTAGCCATTGCGCAGTATATTCAGCACCCACTGATCCTTGGTGATGCTGACCCACTCTGCCAGGTGTTGTGAAGCACTTCCTCCCACTGGAGTGGGTAACGGCGCCAGAGGAAGCCACTGATCAGGCTTTTCCTCCTCTTGTAGTGGTAGAGGATTGTTGATGACCTCCTCTACCTCTGCCAGGTTTACCCCGAAACTGGGGTTTTCCTTGGGCTTTACTTTGGGACCATTGAGGGGTTTGAACCCTCTGTTGAGCCCCTCTCCCCCTGTTGGGCTTGAAACGACGCTTGAACTCTTTCTTCTTTTCCAAGCCCACCGCTTTCACTGTGTCCAGTTCCGTCTTCATTCGGGTCATTTCTTCGTCAGCATGCTCACCGAAAAGAGCGGAACCCAAAAAGGGGAGATTAAAGATGCGATGTTGAGCATCCGGCTTCAGGCCTGTCAAGCGCAACCATGCCGATCTCCTGGCACAAACCCCATGAGAATAGGAATGCGCCGATAGGACAGCGCCATCCGCAGCCGTGCTGATCATCTGATTCGCCACCAGACATCCTTCAGTGACGGTCTCCTCAAAGTCCTGCTGGTCTTCTTTTGGCAGCTTGGCTTTGAACCTTTCCATAGAGTCCCATAAGGCTCTGTCGTACCGCCCCAGAAGTGCAGCCGCACTAGAAACTTTAAGAGTCGACGCAGCTGAGTTGCAGACTTTGCGACCCCAGGAGTCTTGCGTCTTGCTGTCCTTGTCTGGGGGGACGGAAGAGGAACCTGCCACTGCGTGTGTCTTCCTCGCCGCCGC
This sequence comes from Lissotriton helveticus, assembly GCF_964261635.1. Lineage (NCBI taxonomy): Eukaryota > Metazoa > Chordata > Amphibia > Caudata > Salamandridae > Lissotriton > Lissotriton helveticus. The sequence continues at coordinate 2,034,418,005 of NC_136065.1, read as the reverse complement.
CACAATAACAGAGTCTGCAGGCGGGTCCGATCTTACAAAAACCGGGTCAGAAGAGGCCGGTTTGTATTTCTTTTGGATGCGGGCTGGCACCGCCCTGATAGCCGCCGGAGTTAGAAATACCTCCTTGACAGGATCTATAATCCCCGGAACTAATGGCAGTAGAGGACGGGTGATCCCCTTTTTCAAAAATGACTGTCGTTGTAACCTGAGGGACAGACATCTCAATGTTCAGCTTCTGAGCTCCTCTCTGTAAGACGTCCAGATACGTGCCAATGTCATCCACTGGGGAAGATCGGGACGTAGGACTGTCCGTCAAAGTAGGGGAGTAGTCCCTCTTGGAAGACCTGGAAGAAGCGGTAGAGGAAGTAGACGGAGTACGTCGACTTCTATGGTGGACACTGTGCCTCCTCTCTTTTGATCGTTTCGAAGGCTCTTCTCGTCTAGGAGAGCGAGACCTGACCCGCACCTCTGGGTCTTTTCTGGGAGATCGGGTCCTTCTGGGAGATCTGGGTGGTGTTCTTACAGGAGATTTGTGCCTGGGAGGGCTATGCTTGTCCATCTCCTCCACCAGATTCTGAAGAGGAGACCTGTGGTGCGAGCTGGCATAGTCTTGCATACGCTTTGCAGCCCCAGAATCTCTCCAATGGTCCAAAGACCTGTACCACCTGGGTGACAGTCTGACTTTATCCGCCCAATGGTCCGTCCGACGCACAGGTGATTTGCGTACCGGACTCCTGGACTTTGAAGATGTAGTTGAGGAGCCAGAGGACCTTGAGGTGGAATGACGGGAAGCTGATTCCGTTACCATCACCACATCTGAACCTCTCGACGCCGAGCGATCTTCCCTCATGGTCGAGTGCTTTCGGGAAGTCGGCGGATCAAACAATCTTGTTTTAGAATGTCTATGCGAGGATGTATGGTCTCTCGACGTCGAGCGGCGATGAGCAGCCGCCGACGGAGTTCCACGTCTCGACGTCGAACGGCGAGTACCGGCCGTCGACGGAGTCCTCTCTCTCGACGTCGACCGATGATGCCCAGTCGTCGACGGAAGTCTCGACGTCGAACGACGATGTCCTGTCGTCGACGAAGTACCCTGCCTCGACGTCGAGTGACGATGCCCAGTCGTCGACGGAGGTCCTTCTCTCGACGTCGAACGGGGATGATCAGCCGTCGACGGAGATTTCTGCCTCGACGTCGAATGTCTGTGCGACGACGGTGGAGGGGTATTGGACACCCTCGACGTCGAGAGCTGACGAGACACCGACGGAGACTGCATCCTCGACGCCGATCGACTCTTCCCTGTCGACGGTGGAGGGGTCTTGGTCCTCGACGCCGAACGTCGCTTCTTCGACGACGGCGGAGGAGTCACACTTCTCGACGCCGGTCGACGTCTGGATGACGACGGCGGAGGGGTGACCTCCCTCGACGCCGGTCGTCGCCTGGTTGACGACGGCGGAGGGGTCTTGGAACTCGACGCCGACCGTCGCCCGGTTGACGGCGGTGGAGTTCCCTTTCTCGACGTCGGACGTCGCCTTGGTTGACGCCGACGGAGGGGATTTCGACGACGGAACTGGATCCTTCGACGTCGTCGACGTACCTGGTCTTCTTTTCGACGGCGAGCCCGCCGTCGACGGTAGTTTAGACGATGAATGATCCACCGGTGGTTCTTTTCTCAGCGCCGAGCCCGACGCTGAGGGTGAGGGGTGTTGTGAGAAGTTGGCCTGATGTGCAGTGTTCACTATTCTAGTGATCACTATATATTAGTCCAAACAACCCTTATTGATGATTGGTTGTAAGTCAACCTTATAGACCAGCTATCCTAGTAGCATGGATACGAGCAGTCTAAGGCTAAGACTCTAGAGGGCGTGTTAAGCCAGCTGTTTTACCATCACATTGCCCCTTGAACACCCAGTGAAAGGACACCACACAAGTGTTATGAAAATAAACAGTGTATTTATTAGAATCACAACAGCCCTGTACTCTTTATGAGGACAGGGTGCTAGGCACACAACAAAACTCTTACGAAAATACTTAAGTTAGCACGTTATACACAAATGCCCGAGGGGCACGAAAAACCATATACTTTAAAAGTGGAATGCGAAATTACTAGCAGGTAAGTACAGTACTAATAGGCTTTGGAATCGCTAGGACTTGACTATAGAATCGTTAGATTACTTCTAGGAGACCTAGGGGACTCGGGTGCAGAGTGTGCACTCTCACGCGGGATGCGGGACAAAGTCTATGGAAGCTAGTAAAGGCAAAATTAGTGTTCACGGGCGAACCCGACCTGGTAGGAAGAAAACGACAGTGGATCCTGACCCTAGGATAGTGAGGCTATGCTGGGACACCGAAGTGCCGAAGTTACCTAGCCCAGGGGCTGCAGCTGCATAGGTCTGAAAAGACGTCGGGAATCTCGTTGCCGGACCAGGAGCCTGGAAGAAGGAAGTTGCTGGCAGGCGACCAGTGAAGGAAAGTTCGATGGATCCAAGCCTGGATCAAGGAAGAAGAAAACCTGAAAGCAGAGGGGACCAAGTTCTTGAATCACTAGCCAGTGATTAAGTGGGCACCAGGATGGCACCGGGCGAAGTCACCTCGACTAGGTGAGTGGGCGACGCTGGCTCTGCAGATCTCACGGACCAGGAGGCGTTGTCGGCGACCAGGATGGAGAGGCGAGCTGTCCCACGATGGATGAAGCTGTCGGCGTCGAAGTTACCCAGGATTGGGCAACAAGCCTTGGCTAATTCAAGCCCACGCGGTGGACTCAAAATGGCGTCTTGAGTGGACCAGGAGGGTCCGGAGTGCTCCTCTTCTGGAAGGGAGCAAGGGCCAGTCTGGAGCAACCAGACTAGCAGCAGTGATGTCGTCGGGCGTCGTTCAGGAGGCCACAAGCCAGCGGGCTAGTAGCCAAACAACGCGGTGAGCAGCAAAAAGCAGAAGGGCCCCACGCCGATCGTGGAGATGCTGGGGGGCTGCACTTCGGTGCTGGAGCTGCTCAGGGTCGGGGCTTCTCGGTCCCCAAAGCACTCACCAGGAAATTACTCGGCGGGCTTGCTGTGCAGAAGTCGTGCAGTCTTGAAGATGGCCGGTCCCTCGAGGTCTCGTCACACCCACGAATCTCAGCGTGACTGATGATGTAGGTAGAGGTCAGAGGTGCCAGGGAAGCCGGTTCTCGTCGAGCTGGGCAGTCTTGATCCGGAGGAGAGACGTGCAGCAGACCGCAGTGTTCTTAAGATGGTGCCTGCGGATGCAGGGTGACTACTCCTTAGTCACAAGGGAGAAATCTTAGGAAGAAGTCTTGAGTTCCTTTCGTGGAAAGTAGTTTCAGGATTCAAAGATGATCTGATTTGGAAGGGGGCCAGTTCCTACCTTTATCCTGTAAAAAGGGGCTGGCACGCGACTAAGTCCTGCCCTAGGGGTAGGACTAGGAGGGGGGTGGTTACACCCACTTCCTTGGCGGGCTTTTCCCCAGCACAGGGTCTGGAGTGACCCTGGAACTGGTTCCAGCCAGCCTATGCACAGTGAGCACCGGGGTGCCACGTGCAGTCACCTTCCTCTAAAGCCCTGCCTACCTACAATACACAAAACCCTGTCTGGGACGGTGCTGGCACCGCCCCTGGCAGGAAACCCTTTGTCCTTATCTCCTGCTCTGGGAGGACTCCCAGCAGCAGGAGGGCAGACTTGTGTCTCGGTGGCAGCATCCATTTTGTGGAGCTGAGGCTCTGTTTGGCTTTAACCGGGGTTAGGGGTTACATACATGTCGTGTCCCTCTAGAAGGGTGGAATGCTAAGCCCGTCGCCAGAATTGGCGAGGGGTTAGTATTCCAATTCGTATGACACCTTACTCGACATGTTTTGATAAAGCGATACCAGAGTTGGCATATAACCGCGAGGATTATAATGCACTTAAGAGTATATGGTATGCGATATCATGGAAACGGCCAAGGGATGGATCCCGAAAGCCGCAGACAGGCTCAGCTCATGCCAGAGCACCATCTCACACGATTCCAAGCACTCTGCCTTCAGGATTGTTAAGGCCTGCCATAGGAGTGACTGATAGGAGATCTGTGTGTCCATTTTAGGGTTAGATATAGGTATACTATATCTACAGCAAAGGGTGAGTACACCACCTTGCCCCAGCTGTCGTGCAGCCAGTTGTGTCAGTTTAGTTAGTCAGCCCAGGGGTGGCATAATACATGCTTCAGCCCCTGGGAGACTTCTGGGTACACCTCAGCCCCGGGTACAGGGACTTGGAGAGGGCCCAGTGCCAATTCAGTACTTGAGTACAATTTGGATAGAGAGAACAGCTAGGCTGTGGGTCTGATTAGCAGGCCCACAGCCAGGGAAAGTCGTAAACCAGTGCAGCAAAAAATCTGGGTGATCATAGGATTGCAGACCCTACTCTCCTACATGACCCCCCCCCAAACTTTGGGACAATAAACTAACCTTGACCAGGTGAGTCTTCTTGCTCTAAGTGGAAATACCTGGAGAGCCCATCAGCATTGCTGTGATCAGTACCAGGTCTATGCTCCACTGTAAAATCCATCCCCTGTAGGGAAATGGACCACCTAAGCAGTTTGGGGTTTTCACCCTTCATCTGATTTAGCCACAAGAGGGGCTTATGGTCTGTCTGAATGGTGAAGTGAGTGCCAAACAAGTAGGCCCTCAGCTTCTTCAGGGCCCAGACCACAGCAAAGGCCTCCCTCTCAATAGCTGACCAATTTTTCTCTCTGGGTGTCAACCTTCTACTAATGAAAGCAATAGGCTGATCATTACCATCAAAATTCAGTTGAGACAGAACAGCCCCCACACCCAACTCAGAAGCATCTGTTTGGACAATGAATGGCTTGGAGTAATCTGGACTCTTTAGGATAGGTGCTGTGCACATGGCCTGCTTTAGGTCATTGAATGCTTTCTGACAGCTTGCTGTCCACTGAACTTTCTTTGGCATCTTTTTGCTTGTCAGGTCATTAAGAGGGGTCACTATGGACCCATAATTTCTGACAAACTTCCTATAGTACCCAGTCAGGCCCAAGAAAGCTCGAACCTGAGTCTGGGTGATTGGAGGAGTCCAGTCCTTGATGGCCTGTATCTTACTCTCCAGTGGCGGAACCTGGCCTCCACCTACAAGGTGGCCCAGGTATACAACCTGTGTCTGCCCTATCTGGCACTTTATGGCCTTGATAGTGAGGCCTGCCTTTTGCAGGGCCTCTAACACTTTCCTCAGGTGGACCAGGTGATCCTCCCAGGTGGAGCTAAAGACAGCAATATCGTCTAGATATGCTGCACAGAAGTCATCCAGCCCAGTGAGGACTTGATTCACCAACCTTTGGAAGGTGGCAGGTGCATTTTTCAGTCCAAAGGGCATTACCACAAATTGATAATGCCCTCCAGGGGTAGAAAATGCTGTCTTGGGTTTGGCCTCCTCAGCTAACCTGATTTGCCAATACCCAGCTGTCAAATCAAATGTACTTAAGAAGTTGGCAGAAGCCAATTTATCTATAAGTTCATCTGCTCTTGGTATTGGGTGGGCATCAGTCTTAGTGACTGCATTGAGGCCTCTGTAGTCTACGCAAAACCTCATCTCTTTCTTACCACCCTGGGTGTGAGGCTTTGGCACTAGAACTACTGGGCTAGCCCAAGGGCTATCTGAGGGCTCAATGACTCCCAGCTCCAACATTTTCTGCACTTCAGTTTTGATGCAGTCTCTAACATGATCAGGCTGTCTGTAGATTTTACTCTTGACAGGCAGACTGTCTCCAGTGTCAACATCATGGGTACACCAATCAGTTTGGCTGGGTGTCAGAGAGAACATATGTCTGAAGGATTGCAAGACTTGCCTGCAATCCTGTTGCTGATGTTCAGTGAGGCTGCCACAAAAGACAACACCATCAACTGATCCATCATCAGGATTCTGAGTGAGCAGGTCTGGGAGAGGGTCACTCTCTTCCTCCTGTCCCTCATCTGTGGCCATGAGCAAGCTCATGTCCTTCCTGTCAACATATGCCTTGAGCCTGTTAACATGGAGCACTCTGAGAGGGCTCCTGGGAGTTCCAAGGTCCACCAAGTAGGTAACCTCTCCCTTTTGCTCAATGATGGTGTGGGGCCCAGACCATTTGTCTTTCAGAGCTGCTGGGGCCACTGGCTCCAGCACCCACACCTTCTGTCCTGGCTGGTACACAGTCAGAACAGCCTTTTGGTCATGCCAAGCTTTTTGAAGTTCCTGGCTGGCCTCAAGGTTTTTAGATGCCTTTTCCATGTACTCAGCCATCCTGGAGCGGAGACCAAGTACATAGTCCACTATGTTGGTTGCAGGCTTTTTGAGAGGTCTCTCCCATCCTTCCTTCACCAAACACAGGGGTCCTCTTACAGGATGCCCATACAGAAGCTCAAAAGGGCTGTAGCCAACCCCCTTCTGTGGGACCTCTCTGTAAGCAAACAAGAGGCAGGGGATCAGGACATCCCATCTTCTCCTAAGAGTTTCAGGTAGTCCATGAATCATCCCTTTCAGGGTCCTGTTGAATCTCTCAACAAGCCCATTGCATTGTGGGTGGTAGGGTGTGGTGAACTTGTAGTTCACACCACACTCCTTCCACATTGCAGTCAGATATCCTGACATGAAGTTTGTACCTCTGTCAGAAACGACCTCCTTAGGGAAACCCACTCTGGAGAACACTCCAACTAGGGCTCTTGCCACTACAGGTGCTGTAGTGGTCCTAAGGGGAATAGCCTCAGGATACCTGGTGGCATGATCCACCACCACCAGTATAAACTTGTGCCCTGATGCTGTCTGGGGTTCCATTGGACCAACAATGTCAATCCCCACTCTTTCAAAGGGAACCCCCACCACAGGTAGTGGTATGAGGGGGGCCTTTGTTGTGCCACCTGAGTTACCACTGGCTTGGCAAGTGACACAGGAGCGACAAAACTCCTTGGTATTCTCATTCATATGGGGCCAGTGAAAGTGTGAGACAAGCCTGTCCCAAGTCTTTGTCTGACCTAAGTGACCTGCAAGGGGAATCTCATGGGCCAAGGTGAGAAGGAAACCTCTCAGAGACAAGGGGATGACCAGCCTCCTGGTTGCACCAGGCTTGGGGTCTCTTGACTCAGAGTACAGGAGTCCATCTTCCCAGTATACCCTGTGGGCACCTGTGGTATTCCCTGCAGCCTCAGCAGCAGCCTGCTGTCTGAGGGGTTCAAGGGAAGGGCAGCTCAACTGTTCCTTCCCCAGGTCTGCTCTGGAGGGTCCCCCTGAGCCCAGAAACTCAACTTGATCAAGTTCAAGCTCTTTAGGCTCAGTTTCCCTCAGTTCTCTCAGATCAGCCTCCTCAGAGACTTGATCCTCAACCTGGGGTAAGGGGGAAGGCAAAGCCTTACCCTTACTGCTCTTCTTCTTGGAAGGTGTCTGGTCCATAATTTCAGGATCCAGCACCTGTTCAGTGGGGCATTTTCTGGCCTGTGACCTAGTCACAGCAAGCACATGTGCTGGCAAGCCTAACATTTCCATGTGAGTCCTCTCCTCCACTTCTGACCATTGTGATGACTCCAAATCATTGCCCAACAAACAATCAACTGTGAGGTCTGAACTGACTACAACTTTCTTTTGTCCCTTCACTCCACCCCAGGAGAAAGCCACAATTGCCACACTATGACTAGTAGTGACATTGCTGGCATTGGTCACCAGGAAATCAGTACCTGGCATGATCTGTCCAGGGTCCACAAAGTTAGGTGTCACCATGGTGACACTGGCACAAGTGTCCCTATAGGCCTGAGCCATTTTGCCATTTATCAAAGGTGTCTGCCTGTATTTGCCCAAAGTATTGGGACTTATTTCAGGGGACATATCCATATCCCCTGTACAGACAAGGACAGCCTGAGTGAGTGTGCCAACTAAGTTGTCAGACCCCTCAGTACCCAAGGTTAACCCAACTAATGCCTTGGGAGGTACACTACCACTACTGACTGTATTAGGGGGTGCAGTTGCCTTAGGGGCTGTAGTGGCAGGAGTTTGTCCTCCTCTTTTGGTGCACTCACTAAACCAGTGAGATTTACTTTTACAGTACTGGCACCACCTTTTTGACTGGCCTTCTTGAGTCTTCTTCTTCTGGGAAGCCTGACCCCCACCCTCTTTGGTTTGTTGGGGACCTGGTGAAGACTTCTGGTCATTTTGCTCATTCTTAGCATTACCCTTCTGGTCTGCTTTCTTCTGACCACCCTGGTTCTGGTTCTGCTTGATCCTTGTCCTGACCCATTTGTCTGCCTTCTTTCCCAATTCTTGGGGAGAGGTCAGATCTCAATCAACAAGGTGCTGGTGCAACAACTGGTTCTGACAATTGTTCAAAATGTGTTCTCTCATCATTAGATTATACAATCCTGTGTAATCTGTAACCTTGCTACCCAGCAACCAGCCCTCCAAAGCCTTAGTGGCACAATCCACAAAGTCAGACCAGTCCTGAGACTGAGTTTTCTGGGTGTCTCTGAACAGCAACCTGTACTGCTCAGTGGTTAAACCAAACCCATCAACCAGTGTATTCTTCAGGACCTGGTAATTGTTAGCATCCTCTACTCTTGTAGTGAGGAGCTTATCTCTACCTTTACCATCAAAGGAGAGCCACAGTATAGCTGCCCACTGACTCTGGGGAATGCACTGCACAGTGCAGGCCCTCTCCAGAGCAGCCATCCATTTCTGGATATCATCCCCTGGCTTAAAGGGGGGCACTATTTTAGTCAGGTGTTTAGTATCTAAACCCTTCTCTCTATCTCTTGGGAGATTGCTGCCACCAGTGGGAGCTAACCCACTCATCTGCTGCTCTCTTGCCAGGGCAAGCTTTTCTTTGGCCAGGGCAATTTCTTCCCTTTCAATCCTCAGTTCAGCTTGTCTCATCCTAGCTTCATGCTCCCTTCTCTGAGGGGAAGTAAATCTCCTCTGTGGAGGATTCCTTCTCCCCTGAGAAGAGGCATTAGAGTGCAGAGATCTATTGGAGTCCCTAGAAAGAGATCTATCTCTCCTAACTCCAAGGTTAGGCCCACTTCGGGTTAGTACTGGGGGTCCCCCAGATCCTAGCCCAAGTAAGTCTAAGTTGGCCCTGGTTAGCCTTCTGACTACCTCAAGACCTTTGTCTACCTCATCCCCAGAGAGTTCCTCCTGATCCTCCTCCTCCTCAACTGCAGTAGCAGTGTTGGGGAGGTCTGGATCCCCAGAGGTTCCCTCTAAGGCTGGCATGTTCTCATGTAACTGAGAAAGCTTTCTGGCATCATATGTCTCTAAGAGACCTATCAGAAAGGGAATGGTGGGGTTAGACCCCTGCTTCAGTTTTCTGGAGACACAGATCTGTCTCATCTCCTGGAAACTGAGAGCTGCATATCTTGAAGTGACCTGTGGAGGGTCAACACTGACCAGGGGAGTCTCAGTAGAATCTCCCTGGGTAGACATGCTTTTCTAGTGAGGTGTAAGTGGTGCACTTACCTACACTATATGTTTGCCTACTGATCCCTTGCTAGAGTTGTAGTTTAGGGTGTGCTAGGCCCTAGGAGCTACAACAGCTGGTTCAGTAGAACTCAGAGTATTCTAAGCTAAGTTATATGTACCTTTAGTACTTATGTGATCTTTCACAAGATATTCTTAGGGCATGTGTGGTAAAACAACAGCAAGCTCAAATCCCAACCGCTGCTCACCAATGTGAGAAGTTGGCCTGATGTGCAGTGTTCACTATTCTAGTGATCACTATATATCAGTCCAAACAACCCTTATTGATGATTGGTTGTAAGTCAACCTTATAGACCAGCTATCCTAGTAGCATGGATACGAGCAGTCTAAGGCTAAGACTCTAGAGGGCGTGTTAAGCCAGCTGTTTTACCATCACATTGCCCCTTGAACACCCAGTGAAAGGACACCACACAAGTGTTATGAAAATAAACAGTGTATTTATTAGAATCACAACAGCCCTGTACTCTTTATGAAGACAGGGTGCTAGGCACACAACAAAACTCTTACGAAAATACTTAAGTTAGCACGTTATACACAAATGCCCGAGGGGCACGAAAAACCATATACTTTAAAAGTGGAATGCGAAATTACTAGCAGGTAAGTACAGTACTAATAGGCTTTGGAATCGCTAGGACTTGACTATAGAATCGTTAGATTACTTCTAGGAGACCTAGGGGACTCGGGTGCAGAGTGTGCACTCTCACGCGGGATGCGGGACAAAGTCTATGGAAGCTAGTAAAGGCAAAATTAGTGTTCACGGGCGAACCCGACCTGGTAGGAAGAAAACGACAGTGGATCCTGACCCTAGGATAGTGAGGCTATGCTGGGACACCGAAGTGCCGAAGTTACCTAGCCCAGGGGCTGCAGCTGCATAGGTCTGAAAAGACGTCGGGAATCTCGTTGCCGGACCAGGAGCCTGGAAGAAGGAAGTTGCTGGCAGGCGACCAGTGAAGGAAAGTTCGATGGATCCAAGCCTGGATCAAGGAAGAAGAAAACCTGAAAGCAGAGGGGACCAAGTTCTTGAATCACTAGCCAGTGATTAAGTGGGCACCAGGATGGCACCGGGCGAAGTCACCTCGACTAGGTGAGTGGGCGACGCTGGCTCTGCAGATCTCACGGACCAGGAGGCGTTGTCGGCGACCAGGATGGAGAGGCGAGCTGTCCCACGATGGATGAAGCTGTCGGCGTCGAAGTTACCCAGGATTGGGCAACAAGCCTTGGCTAATTCAAGCCCACGCGGTGGACTCAAAATGGCGTCTTGAGTGGACCAGGAGGGTCCGGAGTGCTCCTCTTCTGGAAGGGAGCAAGGGCCAGTCTGGAGCAACCAGACTAGCAGCAGTGATGTCGTCGGGCGTCGTTCAGGAGGCCACAAGCCAGCGGGCTAGTAGCCAAACAACGCGGTGAGCAGCAAAAAGCAGAAGGGCCCCACGCCGATCGTGGAGATGCTGGGGGGCTGCACTTCGGTGCTGGAGCTGCTCAGGGTCGGGGCTTCTCGGACCCCAAAGCACTCACCAGGAAATTACTCGGCGGGCTTGCTGTGCAGAAGTCGTGCAGTCTTGAAGATGGCCGGTCCCTCGAGGTCTCGTCACACCCACGAATCTCAGCGTGACTGATGATGTAGGTAGAGGTCAGAGGTGCCAGGGAAGCCGGTTCTCGTCGAGCTGGGCAGTCTTGATCCGGAGGAGAGACGTGCAGCAGACCGCAGTGTTCTTAAGATGGTGCCTGCGGATGCAGGGTGACTACTCCTTAGTCACAAGGGAGAAATCTTAGGAAGAAGTCTTGAGTTCCTTTCGTGGAAAGTAGTTTCAGGATTCAAAGATGATCTGATTTGGAAGGGGGCCAGTTCCTACCTTTATCCTGTAAAAAGGGGCTGGCACGCGACTAAGTCCTGCCCTAGGGGTGGGACTAGGAGGGGGGTGGTTACACCCACTTCCTTGGCGGGCTTTTCCCCAGCACAGGGTCTGGAGTGACCCTGGAACTGGTTCCAGCCAGCCTATGCACAGTGAGCACCGGGGTGCCACGTGCAGTCACCTTCCTCTAAAGCCCTGCCTACCTACAATACACAAAACCCTGTCTGGGACGGTGCTGGCACCGCCCCTGGCAGGAAACCCTTTGTCCTTATCTCCTGCTCTGGGAGGACTCCCAGCAGCAGGAGGGCAGACTTGTGTCTCGGTGGCAGCATCCATTTTGTGGAGCTGAGGCTCTGTTTGGCTTTAACCGGGGTTAGGGGTTACATACATGTCGTGTCCCTCTAGAAGGGTGGAATGCTAACCCCGTCGCCAGAATTGGCGAGGGGTTAGTATTCCAATTCGTATGACACCTTACTCGACATGTTTTGATAAAGCGATACCAGAGTTGGCATATAACCGCGAGGATTATAATGCACTTAAGAGTATATGGTATGCGATATCATGGAAACGGCCAAGGGATGGATCCCGAAAGCCGCAGACAGGCTCAGCTCATGCCAGAGCACCATCTCACACGATTCCAAGCACTCTGCCTTCAGGATTGTTAAGGCCTGCCATAGGAGTGACTGATAGGAGATCTGTGTGTCCATTTTAGGGTTAGATATAGGTATACTATATCTACAGCAAAGGGTGAGTACACCACCTTGCCCCAGCTGTCGTGCAGCCAGTTGTGTCAGTTTAGTTAGTCAGCCCAGGGGTGGCATAATACATGCTTCAGCCCCTGGGAGACTTCTGGGTACACCTCAGCCCTGGGTACAGGGACTTGGAGAGGGCCCAGTGCCAATTCAGTACTTGAGTACAATTTGGATAGAGAGAACAGCTAGGCTGTGGGTCTGATTAGCAGGCCCACAGCCAGGGAAAGTCGTAAACCAGTGCAGCAAAAAGCAAAAAATCTGGGTGATCATAGGATTGCAGACCCTACTCTCCTACAGGTGTGAAGACTTCTTTCTGGAAGATGAGTGAGTCTTCTTGGAGCCCTTCCTCACCGGAGATCTTCCTCTTGATGACCTATGAGCTAGGCCATAAATGCGAATCCTCTCCCTGTCTTTCAAAGTTCTTCCTGACAGGTGTTCGCAATGAGGACAGGTGCCTGGATCATGTTCCTCAGGCAGACACAGGATACAGACGTCGTGGTTGTCTGATTTGGCCTTCTTGTTGCCACAAGAAGGGCATTTGTCAAAGAGTGAAGGCATTTTCAGGGGAAAACGCTCACCAAAATGACTGAAAAAGACAGTATCTTACTTGACAAGATGATAAGTGTCGAGTAAGAACCAAAAGTTGTCAAAAGTGAAGAGTTTTTCTGTCAAAAACAGGAAAATTAGTGGCGCTGTGTAACCAGGGTCCTTCTCTGAAGGAGCCGGAAAGAACAACTGACCTAACTGTCACCCCTGAGGCATGATGGGATACTGGGGGTCATGAGTGCCTTAAAGGCACGGTGTCAGTTTATTGCTATGCAGCTACAGGTTAGCTTTTCAGTCTTTTTAGACTGTGTGTTTGCAATGCAGCCTGGGAGCTTTCTATGCTTCCAGTGAGTTATAAGAATTTCTACTGCTTTCTGAGCATTAAAACAGTTTCTAAACAAACTTTTTTGTTGTTTCTCATGTTTCTAATGCTTATTACTATTACATGTATGGTGGAAATTCTACACAGCATATTTCAGCTCTGTTTCTATTGGCTGCTATTGCATGTTATATATATATATGTATTTATATATATGAGTATATCTATATGTGGGGCACATATAATATAGTGTTTCCGGGGTCCCGCACATGGGCGGGAATATTCTAATGCTTATCACTATTGATGAGGATCCCCTGGAAGAGAAGCAGGAGGCCATCAGCCCCAGAAGCCGCAGCGTCAACCTGACCGAAACCCGGGATAACGGCTGAAAGATGGGAATCAGAGCCTGAATATCCCGGACCCGCTGCTCGGGTGGATAAACCCGAAACTGCGCCCAGTCTAGAACCGCTCCGATGAAGAGGAGCTTCTGAGAAGGGCACAGGTGTGACTTTGGCACATTGATCGAGAACCCCAGCTGATGCAGGAGGTCTGCCGTAGTCTGGAGGTGGCTGACGACTGTCAGGGGCGAGCCCGCCTTCAACAGCCAGTCGTCGAGGTAGGGGAAGACTGAAATCCCCAACCTGCGCAGATGAGCTGCGACCACCGCCATCACCTTTGTGAGCACCCGTGGGGCGCTGGTAAGGCCGAAGGGGAGCACGGTAAACTGAAAGTGCTCGTGGCCAACCGTGAACCGCAGGTAGCGCCGGTGGGCCGGCAGGACGGGGATGTGGAAATAAGCGTCCTGCAAGTCCAACGCCACCATCCAGTCTCCTGGATCCAGGGCAGCTAAGACCTGAGCCAGTGTCAGCATCTTGAACTTCTCCTTCCGGAGGAAGCCGTTGACGTTCCGTAGGTCCAAGATAGGGCGCAGGCCCCCTTTGCCCTTCTTGGGTACCAGAAAGTAGTGGGGGTAGCAACCACACCCTACTTCTGGCCCAGGAACGCGCTCGATGGCCCCTTTGGCCAAGAGGGCCGTAACTTCCTCCTGCAGAAGTCGCAAGTGATCCCCCGATACACGGTGGTTCTGCGGTGGCATGGTTGGAGGAGTCGCCTCGAAGGGGAGGGAGTAGCCCCTTCGGACGATCTGCAGCACCCACCTGTCCGATGTGACAGTGCGCCAGTGGAGGTGGTGATGGCGAACCCTGCCCCCCACTGGCGTCACATGGGCCTGAAAGCACGGACTAGGAGGGTTTTGAGGCGGATGCTGCGGGGGAAGGTGTGGACTGACATCGCCGCTGCCCACGACCGCCCGGACGGCGGTTCCCACGGCCGCCACCGCGTTGGGTATTGCCCTGCGGCGCGTGGCTGGCGGCACGTGCGGGCGCACCCCTTCCGTGGCCACGAAAGGAGTGATAGGCAGCCGGTTGCTGGCGTTGGCCCGAGAGGCCTAAGGACTTGGCCGTAGCCCTGGAGTCCTTAAAACGCTCAAGCGCATGGTCTGCCTTGTCGCCAAAGAGGCGACGGCCATCGAACGGCATGTCCATGAGCGTGCTCTGGACATCTGCCGAGAAGTTGGCGGATCTCAGCCAGGCGTGGCGTCTGACCGCCACCGTCATTGCCATCGCTCTACCCAGCGAGTCAGTGGTATCCAGCCCACACCGGATGGAATACTTGGCTGCATCCCGGCCCTCCACAAGGGCTTGGCCGAGTTTGGCCCGTACCTCCAACGGACACTCTGGCAGCACTTCCGCGACCTTATCCCACACAGAGTGGGTGTAACGTCCCAAGAGGCAGGTGGTGTTGGAAGACCGCAGGCCCAAACTAATGGATGAGAAGATCTTCTTCCCATACTGGTCATACCTCTTGGATTCCCGATCCGGCGGGGCCGACGGGAATGCGGTTTGGGAATTGGAGGCCTGGATAACCAGGCTCTCGGGGGTTGGGTGGAAGGACAGAAAACATGGGTCGCCCGGGGCGGGGCGGTGGCGTCTGGCCACGTTCCTATCTACGGGCGAACCCGTAGCGGGCTTGGACCAAGTGCCCAGAAGAACGTCAGTCAAGGCCTCATTAAAGGGCAGCAGAGGCTCGGCCGAGCTTGACTGCGGTTTAAGGACCTCAGTGAGGAGGTTAGTCCTCACGGCTGCGACGGGGAGCTCAAGGTTTAAGGCCTTGGCAGCCCTCATCAGCACCACACTATATGTTGCCCCTCCTCCGAAGCCACGGTAGGAGGGGAGACAAACCCAGGGTCTGGAGAGGTGTCCAGGCCACTGGCCTCCCCAAGGTCTTCTGTCCAGTCCTCATGAGACCGACACTCCCTGGTCAGAGGGTCCTCAGACCCATCGCAGTCCTCTCCTTCACCCATCTCCTGAAATTCAGGGTCCTCAACCAATGGGGCCTGTTCATAAAAGTGAAATTCACCCAACGGCGTCTGGAGCGGCGCCCAACGGGGCCGCCCCGACGGCCGAACAGGAACGGAAGTAGAACCGGGGTCGGCGCCGCCCGAGGACGGCGCCGGAGGCGACACCTGAGGGTCCGACGCCAGGGAGGTCGTCAGATCCACCGGCGACGAACCAGATCCCGAAGGAGGACCAGCGGCGTCCTGCGGCGCCGGGCCCGAAGGCGCCGGCGGAACAACTGGACCTCTCGGCGCCGGGCCCAAAGGCACCGGCGGCGTCGGGATAACAGGGGCCTGCGGCGCCGGGCCCAAAGGCATCGGCGGCATCGGGGCCGAAGCACCCGACGGCGTTGGGGCCGGAGCCGCCGACCCGCTAGGGCCCCCAGACGGGTCCGCTGGGCCCGGAGGCGCCGCGGAGCCCGTCGGAGGAGAGAGTTTCCTCATGGCCATGTGGAAGCGCTCGACCTCCTCCGGCGTCGCGTCGAGCCCAGGGACCGTAGGATATGGGGCTGGACGGGGCGCCCGCGACTCCGACGGAGCCGCGTGGGCGGTGTCACCCGAACCCCCGGCCGCATCGTGCGAGCGTCGGGGGGAGTCCGAGGAGCGATGACGCCGCTTGGACTTCTTGTGCCGCTTACCTGACGACGACTTCGACCCGGAGGAGTGCGGCCTACTCTCGGAGCTGTGGAGGCTCCGGGCCCGCGACCTGTCCCTCGACCTCCCATGGGATCGGGACCTCTCGCGGCGCGGGACCGACTGCCGGAGTTCGAGTCGCCTACGGGACCGCTCCCGCCTGGCTTTCGAAGAGAGGGCCCGGCAGTCGGAGCAGGCCTTGTCGTCGTGGTCGACGCCCAAATACGACAAACACACGCGGTGAGGATCCGTGACCGACATCAGCCGGTCGCAATCGTCGCAATGCTTGAAGCCGGGCATCCCTATCGTCACCGTTTCGGAGTCGAGAGACTCGAAATAGTAATCAAAAAGGATCAAAAAGTTTAGTCAAAATTGACTAGGGTTACTGCTTTTTCCAGATCTGCGCTTGCTGGCGCGGAAAAAAGAAGAACTGACGTCAGCACGCGGAGGCGGCGTCTAAGTACTCCGACGACGTCATCATGGCGCCCACGACGCCGACGACGGACGCGGAGCCGCAGACGACGCCTACCGACGCGCAAGGGTACTGCTATGCAAAAAATTTCCGGATCTCCGGATCCAGTCTGACGCCTGGGGATATTCTAAGGTAAGGAATCTAATACTAACGTGTCTCTTTCAGATATGTTCTGTTAGTCAGGAGTCTTTTGAATGTTTTAAAACAGGATCGCCTGTATATTTTAAGTTTGGCCCCAAACAGCTTTAGTCCTCTGCCTGATAACAGATTATCAATAAAAAAAAAGACAACTTTGGTTCAGCCACTTCAACTTTGGTTGCTTGCACCAGCCCAGTCACCTTCAGCCATAGCTTGTTGAAAAGGTCATTCATACGTAGGGCATTTTTTATGTTTTGGTGGTGATTTGCAAAAAAGTCTGTCTCCCAGATAAGGAAGCAGCTTCCCCAAATCACTAGTCTGCAACTCCACCAGTCAGGCGCTGCAGGAGAGTGTCAGAGTAAGTAGGGTTTTATTTAATGTATATGTTTAATGTATATTAATGTATATGTTAGAGTGCAGTGCACTTCTAACCATAAGTTGGTACAGTGAGATTTGAGGTGAACGGGATAGCCAAACTCCTAGATGGCCAACAAGAAGTGTTGCAAGGCTGCCTGGGAGGAGAGTCAACAGAGCCTGGAGCATGGAAGAAGGGTCCAGGCAGCTACAAAGAAAGGGAATAGCAGATGGCTTCGGAAACCAGCCTCGGAAGCTCCAATGGTACTGGTAGATGAGGTGCAGGAGGAGGCGGCCGTCGACCCAACCAGGGAGGACACTGCCTCTGTAGGAAACCTGCCTGAGCTTGTCGGGTGGCATGTTGAGGGTGGACCTACCGATTGCCTAACCCCAGAGAGGCTGAGGTGGCAGGCCGCTGCCCAGGCAACTGACGGCACCTCTGGAGATCACCTTATTTAGTGGGAGAACAGCCTCCTCTACAGTGTGCCTAAAGAGCCTGTGCATGGGGCAACATGTGCTGGTGGTTCCTCAATGTTACAGGGCCTTGCTACTGGGTTTGGCTCATGAGATTCCCTGGCAGGACATCTGGGACAGGACAAGGAGCTTTGACAGGTTTGTCGCCCACTTCTATTGGCCCTAGATGTGGACAGTCTCCGATGATTTCTGTAAGACACGTCTCACTTACCAAGCCAGTGGGAAGACAGGGAAGAAGCTCAATGTTTCCCTGACTCCCATGCCTGCTGGCACCCCCGTTGAGAGGGTGGGCATCTACATTGTTGGTCTCTGCCGAGCGATCTTCCCTCATGGTCGAGTGCTTTCGGGGAGTCGGCGGATCAAACAATCTTGTTTTAGAATGTCTATGCGAGGATGTATGGTCTCTCGACGTCGAGCGGCGATGAGCAGCCGCCGACGGAGTTCCACGTCTCGACGTCGAACGGCGAGTACCGGCCGTCGACGGAGTCCTCTCTCTCGACGTCGACCGATGATGCCCAGTCGTCGACGGAAGTCTCGACGTCGAACGACGATGTCCTGTCGTCGACGAAGTAGCCTGCCTCGACGTCGAGTGACGATGCCCAGTCGTCGACGGAGGTCCTTCTCTCGACGTCGAACGGGGATGATCAGCCGTCGACGGAGATTTCTGCCTCGACGTCGAATGTCTGTGCGACGACGGTGGAGGGGTATTGGACACCCTCGACGTCGAGAGCTGACGAGACACCGACGGAGACTGCATCCTCGACGCCGATCGACTCTTCCCTGTCGACGGTGGAGGGGTCTTGGTCCTCGACGCCGAACGTCGCTTCTTCGACGACGGCGGAGGAGTCACACTTCTCGACGCCGGTCGACGTCTGGATGACGACGGCGGAGGGGTGACCTCCCTCGACGCCGGTCGTCGCCTGGTTGACGACGGCGGAGGGGTCTTGGAACTCGACGCCGACCGTCGCCCGGTTGACGGCGGTGGAGTTCCCTTCCTCGACGTCGGACGTCGCCTTGGTTGACGCCGACGGAGGGGATTTCGACGACGGAACTGGATCCTTCGACGTCGTCGACGTACCTGGTCTTCTTTTCGACGGCGAGCCCGCCGTCGACGGTAGTTTAGACGATGAATGATCCACCGGTGGTTCTTTTCTCAGCGCCGAGCCCGACGCTGAGGGTGAGGGGTGTGAAGACTTCTTTCTGGAAGATGAGTGAGTCTTCTTGGAGCCCTTCCTCACCGGAGATCTTCCTCTTGATGACCTATGAGCTAGGCCATAAATGCGAATCCTCTCCCTGTCTTTCAAAGTTCTTCCTGACAGGTGTTCGCAATGAGGACAGGTGCCTGGATCATGTTCCTCAGGCAGACACAGGATACAGACGTCGTGGTAGTCTGATTTGGCCTTCTTGTTGCCACAAGAAGGGCATTTGTCAAAGAGTGAAGGCATTTTCAGGGGAAAACGCTCACCAAAATGACTGAAAAAGACAGTATCTAACTTGACAAGATGTTAAGTGTCGAGTAAGAACCAAAAGTTGTCAAAAGTGAAGAGTTTTTCTGTCAAAAACAGAAAAATTAGTGGCGCTGTGTAACCAGGGTCCTTCTCTGAAGAAGCCGGAAAGAACAACTGACCTAACTGTCACCCCTGAGGCATGATGGGATACTGGGGGTCATGAGTGCCTTAAAGGCACGGTGTCAGTTTATTGCTATGCAGCTACAGGTTAGCTTTTCAGTCTTTTTAGACTGTGTGTTTGCAATGCAGCCTGGGAGCTTTCTATGCTTCCAGTGAGTTATAAGAATTTCTACTGCTTTCTGAGCATTAAAACAGTTTCTAAACAAACTTTTTTGTTGTTTCTCATGTTTCTAATGCTTATTACTATTACATGTATGGTGGAAATTCTACACAGCATATTTCAGCTCTGTTTCTATTGGCTGCTATTGCATGTTATATATATATATGTATTTATATATATATGAGTATATCTATATGTGGGGCACATATAATATAGTGTTTCCGGGGTCCCGCACATGGGCGGGAATATTCTAATGCTTATCACTATTGATGAGGATCCCCTGGAAGAGAAGCAGGAGGCCATCAGCCCCAGAAGCCGCAGCGTCAACCTGACCGAAACCCGGGATAACGGCTGAAAGATGGGAATCAGAGCCTGAATATCCCGGACCCGCTGCTCGGGTGGATAAACCCGAAACTGCGCCCAGTCTAGAACCGCTCCGATGAAGAGGAGCTTCTGAGAAGGGCACAGGTGTGACTTTGGCACATTGATCGAGAACCCCAGCTGATGCAGGAGGTCTGCCGTAGTCTGGGGGTGGCTGACGACTGTCAGGGGCGAGCCCGCCTTCAACAGCCAGTCGTCGAGGTAGGGGAAGACTGAAATCCCCAACCTGCGCAGATGAGCTGCGACCACCGCCATCACCTTTGTGAGCACCCGTGGGGCGCTGGTAAGGCCGAAGGGGAGCACGGTAAACTGAAAGTGCTCGTGGCCAACCGTGAACCGCAGGTAGCGCCGGTGGGCCGGCAGGACGGGGATGTGGAAATAAGCGTCCTGCAAGTCCAACGCCACCATCCAGTCTCCTGGATCCAGGGCAGCTAAGACCTGAGCCAGTGTCAGCATCTTGAACTTCTCCTTCCGGAGGAAGCCGTTGACGTTCCGTAGGTCCAAGATAGGGCGCAGGCCCCCTTTGCCCTTCTTGGGTACCAGAAAGTAGTGGGAGTAGCAACCACACCCTACTTCTGGCCCAGGAACGCGCTCGATGGCCCCTTTGGCCAAGAGGGCCGTAACTTCCTCCTGCAGAAGTCGCAAGTGATCCCCCGATACACGGTGGTTCTGCGGTGGCATGGTTGGAGGAGTCGCCTCGAAGGGGAGGGAGTAGCCCCTTCGGACGATCTGCAGCACCCACCTGTCCGATGTGACAGTGCGCCAGTGGAGGTGGTGATGGCGAACCCTGCCCCCCACTGGCGTCACATGGGCCTGAAAGCACGGACTAGGAAGGTTTTGAGGCGGATGCTGCGGGGGAAGGTGTGGACCGACATCGCCGCTGCCCACGACCGCCCGGACGGCGGTTCCCACGGCCGCCACCGCGTTGGGTATTGCCCTGCGGCGCGTGGCTGGCGGCACGTGCGGGCGCACCCCTTCCGTGGCCACGAAAGGAGTGATAGGCAGCCGGTTGCTGGCGTTGGCCCGAGAGGCCTAAGGACTTGGCCGTAGCCCTGGAGTCCTTAAAACGCTCAAGCGCATGGTCTGCCTTGTCGCCAAAGAGGCGACGGCCATCGAACGGCATGTCCATGAGCGTGCTCTGGACATCTGCCGAGAAGTTGGCGGATCTCAGCCAGGCGTGGCGTCTGACCGCCACCGTCATTGCCATCGCTCTACCCAGCGAGTCAGTGGTATCCAGCCCACACCGGATGGAATACTTGGCTGCATCCCGGCCCTCCACAAGGGCTTGGCCGAGTTTGGCCCGTACCTCCAACGGACACTCTGGCAGCACTTCCGCGACCTTATCCCACACAGAGTGGGTGTAACGTCCCAAGAGGCAGGCGGTGTTGGAAGACCGCAGGCCCAAACTAATGGATGAGAAGATCTTCTTCCCATACTGGTCATACCTCTTGGATTCCCGATCCGGCGGGGCCGACGGGAATGCGGTTTGGGAATTGGAGGCCTGGATAACCAGGCTCTCGGGGGTTGGGTGGAAGGACAGAAAACATGGGTCGCCCGGGGCGGGGCGGTGGCGTCTGGCCACGTTCCAATCTACGGGCGAACCCGTAGCGGGCTTGGACCAAGTGCCCAGAAGAACGTCAGTCAAGGCCTCATTAAAGGGCAGCAGAGGCTCGGCCGAGCTTGACTGCGGTTTAAGGACCTCAGTGAGGAGGTTAGTCCTCACGGCTGCGACGGGGAGCTCAAGGTTTAAGGCCTTGGCAGCCCTCATCAGCACCACACTATATGTTGCCCCTCCTCCGAAGCCACGGTAGGAGGGGAGACAAACCCAGGGTCTGGAGAGGTGTCCAGGCCACTGGCCTCCCCAAGGTCTTCTGTCCAGTCCTCATGAGACCGACACTCCCTGGTCAGAGGGTCCTCAGACCCCTCGCAGTCCTCTCCTTCACCCATCTCCTGAAATTCAGGGTCCTCAACCAATGGGGCCTGTTCATAAAAGTGAAATTCACCCAACGGCGTCTGGAGCAGCGCCCAACGGGGCCGCCCCGACGGCCGAACAGGAACGGAAGTAGAACCGGGGTCGGCGCCGCCCGAGGACGGCGCCGGAGGCGACACCTGAGGGTCCGACGCCAGGGAGGTCGTCAGATCCACCGGCGACGAACCAGATCCCGAAGGAGGACCAGCGGCGTCGGGCCCGAAGGCGCCGGCGGCGTCGGAACAACTGGACCTCTCGGCGCCGGGCCCGAAGGCACCGGCGGCGTCGGGATAACAGGGGCCTGCGGCGCCGGGCCCAAAGGCATCGGCGGCATCGGGGCCGAAGCACCCGACGGCGTTGGGGCCGGAGCCGCCGACCCGCTAGGGCCCCCAGACGGGTCCGCTGGGCCCGGAGGCGCCGCGGAGCCCGTCGGAGGAGAGAGTTTCCTCATGGCCATGTGGAAGCGCTCGACCTCCTCCGGCGTCGCGTCGAGCCCAGGGACCGTAGGATATGGGGCTGGACGGGGCGCCCGCGACTCCGACGGAGCCGCGTGGGCGGTGTCACCCGAACCCCCGGCCGCATCGTGCGAGCGTCGGGGGGAGTCCGAGGAGCGATGACGCCGCTTGGACTTCTTGTGCCGCTTACCTGACGACGACTTCGACCCGGAGGAGTGCGGCCTACTCTCAGAGCTGTGGAGGCTCCGGGCCCGCGACCTGTCCCTCGACCTCCCATGGGATCGGGACCTCTCGCGGCGCGGGACCGACTGCCGGAGTTCGAGTCGCCTACGGGACCGCTCCCGCCTGGCTTTCGAAGAGAGGGCCCGGCAGTCGGAGCAGGCCTTGTCGTCGTGGTCGACGCCCAAATACGACAAACACACGCGGTGAGGATCCGTGACCGACATCAGCCGGTCGCAATCGTCGCAATGCTTGAAGCCGGGCATCCCTATCGTCACCGTTTCGGAGTCGAGAGACTCGAAATAGTAATCAAAAAGGATCAAAAAGTTTAGTCAAAATTGACTAGGGTTACTGCTTTTTCCAGATCTGCGCTTGCTGGCGTGGAAAAAAGAAGAACTGACGTCAGCACGCGGAGGCAGCGTCTAAGTACTCCGACGACGTCATCATGGAGCCCACGACGCCGACGACGGACGCGGAGCCGCAGACGACGCCTACCGACGCGCAAGGGTACTGCTATGCAAAAAATTTCCGGATCCAGTCTGACGCCTGGGGATATTCTAAGGTAAGGAATCTAATACTAACGTGTCTCTTTCAGATATGTTCTGTTAGTCAGGAGTCTTTTGAATGTTTTAAAACAGGATCGCCTGTATATTTTAAGTTTGGCCCCAAACAGCTTTAGTCCTCTGCCTGATAACAGATTATCAATAAAAAAAAAGACAACTTTGGTTCAGCCACTTCAACTTTGGTTGCTTGCACCAGCCCAGTCACCTTCAGCCATAGCTTGTTGAAAAGGTCATTCATACGTAGGGCATTTTTTATGTTTTGGTGGTGATTGGCAAAAAAGTCTGTCTCCCAGATAAGGAAGCAGCTTCCCCAAATCACTAGTCTGCAACTCCACCAGTCAGGCGCTGCAGGAGAGTGTCAGAGTAAGTAGGGTTTTTATTTAATGTATATGTTTAATGTATATTAATGTATATGTTAGAGTGCAGTGCACTTCTAACCATAAGTTGGTACAGTGAGATTTGAGGTGAACGGGATAGCCAAACTCCTAGATGGCCAACAAGAAGTGTTGCAAGGCTGCCTGGGAGGAGAGTCAACAGAGCCTGGAGCATGGAAGAAGGGTCCAGGCAGCTACAAAGAAAGGGAATAGCAGATGGCTTCGGAAACCAGCCTCGGAAGCTCCAATGGTACTGGTAGATGAGGTGCAGGAGGAGGCGGCCGTCGACCCAACCAGGGAGGACACTGCCTCTGTAGGAAACCTGCCTGAGCTTGTCGGGTGGCATGTTGAGGGTGGACCTACCGATTGCCTAACCCCAGAGAGGCTGAGGTGGCAGGCCGCTGCCCAGGCAACTGACGGCACCTCTGGAGATCACCTTATTTAGTGGGAGAACAGCCTCCTCTACAGTGTGCCTAAAGAGCCTGTGCATGGGGCAACATGTGCTGGTGGTTCCCCAATGTTACAGGGCCTTGCTACTGGGTTTGGCTCATGAGATTCCCTGGCAGGACATCTGGGACAGGACAAGGAGCTTTGACAGGTTTGTCGCCCACTTCTATTGGCCCTAGATGTGGACAGTCTCCGATGATTTCTGTAAGACACGTCTCACTTACCAAGCCAGTGGGAAGACAGGGAAGAAGCTCAATGTTTCCCTGACTCCCATGCCTGCTGGCACCCCCGTTGAGAGGGTGGGCATCTACATTGTTGGTCTCTGGACCCCAAAATTGCCTTGTGCAACAGGTTTACCCAGGATTTGGTGGACCATGCCACATGCTAACCAAAGATCATCCCTCTGAAAATCATAACTACACCTGCAGTGGCTAGGGTCCTGATGGGTTTCCCAATGCAAGTGGTGTCAGACAGTGGCATCAACTTCATGCCCATGTACATGAAGTCCATGTGGAAGGAATGTGGAGTAACCTAGAAGTTCTTCATAACTTATAACCCCTAGACTAATGGGATTGTTGAGAGATTCAACAAGACCCTTAAGGACATGAGAATGGCCTACCGGAGCCCATGTGGTGGAAGCAGGACGTCCTCTTGCCCAGCCTACTCTTTGCATACACAGAATAGTGTAGAAAGGAGTAGGTTTGAGCTTTCTTGAACTCCTCTATGGTCACCCAGGAATGGCGCCAGTTTAGTGAAGGGGGGAGGGAGTGGGAGCAAGCTCCAAAGAAGCCCTCTCAGGATGTGGTTAGCTACATGCTAACCTGCCGCAACCAAATTTAGACGTTCTGGAAGAAGGCTTTTGATAACTTGGAAGCTAGCCAGAAGTTGACAAAGCAATGGTATGACCAGAAGGTCACTCTGGTTGAGTTTTAAACAGACCAGAAGGTGAGAGTGATGGCGCCAGTTGAGCACAGGGCCCTCCAAGACCATTGGACAGCGCCCTACGAGGTGTTTGAGAGGAAGGAGTAGGCTTCATACCTGGTGGATCTCAAGACACCCAGACACCCCCTATGGGTCCTCCACCTCAATCGCTTGTAGCCCCACCATGGGGTATCTCGAGTGGGCTGCTGTTGCTGAAATTGTAGCCGTGGTCTGAAACCAAATATCAGCTACTTGAAGCAGGTTGGTCCCATTGGGGCCCTAGAGCATTGGAGAAGAGGACTGGACCTGCTGTCTGTGACTCGAGAGGAGCCCTGAAGAAGTGCATCTCCTTTCTCTTCTATCAAGGACAAAGAGTTGCACTCTTTAGCGGACCACTTTTATGGCTTCAGAGACTCGATAGAATTCAAGAGGCATTTTCTTGAAAGTACCCAGCTAAGCAGTGGCAGCTTACTAAAATTACAATTACAATATATTTGATAAAAATTCTGACATAGTCATTAGATTTCATTGTTATTAAATATAAAATAGGTGCTTGAAATGTGTCTGTAGCTGGTACAGGGCAAAAGTCACCATGTTTTAGGTGACAGATGATGGAGAAGAGGAGGAGAGGAAACCTCTCACTGATCTTGTGTCATCCAAGGAGAGAGATGGGTCAGTGGATGGTGTTAACCTCTCCCCTACTCTGACCCCAGAGCAGCAGAGGGACTGACGCCAGCTATTGGGACAGTTTCGATCTCTGTTCTCCCTCAGCCATGGGCTTACAAACTTGTGTACCCACGATATTGACACTGGTGACAGTTCCTCTGTCAAAAACAAATCTACAGAGGGTCAGACAATGTGAGGGACATCACCAAGGAGGAGGTCTCCATGATGCTGAAGTTGGGCCCACTCCAGTAGTCCCTGGTCCAGCCCAGTGATGCTGGTTCCAAAGGCTGCCCCACTTGGCACCACACCAGAACTCCAGTTCTGTCTGGAATACAGGGGGCTTAATTTAGTCACCCATCCCTTTAGATGATGCGCTCATATATCGGTTGGGAACTGCCATGCTCCCGAGTACTTTTGTACTGACTTGAGGCTACTGGCAGATTGCATGAACTGCGGTGGCTAAATTGAGTATAGCGTTTTCCACACCAGCGGCCACTTCGAATTTAAGGTAATGCCCTTTGACCGGAAAATGCCCTTACCACCTTCTAGAGGCTGGTGAACCAGGATCTGGCTTTAAATGGAGGTCTTCAGAGCTCCTTACCTGGATGCCACAGCTGTCTTGAGTAGCAGTTGGTAAGACACCCGTTTCAGCTCCAGGAAGTGCTTCAGGTTCTGCAACATGCAGGCCTGAATATCAAGGTCAGTAAGTTTCAGATAAGGCAGGGGGCTATAGTGTACTTGGATTTCCCGAAGGGTGGGGGTAAGGAGCAGTCCCTCCAGGCCATGATAGAAACCCTCGTGGCCTGGAAGCCCTCCAAAAGGCAGACAAAAGGGAAGGCATTCCTGGGCCTCACTGGTTACTACACGAGGTTTGTCAAGGGCTATGGTACCACTGCTGCCCCCTTGATTGCGTTGACTTCGAAGAAGGAGCCAAGAAAGGTGATCTGGACAGAGAAATGCTAGAAAGCCTTTGACTTCCTCAAACATGCCAAGTGTACTTCCCCTGTAATCAAGGCCCCTGAATTTCCAGGAGAATGTATTGTGCAAACTGATGACTCACAGTATGCATTGGGGCAGTATTGTCACAGTTAAATGAGGCAGCCGTAGACTAACCTGTAGCCCTCATCAGTAGGAGGTTACTTCCCCAGGAACAAAGATGGATTGTCATTGAGAGAGAAACTTTTGCTGTGATCTGGGTGCTGAAGAAACTGTGACCATACCTGTTTGGCACTCACTTCCGGGTTCAGACAGACCATTAGGCCCCTCAGATTGTTGATGCAGATGATGAAATTGTTGAGGCGATCCATCTTCCTACAGGGAACAGAAGTTACGATGGAACACCGTCCGGGGCGATACCACGTAAATGCGATGGTATCTTTAGGTATTTCTACCTTACAGATGAGAACTCCTAGGCGGGTGCGTAGTTCTCTTCGGTTTCGATACCAAGGTGGATGATGGACGGAGCATTTGAGCAAATCAAACACTCACCCTCAGTCAACTGATCCTAGTTTAATCCATCATCATTCTTTAGCTCACTCCACCACCCCAGTTCAGACATGGGCATGTGCAAATCAGTCTCACCCAGTGCCTCATAGGAACAGTCCAGCCAGAACTGCCAAGCCATGTCTTCCCTGGACCGGAAAAAAGTATCCTGGGACCGGTTTCTGGCTAATCAGCCGTCATCAGCCAGGCTAGCTTGAATGCAGTGGCAAAGTGAGCAAGGGACTGTCTGTGCATACCCTGCCAACTTTGCGCAAACAAACCCTGTTCCCATGAGGCACAGGGTTAGACTGATTTGCACATGGCCATGTCTGAACTGGGGTGGTGGAGTGAGCTAAAGAATGATGATCGATTAAACCCAGATCAGTTGATTGGGGGTGAGTGTTTGTTTTGCTCAAACGCTCAGTCCATCATCCCCTTTGGTATCGCATTGTTCGCTTCGCTTTCAGCTGGGAAATATGTTCAACACTTACATATTATGCACCCACCCTTCTGAGCAGCAACACTTAGAGGTCAGTTATTTAATATTTAAAATCAGGTTTTACAACAGGTCAAAACAGTGATTTTGACATGGGTTCATAAGGTGTTTGGTAACCCGCAGGTGATAGCGTGCAGGGCCTGCAGGTAGCACCACACCGACACACAGCAAAAGAATTTGCACAGCATGGGTCTTGGCACCCACAGGATTGGCTGCAGCAGCAAACCCCAGCTGTGCATGGGCAAAAATATTTTAAGATAAATATGTAAAGTGAGAGGCGGACGTCCACTAGGGGTTAGCAGCCCATGGGGGGAGTTGTTTGCTGGGCCTGGCCAGAGGCCAGGCCCTGCAGCCAACCCACAACTGCACACGACCAAAAGCTGTGTACATTAGGGAAGCCGGGAGAATATGATTTATTTTTTAAAAACCACAGAATTGTATTTTGGTCCTGTTGTGGGTGACCCAGAAAACAAGCGAGTGATCATCTGGCACCTTATATTTCTAGTCCAGTTTAGGAACCATTGCTGCAACTGTAGGTGGGGTCTGCATCAGCTTTCTTGTCTCTTTGCAGTTCGTCACAGTCATTTTCTCTGACTGCCAAAGGAAGCTCAAATCGCTTTACAGCTCTTTCAACCAGGGTATGAGAGTTACTAATGTTGTCCAGTGTTGAGTCAATCGGCAGAGGTGTTGTTGCATCTACCACCAGCAGAAAGTCATCCTACTCATTTCCTCTCAGTATATTTGAGCTAGGCAATTCTCCTAACTCGTGCCCCAACAAAACTTTAACTCGTTCACTCGCCATACATTGCTAATTACTTCCCGTATTACATCACTCATGACATGTCCAATGATATCATTATGACAAAACTGTGCATGACAGGATGCAAGTTATAGTTACTTTAGGATACGAGTTAGTTATTTGTATATTGTATAATTCAGTAGTTTTGTTTCTTTAAAACAGTACATCTTAACTGACATTATCGACTAACTGTAACGTCCCTTTAACCTTTGTATCTTATATATCTCTACACATCTATATCTACATATTTGTATATTTTCGTTTTCTTCCATTGAAACGTATGTCAAATGTCCGTAAAATCTGCTATGATAGTTGCTGTAACAAGGCTTCCTTAAATACACCCCTTAAGTTTCCATGGATCCGTACAAGGACGCATTAATTCTCATACACACAAAGCTTGTTACATTCTCTACTAACTTGGAACTAACCACATCTTCTCATGCTCACCTGAACTCCTTATTTCAGGTTTTGTTGTCTCCTGAACACATGATTCCTCCTCTGGTTTTGTGCTCAGTGAAAACACTGCTGTTATACGTGGAACCCCTGAAAAGAGGAGACACACCATATATAATTGCAAGATAGAATTACTGAATAAACACAATGAGTTGAGTAATCTGTGAAGTATAACCAAAAAGCAACTATCTGAAAGGAGGCCTTAAAAGATGAGCTGTGGAACAGACACACAGGTGAGTGACGCCACGGTGTATACAATACAAAAAAATCACAAACTCTCTAAGCTCAACTGCACAAACTGCATCTACATCGCTGGCGGCCATTGTGGAAACACCATCAATTTCTTAGAATCTTACAAAAATCTGCAAAGGCAATTAATACATACTAGTAAACTAAACATAATTTTTGGTAAATGAAGGAAAATTACTTTACTCTTTGGTAATCTATGAAATCCTTTTTAGGTCTCGTCCTCGAGACCTATTGCTGCCGAGATGTCTCTCAAGGGAGACAAACCGGGGCACGAGCGTCGATTTCCCATCGTGGGCGCGCACACCCCGCACCCTGAGCCGTGCACATCTCAGTCAGAGTCAGCCAATTCTCTCTCAGTCGCGCACACACACACACACACACACACGCAGGCACACACACACTGCATACACACACGCTCACACACACCCCCAACCTACTCACGGGCTCACGCGCACACACACACACAGTCACACACGCGCATCCACACACTCGAAGTGCCCATCTCCTGTCTCGCTAGCCTGATGCACCAAAAAACAGTCCCCCCTACTCACCGGGCTGACTCAGGACTCCCCCGCTGCTCTCCAGGCCGGTCTTTCCTCCTCAGGTGTGTAGGGTCAGCGGCTCAGGCGGGGCTCTCCATGACCACAGGAGCCCCACTAGCTCACACACCGCAAATCTTCCGGCTGACTTCCCGATGACGAGTTTCATTCCTATACGTCAGATGTGCACGCTCACGGCACGTGGAAACGGGCACAGCGTGACTTTGAGTGTGCGCCCGTAATGTATTTGTAACCGATCTGCCCAGCAGCCGGCAGCCCGCGGCGCCGCACGGCTTAATTCAGACACACTAATTTGTCACCCACCGTCGACAGCCACACTGACACGACATGGCGCCGTGCATCTAAGGCATCTTGGTGATAATTATCAGGGTCGCAATGTTGTGCGGGCTGGCGGGGGACGATTCAGTCACTCAGTCGGGAGAAGACTGCAGAGGGCATCATGCAGTGTGCTGCAGCTCTGCGGTCTCGGGTCTCTGTGCGGCTCATGCTCAGATTTGAGGTGGTTTCGGGCTGTATGAAAGTTTACGGGCGGTGCCACAAATTCAATGGTGGCACCTCTCGCAGCACTCCTGCAGGCAGTTCGCACCGGCCCGGGCTCATTGCACCATCAGGATTCAAGCAAGCCGGGCCGAAGACGCCTGAAATGGCAGAAACCGGTCCCCGGAAGCTTGTTTCCTTCCCAGTGTAAGAATTGGCTTTTGTAGTCTGGTCTGCCCTGTTCCCATGATGCACTGGGCCAGGGACAGACTAATTTGCATACAGCCAGGTTCTGAAACTGGGATGGTCCAATGAGCTAAAAAACGGTGTTGGATCTAGCCCTGATCTCTTGACTGGGTGAGAGTACTCTGCTTAATTCAGAGACTCTGTCCATCACCACCCCTTGTTGTAAATTATTTTGTCCACCCTAAGCGTGGAAGGGTATACTCAGATGTGAGTCCCTTGCTCATTGCACCATCAGGATTCAAGCAAGCCGGGCCGAAGACGCCTGAAATGGCAGAAACCGGTCCCCGGAAGCTTGTTTCCTTCCCAGTCTAAGAATTGGCTTTTGTAGTCTGGTCTGTCCTGTTCCCATGATGCACTGGGCCAGGGACAGACTAATTTGCATACAGCCAGGTTCTGAAACTGGGATGGTGCAATGAGCTAAAAAACGGTGTTGGATCTAGCCCTGATCTCTTGACTGGGTGAGAGTACTCTGCTTAATTCAGAGACTCTGTCCATCACCACCCCTTGTTGTAAATTATTTTGTCCACCCTAAGCGTGGAAGGGTATACTCAGATGTGAGTCCCTTGCTCATTGCACCATCAGGATTCAAGCAAGCCGGGCCGAAGACGCCTGAAATGGCAGAAACCGGTCCCCGGAAGCTTGTTTCCTTCCTAGTGTAAGAATTGGCTTTTGTAGTCTGGTCTGCCCTGTTCCCATGATGCACTGGGCCAGGGACAGACTAATTTGCATACAGCCAGGTTCTGAAACTGGGATGGTGCAATGAGCTAAAAAACGGTGTTGGATCTAGCCCTGATCTCTTGACTGGGTGAGAGTACTCTGCTTAATTCAGAGACTCTGTCCATCACCACCCCTTGTTGTAAATTATTTTGTCCACCCTAAGCGTGGAAGGGTATACTCAGATGTGAGTCCCTTGCTCATTGCACCATCAGGATTCAAGCAAGCCGGGCCGAAGACGCCTGAAATGGCAGAAACCGGTCCCCGGAAGCTTGTTTCCTTCCCAGTGTAAGAATTGGCTTTTGTAGTCTGGTCTGCCCTGTTCCCATGATGCACTGGGCCAGGGACAGACTAATTTGCATACAGCCAGGTTCTGAAACTGGGATGGTGCAATGAGCTAAAAAACGGTGTTGGATCTAGCCCTGATCTCTTGACTGGGTGAGAGTACTCTGCTTAATTCAGAGACTCTGTCCATCACCACCCCTTGTTGTAAATTATTTTGTCCACCCTAAGCGTGGAAGGGTATACTCAGATGTGAGTCCCTTGCTCATTGCACCATCAGGAATCAAGCAAGCCGGGCCGAAGACGCCTGAAATGGCAGAAACCGGTCCCCGGAAGCTTGTTTCCTTCCCAGTGTAAGAATTGGCTTTTGTAGTCTGGTCTGCCCTGTTCCCATGATGCACTGGGCCAGGGACAGACTAATTTGCATACAGCCAGGTTCTGAAACTGGGATGGTGCAATGAGCTAAAAAACGGTGTTGGATCTAGCCCTGATCTCTTGACTGGGTGAGAGTACTCTGCTTAATTCAGAGACTCTGTCCATCACCACCCCTTGTTGTAAAACAAATTCAATGGTGGCACCTCTCGCAGCACTCCTGCAGGCAGTTCGCACCGGCCCGGGCCGCCATGCTACCGCAGCTGCTATTAATTGTACCCCGCCGAATGCAGCCAATTCAGAAAAGTTACCCAGGAATTGTAGCGCTAAGCGGCCTCGAGGAAAGTATCACAGGCCTCACAGTCCCCCACTGAACTCATGAGGAGTCTGTACAGCAGCACCCCGATCACTGTGTGGAGGCCGCAGGCAGGGTGGCAAACAGTACTGAAATAGCGTCCTCGCCTGAGCTCAGCCTGTCTGCAGTGCCGCAACCAGCCCTTGTAGACCAGAGTGCGTCACTGCCTGCAAGCGCCATCCCCCGTGCAGCTTCTGGACACTCAGACTCATCTGCGACCGGGCCGCCGCCCAAATAGGTACCAGCCCAGAGCCTGTGTTTAAGTCTATAAGATGGATCATGTTATTTCTTGTCCTGATGCTCTATTTCCTTGATGCTTCATTATTGCCCTCTATGATGCCTCATTATTGTGTCCGGTACATGGTTTTTGCACTCGCTGGTGCCATATTATTGTTGTGTCTGGATACCCTAGCAGGCGCCTTATTATTGTCCTCTTTGATGCCTTTTTATTGCCCCTGTGATGACAATATATCCCCTCTGATTTGCTCTGCTTCACTCTCGGATGCCCTATTATTACCCTATCTGAAGCACCACCTTTGTACTCAGTCTTAGACGCCCTGTTATTGTCTTATCTAATTTGCTATTATTCCTGCCACTGATGCTCTGTTACACCTGTATGGCCCTATCATTGTCCTTTCTGATGCCATGTTAACCCCCTGATGCCCTCTTAAGGCCCCTCAGATGCAGTAATATTGTTCTCTCGAAAGTAGTATGATTTCTTTATTTACTGCCCTGTTATTAACCCATTACCCGTGATATTATTGTCCTGCCTCATGCCGCAATTGCCTGCTCCATCTGTCCGTTAATACCCCTTCCGATGCCTCATTACTGCCAACTTTGATGCCAGTGTTGCCCTCTCTATTGTTCTGTTAATGTCTCCTCTGAGATCTCATTATTGTCGCCTCTGATGCGTTTTTGCCCGCTCTATTCCCTGTTAATGCTCCCTCTGATGCATTCTTATTGCCCCCTCTGATGTAGTTATTGCCCTTTCTGAAGCCCTGTTATCGCCCCCTCCTCCGCTCTGTCCCTCGTTTGTTTATTTTGAGGCCTTGAAGGAGGAGGGAGGGGGTCAAGAGAGCAGTAAGGGGTTTTTAAGGTTGTTAATGATGGTGGATCGGTTAGCCGTTGCAATTAATGAAACAAAATATATTTTACATTTTATTTAAAAAATTAGATTAACCACAGTACTCTGGGACCTCATGCACACCAACTTTAGAAATCCTAAACTGTCCTTTGTTAGATTTGGTGATCTAATCTATGTATTACAATACATGGATGATTTGCTATTTTGTCCCATACACGTTTTCTTACTAACTTCTCTTGATAAAATGTTATTTAAAGTGTCACATGATAGATGTAAATGCCACTCATAAGTAGAGTATACACATAAAAATGTCATTAATATGCATTCTAAAATCTTGGCAGCTATGTGCGTTAGTCCAACCACTGATGCGTGGTACTTGGCAGGGCTGGTGTAATTTATATTTATATGTTTCCCTCGTCTTCATTGCTTGATTATGCTCTGGAGAAAGTGTCACTCATAATTCTTTACATGTCACTCATAATTACACATAAATTATGAAAATGTCGCACATAGCAATCTGAAACCTTGGCAGCTATGGTACAGCTGAGGTGCATGCTCGCACGCTCACAACGTTATCCTTCGCTTGTTTTAGGACTTGTGCCCCGAGTAACATGGAATACGGAAACTATTCTGGGGTAATATAAATTTGGCCCAGGCTTACTTTAGAGATTCCGTTAATCGGGCAGGGACACCAATCCAGTTTCACTGCCTGCACTTTATAAAGAGTACATTTTATTAGGTTGTGCTCTGCTATGATCTTTGTGTTGCACCCTTAACAAACTTGTAATCATCTTCTGAAGCATTCGCCCAGTTTCAGTGGCACGAGTGTCAAGGGGGCACTCTCACGCTAGAAATAATTGACCTTTAGATAAAAAACAAACATGCTGCCCCCTTGGAAAGGCATCCAAACCCTCTGCCACAATGTTCTATTGCGTCACGGAAGCAAATGTGCAGGTCTTTCTCCGCTTCCGGCAAAAACCCTGGAATTTCACATCTCAACCTGCTAGCGTGTGTTTTTTTGTTTTGAAACCTCCCTGTTGTTAATCACCATCACCAAAGGGCCTCCTGTCTGTTGCAACACGCTGATTACTAGCTGGCCGTGGAGGTTCGGGCAGAAATACTGGTTTCCTGTCACATGTGACTGGCGCGAGCTGTGGTTCGAGCCGTCAGTCCCTCTCAGGGTTGTTGGCAGCACGAAGCGCTGAGGACTGGCACGGCACCCACGGAAGACTCCTGGGAAGGGGCGATTGGTGCAGACTGTTGAAATTCGGAGCCTTCACCGCGTGTGCCAGTTGAACGTGGTCACCCTCACGAAGAGTGCGCGCCTTGTAAGGCAGCCACCGAACGCGAGTTCACGCGCCTCCACCCAGGGCCTGCAGCTCCGATCCATTCCTGCGCACACTGCTCGACCAAAGGCTCGCCACAGCACCTCCTGAGGCCTACAGCTGCTCTAACTGCCCACAGCATACCGCACTCCCCTCCACCTATCCAGGATCTGCAGCTCAGTGACCCAGCGCCTACAGCTCTATACATTCAATGTACACAGCTCCATCTAGTGCACAGAGCCCACAGGTCCACCCATTGCCCACAGCTCCAACCGGCGCCCACCTCCTCCACGAAGTGCTCGTAGCTCCTGCTCCATACGATAGGCACAGCTCCACCCAGCGCCCACAGCTCCACCCATGGCAGACTACAGCTCTACCACAACCTAGAGGTCACAGCTTCACTCAGTGCCCTCCAAGACCCCACCAAGTACATAGGGGACTGCCCAGGACCCGCGGCTCTACTCTTTAAGTACCCAAAGCTCAAGATGGTCCACCCGTGGGGCCCACCTACACCAACCCCTACACAAGCCAGGAGTGCCCCCGACCCCTTAACAAAGAGCCCAGAGTGCAGTGCGCGAGTTGCCTTTAGCACCAGTGAAACCTCCGATCACACTCGCACAAGCGCCCTGTTCACGACCAGTCACTGAGCGTTTTTCTGTTATTTCGTTTTCACAAAGCACTAGTGCACTCGAGAATGCTTCATGGCGCTTCATGACATCTGTGTGTTCGCGTGCGCCTCTGTGTGATGGGTCTATTCAGTGCAGGTATTAATAGCCCATAAGATAGCTCAGTGAGTTGAACCCTAGCTAAAATGATCTCAGTGTATCCCTTAGGTTGTTGATCACAGTACGTCAAAAACGATGTTGGGGTCGATACTTATAAAACTGGATTTAAGAGCCGTAGGCGACTCCGATCATGAGATGTGCTGCAGAATTGTTCAATGTAAGTATTGCGGTTCATTTTCATTTCAACACCTATTAGGAGCGCTCCGCCCCGAAGAGCAAAGGGGCGTTTTGCATCAGCGAAAGCCACAGCACAAGAATTAACAACCAATAGGAAAGCAATAGAAGAAAGAAAAAAATGGTAAATGAAAAGAGCACAGGATACGCGGTATCAAAGATAACATTTAATTAATTTTAAAAACTCGCGGGTGCTAGCAAGTGGCTGTTCTTAGCATGTGGTGATGCCTCTTTCACCCCGAAAATTAGGACACTTGTTCCATTGTAATTGGCTTTATTAAGTTGACATTGTCTATTAAACTCAACCTGACTTTGGCAATGGTCTGCAAAAAGCCATATTTTGCTTCCTATGTTCTTCTCGTGCGGCCCACTGGGGACGTGGACTGGGGTTGCAGCCTAATTGTAATCTGACACACACACCCACACACACACACACACGCACATCACCACCCTCAATCCAGGTAGTTATATATGTGGGCGCTTCACTGTGTAATTAGCTACAATCAATCATCTAGAACTTGAATAAAGTCTTTATTGCTCGATTAACAAAATTCATTGCAATTAAAAAAAGACGTGTGTACTTGCCGAGATACCCGATTCAGACGGGAGATGGCCGAATTTTAAAGTCAAAACAGGTTAATTCAAGTCTTTCTTTCGCGTTAAATTGCCCCTTTTCAATACAAGTCAATAGGGTAAATATATCCTAATATTTTAAATGTTCCTTTTGCTGCTTTCCAAATGTTTGCATGTATGAAAAAGTCTTTGTCAATCTGCATTTTTCTTGTGCACGACAAGAGGACTGGAGTACGTGGTACACGAGTTCGTGCTTTTCCCGAAGACGTAAGGCCTTATACATTTGCCTTTTGACTTCTTTACTAGTTCTTTCTTCCGTTTGGTTTATTTATTGTGAACAAAAACTTAAAAGTAGGTGAACATAGCTGTTGTTTTCTTTAGACAGAACTAGATTTATAACTGGTCCTGTATGTTTTGGAAACAAATCATCTCCCCTTACTATTCATGATTTATTTTGTTTACTCCTACTTTAAACATGTAGTTCTTACCTGGCGCACCACTAGAAGCATTCGTTCTCAGTAGTATTACTCCACTCAGGGCTTTAAGCGGGGTGAAAATAGTGGCTGGGGTGGTCTTTAAATGGAGCGTGGTTTATGTAATTAGGAGCGTGGCTTTAAACATGTAAACTACATTTCTATGATTTCCTAAGTGTGCCATCTGAACAGCATTTTGGTGACTCTGAAATTTTTGTTATTGCATCAGATATGTAACACAACTAACAGACTAAAACGATGATTTTGATGTAAATAACTAATATTGGAAATGTTTTAATTATGTGACTGAATTGCTGAGTTCTGTGGAAGGGGCCTTCAAAGTGTCTAAATTACGCCCATTATATTCACTCAATTTTAGACATGTATGCTCTATTTCTCTCTGCGCCCTATAAATACACAAGTAAACCTTACCGGCTCTTGGAGCAGCGATATTGTATATGTTCTGTGTGTGTGTGCCTCTGTTCCCGGTTTTCGTGCCTCTGTTCCTGGTTTTTGTGCCTCTGTTCCCTGCTTGTGCCTCTGTTCCCTGTGCCTCTGTTCCTGGTTTTCGTGGCTCTGTTCCCTGTTTGTGCCTCTGTACCCTGCTTGTCATCCGGTGCTTGTGCCTCTGTTCCCTGCTCGTGCCTCTGTTCCCTGCTCGTGCCTCTGTTCCCTGCTCGTGCCTCTGTTCCCTGCTTGTGCCTCTGTTGCCTGCTTGTGCCTCTGTTCCCTGCTTGTGCCTCTGTTCCCTGCTTGTGCCTCTGTTCCCTGCTTGTGCCTCTGTTACCTGCTTGTGCCTCTGTTCCCTGCTTGTGCCTCTATTCCCTGCTTGTGCCTCTGTTCCCTGCTTGTGCCCTGCTTGTGCCTCTGTTCCCTGATTGTTCCCTGCTTGTGCCCTGTTTGTGCCTCTGTGCCCTGCTTGTGTCTTTGTTCCCTGCATGTGCCTCTGTACCCTGCTTGTGCCTCTGTTCCCTGCTTGTGCCTCTGTGCCCTGCTCGTGCCTCTGTGCCCTGCTCGTGCCTCTGTTCCCTGCTCGTGCCTCTGTTCCCTGCTCGTGCCTCTGTACACTGCTTGTGATCCGCTTTTTGTGCCTCTGTTCCCGGCTTGTGATCTGCTTTTTGTGCCTCTGTTCCCGGATTATGATCCGCTTTTTGTGCCTCTGTTCCCGGATTATGATCCCTTTTTGTGCCTCTGTTCCCGGCTTGTGTGTGGCTCTGTCTGTGTGTGTGTGGCTCTGTGTGTGTGTGGGTGCGTGTGGCTCTACGTGTGTGTGTGTGTGTGGGTGCAAATGCAATAGGTCTTGCATTTGCGAGAGATTAAGCTATTGGTATTGTAAATGTTTTAAAAACAAAAATAATGTCATGAGCAATGCCAATAGCTCTAACTTTAACAAGGACGAGACCATTGCATTGTAAATGCTTGTTTTAAGAAGTAAGTCATTGGTTACGTGACATTTAGGCCAGGGGAGAAAGGAAGAACCTAAATTGTGTAGCAAACTTTAGAAGAACTTGAACTTCTGAACACCGAGTCAAATTAGGAAGGACTCACTCGCTGTTACTGATGCTAGTCAGGAATGCTCTCATTTTTAAGAGGACTACTCATGTGGTAAAAGATGTGGCTTTTAACTTCACATTTTTTTCTTATACGAGTATAGCACAACATCTGGGAAACTTCTTTTAAAATGACTAAAGAAATTAGAGGGTTAAAAGATGATCTGCTTGTACGATAACCACGGTGGTAAAACCGTTACCTCCAACTTTGAATACAGTAGGATTTTTGTTTGCTTTAGTTATTGTATATTTGAACCCTCTCTGACCCTGAGGTGAAGTGACACACTGTCCAACACAAGGGTAGACCTGAACCCTCTCTGAGGTGCAATGACACACTGCCCAACCCAAGAGTAGATCTGAACACACTTAAGAGCCTGAGGTGCAGTTACACACTATCCAACCCAAACGGTACACAATTTGAGGCTGGCTGCAATGGAGCCCTGGTCGGATACAGCACGTAGGCTGATTCTGGCAAAAGTCTGGAGGTCAAAAAGTTCAAAGGGGACTGCTGCTTTTGGGATGAAAAATCCTGCTGCTGCTGAAATTGTAGCCGTGGTGTGAAACCGAATGTCGGATACTTGAAGCAGCTTGGTCCCGGTGGTGCCCTGGAGCTTTGGAGAAGAGGACTGGACCTGCCATCTGTGACCTGAGAGGAGCCCAGAAGAAGTGCATACCCTTTCCTTTTCTATCAAGGACAAAGAGTTGCATTCCTTCAAGGACCAGTTAGCGGACCTCCTGTGTGACTTTAGAGACTCAACAAAAATCAAGAGGCCTTTTCTTGGAAGTACCAAGCTCAGCAGTGACCGCTTACTAAAATTACATTTACAATATATTTAATTAAAATTCTGACTTAGTCATTAGATCTCATTATTAATAAATATAAAATAGGTGCATGAAATGTGTCTGTAGCTCTGACGCCAATCTCGCCAACTCTGAACACCTTCACTTCCAGATCCACATCGACCCCAAGACCACACTCAGAGGCACCCTCCTTTACAGACCACCAGTGAAGACATCACGGACTTCATCACTCCACACGCGCTCCCCTCCAAAGATTACATCCTACTGGGAGACCTCAACTTTCATCTTGAAAAGAACAACGACCGCAACACCATCACCCTCTTGGACAACCTCGCCAACCTTGGACTTAAACAACTGGTCACCTCCCCCACCCACATCGCAGGTCACACACTCGACCCTATCTTCACCTCCAGCAACCATGTCTCCTTCAGCCACACTACGGATCTCCTCTGGACTGACCACAGCTGCGTTCACTTCACTTACAACAAGCCGAAACCCATCAACCACCCCCAACCA
Organism: Lissotriton helveticus; assembly: GCF_964261635.1. NCBI lineage: Eukaryota > Metazoa > Chordata > Amphibia > Caudata > Salamandridae > Lissotriton > Lissotriton helveticus. Next base: position 2,034,379,040 of record NC_136065.1, on the reverse strand, counting down.
ACTCTGCAAAGAAACTGGAACAAAATCACCATCGACCAGATCTCCTCATCGCTCCTTCTAAACACCCCAGCCCACTCTTCTAACCCAGACCAAGCCGCCACCAACTTCACCCTATGGTTATCCAACAGCGCCGACATCCTAGCACCACTGAAAAAACGTCAAAGCAAACCTGGCAGCAAGAAGGCCTCATGGTTCAACGATGATCTTAAGAAGTCCAAGAAATTCTGCCGCTCCCTTGAAAAAGCCTGGAAAAAAGACCCAACCACTAGCACCAAGGACGCCTTCAAAAACGCCACCCGCATACACCACCAACTAATCCGAAAGGCCAAGAAAACAGCATTCAAGGATCGACTAGATAACAACGCCCACAACAGCAAGGAACTTTTCAACATCGTCAAGGAATTCACCAATCCCTCGGCCAACTCCAACGACATAACCCCATCTCAAGCCCTCTGCGACTCCCTAGCCTCATTCTTCCACAACAAAATTGCAGACATCCACAACAGCTTCGACAACCAACCCGGCGACCAACCCACCCAACCATATGCTGACCTTTCACCCCCCTTGAACACCCTTAACGAATGGAACCCAATCTCCACTGAGGACACCATCCGCCTGATGAACTCCATCCACTCAGGATCCCCCACAGACCCATGTCCTCACCACATCTTCAACAAAGCAGACTCCGTCATAGCACCGCACCTCCGAGACGTCATCAACTGCTCCTTCAACTCCGCCACCTTCCCGGAAAGCTGGAAACACGCTGAACTCAGCGCCCTTCTGAAAAAACCCACAGCGGACCCCACCGAACTCAAAAATTACCGCCCCATCTCGCTCCTTCCTTTCCCGGCCAAAGTCATCGAGAAAGCTGTCAACAACCAACTCGCCGCTTTCCTCGAAGCCAACAAATCCCTCGACTCCTCACAGTCTGGCTTCCGAGCAAAACACAGCACTGAGACCGCCCTCATCGCAGCAACAGACGACATTCGAACTCTACTGGACAATGGAGACACAGTCGCCCTCATCCTCCTCGACCTCTCTGCAGCCTTCGACACAGTCTGCCACAGCACCCTTTTACAACGCCTCAGAAACATCGGAATACAAGGAAAAGCACTTGAATGGATCACCTCGTTCCTCACAGGAAGAACCCAGAGAGTCCGCCTTCCACCTTTCAAGTCCGAGGCCACTGAAGTCATCTGCGGCGTACCACAAGGATCCTCACTCAGTCCCACCCTCTTCAACGTATACATGAGCCCCCTCGCGGCCATCGCACGCCAACACAATCTCAACATCATCTCCTACGCGGATGACACTCAACTGATCCTTTCACTCACCAATGACCCCAGCACCGCCAAAACTAACCTACACGAAGGAATGAAAGAAGTTGCCGAATGGATGAAACATAGCCGTCTGAAACTGAACTCAGACAAAACAGAAGTCCTCATCTTAGGTACCTCCCCCTCTGCATGGGACGACTCCTGGTGGCCGGAAGCCCTTGGAAAAGCACCCACCCCGACAGACCACGCACGGAACCTAGGTGTTATCCTGGATTCTTCACTTTCAATGAACAGACAAGTCAACGCCGTCTCCTCATCCTGCTTCAACATTCTTCGCATGCTCAAAAAAACATTTCGCTGGATCCCCACCGAAACCAGAAAAACAGTCACCCATGCCCTGGTCACGAGCCGATTGGACTACGGAAACACCCTCTACGCAGGTACTACCGCTAAACTCCAGAAAAAACTCCAACGCATCCAGAACGCTTCAGCCAGGCTCATATTAGACATCCCGCGTAACGAACACATCTCTGGTCACCTGAAAAACCTCCACTGGCTACCCGTCAATAAGAGGATCACTTTCCGGCTTCTAACCCACGCACACAAAGCACTCTACGAAATCGGACCAGAATGCCTCAACTCACGACTTTCCTTTTACACCCCCTCCCGCCAACTACGATCTTCAAACCAAGCCCTCGCCACTGTACCTCGTATCAACAAGACCACCATGGGAGGTAGATCCTTCTCTTACCTGGCAGCTAAAACATGGAACTCACTTCCCACCTACCTTCGCCTTACCCAGAACCACCTAACATTCAGAAAGCAACTTAAAACATGGATATTTGACAAGTAATCCTCCTCCCCTCCCTAAGCGCCTTGTGACCCTCTGGGTATGTAGTGCGCTATATAAATTCTTTGACTTGACTTGACTTGTAGCCGGTACAGGGCAAAGGTTATAAAGTATGTATGTTATACCTTGACTTTTCCTATTTACCAGTTATAGTCTAATCAGTGACAATATTGTTTGGGCCCAGTCACTGGGTGCACATGGCATTTATAATGTCACACATGTTCAACTCTTACATATTATTTGCCCTACCCAGTGAGCAGCAGGGTGCATTTAGAGGTGACTTATTTATTAGTGTTTCCTACAGGTCAGAAGAGTGATTGACAGGTCTACAGAAAAGGGTTCAGGCTGCTGCAGTCAAGCTACACAAGTCAGGCCTAAAGCTACTTTTCACTGCCACGTAGTGGATGACACAACAAGTGGCGTAGTTCAGAGGTGACATTTAACTTTACATGCCATTAATGTACATTTCGGCACCATATACTGGGATCTTATAGGACAGTTAAAAGTCCCAAACAAGTTTTCTGCCACTTTTTACATCTTTTAGAGCCTCAAGTGCGTACACTGGGCGTCAGGTAGTAGTGTCCCAAAGTTAGAGCTCAAGGTTTCCAGGAGGAGAGTCACAAAAAAATAAAATACTGGGAGTGACCACCCAAAAAGGGGTCAACCTGAAACAACTGCACATTCACCAACAAAAGAAGTGCAACAATTTAGACTTACCCGCCTCAGGGTCTGCAATGTTTTCTTTCATTTCCTGACCAAGATGACCAATAAAAGTTGAAGCTGGCTCTTCTTTTTTCCTCAATAAAATAGCAGAATGACGTAAAGAAAATCAAGTAGAACAAGTTATGGGCAGTTACAGGCTTATACGAAGCGAGTTTCATACATTACAAACATACAATTCTAGACCACTAATATTCTTTCTAAAAGGTTAGGGCCACTACCATTTACAAGTTCAGAAGATCTTGCCATGTGCATTTTTATGTTTACTATGTAAATGTTGGAAGGTGGTTCTGACCTGAGCCGCCCGTATTTTTTGCTTTTTTAACACCTATTTGTTGAGCTTTTACTGTGGGAGAGCCTCACAAGTTGGGACTCACCCGCACTGAACTCATGATGAAAGGGACTGTATGTGTATTTTACAGGTGTCCCCCTGGCGCGAGTAGGCCACCGCGCTGCAGCCAGGGCAAGGAGCACTGGGCTGGTTACATGCAGACATGTGAGTACAAGTGTAAGGGGTGCGCTCGGGAGATTGCTAGCGTGCCAGCCCAGGAGCAGCTACAAAGTGAATAGTGTGGCGGAACTTATGCAGAACTGGGTGGTGACATGGAATAGCCTTTCTACAATGGGAAGAAACATATGAGGGAAAGTCAGTGTGCTTTACTGTTTTTATTCCATTATTCTCCTATGAGGATGGGGAGCACATGGGTTAGTTTTACTTTCCTAGGGCCTACAAATTCCTGACACGCACTAACGTCCACTGTAACTTATGCGAGAAGAAGTATTCTGCAGGGTCCAAAGTCATATTTGTACTGCTTTTGGGTCATCCAGAAATGTCATATTTCTCTGAGTCAGCTCCTAACCAGGGCCAGGCAGGGGCTGGCCCTGCCAGGCTGAATTAATGACCTTCCTCTACGAGCTGTAGCCTCAGAGGTCCAGCCCTGCACAACAAGCATTCCAAGGGTGAAGACCTCCACTCCAAGAGAAGATGGGTGAAGCTACAGGTTCATCTTTCAGCAGCTGTCACCTGGTGCTAGGCACCAGGCTGCTCTGGAGAGAAGGCAGCGAGGGGGAAGGGGCTCTCAGAGACCATGTGGCATGAGACCCCTGGACGACGACATTTTGAACAAACCCAGAGGCCTGGGCAGGAAGGAGGGAGCAGGGGCAGAGAAGTGATGGCTCACTGTGTGATAGGGCAAACTGAGACTTCCTGCCAGCCACCTCTTTAAAAGAGTTTGCACAGGAAGAGGAGCTCTCTCTGGAGTGTGGTCTGCTGAGGAAGACTGGTGCTGGAGCCTGGCGTCATGGGCAGTTGGAAGGAAGAACCCCCTGATTGTCCCAGGATGCAGAATTGTGCCAGGAAGGGAGTCCAGGACCAGTGAGCAGAAGCCTGAGCCTCTGCGCAAGGACAAGAGAGGTCTAGGAAGAGAGCCAGGTGAAAGGCTGGCGCAGGGAGCAGGTGAAGGCAGCTCCCTGCTGAATTCACCCTCCTTGAGACCAGGAGGGCGAAGTGGCTGGGGAGCGCCACAAGGAGCAAGAAGAGACACAAATGGCACTGATCGGTACTCTGGGGGCTAAGATATGCCCCCTAGAAGGTAGGCGACCTTTGAACTCTGAGGAGATAGACGACGAAGCGCGTGGGGCTCCGCCGCCGGTCTTAAATGTGCCCCCAGGGTGGGTCATGTCCCGGGGGCTGCCCCCAACACAAAGCAAAGCCGGGGAGCACCGTCGCTCCCCCGTGAAGTGGCGCAACCCGGGTGCCAGGAGCCCACCCTGGCCACCGGCGACGACAGAGGGCAGGGAGCGCCATCGCGCTTCCCTTGAAGATCGCAGGGGCCCGGGATCCCAAATCCGGGCCCGATGGTGTCGGTGAGGTGGAGGGCGGCGTGCCGTCGCGCATCCCCATTCGCAGCCAAAACACAAGCCGGGGGCGCCATCGCGCCCCTCATGAAGATGGCCCAGGGATCCAGGACCACAACCCCGGGTCCCAAAACGAAGAGGAGGACGGGGGAGTGCCGCTGCGGACTGGCGAAAGACTCCGCGTCTGTCCGCCGGAGCAGGCAGACCGAAAGTGTCTAGGGTCCCCAGGTGGCTCTCCAACGCTAGAGAAGCACAGGGTCCGGGTGGGACCGGGCCCACAAATAATGGCCAGAGCAGCCTGGGGTGGGTTCCACAAGCGGCATTACTCACCTGGGGGTCCGGGTGGGACCTGGCCCCCCACTGAAGTCTGCAGACGCAGCACAGCTCTTCCCAGAGCAGCCGGGGAGCCGCTGCTATAATGTGCACGGCAAGGAACACGAAGCGCACCATAAGGCCTTGCAAGGCATGGGGAAATCTACTGTTTCTGGCACCTGGTGGCCCTCAGAGGAGGGGGGTCACCCCCATTTGCTGGAAAGGTGCTGCGGGAGCTGCAGGAGCAGCGCAGTCTCCCCCAGCGCAAAGAGGAAAAGTCTCTCCCTAAGTCTCTTGGGACTTACAAAGAATAACCCCTCAAGGGCTCATCACAGGTGTCAACAGCATCCTGTGGCTGGAACTTTTGATCTTCAGCTGGGGGGGCGTTAAGGATGGCTCCAAGCAGTGAAATGTGAAGGGCTGAGCTTGAGGATGTCTGGAAGAGGGCTTCCCCTGGAGGTGAAGAGGTGTAATTGCACCAGTAGTGCATTTACTAATGCTATTTCTTTTTAGAGGGACTGAAAGTCACATGTGTTATGTGAAGTACCTGTGTAAGGTGGAGTCATAAGCAAAGTGGGGTTACGTTGCCAGACATTCCTGCTGGGGTGTCCGGCTGTAAATGCTTACTTCTGTGATGCCTTTTAGAGGCTGTGATTGCAATGCATTACAACTGTTATCAGCTATGAAAAGTACCTCATTTAAAGTGATGCCCAAACATGTATTCTTGCTACCGCGTTAGGGGAGGAATAGCCCAGACTGTTAGTCATAAGAAGAGTAGGTGTCTACTGTAGGGTCAGTACAAGATGGTCAGTCAGAGTTATGTGCCCCCAGGGCAGGTGTACCTATTTTTAATGCTTGTTGAGATGATGGGGTGGGTCCCCACTGGGATGTTGCCAGTTGACAAGGTCCTCGCTCCAGGTTGTGTCAACACACTTCATTTGGGGGCAAGATGAGGTGCAGACATGGGAGTGGTGGTGCTAGGACCCCCACCCCCTTGAGGGAAAGGTGGAGATGTTATACAATGTCACAAAGTAATTCAAACCGCTTATGTATATTTGTAAATTGGTGCATAGTATTAAGTAGTGCGTGTGCTTAATAAATGTAATCTTACTTTTATAAAGCAAAGTACAGACTGGACAATCAATTATTGAGTGTTATTTCTGCGTACCTGTAATGGCGATTACTAGCCCACACCACCTCCTGTGAGTAAGCCTTAGTCTGCTCGGCAACGCTACCCTCTGAGAGTCAGGCGCTACACTGGGGTGTTTGGTTCCCAGTGAAGGACAAATGTGACATGTTATTTGTGCAGGTCTCACAGATACTGCCTCGTTTTCCAACAGTAAACATGGACATTTCTGTAAGTGGGTGAAACTACTAAAGGAAAGGACATCATGTTCAGAAAACATATCTTCTTTTAACACATATTCTGTGGGGTGCATTACTTTGGTTGAATGCCATGTCTCCTAGAGGCAGTTTTGCAAATCAAAGCGGATTGTTGTGTTTAAACACCCACTAAGACGTAATAGAAAACACCCTAGTATTTTTTTCAATCTTGCCCATCTCTACATAAGATTTACACCTGGCATTTCAGTCGTTATATTGATTTCTGCTGAACTAAATTTTATATGGATTTGGGCTAATATACTAACTTAAAGGTTGTTTTGGTGCAACACTACATGTCCCAAATGCACTTTTGTTACAGGAATGCAATTGCTTGTCTCAGGCTACAAAAGGCAAGCATAGAATTTTTCACAGAAACCTTGTTTTATGTTCATGTAAAAGATTGTTTTCACTGTGCTCTAGTTCAGCCACATCCTTTATCAAAAATGGAGGCCCAATAGTCTAACAATCCTGTTTCCTGCAGAGGCACAACAAGTTCTGCACAGGTGGATAGGTCAAAGGTTCCCTGAAAGTCAGAAGTTTGTGGCAGTATAACATCACGGTGATGTTATAGTAAAAGTTCCTTTGAGCAAACGGCGCTCAGTATGAGTTTCTGTCGACGCGTTTCAGTGAAACAATCAAATTATCAACACCTAGATAATTTTACTGTTTTATCGTGATTAAAATGGATTGAATCAGAGATAATATGTACTGTACGAAATATGTTGGTCTGCAAAACAAAAGGATTGTAAATGTATACATGCACTGTACCACTTTATTTTCAACTGTTACTACTCTGTTTTCTTCTTTAATAAAAATAATATTAACAAAAATAATTGAATGAATCAATAATTGTCCTGAAGAGGGTGATGATAATGTGATTGTTTCGCTGAAACGCTGCATTGACCGATAGAGCTAAAAGGAACTTTTATTTCTATAGATTTGTCCTTTTCTGGCCTTTTTTTTTCAATGATTGTGAGAATGTTATGAATTTGTCAACTGTTTTTTTAATATTGTGGTTACCAATTTATGTATTAAGTAGAAAAGTGAAATATATGTAACAATTGTTTTCAATATTTGTAAAAATGAAATAATAAATACTTTTTAAAATAAGAAATAATGTTTAAGGTTAATTACTGATCTAGTAAGTATTTGCTTCTTTCTCTTTTTCTGACTCAAGGATGACTTTAGCCTTTTAATTCATAGTGAGCATGTAGTTATATGTCTAATGCGAACTGATTTGTTCTGGATATGTTTTACAGTTTTTGATGGTCTATAGAGTTCCGATTTTTCTAAGGCGTAAATGAGGTGATATAGAAAATGGAATCTTATGTTGTTATTAGTATAAATGCATCCTGTCCCTTTTCGGAGTATTGGAGGCGACTCCTTTGAGTTTTGATAACTTCATGAGTGTGTGGTCACTGCTGTGATCGGTAAGTAGTGCCTTGTCTAGTAAGGACATGCACCCTGTGTGTCCCTCCGTGTGTATTCAATGCTGCAGTCAATAAGCAGTGCCTTGTCTAGTGAAGACATACACCTTTTGTGTGCCTTCATGAGTGTGTGGTCACTGCTGTGATGGGTAAGCGGTGCCTTGTCTAGCGAAGACATACACCTTGTGATTGCCTCAGTGAGTGTGGGGTCACTGCTGTGATCTGCAAGCAGTACCTTGTCTAGTAAGGAAATACACATTGTGTGTGCCTCTGTGAAAGTTTGTTATGGAAAACAAGGGTACCCCATTAGTTAAACCTGGGGTTGAAGTATTTTTAAGAAAAAACCATGGTTTGTGGTGGCCTGAGAAGGTCCTGGTAAAGTAGGATATGACTATACTTGAATCAATCCTGAGAGAAAGCTTTTTTGTAGGGTGACATATAAATAGAATGCTTTATTATGTTTTTTAGTACACATATATATTTTTCAGGAGCTCACAAGGGTGACAAAGTGCTTAGAGTGACTGAGTGAAAAAATAAAATAAAACTATATACAGAGTGTCACAAACAAGGATATATCCCACAAAATTATATACAGTAAGGTAGGGAAATTTCCTTGATTGGGTCGACGGCGTTTCGATCTACACAATTTTAGATCATCATCAGGACGTGGTGAGCTTCCCTGAAACAGTATTAAAAATGAGGTAATTTTAGTACTATGTCCCTCCATGATTTATTTCTTAACATAGTGATATAGTGCTCCCAGTGGCATATAGAACATGCACATTTGTTCATAATTAATAGGATTGGCAAACGTGAATTGGCGCACTTTTATAATCACTAGATTTAGTTTAGAGTACATGCGTGGCTGCGCGCTATTCAATGAACGTGGCTTACTTAAATGGACGGCTGAATCTAATTTCCATCAAAGTAAGGGATTCGAAAATCAAACGGCTCAGTGGATAGATCTGAGAGCCTGGAGAAACAGGGAAGGAATGAATCATTCATATAGTGATCCTCATAGAGGTACACAATGGTCACTTCTTTAGGATGCAGACTTACTGTGTTTGTTGTTGTCAAGGCTAGACCATTTATTAATCTAGGTTTAGCGTTCAAATTTGTCTGGTTTTTGCATTTTCATCACAATCTGTGAGCAAAACAAGCATTAGGTTTAGGCTATAGGTGAAAACCTATAGGTGAACAAAGCATATTAAAGGGGGAAAGTTACCGATAGTATTGCGGTACTGGTTGAAGCAGCTAAGGTAATTCACAATTCGGGCAGAGTAGATCTGAAAACGGCAGTGAGGTTAAATTAAAACCATAGTCTAATTGCAGGCAATGCTTAAGGAGTGTGTTAACTAAAGTAAAACAGTTACCAATTATTAGTACATGGTCCCGGCGGGAGCTGGGGACAAAAACGAAGAAAATATTAGAACTAAGCCTTCAATTAGTTCGGGCGAGTCACAAGAGTAAGCTCGTAAATGGAGCTGGAGCTTTCTATTTCTTAGGGGGTACACTTACTAGATCACCGCGGTCCGCGGTTCAGGTATCTCTGCCTCGCTGCTCTGGCGTTTGTTCTACGGGTTGCAGCGCGTACTGGTATTTACTTCCTGGATCTGGGAGGCGCATGCGCGCTAAAGTTTATGATTCGCGCATGTGCCTGGGGCCGATATTGCGCGCATGCCTAAGGGTCGGGACACTAATAGCGTCAATGACGACTTGGCATACAGTATACGATTCGTATTACATAACAGTATAAACAGTACGAGTATTGATAAATGTTACATTTTTCATTTTTGTGCCGGTATTTCAAACCCATTTCGAACATTGCTATGTAATACGAGTGCCGGTAAATAATGGTACTTAGAGTCTAGATTTCAGGTTAGCCACAGCTGTTCCACTCATCCAGAGTATGGAGTCCTTTCTCAATGCTTTTACATAAAAAAATCCATTTGCATTCAAGGCGGTTCAAGATTGTTTGTTGATTGCCCCCTCTTGCATTGGTCAGTAGATGATCAATAACCTGCCATTGTAGATCATTTTCAGAGGGATGTATGACGTTACAACGCATACTTTTACCACGCATACCTTTACAACGCGGTTTTTACATCGCAAACCTTTACAACGCATAGCGCTTAGAGGTGCTGGATAGTGGTAAGTATAATTTTCTATTCCAACTCCAGTCCCCGTGGACACTAGGGAAGGTGTTGGATAGAAAATTAAACTTATTCCCTATCCTAGAGCGCCCCCCAGCGCAATGCGTTGTAATGGTATGCGTGGTAATGCCTGCGTTGTAATGGTAGTGCGTTGTAAAAGTTTCACTGTAAACGTTGTTCACCTTTTCAGAGTGTCCGTATTCCACGTAGTGTTTCACTAGGGGTGCAGCTGTCACCTTGCATCGAATTCTGCTTCTGTGCTGCGAAATCCTTGTCTTTATCTGTTGAGTTGTTTGACCAATATACAATTTTTGGCAAGGGCATTGGATACAGTATATGACGTTTTTTGAATTACAATTTGTAAAAGATTTTAGTTTATGTTTACAGTTTTCATATTCAAACATTTTTGTATTGACCGTGAATTCACATGCAGTGCAGTTGTTACATTTGTAGTGTCCTACAATAGGTGGCAGATTTAGGCATGTTTCAATGGTGGTATTTTTATTGGTCGTAGTGGCAGCTCTAACCAAATAATCTTTGAGATTGCGTCCTCTTTTAAAGGAGAACAAAGGAGCCCCTGTATCAAGTTCTAAAGGGTCCAGTACAGACCAGTGTCTTCTGATTGCTTTACATAACGTGTTGCTGACTGTACTGAATGTAGTGACACAGGTAATTCTTTTTAAGGGTTCTTTCTTTTGTGGTTGTAATAGATGTTCTCTATGGGCATACCATGCCCTTTTCATAGCTCTTCTCGCTAGTTTTCTGGGGTAACCTCTGCTCATCAGTTTTGTACATAGGGTTTCAGCCTCTAAAAAGAAGTCTTGTTTAAACTTACAATTGCGCCTAATTCTGAGGAACTGGCCATAGGGAAGGCCATCCCTGAGGGCCCTCGGATGTGCACTACGATATTCCAGGAGCGTACTACGCTCTGTCGGCTTTCTGAAAAGTGTGGTATACAGTTGTTCTTCTTGACATTTGATTGTGACGTCCAAGTAGTCGACCTGATGTCTATCATAGTTGAAGGTAAATTTGAGATCAGGTTGACTATTATTGAGCCATTCACAATAGTCCTTTAGTGTGCCTTTGTCTCCCTTCCAGATCATAAGGACATCATCTATGTACCTGCGCCACATGAGGATGTTGTCACGATATGGGTTGTCAGAGTTTAGGATGATGTTCGATTCGAGGTCATCTACAAAGAGTATGGCACAGTTGGGGGCAAAAATAGCCTCCATGGAAGTATCTTTACATTGTCTGTAATAGGTATCCTAAAACATGAAGTAATTTTTTGTAAGGGCAATATCAAGTAGATTGATTATGAAGTCTGTAGGGACTTGATGGGGCGTAGGTCGGTTATTGAGGTGTTTTCGGATCACATGCATCCCCTTCTGTTGGGGAATATTTGTATATAAAGACTCTATGGCAAGTGTGACTAAGAGTTCAGTGTCTGGATGATATGGATGGGATTCAATAAGGTTGATTAAGTGTGTCGTGTCTTTGATGTAAGTGGTTGTTTCTTTGACCAAGTCTTTAATGAAGAAATCAATGTATTTCCCTAGGGGTTCAACAATTGAGCCACATCCTGAAAGGATGGGTCTACCTGGTGGAGCCTCCAAGTTTTTATGTAGTTTGGGAAGTGTATAGAGTACTTGCGTACGTGGTTCCTTATTATTTAGGAACAGGAATTCATTTTTGCTAATATAGCCGTCCTATAGGGCTTCCTGAGTAATCTGCTGGATGGTCTCCCTAATGCTTTTTACAGGGTTATGTCTCAGTTTCTCATAATGTGTTGTGTTGTTAATCTGCCGTAGAATTTCGGCCTCATAGGAGGTGCGGTCCTGAATGGCAATCCCGCCACCTTTGTCACACGGTTTTATCACGATGTTATTGTTCTGTCTAAGTTGTGTGAGGCTATTTCTATCCTCTCTACTGATGTTGTATGGTGTGAATCTGTAGTCGTTTTTCAAATTGTCCAGTTCCCGAAGGATCAGGTGTTCGAAAGTGATCACCTCCGGCGGCATAATGCCACTCGCTGGATTAAAAGTCAAGCTAGGACGTAGTCCTGTGGTTTCATGTTTTTGGGCAGCTTCTCTGTCTTTAAAGGAAGCTTGTAGTCTTATTTTTCTAAAAAAGAGTAAACTCTCTGACTGGATATTAAACCAGTTAGGTTTTTCTGCGAGGACGAAAGACAGACCTCTACTTAATAGGGAGATGTCTGTCGAGTTTAGTTGATGCTGAGAGAGGTTAAATATGGGTATAGCTTCCATATTTCTCTGGGAAGACGTTTCAATGTTCAATATTGGTAACCCCACTGGTAGAGCGGTTCCTGGTTTGGCGCTCTCCCTGGGGAATATTGTACCTGGGTCTGGTTCTCCCGCTCCCTCTGCCTCTGGGGGGATCTGTTTTCCTCTGCTGGCCCCTGCCTAAAAAATGGGGGTTGTGGGCTGAGGTGCTTGGGCCCTCTGCTGTATCCGAACCGTCGGATTCAGCTGAAGAGTCTGAGAAAGTAACAGGGGCTCTGTTTTTAAAGCGACCCCAGGTCCCTGTTGGAAATCTTTGTTGTTCCTGAGGACCTACAGTGAAAAAATCTTCCTGAAGGTAGGGGTAGGTTTTTTCTTTGTTATAGTTCTTAATATCCTTAGTTACTTTTGTAGTTTTTTTGTGTAGTTCAAAGGCTTCAAAGTCCTGAATCGTCCGATCTATTTTGTCAAGACAGGCTTTTGCGTCAGCTAAAGTGTCTAGTTCTCTTATGGCCTGTTCTAATGCCTGAATTTCCTCCAATTCTTGTTTGCTATGTTCCAGTGCTGTATCGATACCAAGCACCATCCAATGGCGCGAACAAGTCGTGCCAATGTGGGCAAAACCCTTCTTGAATTTTGGGTCCTGGATGAAGATAGCTGGGACGTTGCGTACTTGGAGGCCTACTGGGATGACTTCTGCTCTTAGATAGTCTGTTAACATACGGGCATGGAGTTCTGTGCGTATGTGTTTTTTCTTTAGGCGCTCAAGTTCAGAGAGTTTATCACTGGCTGGGTCTGTGATGGTTCTAGTACTTAGTAGAGGGCCCAGGAACAGGGAGGGGCCAGTGAGCTTACTCGCTATATGTTCGAAATGGGTTTGAAATACCGGCACAAAAATGAAAAATGTAACATTTATCAATACTCGTACTGTTTATACTGTTATGTAATACGAATCGTATACTGTATGCCAAGTCGTCATTGACGCTATTAGTGTCCCGACCCTTAGGCATGCGCACAATATCGGCCCCAGGCACATGCGCGAATCATAAACTTTAGCGCGCATGCGCCTCCCAGATCCAGGAAGTAAATACCAGTACGCGCGGCAACCCGTAGAACAAACGCCAGAGCAGCGAGGCAGAGATACCTGAACCGCGGACCGCGGTGATCTAGTAAGTGTACCCCCTAAGAAATAGAAAGCTCCAGCTCCATTTACGAGCTTACTCTTGTGACTCGCCCGAACTAATTGAAGGCTTAGTTCTAATATTTTCTTCGTTTTTGTTCCCAGCTCCCGCCGGGACCATGTACTAATAATGTAAATGTAAATGTAAATGTACAGGAATTTATATAGCGTAAATCACCAAGCGGTTTCTAAGCGCTTGCTTAGGGAACCCGTCCTGGTATTCCCCTGAGAGATAACCCCGGCAGGGTATCCGCAAGGTGAAAGCCAGGCATCCCGCCGCGAGGGGCCGTTGTGGAGATTAAGCAAGCTATTGCCCAGAGTCGCGGAGTGTGAACCCGTGAATCGAGTAGGCACCGGAGCGAGAATTGTCGAGTCCATGGACATTTTAGGACTCAAGACCCCGCCGATCTTGGAATTGAACCCTGGTCCCGGGCTGACCTCTGCTTCCAGGTCTGCCTCCTCTAACCAGTGAGCCACACTTCTCCACTATAATTGGTAACTGTTTTACTTTTGTTAACACACGCCTTAAGCATTGCCTGCAATTAGACTATGGTTTTAATTTAACCTCACTGCCGTTTTCAGATCTACTCTGCATGAATTGTGAATTACCTTAGCTGCTTCAACCAGTACCGCAATACTATCGGTAACTTCCCCCTTTTAATATACTTTGTTCACCTATAGGTTTTCACCTATAGTCTAAACCTAATGCTTGTTTTGCTCACAGATTGTGATGAAAATGCAAAAACCAGACGAATTTGAACGCTAAACCTAGATTAATAAATGGTCTAGCCTTGACAACAACAAACACAGTAAGTCTTCATCCTAAAGAAGTGACCATTGTGTACCTCTATGAGGATCACTATATGAATGATTAATTCCTTCCATGTTTCTCCAGGCTCTCAGATCTATCCACTGAGCCGTTTGATTTTCGAATCCCTTACTTTGATGAAAATTAGATTCAGCCGTCCATTTAAGTAAGCCACGTTCATTGAATAGCACGCAGCCACGCATGTACTCTAAACTAAATCTAGTGATTATAAAAGCACGCCAATTCACGTTTGCCAATCCTATTAATTATGAACAAATGTGCATGTTTTATATGCCACTGGGAGCACTATATCACTATGTTAAGAAATAAATCATGTAGGGACATAGTACTAAAATTACCTCATTTTTAATACTGTTTCAGGGAAGCTCACCACGTCCTGATGATGATCTAGAATTGTGTAGATCGAAACGCCGTCGACCCAATCAAGGAAATTTCCCTACCTTACTGTATATAATTTTATGGGATATACCCTTGTTTGTGACACTCTGTATATAGTTTTATTTTATTTTTTCACTCAGTCACTCTAAGCACTTTGTCACCCTTGTGAGCTCCTGAAAAATATATATGTGTACTAAAAAACATAATAAAGCATTCTATTTATATGTCACCCTACAAAAAAGCTTTCTCCCAGGATTGATTCAAGTATAGTCATATCCTACTTTACCAGGACCTTCTCAGGCCACCACAAACCATTATTTTGTCTTTAAAAAAAACAACAAAATAATAATAATAATAATCTGTGAAAGTTTGGTCACTGCTTGTGATCGGTAAGCCTGCCTTGTCTAGCGAAGACATACACCTTGTGTGTGAGTGTGTGGTCACTGCTACGATTGGTAGGCAGTGCCTTGTCTAGTAAGGACATGCACCTTATGTGTGCCTGTGTGTTGAATGCTGCAGTCAGTACGCAGTGCCTTGTCTAGTTAAGACATACACCTTGTGTGCCCCTCCGTGAGTGTGTGTTCATTGCAGTGATCGTTAAGCGGTGTCTTGTCTATTGAGGGCACACACCTTGTGAGTGTGTGGTCACTGCTGTGATGGGTGAGCAGTGCCTTGTCTAGTGAGGATACACCTTATGTCTGCCTCTGTGAATGTGTGTTCAACGCTGCAGTCAATAAGCAGTGCTTTGTCTAGTGAGGACATACACCTTGTGTGTGCCTCCGTGTTTGTTCACTGCTGTGATGGTTTAAGCAGTGTGTTGTCTAGTGAGGATACACCATATGTCTGCCTCCATGAATGTGTGTTCAATGCTGCAGTCAATAAGCAGTGCTTTGCCTAATGAAGACATACACCTTTTGAGGGCTTAGGTGAGTGTTTGTTCACTGCTGTGATGGTTTAAGCAGTGTGTTGTCTAGTGAGGCTACACTTATGTGTGCCTCCATGAGTGTGTGGTCACTGCTGTGATCGGTAAGCAGTGCCTTGTCTAGTGAGCAGAGGTGTCCCACATGGACAAGGCCATCACTCTCACATCCTGGCTAAAGCACCGCTTGCTTACTTGGGGAGCTAATGACACGGTCTCTTCTCTCGGACTCATTGTTGTCCATAGGATGGAGCAGTTGTGCTTCTTTCATGGTCAACGAATAGACAGTACTGGCAATGACAGGGCCTGTTAAAGAAAGAAATCACAAATAAGTAAGTCTGCAAGAGGGCAATATACAATACTGAGAAGTATCTGCTGTTTGTGTCACACAACAGACGTTCATTAGTGGAGCGGATATTGAGCACAGCACGACAGGCTTAGTCCAGAAATTCAAAGACAAACAAAGTGACAGATGTGCACACCCATCCAATAGAGACAATGTGAGAGAAGGACCCACTCCCCTCACAAAACACAATGTGGAAGACTGACTTCTCTTCAGGAGAGACAGAAAGAGAGGTAGGCATGTGCTTCAAGAGAGAGACCGCGTGGGAGATGTCATCGCCCTTCAAGAGAGACAATGAGAGACACATCCTCCCCAACATAAGAATCAATGATACGGCTTCAACCCTGAGCAGGGAGGATGTAAGTGATGCCTCCCTCAGGATACACTGCAAGAGATGCATTGTGCCTTGCATGCTTCCTTTCTTGGTTTTGGTGAACTGATGCACGATGGGTTAGTGTGGCCTAGAGAATGGAATGATGTTACGGAATGTCAGCGTACGTAAGCACATTCTAGATGGCCAGGTTTTGGACAGTTGATGGGAGGATGGAGCCTCGAGAGACGTTACCATAGTTTGGTTGTAACATGGAAAAAAAACAACCTGTACAGGATTGTGATTGTAACATGGAATAATAAACCTATATGGTGCAGATCGTGATTGTAACATGGAATAAAGAAACTACCAGTACCAGATCGCCAGCTTTTGTGATATTGGGGGAGTCTGAGGTCTCTCCCAAAGAATCATAAATCTGATTTTCCCCAAAAAATGTTTTTTTTTTTTTAATTTTCAAAAACCTTTATTGTACATTACTGGTAGCATACACAGCTCGCAGCCTACAACCCAGGGGCCGGCAGCATTGAAATCGCAAGCCTAGATCACATACATTCATGATATACACAGCCTTGTGGCCGACAACCCTGGGGTCCGCCGGCGTAATGTCACAATCATTTACTCCTCTGAGCAAGTTTGTTCTGTTCATAGTACGACCTATTACCCCTCCCTAAGGGAAGCAACATTGCCCCTAATCTCAAACTACGGCTCTGCGCTACCATGCTCCTCCCGGCGGCGGCCACTTCTTCCTACTTCTAAAAAACCTAAATAAAGAACAAACCCAATCCACCCCTCCCCCAATCCCTATGCACACCTATCCTCCCCGGATTCTAACATAGCAATTACTGACGCTCGTCGGGACTCCCTGCCTCTGCTGAGATTCCCTGTGTCCAAGCCATCTGCCTGTTGTAGTCTGCGTATTCCCTACTCAGTGTACCCCTGTCTGCCACTACCTATAAAAGCCCCTGGCTCGCCTTATTGTCTACCTACCAGGTTGACCCCCTACCCCTTCAACGTCGCGCTCCCCTCCCCGGGCGCGTCCAGATCTACCTCCTCTCTTTCTGCGCTTTCTGTGTCCCTGGTTCTCAGGTGCGTTTGGTATAACCCCCAGAAATTCTTTGGCCGGCTTGTGGGGGGTAGCAGCTCGCTATAATGTTCAGATTGCGTGCAGCAGTAAAGCATATCCTGTGCCCATCTCTTGGCCGTAGGCAGTGGGCCTCTCATCCAGCAAAGGGCTATCACACGCCTAGCCAGTAGCAGTCCCATGTCAGCGAGTCGCCTGACCGCAGCCGGCAACCTTCTGAAGTAGCCTATTAGTGCTAACGCCGGACCTGGAGCTATCTCCATCTTCAGCATCTTGCCCAGCTCTTCAAATATGCTGCCCCAGTATTTCTGGACACCCGGGCACCACCAAGCCAGATGCATGAAATCTGCCGTTGATTCGTGACACCTCTCGCATTCTGCCGACTGTCTGAGTCCATACCTGTGCAGCCTCTCTGGTGTGTAGTATACTCTGTGGAGGAACTTGAAGTGCACTAACCTGTGCCTCCCGTTAAGTGATATCTTTTTAGTGCTTGCGCAACAGTATCTCCACATGCCGTCATCTATCGTGACCAGTAGGTCTCTCTGCCATGCTAGTCTGGCTTTCACGAGCTGGTGCTCTCTATGCGCCATTGCTGTCTTGTATAAGTTTGTGATCAAACTGCGCGGGGTTTCTGTTTTGACAACGTACGTGAGTTCCGGTACTTCCGGTGGCTCAGCCAGGTCTGGGCCCTAAAGGTCCAGCAGGGTGCTGCGTATTCTGTGATATTGGAATCGGAGTAGTAGCGATGTTTCACCACGCTCCTCCGCCACCTGGTCCCACGACTTCGCTTGCCCGTCCTTGAATAAATCACCCGCCTTGTCAATTCCTAGTGTGCGTAGTGCCTGCACCACCCCTCTTTCTGCAACCGGGGCTAGCCATATGGCCCACTCCAGCAGCATTATGGGGGAATATAGGAATATAGGAGTGTGCAATGTTGCGCTTGTAGTAGGGAGTGCCATGCATGATTCGTGGCAGTTATAGAATCTAATATGCCTACTCTGCGATCTATTGGTCTGAATACCGTAGTCGGTAGTGGGAGAGGGTCCGCGAAGACTCGCTCCATGCAGACATGGGGGATGTGCTCATCTCCATGCACCCAAGTGTGTAAATGTGCTGCCTGTGCAACCCTGTAGTACAGCTCCAGGTCTGGGGCTCCCAGACCTCCCTTATCATACGGCAGTGTAAGAAGAGACCACTTCACTCTGGGTTGTTTGCCACCCCACGCCAGTTTAATCATGAGTTGCGTCATAGATCTAAAGAAAACCTTCGATAGGACCATCGGTATAGCGCTAAACAGAAAGAGGAATCTGGGCAACACCACCATTTTCATGTTGGCTATTCGCCCCATTAGGGACAGCGGCAGCCTGCACCACTTCTCCACATCGTCTTCCAGCTTGCTGTAAGCTACTCCATAGTTTTCCCTTAGCAGTATTTACGAATCTGAGTGAAGTTGTACCCCCAAATATCTAACCGACTCCTGCGTCCATTGCAGTGGGACTTCCATTTCGAACCTGCTGGTCGCTGGAGTTAGGGGGAAGGCCACGGATTTCAACCAATTTACTCTTAAACCAGAAAGTGCCCCAAAACGCACCACTTCCCTGAGCATTGACGACAGGTTGTTCTCTGGATCCCGGACATGTAGGAGTGTGTCGTCAGCGTACGTCGACACCACAATTTTGTATGTTGGAAAATCGATACATTCATTGCCGTGATACTCATGAAGCGCACAGGCTAGAGGCTCTGCCACGAGTGCATAAAGTAGCGGCGATAATGGGCAGCCCTGCCTAGTCCCTCTACCAATCGGAAATGCGGCCGACACCAAGTCCCCTATACGTAGCCTGGCCGTCGGGCCATTATATAAAGCGCCAAGCATTTGGAGAAACGGCTCGCCCAAACCAAAGCGCCGCAGCACTCGGGCCATGAACGGCCACACAACGGAATCGAAGGCCTTCTCCATATCGAGGAAGACTGCCATGGCCTTGGCATCCTATCTAACATGTTGCATAGTGCCCAGCACCGTGCGGATGTTATAGTTGAGATTTCGACTACGGATAAATCCCGCTTGTTCAGGTGCAATCAACTGGGGAGCGAGCAACGCCAATCTCGTCGCCAGTACCTTCGCATATATCTTAGCGTCTACGTTAAGTAGGGACAAGGGCCTGTATGAACTGCACTCATTGTGGGGCTTGAGCATCGTGACTATCAGCGCTTCCCTCATGGAATGCGGCATGCTACCTTCTACACAAATATCGTCGTATAGAGTGGACAAGTGCGGAAGCAACTTCTCCTGCAATGCTTTATAGAAGCCTACCGTAAGGCCATCAGCGCCGGGTGCGCTACCGGAGCGCATACTCGTCAAAGCTTCTGATATCTCATCTTTGTCTATTGGCAGCATAAGGAACTCGCGTTGCGTATTCGTGAGCATGGCCAAGTCAATGTGCTACAGGTAATCCGCTATATCGTCTGAGAGATCGCCACGTTTAGACGAGTACAGGTCCGAGTAGTAGCTTCTAAACTCGTTAGCAATCTCAGCCTCATCTGTGGTCACGCCGCCGTCCGCAGTTTTCAACTCCGAGATCTGCGTTTTACCTCTTTTGCCTTTCAGCACTTTGGCAAGTAGCAAGCTAGGACGCTCCCCCTCACCATATGTCCGAGCAGTCGCATATTTCCCCATATGCTGCACTTCCCTATCCGCCTCCTCATTGTACTCAGTTATCAGCGTTTTTATTTCATCCGCTAGTGCAGAGTCATCGCTACTCTGCTGCCTATTCTCAAGAGCTGCCAGTTGCTGTTCTATTAGTAATAGTAGTTGTCGAATAGTTTTGAGCACACTCGAATGTTTAGACATAGCAACGCCTCTTATGTAAACCTTGAAGGCCTCCCACACAGTTTGAAAGCTGTCTACTGAACCTATATTGGACTCAAAAAAGACCTCAATCTCTTCTGCTAGCTCCCCTCGAAATTGTTCATCTAATAATGAGTATGGGGGAAACCTCCATGTAAATGGCGGAATCACTTACATAGGGGAAGCTAATACCAAGAGCATCGGCGAATGGTCCGAGAGGGTCCGAGCCAGGACTGTGCACGCCTTGATACGTCCCAGAATGGTGGATGACGTCAGCCAGCAGTCAATTCTGGTGTGAATATTGTGGTAGGCGGCATAGTGCGTGTAGCTTCCCTGTGCTGCGTGTCTGTACCTCCATACATCCTCTAGATCTAAGGTGGCTAACTCTGTTTTTAGTGTTTGCGCAGCAGCCGTGGGTCTACGTGACGGGCCAGCTTATCTGTCAAGCGCCGGGTCAAACACCAGGTTAAAGTCCCCCCCCATAGCATCTGTGAAGTAGGGTATGTGTGGGCGGCTTGTGCCAGTTTACTATAAAATTCCGGGGAGTCATAATTCGGACCATAAACATTAATGACTATTAGATCAAACCCCAGCCCTGTGCATCGTGATATGACAAAGCGGCCCTCTAGGTCTGCCTGCAGTTGCGTCAAATTCAACTTTGATCTAGGGTTCACCCACGTCAGCACGTCAGCACCCCCCTGGAATGTGTTGTGAATCCAGCCACTGCTGTATTGCTCGCTAACCCTTTGTTGTGTAGCATTCTACTTGTGAGCGGTAGGTGTGTCTCCTGTAGGAGAGCCAAGTCCACCTTCTGCGGTAGTCATTAAGTCCCCTTACATTCCATGTGAGGGCCCGAAGCGCCGCTGGCTTATCATTGGAAATCACTTCAGAGGTGTTTGCCATCGCTCCAAAGTGTGTGAAACTGGCGTGGCAGTACCAAGTGTAAGTCCGGTGTATGCAGTGTGTGCAGACTGAATCCTAAACGTTTCCCCACTCTCTCGTTGCAAAACTGTGAACCATGAAACTTCCCCACCCCCAACCCACAGGAGACCTCCCCCAACCTGGCCTTGCCGGACCTGTGCCCACCCAGCCCTCCCAGTCTTCCCAACCCTCAACTCTGTCCTAGATAGCTCCGGAGTGCATTGCGCGCGGGGGCCAAGGTTGCCTAGCAGCCTGAGTACTCTATTGTCGGTCATTTCTTTTGTCAAGCCACACCCCCGCTGCTGCCACACCCTGAGGTATGCATCACTAGAACACTAGAATATTACTAAACATCACTCTTATAGATTGCCCTCTTCCTCCCCTCCCCACGCCTCTAGACACTCCTCCCCCTGTGGGCCCAAATGGCACCAAGCAAGTATTTGTCTGAGTAACACAGACGACCCACATATCCGCCGGACTCGAGCTCCACTCCCATGGGTCAGCGATCTCAACTTCTAATCCTAAAACCTTTGACATCATAACGAAAACCTCCACATGCATTGGTCATAAACATTCCCTCTAGGGAGTCAATACATATATATATGGTTTCATTCGCCATTGGCGATTCCTACCATACTCTCTGCCGTACATGATCACTCCTGTTCATCTAGTTGGCTGCTTCCTCCCCCTTCTTACAGTGGTCTATTGGCGCCGCCTTTCTGTTCCCTAGACCAGTTTTTTAGCGCCTGTTGCAGCGCCCGTGGGTCGGTGAAGAGGTGAGAGTGTCCCTGCCGATTCACCCGCAGTCTAGCCGGGTACAACATCGCATAGTCCAGGCCAAGCTCTCTGAGTTGCTTCTTGTAGGGAATAAAGTGCTTACACGCCTCCTGGACCCTAGCTGTGAAGTCAGGGTAGAGCGAGATCTCCGATCCTTCGTATCGCAATGGTTCTTTAGTCCTAGCCAGCCTGAGGGCCGTGTCTCTGTCGCGATAATTAAGTAGTTCGGTGATTATCGGGCGAGGAGGGGCCCCGGGGCGAGCACGTGGGCCCTGCGAGCGGTGCGCCCGTTCCACAACAAATATTGTAGAGTTCACCCCGTCGCCCACAGTGTGGTGAGGAGTCTTTCCACAAACGTTTCCATTTTGCCCGTCTGCGTAGTTTCTGGCAGGCCAGTAAAGCGGAGGTTACAGCTCTGCGTTTTGTCGCCTTTCACCATGGTGGCTTTCTGAACTCAGCGCAGATGGAAGGTTGGGCAACCGACAACAACCCAGCGGAGACACCTAGCTGCCCGTCACCGCTGCGCCACAGTCCACAGCTCAGCTAAGCCGGGTGGGCAAAGCACCTCCACTTTCATACTAAGGGCTCTGGCGATGCTACTCCCAGCCGCTGCGTCATGGCTGCGCGACCCACACACCACTACCGGGACCACCACGTGTCTCAAGCTGCCGTCAGGCCAACCCCAGGACTTCCGGCCAGTGCGCGCTCCTTACTGTGTCTCCTGTTGGCCTGTGTGTCTCCTATCACCACGTGATCACCAGCATTCTCATTGCAGTCGGAGGGGGGACACCAGCCACGCGGCGCCACTGCCTGCATGTGCCCCACTGTCTCTTTACTACACCTCACTGTGCGCCAGCCACCCCCGAGGGTCTCTGCCGTGCCCAGTGGTCACTTTCCAGCAGCCTGTTTCCTGGGCCCACGTCGCTTCGTGAATTCTATGACTCACGTGTTGTCTCCCACGAGTTGGTCAAATGGGCCTGAGTCACAAGGGCAAGGCAGCCCTCTCCCCCCGCCGTCGCGTATCCGGTGCCCCCGCTGTTTGGGTGACTTGTGCCCAGGGCCCGTCTGTACGCTTAGGGTCGTCGTTACCTCTGGCGTTCCCCGATCCGCAACCGGCTCACCTTGGGGCGTCCTCGCCGCGAGTGAGCGCTCAGATGCTGGGGCCAAGAGAAGGGGGGCCAACGGTGCTGGTATGGTCTCTGCGTAGTGACCCTCCGTCGCTCCCGGCACCTCAGCTTTGTCGGTCTCACCAGGGGGCTTCACCGCTTCGCCTTCACTCCCCCGGCAATGTCGCGCTCTCTCCCCGCACATCGCTTGACGTACTCCGGCCTCCCGTTGTAATTGAGGTCGCGGCTTCTGGGCCCACCTGGCCGCTGGCCGCCGCTCCGTGGTTACCGGTCTAGGCGCCTCAGAAACTCGGGGGAAAAAGACTCCACTGCTCGCGACGTTGGTTCACAGGTGCAGTGGGGGGGCCTGGGGGCCGGTTCCAGTGCGTTCTAGTGCGGGATATTGTAGGATTAAATTATCTGCGTGGCAGAGCTACAGGTTCAGGCAGCCATCATGTTTGCCGCAAGCTCCGCCCCCCCTTCCCCAGAAAATAATTCTCCAGATGTTCGCATCACTCCTTGGAAGGAAGGGCACCTATTCCTGCAACGTCTGGGTTAAAAAATGTGTTGACAATCATAAATATTTCTTTGGCAGGGTATTTTGCCTGGCTAATCTAGACAGCAAAGTCCTTGAATTTGGCCCTTCGATTTCCGTAATGATACTTTTTTATTGATATCTTGTACATTTTTTTATTTTCATCATCATAATGGCGCCTCTATTTCCTTTCCTGTTTTTTACATTCCTTCTTTAGATCCCTCCCGAGAACCAACTGGCCCTTGTTTTTGGTGCAGGAAGATCTTACTCGGGACCAGGCTTTCCACCGTAGAGTCTATCCAATCCCTTCAGATAAGATAAGATGCACCACCTTCCCCATCAGTCCTATGAGTGGACCTACTCAACGTCGCTTGCCAGCTTAAAGCGGGCAATTTCGACCACAGCCTTGAAGGTCTTCCAAAAGCTTCATAAACATTCTGTGATTTAATTTTTAGGATGGTGAACAGTATCAACAGATAATCCAACCATAATATTGGCCAGGGAGTGAGTCTGCATAGTTGTAAGATGTAACAAGCATTTGCAATGCAATAGGTCTCGCATTTGTTGAAGTTAGAGATGTTGGCGTTCAAAATGACAATGTTTTTTACTTTTGGCTTGTTATACCAATGACAATGCCGCTATGCAAATATAAATACTCCACTGCAAATAATTTTTTTTTAAAACAACAGTAAAAACATTGTCATTTTCAACGCCAACAGCTTAAACTTAAACAAATGCTGAAGTAATGTATTTGTACCAATGTGAGCACAGTAACAAATACTGCACTCAGCTAAGTATATAACATGCAATGCAGTAAACAAACACTGACAAAAGGTGGGTTTAACAATACATCTATAAAAAACACTTCTACCGTTAACGCTCCTAGGTACCTAATTACTGGTAGAAATCTGTGTTGTCAGATAAATATAAATAAAGTAGTAGACACTGTAGCAGTTGACAACAACAGGGACAGCGGAGAGGACACCAGCAGATACTGCAGCAGCTGACAGCAACAGGGACGGCGGAGAGGACACCGGCAGACACTGCAGCAGCTGACAACAACAGGGACAGCGGAGAGGACACTGGCAGACACTGCAGCAGCTGACAACAGGGACAGCGGAGAGGACACCGGCAGACACTGCAACAGTTGACAACAAAAGGGACAGCGGAGAGGACACCGGCTGACACTGCAGCAGCTGACAACAACAGGGACAGCGGAGAGCACATCGGCAGACACTGCAGCAGCTGACAACAGGGACAGCAGAGAGGACACCGGCAGACACTGCAGCAGCTGACAACAACAGGGACAGCGGAGAGGACACTGGCAGACAATGCTGCAGCTGACAACAACAGGGACAGCGAAGAGGACACCGGCAGACACTGCAGCGGCTGACAACTTCAGGGACAGCTGACAACAACAGGGACAGCGGAGAGGACACCGGCAGGCACTACAGCAGCTTCAGCAGAGGCGCAGATGGGCACAACAACAGCACCAGGTATTGCATTAATAATAGTAATAGCCAAGGCAACCGAAACTATGTCAAATACTGGCATCACGCCATACACAGTAGTGAGTAAATTGCTATTCAGAAGTTACCCTCCACAATCCCACTACTGAGGGAACTTGCAGCATCTCTGACAGTTGTGGG
The DNA here is from genome assembly GCF_964261635.1 of Lissotriton helveticus. NCBI lineage: Eukaryota > Metazoa > Chordata > Amphibia > Caudata > Salamandridae > Lissotriton > Lissotriton helveticus. The sequence goes on along the minus strand of NC_136065.1, from coordinate 2,034,353,927 downwards.
ACATGCGTTCCTTCTGCACATGTCTTTTGATAATGCGCCCACTGCTTTCTAGGGCCTCCTGCAGAGTGGCGGCCGAGGATGGGGCAGAGGGTGGTGTGGGGGCCGGTATGGCTGGGAACACCGGGGCGTGGGGAACTGACAAAACTATTACTACAGTGAGCACTTCAATCCGCATTCAATGAGGGCCCAAAATGTCAAAGAGGAAACACGTCGGAAAATCAATGACGTATTTCGGGAACCGGGTACTGAAACTACAACGAGTAGTCTATGTTCACTCTAGTTAGTCTGGCAGCCAACTTGAATTGGGGAGATATATGCACTCTACTTGTGGGTGTCTCTGCAGACTTCAATGCAAGAGCAGGGAATTTTACAAGAAGCAGTCAAACTTTAACAAATGCTGAAGCGAAAGGGTGAAGGGCTACTTGGGAAATGAAAGTGAAAGTGTGCATAGTGAAGCTTCTACCTCATCGCTAGGGGACTGCAGAATACACATAGAGTTTGACGAGCCATGCCGAAGAAAAGAAAGGTGCGGCTCACCAAACGAATTGTTCAATATTTTAGGCTTGTAGTACGCAATGCAGCATGGCGGTTGTGCCACGCTGCTTTCTAAAAGCATAAAATATTTAAAATAGAGTTAGCCGAACTGTGCCTTTTGCTGGAGTGGGGCGAGGCGCACACTTTAAAAATAGAAGAGCACGGCCGCCATTGGCTGCTTACGGAGACAAAAAGAAATGCACATGGCCGCTATTGCTAAAGCGTTCTGAACGGCCCCAAAAAAAAGCATTTACAATGCAATAGGTCTTTCATTTGCGAAAGTTTGAGCTATTGGCATTTGAAAATGACAATGCCTTATATTTATGTGTTGTTTTTTAAAACTGATAACTAAAAGGCATTGTCATTTACGATGCCAATAGCTTAAACCACAGCTTTCCAAACTGTGTAGCGCGACACATTACTGTGTTGCGCCCCATGCGTAGGTGTGTCGAGCGATCACAGGGGTGGCCGATATAGGGGAATGCGACTCCAGCCTTGCTCAGTGTTTACGTCGTGCAAGGCGGAGTAGCAGCGGAGCCTCGTGGTCAGGAGCTCCATTCAGCTATACCGAGGCTCAGTGGGTAGGGTGACCAGATGTCCGGGTTTTGCCCGGACGGTCCCCGTTTTTGGCTAAGTGTCCCGACACTTTTCTCCAAAGTAGAGAAATGTCCGGGTTTTACAACAGCGTCCGGGTAAAACATCCAAATGTCCCAGTTTTAGCATGCTGTTTAGATCACCCCGCGGGCCTTCCAGCAACAGGCAGAGTGGCGCTGCAGGGGCTGTAATATGAATAACAACAAAGCCTTATTAGCACGTTAAATAGTATTTTAAAGACCTGTGAAGTGCGCGGGTGCGGCTGTGTATGTGCCCCGCAAGCTGTCTCAGCCGGGGCTGACACACACGACGGAGGGGGGCTGGGGGGGCAGGGATTCATTTGTGGATAGTCCATTTGGCAAAGGGCCCTTCAGTGGGTGAATACGGTGGGTTACTGGACCCAGGGGGTTGGTCTGGGGTTTGGTTCAGCCCCGGGATCGCGGTGCATTGGAAAGAAAAGCTGCCAAGAAGCCCTATAGAAGCTTTCACATTTACATCATTCTGCACACTGCGACTTGTAACCTTACGAAAACAAAAACAAACAATTCAGTTCAATGGAGAATGCCCTTGTGGGCCATGGGCATGGAGGAGTGCGGGGGAGGGAGTGGGGAGGGGTGCTGCGCACCTGCGCACTACCAATACAGGAAAATATTAAAACGATTTAAGAATGAAAGCAACATTTTTTCCTCTTTGTCACAGACCCTTATGGAACCCACAGAATATGTTGGTCAGGGGGAGAGGGAGGGAGTGAGACAGAGAAGGAGGGAGTGAGACAGGGAGGGAGTGAGACAGAGAGGGAGGAAGACATAGAGAGAGTGTGAGACAGAGGAAGACAGTCAGGGAGGGAGACAGAGAGAGTGAGACAGACAGAGGGAGACGGAGGGAGAGAGAGGGAGACGGTGGGAGACAGTCAGAGGGAGAGGGAGTGAGACAGAGAGGGAGGGAGGGAGACAGAGGGAGGGAGACAGTTGGAGGGAGAGGGAGTGAGACAGAGGGAGGAAGACAGACAGGCAGGGAGACAGAGAGGGAGTGAGACAGAGAGGGAATGAGGGAGACAGTCGGAGGGAGACAGATGGAGGGAAAGGCCACCTCCGCCACTGATTCCCTCACTAGTATATATAAAATGTAATAATATAAATGTGCAAATCTCCTGTTCATGCTCTACTACCAACCATGTCCATACAAACATACGTACATTATCTGGGGGTGGATGTGTGTGGGGGGGATGGGGGTGTGTGTTGTGGGGGTGGGGGGGTTGTGTGTGAGTGTGGGGGGTTGTGTGTGAGTGTGTGGGGTTGAGTGTGTGTGGGGGGTTGTGTGTGGGGTTGTGTATGTGTGGGGTTGTGTGTGTGTGGGGTTGTGTGTGTGTGGGGTTGTGTGTGTGTGTGGGGTTGTGTGTGGGGTTGTGTGTGGGGTTGTGTGTGGGGATGTGTGTGGGGATGTGTGTGGGGATGTGTGTGGGGATGTGTGTGTGGGGTTGTGTGTGTGTGGGGGGTGGGGGGTTGTGGGGGTGGGGTGGGGTGGGTTGTGTGTGTGTGTATGGGGTTGTGTGTGTGTGTATGGGGTTGTGTGTGTGTGTGTGGGGGGGGGGTTGTGTGTGGGGGTTGTGTGTGGGGTTCTGGGTGGTTCAGGCTAGCTCGCTGCGCTCGCTAGCGTTACCGTGTCCCTGAAAAAAATTTCACAAAAAGGTGTGTCACCAACATGAAAAGTTTGGAAAGCTGTGGCTTAAACTCTTGAAAATGTGAGACCTATTGCATTGTAAATGCTTGTTCATGAAGGGATGGCCTAGGGCACTTCATGGTATCAAGGCAGGATCTAGAACAGCACATTTCCAAAACGGGTGGCACTTTTTGAAACTTAACCATGCTTATTTCTCTTTTGGAAGTCAATAGAATGGGTCTCAAGATATGCTTCCAAAACTGAGAATATGACCATTAAAGGTCTCAGAAAAGAGATTTGACCATCAGTAAATTCCTTTGCAAGAAAAAAATAATTCTTCTGGGAAGAGAGAATTCAGCGACATGCATAAAAAGACACAAGTGCATAACCCTGTGGTTTGTCTAAAAGTGAAGGCTTAGCAGAGGACTGTGTGCACATAACTCACACAGCTCCACGCACCCACAGCGCCATGCTCCCACAGCTCTGTGTGCTGTGTGCAGTGTGCACGCAACTCACAGAGCTCCATGCGTCCACAGCTCACACAGCTCCTGGCGCCCACAGCTCCACAGCTCCACGCACCCACAGCGCCATGCTCCCTTAGCTCTGTGTGCACCAACTCACACAGCTCCATGCGTCCACAACTCACACAGTTCACACAGCTTCATTTGCCCTCGGCTTCCATGGAAAGAGAAAGCGTTGCCCTCCCCCGCCGCCCCCAGCTGGTATTTCCACAATCTTTCCACGGTGATATCACACTAATGACGAACTCATCAGCAGGGTAAACAGGGGCTAATGACTCGCTGTGTCTAGTGGAGACACTGTCCCAAACACAGGGGTAACGCTGGCCAGAGATGGCCTGCCGTGCACAGAGCACCGTTTCCACTGACGTGGCCTCTTGAAAGGGTCATTAACATACATGTGCACCCGGTCACTCCATGCATTCCCTCTTGTTACTGTCCCCATCAGTGTTTTACACCAGAGGGAGAAATACAGCTTCGGGAACACTAAGCAGCATGAAAAGCAAGCGTGGAACTGCTGCTTTCAATCAGAGAGCTGCAGTTCAGACCAGCGGCGCCAACTATTCAATAAATATATGTGCACTCATATCTAGAAGTGAGTAAATGGAAACGGTAACAATGGTTTCATGTACTTTACAAAGGATTTTGTCATTTATTTCTGTTTGTGCCTATTTCAGAACACACTCGTAGTTTTCTTTGAGCTTTTATTAGCTTTCCTTCCATTTTATGTTTTAGGTTTTGCTGTGGTCCTAAAGATCCAATCAAATCAACAAGACATATTTGGATCTGGAGTTTCAGGAAAAAGCCATAGAGTGAACGAACACCAGAAACTAGGATGTGGCCTTATGGCCAGAGCTGAGAACTTTGGAACGGGAGAACCCTGAGTCTCTGCGTCGGCTCAACATCCTGTGATTTAAGGCATATCACTTAATCATCCCGGGCTTATAAACAAATACTACATTGTGTAATGTAACTGCTTGGGATTAAAAACTGTTACTTGTACCATGTACTTCTCACTGAGGTGCTTTAATGTGACGCGTAATGTTAAATGTTGAATCTTGAACAGGCTTTATCATATTTAAGTGACGTATGTTGTATGATTTACACAGCAAACATTTCCTGGACCTTTGCTGGGCTCTCCCTGTTAAGTGGCCCCTGAGGGCCAATGTTGGGCCCCTGTATTTGAAGGAAAGACGAATGATGGACTGACAGTCATCCTTCAAGGAAGAGCAATGATATCTGACGCCAGGAGAGTCTCGGGAAGGGAGGCGGCACTCAGAGGGCTGGACTGGACACAGGAAGCCCTGTGAAAGCCCGCGGGTGGCTGGAGGACGACCCAGCCCCAACGGCGGCATTGAGAGCGGACCTCAGTGCACTTAAGCACGGATTCATCTCTGCAGAGAGGTACGGCTCACGAACGCTGGATCGGAGATAAAATACGGGAATCTTTCACGAGTTCACTTAAAGAACTGCTTATGGCATACGGCGTTCTGGCAATTGTACCCCGCTGTACAACATTATGCTGTAAAACAATGAGCTATTACTGCAGCCCCCTGCAGAGGTGGCGCTGCCTGTCTGCACTCGGTGCAGTTAGAGTTGGGTCTTAAAGCATGCTTCAGGGCAGCTGTTTACAGACCCCGGTCCACACCAGATCCCCCCCCTCTCCCGCCCCTTCAAGAGAGTAGGGAAGTCTTGAGGTCATGTGTGTGCCGGGTGCAGGCCTTGCCCACCTGACAGCAATCTGCACTCTACACATATGACCCACTCGGCGCTCACCGGAAAGCCCTCACTGGAGACAGCGCCTCACTCCTGCTGTTCTCCACTCCAAGCACACATCTTAAGAACCAGGCGCTTTACTTCGGACTCCATGAGCAGAAGACCACAGCACACACAGAATGAGTGAATACATTGTGACCCTTATATAGCCTGACCACCTAAACAAGAGGGAAAGATTTTCACTTCCGCCACTGGCACCGAAAGCCAATATTCTGGGGGTCTAAACTACCTCTTGTCTTGTTTTCCCGTTATTTTAGTAACGCGGAGACATACTTTGTATAATAGGACATTAATCTACTTGCCAAACGTCTTGACGTCAGCGGTTCTTTCATTTCGTTGCTTCCCCTTGAAATGGTTCCAAAAGAACACAGTCCCGCGCGCGAGTGGTGCACGCGCACGCCACTGCGAGCCATGGCCTACTGGTGTCTATTATGCGCACCAAGCGTGTAATAGACACCAATAGGCCATGAGCGGAGCTATGCGCCCGCCTTTGGCCAATTGCGTGAAGTCTTTTATAAAAAGACGCACGCAAAGGCCAATTACGTAGCACAAAAGGAATCGCACACGCACAAGAGTGTGCGATTCCTAGGTCAGCTTCGATTCACAGTTTTTCAACTACTAAATGTCTCGAGCTGCATGAGCACTGCTGCGCAGTGCACCACTAGGAGCGAGACCTAAAAAAATGTAGGGTCCAGGAGATGGCTCTTGGAGTAAATAGGGTGGATGACCAACTTCTTGAATTGTAGTACTAAAAGATCTTGCATAAGATGGTGAGCTGACGTGCACAGATTATCCAACAGGTGAATATTTAAGTCCCCTAGTACCTCTAGTACTGCGAAGGTCGATGATGCAAGACTATGAGCTGCTACAGTTTCGGGCCATTCCTGTGCAAATTGAGCTGCAGGCCCTGGTGGGCGGTATAGAAGCATACATGAGAAGGTCAATGTGTGGGAAAGTTTTCATGAAAACACAAAAGACTTTTGCAGCCTGTAATGGTGATGGAATATGATTTATACTAAAAAGTGCTCTTTGAAAAGAATAGCTTCGCCCACCCCATTTCTTCCCAGTTCGGTATTTTTATGATCGCGTAGCCAGGCGGAAGAGCTAATGCAATATCTGACGAGCTGTCCTCCCATTGCTAAGTGTAGGAGAGTAGGGTCTGCTAAACGGACCTACAGCCCAGCTGTTCTCTCTCTAAATTGATACCATGTACTTTAGGTACATACATGATTGGGTATTGGGTCACCTCTGTGAGCCCCTGTACAGTGTACCATAGGTACCCAGGGCATAGGTGCATCCAAGGCCTACCAGGGGCTGCAGCATGTATTATGCCCCTCCCCCCTGGCTGGCCCTCCAAACTGACACCACAGGCTGATCACTCAGCTTGGGTAAGGTGGTGTAATCACCCCTTACTTAGATATAGTATATCTATATCTACCATATATATAGACACATATGCACCTATAAGTCACTACTATGGTTGGCCTCGACAATCCTGGAGGCAGAGTGCTTGGTTTAATGTGAGAGGGTGCCCTAGCATGAGCTGAGCCCCTCAGCAGCTTTCGGACCCATCTCCTTATAGCTGTTCTATGATATAGCCATACCATATACTCTACAGTGTTATTATAATCCTCGCGGTTAATGCTAACTTTGGTTTGGCTTTATCAAAACATGTAGTGTAAGGTGTCAAACACTTTGGAATACTAAGATTCTGGTGGCGGGGGTAGCATTCCACCCTTCTAGAGGGCGAAGACATGTAGTTACTGCTAACCCCGGTTAAAGTGAAACAGAGCCTCAGCATCACAAAATGGACGCTGCTGCCACAGACACGAGTCTGACCTCCTGTTGCTGGGGGAAACTCCAGCAAGGGCGGCCTGTCCAGGGAGGTGCCAGCAGCTCCCCAGAAAGGGTTTTGTGTATTGGGGCAGGGAGGGCTGCATCAGCAGATGCTTTTTGAGACACTGCCTGGGGCACACAAGGTGCTCCATGCATAGCCCGGTTCAAACCAGTGGCTGGGGCACTCCAGCCCCGCTCTGGCACGAAACTGGACAAAGGGAAAGGGGTGTAACCACCCCCTTCCCAGGTCCACCCATAGGAGAGATCTAGCAGGTAATCCAGCCCCTTAAATCAGTCTAAGTATAGGAGCTGTGTCCCCAGGACTTTAGATTATCCTGGAACGAAACTTTGATACAGAACTCTTGGACCTTCGACATTCTATTCTGACTAGAAGACGGAAGACATCTCCCTTGTGGTCAAGGAGTGACCACCCTGTGCAAACAGGCACCACCAGTAACTTGCCAGTCTGCTTTGTTGACGCTCCCGTCGGAACCCAAAAACTTAGCGACACAGGAACGGGAGTCTCAGACTTCTCTGACTCCGACCCACATCCACAGCAAAGCTGAGACCCAGGGCGGACACGAGAGACGTGGGACCGGACACCCTGGACATCCTGCATTTTGCTAACTGCCCCAAACCCGAGCACCATTTGCACCGAAGCTCAGCCCTCCACACTCCACGAGTGCCGCGTGGGGCCTGCTCCTGCATTTCAGCTCGACGCGTCTTCCCGGTTGCAAGCCCGTTGGCTAGTGAGCCTTCGGAAGACATTCCTTTGAAACCAAACTGCTTTCCTGGTTGCTCCAGGCTTGCTCCAGCTTCCCTGCAAAGGAGAAGCTCCTCAGACCTTGCTGGTCTGCACCAAAGCCAATCTTTACTTCCTGCGTGGGTTGCGTTTGCCAAGGCTTGTTGGGCCCAATCCAGATACCGACACCGCAGTCAACTAGATCCTTCGTGGGACAGCTCGAATCCAGCTCCTGGTCATCGTTGACACTTCCTGGTCCTCGTGGCTGCAGAGACAAGCTTCTCCTCTTCACCTGAGATCATCGCGACATCTCCTGGTTCCTTCCTGGTACCTTCCTGGTCACTGGCTAGTGACCCAGACTCTGTCCCCTTTGCTTTCAGGTTCTTCACATCTTTGATCCACCCTTGGATCCAACCGGACACTTTTCCTCTGGTCGCCTGCAGCATTTCTTTGCAGATCTCCATAGAAAACATCGACGAAACCCGACACCAAAAGGCACCTATCCACCCGGCATCCCTGGGTGAGGTAAAACGAGTACTCCGGTGCTCCCGTGGGTATTGACTCTCCAAGTGTCCTAGTCTAAAGGGGTTTTGGCGTAGTCCATCCGGAAGTGCCTTAAATAGTAACTTTGTAACTTTTACGTTTCCCATTATAAGTCAATGGTAACTCGCGACTGTGTTTAGACACTGCACGCATCTCCCGTGGGCCTCCTACTTCCTAACCTTTGGTTGTTTAGTGTAGCCCCAGCGATTCCCTAGGCCCTAGGCCTACTCCATATTTCTGTTGTGGTTCTTATGCCACTATTTTAGTATATGGTTCGTGAGACCCCTAATGCATTACCGTATTTTGTGCAACTTATCGTATGCTAATTGAGTAACTTGTGATGTACTTTTACCTCTGACCTCAAAGAGTGCAGAGGGGTTGGGTTTAGAATAAATACATATATATTTGATATATACCTTGTGTGGTGTCCTTTCATTTGGTATTCAAGGGATTATAATTGGCAAAACAGCTTGCTTCACATGCTCTCTGAAGTCTTAGCCTATGACTGCTGGTCCATGCTACCACTAGGATAGCTTGTCTATAAGGTTGACTCTACAACCACCATCAATAAGGGTCGATTAGACTGGTGCAAGGTGCCCACTAGAACTAGTGAACATCATATGCCAGGCTAACTTCTCACATTGGTGGCAGCGGTGGAATAAGAGCTTGCTGTTGTTTTACCATATAATCTTAAAATATCATTGAAAGATTACATTAAGGTACCTGTAGGTACATATAAATCAAGTTCTTATAATACTTTCAGTTCTACTGAACTTAGTAGTTGTAGGTGATAAGGGCCTAGCACACCCTGGCTACGACTCCTAGAGAGGTTCTAGTAGATACCATTTAGTGTAGGTAGGTGCACACACAACACCTCACTAGAAAATGTCCTTGGATGCAGGGCCTAGTGGGCCTCTGGCAGAAGCTGACCCTCCCAGGGCACATTCTAAATACGACGCACTTACTTTTCACGAATTGGGAAGCCTGTGTACAGCCAGAAGGCTGAGACAAGGACAGAGTCCAACCTTTAACCACGTGGTAGATATTTTAGTGGAGTATGATGTAGAAAAGGCATCTAACCCTGAACAAACAGGTAGTACAGAGGGGGGCCAGCCCTCAACAGATTATCCCATTCGTGGGAACCCAGGGGATTCTGATAATGAGGTAGCTGATAACCAGGTAGAAGTCAGGGAACTGAACCAGGTTAACCAAGGACTACATGGGACTGGAGAAGGAAGGATCCAATCCAGACCCCCAAGTAGGCCTAACCCTGAGCACAGAAGAGGAAAGTCACTCTCCAGTGAGTCCAACCACTCTGACGACTCAGTAGGGTCCCATGCCTCAGCTCTAGGGAAAATTACTTCCCCTCAGAGAAGAGAACCTAAGGCTAGGATGAAGGAATCCAAGCTTAGAATCAAGAGGCAAGAAGTTGCCCTTGCAAAAGAGACCCTGGCTCTTGAGAGAGAGAGAGAGAGAGAATTGTGGTTGCAGCATAATTCCTCGAGATAGGGAAAGGTCTCATGACCATAAAAACCTAAATAAGATTGTCCCTCCCTGCAAGAGTGGGGATGACATCTACAAGTGGATAACTGCTTTGGAGAGTGCCTGCAGAGTACAGCAGGTACCCCAGAGTCAGTGGGCAGCAATCTTATGGCTCTCCTTTTCAGATAAAGGGAGAGACAAGCTCCTCACAGTTAGTGATGGGGATGCGGAACACTACACTGTCCTGAAGAGTGCTCTAATAGATGGGTTTGGCTTAACCAAAGAGCAGTATAGGTTGCTGTTCAGAGACACCCAAAAGACACAGACTCAGGACTGGACTGACTTTGTAGATTGTGCTACTAAGGCTCTGGAAGGCTGGTTACTAGGCAGTAAGGTCAAGGGCTCTACAGGATTGTATAATTTGATTATGAGAGAACAAATTCTTAACAACTGTCAAAACCAGTTATTGCATCAGCACTTGGTTGACTCTGATCTGACCTCTCCCCAAGAATTGGGTAAGAAGGCGGACAAATGGGTCAGAACCGGGGTGAAGCAGAAGGTACAGAACCAAGATGGTGATCAGAAGAAGCAAGACCAAAAGTATTGGGAGAAAGCAAAAGACCAGAAGTCTTCTCAAGGTCCCCAAAAAGCTTCTACTGGGGAGAGTCCCCCAAAACCTAAAAAGAAAGAAGGTCCAAAGAAACCATGATGCAACTTTTGTAAGGTTAATACTCACTGGACCAGTGATTGCACCAAAAAGGAGGCAGCTCCAGCACCATTGCCCCTAAGGCAACTGTCCCCCCTAGTACAGCTAATAGTGGTGGTTCTCAACAGAAGGGCGTAGTAGGGTTAACCCTGGGAACTGAGGTGGATTCTGGCCTAGTCAGAATATCAACTCAAGCTGTTCTTGTCTGTGATGTGGACATGGCTATGTCCTCTACTGTGAGCCCCAGTAACTTGGACAAGTACAGTCAGACTCCTTTAATTAATAATAAAGTGGCTCTGGCCTACAGGGACACATGTGCTAGTGTCACAATGGAGACACCCAGCTTTGTGGACCCTGGACAGATCATACTAGCAATGTCACTACCACCCATAGTATGGCAATTGTTAATTTCTCCTGGGGAGGGGTAACTGACCTCAAAAGAGTTGTTAGTTCAGACCTCCCTGTAGAATGTTTGCTTGGCAATGACCTAGAATCTTCAGTCTGGTCTGAAGTGGAGTATAGGACTCATGCAGAAATGTTATGTATATCAGCACATGTCCTTGCTGTGACCAGGTCACAGGTCAAAAATTGCAACACTGGACAGGCCCTGGATCCTGAAATAATGGACCAGTTGCCTACCAGGAGGAGAAGCAGTAGAGTTAAGGCAGTGCCTTCCCCCTTGCCTCAGAATGAGGATCAGCCTTCCAAGGAAGCGGATTGTTAGACCCAAGAATAAACTGTCCTAGAAGAGCTTGAGCCTGATCAGGTTGAGTTTCTTGGGACAGGGGGACCTTCAAGGGCAGATCTGGGGCAGGCGCAGTTGGACTGCCCTTCTCTTGAACCCCTCAGACAGCAAGCTGCTGCTGAGGCTGCTGTGAATGCTAATGGAACCCATAGTGTGTATTGGGATGAAGGACTCCTGTATTCAGAGGCTAGAGACCCCAAGCCTGGTGCTTCCAGGAGGTTGGTCATACCTTTGCCATTCAGGGGCTTCCTTCTTACATTAGCCCATGATATTACCCTTGCAGTACATCTTGGCCAGAACAAGACTTGGGACAGGCTTGTCCCTCGCTTTCACTGGCCCCACATGTCAGAAGACACCAAGGAGTTTTGTCGCTCCTGTGTCACCTGCCAAGCCAGTGGCAAATCAGGTGGCACCACAAAGGCCACCATATTACCACTACCTGTGGTGGGGGTTCCCTTTGAAAGAGTAGGGATTGACATTGTTGGCCAATGGATCCCCAAACAGCCTCTGGGCACAGGTTTATTCTGGTGGTAGTGGATCATGCCACCAGATACCCAGAAGCGATTCCCCTAAGGACTAAAACAGCACCTGTTGTGGCAGGAGCCCTCCTGGGAGATTTCTCAAGAGTGGGTTTTCCAAAGGAGGTTGTCTCAGACAGAGGTGCAAACTTTATGTCTGAATATCTGACTGCTATGTGGAAGGAGTGTGGAGTGAACTACAAGTTCACCACACCCTATCATCCACAATGCAATGGTCTAGTTGAGAGATTTAACGAGACCTTAAAGGGCATGATTAAGGGTCTCCCTGAAAAGCTCAGGCGGAGATGGGATATCCTGCTGCCCTGCCTTTTGATTGCTTACAGAGAGGTCCCACAAAAGGGGGTTGGTTACAGCCCTTTTGAACTTTTGTTTGGGCACCCAGTGAGAGGACCCCTTTGTCTGGTAAAGGAAGGTTGGGAGTTACCTCTCAAAGCTCCAAAGCAAGACATTGTGGATTATGGACTTGGTCTCCGCTCCAGGATGGCTGAGTATATGAAAAAGGCATCCAAAAACCTTGAGGCTAGCCAGGAACTCCAAAAAGCCTGATATGACCAAAAGGCTGTGCTGACTGTGTATCAGCCAGGGCAGAAAGTGTGGGTGTTGGAGCCAGTGGCCCAGCAGCCCTCCAGGACAAATGGTCTGGACCCCACACTATTGTTGAGCAAAAGGGAGAGGTAACCTATTTGGTTGATCTTGGAACTCCCAGGAGCCCCCACAGGGTGCTTCATGTCAACAGACTGAAACCATATGTTGACAGGGCTGACATGGGCTTGCTCACGGCTACTGATGAAGGACAGGAGGAAGAGAGTGACCCTCCCCAGACCTGCTCTCTCAGAACCCTGATGATGGGTCAGTTGATGGTGTAGCCTTGGCAGGCAGCCTCACTGATCAGCAGCAGAGGGACTGCAGACAAGTTCTGCAGGCCTATAGACATGTTTTCACTGACTCCAAAGTCAGACAACCTGGTGCACCCATGAGGTGGACACTGGGGACAGTCTGCCTGTTAAACGTAAGATACCTGATCATGTCAGGGACTGTATCAGGACAGAGATCCAAAAGATGTTGGAGTTGGGAGTCCTTGAGCCCTCAGAGCGCCCTTGGGCTAGTTCTGTAGTCCTAGTGCCTAAACCTCACACCCAAGATGGTAAGAGAGAGATGAGGTTTTGTGTGGATTACAGAGGCCTCAATGCTGTCACTAGGACAGATGCCCATTCAATACCAAGGGCAGATGAACTCATTGACAGATTGGCATCTGCCAAGTTTTTGAGTACATTTAACTTGACAGCTGGCTACTGGCAGATCAGGCTAGCTGATGATGCAAAAGCCAAAACAGCATTTTCAACCCCAGGAGGTCATTATCAATTTGTGGTAATGCCCTTTGGTCCGACAAATGCACCTGCCACATTCCAAAGGTTGGTGAACCAAGTCCTCTCAGGTCTGGATGACTACTGTGCAGCTTATCTAGATGATATTGCTGTCTTTAGCTCCTCTTGGGAAGATCACCTGATCCACCTGAAGAATGTTTTGGAGGCCCTGCAAAAGGCAGGTCTAACTATCAAGTCTACCAAGTGCCAGATAGGGCAGAGCAAGGTTGTATACCTGGGCCACCTTGTAGGTGGGGGTCAGGTTCAACCATTGGAAAGCAAGATCCAGACCATAAAGGACTGGACTGCTCCCATCACCCAGACACATGTCAGAGCTTTTTCGGGCCTGACTGGGTACTACATGAAATTTGTCAAGGGCTATGGGTCCATTGTGATACCCCTTAATGACTTAACTTCCAAGAAAATGCCAAAGAAAGTTCAGTGGACAGTAAGCTGTCAAAAGGCATTTGATGACCTGAAGCAGGCCATGTGCACTACACCTATTCGACAAAGTCCAGACTACTCCAAAGAATTCATTGTTCAAACAGATGCTTCTGAGTTGGGGGTAGGAGCTGTTCTTTCACAACTGAATAAAGATGGTCAAGACCAGCCAGTCGCTTTTATTAGCAGAAGGCTGACCCCTAGAGAGAAACGTTGGTCAGCTATTGAGAGGGAGGCCTTTGCTGTGGGTTGGGCCCTGAAGAAGCTGAGGCCATACTTGTTTGGTACTCCACTTCAAGATTCAGACAGACCATAAGCCCCTCTTGTGGCTAAATCAGATGAAGGGTGAAAATCCCAAACTGCTTAGGTGGTCCATTTCCCTACAGGGGATGCACTTTCCAGTGGAACATAGACCCGGGACTGACCATGCCAATGCAGATGGACTCTCCAGATATTTCCACTTAGAAAATGAAGACTCAACTGGTCAAGGTTAGTTTAATGTCTGCAGGTTTGGGGGGGGGTTGTGTAGGAGAGTAGGGTCTGCTTCCTATGGTCACCCCCACTTGTTGCTGTGATGTTCTGGTTTTCAGTGTAGGAGAGTAGGGTCTGCTAATCGGACCCACAGCCCAGCTGTTCTCTCTCTAAATTGATGCCATGTACTTTAGGTACATACATGATTGGGTACTGGGTCACCTCTGTGAGCCCCTGTATAGTGTACCATAGGTACCCAGGGCATAGGTGCATCCAAGGCCTACCAGGGGCTGCAGCATGTATTATGCCACCCCTGGCTGGCCCTCCAAACTGACACCACAGGCTGATCACTCAGCTAGGGTAAGGTGGTGTAATCACCCCTTACTTAGATATAGTATATTTATATCTACCAAATATATATATATATATAGACACATATGCACCTATAAGTCACTCCTATAGTTGGCCTCTACAATGCTGGAGGCAGAGTGCTTGGTTTTATGTGAGAGGGTGCCCTAGCATGAGCTGAGCCCCTCTGCAGCTTTCGGTACCATCTCCTTATAGCTGTTCTATGATATAGCCATACCGTATACTCTTAAGGGCATTATAATCCTTGCGGTTAATGCTAACTTTGGTTTAGCTTTATTAAAACATGTTGTGTAAGGTGTCAAACACTTTGGAATACTACCCCCCCCCCCACCAGTTCTGGTGGCGGGGATAGAATTCCACCCTTCTAAAGGGAGAAGACATGTAGTTACTGCTAACCCCGGTTAAAGTAAAACAAAGCCTCAGCATCACAAAATGAATGCTGCTGCCACAGACACGAGTCTGACCTCCTATTGCTGGGGGAAACTCCAGCAAGGGCGGCCTGGACAATAGGTTTTCTGTCCAGGGAGGTGCCAGCACCTCCCCAGACAGGGTTTGTGTATTGGGGCAGGGAGGGCTGCATCAGCAGATGCTTTTTGAGACACTGCCTGGGGCACACAAGGTGCTCCATGCAAAGCCCGGTTCAAACCAGTTGCTGGTGCACTCCAGCCCGCTCTGGCGCGAAACTGGACAAAGCGAAAGGGGTGTAACCACCCCCTTCCCAGGTCCACCCATAGCAGGTAATCCAGCCCCTTAAATCAGTATAAGTACATGAGCTGTATCCCCAGGACTTTAGATTATCCTGGAACGAAACTTTGATACAGAACTCTTGGACCTTCGACATTCTATTCTGACTAGAAGACGGAAGACATCTCCCTTGTGGTCAAGGAGTGACCACCCTGTGCAAACAGGCACCACCAGTAACTTGCCGGTCTGCTTTGATGACGCTCCCGTTGGAACCCGAAGACTTAGCGACACAGGAACTGGACTCTCAGACTTCTCTGACTTCGACCCACATCCACAGCAAAGCTGAGACCCGTGGCGGACACCTGGACATCCTGCATTTTGCTAACTGCATCGACTCCTGAGGTAACTCTAAGTTGTGCATTGGGGTACGTAAAGCCCCAGACCCGAGCACCATTTGCACCGAAGCACAGCCGTCCACACTCCACGAGTGCCGCGTGGGGCCTGCTCCTGCATTTCAGCTTGACGCGTCTTCCCGGTTGCTAGCCCGTTGGCTAGTGAGCCTCTTGAAGACATTCCTTTGAAACCAAACTGCTTTCCTGGTGGCTTCAGGCTTGCTCCAGCTTCCCTGCAAAGGAGAAGCTCCTCAGACCTTGCTGGTCTGCACCGAAGCCAATCTTAACGTCCTGTTTGGGTTGCGTTTGCCAAGGCTTGTTGGGTCCAATCTGGATACCGACACCGCAGTCAACTAGATCCTTCGTGGGACAGCTCGAATCCAGCTCCTAGTCGTCGTCGACACCTCCTGGTCCTCGTGGCTGCAGAGACAAGCTTCACCTCTTCACCTGAGATCATCGCGACATCGCCTGGTTCGTTTCTGGTCACTGGCTAGTGACCCAGACTCTGTCCCCTGACTCAGACTCCGTCCCCTCTACTTTCAGGTTCTTCACATCTTCGATCCACCTGGACACTTTTCCTCTGGTCGCCTGCAGCATTTCTTTGCAGATCTCCATAGAAAACATCGACGAAACCCGACACCAAAAGACACCTATGCACCCGGCTTCCCTGGGTGAGGTAACACGAGTACTCCGGTGCTCCCGTGGGTATTGACTCTCCAAGTGTCCTAGTCTAAAGGGGTTTTGTCGTAGTCCATCCGGAAGTGCCTTTAAATAGTAACTTTGTAACTTTTATGTTTCCCATTATAAGTCAATAGTAACTCGTGACTGTGTTTAGACACTGTACGCGTCTCCCGTGGGCCTCCTACTTCCTAACCTTTGGTTGTTTAGTGTAACCCAGGCGATTCCCTAGGCCTACTCACTATTTCTGTCGTGGTTCTTATGCCACTATTTTAGTATATGGTTCTTGAGGCCCCTAGGGTATTTTGTGCAACTTATCGTATGCTAATGGAGTAACTTGTGATGTACTTTTACCTCTGACCTCTTAAAGAGTGCAGAGGGGTTGTGTTTAGAATAAATACATATATATTTGATATATACCTTGTGTGGTGTCCTTTCATTTGGTATTCAAAGGATTATAATTGGTAAAACAGCTTGCTTCACATGCTCTCTGAAGGCTTAGCCTATGACTACTGGTCCATACTACCACTAGGATAGCTTGTCTATAAGGTTGACTTTACAACCACCATCAATAAGGGTCGATTAGACTGGTGCAAGGTGCCCACTAGAACTAGTGGACATCATATTCCAGGGTAACTTCTCACACCAAGTTTCCGTTAAGAAGAGGGCATCTGGACTTTGTTCTCCCAGTAGAGTAATATCTCAAACTTTTTTTTAGGGAGAGACAGACTGTTTCTAGAAAAATTCACCATTCCTGCGTAGACTGAATGGAAGCTGCCAAGTTTGGTAAATTATTTCCGCCATGAGCTTCCTGGAGTATCATGGTGGGGTACAGTTAAATGAATAATTACAATGTGAGCACCTACTTGGCTGGGACATTGGGTTCAGGGAACGACAGCACATTTTCTTGGATGCCAACATAAGGACCTTCAATTCCTTTGAAGTATAATGCTTCCAATTCCCCTGCGAAGGACAAGGGTTTCCAGCTCCGGACGGGCGCAGGTGGGCTTGCCTTAGGAGCGTGTCCGCTGCGCATCAACCATGATGGCGTCCACTCAAGTGCTATCGAGGCGAACTCGCACTGCACACGGCCAGGGAGTCCCAGTCTCCAACACGCCCTGGGGTACTAAATTGAAGCAACAATGCCAGGTAAGTCTGGGCAGAATGCTGATCAATGTCAAAGGTTATCCCCAGTCCTGAGATCTGGGCCTAAATCCATCGTTATTTTGTATCCCATGCCATTCCAGTTTAAAGCCAGCCATATGCAAATCAGTCTTGACCCTGTTCCCTGTGGAAACAGCCTAGCCCGAACTCCCAGGCCAGGTCCTGCCTTGACCAGAAACAAGCAATCTGGGACTGGTCTTGGGGCGTCGCCCCTTATCAGCCAGGCTAGCTTGACTCCAGTGGCATGGAGAGCGCGGGTCTGAAAAGTTTCAGCTCTCCGTGCATTATCTCCTTGTGTTTGCGTTTTTCGCCCTAAGTTGTCAGACACGGGTCCCTAGCTCACTTTGCCACAGGATTCAAGCTAGCCTGGCTGATGAAGGGTGTTACCCCGAAACCAGTCCCTGGATGCTTGTTTCCGGTTCAGGGAAGACATGGCTTGGCAGTTCGGGCTGGACTGTTCCCATGAGGCACAGAGTCAAGACTGATTTGCATATAGCTGGGTCCCGAACTGAGGTGGCGAAGTGAGCTAAACAACGATGATGGATTCAACCCAGATCTGTGACTGGGAGAGAGTGTGTGAAAAGCTTTAGCACTCCATTCATTATCTCTTGTATTTGCTCTGAATCTAACGACATCAAACAATTAGTGCAAAAAAAAACCTATTTAAAATATAATAAAAGTACCCCGGAAAGCATCTAAAAAAAGTGAGTTTACTTCTAGTGTGTGACTGTAACATGGAATAAAGAACCTACTGTACCAAATTGTGATTGTGACATGGAATAAAAACTCACATGTACCAGACTGTGATTGTAGAATGGAATAAAGAACCAACCTGTACCGGATTGCGATTGTAATATGGGATAAAGAATCTGCCACTGGTACCAGATTGTGATTGTAACATGGGATAAAGAACCCACCTGTACCAGTGTGATTGTAGCATGGAATAAACGACATACCTGTTCCTGAGAGCGATTGTAAAATGGAAGAAAGAACCCACCTGTACGTGATTTTAACATGGAATAAAGAACCTACCTGCACCACATTGTGATTGAAACATGGTGGTTTTCAATTACTGTCTCTTCTAGAGGGGCAGGGCTTGCCTCACACTGTCTTTCATGTGGAGAGAGAACATGCCTCACATTGTGTCTCCTGAAGAGTGAGGACATGTCTCACTTTGTGTTTCCTGAAGAGTGAGGACATCTCTCACTTTGTGTCTCCTGAAGAGTGAGGACGTCTCACTTTGTGTCTCCTGAAGCGTGTGGACATGTCTCACATTGTGTCTCGTGAAGATGTCTCATATTGTATCTCCTGGAGGGGGGAGGACATTATTTAGTATCTGGAGAGCAAGGTCAGATTCCGGAGACAATCTGGTACTTTCATAATCTGTGATTGTAACATGGAATAAAGAACCGGCCTGTACTGTATTGTGATTTTAACACAGAATAAAGAACCTACCTGTACCAGAGTCGGATTGTAACATGGGATAAAGAACCCACATGTAACAGATTATGGTTGTAATATGGAATAAGGAACCCATCTGTCCCAGATTATGAATGTACTATAGAATAAAAAAGTGGCCTGTATCAGATTGTGACTTGAACATGGGATAAAGAACCTACCACCAGTACCAGATTAAGGCTGCTTAGCTCTCAAAACATAACTTAAAAGCAACTGAATGCGATTGGTGTATTAGGGCACAAGCCCCCCTCACAGAGACTTCTGAGTGTCATCTTGATGGCAGGTCCCTCCATACAGTGCAACTCAATGCGACGCCTGACTCTAGGGACTGCATATTCAACGATCCGTTAGGTGCAACCTGCCCTTTGGGGGAGGGTGGGGTGGGAAGAATGGACATTCCATATTAATGGGTCCACAGAGTGCGACTCCTAATGCCGGGAAGAGAGCCCCCGCCCCCCCTCACAGGGTCTACAAAGTGTTACTCTTCACCTTGTGGGCAAGGGTCCCTTACAGTTCAAACTGAGTGGGACTTATCCTCCTCCAGGGGTTACCAAAGAGGATCTATTGAATGTGCCTCATGTTCTGAAGGGGGCAGGAAGAAGACAGCCCCTCACAAGGACACTCAGTGTGATTCATCATTTTGGAGGGGACCCCATAAATGTGCCACTGAGTACTGAAAGGTGCAGTTGGGCTAAAGAGGCCTCCTGACTGGGTCCACCGAGTAAGACTAGCCCTCCCGGGCTGGAGGGGAAGAGGCCCACTTACAGCTAAAACTGTGTTAATCTTTTGCGTGGAGTAACAGAGGTGGGTTACTTGGTTCACTGAGCGTGATGCTTTCTTCTGAGGTCGAGGTGTGGAAACCCACTGAGGGTCCACAGATTTACGTTGCCCTTCATGCATGAGAAATCCACATGCACTCATAGGGGTGGAGGCTGGGGTCCGCTTACAGGTAAAACTGTTTGCATGGAGTAGGAGGGGAGGTTACTTGGTCCACTGAGTGTGACTCACCCTCCTTGCATGAAAAGCCCTATTGGGGCCATGAGTTCAACTTGCACTCCTTGGGGAGAGAACCCTTCACAAGGTCCACTGAGTGTCTCTCATACTCCTGATGCCTCTCTGGGGGTGCGCAGAGTATGTATGATTCATGCTTCCAGGGAAAGGGCCCTGTGTGAGCCATTCGCCATGGGAAGAATCTCCCTTATTGAGTGAAGAGTAACTCGTCCTCCATGGGAAGAGGCCCCCTTATTGGGTAAGGAGTGATACGTCATCCATGGGAAGAGGCCCATTTATTGGGTGAAGAGCGACTCGTTCTTAATAAGAAGAGCCCCCCACCATCCCCCTCATTGACTTGTCCTCCCGGGAGAGGGGTGAGGGATCCTCACAATATCAACTGAGTCAGAATCATAAACCCTCACAGGATCCACTTGGTGAGACACTTCTTCTATGGGGCCTCTAACAGGGTCTATTCTATGTGTATTATTCTCCATGGGAAGAGGCTACCGTATTGGGTGAAGAGTGACTAGTCATCCATAGGAAGAGGCCCATTTATTGGGTGAAGAGTGATTTATCCTCTGTGGGAAGAGGCCCTTTTATTGGGTGACGAGTCATTCTTCATCCAATAAAGGGGCATCTTCCCTTGGGTGAAGGGGTCTTCTTATTGGGTGAAGAGTGACTCGTCCACCAAGGGAATAGGCCCATTTATTGGGTGAAGAGAGACTCATTATCAATGGGAAGAGGTCCCCTTATTGGGTAAAGAGTGACACGTCCGCCCGGGAGGGGGGTGAGGGATCCTCACAATGTTCACTGAGCCTGACTCATAAGCCCTCACAGGATATACTGGGTGCAACTTCTTCTGGTGGGGAGGGGGAGGGATGTGGAGTACTGACACACATAATCAAGTTTACTTTGAGAAATGTACTTAGATGAAAATCTCTAAGATTCACAAGAACAATTAAATCAGAACATAATACATCAATTACATACAAATTGAGAGATATTGGTTATTAAAACGAAAGCATCTAAGCAATAATGACCTCATACAGTTTGTGGAAAAGAAAGCAAAATAGCATAAGTAAAGGTTAATTTGTTCTGTTAGACCGGTCTGCATTAGAGTGGTTTTCTCCCAAATGTTTTGCCTGCTTGCCTCCAATTTTTGCCGATTCTTTTTGTTGGCCTTAGGACTATGTGCACTTCACCACTGCTAACCAGTGCTAAAGTGCTTGTGCTCACTACCCTAAACGTGGCTTGATTGACGTATCCACAGTTGGCTTATTTCATTTACCTAAAAGGCCCTAGTAGAGTGCATTACCTGTGCGCAGGGCTTGTAAGTTAAATGCTACTATTCGGCCGCCTCTGGCACTGATTGTGCCACCCACTTAAGTAGCCCTTTAAACATGTCTCAGGCCTGCCACTGCAGAGCGTGTGTGTGTAGTTTACACTGCCATGTCTACTTGGCATTTAAATTCCCTTGCTAAAACTTACACTCCCTTTTTATTACATTGAAGACATCTCTAAGGTTGGCCCCAGGTAGCCCATAGAGCAGGGTGCTGTGTAACCAAAAGGTAGGACATGTACTTTTAAGTTTTGCATGTCCTGGTAGTGAAAAACACTTACATTCGTTTTTCACTACTGTGAGGCCTACCCCTCTCAAAAGAAAATATTGGGGATGCCTTATTACATTTAATCTCTACAATGAGTGGGATTAGATCTGTCGTGTTTATTACCTCTTGAATTGTAATGATAAATCATCTCTTTTGGTAAAGTCGAATTTATAACTACACTCTAAAAAAGTCCACTTTTAGTAAGTTGTACCTGTCCTGAGGAGACCCTTAAACAACAGAGGTTGAATTGTGTCGACTACCAAGCATTAGGATGATATGGAAGTGCTAACCTTGGAGAAGCAACCTGTGTGACTGATTTGGGGACTCATATAGGCCAAAATATTATGGTGTTCTAACCCCTGAAGTTTTATATTTAGTTGAGGAGTATTAGTAATTAAGGAACAAAATTGCAACTCTTTTTGTAACAGAGTTGTGAACTAGTACTTTTTTACTGTTTTCCAAACTAGGTAATGTTTCACATAGTTTTCTGTTGGTTTTAGGCACTCATGAAGAAGATGTGGGCCACTGAAGTTTATATGATATTTAACTAATGGTTATGTCATCCAATGGTTATGATTTGTCTGGTAAAATGAACCTATAAATTGTAAAATGAATTGAAGAAGTGGTCATGCTAATTACATTTCTTGATCACATCAAAGCAATTTCTGTGTAAATGATTTCAGACAAGGTACTTTGTGTTTGTAACTTTTAAAAAGATGGCATTCTTCTGCTCTTAGACCTTTGCACCAGCAGCCTGTCTCCAATACAAGCCTGAGGTGGGTGACCGCAATTATTTGCAGGTTCCTCATGAAGAGAGGTCAGGGCAAGGCTACCGCCAATGCATTACTCTGGGGCTTCGAGATGGAGACAATCAGAGCCTCTCAAGTAGTGTCTGGCTAGGAACCCCATTTCTGTGATCCAGAATAAAGGGCAGCCAAACAGGATGCAGAGGAGACCACATATGTCTGATAGAATTCCACTAGTAGCCCAAACATCCTCAGCATTATACCCCTCACAAGTTCCTTGATGGCTTCTTTCACTTCAGACTACATTACTGGCCCACCTAATGTCTGACACTCTTCAACCGCTAACTGTGAAAATGTTATCCTATCCAGATATGTCTCTATTTCCTCTTCAGGAACTGGGGGCTGTTTGTCACACGGTTCCCAATAATGTTGAATAAAGACCATGTGCATGTTGATCTGACAGAACACAACCTCACCTAGTGACCTTATATTCTCAGTCACTGAGCAGCTCCTCCCTTCAGGTTATAGCAACCAGGCCAGCAGTTTCTGCCCTGCCACTCTCTGCATGAGTGGAGTCCAAGTACTCTCGATCATTCAGGGCCCTTAACTGCTCCACCACAGTTGCATGTTTCTCATTTTCCTAATCTGGGTTGGATCAAGAGGTCTACTGGAAAGCCCATTGCCAGCGCATGGATGCTGCCTTCGAATTTGATCAATTTGTTTTTAAGGACTTTTGCACTCCTTTTGTTTGACTGATGCAAAAGCCCTGTAGCACAACCTTAAACACACCCCACTCTAAGTTAATGTGGTGTGTTGTGCCATGATTGATTCAAACATATTTCCCACTTGCATTACCCAATGGATCTTTACATATATGTTTGTGTAAATGTAAGGGCGAGAGTCTCCATGAGGGAATTGGAGTTAGCCGTTATCCCCACACAACTCTGAAAATGAATGGGCTGCGGTCCAATAATGTGCAGGTCCAAAACTCTATGTAAATGATCTCACTAATTCCGGGAAGCACATCAGCCTATCCAGCTGGACATGTCGATCATAAACTGGTTTAGGAGAGGAATATACCTTAGTCTCCAGATGTCAGCAAAATCTCAGTTTATCGACCATCCTCGAAAGTCTAGAGTTAATTTTACTACTGGGGAGTCAATAAGAGGAGGAACTGACCTAGCCAGGGTCACATTTTCCACACAATTATAATCCCCTCCAAGCGCCATTGCAATTTGCATGTCCGGTGACAACTGCGGGGCCAGAGACTAGATGATTCTGGTACGTGTTCGGGACATAAATGCTCCCATTCACAAGAGGAACTCTAGTTACTCTCACCTGAATCAGAACGCATTAGCAAACACTGCCTGAGGGTCTTGGATTTCTCCCCATATAAACAACAGGAACACGCAGTCGTACAACAGATACTGGGACTGGCGAGGTGATGCAGACACCGGCCAAGTACCCTGATGTGTGGTACTTGGCAGAGCTGAATAACACATCTACATGCGACCTTAGTGGTAGGTAAAGGTGGCATGACCGAGCTACTGACTATTCAGATGAATTGACTGTGGCAGAACGGATGAGGGCATGTGTTGGAAGGTGGATTATTAGTTGGGGTAAGTATGCACCTACCACTATGAATAAGGCTATCAACACAATGTTCGTTTCAGTCAAGGTCTCAGTAAATTAGTCCCTAGCTCCACACCTGGCAGCTGGCAATGAGCAGGGAGGCTTAACTTAGTAAACAGGTGTGTAAAACATTTAAAACACTAAGGGCCAAATGTAGGTGGCCCATTACCGGTCGGTAACGGACGAAATTAACGAATTTCGGCTGTTACCGACTGGTAATAGGCTTTTCTTATGTAGGGGGTCGAAATTAAGGATTCGGTAATTTAAGGAATCGGTAAATTACCGATTTCTAAAATACCGATTCGGTAAATTACCGAATTCCTTATGTAGGGAGCACTTAAATGAGTGCTTATCCCATGTTACGATTCGTTATTTACCACCAACTACAAGTTGGTGGTAAATAACGAAGAAAAAAAAAGAAGCAATTTAATGCAAATTGCTTCAGTGCCATGTTGCAGACATACATGCCCTTAGGGCATGTATGTCTGCAACATGTGCACCCATAAACAATTGAGGGGTGCAACAGGGTGTCAAAGTGACACCCTGCCACCCTTCAATGTTTTCCCCCTTTTACCGAATCGGTATTTACCGATTCGGTAATTGCCATTCATTCCTATGGGCCTCCAGGCCCATAGGAATGAATGGCAATTACCGAATCGGTAAATACCGAATCTTAACGATTCGGTAATTTTTACCGAATTGTTTTGCTACATAGCATTTACCGATTTGTAAATACCGAATCGGTAAAATTCGGTATTTACGAATCGGTAAATACCATTTACCTACATCTAGCCCTAATACATTAAATAAGTAAGACAACATACAATAAAAATCCCACACCAAGTTATAAAGATAAGAAATATGTTTTTCTTTAAAATAACACCATATATGGCCCTCAAATATTTATTCAATTCTCTGGGGCACCAAGAGAGGTGGGGGAGGGGCACCCTTGTCCAATTAGGTGCTGCGTGAGATTCCACTCATTTCCTGGTTGGTTGTGCTTGGTGATTGGCCGCATCCCACTAACGTGACTCCCGAGGTTCGCCAGGAGGCGTGGCAGTGCAGGGGAGCGGAGACGCTGCCGGCAGGCGGGTGCTTGGTGTGCGGGGGCTGCTCTGAGAGTGGGGAGCTGCGGGCTCGGCGAGGACACAGCGAGGGCACAGCGAGGGCACAGCGAGGCGAGCGAGCCCTTGGGGGAGGACGATTGAGAGACCGGTGTGACTCGCGGTAAGGCAGCATTCGGCATTCGGCGCACGCGGGTGGGGGCATGGAAACTGACTGACAGGGGCTGACCGAGAGGGTAATTTAAGGTCAATCTCTCGCACATTACCATCGCTCACTTTTGGTGAGCGGGCAGCCTCTTCTCTGGTCCCCCCGCCAGCCCACCCTGACGCGCTGCTTGCCTGGAGTCTGCTCGGCGTCTGTGCTCAACGCACTCAGAGCCTCAGTGCCTTAGAGTTCTTGTGTTCTCTCTGAGTTCTCTCCACCGGCTCAGTTCCTGTAGCCCTCGCGGCTTGCGGTGCTCCTGTTGCTCTTGTGGGTGCCTCAGCCTCCAGCGCCTACTGCCCTTAGCTATCCCTTACTCACTGCTCGCCGCTTGGCTGGTCAGGGGTGCCCACCAGCTCTGGAGCTGTTCTCCTTGCTGTCCATCTAGTGCCGGCCGAGTCCTGACTAGCCACCCAGACCCTGTTGGCTCCATCTCGCCCCAGGCCCTGTGGTGCCTGCACGCGCCTCCCAGAGTTGCGCAGCACGCAGCTCCGGTTGTTTTCGGACTCTAGTCCGACCCAGCGGGGCGGGCAGGTGAGGTGGTGTCAGCGGGTTGGGGTAGGGCTGGGAGACCCGCGCAGGAGGGACAGGGTGAGCAGGGGGGTGCCATACACTAACACAGCCGCTCAACGCTTAACCTGCATACAGTTCCAGAAGCCAGAAGCTAGTATCTCGAAAACCCACTGCTGCAACAGAGCTGTAATATAGTACCACTGGTGTTGGACCAGAGAGCAATCAGAAGAGCCCAAGCCCGGGCCCTCGTGAAATAATGAGATCAGGAAAAGTGAGGAAGTATACAGCGCCCAAAAGAAGGAAAGCAACACAACCCGACGTCGCAGAGGTCTCGGCCAACCCCAGCCACATTTTAAAAACACAAAAACCGCTAAGCATACGGGACTTCTTCAAAAAAACGTCATCTAAGTCTGCGGAATCGCCTAAACCAAGAGAGCAGTCTTTGGAGGCAACAACTATTACCCCCCTGGCGCAACCAGGCTCGATTAACTTGGGTCAACCTGGGTCGCCTAACTTGGCCTTGGTGCAACATTGGGCACCCGCAACCGCGAGGGCAATCGAGCCATCAGAGGTTTATATTTTTGGGTCCTCCTGTAACGACCAAACCAGTAAAAACTCTCAACCTGACCACCTTCCATCGGACAATTTTTCAGTGTCTCCAGCAGAGGACCGCTGGCCCAGTCAAGCGCTACAAACCCAACTGGAGATCATTACGCGCCCAACAGAGGTCCAAATAACGCCGCCTAAATCCACTGTAACTAACGCAGCGACCACGACCATGCCTCTTGCGGCCTTTCTTCACCAAACAACGACGGCACAAATCCACGGGCAAGCCAACCCCGAGCACTTGAATAGCAGTCAAAAATCTTCAACCTCACAAACAACAATCCTCACAACAGCACCACCAGTTTTGAGCCCCCGGTACATGATATTTTCGCCACCTGGACACACAAAGGATACATCGCAAAGCCAGCCAGCATTGCCTCCCCAGAACGATCAGTTTATGACGGACCTGTCTCTTCTCTTCAAGATGTCTGAAAGTTCACTCAGGTCCAGCCCGATCCCAAAAGAAAAACAAAATATTGAAGAAAATACCGGGACCGGTGCTTGGCCACAACTTTTACAAACCCTGCAGCAAACAGTTAACGCACTCAATTACCATTCGAAAAAACTGGAGGTGCAGGTCGACCTACTAAACACCCTGGCACTATTTACGTCTGGGATCGACAGCAAACTAGATAAACTCAATTCCCTAATCTTACGGGCGCAAACCTCCACAAAGCTTGCCGAATCAACTTGCTGCTGCTCCCCAATCATAGATTCTCTTTCACTGCTCCCAGAATGCCTAACCACAGTCATAAGGGAAGTAAAGTTGTTGAGAGGAGGAAACGTCTTTACCAAATCGCCATCCCCCACACAGCAAGAACACTTAAAACCCAATGAGTTTCCTGCTAAGCAGAACACAAACTCAAAAGAAGGGGAGGCTCCAAACACAGGAACAACCACTGGCCAAACGAAGCTGAATGGTCATACTCAGAGCGCCCAATCAAAATCAAACCCGACGGCAGAAAACGGCCCCCCTTTGTCACCAATCGGACCCATCACCAGGCAGGATCATCTTGAGCCTGTGCAAACAAACAGCCCCATTTCTCAAAATGACTCAACAGCGGCGGCCCTCGCAGGGCCAGTTTGACCACGTAGTAAAAGAGAACGCAAACGCCAGCGCAAAGCCAGAAATAAACTTAGGGCAAACTCCAACATGGTCCACCATGAACTCTTCCCTATCTTCAAAAAAGTCGAAAACAAAAAAACCCCGTCAAAAACAGTGCCGCAGAGCAAAGAATTACCCCCAAGGGAGTCTCCCCGGAAAAACTCAACCAAGATTTTGCGAGTAGTCCAAAGGACCGAAGCAATCAAACAATGGCCCCAGAAACAACGAGGGCAGGGCCCACACAGAAACCATTAGGGTGAGCTCAGATATGGCAAGTGCAACCGGGCCTAAGATGACACTAGAAACCTCCAGACCACCGACGGTTCTCATTTCCCCGGGAAAAGAAAACGCAATGTCAAGAACCAATTACTCTAAAACCATCTGCAACTATTCCAAAGTTGCGACCAGTCACAGTTTACATTTGACGAGCGCTCCGCAACGACTGTCACAACAGCTATACGAAATTAAATCAGACAGGACACTCGAAAATTCCAACATTAAACTTTCAAGTGTTCCGGAGTCAATCAATAACGATCCACCGTGCCATCAGATTCTACTGGCACCCGAATATAAATTTAAAGGGCGGCACGACATTCTTAACCAATCCAATTTGTTAAAACTAGCAGAAGGAATTCCAGGTTTAGCTGGACTGGTCACGAACAATATTGAATCCATCGAATTTCTCTCCCCTCGAGGTAATCAACCCTCTGAGGTCACTGTGGTGACATTTTCATCGGCTAGCTGGGTAGGAGCTTTTCTTCAACAGAAGCCGACGCTGCGGAACTGGGGAATTAGAGTGTACCCTTACTCCACCCCCGGGTATCCCACCTCCCTGTTAACAAGGCCGACTTCACCCAGCTACCTGTCAACCCCCAAAACAACAGGATGCGCGAGACCCTACTCGGTCTTAAAAAATGCTTCAGGGGCCGATGTCGAATCAAAAGGGCCCGAAAAAGCCGGGGTCAATGAAGAATCGAATTATAGCTGGGGGTGGCTGCCAGCAATCCTGTTATCAAAACATTCAAACTGACCGCCAGCGGGGGAAACACCTGTAGGAACACACAATTCCTCTAGAAAACCCCTCTCAGCGGCAGACACACAGCCCAAAAGAGATACCAAGCAGGGACGGCCTCCATTCTCACTGTGCTCATGGAATATCAGTGGACTTCATCAAAAAACTTCAAATGAAGACACTATGGCTTTCTTGTGCAAACACACAGCAATCGCCCTACAGGAAACCTGGGCAACAGAGGGCCGTCCCATAGAAGGATATATCGAGTTTTGGAAACCAGCTCTCAGGGACAACCGATTTGGCCACCCCAAAGGCGGTCTGTCCATATACATCTCAAATAACCTAAAAGGTGCTTTCAACCAATTTCACCTCAATGAAGACTGGTTACTTGGGGTCAAAATCAATCCCTGGGGGATGCAGCGTCCAACTCTCCTCGTCAATGTGTACATTAATCCTAGCACCCATACAAAAAAAGACCACCTGGTCCGATTGTGCGAAATCATGAATGACATCCCTACTGAATATCCCAATTCGGACCGCATCATCACGGGAGATTTCAACACAAACCTATTTCAGGGGAACGCAGCAGACATGGAAGGGCCGGACCTGACTAACATCGTTGAGGCCTTGACTCAATCCAAACCTCCGAACCAAGCCCCAAATATATTAGGTGAAATCTCCGTGATGAGATTCTATAACGCAGGCTACCTGGTAGTGAATGGAAGGACAACAAGCGACTCACCCCCAAACTGGACCTGGTCGAATGGAAGAAAAAAGTCTTACTTAGACTTTACTATCTGCAATTCAGAACTACTGTTTAAGTTGAACTGTTTCTGCATCCACCCACGGTCTGAAAGCGACCACAGACCCCAGGTCATCACCTTCACAACAAACCCGGAACTCCATAAAGCGGCTCCTATAACCTACAAGGGAATTCACACTGAAAACCTCAAGCGCCTCAAATGGAATGAATCCAACAGTCTGAGTGAATTAAAAGCAAGCAAGGACTTTATAACAGGTAGTCCTGATAAAGATGTCAACCCAATACGGAAATGGTCGCAGCTGTGCCTTCACCTGATCAACTCATATCCTGCGACTGTGCAGAGATCAAACTGCTCACCTCCAACAGGGGCCGCAACCTCCGCCGCTATAAAACCACTAAAGAGAGCAAGGAACACCGCACTGAGGTTGGTTTTAAAATTCCCGGGGAACAGCGCCTTCCTTGCCACATATCATCCTGCCCAAAAAGCATTCAGGAGGGCAGTCTCCCAAGAGAAACAGGCTCAGGAAAAACCAATACTGGGTAAAATTGGTGTGGGAAAGCAAGCAAAAAAACTCAAGGAAATTCTGGTCCCTTGTTAACCACACCAACCTGCACCTAATAAACTCTGGCTCTGCAAATATACAGGAAGCAGAATGGGTAACATATTTAACAGATCACTTTCAGGCACAAGACAACCAGGATTGCAGCAGACCACCTAGGGGTTGCGGGATTGTAGAAGATGTATCACTGAATACATCCTTGGATACAAATCGGGGACTTACCCCTGCATATGCGCTAACCGAGGACCGAGTTGCCAAAGCAGTGACAAAGGGGAGACAAGATGGAGCACCAGGCCCGAATGGCCTGCACCAAAGGCTATTCAAATCGGACATCCCTTTCTGGTCCACGGTGTTACTAAACCTCTTTAATTACACCCTGAGATCACTGACAATCCCGGACTCATGGCGGGGCGCAATAATTCATCCCATTCATAAACCTGGATCACGAACCATGCCTAACAACTACAGATTAATCGCCCTATTGGACATAGAGGCAAAACATTTTGCAGGACTCATTCTGGAGGATCTAAGGCAATAGGTAAAGGACCACGATCTGATTCCCCTGAACCAGACAGGGTTTGTTGCCAATTCAGGAACTACGACAAATTTAATGGCAGTTTCCACTATAATCGACAAAGCTTTATCAACAAGCAGGATGGTCTTTTGTTGCTTTGTCGATTTTAAAGCAGCGTTTGATAGAGTGCCTAGGGCGGCTCTCTGGAAAAAACTGACACAGTGGGGTATTCCAAACAAAATACTGAACCCAATTATTCAACTCTACTCTGACACATGGGTTCGAGTGAAGTTAGGGTCCGGCTCGCACTTCTCGCGAAAAATCATGACCTCACGCGGTGTCAAGCAGGGATGCGTGCTGGCCCCTCTTCTCTTTAACCTATTTATATCCGACCTGTCAAGTACTCTGGACAGGGTAAATAGTCATCCACCCAAAATAGGAGGCGCGGCATTATGTAACCTTTTATATGCCGACGACTTGGCCCTGTTTAGCCTCACTAGAGTAGGGTTACAAAGGCTCCTTGTTGCATTATCGCAATACACGATTGGCAATCAACTAGAAATTAATATGGAGAAAACCCTGATAGTCCCATTTGGTAAGAAACACTACAGCGGCGGTGGTTGGTCAATTAATAAAACAAATCTTTCGATTGGCCAATCATACAAATATTTAGGCGTCCACTTGGACGAAAGGGGCAGCTTTTCAAAGCAAAGCAGTCTGATCGCAGCTAAAACTACGGCCCCAGTGGTATCCTTGGCCAAGCTATCGAAGAAACTTTCAGGTCCAACCTTTGCCCCTTTATTAGAAGTCCTTAGAGCAAAAATTGGGCCAACACTTTCTTATGGCATTGAGACCTTTAAAGGCAAAATGAATACTGCCCTAAACAAATATACAACTAAAATCTACAGAAAGGTACTTCATTTACCGAGCACTGCTTCCCCAGCCCAGATTAGATTAAAGCTGGGATTAACCAACTATGAAGCTTCTAACGTGGGTACTTACCTTAAGCTATGTCACAAATTAAGACAGGCCGATCCAGGAACACTAGAATCCCTAATCTGGAAAGAAATCAATGAGACTAATCCAGCGGGAACATTCGGGGGCCTTCTGAATGATTACATCCATCAAATGTCAGTTGCCGACGGGGGGGCGTGGCCACGGAAGCGACCAAGATGGCCGCCTCTGACTGAAGCTCCGCTGTCCGGGCGGATGAAGCACGACATCCTGGGAGCCTGAGACGCTGCTAACGCCTCTCCCATCACCTATCCTTCTGCGGCGGCGATTTGCTGCCGATCGGCGCGGGGTTCGAGACCGGAGGTGCTAGGAGGGACCATTACTGACGGAGGAGCGGGCCGCCACCCCATCGGCGGCCGCTCTCACTGCGCCCGGAGCTCGGGTAGGTGCCGCGCTGAGACACTGCGCCCGCGATCTGGGGGTCCGCTGTGGGGGCCGAAGGCCTGTTGCTGCCTCCCGCGGTCGCCTGCCCGAGGGTCCACCTGCATGGGCTCCGGGTTCTGCGCCGTGCACGGCCTGCGGCCTAGTGCGTGTGCGGGAGCCGGGGGCTCGCGTGACGGCTGCCCGGGGCGGGGACTGTGGGGCGGGACGGGCGCCGGCGCCTGAAGGGGTCTCCTGGACGGGGGTGGGTGCTCTGGGTGCGGGTCTACCTCGGGCCTGAGCGGCCCCGCCTGGTCCCCTCTGCTAAGCTCTCCCCTCACCCGATGCTTGCGCTGGAGAGGCGCAGAAAAGTCTCTTATAGGCGTTTATCACGCCCTGGGCCGCCCTCTTGCCCAGTGATCCTGCCCATAGCCCGGTGGGTGCTCTGAGGACTTGCTGCTAGAGGCCAAATAGCCATCCAAACAGGCCTGGAGGATCTACACCAGGCCGGTTGCCACCCTGCTGACCCTGGCTACTTGGCTGCCACACTACCGGCCCTGACCCATCGCCCCCACGCTGCCTCCGCAACACGAGTGTGGCCGACGATCCACCAGTCCAGAACCCACGGGAGCGGTGCGTTAGACTGCTCACTATCGACCCGGATCTTCACGTCTGTGTCCTGCCTCTCCCTCCACTGGGCCCACGCGGAGTACTCCATTGCGGCCGCCATGGGGAAAAGAGACCCCAACCAACGTAAACTTAGTTTTGACAAGACTCCACTACTGGGCGGCGACGGAGCCTCTGGCGCCACGGAACCGATCCCCCCTACCCAACTGGACAGCGCCGCCACGATGGTCGCAACCATGATGTCCAAAATGAGGGCTGGGTTCAAGGCACTGGACAATCGCTTTGACGCGCTGGAGCAAAAACTTGCAGATATGGGCTCTAAAGTGCAGGCACATGACCGCCGCCTTGACGTCGCAGATGCTCGCATTTCCGACATAGAGGATTCTGGCTCGAAGACACTGAAACGCCTTGAAAGAGTCGAGAAAATCCTGAAGGAAGTTGCCATTAAGAACGAGGATTTAGAAGCGCGCGGACGGCGCAACAACCTTCGCATTCTGGGCATTAATGGGCGGAATCGACTCAGACTGGCCGTATGGACATATTCGTGGAAAAACTCCTTATTGAACTGTTTGGGAGAGACCAGTTTACTCAGGGATTTGTGGTGGAGAGGGCACACCGCTCACTGGGCCCGAGACCACAGCCGGGCCTTCCACCTCGCCCAATCATTGCCAGGCTAATGAACTTTAGGGATCGAGATGCGGCCCTGCGGGCCGCCCGTGACAAGGGCGAGGTCAGATGGCAAGGTGACTCTCTGTCGTTCTACCCTGACTTCACCGCCATGGTCCAGGAAGCGAGGAAGAGATACACTGGGGTGAAGGCTACACTGCGCAATCTGGGCCTGAAATACGGCATGCTTTACCCTGCTCGCCTCAGGGTGGAAGTGGCCGGCAGGGCTCGCATCTTTGACTCACCGATGGAAGTTCAGGAGTTTTGTCGCACCTACAAATCTGGAGGCTCACAGCACTCGGACACCTCAAGGGCGCAATCACCGGCGCAGGGTGACTCTCAACAAAGTATAGACCTGTTCACAGACGCTGGGCAGGGCTAACGCCTGTTTTGCTCACTTTGGCTACCGCACTTCCATGGTGATCCACTGGCATCGCTACCGGTGCCTTCTTGATCTATCCACTCCACAAAAGTGTCCTGACTGCCCGGATGTCGAGGCGTCGCTGCCCCCCCTGGCGATCGCCGATTTAACTGAGTTTGGTTTGATTTCTTCTACATTCCGGGGGTTCGTCCTCCGTTCATTTTCTTGCTCTTCATGCTGTTATGTTCTTCCTTTGTGCGGGGTGGGGTGGTCCTCTCGGGGTGTTGTTGGAGGCTGGGCGGAGGGTGGGATTGGGGGTTTTTTTGTCTGTTATTTTTCTGAACGAAGGTGTTTGACAGTCCTTACAGTTTCTGTTTTGATCCTTATCGAGTCATGCTGCGATCCATTTAACTCTGTGATATCGCCATGCCTGCCTTAGGACTGCAGCAAGGCCCATCGGACTTGTCCCTCATGTCTTGGAATATTAGAGGTTTGAACAACGTCAGAAAATGCAAACAGGTCTTTAATTACATATCCAGACACAAGATCGATATTGTCTTCCTACAAGAGACGCATTTGTCAGCAGGTTCGGTGTCCGGGGTGGCGAGGGGTTGGGGCGCGCATCGCTTTTTTGCCAATTACAACAGGTACTCTAGAGGGGTGGCGATCTGCATCCACAAGCGGCTCCTATTTCGGCCGCACCACACAGTCCTCGATACGGAAGGCAGATACGTCATCATCACTGGCACCCTACTGGGCCACAAGGTCACTCTCATTGGGATATATGGTCCTAACACTGACACCCCCGCCTTTTTCAGAGATATCCTGGTGCACTTATTGGCTTCTGACCCGGGCCTGATTCTAATGGGCGGGGATTTTAACCTCCTATTGGACCCCCCGAGAGATAGCACTGCGACTACCCCAGACTCCCGACCACGCGCCCGCCCCGTACTGCGGGATATCTGCACCCACTTCTCCTTGGTCGACATTGAAGCGCTACTGCACACTACCACTCCGACCTATTCCCACTACTCAGCATTTCATGACACCTGGACCAGGATTGATTACTGGCTAGTATCCCCAGAACTGGTAGGGTGGGTAACTGACCTGTTAACACTTCCGCGCACCTTATCCGACCATTCTCCAGTTGTACTTAAACTCCGGGTCCCGCGGGAAGGGGGTTACGAGAGGGTTTGGCGCTTTCCAGGTAAGGCCTTACAAGATCCAGTGTTCACTGAAGGAATCAGGGAGGCTATAGTGGATTACTTTGAGCTAAACGAGGGCACGGAGGACACGCATGCGGTACTTTGGGAGGGGTTCAAGGCGACCATCAGGGGGGTATGCATCGCTAGACACACTGGACTACTTCGGGAGGTGCGGGCCTCCCTTTCACGCTTAGAGCGCGACATTGCGGCACTAGACTTGGAGCAACTTCACCAGCACACGGAGGACAGGGAGGCCAGACGCTTGCAACTTATGGTGGAGTTCAGGGAGGAGGCCGATAGGGAACTTCGTTTCATGGAGAGATCGTACGCTGCCAGGCAGTATGGGGAGGGGGATAGACCCGGCAAACTGCTTGCCCACCTTCTCCGCCCCTCCCGCTCAAATTCCTACATCACTGAACTTAGGGGGCACGCGGGTGACATGGTGCACACCACTTCTGAAATTTGCAACACCTTCCTATCATACTACACCGACCTTTACACTTCCACCCTGATGGACGACGACGCGGAGAGGGGGGATTACTTGAATGAGATTGCTATGGTGTTCTTAGACAGGTGGATGATTGACTTTCTGGCACACCCCATAACAGCGGACAGTGTTGAGGAGGCCATAGACTCTATGAAAAGCTCATCCGCGCCGGGGCTGGATGGGTCTACCGCAGATTTTTATAAGGTTTACAAGGAACTACTGGTCCCCCACCTGGTGGAAATGTATGCAGAAGCGCTGGAAACGGGCTGCCTCCCCCCCACATTGAGAGAGGCGGTTATTGTATTGTTGCCGAAGCCGGGCAAAGACCCCACCCTCTGTTCCTCGTACCGCCCACTGTCCCTCCTTAACCTTGACTATAAAATCCTTGCAAAAGTTCTGGCCATGCGACTTTCACTTCTGATGGACACCATAATCTCGCCGGCCCAGTCGGGCTTTATCCCTCACCGCTCCGCATCCCTCAACCTCCGCACACTGTTCTCGGTTCTACACCGGGTGGATCCCGATACCCAGCAGCTGCGATATTATTAGACGCCGAGAAGGCTTTTGACTCCTTAGAGTGGCCTTTTCTGATGTCGGTGATGCGCCGCATGGGCATTCCGGAGTGCCTGGTCAATACAGTGGAATTACTGTATACTCTACCAGTCGCCCGACTCCGCCTTAACGGCACCCTCACTGCCCAGTTCAGACTGGGCCGCGGCACGAGGCAGGGCTGCCCATTATCCCCTCTATTATACATTCTTGCAATGGACCCTTTGGTCCGACACTTCCAGGAGTTGCATCTTCACCGCGGCCTCCAGTTCCGCACGGGTCCGCTATTGGTCTCGCTATATGCGGATGATACCATCCTCTACGTTAGGCAACCACAATCCAACCTGGAGCCGCTCCTTCTGGAAATCACCCGCTTTGGGAAATTCTCTGGCCTTCGCATTAACTGGCACAAATCGGTTATTTTTCCGCTGACGCCCTGCACTGTCGAATGGCCCTGCTCCTTCCCTCTTACGTGGTGCCATGACTCTGTAAAGTACCTTGGCATCCATATTCACATGGAGACGGAGGCCATCCTCAGATTGAACTACGGCACTGCTGTGGCAGCCTTGGAGGGACAGATTGAACAATGGACCAGGCTCCCGTTATCCATGGCTGGCCGTGTCGCTATCATCAAAATGATAGTTTTACCCCGGTTTCTGTATCTGTTCAACAATATACCCATACCCCTCACCAAGGTTTTCTTCACGCAGCTTCGCTCTTTGCTCCTGTCGCTGGTATGGGGAAACAAGACCCCCCGAGTGTCCTGGCGGGTACTGACTCTCCCATATGAGAGAGGCGGGCTGGGCGTCCCTGACTTTTACCTCTACTTCCTTGTGGCGCAGTGCGCATACGCTTACCCATGGTTCCACCCTGACGCCAGGATACCTTATCTGAAACCTGAAGCCGACTTGGTGTTGCCTGGCTCCCTGTCTACGACGCTACCGTCGGGCTTCCCTAGAGACCCAAAGGACATCCAAACGGTGTCCACCACGTGCTGGGCATGGGGGAGGCTGAGGCGTTTGGTCGACCTCCCACATCTGTACTCTCCGGCGCTTCACTTCCTAACGCCACTTGGCTTCCGATAACTGGGGAGGTAGTGGTGCGTAACACATTCGCCAAATTCCACATTGCCTCGATCGGGGATCTATTCCCGGAGGGGCACGCGTTCACCCTGACTGAGGACCCCAGGTTCACTGATAGGACAGTCATGGACTCGTTTGTCCTAACTAGACTGCGCTCTTTACTGCGCGCGTCCTTCCCGTCGTTTCCCCTCCCCCCCGAGGAGATGACACCTCTCACTCTCATCATCCAACACCCCTCGAGTGCACACCTGGTCTCCAAGTTGTACCGGATGTGCTGTGATCTCCTTCCCTCTCGAGACCAGGCGGTGAGGGCTGCCTGGGAAGCTGACCTTGGGTACCCCATCTCAGACGACCAGTGGCAATGGTGCTGCAGGGCGACCAAAACTGTTTCGCTTAACAGCAAGCAATAGCTTTTGCACTTTAAATTTCTGCGCAGGCTATACTTTACACCAGCGAGACTCCACAGAATAGATCCATCGCGCTCACACTACTGTCCCAAATGCGGCGACCAATTCGCTGACTTTGCACACCTCTCCTGGACATGTCCCAAAATACATGACTATTGGTCCCGAGTGCACGTGACACTTGGCACCATGCTCGGTTTGCCACTGGCCCATGTACCGGAAATAGCCCTTCTGGGTTATGTTGCAGACTTTCCGAAAACAGTGCGCAAACTAGCGGCGCTGGGCTTCTTGCTGGCGAAACGGGAGATTGCACTACGTTGGTGCGACCGACGCCCCCCCCCCCCTACATAGCACCTGGCTCCGGAGCATGGCACACTGCAACCTAAACAGCACTGAATACTCGGAGAGGGTCCCCTCTGCGTCACGACCGGTTGACATCTGGGGCCCCTACCGCGCATACATGGCGACCACCATTGAGGGTTCGCAGGCTACACCAGCCCCTGCGAGGGTCCCTGAGGGCATCGGCTGAGGGGGGGGGGGGGCTTGGCCTCCACTGAACTATGGCTGAAGTACACAGGGGTTGTCCACCCCTCTTCCCCCACCCCCTTTTTCTTACTGCCCCTCCTCTCTCTGGGTGGGCATCTTGCTACGACTGAAATACCCAGTTAGCTAGTGTGTTTGCGCTGCCGACTGAATGTGCGGCCCTGAGTGGCCACGGTTGGCATACACCATTGATGATGGTCCCCGTTTCTATGCTGGCCATGTCTCGAATATAGGATCGGTGAATGATACCTCTACTGGCGATGACTGACTGTGTCACCTTCTGAATCGTTATGTCATGTTGTAATTATTCCCTTATTGTGTATTTGGTTTTGCTTTTGGGAGAAAAGTATACATCCAATTGTCAAGTGTCTTGCATGCATTCCTGACGAAAAAAAAGGTCCAACCGTCCAGATTGCTTCATTCTGCCTTCCGATGTGCGCACTATATGCTTGATGTTCCGCTACTGAACGCCACCGGACCCCCGGGTTGTCGGTATTGTGGCTGTGTCCGTACATCTCACTCCCACTTATTGCCCTTCCTTGATGCTGCCGGCCCCAGGGTTGTAGGCGATGTAGCTGTGTGCATTGTGACAGCTTGTAATAAACGGTTGACCACCAAAAAAAAAAAAAAAAAATGTCAGTTGCCGACCTTTGGGCTCTTAACCCTAGTCAGACTGTTTTTAAAAATATAATCAAAAAATGTGTAAGATTGAAATCTCTGGCTTCAGACAAAGCTCTTGCCATGAAACGTAGTCATTCCTGGGCGGTAGTCAACTCCTACAAACGATTGACCCCTGCTGCCTACCTCTCCACGACATTTTCACTTTATCTAAAGCGCTGCCTGATTGCCCTAAGATTGGCGCTTTCTCCAAAATCTACCCACCTGGCGCCGTAAGAAGGAAGACACAACATGCAGAGGATGCGGGTTAGCAACAGAAACAATCTTGCATGTGCTCTGCATCTGTCCCTTATTTAATTCCCAACGCAGATGTCTGCTTAAGTCAGAATGGAACAGGTTGGGAGTTCGGACCTGTAGGCATGCCATTTTCGCTGCTCTGTCTCCAGATAATATTGTTTTAAACATAAACTTGTCCAAATTCATCCAGCACGTGTATCGCAACCTAGATACAACAGACATTGCTGAGGCCGTACTGCTGATTGACAAGATCGAACAAGTACTTTAATAGAACTTGCAATGACCGGGAGGGCTAATCTACAAATTGAAATGTTTTAACTAGCATGCTTACGGTTACATTTTATTCTTTCACCATTTTTTATTCATAAAACAGTACATAATGTGATTTGTGTAATCTTTTAAAGATATGGTTTTATATCTAAATAAAGAATTATTACTACTACTACTACTACTACTAGGTGCTGCGTGCCACCCAAAAGCATGACAGCTCCTCCATAGTGTGGCATATTCTTGTCCCACAAAGCACCGCACTTTAAAATTCAAGATGGAGGATTCTTCTCCAGCAGAGTAAGACATAGGTAAACCAACCGACTGGTGTGGCAGGGCTCAAAAATCAAACATTTTACTACTCCAGCAGGTCTAGTAACTTGAATACACTACTCAACCTAACTATAATGTAGTTGGCACGTGAACTGGTCTCATACTGATTGTCACACAGTTCATTTTACAAAATCCTCTAACTTCAGTAACAGAAAGTAAATGTAGAGAGACAAACTGACTTTTGACCTCGGTCTCTGAAAGAGCAAATATGTGACAAGCTATCAGGTTTTAAAGGCATCTTTATTGCTCATTCACTTTGTGAGCAAGCAGAACACCTTTTGTCAGCTTGCCAGAATGGGTGAGTAGGCCCTAAAAATAACTTGCCCCGATTAAATCTGGCTCTCTATTGAGACTGGGTCTGTGTGGCTCATTTCCATTAACAATCCCCATCCAGACCTTCTGCAAATTCCATTCCTGGGCCTGCCATCTGGCGGGGCGCCCAGGAAGAGGGGGTAGGCCAGGCTGGCATTCCTTGCTGTCCTTCTTTCTTTGAAGTCCAGTTTTATTTACATACTCACCCTTCTGACCTGTTCCTTGCAGCTGCAGAGCTCTCCCCACCATATAACCTTTGCTCATGCAGGCCACTCATCACCTCATCAAAGCAGCTTGACTAAGCCTGTTAAGGCTGACTAATCAGGAGAGGCTGCTAGAAGACTGGATTTTGGTTCACAGAAAAAGCCCTATAACTTCTCTTCTGCATTATTTATGATGAATTCAACAGGGGCAAATCATTGAATTTATCATTACCAATCTTTTGAATCCTTGAATGATATTTTCCTATCACTATGTATACTAAAATAAAATATTTCAATATTAGCCTATGAAGCGAAGTATTTACAATAGGGAAAAGGGATATTGGTCATTTTTCACTCACTAGGGCATATAAAACACATTTATAATGTCCCTGCATATAGCACCTAGGGGAGACTTTAGGAGTGACATATGTAAAAATATGTAAAAATAAGATAGCTTACCACTTTGGAAGTACGTTTTATTCCAAAGTCAAATTTGCATACATTTTGCTTTTAAAGCCAGCCTGCAAAGCAGGCCTGCCTTTAAAAGTGACAGCCGGCAAAACAACAGTGCACACTCCAGAGCAGGAAGTCTACTGGGCCTCTAAACCTACCGGCCCTATTATATACTAGGGACTTAAAGGTAATTTGAATCCCTCTTGCCCTATTATATACTAGGGATTTAGAGGAGTCTGTCATTGCCAATTGTAATTATACCCACTTAACACATACCTTTTTTAATTAGAGCACTGGCCCTGGTGTAGTGTAGTTCCTATAGCACCTCTGCAGGACCTGCGCTTTTGGATAACATACACTGTGGGTCTGGTGGTAGGCTGACTCAGTGCACCCCCGCCGCGTGTGTTGGCATTGTTTGCATTAGCTAGCTCACAGTGCCACTAGAATCTCCTTTTAGCAGAGAGATTAGCATTTGGCAATCTCAGAAGATAACAACCCAGATTCCTCAGACTCTTGGAAACAATATACTACTTTTCACCCAGTCACTCGGGCTTGATCATTTGGTCTCAGAGAGATACATGGAACAAACAGTTGAGCTTGATTACAATAAGAATTTATTGCACTGTTGTTCTTCTGGTGTAAAATATATGTGCTGCTACAACTGGTTACACAGTAGCAGAGATATAGGATCAGCAGGAAAGTGAATAAAAAGGAATAGTACAGTTCTACCATTTTGCAATAGTCATGAACATATACATAAATATAAAATGCATTTATCAAATGAAGCGCATACTCCTACAATGCCTGTCTAGATGTACCCAAGTGTACCTAGCTTGTGAGTAGGTGCGAAAGAGCTAATAAGCCTAGAAGCCAAGAATCCTGCTAGGATTTAGTCGCAACCCCATTACCTGAATAATGAGAGTGTGGGACCTCGTTCTGGTCTCTAGTTGGACACCCCGCAAGGGATGTTTAGACCACTGTCAGCTGAAGTGACTGCATGCAGGAGCCTCAGCGTCTCTGGTCAGTATGTCGGCCTTGAAGTCTCAGTTCCCTCCAACTACTGATAGCAGGAGGTGCTGTATTTATACAGTCCTTGTGAGTGTGTTAGCCATTGTTTAGTATGAGGATGGCGTACGGGACTAAACCTTGTGCATAGATAGGAGAGGTTTAGTATACCCCCTGCGTAGTGTCCTCATAAATGATTCATATGTGCTAAGGATGACATCTTAGCCGTTGTGATTGGGGAAAACCCTCCCTCTACATGGAACGAGGTAAAAGGTTTAGTCCCTATAAGGCGTTCAAACCTTATAAGGCGTTCTGTCCCTATAAGGCGTTCTGTCCCTATAAGGCGTTCTGTCCCTATAAGGCGTTCTGTCCCTATAGGCGTTTTGTCCTTATAAGGCTCGTTCATGTGAAATGTGGGGGAGATGATGTAGGCAAAGGGTATGATGTTCCCTGGACCTATATTAGAGTACCGATATAAAACATAACAGTGGGTCTGGTTAGCATAGGCCAGGGCAATCTCAGAGTCAGAAAACCAGCATCTAGCGGTCCCAATTGGGGCAAAAAATAGGGGGGGGGGGGGGGGAACGCACTACAAAAAGACATGGTTCCTCACAGCATGTGAACAAGTCAAGGCAAAATTTAAGCGAGTGCGGTTTCTCCATTTACACGGAACCTACCTGA
The DNA here is from genome assembly GCF_964261635.1 of Lissotriton helveticus. Lineage (NCBI taxonomy): Eukaryota > Metazoa > Chordata > Amphibia > Caudata > Salamandridae > Lissotriton > Lissotriton helveticus. The sequence goes on along the minus strand of NC_136065.1, from coordinate 2,034,312,448 downwards.
GGCCAAACAAATTGACTATGAAATACCCCGCCAGATCCGCAGGTTGCTGCAGATGCAAGCATCCTTCTCTATCAAAATGTGCCTCTTGGGTGTGATGCCAGAAGGAAATGCTTCATAATGAAAACCTGAATTTTGGCGCTGAGTATGATGTTGGCGAGGAGGCGCATTGCAATACAGTGGGTGAGGATTAAGGCCCGAAGGAAAAGCCTGGAAAGCAGAATTAATAGAGTGGGCAGTAGCAGAGTAGCAACTTCCTCAGGCTTAGATATCCTAGAAAGCACATCTAACTTGTTAATATTATTAGCTTAATGGACAGGAAGGTTCTGCGCCCAACCCTTCAAGAGTGCAAATGCCCGGCCACACTTTGGCCTTTGGCTATTCGCAGCATGCTGTTGGTCAGTACTCCCTCGTCCCAGGAAGCCTCTACCCCAACCAGCCTAGCACGGCCTTCGTGTTCAAAGTAAGCCCTAATTTACTACTATCCCAGTCCAGTGGCCGTCTTTCCCTTTGTAGGTCGAGCATGGGCAGCGCATTTGCTGCTCTGCGAGCCATGCTGTATTAGGGTATGGACTTGAAGCCACACCCACTCTCCACCCATATTTTTCATTTTCTTGTGTAATTTTCTATCGTAAAAGCAGGCTTCTAATTGGTTAATAGGCTTGTTAGTCCATCTTGAGTACCGCCTTGTCTTCATTTGTAACCTATATATAAACAAATGGGAGAGTAAGGGAATCTATTCACAAAGGTGAATGGAGAGTACTCCTACTCCCCTGGACTATATATCTAAAAAACATGAGAGGAGTACCACCAAGACGTGCTCAAAGAGCGATCTGAGTGGGATGACTATAGTAGAAGAAGAGAGTCCTTCTTTTGTTTATAAACCCCTCACTCACCAACCTGGTTGGTGACATGCTTCATCATCGGGGTCCACCCTGATAGCCGAGTGCCATCAGGGTGTGCTTCGACACCTGGATTACAGTGGAGCTGGTATTTGTGTGAATGGTGCAAAAAAATAATGTTTAAAAATGTCCTGGTATAACTTATGTGAAAAATAATTTTATTCTAAAGCTACTGGACAAAATTAAAATGGTGTAGAGATACAGGTAAGGTTTGTTATGACCAAGTGTATCTGTATGTGAAAGGTCTACATGTTTCAACCCGTGGATGGAAAATGCCGGGTTTTCTTCAGGACCAGAGGAAAATGGGTGGTCAGGGCACACTAACGCACTGCCAGTCCTAGATTCCTTCGACCTACTGACAAAAATCTGTAGTAGGAAAATGTCTCGTTCCCAAATGGGCAAGAGAAAATGCAAAAAGACTCCTGTTCCGGGTCTTAAGGCTTCACGGGGTGGAGGGAAGGTTGGCCTCGGTTAGGGGCATACTAGTTTCGCAGAGGTAATGTGGCTAGGTACCTACTCGCCTCTCCATAGCGGGGCGGCATGACACTTGGTCATAACAAACCTTACCTGTATCTATACACCATTTTAATTTTGTCCAGTAGCTTTAAAATAAAATTATTTTTCACATAAGTTATACCAGGACATTTTTTAACATTCTTTTTTTGCACCATTCACACAAATACCAGCTCCACTGTAATCCAGGTGTCGAAGCACACCCTGATGGCACTCGGCTATCAGGGTGGACCCCGATGATGAAGCATGTCACCAACCAGGTTGGTGAGTGAGGGGTTTATAAACAAAAGAAGGACTCTCTTCTTCTACTATAGTCATCCCACTCAGACCGCTCTTCATTTGTAACCGCCCATGAGGACTTGCTCTTTTACTTTGGTTGTCACACAGTACTTTTATTTTAGTCTTTAAGCACTCTTATTTAATTAATTCCTCATACTGCAGGCACATTATACTTTCCTGCAACATTCAGCGCCCCATGCACGCTTTCACCTTCATTGTAGCGTCCAGACCACATTTATTATGTAAAATGGCAGTCAAAAACATCCGTTTCTTATTTTATAACAGTGCGCCATGCCACACTTTCACTTTCATGCAGCAGCCCTATATGCCTGCCAGCACTGCACCGTACCGGACTCACATGACACCCCCCTCTCCCCGCCCCCACTGCTCAGCAGCAGAAGCCAGGAGCAGCAACGCAGGAAGAGGCGCAGTCAACAAGCAAGGTAAGTGGCACAGTTAAGTGTTTTTTTAAAATTATTTAGATATCAAAGTCAAAGTGCTTTATTTCGATAAAACAATTATCATAAAAGCAGCTCAATAGATCAAAAATTACAAATAGAAAACAGTAGTGGATTAAAAAAGAATTTTTGTCTGTGTACAATATTTAAAAGAGGCAATAATTTTAAAAAAGTGCTTATAGGGGAGGAGCCAAGATGGCGATCGGAACGGTCGCATAACCGCCTCGCTCCGTGATCTCTTCCTCCCCGCCACCTATCCTGTATTTCATCCTGTTCGGGGTGTTCTGAATTTGGTCACTGAGGAAGAGCCGTCACTTACCATCCTTTTCCGGGGCTCTGGCGTGCAGTGATTCCGGCGTTCTGCCCTGGTTACCTTGTTGGCCTTCCCGGCCCTGACGCCGGGGCCTCGAGTGCTGTGCCTGCCCGGAGATGTTCGGAGTGCCGGCGGTCCGGAACCGGTGGAGAGACCCGATGGTGGGAGCCTGAGAGCCGCGGGCCGGGACCCCCGGGGCGGACCCGCCCCCGCTGGTGGGCCACCCCGCATGTCCGTTTGCCTACCGGCCCGAAGAAGAGAAGCCGCGCTGTCCGGCACCCCTCAAGTGAGAAACCCACTCCTGTTGTTAGTCCCGCCTGGGATCCGGTGCTGGGCTCCCCCCGAGTGCTGTGGGGAGCACGCCCGTTCTTCTGGTGACTCTCCTTTCTCCGCCGAGCGCCTTCTGCCGCGGTTTGGCGGTGAGCCCTGTGGCCGCCGGTGCTCCTGATGGACTTGGAAGAACCTGCGGCGATGGCGGAGGGTGCTGTGCTTAAGATGGCGGATGGCCCCTCGGGGTGTCTTTCTCCTGGAGATAGGGAAGTTGCCACATTTGCTTTCTCCAGCCCTCGTTTGGTTTGGGCGGCCCCTACTCGGAGTGCTATCTGGATTGCCCTGTCTGCTCTGCGGATCGACCTGTCCTTGAAATGTCGAGTCTTGGAGTTGCGGATCGCTGCCATGGTGGCTCCGCCATTTTGTGACGAAGTGTTGTCTCCCCGAATTGTACTGCCTGAAACTTCGCCGGCGGCTGTGCTGGGATCTCCGGCTGGGTGCTCGATTCTATGGGATCTAGCGGACCCGGTGCCGATGCTGCAGTGTTTTCTACATCCTGTTTTCTTTGCTTCGTGCTGGACGGCCCAGATACTGTGCTTGGCCACGTGGATCTTTGAGGAACTTTTGCATTCTGGCTGTTGCCGAGTTCTCCTGGTTGCTTCTAGTTGGCCGGGACGGTGTTTTGCGGGGATCCCACCGGCTTTTCCTGACTGGTATGGACCCACTGTGTTCTGCTGTTTTTTGGCTATGGCGGGGTTGGGAAACTCGACTCTTCATAAAAGTGGACAGGGGTGATCGTGCCCGGATGCCTGTGGGACCTTTTTGCGTGGCATCTCCGGGCCTCGTTGTTCTGGATGGTTCCTGTTTGCATCCCGGTGTAGGCTTTTCTTGACTCTCCTTTTCGACCTCGATTAGTGAATTATTGTTGCGGGGGGGTAGTGTTTTATGTCTCGGTCGCTGACTCCTCTCCTCTCTCTTTCTTCCTTTTCCTCTCCTTCCTTTTCTTATTCCCCTCTCTTTCTTCGTTATAATTCCCTTTCTCTTTTTCTATATTTCGGGTGACTCTGGGCGACAGGCACGCTGTTTAGTGGGGTAGGCCGTAGCCATTACAGTGATGTAGGGTGGGGGGGTGTTTGTTATTTTAGTTTGTTTTATTCTATGGTCCCTTTTTGCCTTTTTCCAGGGGGTGGGCTATGTCCCTTGGTGTTTACTCCTCTGTTTCGTAAGCGTCTGCACTTTCTCCTTTTTCGGGGCGGGTGGGCTGTACGTGTGGCACCCACTTTATTTGTTTGCTGGTATTCTTCCTCTATTTTGCACCTGGTATGGGCGTGTGAGGTCTTTGGGCTTTGCCCTACTGTGGTCGTCTGCTTGCGTGGGGGGCTATTTCCCTCCCGCCCCCCCCCTTCTTTTCTGTATATGTTGCATGACGCGCTGGTAGATATGGTTGCTGCCTCCTTTATATAATGTAAAATGAAACCTTTTTTATCCTGGCGCTGGTGATGTAACGACTTTATTTGCATCCGTCCTGTATTCACCCTATCGTATACATTGCTTTGTTTTTTTGATTCTCCTGACTTTGCGGCCGGCCCCTGTGGTTGTAGGCCAGGCTTGTACTTCTACGTGTCTTTCAATAAAGGTTTTAAAAAAAAAAAAAAAAAAAAAAAAGTGCTTATACAATCTTAAACTGGCCAATTAGTTGATTGAGTTTTTACAGATCAGGCAAAAAATGGCAGTTCATTCAATTGAAAGATTTTATAAAAATGGAATTAAACAATTAATTTTAGCTTTTTGGCTCGAATAGCCCAAGCCCATGATAGAAATTTGGCTAGGGCACAAGCGTAGGGTACACTACTATCAGATATGAGTATCCTAATTGCCACATCATGCCTCCTAGTCCCCAACTGGCGGCATAGGTTTTTGAGCCAGACCCTCCTTGGAATTGCGTACCCGCTGCACTCGAACAAAAAGTGTGCCAATGATTCCGGTTTGGCAAGGCAAACTGGGCATAGATTAGGCAATTCCATACGGGATTTCCATCTTGTGGTAAAGGAATTAAGTGGAAGGGTTCCCACTCTGAACCTGAAGTACAATGCCCTATCAAAGGGTTTTCCAATTGCATCAAGGTACGGTTCCCGTCTAGGGCAGTCTTTAAACCTCAGAAAATCCTCTGTGAGCATGCCCAAGGTGGTACTAGAATTTCTTTGTGTACAAATCCAGTCCCAGTAAAGTTTTTTGAGGACTTGCTTCGGGGGTGAAGTTCTATTCAGCCATAATTCAATTTGTCCCAACTTAGTTAGTAAGTTCTTCATGTCTTTAAGCCATTTGATTTTATGCCAACTTGGCGATGACATGACTTCTTCAAGGCCTCTAGCATATCCACTCAATTCTTCCACCCGCCAGATGCGTGCCCATAATAATAATGGGCGGAATTTTGCAATATCGCCAATCTGGGGGCAGCCTAGATCCATTGTTAGAGGTAATGTAGGGGTGCCTTGAGGGAGAGACATGATTGCTCTACAGAATTTATTTTCAGATCTCTGCAGAGCATCAGTAGTAGAAGAGCCCCAAAGTTCGGCCCCGTAAAGGGCAGAGCTAACACCTTTAGCTGAGTAAATCTCAAGGACTGTGGCAATAGGCTTTGATGAACTGGATCGTTGCTCTTTCAAAAGGGCTCCTGTAATCCTTTTGTGGCTCAACAACATTTTGTCTAAGTGAGGCGTCCAGTCCATTTTGTCCGATAGGCGTATCCCAAGGTAGTCAAAGACCTTTACCCTTTCCAAGAGCTCAGCATTTAGGGTGGGAGGACGCACATATTGCTTCGGTGGATTTAGCACAAGGTACTTCGTTTTGTTAGCGTTTATTACCAGACCTCGTTTGGTGCAAAAGGTTTGGAAGTTGTCTAAAAGTCTCTGGAGTCCCATTGGGGATTTGGATATTAAAAGCGTATCATCCGCGAAGAGGAGGGTCGGTATGCGTTCACCAGCCAGGGATGGCTCATCAGAAGGATATTTAAGGAGATGCTCTACCACCCCATTGATGTAGAGAGAAAAAAGGGTGGGAGCCAGAACACATCCCTGGCGGACACCTCTCTCAACCGGAATACTACCCGTTTTCTCCCCTCCAGGGCCCCACCTGACTTGGGCAAAGCTATCTTGATGCAACCTCACTAGTATGGACAGCAAATAAAGGGGCAACCCCATGTCAGCGAGCACTTGCCATAATGATTCCCTAGGAACAAGGTCAAAGGCAGTCTTTAAGTCGATAAACGCGAGATAAAGACTGCCCTTGCCTATAGTCACCACCTTCCAGTATACCATCATGAGCCTAAAGGCCTGCTCAATCGTTCCAGTACCTACTCTAAAGCCTGCCTGGAAGTCAGAGAGAATTTTGTTCTCTTCTACCCAATTTAGAATTCTAACTAACAGGACTTTGCCGACAACTTTTTGGCTAATGTCTAACAAGCTGATCGGCCTGTAATTGGATGGATCATCCCTCGCGCCTTTCTTGTAGATCGGGACCACCTCGGCCCCTTTCCACGATGAGGGAATAGGGGCACCTTTACAAATGGCAACAAGGAGGGAATGGATTAATTTACCCCATTTAGCACTATCAGACTTTAAGAGGTCGCCGGGGATGCCATCGGGACCAGCCGCTTTTTGTGGAATAATAGAGCTTATTGCGTATTCCACTTCCTTGATCGTAAAATCAAGGTCTGTTTGGCAGATTACATAATTCGGGGTGAACGAAGGTAGAGCCACCCCTCCCTCATCCAGAACATCATGACAAGAATATAGTTTGGAAAAGTGATCCACCCACGCCTGGCTTGGGATATTGCAAGTTAGCAGATCGCTATCTGGTCTATTGCGAGCTCTTATGGTGTCCCAAAACCATTTCGAGTCTTTTTTCGAGCTGGCTTCTTTGAGGGTTGACCAGTAGGCGTCTTCCCCCTCCCTTTTTGCTAGCCCCAGAACTCTTTTATATTCCCTCCTAGCCGTTTGTATTAATAGTTGGGACTTTCCTTTAACTGCCTCAATTAGGCGTGTTTTGGCTTTCCTACATGATGCAGAGTACCAGTCATGTCTCCCTTTGATTTTGGTTTTAGGCATGATTTTCCCTGTAGTCCCTTTTACCCAAAAGACGTCCCCTATTACTTTTACGGCTGCTTCATAGATAGGTGTTACCCTATCTGCTGCCTAACATAGATCTAAGGACCTGATTTATTTTTGTGAGCCTTTCAGCACTTCTTCAATAGTGGAGAGTTTATCAACATTACTCGAGATTTTATTCCACTTAAGGCGCCTTCCACAAGAGGAGACAGTAACCTCCTGTGGGCAGTTTGATGGAGCCAACGGCACTCCTGGGGACCAGGGATTCATTAGGGTTAAAGAAAGTGAGTTATGGTCACTCTCTATGGTTGGAATAACAACCATGTCAATGACCGAACTCCAAAGCCCCCGATCCAACAGAATGTAGTCGATTCTCGAGAAATGACCAACTCTGTTGAATGTTGGGGCACCCATCTGATCGGAAGAAGTGCGGCCATTAGCTGCTCTTAATCCGAACTCTAAGGTCAGTGCATTAAGCTGTATTGCGCTGCGAGTCCAGCGCTTAATGGGAGGGATAGAAAGCATGGGGATACCCCACCTACTATCCTCTTCTCCTAGATCAGGTATTCCTTCTAGGGGAAGTGGCTCAAATGTGCAGTTAAAATCTCCTGCTATTATAATGTGGTCAGGTTCTCTATAATCCCTAAGTTGGGCCTCAAGCTCAGATATTATAGGTGATGTGCATCCATTTTTGGAACCTCTAGCATAGACATCATAGAGATCTACTAATAGTCCCCCACGATGGCCAGATAGAGAAATGCCAAGAATATCTGGGTTACCTGTCCGCTTTATGCTTATACGGCAATTGAGCGAGACGCTTACCCAGATAATAAGCCCCCCTGACGGACGCCCCTTCCTTTCCTTAGGTTTTTCAGCTGGTGCAAAGATGGTAACAAACCCAACTCTATACAGTGGCTCGGTGCTCCAGGTCTCCTGGAAAACACAGATCTTGTGGGCTTCAATCAGGGCGTTCCACTCTGGCAGACCTAATTTCCTAGTAATCCCCGCAAGGTTCCAGCTAAGAATTTTTAACTCGCCATGTGGTAAATTGCCTCCAATGGTGGGAGTAGTTTTGGGGTTAAATAAATCTACAAAATCCCTAGTTGGAACATGGGATAGTGGTATAGCAGGTGCCACTGTTGGGGATTCGGGACAAATAGGGAGAGGGATAGCTAAGGAAACATCCTCCATATCCTTATTGGTAACAAAGTTTGAGGCTGGAACTTCCATGAGGTTGAGTCAATCTACCTCATCTAGCACACACAATCTATTTGGGTGAGCAAACTGTGAAACCAAGGGATTGAAGGAAGGGGGCAAATCTTGCCACGGCTGTTGCCACGGATGGTTAAGAGGTTGTAAGGGCTGAAGGGGTTGCTGCCACTGCTGGGCAGGATGATAAGGGGGTGGTGGATGTTGAAAAGGTTGTTGCCACTGCAAAGTGGTATGCTGTGGGAATAATGATGGGAAATGTAGAGGTTGCTGCCATTGTTTGGTGGTATGTTGCGGGGGATACGCAAACCCTCTGGTATTTGGAAGGGTAGGCTGATAAGAGTTTGGCTTCAGGGGCATGGGGAGAAAGTAAGACAAGGGGAGTGGATTGATTTGGGTAGCAGGTCCACTATTGGGTGCATTACATATATAACTTGCTGCCCCTATATCCCTGAAGTTAACTGTAATTACATCACCTGCTATAGTCTTCCTGTTCCTGCCCACCCAATCCCCTCTACGCACAGTGAGAATTTCACCACTCATATGGCTAGGTAGAGGTTTGTGTAGCTGGAGCCACTGGGCACATTTATTTCTGAGCTCTACAAAAGTTTCTTTTACTCCCTCCTTCAATGGTGGAACAGCTGTCAGCACGACCACGAAAGGCGAAACTTCCGGTGGCAGGCTGATTAACTTGAATCGCGCCTGTTTTGACTTAGGACCTTCAGGCTTGTTTGAGGAAGAGGGTACTGTTGGGTTGACAGACTTCCCATTTGGATCTTTGGCTTGTGAGTTGGCAGCTTTGTTTCGTCCAGCAGATGTTTGCAATGCCGGAGTAGAACCCACCACCTTAGGGGTAGATAAAGGTAGGGGTAAAGCAGAGTTGTTCCCTGTTTGGGTCAAGAGTGGTGTAGCTGGAGCCTTGGTAGCTAGTGATGTATTAGCCTTGTTGGATGGGTCTTTAGAAAGCTTGATGCAAGGTATAGTCTTGGGAGGTGCTTCTTTAGACCCTTGTGGCTGAGTGGGCCCAGTCCCACTCAACGTATTAGTCCATTTCGAGTTCATGAACGACGTAAGTCTATCGAGTTTGGAGATTAAAGGCTTGATTTGCGCTGCTAGTGTAGCTTCAAGGTCCAGTTTCAAATCGGTTACCATATTTTCAACCCAACAGGGTATGCCAGATGCAGAATGCGGGGTGGGCGATATCAGGTTGTGATTCCTGGCTTTAGCTTTGGGTTTTTCCTTGGACTTGGTCTTACGCACAACCTTGGTAGGAATAGTGCCCTTTCTCCCCGAGTCGATCACATCAGGAGCTGTTCCTGTGTCAAATTGCCTATCTGCACTCAATTCTGGCTTGTCAGATAGCTGACAGGCTTCTAAGTCTGGGGTAGCCTCAAGATCTACATAGGACGGATCAGAGTCAGATTGAGTCACTGATAAATCAACAGCGTTCGGGACTGTAAACGTGCCGGAAGTGGTTAAAGGTAGGGGTAGGGAACAATTATTCAAGGTTTGCTGGCAGGGGGAATTTGCATTTGCGAGAGAGCCCAAGGACGAGCGCTTAGCGTTCATGAGATCCAAGGAAACCCTTTTTTCCAGCAAGATGATGCTTTTATCGATAGTTTCATTTACCCGTGAGATAAAATGATCTATAGGTCCAGTCACTTGTGCAACGGCCATAGCTTTTTTAGTGCGACTTCTGGTTCTATTGCGCATAGATGACATCTGTGCGGCGAGGGCAGATGCAGCAGAATTGGCCTTGAATGCAATATATATTCGATCTAGTAGGCGGCCACTATGTACTGGATGAAAGAATGGAAATCACAATGCCGCCTACCTTGCCGGTGGGTTGATGGCGAAGATGCAGGGATTCAGGGCCAGGGCCGACCTCTGCCGTCCTTGAACGGCCTTAAACGGCCCGCTCTTTGCCCGGTCTTCGCCCCGGCGCGCGTCCCGCATGCGCGTTACAATCACAGATTATCAAGGAAAAGGTCAGACGGAGGGGGCGGGAAGAGGACCAGCTGCGGCCGATCAGCGCCGCTCAGCACGCTGGTCCTCGCAGTCCCGCCTCTAGCACTGGTGTCCAGATGGAATATCACTGAAGGCGCGTTGGTGCTCCAAAGCACGTGGAGGAACCCAGGGACTGAATCCCCACCAAAGTCTTTAGCCTGCGAGCGGCTCCCGCGAAGCGGGGGCCGCGAGGCGTGGCGTAATGGCCGGAAAGCAGGGAACAAACAGGAACAGCACTCCCAGCAAGGTCAGTGAGGTAACCCAAGCTGCACTCACTCCGCGGTGGTTTTAGCGGGTGGAGGGGGCGGGAAGAGGACCAGCTGCGGCCGATCAGCGCCGCTCAGCACGCTGGTCCTCGCAGTCCCGCCTCTAGCACTGGTGTCCAGATGGAATATCACTGAAGGCGCGTTGGTGCTCCAAAGCACGTGGAGGAACCCAGGGACTGAATCCCCACCAAAGTCTTTAGCCTGCGAGCGGCTCCCGCGAAGCGGGGGCCGCGAGGCGTGGCGTAATGGCCGGAAAGCAGGCAACAAACAGGAACAGCACTCCCAGCAAGGTCAGTGAGGTAACCCAAGCTGCACTCACTCCGCGGTGGTTTTAGCGGGTGGAGGGGGCGGGAAGAGGACCAGCTGCGGCCGATCAGCGCCGCTCAGCACGCTGGTCCTCGCAGTCCCGCCTCTAGCACTGGTGTCCAGATGGAATATCACTGAAGGCACGTTGGTGCTCCAAAGCACGTGGAGGAACCCAGGGACTGAATCCCCACCAAAGTCTTTAGCCTGCGAGCGGCTCCCGCGAAGCGGGGGCCGCGAGGCGTGGCGTAATGGCCGGAAAGCAGGCAACAAACAGGAACAGCACTCCCAGCAAGGTCAGTGAGGTAACCCAAGCTGCACTCACTCCGCGGTGGTTTTAGCGGGTGGAGGGGGCGGGAAGAGGACCAGCTGCGGCCGATCAGCGCCGCTCAGCACGCTGGTCCTCGCAGTCCCACCTCTAGCACTGGTGTCCAGATGGAATATCACTGAAGGCGCGTTGGTGCTCCAAAGCACGTGGAGGAACCCAGGGACTGAATCCCCACCAAAGTCTTTAGCCTGCGAGCGGCTCCCGCGAAGCGGGGGCCGCGAGGCGTGGCGTAATGGCCGGAAAGCAGGCAACAAACAGGAACAGCATTCCCAGCAAGGTCAGTGAGGTAACCCAAGCTGCACTCACTCCGCGGTGGTTTTAGCGGGTGGAGGGGGCGGGAAGAGGACCAGCTGCGGCCGATCAGCGCCGCTCAGCACGCTGGTCCTCGCAGTCCCGCCTCTAGCACTGGTGTCCAGATGGAATATCACTGAAGGCGCGTTGGTGCTCCAAAGCACGTGGAGGAACCCAGGGACTGAATCCCCACCAAAGTCTTTAGCCTGCGAGCGGCTCCCGCGAAGCGGGGGCCGCGAGGCGTGGCGTAATGGCCGGAAAGCAGGCAACAAACAGGAACAGCACTCCCAGCAAGGTCAGTGAGGTAGATATCTATTAATAGTACTTTTTCCTTTGGCAGCGCAGAATGCTTTTACTATAGCGCGCCTTTATTTTCTTCCAAACTTGTTTTTACATACGCTGTGTGCAGGAAAAAGAGAATATGTGCGAATGTGGGGTATGTGTAACTGTTGGCCTCACAGAGCAGTCCCTTCTCACTTGTTTTACATCTGTAGATGGTTGATAATGTCCAAATATTTTATAATGTCACCAATATAGCTGTTATTAACTAACTCCATAAACAGATGGGAGTCAGAAACAAACCTGGGGGCGTCTTACTCCACCAGCGACACAAGGCATGTTGGGAAGCGCAATGTAATTGTTGTACCGCTCACAAACAGACTGACTCAATTAAGATGCCCCAGCCTGTCTCACAGGCTGCATACTTTGCCTACTGAAACGTATTCCTCAGGGAAGTATTTACAGTCTGCACACAGTTTCCCAGATTTTTGGTCATATTAACGGAAGGAATTTGGACACTGTTTGAGCGCACACGACATTCAGTTTTTTGGGTGGGAGTGTGGAGAAAGATGTAGAAGTCGATTAAAAAAGATCTGCTCTGTTCCTGTTTGAAATTGTACTGCCCCACTTATATTTTTTTCAAGAAAAGTATTTCTTGTATTGTTTGACATTGCAGTAACATGAAGTAATAGTTTCCACAGCCTCCGACGACGTTCATCACCACCCCCTTTTCTGTATCGTCCGACGAATAGAGGGCATTTGCAAAACTACGCAGCAACAAAATTTGAAGTGAAGCCGTTTCAGCCTGCCCATTTCTTGCGTTCTTTGAAATCACAGACTCTACACCAGGGCTTTCCAAATTTTTCATGTTGGTGACACACCTTTTGGAGATGCAACATTTTTGGGACACAGTAAGGCAGTGTAGCAAGCGAGCCCGAACCACCTAAGGGGGATTGGAGGGGGGGGGGGATTTAATAATGCACACATTGACACATGCCCCAGGGATTTACGGCACAAAAAGTGCAGGTGCATGCACTGCCAACCCTTCCAACCATGCACAAAGTCCGCCTGCTGCCTTGTAGAATATGAGTTATACAAAAATCCGTTCAGGAAGGGGATATTGTGAGTGGTAAAACAACGATGCAACTTATCAGCTAGTCTCTGCACATTGAACTCAGATGACACCGCTCTCCAAATGCCAACAGAGCTAAAAGCCAAAAGGCCAAAACGCCAAAATCCAACTAGAGCTAGACAAAGTGCAAACACTGATTTTTCATACCGAAAAATAGCACAAAAAGAAATGGTGTCAAATAATGCAGGACAAAATAGAACTACCTGGGAAGTTTATGTAATCCGGCACTGTGAGCTTGCTACCCTGCGCGCTACATTACAGGCACCACACTCATAATATTTCAAAACTATATTTATACCTTATTTACAGTAAATACCATGAGAGAAGCAGTTTTTACTGATATTAGGTCGAGGGATGTGTAGGTGGAAGTAAATGTGGCACAACCGGTTCTGCATATCATGAACATCCAATGTCTGTGGGTGGGTGACGTCCCTGCTCCTATTAATGCAGGATGTGTTGGATTGCACAAAGCATCACATGTTTCACCCCCACAGGCAAGCATGTGGAGTTCCTTTGAGTGACTGAGACCTGATTTTGAAAATGTGTAGGAGTAAGATCTAATTAGCACCTCTAATGACATGAGGACAAAACGGCACACAACTTTTGACATCAATTAGAAGGCTAATGACATCAATAAAATGTAACAAAAATAAAATAAATGTGTCAAATGAAGAAAGTGACATCAGATCCTCTCGCAAATAGACTCCTGGCTTAAAAGTAGCATTACAGCCACCAGGTGGGCCCAAACCAGCTCCTCCCTCCAACTAAACGGGTCTGTGGCAGTGGTCACACTGTGGTTGCTTAGGTGCAACGCCTCCCATGAGCTACTTTGCATAGAGAACTCTGGAGACAGTTCTAGCCCTTGCTTGACACATTTAGCCTCCTTTGAGTGACAACTCACTGCACCTCCAAATGCGTGAGCCTCACTCGCAATGAGTGGGACTTTAGTTCACCGTGGAACCAGGCTAACAAAAGGCTACACAGTCACAAGCCTTAATAGTCACAAGACACCATTTTGAGCCCTAGTGGAGTCTAAATATAAGGGTTAAGGCGGTGTGACTTGATGTCGCTGTCCAGGTCCCTGGCTCCTTATCACACTGCCCACAGATGATACCTCACCACATGTGCCTTTGGTCCCTTTGCCAAAAGAGGTAAGGTACCAACCTCGCTTCTTGTCACCAGACAGTGTTTCCAATATCGGACTTTTAACTTAAAAGGAAGGAATGAGTGGAAACTGCAGATAATAAATAGGGATAGCAAGAACAGCCAGGGGTCTAGGAGGGCAAACAAACCACCCCTCCAGGGACACTTGTCTTTTTACACCCATACCACAAACTACAAGTCCCAGGATGCAAGTGCTTTTCCATAAATTAGGCATGGCCGCAGGTGCCACACATGACGTAGAACGACTTGGGGAGCAGTACTCTGCTAAATTAAAATAGTGTGATCGAAGATTACGACTCCCAGAGTGCAATACTCTTCAATGAAAGCTTAACATGGGAGCACAGAGACAGCGGAGCTAGGAGTAGCCTTCTAGTAAACCTAATTTTAAGAGACTGCGATTGAACTCACATTTGTGGGAGTTCTCTAAAACTAAATTACCTTGCAGGTCAGCAGCGACACGTTGTGGGGGCAGCAAGAGTGGGGGCTGCGAGGGCACTGTTGCCAAGTTAATCAGTTCTTACCCTATTAGTGAAAACAATTAGAACTTTCACTTTAGCAGTAGCCGCATTCCACTTGCACTTTAGTGCCCCATTAACCCCTGAGATCACTCAAGGTGTTTCCACACACGGGTGCCCACACCTCCCCCAGGCCCTCAGTTGGGCAACTATGCAGTGAGTGCATTTTCAGTTCTCGCTTTAGGGTCCATGGCCGCCAGGCTATGTCATTCAGTGAATGCAAAAACATCCCAGCTGTTAGTCTAAACCAGATGGGGATTATTCAGGCAGGCAAAAACACAGAATGGAACAGCAAGAAAATGCCCACTTTCTAAAAGGGACATTTTCAAACACACAATTTAACAAGCATTTGCAATGCAGTAGGTCTCGCATTAGGAAAGTTTGAGTTATTAGTCTTGTACATGACAAATTTGTTATTTATGTGTTATTTTTGAAAATTGTGAAATTAATAGCTTTGTCATTTACAATGCAAATACTTTTATTTTTTGACAATGTGACACCTATAGCATTTTTAATGCAACATGTTTAGTATTTACGTGACTTAGAAGTATTGATTTTACAAATAACAATGTTTTTTTATTTTTAAATAATTAATACTTAAATAAAAGTTAGGTGGAGTTGGATTTGGAGGGTGGAGTTGGAGGGTGGAGTTTGAGGCTGGAGTTGTAGTTGGATGGTGTAGTTGGAGGATGGAGGTGGAGGGTGGAGTCGGAGGGTGGAGTTGGAGGGTGGAGTCGGAGGGTGGAGTCGGAGGGTGGAGTTGGGTGGTGGAGTTGGGTGGTGGAGTTGGATTTTGAGGGTGGAGTTGGAGTTTTTAGTTGTAGTTGGAGGGTGGATTTGGAGGGTGGATTTGGAGGCTGGAGTTGTAAGGTGGATTTGTAGGGTGTATTTGGATGTTGGAGGATGGAGTTGGACAGTGGAGTTGGAGGGTGGAGTTGGAGGGTGGAGTTGGATGGTGGAGTTAGTGGGTGTAGCCGGAGGGTGGATTTGGAGGGTGTAGTAGTACTTGGATGGTGGATTTGGATGGTGGATTTGGAGGGTAGAGTGGTGGACGGGAAGAGTGGTGGCGCTAGAGTGTGTGCACTAGAGTGTGCGCGCTAGAGTGTGTGCGCTAGAGTGTGTGCGCTAGAGTGGTGGTGCATAGGGTGGCGGATACAGTGGTGGCGGATACGGTGGTGGCGGATAGAGTGGTAGAGTGTTGGTGGAGAGAGTGGTAGAGTGGTGGCAGTAGAAGGCTGTACTGTGTGAGAGAGAGAGAGTGTGTGTGTGTGTGAGAGTGAGTGTGTGTGTGTGAGAGAGAGTGTGTGTGTGAGAGAGAGTGTGTGTGTGTGAGAGAGAGTGTGTGTGTGAGAGAGAGTGTGTGTGTGAGAGAGAGTGTGTGTGTGTGTGTGTGAGAGAGAGTGTGTGTGTGTGTGAGAGATAGAGAGTGTGTGTGTGTGAGAGAGAGAGTGTGTCAGAGAGAGTGTGTGTGAGAGAGTGTGTGTGTGAGAGAGAGACAGTGCGTGTGTGAGAGAGAGTGTGTGTGTGAGAGAGAGTGTGTGTGTGAGAGAGAGTGTGTGTGTGTGTGTGTGAGAGAGAGTGTGTGTGAGAGAGAGAGTGTGTGTGTGTGTGAGAGAGTGTGTGTATGTGTGAGAGAGTGTGTGAGAGAGAGAGTGTGAGAGGGAGAGTGTGAGAGAGAGAGAGAGAGAGAGAGAGAGAGAGGGAGAGAGTGTGTGAGAGAGAGTGTGTGAGAGAGAGTGTGTGAGAGAGAGTGTGTGAGAGAGAGTGTGTGTATGTGTGAGAGAGAGTGTGAGAGAGTGTGAGAGAGAGTGAGAGAGAGAGTGAGAGAGAGTGTGAGAGAGTGTGAGAGAGTGAGAGTGTGAGAGAGTGTGAGAGAGTGTGAGAGAGAGAGTGTGAGAGGGTGAGAGAGAGAGTGAGAGAGAGAGTGTGAGAGAGAGTGTGTGTGTGAGAGAGAGAGAGTGTGTGTGTGAGAGAGATGATATGCAAGAACAGAGAAGAAAAAATAAAACCTGAGAGGGGAAGGGGACACAAAGTAAAAGGGGCGCAGAGTACTTTAAACTGGAGAATCCAAGAATGCGTGGGCAGATGGGGAATGCTAGAAGGAAGAGTGGAAGAGAACCAGGGGAAGGAGAGATCAGTAGAATGAGCAAGGGTAGACAAGGGGAGGAGAAAAGGGGGGCGTGAAGGATAGCGAGGAGAAATAAATGAGAGAGTGGGGGGAGAAATGTTGGAGGATAATGATGAGGGGAGTGAAAGCTGGATGGAGAAAAAAGGGGTGCTCGTGAAGGAATGGCTTGAAAGAGTGGGTGTGCACGGCCCGGGGAGGAGTGAACGAGAGGGGGCGATGTGGTGTGCGAGGGAGGAGTGAAATCCGAGCACGAGGAACCGAGCTCCGCCTTCAATGGATTCTTCCAGATGCAAAGGGTCAGGGCTGCAAACACCAGGGATGCCTGCCAGAGCCAATGAGAGGGAGCGAGGCGGGGAGGGGCTGGCGCGAGGGCATGACGGGGGTGATTAATGGAAGAATTAATAGAGGAGGGAGGGATAGGATAGTGAGAGAAAATGGAAAGGAGGACGGGGAATGCTTGAGAGCGAAATGGGAAACCAAAGGCGGCGCTAGGAGGAAGAGGGCGAGCTAGGGAGAAGAAATGGAGAGATTGGCAGAGGAAGGACCGAGGAACGTGCAGGGAGGGCGGAAGCGGGACTGTGCACAGAAAACACATAGGGGCGAAAAGAGAGGGAGAGAGCAGGGCAAAAGTTCGCTCCGAGTGAAAAGAAGCAGAAGGAAGAAACAGTAGGAAGAGAAAGCGGAAAAGGGCGAAAGAGAGAGCAGGAAACAAAGAAAGACGGTGATTAAGAAGAGGAGAAACGGAGACTAAAGGAAAGGGAGATGAAGGGTGAGGAGAAAAAGCGCAGAGACAAGCATTGGCCATGGAAGTGCGTAAGAACACGAGCAGGGGATGGTGATGGTGGAAGGGAGGGAGCAAATGTTCAACACGGGGAGATGCAGTGCAAAGCAGCAAGTAAGACGAGAACGGTATTGCGTAAAAACACGAGCAGGAGACACAAAGTAAAAGGGGCGCAGAGTACTTTAAACTGGAGAATCCAAGAATGCGTGGGCAGATGGGGAATGCTAGAAGGAAGAGTGGAAGAGAACCAGGGGAAAGAGAAGTGGAAGGAGAGATCCGCAGAATGAGCAAGGGTAAAGAAGGGGAGGAGAAAAGGGGGGCGTGAAGGATAGAGCGGAGAAGAAAGTGAGAGAGGAGGGGGAGAAATGTTGGAGGATAATGATGAGGGGAGTGAAAGCTGGATGGTGAAAGAAGGTGTGCTTGTGGAAGGAATGGCTTGAAAGAGTGGGTGTGCACGGGCCGGGGGGGGAGTGAACGAGAGGGGGCGACATGGTGTGCGAGGGAGGAGTGAAATCCGAGCACGAGGAACCGAGCTCCGCCTTCAATGGATTGTTCCAGATGCAAAGGGTCAGGGCTGCAAACAACAGGGATGCCTGCCAAAGTCAATGAGAGGGAGCGAGGCGGGGAGGGGCTGGTGTGAGGGCATGACGGGGGTGATTAATGGAAGAATTAATAGAGGAGGGAGGGATAGGATAGGAGAGTGAGAGAAAATAGAAAGGAGGACGGGGAATGCTTGAGAGCGAAATGGGACACCAAAGGCGGTGCTAGGAGGAAGAGGGTGAGATAGGGAGAAGAAATGGAGAGTTTGGCAGAGGAAGGACCGAGTAACGTGCAGGGAGGGCGGAAGCGGGACTGAGCGCGGAAAACACATAGGGGAGAAAAGAGAGGGGGAGAGCAGGGCAAAGGTTTGCTCCGAGTGAAAAGAAGCAGAAGGAAGAAACAGTAGGAAGAGAATGAGGAAAAGGGCGAAAGAGAGAGCAGGAAACAAAGAAAGACGGTGATTAAGAAGTGGAGAAACGGAGACCAAAGGAAAGGGAGATGAAGGGTGAGGAGAAAAAGCGTAGAGACAAGCATTGGCCGTGAAAGTGCGTAAAAACACGAGCAGGTGATGGTGGAAGGGAGGGAGGAAATGTTCAACACGGGGAGATGCAGTGCAAAGCTGCAAGTAACACGAGAACGTTATTGCGTAAAAACACAAGTAGGAGATGGTGATGGTGGAAGGGAGGGAGGAAATGTTCAACACCGGGAGAAGCAGTGCAAAGCTGCAAGTAACACGAGAACGTTATTGTAAACAAGCTCTTGGCATTGCTGTGGCGGGGCGGGAGCGCATTGCTTTGAAGTCTGATGGCGGGGGAGCAGCTTGGGAGGCAGCATTCCATGTCTGGTGCGAGGCTGATGGGTTTGACGTGCACGTACGTCTCACACGACTGGATCACATGCACTGGACGTAATCCGCGCTTGGTCAAGAGTTTGTTTCACCTACTATATACTCGCCTATTAATCCCTGCGGGATATAATAGACAAGACCTAAAAACCCCCTCCAGTAAAAGATGTATTTTTAAATTCTGTGCTCAGGGAACCCTAACTCCAAATCTCTATCTCTTCTCAATTGAAAGGTACACATGTAAGATGTTACAAGGCAGCTCCAATGTTAACCTATGGGAGAGATAGTCCTTACAATAGTGAAAAGTGAAACTGACAGAATTTCACTATCAGGACATGTAAAACACACCAGCACACTACCTTTCACATACACTGCACCCTGCCCATGGGGCTACCTTTGGCCTACGTTAAGGATGCCTTACATGTAAGAAAAGGGAAGGTTTAGGCCTGGCAAGTGGTTGCACTTGTTAGGTCGACCTGACAGCTCAAAACTGCACGCACAGACACTGCAACGGCAGGCATGAGACATGGTTGCAGGGCTACTTAGGTGGGTGGCACAATCAGTGCTGCAGGCCCAGTAGTAGTATTTGATTTACAGGCCCTGGGCACACACAGTGCACTTTACTAGGGACTTACCATTAAATCAAATATGTCAATCATGGATAACCAAACATAATCACAATTTACACAGGGACCACTTTCACTTTAGCATTCATCAGCAGTGGTAAAGTGCCCAGAGTACACAAACCAGCAAAAACGAAGTCCAGCATATAGTCAAAAGTACAGGAGGTAGAGGCAACAAAGACAGGGAAAATCACGCCAAGGATGACAGGGCTAACACCCTGCTAAGTGAATGTGTCTTGCCTTTGTCGGGAGTAAAATTCTAACCTTTTCTTGGGTAGGAAGAGATAGCAGTGGAGTTTGTAAAGTTGCTGGTGCGCATAAATACACAGGCATTTCAAATCTGAAAGATGGCTCCCTCTACGCTCAATGCAACTGTGAATTTGTGTACTCACAAGAAAACTAATGCATGTAACATTTTTTAAATGCGGAAAGTATTTTGAACTCGTAAAAATTATGTATTTGCAAATGTAAGCGAACAACAATGCAAAAAGGGCCACTAGGCCTTGGAATCTCAACATGTGAAGTGCTGTTGGCTACAAAGAAGGCCTGGCTGAAAGTATCAGACGCCATTTAGGATCACTTGACCTGTGTGTATAGTGGTGCAGTGCAAAGCAATGTTGATGGAGATGGCCTTGCCTTTGCAGCTGAACATCAGTGCATGCTGATGGGGGCAAACAGAAATATTCTCTTAGGTGATATTACATTGTTTGCTTTTATCGATGTATTGCATTTTCGACATATAACCTAAATCGAATACATCTTAAGGCAACTAATATTATAGAGATTTACCTATTCTATGCGGTGCAAGACATATTCTGTATTATAAATCGTTTTCTCTGAAGTCCTTACATGTAAAGTGTTTTGCGAATTAGTTGAACACAGTATGGGTCCTTACTTGTGCCATGGTTTTTAATGGGAGGATTATTCCTGCATCATAAACATGTCCTCGTTTTACAGTGCTCTAAACATCTTTGCTCGCACACCGCAGAAACACGAATCTGTCAAACCTTTATTAAATTGGCAAATCCATTACCCTCTATTTTATTAGACAATTTAAAAAGCGCCTGGAAACCTTGCATTGCGGGGTTTGTGCCAAATGTTTCGCCTTGGGGACCGATTCATAAGCAGACACATTAGTTTGCATTCTTTCAGGTTACGCATGGGGTGTGTTGTTGATAGCGCTTATAAATTGCTTGTTTGAAGTTGTCAATTTATTAAGGTGCTTTAGGTTCAGCTACTGCTGAAACAGTTCATTTGTTTTTAGTCCCAAAACGGAGCACGAGGCATCAGCATTCAAGTTATTGTTTGAGGGTCAGTGTGTACCATCTACTCCTCCCCCGTTCCATCTTGTCCCACTTGTGTCAAAACTTGCCGGGAATGGGGAGTGGAGGGGGCTCTCTGAACTGGACTGTACATTCGACGAACGCGGCAAAGGGAACGAAGCTGCGCGCACATGCCTAAATGTCTCCGTCGCCTTCCTCCATATACTTCGTCACTGACATGCGCATTACCATCCTGCTAAAAAGGAGTAGAGCGCATCTCCTCGTCGTTCCACGACACACCCACACATGGCAGGGGACACAGTACCGTATCGCGCCACACAGTTTGGAAAGCTCCGCTCTACATGGTATGCAACTTTATCTTTGCTTACTCAAACTCCCTGTGCCTGTACCAGGCCTTTCTGAACTCATTTATTATGCCAGTTTTCCCCTATGTATTATTGTTTTTCCCTGAGCTATCTTCTGCCAACATTCATTCACTCCTACTGAATTTCTGTTGTCATATCCTGTCACTTACTTAAATGGTAAATGTTCCACTGATAAATGCTATAGTAAAACTATATCTATCTCATCGCAAAGGAATCACCGAAAAGGAGGCAACTATGTCCACTAGATCGATAACTATAGTTTCAATACTACAGTATGTTTTTTTTATTGGTTCCTATGTGTCTATCTATTGCATATCTTTGTTTATGTTTACAAACTCGTTGTGTCTTTGATTTTACAATTATATTTTATTCAGAAGATATTCACAAGGGAGTCTGATGTAATGATTTTTCATTTTTGGGTTTCGCCTGCCGAAAGGCTGGGCTCTGCGCAGCTTTTCAGTGCAGGTGAAATCCTATGTCGACACTAAGCACTTCGGGAACGTCCCCCGGCTCTCATTGGCTAGCTCCATAAATGGAGGCTAGCCATTGGGTGCCGGATCTGTCCGTCAAGGCCGGACCAGATTCGGGGGCGTTCCCGAGATTTTTTCCCTGGGCGGAGTTACGTTTTTTCCCGTTCCCTCCCCTTTCACTAAAAGTGATTTCAGATGCGCTGTCCATTCCCGCCCCCTCCGTGTGCCTTTCCGCCCCCCCCTCGCTGTCCTGTGCACGTTTCCCGCCCCCTCCCGCCCCCTCCCGCCGTCCGTGTCCCCTCCCGCCCCCTCCCGCCCCCTCCCGCCGTCCGTGTCCCCTCCCGCCCCCTCCCGCCGTCCGTGTCCCCTCCCGCCCCCTCCCGCCGTCCGTGTCCTCTCCCTTCAAGAATGCTTCGAAGGGCTCAGGTGCCGCGGCGTCAGGCAAGTCAGCAGAGTCCTGTGGGGCAAGGGAGGGGAAACGGGGGTTAGGGTGAAGCACCGTTGGCATGGTGCGTGGGAGAGAAGGCCGGAAGTCCCGCCCGGAGACGCATGGAGCCCCGGAGGAGAAGTGCTGGATGGTGCGGGGCTCCCGTGTGCTGAGGGAGCCCCGGGGGAAGAGACGGCAGGAGCGGAGTTGTGTTCCTCCAGCTGACGGAAGTCCCGCCCGGAGACGCATGGAGCCCCGGAGGAGAAGTGCTGGATGGTGCGGGGCTCCCGTGTGCTGAGGGAGCCCCGGGGGAAGAGACGGCAGGAGCGGAGTTGGGTTCCTCCAGCTGACGGAAGTCCCGCCCGGAGACGCATGGAGCCCCGGAGGAGAAGTGCTGGAGTTGGGCTCAGCTGCCACACGAAGCCATTGGTCATCAGAATGAAGTATGTACCAGAGAGAGAGAGTGCCGGTATGTTTTAAAATTAAGACTTCTGTGCCATATGTGTGTTTTTAGACAGCCTGCATGACACGCACTGGTGCAAGTACTCTTAGGTAGAGGCGGTGACATACCAGTAAACCATGGCCAGGGCTGACGGGCGTGCAACTATTTATGAATATAACTGCTCACTCTCTCAAAAAGTGTATTTTTTTTGAGAATACAGCTTACAGTCGGGCTCTGAACTAGGCCACATGTACTTCAGTCAGCCTCTCTTCCTGAGGCTTGCCCTGCCCCACCCCCCTCCCTCCGATGCCTTACTGTGTCGTATGGTAATGGCTTAGAATAGCAATAACATGTATTTTCAGCCTCGGGTAAATAATAAATAATGAGCGGGGCTGCGAACCCTGCTATAATCCGCAAATTGATTTTTATTAAACTGCTCATTGTGTCTTTTTGAAATAAAGTACAGTCTGTGTCCGGGTTGTGACCCCTATGGGTGTAATGTCTGATATTTATGTTTCCCTCGTTCTAATTCCATGGTTTTGATTTGCGGAAAAAGTGTCACACCTAGTTTTTGAAATGTCACTCATAATTACGCTGAAATTATGAAAATGTCACACAAAGCAATCTGAAACGTTTGCAGCTATGAACCACTACTTTAAAATCCCTTAGTTAGGCATCGTCCACTTTACCACAGAGGGGGGAGAGAAGTAATATACCCATAATCCCTCCTATGCAGGCAACTTTTCTATTCACGAGGAAGGGTGGAAATATTGACACAATCTGGATCTCAGTGGTGGGCTTTTATGAGCTAGATTTGTGCAAGTCGTTCCCTGTCACCCTCCCTTTATATCTTAAAGGGCACAGTAATATTGTAGCTCATTCCAAAATCGCTTCACCTTACACCCTAGTTAGTGAACTCCGTGTGCCTATAAAACAGGACTGACTCATGGAAAGGTTACCAGTGTCACAATAACACCAGTCATCCAATCAAGGCTGCAACACTGCTTCCTGGTCTGTTGTTCTTTAATAATAAGATGGCTGGCACACAATGGCGGGGCCTGTTATTTTGTCTCTTAATTGTGCTCACCGTCCTTTTTCCCCAGCACCCTCCCCTCTTCCAAGGGGCGGCAACCTGAGGGATAGCCCCGGGCGCCACAAGCTCTAGCTACGCCCCTGACAGGTCTTGATGGTAATAGATATGAAGCTTGTAATCTAATAATCTAGGAGAATATTAGTATGAATATTTACCCCTTTGGTCATTTCAGAACCTGATTTTCGATCAAGTAATACAGATTCTCACATTACCTTGTACATAAATCGGAATCCTGGTTATGGTAAATACATTCTTTTTAGTCCTTAAAAGCCAAATATTAATATTCAGAGTGGGTGTGTGTGGCTCTGGGTGGGTGTGTGTGTGTGTGGCTCTGGGTGTGTGTGTGTGGTAGTAATTGCTGTCTGCTGAGCTCGTCCGTAGGGTACAATAGGTCTCACATTTGCAAGAGATTAAGCTAATGGCAATGTAAATGACAATGCCATTTATTTATCTGTTTTCAAAACCAACACATAAATACAAAATTTGTCATTTACAATGCCAATAGCTCTAACTTTTCCAAAGGCGAAACCATTGCATTGTAAATGCTTGTTTATTTATCTCATTGATTACCTTTTTCTTGTCTTTCCTTGTATCGGGTTATGATCACCGTCTGTTTTGACATACAATTTTTACTTTGTAAGCCATTGTATGGCCCTGATTTTTTTTTTATAAAACGATTTTATTAGTTTTCCATGAATACAAACCAGTGGAGGTGACAGTCCCAGGACCGCCATTACACAGATGACTCATGCTGTCGCAGGATTTAATTGTGGGTTTATATAGCGCTGGAATCAACTCCCGGAGGAGTATCTCCGCGCTTCGACCGCTGGGGAACCCGTCCTGGCTCACCCTGAGAGATGGTCCCTAATGGGTATCTCTAAGGTGCGACCAAGCATCCCCGGCGGTCTGGGGGGCCGTTGTGAAGATGAGGCAAGCTAATGCCCAGAGTTGCCGAGTGTGGTCCCTGACTGGAGTAGGCACCGAGGCGAGAATTATCGAGCCCGCTGACCCTGGTCCACGACCCTGCCGCGTTGGGAATCGAACCCTGGTCCCGGGCCGTCCTCTGCTTACGGGTCTGCCGCCTCTAACCAGTGAGCCACACCACTCCACTATAGGATAACAAGCTAATATCAAGTGATTGTCCCTCCCTCCCACCATCCCAACATCCCTTCCCCCCTCCCCCACCCCCTGCCAGCGTGCCCCACTTCGGTTGATCACCATAAGGTCAGCCGACCATCCAGTCGTGCAACCAGCTACACAAGAAGATGCAGACGAAGAAACAAATTGGAGTGTCTCCGTGAATACAGATGGGCCCACACATTCACAGCTCAATCTACTAGCATCACCAGCCCTGCCTCGCGACCGGGTGTCCCTCCTACTCACCCATACGTCACATCCTCTCACCACACATTCTCTATCCGTCTGGCGCTGGCGTTCGGTCCCCCTGACTAGGCTCTGTGCGCTCCTACCCCTCCTCATCCTCGGCGTCTTCGGACGGGGCGCGTAACTCGGCGACCAGAGCTTCCCATGCCCTTGCTGTTTCTAGCGCCTTATCATGAACGGAGCGCCTAGCTAGTTGCAGGTGGAGCGTCCCTTCGCTACCCGCCCAAGTCAAAAAACGTGTCCGCCATCTCTGATAGCTAGGCCCCATCTTGGATTTCCAATGCATAGTAAGTTCCCTTTTTGCTATAATTAGCCCCAGGTCATAGAACTTACTAGTAACCTTGGTGTTAGGGGTGTGCGGGAACCAGAGCAATAAACAAGTCGCCATTTCTGCCTCTAATGTCCGCCCTGTCGCTTGATTTAGGCACGTCACCACCTCCTCCCAGTAGGATCCCAACCCTATACAAGACCAAAACATGTGCAAGAAATCAGCACCGTCTGCATTACACCTCGGGCATGTTGAATGGGAAACACCAAAATACTGCGAGATCTTGGCCGGGGTCAAGAACGCCCTATGCAACGTAAAACAAGCATTTACAATGCAAAGGTTTCGCCTTTGGAAAAGTTTGAGCTATTGGCATTGTAAATGACAAAATTTGTATTTATGTGTTGGTTTTGAAAACAGATAAATAAATGGCATTGTCATTTACATTGCTAATAGCTCTAACTTTTCCAAAGGCGAAACCGTTGCATTGTAAATGCTTGTTTATTTAGCTGTGGTGTCCTATTTATTCTCTCTTTTTTGTTGTCTTGTTCATTTATGTTATGTGTTGAGTGAAATGCTTTTAATGATACCTTTGTTTTATTTCTTAGGGTCCTCGGAGCTGGAATTTACGTAGCACTTCTGTGTTTTGTTCATGAGGTGTAGACGAATATAAATAGACCCTTTCCGTGTTTGCATAATGCTTTCTGCTGTCGGGATGGCTTCATGGCGCTTTCAGCGGTCCAGTAACATTCTACATGGCCCTGAGATTAGCGTCATCCGTTCTTGAAGGTGGGTGACAGGTGGCCGGGCTGCGGGTGTGTGAGTTTGGTGTGCAGTTCTCACGACAGAGGACATTTTCGATCGCTGACACTTCATCCAGATCAGCGCAAACGTAAGGAAACGAGGCCTAGGTCGGCAACTTGAACTGGCATCATGGCACCATGGCGAGCAAAGTTAGCCTGGACACTGCCAAGGAGCTTCTTTTAGGAGATCTGTTCTTAGAGGACCCTCTCTGACCTTCTCGACTGAGCAGATATGAAGGGGTTTGTGGCCAGTAAACACACCTTGAAGTCAGCGCTGTATGGAGCCTGTCAACTCATCACACACTCACCACACCTCTGCTGCCTTACCCTCCTCTCACCCCCCCAAGGGTGTGACGCTTCGGTGGCATGCCGCTGTCCCGTGTCCTCCTGAGTCCTGCAAACACCTCAAGGTGTGCCGAGCAAACACTGCCTGAATGGCCCGTTCTGCCCCTGACAGTGTGAGGGCCCCTGAGAGCAGGCTCGGCCTCTGAAACGGGAGAGGCGCCGAGTGGGAAGGTGGTGGCCCTTTTTTGAGTCAAGCAGGGAAGACAAGGGGACAGGATTGCAGGGCGTTGAAAAGCGAGAGGTGATAAGGTGGGCGGGTAAGGTGAGACCACCGTGGAGTGGGCCTCTTTGGCTCAACGTCCAGGGGAAGTCGGCCATGACAGCTGGCTTTTGTTCTCTTGTTGTTGGAGGTGGGGGGGGACCCGGGCTTTGGGGTGCATCTGTTGACTGTCGAGAGTTTCAGCTTCACCACCTTGTAAAAGCCTGTCATGCCCAGATGCCTTCAGACAGATCCCTTCTAGGTGACGTCACTTCCTCTCGTGGTATCTCCTATGCCAATCGGATTCACAAACCATTCATCACGCACAGATGAGAAGGGTGGTCGTTCTGGTGTCCATCTCTGTTGGCCGTGGGAACGAACCACAAGTCCTAGGACACACTTACCAGCACCTTTAGAAAACTTTTGAAAGAGTATATCCGGTGCAGGTTCTAAAACCGCTGCAGCGTCCTGGTCCGTGGGGTTAAGTCAAGGATCAACAGTGCAGCGCTCCGATGCCTTTTGGCCAGGGTCACGCTATATATGTGCTACATGTTTGCAGGCTGGCAGGATGCCAGGGTAATCCTTGGAACGCTCTGCCCTCGAACCTGAGGAACCTGTGGAACGGACGGCGGGAGGGGGCGGGAGTGGACACGGACGGCGGGAGATCCCAAAAGCGAGACCTATTGGCAATGCCAATGATTGTTTAACCTGGGTCTAATAAGAGCTCCTAATCCAAAATAATTTAACTTGGGCCTAATGAGAGTTCCAAATCCCTAATTACCTCAAGGTGTGTCCCTTTCTTGGAGCGGGGAAGCCTGGACCCCAGCTGAGTGGCCAAGAGGAGGTTGCCATAGCCCTAACCATGCCATGCAGAGGCAGGGAGTCGCTTGAGTGTATGATCTTAATAAGGTGGCCCCAGCATTGGCCAAGCTAGCGCCCAGCACCTTGTGATGCAGGCAGCCTGGGCATGTGCCAGGAAGCGTCTCTTATGCTATGACTACCACTGTTGCTACAATCCAACAGCCTGTCCACTTACTCCCCACTTTAAATGTGCCATTTGCTTTTTAAATGTTTAGTCTCTTCTGCCAGGAGGCTGCTGTGTTACATTATGAAATTACACATTTAAACAAACTAGCCCTGTACATCCACACACTACACAATCGATGCACGCTTGAGGGCGATGTTTCCACTGTATATATCTGCCCTGGCTGACCTTCCCATTTGCATACGTTTAAAATGCAGACTTTGTCCTCGATGAACTAGGGACAAAGGGCCATTCAAAAAGCTCACAAACACAGTTTAACTACAAGAAGGCGAGTCCGGGCATTAACAGTGCTCACTCCGGGCTTTTCAGCACAATATTCCCACAAGAAAAATAACGAAGGGCAATGTATTTCAGTAAAATGTGTGCAATGGAGAACATCAGGCGGTTAAGGAATGTTGCCGTACTCAAACAACGAAAGCAGTTTTAAATGGGCAGAATGAAATATGGCCACTTTCAGATGGCGTATGTGAATGGGAAGCGGCGCTGAGGGGGGGTTTCTGTAGTCGCCTGGACGAACCCGAGCTGTAATTGTCCGCCTTTGAAGGAGAGATGCACGCGCCTCTGCTGTCCCCAAGAGGAGATTAGGAAGCACTGCCCAGAGTACTTTAAAAAAAAAGAAATAAGTCTCTGGACTCGAGGGTACCCTAAAAACATAGTAAACTGTGGGGACCCTGTTGACAACACTTCGGAGGGCGGTGCCTCAATAATGACTGAATATCTAAGAACATGTTCAGTCCCTTTTCGTAACAAAACAGACCAGGGCGGGAGTGGACACGGACGGCGGGAGGGGGCGGGAGTGGACACGGACGGCGGGAGGGGGCGGGAGTGGACACGGACGGCGGGAGGGGGCGGGAGTGGACACGGACGGCGGGAGCAGTTTTAAATGGGCAGAATGAAATATGGCCACTTTCAGAAGGCGTATGTGAATGGGAAGCGGCGCTGAGGGGGGGTTTCTGTAGTCGCCTGGACGAACCCGAGCTGTAATTGTCCGCCTTTGAAGGAGAGATGCACGCGCCTCTGCTGTCCCCAAGAGGAGATTAGGAAGCACTGCCCAGAGTACTTTAAAAAAAAAAGAAATAAGTCTCTGGACTCGAGGGTACCCTAAAAACATAGTAAACTGTGGGGACCCTGTTGACAACACTTCGGAGGGCGGTGCCTCAATAATGACTGAATATCTAAGAACATGTTCAGTCCCTTTTCGTAACAAAACAGACCAGGGCGGGAGTGGACACGGACGGCGGGAGGGGGCGGGAGGGGGCGGGAGTGGACACGGGGGGCGGGAGGGGGCGGGAGTGGACACGGACGGCGGGAGGGGGCGGGAGTGGACACGGACGGCGGGAGCAGTTTTAAATGGGCAGAATGAAATATGGCCACTTTCAGATGGCGTATGTGAATGGGAAGCGGCGCTGAGGGGGGGTTTCTGTAGTCGCCTGGACGAACCCGAGCTGTAATTGTCCGCCTTTGAAGGAGAGATGCACGCGCCTCTGCTGTCCCCAAGAGGAGATTAGGAAGCACTGCCCAGAGTACTTTAAAAAAAAAGAAATAAGTCTCTGGACTCGAGGGTACCCTAAAAACATAGTAAACTGTGGGGACCCTGTTGACAACACTTCGGAGGGCGGTGCCTCAATAATGACTGAATATCTAAGAACATGTTCAGTCCCTTTTCGTAACAAAACAGACCAGGGCGGGAGTGGACACGGACGGCGGGAGGGGGCGGGAGGGGGCGGGAGTGGACACGGACGGCGGGAGGGGGCGGGAGTGGACACGGACGGCGGGAGGGGGCGGGAGTGGACACGGACGGCGGGAGCAGTTTTAAATGGGCAGAATGAAATATGGCCACTTTCAGATGGCGTATGTGAATGGGAAGCGGCGCTGAGGGGGGGTTTCTGTAGTCGCCTGGACGAACCCGAGCTGTAATTGTCCGCCTTTGAAGGAGAGATGCACGCGCCTCTGCTGTCCCCAAGAGGAGATTAGGAAGCACTGCCCAGAGTACTTTAAAAAAAAAGAAATAAGTCTCTGGACTCGAGGGTACCCTAAAAACATAGTAAACTGTGGGGACCCTGTTGACAACACTTCGGAGGGCGGTGCCTCAATAATGACTGAATATCTAAGAACATGTTCAGTCCCTTTTCGTAACAAAACAGACCAGGGCGGGAGTGGACACGGGGGGCGGGAGGGGGCGGGAGTGGACACGGACGGCGGGAGGGGGCGGGAGTGGACACGGACGGCGGGAGGGGGCGGGAGTGGACACGGACGGCGGGAGCAGTTTTAAATGGGCAGAATGAAATATGGCCACTTTCAGATGGCGTATGTGAATGGGAAGCGGCGCTGAGGGGGGGTTTCTGTAGTCGCCTGGACGAACCTGAGCTGTAATTGTCCGCCTTTGAAGGAGAGATGCACGCGCCTCTGCTGTCCCCAAGAGGAGATTAGGAAGCACTGCCCAGAGTACTTTAAAAAAAAAGAAATAAGTCTCTGGACTCGAGGGTACCCTAAAAACATAGTAAACTGTGGGGACCCTGTTGACAACACTTCGGAGGGCGGTGCCTCAATAATGACTGAATATCTAAGAACATGTTCAGTCCCTTTTCGTAACAAAACAGACCAGGGCGGGAGTGGACACGGACGGCGGGAGGGGGCGGGAGGGGGCGGGAGTGGACACGGACGGCGGGAGGGGGCGGGAGTGGACACGGACGGCGGGAGGGGGCGGGAGTGGACACGGACGGCGGGAGGGGGCGGGAGTGGACACGGACGGCGGGAGGGGGCGGGAGAGGACACGGACGGCGGGAGGGGGCGGGAGAGGACACGGACGGCGGGAAACGTGCACAGGACAGCGAGGGGGGGCGGAAATGGACAGCGCATCAGTGAAAGGGGAGGGAACGGGAAAAAACGTAACTCCGCCCTGGGAAAAAATCTCGGGAACGCCCCCGAATCTGGTCCGGCCTTGACGGACAGATGTCTGTTCCAATGGCTAGCCTCCATTTATGGAGCTAGCCAATGGGACAGGGGGGCGTTTTCCATTTTCCTTACTAGAATCAAGAGATTTCTCTGGAGGCGGAGCTAAGAGCTCCGCCCTCCAGCGAAACCTAAAAATGTACCAACTGGAACCGGGCATTGCGCGTGCCTTTCCAGGCACGCCGCAACAGTTGAGGCCATGTTGTCTCCGGTATGGCTTTGCCGATATCTGCCTCCCATTTGCCTTTTAGGGCATCCAGGGGTGGAAGCTGTTCGCTCGACAGGCGTCGATAAAGGCACGTAACAGCTTTAAAGGTACCCGCCACCATAGTGATATATTGACAACCCGGCGAAGTCGGCGGTTCCTGCAACCCCATCTTCCAGTGGCGCTGCAGCCCTACCACCAACGCGGCGTGCAATAAATAGTCTCCCCACGGCAGCTCAAATAGTTCCTGCAATTCCTGAAATGACAACAATGAACCATCTCTGTATAAATCTCCCACCATATGAAGTCCGAGTTCCTCCCAAACCGCTAGCGCAGACCAGTTTCCCTCATGAGGAAGGGCCGTGCACATGCCTAGAGGTATCTCCTGGGCATACCGGTGGGAGCAACCCACCCGTTTCTGACTCTGATTTCAGCACAAGTGAAGAGTGCGCTCTTCAAGAGTGAGCTGGTTAAGATCGATCTTCTGCTGAAGAACTATAAATGACAACACATGCCGAGGAATCGCTCTGCCGCACGGTCCTTTAGGTCCTCGGAACTCACGAGCTATCGCCTGCGTGAGCCACTGAAGTTGTGCCGCCAAATAATACCACTCAAAGTCAATTGTATGGCCCTGATGAAGAGACCTTGATGCTGTGAAACAGGTGTTGGCCAGCTTTTGGTCAAAAAATAAAAACAAAAGATTTGAATGAAAACAATTATTTTTTAAACAACCTATTTGTCTGTAGACTTCAAACTGAGTTTGTCTTTTCATTGATTATCTCTGGCGGCTAAGGGGAAGCGATGCGCACTTTTGAAGTCTTCCCTGTCTGATGATTAAAACCTCAAATTTCCCCTTAGTCTTAGTTATTTATTTACAAATGATTGGCTGTCAGTTCAAAGTGAAAGCGCAGCATGGGGCGATTTTTCAAAAATAGCATATGCAATGCAATGGGTCTCGCATTTGCAAACGTTTAAGCCAATGGTATTGTCATGAATGCCAATAGCTCAAACTCTCGTAAATGCGTGACCTATTTCACTGCAAATGCATGTTACCACTTACAATATTTAAGCATGCATCATAACCACTGCTGCCTGTTTTTCAGGAGTAACCACTCCACCTCAACATAGCCACATCATTACTGCGGGAAGAATGAAAGTAATAGAACAAAGAGTATCCGGATGACAGCAACGTTTCATATTAATGATCAATGCTGCAACTTTACCTAGCGAGATCAGCGCTCGGTGAATTTCTTTCATCACGTTCCCATAAAGCTCCTTCTGCCATTCTTGTAAAAGATTCCAATCGTCCGCAGAGAAACAGCAAGAAGCATTGGAAATGGGAACCTGTGTCTGAAAAAAACAAAAACGTTGTTTCTATCTTGGCTGCTACACTCTGTGTCCCTGTGTTCATCTTAAATAGATTGAACTTAATGTTAACTTTCCACCACATTCTGCCCTCTTCTTTTTAAAGAAAGCACTTAAGACTGTTTTAGAAATTAAAAAGGCGTAATGAATAAACTGACTGGGAGGGGCTGAAGACCACTTTTAAATATGAAACAATAGATTAAATAATAATAGTTTCAACACTCAGTGCCTGATTACAAGTGGGTCATTAAAGGACAACCCCCTCACACGCACCTATTTGCAAAGGGATTGCAGCTATAAACAATGAGGTGTTTATTGCATGCAGTAATTACAGGGGGCGATAAGATCTTGCGCCATTAAATTTTGCAGATTAAATTTGTAGGAAATTATTAGGGAACATGAATTGCTATTCATCTGGATATGTTAATGCATGTGTGTACGTGCGTAGGTTTGTATAAATATCGTACTTGTACAGCACCAAATGGCAGAAGAGTGATGTACAGGGTCAAAGGCAAGAATAAGGTCAACAAGTGATAAAAGCTGAGATAGTTTGTGGCTTGTTACTGTACTGAGATGTAGTGTTCTTAGTCTCCAGCCTGATGGTGTCGAGGCTGCGGGTATGTTGAGTGACACCAGAGTTGATGAGCTTGTCAGTAAGGTAAGCAGGGGTGTTATTCATGATGGCTTGGTAAAGGATGCATCTGGTTTGAACATGTTGTGGCCTGGCAAGTGGAGCCAATGTAATTCCATCTGGATGACCTTCATACGGTTATGCTAGGTTAAAGTATTTGTAGAGCGCGCTATCAACCTGGAGGGTATCCTAACGCTATGCGGGTACTGGAGCCTAAACTGTCTATAACGAGGTTACTTCAAAAGACAAGTCTTCCGCCTACTACGGAACTCAAGAAGCGAGAAGGAGGCTCAGATGTGAGGAGGTAAGTAATTCTGGACTTTAGTAGCAATATGCAAAGACGCCCGGCCCTTGGCTTTGTTTCTGTGTATGCATGGGATATGTGAAAGTAGGAGTTGGACAGAACGGAGGTGTCTTTGTGGTTGGCAGAAGGTGATTCAGGCATGGGGGAATAAAGTTTTGTAGTGCCTTGAATGTATGTGTAAGGAGTCTAAAGCGAGGGCATATGTGTACAGGGACCCAGTGGAGCTCCCTGAGGTGTGGGGGGGGTGTCCTGTGTGAAAGTTTGAGTATCAGTCTTGCTGCTTAGTTCGGGATGGATTAGCCCCTTCGCTGCAGGGGTAATTCCCCCACGGTGCAGGGGGGGGTTCCGCGGTGCTTGTGGCGAGCCCAGCTCATCATGAGTCACAGTGGAGCTGTGCTCATGACGAGCTGGGCTCGTCACAACCCCGCCCACTGATTAATTCACCCGCACAGGCGGGGAATCAATCGCGCGTGGGCAGTGTGCAGCCGTTATGACGAGCTCAGCTCGTCATGAGCACAGCTCTACTGTGACTCATGACGAGCTGGGCTCATCATAAGCACCAAAGGTGTTAAAGCCTTCTGGTTTGTTGTTTGGAGATTCCGGCAGTGAGGGGATTTTTGCAGTATAGTTTGATGGTGACGAAGGCTTGCTGACAGTCCTTCTGGTGTGGTAGGGGAGCACTTGTAGATCTTCATTACAATTTTCAGGGTGTGGGAGCCCCAATAACTTGACTCTATATGCCCAGTTAGTTGTATATAATGATCCAGCGGTTCCTGGTGTAGTTGTTGGGTGAAGATGTAGGTCCCAGTTCAACGGCCATAAGTTGGAATTCCAAGTTAAGGTGCTGCGGCCGAAGATTACTACATCTGAACTGTCGGTGTTCAGCTTCAGATAGTTGGACTGCTTCCATTCGTCATGCAGGTGATGATCTTGCTTCTTGTGTTAGGGGTCCTGTCTGAGAGGGAGATTATCAGTTGCATTTCATTGGCGTAGGAGAGGATGTTGATGTTGTGGGTTTGCATGACTCTGTCCAGCGGAATGATGTATGTGTTGAAGAGCATGGGGCTGAGGGAACAGACTTGTGCTACTCCGCAGATTAGTTTAAAGGCTGCTGAGGAATAGTGTCAGGCTGCCAGCTTGTTTTTTCTCAGTTCAGAAGGAGCATGTCCAGTGGAGGGTGGTCTTGGACACTGAAGTCATGCAGATACATGATGAGGATAGGGTGTGAGACGGTGCTGAGAGCTGTCAAAAGATCCAGGAGGATGAGGGACACAGATTCCCCTCTGTCTAGAATCATGCGGATGTTGTCTATAGGGGAAATAAGTGCCGGTTCCATGCTGTGGTTGAGTCTAAAACATTATTGAGTGATGTCAAAGAGTTAATGGTTGCTGAGGTGGACAGTGAGAAATAGATTGATTACCTTCTCTGAGACCTTGACTGAGTATGGTAGGAGGGAGATGGGCCTGTAGTTGGAGAGTGTGGCTGGGTTTGCAAATGGCTTCTTGAGCAGGGGAGTGACGGTTTCTAGGTGTTTGGGATATCGCCTAAGTCAGTGGAGGCACTGAGGTTGGTAGTTAGAACTTCGCTGTTAGGAAGGAGTCATTTGGTGAAGACTCGGTCTGGGCAGGAGTTGGCAGGAATATCTGAAGATGTACTGTCATCATAGGTAGACCAGGAGCCAGAGATGTAGTTAAGTAGATTTATTAGTTAAAGTAAGATGGTACAGGGTGCCCCACCGGGAGCAGCATCTTGCTGCTCAGCCCCACTCAATCTAACTGATCACTCATTCAAAGAATGCACACACACCAAACATTCTATGACATCACACACATGCAGGCTGAGCAGCCAGGACTAGGAAGCATAGGACATAACATATCTCCTCCCTTCAGAAACAATAAAACAACAAGAAGCAAAGTGAAGAAAATAATCACATTTCGTTACTTGGAAATTAAATTGAATTAGGTCACAAAAATCATATTAGATAGGTAAATGCATTCTTAGTTCACAACAAAAATCAAATAGCATTCTAGGATATTAAAGTTAATAAGGTCAACTAAGATGATGAGAGATAAATGATTCCTCTCTAGTTCACTTAAGATTAGAACATATAGCATAACTAATTGTATTCTTCATATAGAATGGGAATGAAACATGTAAATTCACATTTAAATGTTTGCACATGTTTTCAGGCAGGATGCAATCAAAACAGATTGCAAATGTTTCAGGGAAAATGCAATCACCACACTTACCCAGTACACTCTGAAGAACACCACAGGAAAAATGCAATCACCACACTTACCCAGTACACTCTGAAGAACACCACAGGGAAAATGCAATCACCACACCTACCCAGTACACTCTGAAGAACACCACCAATCACCACAACACACCCATCTCCCTCTGCAAAGGAACATGAAAAAAAATATGCACATGTTCCAGCAAGGATGTAATAACGCACAATAAATGACGTGCGAAGGAGAACACAAAAAATGTAATGCACATTGACATTACCGCACTGCTCCTGAGTACTCTGCCAACACAACCCTGATGTGCGAGGCAAAAAAAACAGCTCTCCCAACGCAAGTTTGACGTGCGAGGGATATTGCCAACGCAACCTTGACGTGCGAGGCAAAGCACATTTCAAACACAACCCTGATGTGTGAGGAACCCTCCCAACGCAACCATGACGTGTGAGGGACACTGCCAATGCAACCTTGACGTGCGAGGCAAAGCACATTCCCAACACAACCCTGACGTGGGAGGGATACTGCCAACGTAACCTTGACGATTGAGGCAAAAGACATTGCCATCGCAACCCTGACGTGCGAGGGACACTCCCAACGCAACCCTGGCGTGCGAGGGGAAAGCAAAAAAAAAATACAACACAGGGTACATGACCCACAAAACATGCTTAGACAAAACACGGTACATATCCCACAGGCATTTTATAGAAAATCTCAGCATGTAAGTAACAGTAGATGCTAAAATAATATAGAAGTACATTCACATTAAATTTTGGTTGAAGGGTCTTACATTTGTGCCTGATTGTGCCGGTGCCTCTGCCCATATCTTAGCGACATCCCAGACTGTGCCCCAATCTCGTCCTGTTTCACTTTTGTTTTTGCTGCCATCTTGTTGTTGTGCCTCCTAGCCCGTCTCTCCACCCCGCTCCCGCCTCCCAGCTGCTCCTCCCTCCCACAGATAGCTAAGGATCGTCCCGTTTGTCTCAGCGCTGTGACCGTCCTGACTCGCTCAGAAGCGGTCGCTCCCCACACGCTCCCTGGTCACTTGGTATCGTAACGCTATTGTGCTCATTGCTGCCATTAACCAATTTGCGCATTGCCCTCATTGCCTGTATTATCATTTGTGGCTGACTGATATCGTAGCGCTATATTGCATTGCCCTCATTGCCTGTATTATTGTTTGTGGCTGACTGATATCGTAGCGCTATATTGCATTGCTCGCACTGCTTTTGTAATCATTTGTGCCTGATTGTGCCGGTGCCTTTGCCCATATCTTAGCGACATCCCAGACTGTGCCCCAATCTCGTCCTGTTTCACTTTTGTTTTTGCTGCCATCTTGTTGTTGTGCCTCCTAGCCTGTCTCTCCACCCCGCTCCCGCCTCCCAGCTGCTCCTCCCTCGCTCCGCCCCCCTCCACTCTCCACTTATGACAGATGCATTTGCGCGCAGCGTCCACGCGCAGCGGACGCGCCCTATGTGCACCGAAGGCGCGCCAAAGGTAAGCCCGTCCGCGCCCGGACCGCACCCAGAGCCAGACCCCCTGGTCCCCGCACAATCCACTCCACCCGCATAACGTACGACGCTGCAACCCTCTCTGCACTCAACACAGGATGTCTCCCAGACTGCTACCAAGCCGCCCCAGGACACACCCATGGACCCTTCACCTGCCACTCCTGCAAGCTAGACTGCATCAGGACCCACACCAAATCCACAAACGCCAAACAGAACTCCGACACTAACCACCTGAAGTGCATCCTGCTCAACACCCGCTCGGTCCACAAACACGCCACTGAACTATGGAACTTACTAGACACCACATCGCAGGACGTCGCCTCTCTCACAGAAACCTGGATGAACGCCTCATCAGCGCCCGACATCACCATAGCCATCCCGGACGGCTACAAGATCATCCGAAAGGACCGCACCAACCAAACAGGAGGAGGCATCGCCATCGTCCATAAAAACACCATCCGCATCACGACCAGTTCCGACGACAACCTCGCAACCGCCGAACACCTTCACTTCCAGATTCACACCGACCCTAAGACCACACTCAGAGGCACCCTCATCTACAGACCCCCAGGACCCCGCACACATTTCAGGGAAGACATCGCAGACTTCATCAGCCCACACGCCCTCCCCTCCGAGGACTACATTCTACTAGGAGACCTCAACTTCCACCTGGAAAAGAACAACGACAGCAACACCACCACCCTTCTGGACAACCTCGCCAATCTCGGACTCAAACAACTGGTAAACACCCCCACCCACTACGCCGGACACACGCTCGACCCAATCTTCTCCTCCAGCAAGTACATCTCCTTCAATCACGCCACAGGACTCCATTGGACGGACCACAGCTGCGTTCACTTCCAACTACAAAAAAACCACGACCCACAACCAATCCCCCGCAGAAACTGGAACAAAATTACCACCGACCAGCTCTTCACATCGCTTTACCAAAACCTTCCCGCCAAATCATTGGACCCAAATCAAGCAGCCATCAACCTCACACAATGGATCACTCACTGCGCAGACGAATTAGCACCCTTGAAAAACCATCTAACCAAGCAAGGTAGCAAAAAAGCCCCCTGGTTCAATGACGACCTTAAGAAATCCAAAAAGATCTGCCGCACCCTCGAGAAAGCCTGGCGAAAAAACCCAACCACTGACAACATGACCACCTTCAAGAACGCCACCCGCAAACACCACCAGCTGATCCGATCCACCAAGAAATCAGCATTTAAGGATCGACTCGACAACAACGCCCACAACAGCAAGGAACTATTCAACATCGTCAAAGAATTTACCAACCCCACCGCCGACACCAACGACATCACTCCATCTCAAGACCTCTGCGACTCTCTAGCCTCGTTCTTCCACAACAAAATCGCTGACATACATAACAGCTTTGGCGACCAGTCCACCCCCCTCACCTCCAAACCAAAGCCCTCCTCCGACATCCTTTGCGCCTGGAACCCAATCAGCACTGAAGACACCATCCGCTTGATGAACTCCATCCACTCCGGATCGCCAACCGACCCATGTCCCCACCACATCTTCAACAAAGCAGACTCTATCATCGCACCCCATCTCCGAGATGTCATCAACTGCTCCCTCAACACTGCTACCTTCCCGGAAAGCTGGAAACATGCCGAACTCAGCGCACTCCTGAAGAAACCCACAGCAGACCCCACCGAACTTAAGAACTACCGCCCCATTTCGCTCCTCCCATTCCCTGCCAAAATCATTGAGAAAACCATCAACAATCAGCTCGCCGCCTTCCTCGAATCTAACGGCTCCCTCGACCCATCACAGTCCGGCTTCCGAGCCAAACACAGCACCGAGACCGCCCTCATCGCAGCCACAGACGACATTCGAACATTATTTGACAACGGAGAAACAGCTGCCCTCATCCTACTGGACCTCTCCGCAGCCTTCGACACAGTCTGCCATAGCACCCTGATACAACGCCTCAGCAACGTCGGGATACAAGGAAAAGCACTGGACTGGATCATCTCGTTCCTCGCCGGAAGAACCCAGAAAGTCCGCCTCCCCCCTTTCAGATCAGAGGCCACTGAAGTCATCTGCGGCGTACCACAAGGATCTTCACTCAGTCCCACCCTCTTCAACGTATACATGAGTCCCCTCGCATCCATCGCGCGCCAACACAACCTCAACATCATCTCCTACGCAGACGACGCCCAGCTGATCCTCTCCCTCACCAAAGACCCAAACACCGCCAAAACCAACCTACACGAAGGGATGCAAGAAGTAGCCGAGTGGATGAAGAACAGCCGTTTAAAACTGAATTCAGACAAAACGGAAGTCCTCATCTTAGGATCATCCCCCTCCGCTTGGGACGACTCATGGTGGCCACCGGCCCTGGGCATCGCACCCAAACCAACGGACCACGCACGTAACCTGGGCTTCATCCTGGACTCCTCCCTCTCGATGACCAGACAAGTCAACGCCATCTCATCATCATGCTTTAACATCCTACGTATGCTCAAAAAAATCTTCCGCTGGATCCCCACCGAAACAAGAAAGACGGTCACCCAAGCACTTGTCACAAGCTGACTGGACTACGGAAACACCCTTTACGCCGGAACAACAGCCAACTTACAGAAAAAACTCCAACGCATTCAGAACGCCTCAGCCAGACTTATCCTAGACATCCCCCGCCAAGCTCACATATCCGGTCACGTGAGAGACCTCCACTGGCTCCCCGTCAACAAGAGAATAACGTTCCGTCTACTCACCCACGCACACAAAGCACTCTACGACCTAGGACCCAAATACCTCAACACGCGCCTGACCTTCTACTCCCCCACCCGCCAACTACGATCGTCCAATCAAGCCCTCGCCGCGATCCCACGCATCCAAAGATCCACCATGGGAGGAAGATCATTCTCCTACTTAGCGGCCAAGACCTGGAACTTTCTCCCCACCCACCTCCGCCTTACACAGAACCACCTCTCCTTCAGAAAACAACTCAAAACTTGGATATTCGATAAGTAACGCTCCCCCCCACCCACCCCCCTCCCTCCCTCAAGCGCCTTGAGACCCTCTGGGTGAGTAGTGCGCTATACAAATTCTAACTTGACTTGACTTGACATAACATTACCACAGTACAACATGCATTAATTGTGTAGGTAAAACATGAAAACATTTTCTTGCTTGTTTAGCAGAAATAAATCAAAATAATAAACTAAAACAACACAAAGTAGTCACCGTTGTCATTAAATGGAGTTGCTAGAACAAAATCTCCACCAGATAACAAGTCTTGAATCACACCTCTCCGGTGGCGCTGCTTCTAACATTTTGCAGTTGTTCCTAAACTCTCTCATTTCCTTGTAAGTTGATACAAGCGCAGCTCCAACCTTAAGATGCATCAAAACATGCAGTTCAGTCTCTTAAAAACGTAGATTTGACCTTGGCATAGAGACTGGCGGCTTCCAGTTGTAAAGAAATCTGACCAGCCATTGCATTGAAAAGTGACGCTTCACATATTTGCCTTTTCTGGTGGGAATTTAAACAATTCTTTATTCCACACAGATTCCTTATTTCACAAGACACTGCTTCACGACTCCGACTCACTAAAAGCAGCACTGTTTCTACAATCACATCTTGTTGGAAACCTGCCCCTGATCCATACAAGTCACAATCTGAAATGCTCTTGGCAGTTTTTTAGTTGCGCTTTGATCTTGTGTAGATAAACCCCTTCAAATCCCGCTCCTTCTCACTAGAACTCCACTTTCTTCACAGCAGATATGACATGCAGGATTGGGTGCACAAGGTCAAACTTTGTTCAGCACGAAAATTCACACTTTAAATTTCTGTAACATCCTCATCTAAGTTGTGCTGCCAACTAGTGATCTGGACACAGTTCACCGCACACCAAAACACATGTATCTTAGAGCAGCTTCCCATATGAATAAAACGATTTGTATTTATTTTCAAAGACTAGCAGGCTTTGTTTACTTTTAACAAAGAGCTTCCTTTCAGCGCTAATCCTCCCTCGCGCTTGGATACACACATGCACAGCAGGGTGATTTACCTTCAAGACCAGCAGGCTTTGTTTACTTTTAAAGAGAAGCTTGCCTTCAACACTAATTCTCCCTTCACGCTTCACTAATTCTCCTTCGCGTTTCCAGCCGGTACTACTAACACCAACTTTGTTCACACTCAGCCGCTGGTGCCATCACAGCACTTTCATCGTGCATTACCGTGCACTGCACTGTACTCCGCCGCTGGTGCAATCAGAGCACACTCGCTGCAACACACTCTGCCACTAACCTTTGGTGCGCTTGTTATATGAACAGGTCCCAGACACTAGCAGCGACTTCCAAGCACAAAGTAGATAGTCAGTAGAAAGTCAGGTTTCAAGTCACTCGAGCCACATAATGTCCAACGCCCAACACATACCTCTGTGGACTGTCTGTTGTAAAAGACACCAGTGGGGCATCCCAGGCGTTGCGCAGGCTTGCTTTTCAGGCTTCTTTTCAGACTCTCGCTATCATCTTTTAGTTCCATCTGTAATTTCTTGGGTCTTCACGCGTGGTTCTTTTTAACATTGTCGCCATTTTTGTATCTAAAGAAGTACTGTCATCATAGGTAGACCAGGAGCCAGAGATGTAAAGTAGATTTATTAGTTAAAGTAAGATGCTACAAGGTGCCACACCGGGAGCAGCATCCTGCTGCTCAGCCCCACTCAATCTAACTGATCACTCATTCAAAGAATGCACACACACCAAACATTCTATAACATCACACTCATGCAGGCTGAGCAGCCAGGACTAGGAATCACAGGATATAACAGATGGAGGCACTAAGGTTGGTAGTTAGAACTTCTCTGTTAGGAAGGAGTCATGAAGATGTGGTCTGGGCAGGAGTTGGCAGGAGCCCGAGTGGTCTGTCTTTATGGTAGTAGTTGTTAAGTCTGGGTGATAGTGGTCCAGGCAGTCGGTATTTGCTCCCCAGTCTCAGTGAGGAGTTGGGTGGCCTGGGTGATGTTGTCTGGTTGCCAGCCAAAGTTTCCATAGATGGTGGCAATGTTGTTGCTGGAGTATTCAGAGAGTTTGTCATAGAGGTCTTTGATGGGGTTACAGCTGGAGACACCTGGCAGGGCTGTGAACTCCTGGACAGGAGGCGGCGTTGTTTGTGCAGGCGTTGATATAGTCTGTGGTAGTTGTACTTTTGTCAATTGGTATCAGCGAGTGACTTAGTATGCAGTGTCTTGAGTGAATCCCCACCTATAATCCAGTTGCTTGCAGTGTCTCTTGTCAGCCTGAGATCTGCTGTGTACCAGTCTGCGTTGGGATGGGTCTTGGTGTGATGCTTTTCCGTTTAAGAATTAAGAGGGCCTGAATGTTGGCCCAGGAAGGTTCACCATCTGTTGAACCTTCTGATGGCAGTAGGTAGGCTGCTGGCATGTTCAGGTTGGGCGTGCTGAGTATGGGGATCCAGTCAGGTTCTGTAATTTTGTTCCAAAACCGGCAGGCAGTTCCAATGAAGTGACGTTTTGGGTGTTATAGGATGTGAACGCTGAAGCTGATGGGCCCGTGGTCTGTCCAGGTCAATGGTACTGTATTGTTGACTGTGATGTAGCTGAGGGAAGTGTAAATTTGGTCCAGGCGATGACCAGAGGCATAGATCAGTCTGGTAATATGCAGGGGGAGCCCTAGGTTTCTGACGGTCTGTAAGAGAGCTGTGGAGTATGGGTCAGTGGGGTCCTCTAGGTGAAAGTTGAGATTTCTGAGGAGGATGAATGTGCTGGCATCAATGATGAGGGGCACATGAAGTTTGTGAAATTTCACATGTATTTGGGGTGGGTCGCAGAGGTCTGCAGATAAGGGTTACTTATAGGCTGAAGTTGGCTGTGGTGTGGATTCTTCAGGAGGGCGCTCAGCTCAGCATGTTTCCAACTCTCCGGGAAGGTGGCGGATGGGAAGGAGCTGTTGATGATGTTCCGGAGCCGGGGTGCGATGATGGAGTCGGCTTTGTTGAAGATGTGGTGTGGGCAGGGGTCGGTTGGGGAGCCGGAGTGGATGGTGTTCATCAGGCGGGTGGTGTCTTCGGTGCTGACAGGGGTCCAGGTGCAGAGGGTGGTGGTGGGGGCGTTGGTTCAGTGGTTGGGTGCGTGGTCTGTGCGCCGAAGCTGTTGTGTATGTCGGCGATCTTGCGGTGGAAGAACGAGGCGAGTGAGTCGCAGAGGTCTTGCGAGGGTGTGATATCGTTGTTGCAGGCGCTGGGGTTGGAGAGCTCTTTAACGATGCTGAAGAGTTCCTTGCTGTTGTGGGTGTTGTTGTCCAGTCGTTCTTTGAATGTTGCCCTTTTGGTGGTGCGGATCAGCTGGTGGTGTTTGCGGGTGGCGTTCTTGAGGCTGTCATGTTTTCTGTTGTCTGGTCGTGGCGCCAGGCTTTCTCGAGGGTGCGGCAGGTTTTCTTGGAGTTTTTGAGGTCGTTGGTGAACCACGAGGCTTTCCTGCTGCCGGATCTGCTGGGAGGGTTCTACAGTGGTGCGAGGTCGTCGGCGCAGGTGGTGAGCCACTGTGTGAGGTTGCGGGCTGATTCGCTGGGGTCCGTCGTGTTGGTGGGTGGGTCAGTGCACTCCGCCAACTCTCAGGACAGTCGTAGGATGTTAGAGGAGGATACCATATTCATGGTACAAACAACATGTGTCCAAATTATAAAAGAGTGTGCAGTGTAGGTGTAACGGTGCTCAAGGCACAAGCTCTGGGTGTGGAGAAACACGCTTCAGTTATGTGTCTTAATGGGGTAAAAAAAAAAAGCAGAATCAGTTAATTGTAACAGGAGTGACTGCGAAATCTGTTGAAGAATACACCATTTAGGTAAGGATGTGTGTGTTGGGAACACTGGTGTGGACAGTGGAATAACGAAGAGGAGTAGAGGTAAGGGAGTGTGAAGAGCTTCAGGAATAGGAATATATAGAATATGAGCGTTTAAGGGTGGGTAAACCTGAAGTGCCACAGGAATGGGGGTGTTAACCCTACCTGAAGTGTCACTGGAGTGGGGGTTAATTCTACCTGAAGTGACACTGGGGGTTAGGGGGTTAACTCTACCTGAAGTGACACTGGAAGTGGGGTAACTCTACCTGTACTGACACTTGGGGGTGTAACCCTACCTGAAGTGACACTAGAGAGGGCCTTAATCCTACCTATAGTGACACTGGAGGGGGGCGGGTTAACCCTACCAAAAGTGACACTGGAGGGTGGGTAAACCTACCTGAGGTGACACTTGAGCGGGGGGTTAAGGTTAACCTTACCTGAAGTGACATGGGTGGGGAGATAAACCCGACCTGAAGTGATGGGGGGGGTTTAACCCTACCTGAAGTGACTCTGGAGGAGGGGGAGTTAACCTACCTGAAGTGACACTAGAGGGGGGTTAACCCTACCTAAAGTGACACGGGGGGTCAAACGTACCTGAAGTGACACTGAAGGAAGGGGGGTTAACATACCTGAAGTGACACAGGAGGGGGGAGTTAGCCCTACCTGAAGGGACAATGGAGAAGGGCGTTAACTCTACCTGAAGTGACAATGGAAGGAGAGGGTTAACTCTACCTGAAGTGACACTGGGGGGCTTTTAACCCTACCTGACGTGACACTGG
This sequence comes from Lissotriton helveticus, assembly GCF_964261635.1. Classification (NCBI taxonomy): domain Eukaryota; kingdom Metazoa; phylum Chordata; class Amphibia; order Caudata; family Salamandridae; genus Lissotriton; species Lissotriton helveticus. Next base: position 2,034,268,252 of record NC_136065.1, on the reverse strand, counting down.
GGGGCTTTTAACCCTACCTGAAGTGACACTGGTGGGAGGGGTTTTAACATACCTGAAGTGACACTGGAGGGGGGGTAACCTTACCTAAAGTGACACTGGAGGAGGGGTTAACCCTCCCTTATGCGACACTGGAGGGAGGGGGGACTTAACCCTGCATGGACACTAGAGGGGGGTTAACCCTACCTGAAGTGACACTGGAGGGGGGAGTTAAACCTTCCATAAGTGACACTGGCCTCTCCCGGGCTCTCCCTGCACCGGGCGCGGGGGCACGGGGCAGCGCTGAGCGAGAGAAATGGTAAGCAGGACCGGGCACGGAGGGGGCCTGCGGGGGCCCCGGGCCCTCGGGGAGGGGTCACGGCCGCCTCCGCCCGAGGATGAGGAGGGATTCCATTCCAGAGTGAAATTCATGCAGACAGCTTTGAGGTGCCCCGGGCCACCATTTCCGGACGGAGCGGCGCCACCACCGGCCTCTATGGAGCTCTTCAGAGATGGGGCTCCGGGGGACGCGGGGAGCGCGTTCTGGAACGAACGGGCCGAAGTTTAACTTGCAGTGCGATGTAAGCGGATCGCTGCAGAGCCCACTGCGGTCCCCCAAAATGGCGCCAACTCCCGGCACGAATTGATCTACGATCCTCTCACGTTGGACACTGTTTTTCGGGCTGAACGGACTCTCTACTACACGGAAGCCTCACATCCCTAAGGTGGGTGCCTCTCATATGCGAAATGAAATACTGAAATAAAGCTCACCTCGCGATCGGCTTGCCTGACCCTAAAATGGATGCGGAGTTGCTTTAAGCGACGCCGCAAGCTCTCTCTGTGTCTCATGCCCGCGGGGGTGAGCCCTCTTCAAGGATCCTTGGCGGTGACTTGTGCGGAGTGCTCTGCTTCTCCCCCTCGCCTGCACCCCAGCGTCACACCATGCCCCAACAAACCCCGGCTTTGTACCGGCCAGCCTGACTCAACAATGGCGGCGGCTGAGGAATAAGCTAGTGAGATGTGCGAGGTAAAAGTGGCGAGGAGCGCCATGAGATCCGTAACAAACGTGGTTTCAGCGAGGAGACTACCACACTGCTGTCACACTGCTAGCACGATCTACCTGACATCTGCAGTGCCTTAATGTGAGGTGCCCACCCAACAACAACCCACCATGCCTCCGGATTGAACTCCTCTGCCCCAGCTCCTCATGGACGAAGAGGCTGTGACTTGCGGACTGCCTTTCTCCCCTCACCCCCCGGACTTGCTGGCTATGGCAGCCCTCTTCCTGGACTCTCGGACTTGGACCTTTGTGCTCCAAACCATTTTCTTTTATGACTCGCTTCTTCTACCTTTCTCCTCCACCATTTTAGCGATCTCTGACCTCCCCCTCTGTCCTAGCAACCTTTTTATTGTCTCTCCTGTTGCCTCTGACACACTCCTGGCTGTCTTACTCATTACTATCTGCTTCCCTCTCTCGTTTGTCTCACTTTTCTGCCCTTCTCTGTCCCTCCCTTGGTGCTGTGACTGCATCCCCCCTCCAACCCCACTTAATGGAACTCTGCTTTTCTGTAAATGGAGATCACTCTAATCACTAGTATATGCAGTAGACCTATGTACTCTCTACCATTCCTATGTGACTCTTATAGTATATCCATTCATATCCCTTCCCTATGTATATAGAGATAACTCTAATCACTAGTATATGCAGTAGACCTATGTACTCTCTACCATTCCTATGTGACTCTTAGAGTATATCCATTCGTATCCATTCCCTATGTATATAGAGATAACTCTAATCACTAGTATATGCAGTAGACCTTAGTACTCTCTACCATTCCTATGTGACTCTTAGAGTATATCCATTCATATCCCTTCCCTATGTATATAGAGATAACTCTAATCACTAGTATATGTAGTACCTTTGTACTCTCTACCATTCGTATGTGACTCTTACGAGTATATCCATGTGTATCCCTTCCCTATGTATATAGAGACAACTCTAATTACTAGTATATGCAGTAGACCTTTGTACTCTCTACTATTCCTATGTGACGCTTAGAGTATATCCATTCATATCTCTTCCCTATGTATATAGAAATAACTATATTCACCAGTCTCTTCTTTGTGTGACTTTACATCTTGTACATTTGCAATTTGTTTCTGTGTGTATCTTTTATGTAACGCATGTAATCCTAAATCCTTATGGTTTGCAACTGGTTCTTATGTAAAGCGCTCTGACACCTTCGGGTAAAGTTCGCGCTATATAAAATCGCATTAAACAAATAAAAAAAATAAAAAAACTGGGAGGGGGGGGGGTTAACCCTACTTCAAGTAATACCACTGTGGGGGGTTAAACCACCCGGACGTGACACTGGGGGGGATGGGTGCTGAAGTAAGCTGTCAGAGGGGCACCGGTCAGTGATGAGCCCGCAGTACAGACAAAGCATCAGGGCCCCCGGGCACCGCCCTTTTAATTCCCTACAACAAACCGATCTCACCTCCATGGGACCTCGGGGCGGCTCTTCAATGGGATCTTGCGCTTAACGGATGGAAAAGGGGGGTAGGTGATTAGAGAGAGGAGCCTGGAAGTGCACGGAACCCTCTCCTTCCTGAGCACAGTGTCATCTACTACTACTACTTCCCGAGAGCTACTTTCTGCGCATGCCCGGGAGATAAGTATCATATACCACTGCGCATGCTCGCAAGTTAAGAGCTGTGTCTTACTAGGTGGCGCAAATGGAAGATCCCATACACCAAGTAGTTTATGACACTAGGCATGCCCAGACAAGAAGTGACGTGTCTTACTACGCGTGCCCGGTATACGTCGCGTCTTACTGCGCATGCTCGGAGAGAAGGTCACTTTTTGGGAAATAGATAATTAAAGGGGCAGTAGCATCAAGGGATCAAAGTACCCGGGCTGAAAGATGCAAAACGGATTCAGACATGAGGTTTCCATTTGTTCTGAGTGATTACTATGTCACGTGTGTAGCGCCTAGTATCGGGTGTGGTATTAAAGCGCCTCCGGTCCGAGCCACAGTCCTGCAACAGGTGTTTACAGTGTTGCCGCGGGAAGCTTAAAAAGACATTTTGGATGACAAAATGCATAGGTCGCGTGCGTAAAATAATACGCATGCGCAGGTAAGAAAAGGGAGCCGAAACAGACGTGGAGCTATGAGCGACGACAGGGCATGTTTATTCAGGGAGAGCGCTTTCCCTCGCAAGGGCCGCCAGGAGACATTGCCGTTTATATTTATTTATTTTATTTATTTATTTATTTATTTATGCATTTTTATATAGCGCGGACTTTACCCGAAGGCGTCAGAGCGCTTCACATTAGGAACAGACATGAAACATAATGAGAAACATTACAAAAGAACAGATTGCAAAAACATACGTTACTTACATAAGGTAATAGTGAGCAAACAAAATACATGAGGTAGTAAAGGTAATAGTGACAATCGTGAGCAAACAAAATACTTGAGTAAAAATTGTGAGCAACCAAAATACATGAGGTAGTAAAGGTAATAGTGACAATCGTGAGCAAACAAAATACTTGAGTAAAAATTGTGAGCAACCAAAATACATGAGGTAGTAAAGGTAAAAGTGACAATCGTGAGCAAACAACATACTTGAGTAAATATTGTGAGCAACCAAAATACATGAGGTAGTAAAGGTAAAAGTGACAATCGTGAGCAAACAACATACTTGAGTAAATATTGTGAGCAACCAAAATACATGAGGTAGTCAAAAGTGCACAAGAGGAAAAGAAAGTGACAAGTGTGCAGTTATAAGAGAAAACAGAGTATAATTAGAGGTATAGTCCTGCAATAGGTGCTAGACACTCAGGCTCAGGAACAAGCGTTACGTGGGCCAGGTGGCACTTGTGCAAGTATCAAGGGTAAAGACATGTGAGAGGTAGCAGCCGTGTGTTGCAAGGGCAGAGTGGTGTGTGCATGTTACAAAAGGGCACCGAACACCAGTACATGGAAAATACTGCAAAAAGGCAGACCCTCCAATCACAGGCATACACTGGGAAGGCACTTCCATGGTCATGGAAAGTAGAAATTATCAGTTGTGGGAAGTCTTCCTCACAAATAGCAAGAGGACGTGAGTTACTTTTGGAGGTGTCTCTGGAGGAGGAGAACTTTGAGGTCCCTTTTGAAGGCCTGGGAGGAGGCGGTGGTCCGGAGCTGAGGTGGAAAGGAGTTCCAGATTCTCACTGCGTTGCCTGAAAAGGATTGGGCCATTGTTCTTTCCTTCTTGAAAGTGGGAGGTTCAAGCAGTAGATTCTCCGCATTGCGTGAACGTCTAGAGCCACCAGAGAGTTTCAGTTTATTCGCCAGGTAGCTGGGAGATGAGGAGTGCAAGGCTTTGTGGGTAATGCAGGCAGACTTGTAGATAGCTCTAGCCTCGAAGGGAAGCCAGCGGAGGGTGGATAACATCGGCGTGATGTGATCGCTTCTTTTGGCCCCATAAATGAAACGAGCTGCTGAATGGAAGACAGACTTAAGTGGGGACAGGTGAGATTTGGGGAGGCCAGTAAGTAGAGAATTGCAGTAGTCTAGTCTAGAGAGGACCAGCGATTGCACCAGGGTTATAAGGTCCTGCTCCGGGAAGAAGCGACAGATTCCCCAAAGAAGGCGCAGTTGGTAGCGAGCAGATTTTGCAATAGAGTTGATGTGGGGAGTTAGATTGAGTTTTTTATCTAGAATGACACCAAGGGATTTTGCACTGTCGACAATGATGGGTTTATTGTTTAGTAGATTCATCTGATCCATCCATGATTGAACCGGGGGAGGAGAGAGTGAGGAGGAGAAGAGGAGGAATTCAGTTTTGGAGGGATTCAGAATCAATTGATGAGTAGACATCCAGTTTTGAATGGAGTCAAGAGTAGATCTTAGGATGGAGAGATCATGAGTGGAGGCAACCTTGAGGTAGAGTTGAGTGTCGTCTGCATAGAGATGATAGTGAATCCCAGATTTGCTTAGGAGGTTTCCCAGTGGTTCTAAGTAGAGATTGAACAATGTTGGTGCTAGTATTGATCCTTGGGGAACACCTTGACCCACCGCCACAGGAGAAGAGAGACTGTTCGCTATTTTGATCATTTGAGATCTGTCAAAGAGAGATTTATACCGCTGTCTGAGCATGTAGGAAGGGTCTCTGTAGTGATATTGAAATGAAGAAACTCCAGAAGAAAGGAATGAACTTTATGAATTTTATTTGTAAGGTAAAAGAGCTTGTGCGAGGAGTGGTGACTACACAGAGTCAGGGTGAAATCCCACAATGCCATCTCTGACGTCATACTTATACCTGCTAGACATTCTAGGTGTGCACGTGCCTAGCAACCAATAGGAACATAGTGAAACATTAAACAACTAGAACCACAACATCTCCCTTTTTTGGGGAAGAACATTTTACAAACTTTCATATTAATTAAGTGCACAGGATAACTGGAATAAATGATGAATGAAGTAAGCTCCTTCCAACCCTCAAAGCACAAACGGAAAACATAGTGAATACATAGTAAATACATATGATGATATTACTAGACCCACAACAACTCCATTCTGATGGCTTAATATGCGTTGTCATTCCTACAAATGAATAATAAAACGTTGTAATCCACACTGTCTCCTTCTGCTTATTCCAATTTTCCTTGAGGAAACTTCGATCACCACAACCATCCCTCATGAACAATGTCTTTTACTGACAAATACCGTCCATGAGAAAACTTTTACTTCCTCCAATGAGTCCGTGGATTTGGAGAAAATAATGGAGAGTACTCTAGAATTTCGGGGTGCCCTCGGTGGAAAACATGAGCATAGGCAGTCCATAACTACAGCATAGTCACTGTGCTGAAAAACTTGCATAAAAATGAAAAGTGGTGCAGGCCCATCTAAGGCACCATTGAGAAGGGATGATTTGGGAAGGAGATACATAGCATGTATGTGCATTGCGTACTATGCTTGTCACAAGTGGTAAACATCACAATTTTCAACAATGTATTAATAAATGTGACTTACCACAATAAAAAAATACACAATAATAAAAATGAGTGTAACTCTATAGGGAGATAAGATACGAGCAATTCTCTTCTTCTTTAAACATTCACATCTTAGGCCACATGCACAATGTTCTAAAAACATTACGCAGATTACGATTTGAAGACAAAGGTTTACTTCCAATAAAGATAGCTTTCAATTGATGCAATATGTGTAGCCCCTGAAACTCACAAACATGCTAATACACCTAGAAGTGAGCAAGATAAGCAGGGTTAGAGACAATGTTTAGCTCTGGTTCGACCCTTGTCCCATGGAGATTGTCAAAAAAAATAAATAGTACATGCACTGCCTCACTGTCTTCTTAAAGCACTTTATGAACATTTTTAAAACTGTTAAATGATGGATTGCTGAATTTATATATTAGTGTAGCCAGAAACACATCACATGCATTTATCTCAAGAAGACTTGCAACTAAGTACACCCTTTGTGGAACATCCAAGGCCGCTTGGTTTTGCGAATATACTTAACGGTCATCCCCGAGATGCACTAATTCAGAAGCAGGATGAAGTAATTTAGTGTATCATTAAAAGGCCCCTCTCAAATAATTAAATTGGCAATAATCAAGCGGTAATGTGTAACAACACTGGCCATCAATACACTTTAGCAGTACATTGCATAGAACCGTAATAAAAAAATTATACCATCCATGCGGTATCGCTTTATATGTGGTATACTGAATGCTGTACTATTTCTCTACACGGTATGCCCTATAAACAATGAAATGTACTATGTGGGAATTATTTCCTATTTTCTGCATGATATATATATATACTTACCTACACAGAGATAATTCATTACAGGCTCCTGATGGGAGAAAAACAAAAGGAATGACACCACATCTAACACGCGGGATAGTAAGATCCGTGATAGGATCACTTAACTGTGACTTTATCTCTCCACTTTACTATGCTTCTACTCCTTTCTGCCAAATAAACTTATGCTAAGAAAACGTTCGAAATGATAAGAATATTAATCTAATATTTCCTGAATGCTGTAGGATCAATAAGAAAGGCAAGAATCAACATTAGGCCCTAGCTAAAGAACAATACTGGAACACATATCTTGTGCATCTTTTCATAACTGCTGGACAACTTACGGAATCAGCTTTATGATTAAAAGAACCATGGTACATATTTAGAACACACTGAATACATAAACTGTACTTGTTACTTGAATAAATCTCTACTCTTGAAATGTTCTTAATTTGATCACTTGAATAAGAAAACACTTTGACTGATAAAGGTTATGAAGAAAAAGAAGCATCTAATCTACTCATTAAATAAGCAGGTCTGTCCTTTTACTCTTCCTTAAAATGCCAATTATATCCGTTTATCTTCCGTTATGATCAGCGATGGAAATGACACTTTGAACACTGGTTTTTAAATTTTTTTTTTATTTAATTAGCTGCAAAATAAACACGACGATGAGTGCTGCTGACAAGCCATAATTTGCTAAACAAATTGTCTTCACGTACTTACATTACCGGCACTATGACTTACTCACGCAGCGTGAATAGCCGATGATGCTGAATAAAGAGCTGTCATCCTGACGAATGCCGTCAGCTGAGAAATTACAGTTTAAATGTAAATACAATATACTCGACTGAAAGGAAGAAATGCACTTCTTTACGTGTGAAAGGCAGAGAGGAAAGGTTAATAGCCAAACACCTTTTTAACCAAACAAGCGTAGAGATGAAAACCGAAGATTTAGTCACGAACCGAATACAAATTTGTCTCATATGCATGTAAATATGCACTGCTGAAAGGAAAAGAACCGCCAATCCAAAATGGCGTCGCGTACTTACGTCGAAGACGTGATAACGCACTCGCGCAGCTATAACTTCCAATGATGCTGAACCAAGAATGGTCGTGAATGACAGATGGCGTCAGCTGTGAATTGACAGTTGACAGTTGCTTACCAACGAACGTTGTTAACGAACTTTGCACTCTCCTCAGATATTATTTTGCCACGAATTACAGTTCCACAACAACGCTGTAAAAGACATGTGACACGATTTCACGAACTGACAACAATTTTCACTTCCCAAACGTGAATATTCTCACTTGCCTGAAAAATAATTATAAGATGCTTCTGTGACAAGACGCTCCTCCGCGATGTATTCTCTGAAACTGGACTCCTGGAAACATCCGTTACTGTTCCACTCGATGAAACACAGAAAAGAGGCAGAATTATATTTAAGCAAAGCCCCCTACTGGAAATGAAAAGCAAATACCTGCCTCGGAAAGAAGAATCGAAATCTTGAAGAAATTCCTCCACAAGCTCTAGATGAAAACAATCCCGTACCTCGTCGCCATTGTAGTGATATTGAAATGAAGAAACTCCAGAAGAAAGGAATGAACTTTATGAATTTTATTTGTAAGGTAAAAGAGCTTGTGCGAGGAGTGGTGACTACACAGAGTCAGGGTGAAATCCCACAATGCCATCTCTGACGTCATACTTATACCTGCTTGCTAGACATTCTAGGTGTGCACGTGCCTAGCAACCAATAGGAACATAGTGAAACATTAAACAACTAGAACCACAACAGTCTCAGTATTAGTATTACTCAATATTACTGTTTCAGAGGTTCAGCTGAAGGCATGTGTAGGCCGTGGCTCCAAGCGGACAGAATAAACGGCTCTGAGGCGTTTCTTTCAGCTTGTAATAGTGTGGGGCCCTAGGCCCACATGGTAGAAGAACTGCGACACATGGACACCAGGGGTACGTGGGTTAGTGAGCCTCGAGCACGTGCGCTCGGCTCCTTTTATTGACTGATGTCACGTGCCTCGTGACATCAGTGGTGGGTGGGTGTTTAGTGTAGGCTTACACTGTTAACCCTTAACAGTGTCAGCTATGACACTACATTCCTCCCAAACTTTAATAAAAATTAAGGAAAGGCACAAAGTCCGAGCCTGTGGGAGGAAGTACATAAATATACAGTAATTACAAATTTACAGTGATTCTCTTCAGCTGCTTGCTTGATGACGGTGATGGAAATTGCTGCTGAGACTTTATTTCTTCTTGGCTCGACGTCCTGGTTCTCGGTAGGCGTGTTCTTCTTGGCTTGCGCCGTGGACGTGTGGTGGTCAGTCCACGGAGATCTTGTTTTTGAGGATGACGTCAAACAGGATGACCGGATGTTAGACTTGGATGATGTTGTCTTCAGCTGGTCCGTCGGTTTCTTCACTGTGGGCAGCTTGGCTTTACTATACAAAGGATGGAGTGTTCGAAGGACATTCTTCTCACTAGGACGCCCCTCTCGCGGGTGTTCTCCTGCCACGAGATATCACCGGAGGCCCTTTTCACCAGGTTTCCACTGGGCCGGGTATTATTCCACAGCATTGCTCCAACTCCACAGTCTGCGTGTGAATGGAGGAGTCGATGGGGGTACTACCTCGCAAAGTCCGTAGCTCCACCTGAAGGGTAGTTGGTGACTCTTGCCTTTGCGCACAAGTTCCTCATCTTCCTGGGACGTGCAGGTTAGACGGCGATGGACTCATCTCTCGTGTTGGGACCCTCTGCCACCGGTGTCCCTGAGGCCTTTGCCCCTTGGATCTCCACGGGCTGGTGTGGATTGGTCAGTTCTCCTTGTTCAGGACATCTGAGCTCCCTCAGCTTCCAGACTTCCGCTCAATCCCAAAGGTGGGTGTTGCCAATGGTCCGGCCTGTGCTCTCCTACCGTCCACGGGTCGTCGGGGTCTTGTGAATAGGTGCCTGTTCTGTTCTTGGTGCTGTCAGTGTTCTCCAGGACGTGCGGGTCACTGTACACGATGTTGTGGTGTGTCACCTCTTCTTCTTCTTGTAGGTGTGTGGACTTGTTACACGTCTCTTCACCTTTTCCAGAAGTTGTTGATGATGATGGCGTCGTGCCACATGACTTCTTACTTCAGTTCTCTTCTTCATGGCATCGTGCCACTCTTCTCCTTTTCACGACACAGTGCGGTCACCTTTCTTCCTTTGTCTTGCTGACCAGGCTTCTTCAAGCAGCGTGCACTCTGCCTGATTCCATCTGGTCTTGCCCTGTCTTTAGGACACGGTCTTCTCTCCACTCTTCGGTGACTGGACCGGTCATTACGATCTTCTCTCTTGTCTCCGATTACTTCCAGTTACTCTTGGTGTTGCGTCCGTCTCTCCGGGTCTTCTGATCTCTCGGTTTACGGACGTCTTCTGGCAGGACATATCCATCCTGACTTGGCAGAATTCTTCTTTCATTTCTGGCGATCATTTTGGGTGATCGGCTTTTGTTTGGGCGCCCCTCTGGCTTGTCGGATCATCCTTTTTCCTGGGCGATCTTCTTTGCTACCAGATGGGTTGGACAGCTTCCTCTTCGTGAGTCTTCTCGCTATCCGCGACCGTTGGGATCGCTATTAGTTCTGCTGCAGTGCTTTGGCGTTGGCGCAGTTTCTCCTGCGCTCTTCGTGTGCTCTGCTTTTCCGGAGGGTTAGCTTCACCTCTCCCTGGACCTTCTCCGGTGGATGCACTTCTCGTGCTCGCTTCCGGTGAGGCTCTTTAGCTTCTTGGGGCGTTCACCTTGCTTGGTTGTTGCGCCTCCTTTTGGCTGCGGGGTAACTTTGTGTTACTCTTCCGGTGCACGTCAGTGTGCAGTGTGCGTGGCAAGTTCTTGCTTCACTTGGTACCGTCGTGATACATCTTCAGTGTAGCTTTGTTCCTTGCGGTTCATTGGATTCTTTGGCGTTGTCGCTCTTCCACTTGCGTGTCGCACTTTTCTTCTTCACACTTGGGTACTTGCCTCGCACGTCTTCTGGTGCTCTGGGTGTGGCTTCCTTACTTTCAGGCGCTGTCTTGTACTGTCCGCGTCCGGGGTACACTTGCGCTCTTCCAGTTGGTTGCCTGTGAAACTTGCTGCTTGCGGTAGACGTCTTGACTCTTCCTCTCCGTCCAGCGTGAGGGTGTCTTCTGCGATTGCGGGGATCACCTGTGGCCACAGGCGTCACTTCTTCTTGATCCGCGTCACTGCAGGCTTGCTTTCCTTGTAGGCTGTCCCTTGTGCTTACTTGTGCTTGTTTTTTCTTGTGGCTTCTTTTGGGTGCAATACCACCTAGTGACCACTAGATGGCAGTGTAGACTGTTGGTTTACTTCTGCAGCAGCTTCTCCACTTGGTGACTTTCCTTCTTGAAGTCCCGGGCTTGCTGGCTTCCCTGGAGTGTGCATGAGAGGAGGGGGCTGGAGTCACTGCAGGTAAGTCCTTTCTTTTATTTATTGGTTGTTTGAAGGCTGGCCAAGACCTACTTTTCGGCACCTGGGGAGGTGGGGCTTTGTGGCACACTTCGAGGCAGCTCCGGCCGCATGCAGACTTTTCTTTCCTCCCCCACCCCTCGCAGCCGGCCATTCAGTTCACGGGCTGCGGGGGAGGGGGTGCAGGCGCTACACTCGGCCACCGGCCGAATACCGTGTCCACCTTGGTGCTCCCGCCCGTAGCAGCCTCCACACGCTGCAGGCGTTTTGCGCCTCATTTCAGTCCATGGTTCGGTCTCACGAGGTGGGCACTCGCATCTTCGGCCTCTCCTGTTGCGCGGGTGGGCTCCGCCGTAAATTGCAGCGCTCCTCACTCTTTTCTCGGGGCAGGCAGCGGCGGCCGGTGTCACTGTAGTCCGCCCCGCTTGCTTTCACTTTCTTGTCTTTCACCCTCGCCGCGGCCGCCTCTCCAGACACGCGGCGCGGCGGGGGACAACAGACGTTGCAGGCAGGCCGTGGGTGGGCTCCGCTGGCCTTGCTGAAATAATTGTTTATAGGGGCTCGCCTCTGGCAGGCCGCGGGTGGGCTCCGCTTAACATCAGTTATAAGGGGGGTGATCTAGGCAGGCCGCGGGTGGGCTCCGCCGGCGCTGCTTTGTTTTTAAAGTTTATATGCGGCTGCTTCACGCCCGGCGGGGCGCCTGACCATGCGGGTGGGCTCCGCTTGTGGGCAGTCATAGGGGGGATCGCTCCTGGCATACGCGACCCCCCAGGGGCATTCACAGTCCCCGGGCTCACCTCCGACCTACGGGCCTGTCTGCTCCTGCGGCCGTGGCGAGTGGGCTCCGCCCGGTCAGCACTCCGCTCCGGTGGGGATCCCTGCTGCTGCGGCCGGCTCGGGTGGGCTCCGGTCGGTCCGCTTGGGGCACAGTTGCGGCCGGTGCAGGTGGGCACTGCCCGGTCCGCTTCTTCTCCGATGACTCGGCCCGGGGCACGGCACACGCCTCACGGGCCTCTCGCCGAAGGTCACTTGCTGGTGGGGGGGAGTTTGCTCATGGCACGAGCAGCATTCCCCTTCTTTTCCCCCCCCCCAACGTTAATGCTGGTGCACGCATGGGCACCGGCTCCGCCTCGTCGCCATTGTAATAGTGTGGGGCCCTAGGCCCACATGGTAGAAGAACTGCGACACATGGACACCAGGGGTACGTGGGTTAGTGAGCCTCGAGCACGTGCGCTCGGCTCCTTTTATTGACTGATGTCACGTGCCTCGTGACATCAGTGGTGGGTGGGTGTTTAGTGTAGGCTTACACTGTTAACCCTTAACAGTGTCAGCTATGACACTACACAGCTAAAGAGCGATTTGTATATTCTCATTTTGCTGCGCAGGAGAGGCGGCCTGTGTGTATTTCCATTCTTCAGGAACTGCACGTTTTTGAGGCCGAGGTTTTACCATTTAGTTAGGGTCTTAGTCGCGGGTCCTTCTTTATCAATCCGTGAACAATAGGCAACTTCCCATTGACATGATTTGGGGATTATTCACAGGATTTCATGGGCGCAATGAGGGAGGATTCTTCCTCTGCATTTCAAGGGGTCATTGAATGGTTTCCCTTACGGATATCTGGTTACTCTTCATTCTATAGGAATCTCTGTGTTCATATTTTTTTTTGTAAATTTTTTTATTTGTCTGTCCTCATTTTGCCCAATATCTTGATGGGTTATACTCCTAGTCCTGTGGTTCCCAATTTGTGCGCCGCGGCACCCCAGTGCGCCGTAATGAGGTGCCAGGGGTGCCGTGCACACTAGGGTGACCAACCGTCCGTAAATTCCATGGACCGTCCCTACGCCTTTTATCTGTAATTTTGGCCATGACAGGGAGCAGCGCTGCTCCCTGTGAGAGGCGCTGCTCCCTGAGAGAGGGCTCAACCCCGCTGATGGAGCCGCCTCCCATTCCTCCAGGAGCACAAGAGCAGCCCCTCCTGCCCATTGAAATTCTGTATGGGGCTGATTGCCGCTTACTGAATGACAATGGGGCAGTCAGGGATGTTCAAGCATGTGGTGGCGGCCTCCTGCCTCAGTGTACAGAAGGGCCTTCTGTTAGATAAAAAGTAAAACGCCCATGCTGCAATGTTAGAGAACACTTCATTAAAAGAAGCCTGTGAAATAAGTTTAAAAAACAGGTTATCATTCTTTCACTGTCTCATCATTTTTGAACTGAAGTATTTTCAATATTATATTCAACAAAGCCATGGTTGCTGCTTTTTTATTTATTTTAAGGAACTAGCAACCATTGACAAAGCCAATAGTCCTGGCTTGTTGTTGGTGCAATGATACTTGCTGTATTATATATCTGGATGTAATGACAGAAATCACATAATACCAGTCAGGCGCAACACTATGCTAAGCGCAGATTTTTAGCCTAGGTGTTTTAAACTGCGCTCTTAAATACATCCAACACCCCCTTTGAAGAGACCCCCCCCAGTTTTTTTTACACCGCTTAAAGCCCTGGAAACAACACCATATTACAGTAACCTCACATCCTGGCACTGTGCATCATGCATGACCAATACGTTTTTAGTCTGCCTATGTGCAGGGGCATAGTGAACTCTCCCCCACCGAAACCCACACCTTGCTGTAGTTCGTTCTTGATAGGCATCTTCTGGCTGCAACTCTGCAGACAAAGGCTCAGCTCATAATGTGAAAAGGTGGGTGAGTAAATAAGTGAAGGAATGTCTGAATGGCTGGATGGATTACTGAAAGGATGAATGCATGAATGAAAGGAAAGGGGAATGGATAGATAATGAAAGAAAGGATGGATGGATGAGTGAATGGGTGGAAGTATGGATGAGAGAAAAGGTAAATAGATGGATGTATGATTGGAAAGGTAGATGGATGGGTAAAAGTGTGGATGGGTGTCTGAAAGGATGGATGGATGAGTGAAAGGGCAGCTGATGGGTGAGTGAATTGGTGGATGGGTGTGTGAAAGGATGGATGGATGAATGAAAGGGTAGATGATGGGAAAGTGAATGGGTGGATGGATGAATTGTAAGTGAAATGGTGAATGGATGGATGAGTGAAAGGGTGGATGTAAGGATTGATGAGTTAGTGAAAGGGGGTAGATGGACAAAAGGATGGATAGATGAGTGAAGTGAAAGGGTGGATGGATGAGAGAACGGATGGCTGGATGAGTGAACGGATGGTTGGATGAGTGAAAGAATGCGTCCCAATTACTTTAAGGAAGATAACAGGAGGTACATACCACCCACCCACCGGTAAAAAAATGGTGGTGAGCCACGGCCAACTGCCGATTAGGTCAAGGGAGCCACAGGTCAAAAAAGTTTGGGAACCACTGTCCTAGTCTCTAGGGTGACCAACTGGCATAGGTGCAAATTTAGGACTGTGAGTGCAAAAATGCAGGACAAAGGGACTAAATTCAGGACAAAAATTCAGGACAAAAGTTCAAAATTCAGGACAAAATTTCGGGACAAAAGGTACGTTTTACAGACACATCAGAGGTGGTCGCGCAATAGTATATAAGTAAGTAAATAAACAATCACCTAAGTACAAGTCGAAATAAGTTTATATTAGGTTGAGATAATCGTGCACTTCATGGTTTTTCAGTATAGCCGCAGCTTGCTACCTTAGACGATTCAAAATCCGCATCTCACTCCAGCAGGTACATTAGTCACCAGACAATGGTGAACCACACCTGAATATAAGTGAGGCCGCATTTAGTGTTGATTGAAAACTACTGGATATACAAGGAACTGTGCAGTGCCAGCCCCCAACAACAAAACCGCCCCCCACCTTTCCAGCCTCCCAGGGAAACGCCTGATGCCCGGTCCGGCCAGTCCGGCCTTGCTACCACCCTCCAATGGTGTCCCTCATCTTCACTTAGACTGTCTCTCATGTGTATTTAATTTCTTTTATAGTGTTACTTATCCCAAGTATGAAGGGCAGGGTGTCTGAGTGCGTTACATCACACACACATTATATAGAGAGAATGACTCATATTAACGTGACGACAGTCAGCCTCGCATCAAGATCCCTAAGCCCGAACAAAGAAAAATTCAGTGTGATGGAAAATGAGAAGCTGGCGGCGATCTGGGCATTGGAAAGATTCCCCCAATTCCTCTGGGGCTTCAGATTCCTACTCAGAACGGATTATAAGCGGTTAGTGAAGGTGCTCACATCCAGTGGACATGCTAGTGCTCCACCTCGCATAGCAAAAATGACGCTGCGGTTGCTGGACTACGTGTACGATGTAGAGTACATGCCGGGCGCCAAGAACAAGGTTGCGGACTACCTCAGCAAGGCGGCGGCAATGGAGGATGCGCCCAAGCAAACTGGGGAGGATGATTACACCATGGCCTTCACAGAAGATCAGGAAGCAGTCATAAGTGCACAAGAGTGGAGAGAGGCACACGACAGTGATGCAAATCTCACAACACTTAAACAGTTCATAGTCACTGGATGGCCAGAGAAGAAACACTTGGGGGCAGAACACCGCAAATTAATTCTATGAAGTTCGAGAGGAACTACCAGTCGGGGACAATAATGTATTCATACTGCAAGGAGATAAAGTAGTTCCGCCAGGCCAATTGGTAAAGCGATTACTCTCAATACTGCATGAAGGACATTTTGGCATAGTGAAGCCTAAGCAGAGAGCCAAACAAGCATACTGGTGGCCGGCGCTAGACAACCAGGTGCAGAGGCATGTCAGGGAATGTGTACAATGCAGACAAGACGCAGACCACTCTGCGACCTCCACTGGGGAAATTTGCCAATCCGGTAAATCCATGGGAAGAATTGGCAGTGGACATCCTAGGCCCCATTTTAGATGCGCAGAGTGTACCCAAATATGCAATTGTGTTGGTAGACAGATACTCGAAGTGGCCGGAAGTGGAGGTATGCAAAACCGTGGACACTGACACCGTACTAGCATTCCTCATGGCCACGTTCTTGAGAGAAGGAATACCAAGATTCATCACGTGTGATAATGGACAGCAATTTACGTCAGACAAATAGAACAGAATACAGATTAAGCACACTCCGGTATATCATCTGGCCGGGAACGGCCTAGCGAAAAGATTTAACCGGGTTGTTATGGTGTCAGTACAGGCAGCAATCAATGCCACAAAGAATTAGGAGGCAGTACTCAAGAGTACAGTATGGGCGTACCGTATCACCCCCACCAAGACTGGATATAGCCCATTCAAAATACTGAGAGGTCGTGACCCATTTACAAGAGACAACGTGGCATGGAAGCAACGAACAGTACAGAGCAAATGGTCTCCAGCAGTTGTGCTCAGCAACTTGGAAAGGGCACAAAAGATCTACACGGACCACTACAACAAGCGACACAACGTCAAAGAGTCGTCACTGGAAAAAGGGGAATGGGTCAGAGTGAAGTTGGCTCAGATGAGAAGGAAAGGCGACAGCAAGTAAAGCACACTCCTGCAAGTACGCAAAGTCTGCACAAGATCAGCCCTAATAAGTGACAGAAAGATATGGTCACAGGACAGAATGTCAAGGTGCAACAAAGTGTTTAATTGGACAAGGATAGGAGAAATGCAATCAGAAAGAGAAGACGACAAGAACCCGGAGGGGGAAGAAAACACTACAGAAAAAGAAGCACCCAGTAGCGACACGAGCAGCACCAGTACGGAAGAAACGACTACCACCAGCACACAGAAGAATCTAGAAGACAAAGGAATGAATGCTCAACGGGAGGACCAAGGAGGGGGTAAATTGGAATGGGGGAGCAGAACACAAGAAACACCAAACTATGCCCCACCCAGCAACAGCAGAGATGCCCGGACGGGCACTCCGGTAAAACACCCGCACAGGCAGGACAGTGGTACTGCCCAAGAGGTATCAAGAGCTCGACATGAAAACTTAAACACTTATCAGCAGGATCAATCATAGGACAATGTATATGTCCTGTTCTTCGTTAATTGCAGATTGTTAAAGGCGGGAGATATGTAGAGTAGCGCTCTAGTGTTCCTGCCGTGTCACGGCAGGGAACGCTGGGAGCGCGAGCAGATGTTGAGGACTGTTTTGCCCAGCCGAGTCAGAGCTGGTGCTGTTCCCAGCGCTCCTGAATATCCATACTAATATAATAAAGAGAGAGACCAAACCTTTGAGGCGGGTAAGCTCCGGAACCACAGCGCCAACCGGAGCGCCGCATGCAGCATTGGAAAGGTGAGGCAAAGCAGATGGACATAGGCTATACACCGGCGCAACATATACTTTGGAGGGGACAAAGCACGTTGTGTGACAAAGTAGTCTGTTGGAAGTAGCGCCGGCTCTGAGGTGGGCGTGTGCATAAATTTTGAGCGTGTGAATAGCGTTCTATCGCGGCGGCTGAGTACGCCGTCGGGTGACGTTTGGAGCGTGTGAAAAGCGTTCTATCGCAGCGGCTGAGTACGCCATCGGGTGATGTTGACATGGCGTGTGGCGTCTCAGTGCATCACGCCGTGTTGTGGATGCAGAACCCGGGCACGATGTGCACGGCAGGACGGCAAGAGGCACATATCGCTGGGGCAGACTGTGAGGCCAGAACTTCAGAGCAGGTACACACGCGTCGGCACCTGCACATATCGCTGGGGCGCATTCTAATTGCAAACAGGACGGCAAGAGGCACATATCGCTGGGGCGCATTCTAATTGCAGAAATGTCTGTCATACCCGGACAACGTCAGGACGGGCTGCTAGTATATAATAAATTACTTATTACACCTTACGCGTGTCCGTCTCTTAGTGACCCCAGGGCCTCCTACAGTCTTATCCTGGGGACCCAGGTCGTAGACCCTAAAAAGAGACCCAGAGGAAAATGGCTCACACGTATACAGCTGTTTCTAGTTCCATCTCCGCATACTAACTGTACCAACCGGAATGCCAGGAAATAATATGGCAAACAGAGTAGGTGGCATAATTGTTGGACTCGCGTTGCCTTCTCTCTCCACTTTATCAACGGAGCTCACACCCTCTCTCGGCTTTTTTGATCACACCCATATCAGATTCACTAATATATACAATATTTCTGAGGCATTCAGAAAATGTTGGAGGATCCCCAGATTTCCAAAGTTTACAAATTTCCCATCTTGCCAACAAAACAACATAAAACAGAAATTTGGATTCTACAGCAGAAATTTGCACTTCTTGATCCAAACTTAGTCCAAAGAAAATTAAGCTTAATTTTACTTTCAATTGTACCCCCATAGTTTCTCCCAAAAAAGCAGATATCGTATTCTAAAAAGGGTCAATTTTCGGACATGACATAAACACGTGTATCATCAGCGTCTACCTGCATGCACCTGGGACAGGTATAGATATTGCCAGTTACCTTAGAAAGTTTTACAGGGGACCAATATACCCTATATGTGGTGAACAAATGATTTTGTTTCAGTGGTGCTGATTTTACTACTTTTCGCAGGGTAGCATATGATTTACTCCACATTTGCATTGGATCCCAATTTTCAAGTTCTTCGCCCCACAATGTTAGGATTTAATTTCCAATATGTCTTCTTGTCTCCACAAAGGCCCAATACCAAAACGATGTTTTCTCACGCCACTGACCGGTTCTCATTACTTGATCCGAGTTGGCGTCTTCAACCTCTGCCCAGTCTTGCATAAGCCACCAAGAGCTGAGTTGATAGTATTTGAACCTTGTCAAGGCACAGTTACTCAATGCTTCCCAGCTCATCAAATTTGTACCAACCTTAAGGTCGGCTCAACGATAAATACCTTCAGTTTTCAAAGATTGGCTCAATTGGTCCCTCAAACACTCTGGAGTACCGGGAGAGTCCCAAATTGGTGCCCATGATGAGAAATATGGGATTTTAAAGATTTTCCGTACATACATCCATACCTTCAGTGCCGACTTTAAGATCTTAAGCATCACTTAAAAAAAGATGTAGGGTCCCCATATTTAAGAAGAAAACTAATTTGATCTTGTAGTACGTCTGTCAATAATGCTTCAAAAAGCGTGCCAATCATTAAATGATCAACCTTATTGGCCAGCATACGAACATTCTTGAATTGAAAGGCATAACAGTAAGCTAGTATATCTGGTAGTGCCAATGCTCCAATCTCTCTCCTATGCAATTTTTTCCTGGAGATCCTGGCACCCTTTGATGCCAAATTAACGCTTCCTATTCTTTCCTGGAGTTTTGCTATATCTTTCTTTTGGAACATCAGTGGAATAAAATTAAACATAAATGTCACTTTTGGCAAAAAAGTCATTTTTATCATTTTAATCCTATTGTAAATATTAATTGGTAAATTCGCCCATTTAGAGAGCAAACCCAACATGCACTCAACATGCAGGGGAAGGTATTATACTTTTTATTCTAACATTCACTGACTGCATTTCAGGACTATATTTTTGTTTCTCTGACTTTCTACCCTTGGGTTGGCTCTTCAGCAATCGCTACTCAGGTTTTGGTAGGCCCATGCATCAGTGTTAGCATCAGTGTATATGGCCCCTAAAAATTACCCACCATATAATCTCTGGAAGTTGAAAGATATAACTTTCTGGGTCCCAGTCCACTGGGAAAATATTATGGCAGGCAGGCCAACCGGCGATGCACCATGAGCAGATCGGCAAGCTGGAAGGTCTCGGACTCCTGTCGGTTCTCAATCCTGTGCGTTGAAATCCTAAGTTTGGATTTTGACTGTTATGGCACCTTTAGCACCTCTTCCAAGAGTCCAGGACTAGGTGGGCACCACTCGGAGGGTAGGACTCACTTCAGACAGGGTCCAGGTACAGGCTATAATTTGCTGGAACTTTGTCTGTCCCTGCAGCTCTGAACAGAAGGCCAGCCAACTAGCCCTTGAAGGTCGTCGTTAAAGCAGAAATGCAGGTCTCGAGCAACAGGGCAGACCTCTGAGGGCACAGGGTAGTCTTCTAAAGTACACAGCAGGCCTAAGGCAGCAGGATTGTCCTCTGCAGATACAGAAGTGAATTGAAGAGTGGTTCTAAGGGTTTTATTTTACCTGTGTCTTTTGCATATATGTCAGTCAGTCAGTCAAAGTAGGCTTTATTTCGATATGAGTATATCTTTAAAAGCATCACAATACAGTTTTAAAATACATAAAAAGCCTTATTAAAATACATATGAAGCATTATTTCATGAAAATAACAGTTATACAAAAATCGAAATACAAATGGCGGCAATAAATTACATAAAATAGTCATAAAATCTCAATTAAACAATGTAAGAAAGTCTTTTGGACCTGATCAACCAAGCCCAGTTTAAAAACTTCGCCAAGCCACAGACAAGTAGGGGCCGTGTATCCAATTTCAGAATGCGTAGGGCCTCACCACAATATCTTGTACCTAATTCATTGCAGAGGGGTTTCAACCACCTAATACAAGGGGCATTGCATGCGGGGCATACAAAAAGAAGATGGGGAACTGTCTCGACCGTGGTCTCACAGAATGGGCAGAATGGAATGGTCTGTGCTGGGGATTTCTATTGGCAGTCAATTCGTGGACAGGCAGCACTCCGACTCTAAATTTAAAATATAGAGCCCTATCTCTAGGTTTAGTGATGATATCGAGATAGGGCTCTCGGAATGCCACCTCTTTATGCAATAGGAATTCGACAGTAGAACTACCTACATTAGTATTTAAGTTTCTCGAGTCCCTTACCCATTTCCAATAAGAGTTTTTCAGGACAGACTTGGGGAGTGCGGTCCTAGACTGCCAAATATCTCCAAGACCCACTTCTCCAAGTAACCATTTCACACCCCTCAGCCATCTTATTCTGTGCCAGCCAGGCAATGATAATACCTCTTTTAACCCCTCCGCATAACTCGCAAGTTCCGGGACTCTCCATAGGCGTGCCCAGAGGAGAAGAGGGCGTAGCCTTGCCTGATCCTTGATAGCGCAACAGCCCATATCAAGGAGTAGAGGGACAGAGGGGGTACTATAAGGGAGACCCATCAAGCCCTTCAAAAATTTGTGTTCTGAACAGGTTAACTCATCCACATTATGTGCCCCCCAGAGCTCCGCCCCATACAACGCCGCACTCACACCTCTTGCCTTATAGATATCCAGTACCGGGGCAATTGGTTTAAAGGTAGAGGAACGCTGTTCTTCAAGCAGGGCCCCCACCACCCTTTTGTGATTTAACAGCATTTTTTGTAGATGACAGTTCCACCTCATGGTATCGGTGAGGCGGATTCCTAAATAGTCGAACTCCTTGACCCTTTCAAGGCATACTGAGTTCAACACAGGAGGCCTACCTATCTTCTTCGGGGGGTTCAGGATCAGATATTTGGTCTTCCCCGTATTGATTTCTAACCCCCTTGCATCACAAAAAGATTGGAACCTATCAAGGAGGCTCTGCAGCCCGACCGGGGTCTTCGAAATCAGTAGGGTGTCATCTGCAAATAGGAGCGTAGGTATTTGTTTGCCCGCCAGGGATGGAGCGTCTGCAGGGTATTGTAAAAGATGCTCCACCACACCGTTAACGTATAAGGAAAACAGTGTGGGGGCTAAAACACAACCCTGGCGGACCCCTCTATTTACAGATATTCTGGCAGTCTTTTGGCCCTGATTTCCCCACCGAACCTGGGCAAAATTATCTTCGTGGAACTTAATTATCAGGGATAATAGGTACCGTGGCATGCCCAAATCAGATAGGACTTTCCATAGGCGGTTACGGGGCACTAGGTCAAAGGCAGTCCGTAAGTCTATGAAGGCGAGATACAGACTGCCTTTGCCCAACAGAACCACCTTCCAATATAACAACAATAAGCGGAATGATTGTTCAATGGTCCCTGTACCAGCCCTGAAGCCTGCCTGGAAATCAGAAAGAATCCCATTCTCCTCTACCCACTGTAGCCCTCTCCCCAAAACCACCTTGCCTGCAACCTTCTGGGTGGAGTCCAGTAAACTTATAGGACGATAATTAGCGGGGTCGACCCGACTCCCTTTTTTGAAAATTGGGACGACCTCAGCGCCCATCCATGAGCTTGGGAAGGGGGCATCATAGAAACTAGCATTGAGTAGGGATGCTATGAGCTTTCCCCATTCTAGTTTGGAGATGCGGATCAAATCTCCTGGAAGGCCGTCCAGCCCCGCAGCTTTGTTTGGTATAAGACATGAGATTGCAACCTCTACTTCCTTCCCTGTAAACAAACAGATCTCATCTAGCCCAAGGAAGTCTAAAGAATAGCTCTCAATACAATCGTCCTCCACGCCCGATGCCACGGTATACAGTTTAGAAAACTGATTGAACCATGACACTTCTGGGATATTACATGTTACGAGGGAGTCCATGGGTTTATCCTTGGCTCTAACCAAATCCCAGAAATTCCTCGAGTCCCTCCCAGCACTCGCTAGTTTTAGGTCACACCAATATTGGTCCTCCCACTCTTTCTTCGCTGTACAGATAATGCGCCCATACGTCTTCCTGGCAGTACTGATTAAACTACTGTCCCTAGTTTTAACCGCCTTAATTACATCTCTTTTGGCGCTTCGGCAAGTGGCAGAATACCAGCCTGGATTGCCTTTGGGGCGCCCCAACCTGTTGGCCCTATGTCCTGGGTTCTGTATAATAAAAAGGTCACCCAATGCTTTAGTGGTGTTGCTAAACAAGGTAGAAACCTCGTGGGGATTTGCTGCAACAGTATCCAAACTGGTGAGAGCGCTGGCCATAATAGATCTTATTTCCAATATCTTTCCTTCATCCAGAGCAACCGTTTCCCATTTAAGGCGTCTCCCACAGTTATGCATATATATAATATTGGATGACATTGAGTTCTATAAAAAGAGCAACATGCATATTGTCAAGTCAGCCTGGAATGAACATTATTCCAAATTACTTGCATGGAAAAGTGGAGGGTTATTGAGTGAGGAGGAATTTCGCTTTCTCAAAAAAGAATATCCGGTTATTCCAACCATTTATTGTATCCCAAAGATCCATAAAAATGCAAGTAAACCACCTGGTAGACCGATAATTACTGCATGCAATAGCCTCATGGAGAACATGTCTAGATACGTATACTATTTTCCTCGGGAGCATGTTAAGAACTTGCCTTCATATTTGCAGGCGACTTCCTGAGGAAGATGAGTGAGGTCGCATGGGAAGAATAATTGCTTTTAAACAGGACAAACTCACAAGAAATCCACTGAGGGTAATGATGAAGCTCCTTCCCGGGACCACAAGTCCCAACATGCTTGAAGAACTAGTACGCACTCAGCGAGGCCCACGGGGGCCGTTAATTGAATTAGCATACCCGAAATGTTTTAAAACAGAAGCTGTTGGAGTGATGCTTGTTTTAGGAAGCAGCCTATGATTAAGTGGCAGTGTGCTACAAAATGGGTCAGGCATCAAGATAATCACTGGAATAAACGTGCAAGAGGAAATCACAAAACCGGAAGGTGGGCTCTTTGTTGAGTGCGTTCCTGAGCCTATGGGCACTTTGTTGGACCACTGATTTTCGCAGCCGCCCTGCCGTGGGGAATGCACCATCTCGGATGACGAGAGGCTGTGGGAAGGAACTATATTCAAACCTGTTTCAGCACAAAGAGCCATGGCAAAATAACTCACACCTTCATTCCAGAACCTACTTAAGGGATATTAATAATTGCTTTCAAAGAGGAGAAACCCACTAAGGGTAAAGATGAAGCTCCTTCCCGGGAC
Source organism: Lissotriton helveticus (assembly GCF_964261635.1). Taxonomy (NCBI): domain Eukaryota; kingdom Metazoa; phylum Chordata; class Amphibia; order Caudata; family Salamandridae; genus Lissotriton; species Lissotriton helveticus. The sequence continues at coordinate 2,034,244,363 of NC_136065.1, read as the reverse complement.
CACAAGTCCCAGCATGCTTGAGGAACTAGTACGCACTCAGCAAAGCCCACGGGGGACGTTAATTGAATTAGCATGCCGGAAATGTTTTTAAAAGGGAAGCTGTTGGAGTGGTGTTTGTTTTATGAAGCAACCTATGATTAAGTGGCAGTGTGCTACGAAACATGTCAGGCATCAAGATAATGTCTGGAATAAACGTGCAAGATGAAATCACAAAACCGGAAGGTGGGCTCTTTGTTGAGTGCGTTCCTGAGCCTCTGGGCACTTTGTTGGACCGTATATTTATATATATATATATATACACTGAAAAAACCATAGGTTTTACATGTTATAGTTCGAAATTTGCATTTAAAAAACCTCAGAAATTCACTGAAAAACAATATGTTTCAGGGGTGTTATAGTTAGCTGGACATTTCACTCGTATAAAACCATAGAAATTCCACTGTTATAGCTAGTTCAGCTAACTATAACTCGCGGTCCCGCAATGCACTGCTCATGACGTCACATATTACATCATTCATGGCATGGTCAGTGACATCACTGATGACATCTCAAATGACATCACTGATGACATCACAGATGACAACATCCAGTGAATGTGTTTTTATTTCAGATTTAAATATGTATTACATATATATACACCAAGCTGTATTGAAGAATGAGTGGATGTATAAGTGTCTGGATTGAGGATTTACCAGGTGTGTGACTGATTGTATAAGTGACTGATAAACGTGTCTTAGTGAATGCATGCCTTAGTGACTAAACTGTGTGAATGTCTGTATCAGTGTGTCTGTTGTTGTGTAACCTAGTACATGGGTTAGTCAGTAGCTACATGGCAGTTTATTTGGGTTATTGATTGTTTGCCTGAGTATTTGTAGCCGTGCCCGAGTGTGTGTTTGGGTGGGTTGGAGGTGTGTGACTCTGTGCATAGATGTGTGACTAGTTGATTCACTGGGTGTATGGGTTCAACAGTGCATGTGGAAGCAGCTCTATGACTGGGTGAGTCTGTGTATGGGTGTGTTCGTGAGTGAATGGAGATCTCAGTGGTACATGTAAATAGCTACATATGTAAAAGGCTGTTTATGTGCGTGATGGTGTATATAAATAACTATACGTGACAGTGAGTGATTATGAGAGTGGCTGTGTGGATGAGTGTGTACTTCTATCACTGATTATATAAGAGAGTAAGTATGCACTACTGTCTGTATGAATTAGTGAGGTGGCGTATGTATAACTGTATAGGTGAGTGAATGGGTGTGTGATTGATTCTTTACATGACTATCTAGGTCTGTGAGTACCTCCAGGGATGAGTGGCAGTATGTGACTGTCTGTATAGGTGTATGAGTGCATATGGGAGTGTTGTATGGAGGAGTGACTGCATGTATAAGGGATTATATGGGTGAATGAGTGGATGTAATGTAATGTAAGGGTTTTTTTATATGGCGCAAACTATCACTCCAGGGAGCATCTTGGCGCTTCGAGACGCTTCGTGACCGGCCTGCCTAGCTCAGAAGCGGTTGCTCCTCACGCTGCTCCCTGCTGATAGAATTGGTATCGTAGCACTTCTGCCAGACTAATCATTGCCTTTATTCGAATTGCGCACTGCTCGCTCTGCTCACTGTAATTAATTATTGTGCCTGATGATATCGACATCGTAGCGCTATAGTGATAGAGTGCTCTGCATTAATTTTACTACTGTGCACTGCTCGCTTTGCCTGCTTCAAACTATCTGTTCCTGATTGTAGCGGTGCCACTGCCCATTTAATAGCGATTCCAGGTTGTGCCCCAATCTCGTCCTGTTTCGCTTTTGGGCTTGCTGCCATTTTGTTGTTTGTTGTTTGTGCCTCCCAGAACGGCTCTCCACCCCGCTCCCGCCTCCCAGCTGCTCCTCCCTCCCACTAAAGTTAAGGCTCGACCCGATAGTTCTAAAGCTGTGACCGGCCTGCCTAGCTCAGAAGCGGTCGCTCCTCACGCTGCTCCCTGCTGATAGAATTGGTATCGTAGCGCTTCTGCCAGACTAATCATTGCCTTTATTCGAATTGCGCACTGCTCGCTCTGCTCACTGTAATTATTATTGTGCCTGATGATATCGACATCGTAGCGCTATAGTGATAGAGTGCTCTGCATTAATTTTACAACTGTGCACTGCTCGCTTTGCCTGCTTCAAACTATCTGTGCCTGATTGTACCGGTGCCACTGCCCATTTAATAGCGATTCCAGGTTGTGCCCCAATCTCGTCCTGTTTCGCTTTTGGGCTTGCTGCCATTTTGTTATTTGTTGTTTGTGCCTCCCAGCACGGCTCTCCACCCCACTCCCGCCTCCCAGCTGCTCCTACCTCGCCCCTCCCCCCTCCACTATCCACATATGACAGATGCATCTGCGCGCAGCATCCACGCGCAGCGGTCGCGCCCCATGCGCGCCGAAGGTGCGCCAAAGGTAAGCCCGTCTACGCCCGTCCGCGCCTGGACCGCGCCCAGCGCCAGATTCCCTGGCCCCCGCAAAATCCACTCCGCCCGCATAACGTACAACTCCACAACCCTCTCAGCCCTTAACCCCGGCCGACCACCTAACTGCTACCAAGCTGCCCCAGGACACACCCATGGACCCTTCACCTGCCACTCCTGCAAGTTTGACTGCATCAGGACCCACACCAAATCCACTAACTCCAAACAGAGCTCCAACACTAACCACCTGAAATGCATCCTGCTCAACACCCGTTCAGTCCACAGACACGCCATTGACCTTTGGAACCTACTCGACACTACATCGCCGAACGTCGCCTTCCTTACAGAAACCTGGATGAACGCCTCATCAGCGCCCGACATCGCCATAGCCATCCCGGACGGCTACAAGATCATCCGAAAGGACCACACCAACCAGACAGGAGGAGGCATCGCCATCGTCCACAAGAACACCATCCGCATCACGACCAGCTCCGACGACACCCTCACAGTCACCGAACACCTTCACTTCCAGATCCACACCGACCCCAAGACCACAATCAGAGGCACCCTCATCTACAGGCCACCTGGACCCCGCACACAATTCAGTGAAGACATCATCAGCCCACACGCCCTCCCCTCCGAGAACTACATTCTACTGGGAGACCTCAACTTCCACCTGGAAAAGAAAAACAACAGCAACACCACCACCCTTCTGGACAACCTGGCCAATCTCGGACTCAAACAACTTGTTGATACCCCCACCCACTATGCCGGGCACACGCTCGACCCAATCTTCACCTCCAGCAAGCACATCTCCTTCAACCATACCACAGCTCTCCATTGGACGGACCACAGCTGCGTTCACTTCAACTACAAAAAGACCTCGAGCCACAACCTCCCACAACCAATTCCCCGAAGAAACTGGACCAAAATCACCACCGAACAACTCTTCACATCGCTCCACCAAAACACTCCGGCCAATTCATCGGACCCAAACCAAGCAGCCACCAACCTCACACAATGGATCACCCACAGCGCCAACGAACTAGCACCCTTAAAAAACCATCAAATCATGCAAGGCAGCAAAAAAGCCCCCTGGTTCAACGATGACCTTAAGAAATCCAAGAAGTTCTGTCGCACCCTCGAGAAAGCCTGGCGAAAAAACCCAACCACTGACAACCTGACCACCTTCAAGAACGCCACCCGCAAACACCACCAACTGATCCGATCTACCAAGAAATCAGCATTCAATGATCGACTTGACAACAACGCCCACAACAGCAAGGAACTATTCAACATCATCAAAGAATTTATCAACCCCATCGCCGGAACCAACGATATCACTCCCTCCCAAGACCTCTGCAACTCCCTAGCCTCATTCTTCCACAACAAAATCGCCGACATACATAACAGCTTTGAAAACCAGTCCGAAGACCAGTCCACCCCACCCACCTCCGAACCAAAACCCCCCTCTAACAACCTTTGCGCCTGGAACCCAATCACCACTGAAGACACCATCCGCCTGATGAACTCCATCCACTCAGGATCGCCAACCGACCCATGTCCCCACCACATCTTCAACAAAGCAGACTCCATCATCGCTCCCCATCTCCGAGACGTCATCAACTGCTCCCTCAACTCCGCTACCTTCCCGGAAAGCTGGAAACATGCCGAACTCAGCGCCCTTCTGAAGAAACCCACAGCAGACCCCACTGAACTTAAGAACTACCGCCCCATCTCGCTCCTCCCATTCCCTGCCAAAGTCATTGAGAAAGCCGTCAACAGTCAGCTCGCCGCCTTCCTCGAATCCAACAAATCCCTCGACCCCTCACAGTCCGGCTTCCGAGCCAAACACAGCACCGAGACCGCCCTCATCGCAGCAACAGACGACATTCGAACACTACTGGACAACAGAGAAACAGTTGCCCTCATCCTACTTGACCTCTCCGCAGCCTTCGACACCGTCTGTCATAACACCCTCATACAACGCCTCAGCAACATCGGAATACAAGGAAAAGCACTGGATTGGATCATCTCGTTCCTCGCCGGAAGAACCCAGAGAGTCCGCCTCCCCCTTTTAGATCTGAGGCCACCGAAGTCATCTGCGGCGTACCACAAGGATCATCAGTCAGTCCCATCGTCTTCAACGTTTTTTTAATTTTTTTTTTACATGAGTCTCCTCGCACCCATCGCGCGCCAACACAACCTCAACATCATCTCCTACGCAGACGACACCTAGCTGATCCTCTCCCTCACCAAAGACCCAAACTCCGCCAAAACCAACTTACACGAAGGAATGAAAGATGTAGCCGAGTGGATGAAGAACAGCCGTTTAAAACTGAACTCGGACAAAACGGAAGTCCTCATCTTATGCTCATCCCCCTCTGCTTGGGACAACTCATGGTGGCCACCAGCCCCGGGAACCGCACCCATACCGACGGATCATGCGCGCAACCTGGGTTTCATCCTAGACTCCTCCCTCTCGATGACCAGACAAGTCAACGCCGTCTCTTCATCATGCTTCAACATCCTACGCATACTCAAAAAAATCTTCCGTTGGATCCCCGCCGAAACAAGAAAAACGGTCACCCACGCACTGGTCACAAGCCGACTGGATTACGGAAACACCCTTTACGCCGGAACCACAGCCAAACTACAGAAAAAACTCCCAACGCATCCAAAACGCCTCAGCCAGACTCATACTAGACATCCCCGCCAAGCTCACATTTCCGATCACCTGAAAGACCTCCACTGGCTCCCCGTCAACAAGAGAATAATGTTCCGTCTCCTCACCCACGCACACAAAGCCCTCTACGACCTAGGACCCGAATGCCTCAAGACGCGCCTGTCCTTTTACACCCCCACCCGCCAACTACGATCGTCCAATCAAGCCCTCGCCGCAATTCTGCGCATCCATAGATCCACCATGGGGGGAAGATCCTTCTCCTACTTAGCGGCCAAAACCTGGAACTCTCTCCCCACCCACCTCCGCCTTACACAGAACCACCTCTCCTTCAGAAAGCAACTAAAAACTTGGATATTCGATAAGTAAAGGACCCCCCTCCCTCAAGCGCCTTGAGACCCCCTGGGTGAGTAGTGCGCTATATAAATTTTAAACTTGAAACTTAAACTTGACTATGCAGGGATGGGGTAGCACTGAGATCAGCTGTACATCAGGTCGAGCAATTTACTTCATGCTAAACTTTTACATAGTGTATCGGGTAGGCAATATATCCAGGTTTTTAGGGTCTTTCTGAAGACTACTTCGGATGTGATTTGCCGAAGAGGCAGGGGCAATTTGTTCCAGGCCTTTGAGCCCAGGACCGCCAATGCCTTTCCTCCCTTAGGGCCAGATGTAGGTAATTCCTATTTACCGACTCTTAAATACCGACTCATACCGAATCGGTATTTAAGAGTCGGTAAATAGGAAGGAGGCAGATGTAGGTAAAAAATTACCGATTCTGTAAGAGTCGGTATTTACCGAATCTGTAAATACCGATTCGGTATTTCACATTGATTCCTATGGGCCTTGAAGCCCATAGGATTCAATGTGAAATACCGATTCGGTATTTACAGATTCGGTAAATACCGAATCCTGCAAGGGTGCAGCGGGTGTCACTTTGACACCCTCTAGCACCCCAAGTACAGGCATGTGTGCCATGTGGCACACAGACATGCCCTAAGGGCATGTCTGTGTGTCACATGGCACAGGTGTGCATGCACAGATGTGCATGCACACCTGAATTCGGTATTTTACCACCCAATACGATTGGGTGGTAAAATACCGACTCTTAAGGGCCTGTGGCACTCTTAGGAGTGTCACCTACATATGGATTTACAGAATCGGTATATTTACCGATTCGGTAAAATACCGAAGTGGTAAATTTACCGAATCGGTAAATATACCGATTCTGTAAATTCAGACCCACCTACATCTCAAAAGCCAAATACCGGTCGGTAACGGCCAAAATCAGCCGTTACCGACCGGGATTTGGCGACCTACATCTGGCCCTTAGTCTTTAATCTAAAGGTGGGAATGGTAAGGAGGTTAGCTTCTGAGGATCTCACATGTCGTGAGGGTTTGTATCACTCAAACATGACCTGAATGTAACTGGGCCCTCTTCCATGGTAGGCCCTGAAAGTGATTAAAAGGATTTTGAAGAGCACCCTCTTGTGTATCGGCAACCAATGGAGGGCGTCCATTGCCGCTGTGGCTGATGTCCTCCTATGCCATCTCAACACCAGTCTAGCGGCTGCATGTTGAACCATTGGTTGAACATGGTTGAACCATGTGTGTGTGGCCCTAAGAATCAGTGAGTGGGTATGTAGTAACTGGTATTGGTGTCTTTATGGTTTCAAAAATGGTAGTCTGTATTTTAGAATGGGTGTATCAAATGTTATGTAGGGTGTGAGGATGTGCATCGGATTATCACATGGATGATGTCATCAGTGATGTCATTTGAGATGTCATCAGTGATGTCACTCACCATGCCGTGAATGATGTAATATGTGACGTCATGAACAGTGCATTGCGGGGGCGCGAGTTATAGTTAGCTGAACTAACTATAACGGAATTTTAAAGGTTTTTTAAATGCTAATTTCCAACTACAGTGTCCCTATAACCTATAATGTTTTTTAAGTTAATTTTAAAAACACGTGTATACTTTCTATAGTGAAAACTAACTTAACAGTAGTCTTTGATAACTTATAATTATGGCTCCCGGTTTTATGGTATTCACCCATATATATTTTGGGTTTTGTGAAAAAAATAATCTGAAATGAGTATAGTCCTGCATTTATTTGTCTGATAAATGTGCACTCATGCCTGAAGGACTGGGCGTTTCCAGTCATATAAACACCCTCAGATGATAAAATATGAACAACCTTAAAATGTGCATGTCTTCTTATACGAGCATATATATTGCTGTTTAAGGCTCTTTACTAAAATTCTTTTATTGTTTTAACCCTTTTACTTTTAGAACGACAGACCTATTGGCCTGGTAGTCATGATTGACAGCATTTAGAATCGCTCAAAAAATAACCCAATTTCCGTTTTTATCCACATTTTAAAATAAATACAGAGATGAAAATAAATGGTTTTTTGTCTCTATTTATCTGTAAAAATCAGTAAAAAGTGAAAACAGGCAGTTCTATTTATAAATTAACAATGTGTACAACTTGATTAGCAGTAATTAACATATAAGTGTAGTAAAAGTGTGATGCAGCACCTATAATACCTGACTTCGAACAACAGCGTTCACAGTTCGATTTCCCGGCTCCAGCGCCATGTTAGACCACCACTATCTCACTGTGGGCAACGCCTTGCTTAATCTTCCCAACGTCCCCGAGCTCCGGCACACCTTTCTGGGGGTAGCTGTACTCTTTACAAATGCTGGCATTTTTTAAAATTTAACAGCATAGTGATGACAAATATTAGCACGTATTTTTTTTTCTTCTATTGTGAAGAATACTTTTTTTATGTCTTCTATTTAGATGTTTTTAATCATGAGAATGCAAATGACAGTTTGCTGGGTAACAGTTTTTAAACTCTACAACTTATGTACATATTAAGGACCTTATACGTGTTACAATGGAAATGGAAATCTTTACAGCTTCACAGTTTGTAACTTTTCCCAACACGTGCACAAGGTAAAACGTGAGCACGTGCAAACTATAAAACGTGACATCTAAATGGGCGGAGCCACATCTTCCTTCCATAGACTACTCAATAACCAAAAAGTATATAAACCACATCCGTTGTTCGATGAGTTTAGTTTTTGCGAGTTATTTATCCGTGTCCATTCTGTGATACTTTTGAGCGGTGAATATTTTCAGAGGTTCTTTTCTTTGGGACTTCGAAAAGTTCGATCTTGGTGGTGACCGGTCATAAATTCCTCTGAGATCATTATGACTGTGAAAATTATAATATACATATTCACAGTATATGATCAAAAGGGGGTAACAGACGAAAAACCAGAAGCTGGTGACGTTGCTTATATATTTTTTCTCTTTGTGCCGACGGGTCATTAACTCCTCTGAGATCAGCATGACTGTTCATATTAAAATATACACATTGACAGTATATGATCCCCAGGGGAAAACAGACTAACAACTGGAAGCTGTTGACGTTAATTATAACTCTTTAGGGTTTGTGCCGACAGGTCACAAACACCTCTGAAGTGAAGTACAGTGGCAATATTATAATATAGAAAGTCACAATATATAAGCTCAAAGGAGCCAGAAAAGGAGCAATGTTTGCTGTAATCTGTCTGTTTCTGAAAACAAGCTGCTGACGTTACAGAAAAAAAGGCAAAAACATGCAATAACACTTTTTTCTAGATATAAATGTTTAAATATTAACAAATAGCTATGTATTATAAATATCTACTAGGCCATAATCAAACAACTTACAACTCCGGAATATGTTTTGTTGCCGCAAAACAAGAATCTGATGCTATAAAAGGGACCCTGCATTTCGTTATTGATCTTCTGTTGTATTCATAACTTTATTTTCCTTTTCTTTTTACTGTAACAATAGTATCACTTTATATTGTAATAGACTGTCCTATTGTTACAGAAGAGGAATTGGAGATTTGTCGGCGCCATCTGAAATACCGCTTACTAAGTTTTATAACGTACTTGATCAGATATGTTTTCAGTGAGCATATTTTACGAAATTGCAGTCTAAAAAAATGTAGCTTTCATACTTACTTTCTTACTTTAAACATTTGATAAACCCTACATTTCTGAATGTTATTTTCTAATTTCTACTTTTCTCAATTGCGGTTCCTATTCACCTTCTCGCTCTAGAATCTATAGGACCAGTACTGTATATTATAATAGTACTATCCTATATATTCTTAAATGAGTACATGATTTGTTAGCGGAACAGTGTGCGACCTCTAAGCACACTCCCGAATTCTACAGAATACAAATTTGAAAAATGATAATGCATACATTTCTATGTAATATGAAGTCATTTGTTTTTAACTGTTTTTTACTTGTTCTTCTGACCTCAGATGATGTAGTGCGGGAGTGTTTGTTGTAGCACTTCTTTTCTACTTTATCTAAAAGTAACTGATGCCCTCTTATATTATTTAGAATATGGGGCAACACTTTTATAAACTATAGCAGAAAAAAGTAGGGTATGGCCACGCTTAAGTGATATTTTATGAAATTCCATTTTTATTTGTCACCCCTTTAATATGTACAGCGTCAGTTTCCGAAGAAAGTTCATTTGTAATTGCTAAATAAAAACTGTTTGAAGCCTAGACTGAAATTTTTGCTGCGTAACCACACCTCCCCATCAGAAAAGTAAACACCACATCATAAGTAAATAGTGCTCCTGGGAAGTATCCTACCTGAAAACTTGATAAAAAGAAGGCCGCAAGACACTCTGTTATTTTTCCGCCATGATTTGCACACCCCACGGCAATTATATAAATGGTCCTTAAAAAATATAAAAAACTATTTTTACCTTCACAATACCTCTCCGCCACCTTGTGACCACTGTACAGAGTTAATAGTGTTCCAACCCTCCCCTCTACTACTTTGTTTTCCTGTACTCCTTTGGAAGTGCGTCACAAAATGGCTGACAACAGTGAACCGTTCCCATCCAATAAGGAGCAAACTTGTACTTGGAACACTTTTGCCAATAAAATTTCCATCTTGTTCCGCAGAGGAGGAGGGAATCGCTGACAACACTTCTACTTTCAATGGTTTACAGCCAATCAACATTAAGCTTGGGAAAGTCCTCCTTGGAACACGTCAGCCAATCAGATGTCCCTCCTACTCCGCGGAGGGGAAGTGAATGGCTGGCAACACTTATACTTTCAATAGTTCGCAACCAATCTACATGAAGCTCTGGAAGCTCCTCCTTAGAACACGTCAGCCAATCAGATGTCCCTCCTATTCTGCGGAGGAGAGGGGAATACCTAGCAACACTTCTACTTTCAATAGTTCGCAACCAATCAACATTAAGCTCTGGAAGGTCCTCCTTACAACATGTGAGCCAATTAGATATTGTTGCTATTCTGCAGAGGGGAAGTGAGTGGCAGGAAACCCTTCTACTTTCGATGGTTCGCAGCCAATGAACATTAAGCTTGTTGTTGGAACACCTCAGACAATTTAATGTTCATTTTGTTCCGCGCACAAATACACAACACGCCCTCCCACATATTAATACATTTCCTGTAACAAAGTGACTCTATCCGTGATAAAAGTGAACAGTGCTTAATAAGTAAACATTATTCTGCATTATAATAAAGGAAGGCCGCAATATGGCGCATTGTTGTTTTCCCGATATATAATTTCCACAGCCTACTGCACCCCCTCACAACATGAGTGAAACCCAGGGCTATTATTAAGAAATGCCCCCGGGATAGAGAACACTCTCTACCACATATTAATACATTTCCTGTAACAAAGTGACTCTACTTATTATGCAGTGTTCACTGTTATCATGGATAAACAGTATTCCGCATTATATTAAAGGAAGGCCGCAATACGCCACATTGTTGTTTTCCCGATATAATTTCCACAGGCTACTGAACCCCCTTCTCAACATAAGTGAAGCCCCGGGACTGCGGGGGCCCCAGCGAGCCCCCTCTATTATTTTTTTAAGAAATACCCCCGGGACCTAGCCCACCCAGGGGCCTCACTAAAATTAAACGTGGGAACCCGCGACCCCAGCGCAAATTGGGGCGATTCTTTTTTTAATGCTTTTTTGGCCATGGGGGTCCTTCTGGGACACCCTAAGCAGGCCTAGGGGGGTCAGGGTGTTTCTTACCATGCCCCCTTCTCTTGTTTTATATCTTTGTTTCTCTGTTTTCTGCTAACTCGCTTGTACCGAGTAACAATATGGCAGCCAACACTTCCTCATTTGGAGTGTTGGCAGCCAATCACAGTGAAGCTCGTGCTTGGGACTTAGGGGCCTATTACGATGGAGTATTTTCCGCATCCTCTGGGCCGGCGAAGCCACCGCCGGCCCGGAGGATGCGGAAAATCCTCTGCGGACCCACCAAAGACCAGGTCCTGGTTTCCGTCCACCGCTTTTCCGCCACGGTTGGCTTACAACCGCGGCGGAAAAGCTCTAATATGGTGACGGTGTCTCTCAGACACCGTCAGCCATATTAGGATGGCCTGTGAACAATGCTTTTCTGCGGCGGGTTTTCTGCCGTGGAAAAGCATGTGTAACTTCACTGTGGGGGCCCGTTGCGGGCCCCCTGGGTGAAGGGTGGCTGGGAGGTGCACATGGTGGGTACCTATGGTACCCCCCTGCATTTGTATGCAGAAAGCGGCAAGCACCACATAGTGCCTGCCGCTTTCTGCATACAAATGCAATGTATGCATTTTTACCATTGCAGCGGATGCAGCTTGAAGCCGAACCCACCGCAATGGTAAAAATAGAGGATGTGGCCGCCAGGGTGGCGGTCACATCCTAATTGCACAGGAGGGAACTCCACACGCCATCCGGAGGTTCCCTCCTACTCTATGGTGGCGGACAGACTCAGGTCCTTCCGCCATCATAATCGGCCCCTTAGTTTCCACCCAGATATCAAAACTTTTATTTTTAAATTTTCTCAGCAACTACTGAACGGATTTTCACCATTAAAAAAAAAAAGGTCGCTTAGCACTACCTTCCTGCCAAATTTAGGGTACTTTCGGCTGTAGCCTTGCACAAAGTTTCCTATGGGAAATTGATTTTTTGACTCTTATGTTTTGAATTTCTCGAAAACTACTGAACGGATTTACACCATTTAAAAAAGGTCGCTTTCTGAACCAAGATCTAACTTGTTTGCCATATTTGGGGTAATTCCATTCAGCAGTTTGGGCTGTAGCTCGTCGCAAAATTTCCTATGGAGAAAACGCGTTTTGGGATACCCCCTTTTTTCTCAGCCACCGCTTGACGAATCACCCCCAAACTTTCAGGATAGAAGCTGGCCTAGATAGACTTTTTTGGAGGAGAATTACAGGAAGATTAGTCTAACGATCCCAAAGTTATTAGCCAAATCAAAAAATACTTTTCCCATGGAAACTAGGTTCTACCTATAACTACCTACTGGCGAATCCCAGTAGGTAACACACACACACATATATATGGGAATTGTAGGATACTGCTCCCCAACCTCATTCATTCCTCATTAAGGTATCCTACCACCCTTAAGACTCGAATTCAGACCTGTTTTTCTGGAAAAAAGCAAAAACTGGGTTGTATATGGACCCTCCCTATTGGTGTCATGCTTCATCTTTGGTTCTCATTTTGGTCCCTATAAACCAAGGTGGGCTCAACCATGTTCCAGGGAGCTCTTTGAATATTATTCCTAATGGGGTCTAAAATATTGTAAATACCTAAAGGACACCCCAGTTTCCCTTTATTCTTGAGTGCCTTTGGAATAGTTAACAAAGTGGATATATAGCACCACTACTTTGTTATAGTTAGGTCAGCCGTTCCATAGCAAACGGGTTTTTTGTGTTTTGCTAATAACTTTGGCCGCATTTGACAAATCTCCACAAAACTTTCCAAAAAGGTACTAATTATTGACTAGTTTGTGGAAGGAAAGTTCTGGGTAATTAGTCATGTGGGAGCTAAGAAAAGGGTGGGGGGAGGTCCCAAAACAAGCCTCTAAAGGAACTGGGGCACCCACCACAAGGGCTGAAATTAATGGAAAATGGGTATAGGGGCCACATGGCCCTTTCCCTGCGCCCTGGGGTCGGCTCAGTAGCTGTGTCCCGGGGAACCCACCCCCGGGACATAGCAGTTTCCCTGCCCACACCTGCATGGGTATTATGGGCAGTGAAACCTATGTTTGCTCTTGCTTGGTGGGAGCGTTGTTTCATTCCTGCCAAGTAGGAGAAAATGGTAAGCATGTCCCAAGCATGCAGGAGATTTTAAAATGCTCCCTTCCTCTGGGAGGAGACGTTTGATCTGTGCTCACACCCAGAAGGAGCAGCATATGGAGTAGTTCCCTCTAGGAGGGAGAAATGCCAGCTTCCGGTGCATTCAGGGGGCCTCTGGGGTCTTGGGGTGCCCCCCAATGACTGTATAGTGAACATCCTGGGTGGGCAGCAGGCACCCACCTTTAAGTCTCTGGGCCCGGGGATGGAGTTTCTGGGGCCACAAAACCCACTCCCCTTTTGTTTTTCGGAATCGTCCTGGAGAATTGGGTCTCCAGGGTCTAAAGAGACTCAGGGAAGGGGGCCGTGCAGCCCTCTTGTCCACTTTTCACTTGTGTATGGCCCTGGGGATGAGATGCCATCAGTGATGTCATACATGATGTCATAGACTATGTCATGTGTGATTTAATATGTAAGGTCATAAGTAATACATAGCAGCAGCGCAATTTCTAGTTAGCTCTCTAATTGGTGAATTTCTGTGTTTTTTTCCAGTTCAGAGTGTTACTGTTGTTGTTGAAAAATCCACCTAACTAAAACGTTAATTTTTTATTTTTCAGTGAATTTATGTTTAACCACATGCGTGCAGCGGGTTTACCCGCTGCGCGCTGAAGTTTTTAAAACCCCGCGGTTCATGACGAGTTCAGCTCGTCATGAGCGCACGGCAGGTAAACCTCATGACGAGCTGAGCTCGTCATCAGCGCAGAAGGGGTTAAAAAAAGAAATAAACATTTTTTTGATCACACCTAACTATAATGTTACTTTTACCTTTGTTTTTCCCAATATATATATATATATATATATATATATATATATATACACATCTATTCACTGAAAAAAAACACAGGTTTTAGGGACAATATAGTTAGAAAGTAGCATTTTGAAAAACCTTAGAAATTGACTGGCAAACACAGGATTCAGGGACTTTATAGTTAGAAATTAGCATTTAAAAAGACCTTAGAGGGGGAGGAGCTACGCTCGCTCGCGAACAAGATGGCCGCTTAGGCTCCTGGCTCCGCCGACCTCCGGCTCCCGTCGGACTATCCTGTTACAAATCCTAACTTCACGTCCGACCTCCGGATGGATGAATAGTTGCTGAACCTGGTGGTGCAAACCCGATCATTCTCCGAACTTTATTGGCAAAGTTATATACTTGTCGGCCTAGCCCGGCCCGGAGCCGGGGCCTCGAGTACTGGCCCGGCCGGGCTGCAAGTGAACAACATCGGCTGTGGGGCCCAGACTTGGTCCGGTCTCTCGCTGCAGAGATCAATTTGCCTGATTATTGTGGTGGTCGCTCGATCTGCTCATCGCTGAAGAAGAGGTGCTGCGACGCTCCTGAGGCCGCGAGCTGGAGTCCCCCGTCCCGGAGACCGGGTACGCCACCTCCCCGGATTCGAAGGGCCGGGATCTCCGCTCGCGGTGGAGGAATATAGACTGCTGTGCGGTACAACATCAACCGTCTGCCGCGACCCCTCACTCCGTTCCGGCCTGTTTCCCCGGAGAACCGGGGCTCTGGGTCCAAGATCCTGCCAGTAATTAACAGAACGGAGATGGGTCTGACGGAAAGCGAACCATCAGTGAAGACGGTCCTGATAACTATCGGGACTCTGCAGTCTCATGTGGAGACCATGATCGACAAATTGTCCGCTTGTGCAGCTGGGACTGAGTGCCTGAGACCGGACCACGCCCCATTGTATGAGCCCAAACACACGGGGCCTTACACAGTAAGTGCCTTGCCGACGGAGTATGACCTTGTTCTGGATGCGGAGTCTGATCCCTTGGTTGGTAACCGAATAACTGGAAGTAACCCTGGTGCCGTGATTGTATTACCACATTTACTGCTCCCTCCAACGAAGATGGAACTGCTCGACTTTCTGTTTCTGGAGCCTCTTTTCGATTACTCTTGAACCGAAATAGCAGCTCCCTCCCCCCGGCAGTATCAATGTGTCTTCGGAGGAAACGATATCGGGACTTACTATCGGGGAGGGGGTGCGTGTGTGAGACTGAGATCTGTTCTGGACTACCACTATTGTTCATAAGCGGACTGAACTTTATGGCCCTTATTTTTCATCTTGTTTATCCTGTCGAAAGAATGGTTTCACATGTGGGGGTTCGTATCGCAGATCGTACGGGCCAGGGTTGAGACTGAATATAAGGGGCTTGCAACGTTGCTTCTATTGACATGGGTTTGCGACCACTATTCTTACGGAGGGTTGGGCGGTGTGTATAACCTCCCCTATTAGCTTTGATTGATTATCCTGCTTGTTTCTTTGGTTACATATACAGGAGTCGTAGTTTCTGACGGGGGCAGGGGGGACCGGGAGCCATATGTCAATTTCCTGCCCCACCTTTTTCTACATTTAGAACTTAGTTTAGATGGGACGACAGGCACACTGCTAGTTGGGGTTCGGCGAAAGCTACATGCAGGGGTGCAGGGTGGGGGGAAGGGGTGTTTGTATTGTGTGTGTTTTTGTATGTTCTTACAATCCTATCAGAATCCTGTAGTCGGGTGCATTATAGAAACATATTTTTGTATTATAGGTAGGCGGGACCCGAGTCCTGTATTGATCGAACTGCCACTAGCAACGGGTTGAGTTTTATATTGTTGTGTTTTAGTTTCAGCCATTGCCGAGCTCCGTCGAATTGCTGCACTTCAATCTCCCACCCCCTCCCCATTCGAACTATCTACTAATGGCTATTCTGTTTTCTTGGGCGGCGGAGTTGGTGGACTTTACTGTTCGCATCGGACTTTGGCGAACGTTCGCACATTACACGGCCGCAGAGTTTCTACGATACATGGCAGTTCTGGTCTGATTGATCCTCCATTCATTCTGCGTCATTTGTTCTTATATTATCCTGTTGTTTCATGATGTATGGCACCTGATGTTGATCCTTGCTCCTGTGTTTTTTTCACTTAATAAAAAGAATTAAAAAAATAAAATAAAAAGACCTTAGATATTCATGGAAAAAACCAAAGGTCAGAGGGATGTTATAATTAGTCCGACATTTCACTCGTACTAAACCACAGAAATTCTGCTGTTGTAGTTAGCTGAGCTAACTATAACTCACCCCCCCCCCGCAATGCACCTGGGATGACTTCACATGTTACATCACTCATGACATGGTCATTGACATCACTGATGACATTTCAAATGACATCACTGATGACATCACTGAGGACATCATCCACATAATCTCTGATGTACCTACTCAAACCTCAATATACACCCACTCCAAATTTCAGACTACCATTCTTGAAACCATTGACACAGCAATCCAAGTATGTACATACCCACTCATTGATTCATAGGTCTACATACACATTCACTCACTCACCCATACAGGCACACATGCAGCCAGTTACTCACCAATACAGCCACTGATATATCCACTCATTCACACATACAGCCACTCGTGCACCACAAGTCACCCATAGAGCTACTCACACACCTACTCTCTCACCCAAACACTCAATCACACATCCACTTACTCACCCTCACAGAAACACACACACACTCATAACTCATACAGATACTAACAAATACTTACTCTACTATAGTCGCTGACTCAAGCGCACACACACACCCACTCTCACAATCGCTCACTCATACATTAACTCACTAATATACTGCAGCACTCTATGCCTTTCCCATATGCAGTTAACCATATACCACTGAGACATCCATTCACTCACCAACACAGCCATAAGTACACTCACTCACCCATACAGTCCCTCACAGATGCACTCATGAACCCATACACCAAGGGATTCACCCACTCATATATCCATGCAGGTAGTCACACACCCCCTCACCCACCCACACAGACACTCAGGCACCCATACAGGTACTCAGACAACTAATCAATAACCCATATAGCCACTCATACACCTCCTCACCAACCCATGCAAGCCACTTACACACCAACTGACAGACTGATACACACATTCACACAGATTAGTTACCACCCAGACAGTCACTAAGACAGATTTAATCACTCATGTATAGTTAGTCACGCACACAGTAACTAACTAGCACACGCCCACAGACACTCATGCACCCACTCATCCTTCACTACACCTTGACGTGTATATATATCCAGTGCCCAATCCAGCGTGTCACCCGAATTGCGCATCCCTGAAAACCCGCGATGCACCACATTGAAGCATTGTGGGTCTTGTAGTTCTCCTACATAGGACTACATGGGTGTGCCTAATGGGGGCGGAGCGAGGCACATAAAATTATGGAGGCAGGACTATTTTCGCCACAGCACTTACAACCGGAGAGGGGCGCCGAGGAAGGCTGACAAGCCGAAATGCATCCGCCCGAGACTTCACTGAAATAAAGTGCTCTTTTTGAATCTCCCCTGGGGTCGCTATTCTTTCTTGTTGGAGGAGAGATTGTTTGCCATGCAATATAGCGTCATGCCAGAACGCTACTTCAGTGTACCCGCGCTACATAAGTGGTCCAAATTGTCTGACAAGCTCGTCTGAGCACCCCTGTTTGACTGTGTTAGCAGTAGCGTTTGGAACCCACCTCGATGCTTGGAGGAAAACGGCGGTCGGGAGAAATTGCTTCTCCTGTCAGGGCGACTGGGATTCCTGTGCCTGCCCACGCTTAAAGACTTCAGGCGGAGCGGTCGTAGCGAATACAGGGGAGACCAGAGGGAGAACTGGACGTTGGTGGTGCTTCACCTCCCAGCAGGTTCGTGCTCTGCGCCTGGCATCCAGTGCCCAATCCAGCGTGTCACCCGAATTGCGCATCCCTGAAAACCCGCGATGCACCACATTGAAGCATTTTGGGTCTTGTAGTTCTCCTACACAGGACTACATGGGTGTGCCTAATTGGGGCGGAGCGAGGCACATAAAATTATGGAGGCAGGACTATTTTCGCCACAGCACTTACAACCGGAGAGGGGCGCCGAGGAAGGCTGACAAGCCGAAATGCATCCGCCCGAGACTTCACTGAAATAAAGTGCTCTTTTTGAATCTCCCCTGGGGTCGCTATTCTTTCTTGTTGGAGGAGAGATTGTTTGCCATGCAATATAGCGTCATGCCAGAACGCTACTTCAGTGTACCCGCGCTACATAAGTGGTCCAAATTGTATGACAAGCTCGCCTGAGCACCCCTGTTTGACTGTGTTAGCAGTAGCGTTTGGAACCCACCTCGATGCTTGGAGGAAAACGGCGGTCGGGAGAAATTGCTTCTCCTGTCAGGGCGACTGGGATTCCTGTGCCTGCCCACGCTTAAAGACTTCAGGCGCAGCGGTCGTAGCGAATACAGGGGAGACCAGAGGGAGAACTGGACGTTGGTGGTGCTTCACCTCCCAGCAGGTTCGTGCTCTGCGCCTGGCATCCAGTGCCCAATCCAGCGTGTCACCCGAATTGCGCATCCCTGAAAACCCGCGATGCACCACATTGAAGCATTGTGGGTCTTGTAGTTCTCCTACACAGGACTACATGGGTGTGCCTAATGGGGGTGGAGCGAGGCACATAAAATTATGGAGGCAGGACTATTTTCGCCACAGCACTTACAACCGGAGAGGGGCGCCGAGGAAGGCTGACAAGCCGAAATGCATCCGCCCGAGACTTCACTGAAATAAAGTGCTCTTTTTGAATCTCCCCTGGGGTCGCTATTCTTTCTTGTTGGAGGAGAGATTGTTTGCCATGCAATATAGCGTCATGCCAGAACGCTACTTCAGTGTACCCGCGCTACATAAGTGGTCCAAATTGTCTGACAAGCTCGTCTGAGCACCCCTGTTTGACTGTGTTAGCAGTAGCGTTTGGAACCCACCTCGATGCTTGGAGGAAAACGGCGGTTGGGAGAAATTGCTTCTCCTGTCAGGGCGACTGGGATTCCTGTGCCTGCCCACGCTTAAAGACTTCAGGCGGAGCGGTCGTAGCGAATACAGGGGAGACCAGAGGGAGAACTGGACGTTGGTGGTGCTTCACCTCCCAGCAGGTTCATGCTCTGCGCCTGGCATCCAGTGCCCAATCCAGCGTGTCACCCGAATTGCGCATCCCTGAAAACCCGCGATGCACCACATTGAAGCATTGTGGGTCTTGTAAATCTCCTACACAGGACTACATGGGTGTGCCTAATGGGGGCGGAGCGAGGCACATAAAATTATGGAGGCAGGACTATTTTCGCCACAGCACTTACAACCGGAGAGGGGCGCCGAGGAAGGCTGACAAGCCGAAATGCATCCGCCCGAGACTTCACTGAAATAAAGTGCTCTTTTTGAATCTCCCCTGGGGTCGCTATTCTTTCTTGTTGGAGGAGAGATTGTTTGCCATGCAATATAGCGTCATGCCAGAACGCTACTTCAGTGTACCCGCGCTACATAAGTGGTCCAAATTGTCTGACAAGCTCGTCTGAGCACCCCTGTTTGACTGTGTTAGCAGTAGCGTTTGGAACCCACCTCGATGCTTGGAGGAAAACGGTGGTCGGGAGAAATTGCTTCTCCTGTCAGGGGGACTGGGATTCCTGTGCCTGCCCACGCTTAAAGACTTCAGGCGGAGCGGTCGTAGCGAATACAGGGGAGACCAGAGGGAGAACTGGACGTTGGTGGTGCTTCACCTCCCAGCAGGTTCGTGCTCTGCGCCTGGCATCCAGTGCCCAATCCAGCGTGTCACCCGAATTGCGCATCCCTGAAAACCCGCGATGCACCACATTGAAGCATTGTGGGTCTTGTAGTTCTCCTACACAGGACTACATGGGTGTGCCTAATGGGGGCGGAGCGAGGCACATAAAATTATGGAGGCAGGACTATTTTCGCCACAGCACTTACAACCGGAGAGGGGCGCCGAGGAAGGCTGACAAGCCGAAATGCATCCGCCCGAGACTTCATATATATATATATATATATATATATATATATATATATATGTGCGTTTGCTAAGTGGTGCAAAAAGGGGCATGGTCTTCAACCACCTCTCAGCAATCCCACTGTGTCGGGCTTACTCTAGGTACCTGGTGAGCTAGTTGGCCCCTAAGGACCCTCAGCAGTGACAGGACTTCATCCCCCAACCAAGAGCCCGCCAGGAGGCGTGTTTGCATGCAGTGTCGTGGAGAAAGGGGTGGGGCCTCCGGCGAGTTGCCGGTTCCTATATTTATTTTTTAATTCAGGAAAGGGGGCTGTGTGGGTCCTTCCTCTGCTTTTGGGCAGAGGGAGCTGCTAACATGCAGATCCCTCTGCCCAAAAGCAATTCTGCTTCACTTCATGGAAGCATGAGCATTTTCCATGCTCTCGCTTCCATGAAGCAAAGCGGCGTTTGCTGTGGCATGGCGGGAGCTCATGCCATGCCATAGCAAACTGCAATGTCCCAGGGATGGGCACCCCGGGACATGGCTGGAGCCGGCCCTGGGGGCTGGTGGTCCCCAGGGCCATGGAGGGCTCCTGGAGGGGGCCACGCAGCTCCCTCTCCCATCTTTTGTATAGCCCCTGGGAGGTGGTGGTTCCTGGGGATGGGGGTTCGCAAATGACCATCACATTGAATTAATTTGTGCCAGGGGAGGTGGTGGTCCCCAGAGCTGTGGGGGGGGGGGCTCGAACCCAGTAAGGTAGTCTTCAAGAAAGAAAAAATATCAGTATGTAATAAAAAAAGCTAGTGTCTCTTATTTCAGGGCACAAATTGAAAAATGCGGCCAACTAGTCCATAAAGTCGTCCTCTCGGCCGCATTTGATTGTGTGATCCACTCCAAACTATGGATCTTACTGGGACAACTTGGGGTTGAAGATAATATTATTTATGATCTTAAACGTTTTTATAGTGACGCCTCAGCCCGCGTTCGCTTTGGCCTAAAGGGGGAACGCACCAACAAAATTCCAATTAGGAGTGGGGTCAGACAGGGCTGTGTCCTGGCCCCTTTCCTTTTTAACTTGTACATAAACAGATTGGAAAAAGCTCTGTGCAATAATAGTTTGGATCCCCAATACGTAGCCGGCCGCCCAATCCCAGCGCTTTTGTACGCTGACGACGCTGTTCTTATGTCACGTACTCAAGTGGGATTACAGCGTGTGGTAGATAGCTTTTGCCACTTTATGAACGAGCTGGGTCTAAAAGTTAATACAACCAAAACTTTTACTATGTATTGCGGCAGGCACTGTAAACCTAAGAGGGCCATATTTATAGCAGGACAGAAGCTTGAATCTACCAAGCAGTTTTGCTACCTTGGGATACTCTTCACTCAGAGTGAGTCGTGGTCGCAGGCTGTGTCAGCTAAAAAACTTGTGATGATTCAATCGACGGCTGCTCTCAAGACCTTTTCAAAGAAATTAGGCACTAGATCACCTGTGGAGCTAATTAAGATCTATAAAGCTAGATGTGTGGCTGGCGCTACTTATGGTAGTGGGGTATGGGGTTTTGCCGACCCCACGCCTATCCAGGTGGTGGAAAATTCCTTCTTAAAGTTTATCCTTGCGGTTCCCAAGAGCACCTCCAATTACAATTGTCATGCAGAACTGGGTCTTGCTTTCATATCTGATCTAATTAAGCTGGAGCCTGTACTACTATGGCACAGGCTGTGGACACAAGAAGAAACACAGCTTAATAGAGATATTTTGACAGATATCCTAAAATTAGAGGGAGCCATGAGGATGCCGTGGCTGAGCTATGTTTGTAACTTTTTAAAAGACATTGGAAAAGTTGATTATTTTTTAAATCCTACTAATATCTCAGCTATCTCGCGTAAAGACTTGAAGGAGGGTTTAGCTTTCCTGGATTCTCTAAGAGTCGCAACTGAGGTCTTAAAACCTTCTGTTCTGCAACGTCAAATGATATTAACGACTTTTAATATTCAGCCCTATTTAATCTATGTGCTAGATAATTACGAAAGATTTTTATTGTCTCGCTTTAGATTTGGTACTTTCCATAGATTGGTTAGTTTCCCTATAGTAAATAATTGGACGCACGATTTACCTCCCTGTCCCTGTGATGACATTTCACCTCAGAGTACTATTCATGTTTTTCTCTTCTGTAAATTTTAGGATGTGTTAAGACATAATGTTTTACTACCTCTTGAGAGAAATGGGCCACCGTCAATGTCGTGTAGCCATGCTTAATATTTAATGTCTTGATAATCATCTGTGTGTCGCAACAACTACATTATATTTGAAAAATGTGATGCGCAGTAGGAAAAGTATGATTACCTAAGTGCACTTTAAAATTTATGATATTATGGACTTTGAATCCCCTGCAATTGATGAATTGTTTTGTACGCCAAAGGTAAATTGTAAAATGTATTTTTTCCTAAAGATTTTAATGAACTGTTTTTATGTATACTTTTATGATTGCTTTCTAACAATCGAATAAAGTTATATTTGATTTGATTTACTGCAGAACGGATTCTCTTAAAAATTCTAAAGTTCCAATACGCTACTCCAGCCTTAGCAGGTTTTCACTAGTTACCTGTCCATAAGAGAATCCAATTCAAGATTATTTGCCTAGCTCATCGCGCCATGCATAGGTAGGGTCCACAGTTAATAGAGCAGTTGCTTAATCCTTACATTCCCAGGAGATCACTACGCTCTGGGGATCAAAGTCTGCTGTTTGTCCCAGGACTAAGAAGGCGTGGAGTGGGGGGGGGGAACATTCCTTTGCCTATTTACCTCCTAAACTCTGGAATGCCTTCTTAGTGGATTTTAAAATAAACCAGTCCGAACCCAGAGGCATATTTACAAGGGAAGTGGCGGAGTGAGGCTTGATGCCTCACTCCGCCACTTCAGAAACGCAGGGCAGCACCATATTTACAAGAATATGGTGCAGCCCGGCATTTCCCCCTGCGCTGGCGGTACACTTAGCAGCCTAGCGCCAACGCAGTTACCCTTGCACCATGGTACAAGGGTGTCTGCGTGCAGGGGGAAGATTGTTTGTGTGTAGGAAGGTCCCTCTTCCCGCACAAACAATGCTTAAATGCCGTTTTGTAACTTCTATGTGTGCTGCTTAATGCAGCACACATAGAAGTAGCAAAACAGCAATTTTAAAAATTATTGTTTATGTGCAGGAAGAGGGAGCTTCCTTACATGAACAATCATTGACCTTTTGCTGTTTTCATGTGTGCTGCGTTTTACAGCACACATGAAAACTGAAAAAACGAGGTTAAATGAAACATTTCTCCTCGTTGTGCCAGGGTAAGACCAGGTTTTCCCTGGTCTTAATTTTGGCGCTGCCCCATATTTACACTGCCCTTGTAAATAGGGTCAGCGTCAGAATCAATGGGTGTCTTGGTGGAATGCCCTTAGCAACACCTATTGCCCTCCCCTTTCACGCTAAGCATACCATGAAAGGGGGGCTTATTTACAAGGCAGCATTAAGCCACATTAAGTGGCTTAACTCTGCCTTGTAAATAAGGCAAAGCCCCTAGCGCCACTGCAATGTCGTAAAAAGTGACGCTTCCGTGGCGATAGGGGCTTGTAAATATGCCCATCAGTTTCAGGAAACATTTGAAGACCTATTCCTTTTACTCTCTCTTCTGGATGTGCACTGAGTCTTGTGGCATGTGTGTGATTACTACAGCTGGGAGGCCCATTGGGTAACTATGCGCTATACAGATTCCACAGAATAGAATAGCATTTTATGCAGCCTAGAAAATGTCATACAGATTTCAATCTCATTAGCACTTGCAGCCATCGTGTGAAAGTCTTCTTTAGACAGAGCTATAGATTAAGCCTAGGCAGCTCAGAGCCATCAAGGAATGAGGCGATGATCTCATCATCCACCTGTTGCAGCTGACTATAGACCCTCTACAAATGTGTTCAACGGGTGCAAGTTGTCACCAGTAATCTCATTTCCTATGAAACTTTTCTGTTGTAAACGTGTGTCCGTAAAATTGTCAAGGGTTTCCTCCTTGTCATTATATTGTCTTCTAACCTGAATTTGGCTCCTACCACTTTGCTGCATTAGTAACCATTATTGTTCCCAACTGTGACAGGTGAGCCTCTTGTTATTAAATGACCGGCTGTTCTAACTGGAGTCTAGTATTGATATGGTCTATACATTCTTTTCTTACCACCACTATCAGCACCTTTGTGTTGCCATAGATCACCTCAAAGCTGTGTATAGGCATGATCTTGGCCTAGTCAATGATGCCCTATCCTGCACTGGTTCTGGTTTCAGCCTCCACATGGGTATCCATGCACGATGATTTTCCCTCTATACATGCCATGTAGTGGGAATGTATGGACACAAATCTCCCAAGCTGTCCCACTCTTAAACCTATTGGTCCCTGTGTGTTATCAGGATGTGGATCAACCTATTGTAGGTGTAGTATGTAGTTGAATAATCTGTAGGGTGTAGGGCTCTCTAGATATCAACTACACTCATTGTCCTCTACACAGTTCATATCCCCTTCTCACAACAGGGAGATTTCAGTAAACAGCATTATAACCTCTAACCTCTCAGGTGGAAGATCTGCTTTTCCACCTGAGCCACTAAACCCTCGGTTGGAAGATCTTGTCTTCTACATATGGAACATTCATTATGCATACGCATTTCCTGTCGAACAACTTATATGCTAAGACATAGGTTCCTTCAAAGCCAGTTTACTATACTGATGTTGAACTGGAACCCGCATTGCTGTCCATGTTTCAACTCCATTCCCTTATGTGGAGTAAACTGCTGAACCATTCTGACATCGCCACTTCTTTTGGACATCTCTTTGATCTGACTCATTTAGATGCATCCCTTGCTTAATCTCTACAACGGCCCCTCGCGGTGGGATGCCTGGCTTTCACCTTGCGGATACCCTGCCAGGGTTATCTCACAGGGGAATACCAGGACGGGTTCCCTAAGCAAGCGCTTAGAGACCGCTTGGTGATTTGCGCTATATAAAATTCCTGTACTATGTACATTTCCTGTCGAACAACTTATATGCTAAGACATAGGTTCCTTCAAAGCCAGTTTACTATACTGATGTTGAACTGGAACCCGCATTGCTGTCCATGTTTCAACTCCATTCCCTTATGTGGAGTAAACTGCTGAACCATTCTGACATCGCCACTTCTTTTGGACATCTCTTTGATCTGACTCATTTAGATGCATCCCTTGTTAAACTGACATATATACTTCATGTTGTCTCAGGTACGAAAGCACGCTATTCCATTTGCTTTTGTTATGAAGTCCCCCCACCATCAAGTACCAACTGACTATCCTAATGCCATCGACCACCTTGCCTCATGGATAATGTCCTACCTCTACCCCCACTGCACGCCTATCCAGCTCTTATCTCTGTGTTGTGGTGTATATTTGTACATTGATGTCCATATTGTAGTTTATCCACAAACTTCAGTGACCAACCCTCCTCGTTTATCTCCACCAGGTAACCACCCTATCGATATTTGTCCATCCACTGGGTCACTGCCACTCAGTAGTAGCCAGAATGTGGTTACTTCCAGTCTCCTCATATTACTCACTAAGCTCTGAATCCTATAGCTAGGTCTTCAATTATCTGAAATATATTTTGGGAAACAATCTCTGTGTGTTGTAGGTCAAGTTCATAGCCCCCCAGAGGACCCGCTCGGATGCTACACAGCCCAAATCAGCCAGCGGTAGTCAAAACCACAGGTGCAATCTCCCCAGCTGCAAGTGCTCCGCTGTGGTATGGCGAGATTCGTGCTATAGTAATAACACATAAATACTCCAGTGGAGTTGTTCAAAAAGGCTACCTGTCATTATTATGTATGGCATATCGCTGGTGTAGCCTTTTCTCGTCTCCAAAGTGTAAGCTCATAGAACGTGACAATACCTCAGTTCTCTTTCCCCTCTCAATTCCCACAGTATTTAGCTTGCATGTCTTACAGCTCACTGTCTGGATGCAGTGATCAGTTCCAGTTCCCTTGTGGTCTCATATGATGTTACTCAGCTCTCTGTTCTTAATCGCAGTAGTCTGCACATCTGCCAGTGTATCTCCTCTCTTGGTAATGGCCAGTCATCTTCACAACTCATGTTTCCTCTGCCCCAACAAGACAACTTCTCTGACCAATATTCAGGGAGATCGCCACTGCTGTCCAGAGTCAGGGTAGCCTATGACTTTTGCAGTTGTCTCAACATCTTTTTGAACATTTGACCAAGTACTGAGCTATCCATCTGATTCAATAACTGCTTAACTATGTCTGTCGAGTCCACACTCACAAGCGATTTTCGTACTGTCTGCATGTTAGCCAGCACCCACCCTGTTCTCCCACCTGGATTTCTTTTTTTTTTGTACGGCCCGCCCCCCTCATTAACTCTGGAACCAGACCCCTCACCACCTCTTACTTAGCTGCCCAAACCACTGTCTCCCCTCCCCCCCACCGCTCCCCCAGTGCGAGCCGTCCGCTGTGCAAGGTCACCGCTGGTCTGCTGTGCACCCGTCTGCGAAGTGGCACCTCCAACTCCGCACAAATAGCGGCTTTATTGAAACAGGTGCACATCACAAAGTTTATTAAACTGGCTCCCCGCCTTACAAAACTAAAACATCTCTAAACATTGAGTTACCTAACCCCTTGGTCTTTATCCCCCCGCCCCTATGTTCCCCACATGATAAAACATCCCCCACCCTGCAAAAACACAATACATGAACTGCAAATACATTACATAAATACACCATAATACAATCTTATCCCATAACCTTTGACCTTCATAAACCCCCAAAACCTAACCTCCTATCCGTCTTCTTGCAACTGTAACTAATCAGCACCAATGTAAAACCTCCAACCTGTTTAACCTTTCCCCTTTCCTAAAACCAACTCCCCAACTTAACCTAACTACCAAAAACTCCCGCCGAACTTGCTCATCTTCCAAAACCAACACCGCCACCCAGGAAAAGTTGGGAGGGTAGGTGTCTACACCGCCTCCATACTTTCCCTGACCCCCCCCCCCCATCACCTCCCCCTGCACCCTCCAACCAGCAGAAACACTTCCGACCACTAACGTACCCACAACAACCAGGACAATGCCTCGCGAAGCTCCAACAGGTACAGATCCATGCCCATATGGGACAAATGGACCTCATCACCCCTAAACAATTCCGGGGCATCATTCCTGACATCCTGTGCCAAATCCTAGAGAAACCCAGGTGCCTACAGAACCTCACCATCTCCACATTCACCTTCCTTCTTGCCTTGTAAATTGCCTGAGGATGCACCGCGCCCCTTCACACCCGACGCGGCACAAACTCCTTCCACACCACCACACACCCTGATCACCTTCTCTTTATCTCCCCCAGATCCCGCCTCATGGCCCTCTTAAGCACCAGACCAGTCTCCCTCACCATATCATTTTCACCCAAATGTAGCACTAAGACGTCAGGACACCTGCCTGCTACCACCATGGAGTTTAGCGTGGGTACCAATTCCCTCCACAACATGCCCCCTTTTCCCTTCCAATGCATTGTAAAAACAGTAGGGTTGAAACCCAGGTTTTCTCCAAAGTAACTGGATCGCGCCTGCACCTGGGCCCTCCTAACAAACGAATGCCCCACGATCCTGGCGATGGGACCCGCCACCGAACCTAGAAAAGAAACAACAGTAAGTACCCCAGCCACCATATCCACCGCGCGCTTCAAACGCTGGGCGCGCCCCGGATGTACCGCCGATAACAGTCCGACGACCACCTGCTCAGCCGCATGTCCCCTCGCCTCTGCCCTTGCCGATGCGCCGCGCCAATCCTAAAAGAGTGGGTCCTAAATTGCTGCCCGTCCAGCCCCAGGCCCCTTAATGCCTTGCGCAGGATCGCCAGCAGTTGCGCACCCGACACCCGCCGGCTGTCCGCATGTCGAAACACAGCCCCCTCTAGACGCCCCTCCGCTTTCAGATGCAATCCCCATCTCACAGGGCACCTACCCCCCGATGCCACTGCCGGCAACGACACCCAAAGACCTACTCCCCTCTGATCCGTTTTCGCAACCACAAACTCACTTCCCCCTCCCCGATTGACACCTCCGTCCACTGCAGCCCCACATCCGTCCGGCCAGCAACTCGTACACCCTAAAGGCCCCCGCAAACATCCATACCATCAGTGTGGCGAACACACAGGCCTCCTTCGCGTCAAAACACACACCCGGCAACGCTTCAATCACCTTCTCCAACAAATCCGTCGACAATGGCTGGCGGACCCTGCACCCCCTCCCGCATTCTTGGGCCCACCCCTCTAACATGCGAGAACCCAGCTCCCCCGCTGACGGCGCATACCCCATGAAAGCGATCCCCGCCAGTTTGCCCGCAATCGTGACCTGCGTAAGACCCCTGTCAACTAAGTCGAGAATGAACTGAACCACATCCTCCTGCCTTTCCCTCCCTGAGGACCGCCATCTCGCCCCGGACTCCAAGAAATCGTCCCACGGAGTCAAGTACGTCACCTTTGTAGACACCACCAAGGACCCTAGAACCAGCTGCAACATCCTGTGTTGCCTACGTACCACATCTGAGGGGGGATGCTGGTCGGATCCCGGTCTGCGTCCTTGGCTAAGCCAAGGAATCTCCCTCACTGCAAACGAGACAAAGCATCCGCTATTTCATTGTCGACCCAGGGCACATGCACCGCGCGGAAAGCAATGTCAAAACGCAAGCAGCCCAGCACAAACACACGCAACAGCGTCAACACCTGCACATCCCTGGCCGACTGCCGATTGACCATCTCCACCACCGCCATATTGTGCACATGAAAAGTTACCCTCCTGTGTGCCAGCAGCTCCCCCACAATGCTACCGCCACCACCAAAGGAAAAAACTCGAGGAAGGCGATACTCCTGCCCCCCCCGCCCACTTCTGAGGCCACTTTTCCGCGCACCAACTGCCTTGCCAGTACAAACCGAACCCGTCGCTTCCCGCCGCGTCCGAGAAAATCTGCACGTCCCAGACGAGAGCCTCCCCCTGCTGCATGGGGATTCCATTGAAATGCCGTAAGAAAAAACACCACATCTGTAAATCCTCTTTGACTCCTGCAGGGATCCGGACGTGGTGATGCAGCGGGTGCCTTCCCGCCAGAGCCCTGGCCAGCCTTCTACAAAAAGTCCTCCCCACGCGCACCACGCTGCATGCGAAATTAATGTGGCCCAGCAACACCTGAATCTCCAAAACTGTAACCTTGGGTTGTGCCAACATTCCTTCCAACCGCTCCAGCATGTGCTTATTTTTCTCCACTGGTAAACGGGCCTCCATAGCCTCCGAGTCCAGTTCAATACCCAAAAATGACAGTGTCCGCTGTCTTTTCTGGCGCCAGTGGCACCCCCAACTCCTCCATGAGCTCTTGGAACATGTCCAGTGCCTCCTGGCAGTCCGCAGAACCGGGGGAGCCGACAAAAAAAGAAGTCATCCAGGTAGTGCGTGACACCTTGGTGACCCGTCCGTTCCGTAAACAGGCACTGCAGGAACGTGCTGAAACACTCAAAAAGTGCACATGATATCGAGCAGCTCATCGGCAATGCTTTGTCCACGTACCAGCGGCCGTCAAACTGAATTCCCAGGAGGCCCCAATCGTCTGGATGTACTGGGAGCAGCCGGAAAGGTGACTTGATGTCGCACTTTGCCATCCTTGCCGTTACGCCCGCCGACACTACCAAGGCCATGGCCGCATCAACGGAGGAATATGAGACCGTAGTCTCCCGCTCGTCGATAAAAACGTTCACCGAGCCCCCTTCAGGCCAAGACAGGTGTTGTATCAACCGAAACTGCCCCTTCTCTTTCTTTGGCACGACGCCGACCGGGGAGACAATCAACTCCTCCAACGGCCAATCCTCAAAAGGACCCGCCATGTGGCCCTCGCACACCTCCTTCTCCAGCTTGCTCCAGCTTGCTCCGCACCACCTCCGGGTGCTCCTTGGCGGACTTCAAATTGTCGGCCCACCTCCTCCGCCTGGGCCCCTCGTACCCTAGTCTGAACCCTTTCTGGAACCCCCCCCCCGCAGACATTCGGCGGCCCCCGCATCCGGGTAGTCGTGCACCGCCGCCACTAGCCGATCCACTTCAACCGGCGTATGAGCCCTTGGGCCCAGGACCCCTATCACCTCTGCCGGCCCCGGCTGCCTGATTGGAGTTGGCCCGCTGACCACTTGCTGCCCCTCGCTGACCTCCTTTGGATGTGCCCGCCGCGTCCCAGCACCTGGCCAGGGGGTTCCGCAGCCGAACAATTCATGCCTGAAATGGCAATGCTCTCGCGTACACAAACCCTTGTTGTAATCCCAACAGGGCCCCACGGTGCCGGACTGGTTCTTGGCCCCTGCCCCCACCCCTCCTCGGGTGGGCCGGCCCTGAAAGGGCTGATAGATGATGGGAAGTCCACTAGCTGTAAAAATGGTCTTGCCCGACCCTGCCAACCCCATCGTACGTTGCCAAAGGTCGGTAGCTAGCTCGCCCCATTTGGCCTCCGGATCCCAGGCCATCCGTGCCCTGAACTCTTCGTCATATTGGACCCAGGCAAACCCGCCCCCCGTTATTTGGGCTTTCCGTATGACATCCATGTATTTCAACAAGGACACCGACTGCTCCGGAAACTTCTCGCAATACACGCTCGCAAAAATCAAAAAGGCCGCCGTCCAGTTTTCTATCGTGAGAGGCACTTTCGGCCTCTTCTGGAGTTTATACTCCTCCTCCTTCGAGCCCTCCTCCGCCCTGACCTCCCGATGAAGCAACTTAAGGATCTCCACGTACTCCCCCTTCCAAATCGGTTCCTTTGTAGCCAACATCAGGTGTGCCCCCAATGGCTTCGTGACCCCCATGTATGGAAGCTTTTTAATCTTTAACTCCTTACTCTCTGGCTTCGCGACATCCTCTCCCGGCGCGCCCGTGCCCGTCGACCCCGTCCCGCCAGCGGACCCGGTCACCACTACCCCTTTATACCCATCCCCCAACACCTCCTTGCCTGCTGCGCCTGTGTCCTTGCCCGCCGGCTCCTGGAGCCCCACCTCAGGCCCCACACCCTTATACTTTCCTCTGCACAGCCCCACACCCCCAACCCTCCCTTCTCTGCCCACCCCCACTGACACCGAACGCGAGCCGCGGCAGCCACTGTTCCTGTACCTGACACCAATGTCTCCACCGGCCATCCTCCACCATGCCTCTCCAACGCCGCCTCTCTCGGCTCCCAACGTGATGTCCGGGCCGTCCGCTCTCGCTGGCCCCGTGACCTCTGTAAAATACTATCAACACCATTATTACACCCCCCTCCGCACTCACCATCCCGCAACTCTCCATCCTCTAAGCTATCTTCGTCTTCCACAACCTGCACAGAACCTGCCCCATATCCCCTTCCTGTCGGCGGCGCCGACTGCCCCCTGCCAGCCACATAAAAAAAACCACGCGTGTTGCTCCTCCAGTGCCGAGACTCCCCAGGCCGATGGTGCCCCGTGGGTGTTGGGGTCGGCGAGCCCGCCGCGGGCTTTCTTGCGCCGGCCGCGCTGCGTTCCCCCGCCATCACCAGACTTGCTGCGTGAGGCTCCGCCCTCCCTTCGCCTTGGCGCCGCTGGGCCGACCTTAGCCCTGCCAAGTCAGAAGCCCCTCGACGCTCTTCTTCCTGCAAGAAAAATGGCCGGACTGGTATGCTGGGTTCCTCACTCCAACGGAACCCCGACCCACCCTGCCTCCACCCCACCCCCGCGCCCCGGACCTCCACCCCCCCCATCCTCCCCCCTTCGCCCTTCCACCTCCCCCTCATCCTCGCTCCACGCCAGACCCCCAAACTCCGCGGCCCCGTCATCAGACCACGCCCCCCATCCCTCCAACTGTTGTATTTCTATCTAGGACACTAATTCGATATTCCTGAATTATGCCCTTATATGGTTATAATAAATAATATCCTTATAAAGGCATAAGAATCATATCCATATTTAGTCGTAGCCCATGCGGTCCAAATTAAGCAAGGCTACTTCCCCAGGCTCCTAGAGAGTACAACGAGTTCTCTAAACAAACCAAACCTCCAGCAACCTGGGAATTCCCCATGGCTTTTGTTTTGATTTGTCCTAGAACTCCTGTGAGCACTGTAAGAACGGCCAGTTCTTAGTGACATCTTTATTGACGTCTTATGTCCAACCTTACGTCAAACCCGGCACCTTTCAGGTATAAATATACACACGGTGGTTTGGAGCAGAGCGGCTATCTACTTGCCCGAGAGCCCAGCTGATGCGAGAGCCCACGGACGCCGCCCCTCCCTTTTGACGCGCTGAGAGAGACGCTGTCTTTTCTCCTGCCGAGAAATCCAGCTCCGGTGTTCTCAGCCGCCCTTGCGGGTTGCTGGGATCTCGAGTCCTGAGAGAGAGATACCAGACCTCCTGCTTTCTATTACCCAGGTACGGAGCTGACTAAGCCCTTAAAGAGAATTCTTGATTCAGATTCTTGGCAAAACCAACTTAACTTAAACTGCTACTTACTTACTTCTTCCCACGTATTAGGCTTAGGTCAGGTACACCGGGGTAGGTGTATTTAGAAGCACCAGTTGAGTACGTTAGTCAATATATATATGTATGTAT
The DNA here is from genome assembly GCF_964261635.1 of Lissotriton helveticus. Classification (NCBI taxonomy): domain Eukaryota; kingdom Metazoa; phylum Chordata; class Amphibia; order Caudata; family Salamandridae; genus Lissotriton; species Lissotriton helveticus. The sequence goes on along the minus strand of NC_136065.1, from coordinate 2,034,211,592 downwards.
ATATTTTATCCATTTTAAAGTATCGTATGGCTAAGCAACCATATCAATGCTTTTACAGTATTATTTCATAATACTCCTTTTACTGTACGCACTTTACTATAAGTATTGCAATTGTGGCAATTCATTTCTCTTGCATGAGAAAGAAGACTGCTCAATAAATAACCCCTTTTATTGAAAACGCCCGTCTCTCAATTCTCTGCACTCTGGTGAAACTAAGTATGCACGATTGACTGAGTAAAATAGCTGTCTATTGTTTTCACACGACTCTAGAGATGCACTCTTATTCTGAGGGAGCAAAGTTGTCATGTTTATGGTTGTCAGAAGCTAATCCCTTCTTGTCTATCCAGGGAAGTTAAACTCCTCCTTGTTTACTCGAGAAAGTTTCTAGTGACCTCTGAGCTAGCTAGCAAAACTAATTAAGTCTAATATAGTCAGTAGAGACCTAGATGACCTCAGTCCTACGTCTAAACTGCTGTTTATATTATTCCAATGCGCAGAGCCTATTGGCAATATAGGAACTACACTACATGGCGCCCAACGTTTGGTAAGGCGATAATCTAACGCAAGACACTAGAGTAACTCAGTCGTGCTTTTTCACACAGAACCCCTTTTTCCCGTAAATACTCCAAAAGACGTCTGGAGTGGGTAAAAGGTTAAAATCCGCCGGAACTTAGTAGGAAGAGATTCCTATGTATAGTTTTTGGTTTAGTCAACGTTGAAGGATTCAGTGTTCCAAAATATTGTGCACCTAATCTTTGTTTCCCTTGAAACTTGATCTGCAACCAAAAAACTTTCTGTCAGTAAAATGCCTGACGGAGACAAAGAAAGAGATGCTACAGCGTCTCAACTGTTGTTGGATGACACAACTATCCAACAGAATGACCCGAATGCTATATTCATTCCGGTCAACATAAGAAGAACTATAACTATTAAACTTATAGAAAATGGACTGACATCGCGAGGTGGTACAGTCATATTCGTGGTAGAGGCCCATGAGTATCGGCAGACAGAGGTATTCTATTCATGGATACACTTTCGAGCAGCAAATGCTGTGACACACGACTTCCACTATTACAAAATAGAGGAACCTCCGGATGAATACACTCCTTTCGAGGAGGTTGAAATCCCATTAAATTACCAAGAGCACCTGCTCTGGTTTAAAGACGCCCTAAAACATAAAAATCACATCACCAGGCTCGGTCCACTAGGTAGACCAGGAGCGACGTGGCCGGTTCTAGCCAGCTACACACCACATCCAGACATCGAAAAAATGTCAGACCGGGAACTTTTAGCCCAGCTAAAAATACTAATTAAAATACATAGACAATTGGTCCAATATGTAATGCGGACTTCAACAGTCCAACCAGCAATTAACATTCCACAGCTGACCCCTCATCAGGGGAACACAAACAAAATTACACCACAGAACATACAATCATGTCTTGGTAAACCACCCGCAAAACGGGAACAATTTCCATTCTGGTTAGCACAAAAAATCACTCAAATAGAGGCAGTATTTCCTGATACTACACCTACTGAGAAACACAGAATTCTGACTATCTGTCTTCCAATGGGGATCGCACCACATGTGGAGGACTGTGACACTTGGGGCACAGTCTTTGCTTCCATGTACACAAAAACACATGGTGTTCCGTCCATGGCGGTAATACCAGATGTGTTAAGACAGATTCAAAATGAATACGGTCCAGAACCTGCTTTAACTCTGGGTATGAAATTACTGAAAGACTTCAAGCAGGTCTCGGCTATATTATTAGCCAACATAAAAGGAGAAGCAGCATCTGTGGCGATCCGCCAGAAATGGAAAGAAACAGATATAGCAGAACAACCTTTTGAACTTGCCAGAATCATAGAAAGATCCTATGAAGAACTAGGTAGAGATAGTTTGGGTGGGAAACCAGTAAAACTCCAACTAACTGAAAATCCTGAAAAAACATTTATTAAAAATAATCTAAACACTCCAAAAAAGAGTTGGGATGGTAATAAACAATCCACTCCCAAAGAAAAACGATTCCAGTCCAGAGGAAGGTCTCCTCAACAGAGAGAAAGATCTCCGGACCGAGGAGGCAAGTCTCCCCAGAGGGAGACCTCTGAGAAAAGATACAACCTTAGAGATAGGGATATTTTAAGAAAACCTGACAGATATCAAGAAATTGATACACGTCCCTCTCGATCTTTTCAGACTTCCTCACAGAAATCGGAAAGAAGAGGACGGTCAGAACATAAGGAAGAGCACGTCAAGTCCAAAGACAAGGAACCTGCTCATCAAAGTAAAAAATTACAATTTCCAAGAAAGAAGGTAGCCAGTATTAAAATAATTAAACATGCCGAGGATACTGAGGACACAACTGAAAAACGGAGAGTGGGCCCAGACAATGCTAGACAGCTCAGCAGAAGTGGCCATAGCTCGAAAGATCCTGATGAATCTTCTGGAGACAGTGGACACGAATGAATACATTCAAGTGGAAACTGCAGATACCAGAGTTAGCAAACCTCATAAAATATACGAAATAACACTACGTATAGAGGGAGACAAGACTAGGAAAGTAAGGGGTCTCTTTTGGGATAACCTTTCAAAAGGCTATGACATCATTTTAGCTGAGAAAGACTGGCCACCAGAGTTTGTCAGGGAGTGCCCTCATGGCGAAGAAATGATTATGCCTGCCTTCTCAAATAATATTTCAATTCATAAAAAATCCTTATATGCAAGAAAATGGGCAGTAGCTCAAGCTCCTGCATTATATAAAAATCATGTAGGATGGGATGAGGACTCTCCTCACAAAATCCAGTTAAAATGTCAACCCACTGCACAAAGGCAGTACCCAATTAAAAAAGAAGCTAAAAAACATGTCAGGGAGATCTTAGATCAACTTGAATACCAGGGGGTGATTGAAACATGCACCTCACAAATGAACAATCCTTTGTTTCCTGTCTCCAAGCCAGACGATTCATATCGTCTAGTATTGGACTACAGACACCTTAACTCATGTTGCAAAACATTTGCAGTACAAAACTCACACAGTGCAGCACTGATGAATAACATTGTGCGCAAAAAATATAAAACGACATTAAACATCTCGAATGGATTCTTTTGTCAAAACATTGCACCTGAGAGCAGGTATTTGACCGCGTTCTCAATCATGGGGTCACAAAAAAAAACTTCTGTCGACTCCCACAGGGATTCAAGAATAGCCCAGGATTATTCTCAGCAAGAGTAACAGAGTTACTACAAATATATGATGATGAAGCATTATCTTATGTCGATGACATCTATCTCACAGATGACGACCTGGATACTCACTTGAAAAGAGTGAACACCATAATACTTGGGTTCGCAGCAGAGGGTTACAAATTCAACTTTAAAAAGTCAAGAATCGCCCATCTAACTGTCCTATTTCTAGGATATGAATTATCAAGTGAAGGCAAAAGCCTAGCAGACAACTTCTTAGAGAAGTGCGCTGTACTCCAAGCACCTAATACGCTGAAGAACTTACAATCAATACTACGTTTCCTAAATTTCGGAAGAACATACATTCTAAATTATGCAGAGAGGGTTAAACCTCTCTATGAATTAATAAAACCTGATTTCAAACCAATCAATTGGACTCAGAAACACACAGAAATTTTGAGATCATTGCAAACAGACATGTTAGCTAAAACTAAATTGCAAACTCGCAAAAACATACGCAACCTTGTAATCCGAGTCATCCCAGGAAGATGCGGATTCACGTACCTGACCTCTAATGAGGGAGAAACGGTACCAATAGCTTACAAATCACACTTGTACATACAAGCTGAAATGAAATTCAGTTCTACTGAAAAAATTCTAATAGCGGTTCAAACTGCTGTAGCAAAAGAAAGAGCCCAAGCCCAAGGCAGAAGAATAACTGTTTTAACAGCACAATCAGCCCTTGAGGCATTAACAAGCCCACGCAATCTGACTACTGTGGCATTAGATCCAAAATGGATAGAATGGGAAAATTCTCTTGCTGCAGAAGACGTGAAATACTATTTTGACCCGAAAATGAAAAAATTAGAAAATCTAGAATACGAAGAAGAATATCCTCTGCCAATCAAAATTCTGCCTCTCGAACAATACACATGTGTAACCTACATGGACAGATTTGCACAACACTACGATGTAGAGAAGAAATCCTACAACGCAGCGTGCGTGATTGTTAAAGGTCGCTGGCGCTTGGGTAAATTCAGACCGTTAATTACCAAAACTGAATCACTCAGAAACTGTTCAACTCAGCGAGCTGAAATAAGATCTTTAAAGATGGCGCTTGAAAATGCCGATCACGAATTCCCCACACTAATAGTGTGCGATTCACATTACTGCGTCAAATCTTACAATAATGACTTGCAGAACTGGGTTCAAAACGATTACAAAGATGACACAGGTGCCACAATAAAGCATAAGAAGCTTTGGGAACAGGTAGTTCTTTTACAGAAAGAACTACAAAAGACTCACGTGATACATACACTGAGTCATCAACGTGATGGCGTTCACGTTGCAGGGAATTCATTGGCTCACAGAGCCACAGCGGAAGCAGCTCAACCGGCTTCCATAGCCACAAAAAAGCGTTCAGAAAAATACATAGACGGGGAAACAATGCTGGCGGTAAAAATGTCTTTGAAAAGCGACTGTGCAGCATTACCTGTGAACTATCCACTCAATTATACATACATAATAGATGCAAACTCCGTTCCTTTTGCTCGAATCCCTGGAGTGGGGGATAGAGTAATTCGAAACACGAACAGGAGAGTCTTTTTAATAGCAGACGCACATATGGGATTGGGTCTAAGGCATCGAGAGATCAAGGAATCTCTGAAAGAATTACAATCAGAATACTGGTGGCCGGGGATGAGCCTGCAATTTTACAAATTTGCAAAGGATTGTCCAAACTGCAACAGAGATCGCAGTCGCGAACCGACCGGAGTAATGCCAGGACCCTTCTTTTAGAAAGCATAAGGCTATCTATACGCACAAATCCAGCAGGAGAAATGCGTCCCATTTATGTTTAAGACTAGATTCACTTAAAATGTAGACACCAGCGCTCGGCTGACGCCAGAACTGTTATAAAAGATTTGCGAGTCTTTATCAGCATATACGCAATTGGCATGCTACATTCTGACCAGGGTCCTGCGTTTAGCTCTCGGGCTTATAAGGAGGCCATGGCCAGCATGGGCATTGCATTGCGGTACTCTTGTCCCTTCCATCCTGAGGGAAATGCGGTAGTGGAAAGAAAAAAACCGGGACATAAAGCAATCTATAACGGCGAGGGTATTAGGTTCGGGTGATGGGTGGGTCCAACATTTAAGAAGTGTCCAACGTAGTCTTAATAATCCGCCAAGAAATTCTCTAAAAGGTCTCAGTCCGTACAAACTATTGTTCGGTACTAGAATGCATATTCAGGACCTTGATAGTCACACTTCAGTGGTAGAAGAAAAATGCTTTGATATCAAAGATCGTTTGGCTGTTTTACAGGAATTAAATGAAACAAGAAAAAGCCTGAGCAACATAAAGTTAAAGCAACAGCCAACAGCCACTGAAGAAAAACCACCTGTCCCAGCAAGACCTGTCTGGATTCCAAAAGTTGGGGATCTGGTCAGAGAGAAGATCGCGGTAAAGAAGGAATTTGGGCCTTCTTACAGAAAAGCAGTACCTGTCTTAGCTGTCAGCGGAAAAAGATCAGTTGTACTACCGCCCCTTGCTGGTAAAAAGGAGAACCGAGTTGTATCCATCGACCTGGTAAAACCACTATCATGTGGCCAATAATAAGTAGTAGGCCCAGTGGACTCCCAAGAAATAGCAGAGTACCAAAATTTGCTACAATCCAAGAGGTTCAAACTGAGAGACTAATCACTTTTGATAAACCTGCAGTGAATAAAAAAGGACTATGCAACAAAGCCATGGAACTTGTGCCTCTTGAAACACAAATTGCAACAGTTCGTCAAGAAACACCAGTCTACAACGATGTAGCCTCAGACTATGCTAATGAAACAAAGAAAAATCCAAAAGCAAATGAAAATTCGGAAGCAATTCCAACAATTGACAGAACTGCATCTGGCTACTTCATCAATTTCGATGACTTTTCTGAAAATCCAAGCGAGCCTGAAGAAAGGCCTACAACAAAAACTTTAAAAGACAAAGTAACAGAACTCTTTCATCAACTCAAAGAAACCTATCTGATTTCTCCATGGATTGAATTTTGGATTGTGTTAGGTGTACTTTTCCTCCTGCTTTGGCTCATCATGGTTCTTTGTTTGGGAAAATTCATTGAAGGAAAATACAGTACAATGGACACAGCAAGTCAGAACATCAACTTGGTCCTAAAGCCTCACAAATCATCTCACATCGAGAAAAGAGAACTATCATCAGTGAACGTCACAGCCAATCCAATACCCGGTGGGGTAGCATGGGACAGAACTGAATTTGACATTTTTGGCCCGATTGAGCTCTTGAAATATCCACATCAGTTTAAGGTTTCATTAAGTGACTTGGTAAAACCAAGTACTTTTTCTGATGATTGGGACTTTGAAAATATTAATAATATAATGTCAGATTTAGTAATGTCAGCAAAATTTACAGAACATGATTATTTACAGGGTTCATCAAATTATGAAGAAATGTACTGTTACAATCACTTCGGCCATCACTATTTGCATAAATCTGCACAGCCTAGAAATGTTTTTAATTATAACCAATGGGAACATTGTGCAACGCCACCTAAAAGCAGCTCAAAAACGTTTTATGAGAAATTCCCATACTTCTCAGGGTTTAACACAAGTAATGCAGAAACGTTTTATTTTAAAATGTTAAATAAGACAGGAATGAAAACAATGTTGACAAATACTAAATTGATTTATTCTGAAACATTTTATGAAAAAATGATTACATTTGGTTTTGAATTCTGGAAAAACAACATTGAAACAAAAACCATCTGGGGTACAAAAGAATGGCAGGTCCAAGGTTTAGAAGCATTGTTTAGAGCCTGCATGATCCCAGAACAATTAAAATTCTTGAATGACACCATTCAAAAGACTACCTGTCTTGGCCTAGCCAAAATTAAAGACTTAAACAAACCGTCTATTCCAAAGCCCATACCTGATAGTAATAGCACTACTGATATGGAAATAGACGTATCCCATATTTTATACCAAAACAGAACACATCCTGATTGGAAAAAATGGTTGATCTGGCCCACAGACATAAATAACTGTAAAGATAGATTCCTGAAGAAAATACAGGGGTTCAAAATGAACAGGCCAGACCCAAGATACTCCCAGAGACAACATCCAGGGATAGTTACAACATACAGTGTAGGGAAACTATGCCTCGAATGGCTACAGAAATCCACACTGGCTGAAATTAAGCAACACTTGACTTTACTTAAAGACGGTGCTGACTTGCGTGATTTCATATTGCGACCACGCAAACAGCGTCAGAAATGTTTCATAGCGGCCGGTATATACGCTGTGTACAACGAAGCTTGGAAAGTAATGCAAACTGAAACAGCAGAAAAAGTACGAGAAATTTATCGTATTAATTTGGAAAAATCACTTTCTGTTGTGGACAATGGGTTAACGACTCTGTCCTCCAGAATATATTCACTGGACAGTATTGTATCATCTGCTATTGATATAATAGAGCAGGACTTAAAAATGTTACAACATGGTCAGTCCCAATTACGTTCTATTGTACAGCTTGGCTGGACGTTGCAAAATCTGCGTTCAGGCTACGTGCCATGGCGTTTAATCAACACAACGTCATTATTCTCTATCTTTAACCTTACTGATAAACAAATCAGTTTGGCACAAAAAGGAGCAGACTATACGATTCTGAGCATTGAAAAACTTGAGAGATTACCAATGACAATGTCAGAAAGACCTGTCATTGAATGGATAATACACGGAATAATCACAATTCCGATAACAACTTTCCAATTTAAATATTGCCAAGAGTATATACCAGCGGGCCAGTATGAAAGGTTGGGTAAAGGGTACATCAAGTCAACATGGAAACTACCTCATACACACACATGTTACAGTGAAAAGAAAAAGAATGTATTTCTTAGTGATATGGAGGCGGCAAAATGGCCTCGTTTGAATATCTCTTCTATTCGAATTGATACTTTAAGCAGAATGAAGTCTATTCTTTTACAGACAACCGTGCCTTTGACCTCGTCCAGAGAAACGTATGATCTGCAAGTTGTAAGGACAACGGCAGAGATACATACCCTTTTATCAACAAATTGCCCCGTGCATTTCGTACAAATGCTGAGGCAAATCCTAAATATGTCAGATACCAGTGGCATCGCACATATATTTAAGACAATTTTTTCGGGACTGTTGGCACCCTTTGAAACAGTTCTGGGCATCTTCCCAATTTTGTCCATTCTGTCTTTGGTGGCCTACCTCTACTTTTGGGACTCGTAGCAGGAATTTTATTTTTGATTCTTCTGCTCCGATACGGCAAGCCAAGTCGCAGGCAAGACTCCAGCAACGATAGAAGAAACGATCCTAGCAATACGCTACCGGGACCGCATAACTAAACTCCTCGGATTAGCCCGGCTAAGAGATCTGAATATGACCTGGTTTCTTTCATTCAGACCTATCTGGCAAAATTGCATCTTACCTGTGCTTCGATGTATGCTATGCGGAGAAGAATGCGTGTTGGACGTCTGTCTTACACTACCATCAGCAGTACCAATGGATACAGATACCTTGCTAGGTCCGGTCACGACTCATGCATCGTGTTGTCCCCAGCGGCTACCCATTCTGATGACGGCATTCGTTGAGACTTCACCACTACAATTATGTGGCAGTGGAGTACGAGATAAGAGCAGCATCACCCAGGTACAACCTGAGTGAGCATTGCTGATCCTGACATCGATGATAGCAATCATTCTCACGACTGCACTGTTGCAGCATTTTCAAACTTGGTCGAACTTTCACCTGATGCGGTAGACCAATTTTTTGCGAGTCTGTCTGAAATTATGTTCTCCCCTGAACAGAAAGAATAACTTTCTAAAACAAATGAGCACACAGCGTTCCTTGAACTCTGAATTCGGCCTTCAGCTTTGATAAACAAAAGCTACTGAAAACATTTGGAATTATTTTTTCCCCTGAAAGCAAATTTTTTTTTTTTCCTTCCAAAATATTTACCTTTTTCCTGGCACATGTACTTTGCTTAAAGTAGAACTATTCTTAGAGAACAGAGCTTCTATTTTAGGGACTCTAGAGACAATATTTTAGAGTTGCTGGGATATCGAGTCCTGAGAGAGAGATACCAGACCTCCTGCTTTCTATTACCCAGGTACGGAGCTGACTAAACCCTTAAAGAGAATTCTTGATTCATATTCTTGGCAAAACCAACTTAACTTAAACTGCTACTTACTTACTCCTTCCCACGTATTAGGCTTAAGTCAGGTACACCGGGGTAGGCGTATTTAGAAGCACCAGTTGAGTACGTTAATCAATGTATATATGTATGAATATATTTTATCCATTTTAAAGTATCATATGGCTAAGAAACCATATCAATGCTTTTACAGTATTATTTCATAATACTCCTTTTACTGTACGCACTTTACTTTACTATAAGTATTGCAATTGTGGCAATTCATTTCTCTTGCATGAGAAAGAAGACTGCTCAATAAATAACACCTTTTATTGAAAACGCCCGTCTCTCTATTCTCTGCACTCTGGTGAAACTAAGTATACACGATTGACTGAGTAAAATAGCTGTCTATTGTTTTCACACAACTCTAGAGATACACTCTTATTCTGAGGGAGCAAAGTTGTCATGTTTATGGTTGTCAGAAGCTAATCCCTTCTTGTCTATCCAGGAAAGTTAAACTCCTCCTTGTTTACTCGTGAAAGTTTCTAGTGACCTCTGAGCTAGCTGGCAAAACTAATTAAGTCTAATATAGTCAGTAGAGACCTAGATGACCTCAGTCCTACGTCTAAACTGCTGTTTATATTATTCCAATGCGCAGAGCCTATTGGGAATATAGGAACTACACTACACAACCTTCCCCGTCCGCGGCCTGCCTCTCCGGCGCTCCTGCCCGCCCCTGCTTCACGCCCACCCCAAAAGCCCCCGACCCCCCAGGCCCTCCCTGTTCCCCCGCGCCTCCCTGACCCCCTCCCCAATTCCCCGCAAACCCCACTGATATCAATAACGGTGACCACCCCCTACCTCATCCTGCTCCCCCTGGGCCCCAGGCCCTCCCCTCACCCCTCTCCGCGTCTGCCCCCCACCACCTCCCAACCCCCGTCTCCCAGCACCCCCCCATCTCCTCCTGACCCCCTAATCCCCCCTCCATGACCCCCTTTGCCACCTGTCCTGCCTCTGGTGTTTTTCTGCTGAAGCGTTATTGTCTGTAACATGGGCAAAAATAAGGTTGTTTTTTGGGTTCCCACAGCCCCCCCAGACGCTCGCACTCATGCACGTTTCAAACTAAATTAAACTGGCTCACCCTAAGGATCTTGATTCACTGCCACTGCCCCGGAACCGGAGGCGCAACTAGAGTCAAATTTTTTTTGGGGGGGGGGGGAGGCGGGAGGGGGTGGAGCTAAGAAAAAATTTCGGGGGGGGGGGCTGAATCTTTAACCAGATCGATGCTATGCATTTTCCCCTCCTGTGCTGGGATTTACTTATTCCCATGTTTCATGACGAGCTGGGCTCGTCATGAGCGTGCGAGGAGGCTACCTCATGACGAGCCCAGCTCGTCATGAGCGTGGAAGGGGTTAAGCAATCGGCAGAGTGGAGCTGCTGGGACTCTTAGAAGGGGTGAAACAACAGCAAGGCCTAATGAACATGCAAATGGTCTTTTAAAGATCTGTGAAGTGCTCGGGTCAGATGAGTGCATTACCAGCCTTATTCTGCCTGGAAATCTAAAGAAGTCCTCTTTGATAAAATGTCTGTGCTTTGAGGTTAATTCACTTTGAACATTATCTTGGAAAGAGTCAGAACTCCTGATTTGTGATGGAAAATGCACACATTATCATATGGATTCTGTTGCACAAAAACATAGTTCTAATTAGTGAATGAAATGTGAAGCACATACATTAGAAGAATTCAAAGCACACAGGAGCATCCTGTTTGTTGCTTGAAATCTCACGGGTAAATGTCAACCCCTAAGATTCTTGCACAAGTCCTGGATAGCTTGTTCAGTGTGAGTGATCAGCACATTTCGCCCCTCCACTGACTTGCTAAATCATGGGTACTCGCAAACATTTTCCTATGTGGCCAAAAGGCATGGTCTATGGTGTAGCAGAGAGCGGCTCAAAGCCAGCATTGCGGGGATGGGACTCTGTGGCAGGGGGGTGTAGGCAAAGCGATGCTTGTGCATGGTGTGCACAGTGAGTCTTAGAGTTATTTTGAGGGTTTCATTCCATACTGCCCTCTAAATTAAGCCCTTAGTTTCTGTAATGGAGTCATGGATTTGACAAAAGGTGTTTGGCTGCATCTGAGGGTGCTATCCCTTTACCACATCCCGGGGTAAGCCTTCTCTGCTTGCTATTGCTATCTTTAGCAAGTCAAGTGCACAAAGGAGATACCTTGATTATTGAATTAGAATAAAAGGGAATCTCCATATCCCTTTTCTCTTATCTGATAACATTAGCAGTGCTTAGAATTAAGCTTGGACGAAGTTACAAAGGCTATAAAAGAAATACCTGACAAGGACCCCCAACAATAAGCGTAATTTACTGAGGTGTAAAGCAGAGAACACCCAACCTCCACCACTAGACAAGGGGCAGAGCTAACGTTTTAGCCATCGCACGATGGGGCTTGGCCTTTAATCCTTGCTTCACCAAGATATGCTGGTTGTGAAATCTTTATATATAGTCTTGGCAGGTTCTAAAGCACAGTAGCATATCTCTTGGTGAGAGTAGCCCCTGATTCTAACCATTGCAACCCCTCCCAACCCAGTTGTTTAATGGAAACTATGGAACCAGAGAGAATTTCTTTTATTGTTGTATAAAGCTCTCCCTCCTTTTGTGACAAATTGTGTGCTCTTGGCTGTTTTTTTTTTGTTGATAATCCAGTTTATTAAATCTTAGATCAAACCACACATTCACATTGGCATCAAAATCGAGCATATCACAATGTACATCCACACGTGAAACGACAGAGACTTGCAAATCAATTTGCAGGGTAAAATCATACATAGGGTTAACCTGAAGCATAGAAGACACAACCCCACCCCTCAAGACACCAGGTTGAACCATTTGCCCAATATCTTTTCGAAGAGTTCTGGGCAGCCCCGGGCTTCAAAGAGGGGCTCCTCGTGAGTACCACACCAGTCCACACCCCTCCCCCGGTCTCCAGCTCCGCACAGTTGGGTGTTTGGCCTGGGACCATAGTGCTGCTATATCTAGCTTCGCCACTGCTGTCCCAAGGAAATGCTTGTCTGCCCGAGAGCCATTGAGGCCATCAAATACGCCTAGAATCAGGCGCAATGGGTCATGGAGAATGGTCCACCGCAGGGTCTGTGAGAATTCCACACCCGCCCAGAATGGAGCAAGGACAGGGCACTGCCAGACCATATGATAGAAGTCCGCGCTGGCATGGCTGCAACGCGTGCAGGCAGGGGAGGGGCGCAGCTGTGCTTTATTTAAGCGCGCCGGGGTGAGGTAAGCCCTGTGTAAGTAATAGGGTTGGAAAAAAAGCAGCTTGGATGAGGTCATCAGGGTCTTGGGGGCCATGAGGACGTACCTCCAGTCCGCCTCCTCCAAGGGTCCCAACCAACTCTCCCAACGGACTCGCAGAGCGTCTAAGGTTGCGGGGCTATTGTTCACATGGGAACTATAAATCCGAGAAACCCCACCTCTACCCAGATTCCCCATCATCACCTGGGCCTCGAGGGGACTAAACTTGGGAAGGGAGGTGGTGGACGAAAGGTGCACCCCCAGGGCTTGCCTAAGCTGCAGATATTTGTAGAATTGGGAAGAGTGGAGGGAATAGCACTGCTGCAGGTCCGCAAAGGTTCTGATATGGTCCCCCACCCAGACATCCCCAAGAAGTGAGATCCCTATGTGGTCCCACCAATGGAAGTCCCGGAGGGATGAGGTCTCTGCAGCCAAGTGGCCACACCACAGGGGGTCTGCCTGGTAAGTTTCTGATCCCACCTCGTGAGACGCAAAGCAGTGCTCCAAGCCAGGAGGACTGACCGAGTGATGGGGGAGGTCCCTTGGTATGGAGGTTCCTTACAAGTAGGCCTGAAGCTGCGGGAAGTCCAACACCTGGAGTTCTACCTGGTACGCCGGGTCGGACCACCCGCCGTGAACCAGTAATTTTCCACAATAAGTTTTGTGGCTCGATAATATAGATGGAGGTTGGTTACTCCCATACCCCCGTCATAAGGAGGTATGCAGCAATGTGCCAGGGACATCCGCGATCTCCTGCCCCCCCCATAAAAACCGGGTGAAAAAACCTCCAAACTCACTAAACCAGCTCGCAGGGAGGTGAAAAGAAATATTCTGCAGAATATACAAGAACCGGGGGAAACCATAATTTTTAAAAGGGCACTTCTGCCAAGGGGCTTAAGAGGGAGAGATTGCCATTTCCTAAGGTCCGCCCTGGCGATTAGGGGTGTAATGTTCATGGCCCATTCGAGATCTGGGAGCAGGGCAACCCAAATCCCCAGGTACTTGAAAGATTGCCTGCGCAAGGGGATGGTTGTCTGCCAAACGAAACAGGCATGGGACGGGTGGAGGGGAACCAGAGTGGACTTTGCTGGGTTGAGCCGAAAGCCCGAGACCCGTTCGAAAGTGGAGAGGACCTCCAAGCAGTGCGGGCCAGAGTTCTTGAGTCCGCCAGGAAAAGGAGGACGTCTTCGGAACAAAGGGCGACCTTATCGACCCACAATGGGTCCCACGCCCAGCCCCGGATGCAGGGATCTTGGCATATAAGGGAGGCCAGGGGCTGCATCGCTAGCGCAAATAAGAGCGGCGAAAGCGGACAACCCTGGCGAGTGCCTCTCTGGATGGGAAACGCCTCCGGCAGCACACCATTGACCAGGACCCTCGCTTTAGGGCAGGAGTACAAAACGTGAATGAGGCACCGGAAAGGCAGGCCGAACCCCATCACCTCTAGCACATCATCCAAATAAGTCCAGTCCACCGAATCACCGAATTTGTCAAAATCAATGAAAAGAAGGGCTAAGTACGGAGTGAGATGGTGGCGATGTGAGAGGTGGAGATGGCGAATGCAGTGCCGTGTACCCCGGACAGGCATGAAACCGCATTGGTCCAGATGGGCCAAATCATGTAAGAGAGGGCTGAGGCGTTGGGCTAAACCAGTAGCGAAGATTTTAACCTTGGTGTTGATGAGGGAAATAGGGCGATAGTCTGCACAAGTAAAAGAGGGCGGCTGTGTCTTCGAGAGCACCACAATAGTGGCCACGTCCATTTCAGGGGGAAAGGACCCTTTGTCCACCACATGGCGAAACAATTCCACCAAGTTCGGGACCAGCAACTTGCGATGGGTCGCATAGAATTCCTGCGGACAGCCGTCTGGTCCCGGCGTCTTGCCAGAATGCAAGTTAGAAATGGCCTCATGAATTTCCTCCGAAGTGAGGGGGAGATCCAGAGTCTGCGAGATAGTTTGGGGAAGACGTGGCAGATGGGTCCCTGTCTCCGACAACAGTGCAGTTAGGGAGGCCTCGGGGGGTCGGCCCACATAGAGATTGGCATAGTACTCCGCAAAGGCTTGGGCGATAGCCCGAGAGGTGAAGTGGTGGGTACCATGCCCATCACGGACCTCGGGAATGATGCGAGTGGCCTTGGGATATGAAATTAGGTTATGGAGTAATTTGCCGTTTTTATCTCCCCAGCCATATACTCGAGCCACCGAAGAGCTGCAGAGCATTTTAGTGGCTTCCAGGGAGATCTGGCAGATCTCCTCCCGAAGCAGTGCAAGCTGTCAGGCGGAATCTGCACCCTCAGTAGACCCCTGAGTTGACTCCAACGGGGCAGCTCGAGCCTCCAACTGTGCAAGGTGGGTGACCTGAGTTGTGCGCTTCACATGAACTAAGCCTCTGGCCACACCCTGCATGGTGGCATTGCCGGCCTCCCACAGAGTACCCGGCGACAGGACCGACCCTACATTGAGCACGAAGTATTGCTTCAGTTCCCATCAGAGTGATTCAACGAATTCTGTGTCTTGCAAAAACCAGACGTTCATTCTTCAAGTCGTACGAACGCAATCGGGGGCGTTACCAAGCCGGAGGGAGACAGGAGAGTGATCGAGATGCCCCTGGGCAAAATAGTAGCCCCGGACACCAACAAACAATCAAGGGCAGGCCTTAGGAGCAGGTCAAGACGAGAGTGACTATGATGGGCCTTGGAAATGCAGGTGTACTGTTCCCGCCAGGGATTCCACCCCCTCCACGCGTCGCAGAGACCCAGGGCGGAGGACCAATCCGAAAGGCGCTTAGCGGAGGCAAGGCGGGACGTGGAGGGAACGCCTGTCGCGTTACGAGAGGAGTGCATAAGAAAACAAGTTACTTACCTGTAACTTTGGTTCCCCAGTATTGGTAACTTTCATAGATTCCCATGCTTTGTATCATTCCCCGTCGTCGGAATGGGAGCCTCGGTAGTATAAAAACCATAGAAACAAAAGAGAAACCTAGGCCTAGGCCTCATCTCATTTTGTATCCTATCACCCTCTTTTTGTAAAAAAAAAAGAGACCAAACTTTTGCCAGGACCAATCAGAGCAGTCTCACCCTCTAGAACCTTCCTGAGAGAGCTCAGAGCCTCAGATTTTCGTAGCCGTTGTGCAAACCGCCACTATCTCTGTAAAAAGACTGAGCTTTCCCAGGGGAGGAGGGTGGGCGCATGGGAATCTATGAAAGTTACCAATACTGGGAAACCAAAGTTACAGGTAAGTAACTTGTTTTCTTGCCCCAGTATTGGAACTTTCATAGATTCCCATGCTTTGTATCAGAGTAGCTAGCAGTAAATTACCAAGAACACATTTTGTAAATACATGGCATCACATAACCATATCAGTAATACATATAGCATAAGAAAAACTAACAAAATGTGCTCACCAGGATGGAGGGATCGTAGGGAAAGCTCACCTCTCAATGAAAAAGATTCCGCAGGACTGCCTGACCAACAGCCGCGTCGTCTCGTGCTGCAGACTCCAGGCAGTAGTGTTTCGTGAAGGTATGAGTACTACTCCACGTTGCTGCCCTGCATATGTCCTTAATGGCGACTCCCGAGAAGAGAGCCACCGACGATGCCACAGACCTTGTGGAATGTGCACGGACTCTACTGTCCAGTGGCTTGCCCGCTTCCTGATGACAGAATTGAATCGCACTGGAGATCCAGCGGGAAATGCCACTCTTTTCCAAAGGAAATCCCTTCCGTGGTGCGCTGTAGGACACAAACAACTGGGTTGACTTCCGAAAGGGACGTGTGCGCTCCAAATAAAATTTTAAGCATCTCTGAACGTCCAAAGAATGTAGCGTGCGTTCCGCAGGCGTAGAAGGGTGTGGAAAGAAAGATCTCAAAATCAAAGGTTCATTCAAGTGGAACTCAGATGGCACCTTAGGGATAAACTTGGGATTGGTGCGAAGAATAAGACCCTCTCTTTTAAATTGCAGGAATGGATGCACTATGGAGAGGGCTTGAAGCTCACTCACTCTTCTCGCTGATGTTAGAGCCAAGAGGAGGGCAAGTTTCCAAGACAGGAACTTTAAATCTGCTTTGTGCACAGGCTCAAACGGAGCTTTCATGAGTTGAGCCAGGACAAGGTTGAGCTGCCAAACTGGTGGAGGCGGACGAACTGGCGGATACATCCGGAATAAGCCCTTTAACCCCTTCGGGGCTAATGACGAGCTGGGCTCGTCATCGCGCTTACCTGTCCTGCGCGGATGACAAGGCCAGCTCGTCATCAGCCCCACCCTCGGGGGAAGCGCTGGCGCTCCCCCCGAGGCTCTCTGATCCTCGTTGTTTTGCTGGGGGCGGCAGTGGAAGAGCTTCCGCTGCCGCCCCCGCCCCCCCCCATGGTAATCCCTGATGACGTCAGCGCGCACAGCGCGCGCTGACATCATCAGGGATTCCCAGCGCTCAGGAAGCCATTTGCTTCCTGACCGCGCTGGAAGAAGGTAGGTTTCTCGAGGCTGGCGGGGGTTTGGGGGCAGCGAAGAGGCATCAGGGGAGAGGAAAGAGATTTTCCTTTCCCCTGATGTCTCTTTGCAGGGCATTTCTGCCTCACGATCGCGCACAGCGTCGCGATTGTGCGGCGGAAATGCCCCCACTAGACACCAGGGATATACTTTTAGTTTTTAGGAAGTGACCCCTTGGGCAAGGGTCGCTTCCAGGCTGGCTGGCAATATGTTTTCGTTTTTCTGCCCCCCCTGGGGGGAAATCGGCCCGTTTTTTCGGCCGTTTTGCCCCCACTAGCACCAGGGATATTGATTTTTGCCAAGATGGCGGCCATTGATTTTGTTTACGTTTTTCTGTCCCCCCTGGGGGCAAATCGGCCCGTTTTTTTTGCCGTTTTGCCCCCAGGGGGGACAGAAAATGCCCACTAGACACCAGGGATGTAATTTTAGTTTTTAGGGTCGCTTCCAGGCGGGGTCTGAGTATGTTTTCGTTTTTCTGCCCCCCCTGGGGGGAAATCGGCCCGTTTTTCGGCCGTTTTGCCCCCAGGGGGGGCAGAAATTACCCACTTGAACCAGGGATTTTTGTTGGGGCAATGTGTTTGTTTTGGGAAGCGACCCCTTGGGTAAGGGTCGCTTCCAGGTGGACATGATTGTGTTTTTGTTTTTCTGTCCACCCTGGGGGCAAATCGGCCTGTTTTTTTTGCCGTTTTGCCCCCAGGGGGGGGCGGAAAATGCCCACTAACACAAAGTTTTTAGGAAGCGACCCCTTGGGCATGTTTGCTGGTGGTGTGTGTGGGGAGTGGTACTTGGCTGGATGGTGTGCGTGGAGCGGTGCTTGGCTGGCGGTGTGTGTGGAGTGGTACTTGGCTGTCGGTGTGCGCTGAGTGGTGTTTGGCTGGCGGTGTGCGTGGAGGGGTACTTGGCTATCTATGCACGGAGTGGTGCTTGGCTGGCGGTGTGTGTGGAGTGGCGCTTGGCTGGTGGTGTGTGTAGAGTGGTACTTGGCTGTCTGTGCACGGAGTGGTGCTTGGCTGGCGGTGTGTGTGGAGTGGTACTTGGCTGTCGGTGTGCGCTGAGTGGTGTTTGGCTGGCGGTGTGCGTGGAGGGGTACTTGGCTATCTATGCACGGAGTGGTGCTTGGCTGGCGGTGTGTGTGGAGTGGCGCTTGGCTGGTGGTGTGTGTAGAGTGGTACTTGGCTGTCTGTGCACGGAGTGGTGCTTGGCTGGCGGTGTGTGTGGAGTGGCGCTTGGCTGGTGGTGTGCGTGGAGTGCTACTTTGCTGTCTGTGCACGGAGTGCTGCTTGGCTGGTGGTGTGTGTGGAGTGGCGCTTGGCTGGTGGTGTGCGTGGAGTGCTACTTTGCTGTCTGTGCACGGAGTGCTGCTTGGCTGGTGGTGTGTGTGGAGTGGCGCTTGGCTGGTGGTGTGCGTGGAGTGCTACTTTGCTGTCTGTGCACGGAGTGCTCCTTGGCTGGCGGTGTGTGTGGAGTGGCGCTTGGCTGGTGGTGTGCGTGGAGTGCTACTTTGCTGTCTGTGCACGGAGTGCTGCTTGGCTGGCGGTGTGTGTGGAGTGGCGCTTGGCTGGTGGTGTGCGTGGAGTGCTACTTTGCTGTCTGTGCACGGAGTGCTGCTTGGCTGGCGGTGTGTGTGGAGTGGCGCTTGGCTGGCGGTGTGTGTGGAGTGGCGCTTGGCTGGATGGTGCTTGGCTGGCGGTGAGTGGTGCTTGGCTGGTGGTGCTTGTGGAGTGGCGCTTGGCAGGTGGTGTGCGTGGAGTGCTACTTTGCTGTCTGTGCACGGAGTGGTGCTTGGCTGGCGGTGTGTGTGGAGTGGCGCTTGGCTGTTAGTGTGCGTGGAGTGCTACTTTGCTGTCTGTGCACGGAGTGCTGCTTGGCTGGCGGTGTGTGTGGAGTGGCGCTTGGCTGGTGGTGTGCGTGGAGTGCTACTTTGCTGTCTGTGCACGGAGTGCTGCTTGGCTGGCGGTGTGTGTGGAGTGGCGCTTGGCTGGTGGTGTGCGTGGAGTGCTACTTTGCTGTCTGTGCACGGAGTGCTGCTTGGCTGGCGGTGTGTGTGGAGTGGCGCTTGGCTGGCGGTGTGTGTGGAGTGGCGCTTGGCTGGATGGTGCTTGGCTGGCGGTGAGTGGTGCTTGGCTGGTGGTGCTTGTGGAGTGGCGCCTGGCAGGTGGTGTGCGTGGAGTGCTACTTTGCTGTCTGTGCACGGAGTGGTGCTTGGCTGGCGGTGTGTGTGGAGTGGCGCTTGGCTGTTAGTGTGCGTGGAGTGCTACTTTGCTGTCTGTGCACGGAGTGCTGCTTGGCTGGCGGTGTGTGTGGAGTGGCGCTTGGCTGGTGGTGTGCGTGGAGTGCTACTTTGCTGTCTGTGCACGGAGTGCTGCTTGGCTGGCGGTGTGTGTGGAGTGGCGCTTGGCTGGTGGTGTGCGTGGAGTGCTACTTTGCTGTCTGTGCACGGAGTGCTGCTTGGCTGGCGGTGTGTGTGGAGTGGCGCTTGGCTGGTGGTGTGCGTGGAGTGCTACTTTGCTGTCTGTGCACGGAGTGCTGCTTGGCTGGCGGTGTGTGTGGAGTGGCGCTTGGCTGGTGGTGTGCGTGGAGTGCTACTTTGCTGTCTGTGCACGGAGTGCTGCTTGGCTGGCGGTGTGTGTGGAGTGGCGCTTGGCTGGTGGTGTGCGTGGAGTGCTACTTTGCTGTCTGCACGGAGTGCTGCTTGGCTGGCGGTGTGTGTGGAGTGCTGCTTGGCTGGCGGTGTGTGTGGAGTGGCGCTTGGCTGGTGGTGTGCGTGGAGTGCTACTTTGCTGTCTGTGCACGGAGTGCTGCTTGGCTGGCGGTGTGTGTGGAGTGGCGCTTGGCTGGTGGTGTGCGTGGAGTGCTACTTTGCTGTCTGTGCACAGAGTGCTGCTTGGCTGGAGGTGTGTGTTGAGTGGCGCTTGGCTGGTGGTGTGCGTGGAGTGCTGCTTGGCTGGAGGTGTGTGTTGAGTGGCGCTTGGCTGGTGGTGTGCGTGGAGTGCTACTTTGCTGTCTGTGCACGGAGTGCTGCTTGGCTGGCGGTGTGTGTGGAGTGGCGCTTGGCTGGTGGTGTGCTGGAGTGCTACTTTGCTGTCTGTGCACGGAGTGCTGCTTGGCTGGCGGTGTGTGTGGAGTGGTGTTTGGCTGGCGGTGTGTGGGGAGTGGTGTTTGGCTGGCGGTGTGTGGGGAGTGGTACTTGGCTGGATGGTGTGCGTGGAGTGGTACTTGGCTGTCGGTGTGCGCTGAGTGGGGTTTGGCTGGCGGTGTGCATGGTCTGGTGCTTGGATGGTGGTGTGGGTGGACTGGAACTCTGCTGGCGGTGTGTGAGTAGTTACTTTCTGTTGGTCACTACACACACTGCTAGTTGAGTGACACTCTACGCAGTCCATCATTTTCTGTAGTTGCTATGTCAGATATGTGGGCGTGTGAAAGTGATGGGCGGCTGGCGGTGTGAATGTTTTGTATGTGTCACACGTACAAAAGGTGTATGAATGTCCTTACTGCCCCTGTGTGATATGGGTACTGGTAGTAGCAAAAGACTGACTGGCACCAAAGTGGTCAGGCACTTTAAAAAAATTCAAAAAATTATCCAGTGTCTTGATGTTAAACCTCATCTAATCTCATTTGGTCTAAGCCCTAATTGATGGCCCATCTGGCCGAATTTTAATTTGGGGGGCAAATTTGTGTGTTGTTTTTTTAATTGTTATATTGTTTGTGAAATGTGGTAGTAATTTTTTTTTCTTCTCTATTTTTGTCTTGTTCCAGGCTTTTGCTGTTTGGATTGTTGTAGGTTGCGTGTCTGTTTGCAGCTTGTGTAGTTGCTTGTGCTTGGTAAGTGAATGTATTTTGTACTACTTCTCCTTGATGTTTGTCTTTTTGAAAAAGGTTGTACTTCTAGCAGTTTGTGTGGCTCTGTGTTTTTTTTTTCAGCATTAGTGTTTGATGTGCACTTTGTTTTCTAATGTCATTTCTTTTTTTCTTTCTAGTGGGATTTCATTTCTTTTCGCTGTGTCTCAACAGAGTAGGTGCTGGTGAGTGTAGCTATATTTTGTAAGAGTGAAATTGTTTTGGATTGTATTTATCTTTTAGTGAAAGCCTTACCTTGTTTACTTCTTACTTTGCACAGTGTAGGTTGTTGTTCACTTGTGTGTGCAGTCTTCTTGCTTTGTAAGGATAATGGCTAGTCGCAGGATTACTGCTCAGCAGGTTCTTGGTTTGCTTTTTGAGTCTTCCTCGGACCATGGTTCAGAGTCTGAGTCCGATTCGGACTCCCAGGAAGCGGCAGAAGATTCAGGCAGTGAGTTTTCTCTTCGCATGGAATCATCATCATCGGATGATGACTCTTCTTCTAGTGCTGATGAAGGGCCTATGGTACAGGAGGACATTGTGTTGCCGGTAGTGGGCCAAGAGGCACCTGTGCTGCTGCCTAGGGCCGCAAGGTTTCCTTTCTTTTTACATCGGCAAGAGGCATGTGGGCTGGAGCCTGCACCCAAAAGGCTTCACATTGCTGTGGTGCGCAAAGGGGCATCTGGTGCTTTTCGTCTTCCTACTCGTGTAGTGCAGCAAGAGGCATCTGGGGCTGTTAGGCTTCCCATTGGTGTAGAGCGGCAAGAGGCATCTGGGCCTGCTGGGTTTCCCGGTGGTGTAGTGCAGCAAGAAGCATCTCAGGCTGCTGGGCTTCCCGTTGGTGTAGTGCAGGAAGAGCCCTCTGGGGATGCTACGTCTTCTGTTGGTGTTGTGCAGCCAGAAGTATCTGTGGCTGTTAGGCTTCCCGTTGGAGAACAGCAGCAAGATGTTTCGGTGCTGCAGGCTGGGGTGGCTGCTCCCCCCGTTGATAGGGATGGCCTCTGGGTTCCCCCTGGCTTGGTGCAGCCGGCATTGCCAGAGTTCACTGGTGTTCCTGGGTGTAGAGTGAATACAGAGAATTTTCTGCCAATTAATTTTTTTCAGTTGTTTTTTGACGATGTGTTTTTGCAAGAGATTGTTGAGCAAACCAATTTATATGCAGAACAATATTTGAGGGCCAACAGTGCCAGCCTTAAGCCCTATTGTAGAGCAATCCGGTGGACTCCCACCAATGTTGAAGAGATGAAGAAGTTTCTGGGATTAACTTTTTTGATGGGCTTGATAAGGAAGTCATCAATTACTTCATATTGGTCCACTAGTCCCTTGATGGTAACAGCTATATTTCCAGCAGTCATAAGTCGTGATCGGTATACGCTTCTTCTTCGGATGATGCATTTTGCTGATAATAGTTTAGCGTTGTCACGCGATCACCCTGATTGTGACCGTTTGTTTAAAATTCGGCCTGTCCTTGATCACTTTGTTGATCGTTTTTCTGAGATTTTTGTCCCTGGTAAAGAAATTGCAGTGGATGAGTCTTTGGTGTTGTTCAAGGGCCGCTTGGTTTTTAGGCAATACATTCCTAGTAAGAGGTCACGCTATGGAATCAAACTGTATATGCTGTGTGACAGTGAGACTGGATATGTCCACAATTTCAGGGTGTACACTGGTAAGGAGTCCCGCATTAACCCTCCTGGTTGTCCTTCTACTTTTGGAGTAACTGAGAAAATTGTGTGGGAACTAGGTAGAGGATTATTTAACAAAGGCCATCATTTATATGTAGATAACTTCTACACTGGTGTGCAGTTGTTCAAGGAGTTGGCCAAAGAGGGCACTGTTGCTTGTGGCACAATGCGCAGTAACCGTAAAGGTTTCCCAAAGGAACTTGTTTGCAAAAGGCTTGTGCGGGGACAGTCTACGGCATTGCGATGTGGGGAGCTTTTAGCTGTGAAGTATTCAGACAAGAGAGATGTGTACATGCTGACTACTATCCACGATGAAAGTACTGTACCTGTGCCTGTTTGGGGTCAGGGTGCTGAAGTGCGCAAACCTGTGTGCATTCTAGCTTACAATAAGTTCATGGGTGGTGTTGACAGAGTAGATCAGAGGTTGGAACCTTATGCTGCTCTTCGAAAGGCTTACGTTTGGTACAAGAAGTTGGCTATCCATCTGTTCCACTTGGCATCATTTAATGCTTTCGTTGTGTACCAGAAGTCTTGTCCTGGGACGAAGATGACTTTTCTTAAGTTTCAGGAGTCTATAATAGGCAGCCTTGTACTTGTGCAGCAGGCAAGTGTTCCTAGATTTGGAGTGGTGGAGGAAGTGGCTACATTGCAAGATCGCCACTTTCCTGAATCTATTCCTTCCACTACTGCTAGAGACTTTCCGACTAGAAGATGTAGAGTCTGTTGGCGAAGAGGCGTGCGGAAGGAGTCTCGTATATACTGTCCTGACTGTCCTTCTAAGCCTGCATTGTGTATGTCAGCTTGTTTTAAATCGTACCACACGCAAAAGAACTATTGGGAGTTTGATTGAGCTGTAAAGTGAATTGCTTGGTCTGCATTCTGTAAAACATTTTTAGTTTGTTTCAAGGATTGGCATTAGTGCAAAGTTTTTATTTTAAGAATTTGTGTTACCTAATTTGTAGGTATTTCCATTTGTTTAGTGTTATTTTCAAAAAAAGAATTCTAAATGTGTTTGTGGTTTGTGCCGGCTGGTGCTTGGCTGGCGGTGTGTGTGGAGTGGCGCTTGGCTGGTGGTGTTCGTGGAGTGGTACTTGGCTGTCTGTGCATGGAGTGGTGCTTGGCTGGCGGTGTGTGTGGAGTGGTGCTTGGCTGGCGGTGTGTGTGGAGTGGTGCTTGGCTGGCGGTGTGTGTGGAGTGGTGCTTGGCTGGCGGTGTGTGTGGAGTGGTGCTTGGCTGGCGGTGTGTGTGGAGTGGTGCTTGGCTGGCGGTGTGTGTGGAGTGGTGCTTGGCTGGCGGTGTGTGTGGAGTGGTGCTTGGCTGTCTGTGCACGGAGTGGTGCTTTGCTGGCGGTGTGTGTGGAGTGGCGCTTGGCTGGTGGTGTTCGTGGAGTGGTACTTGGCTGTCTGTGCATGGAGTGGTGCTTGGCTGGCGGTGTGTGTGGAGTGGTGCTTGGCTGGCGGTGTGTGTGGAGTGGTGCTTGGCTGGCGGTGTGTGTGGAGTGGTGCTTTGCTGGCGGTGTGTGTGGAGTGGCGCTTGGCTGGTGGTGTTCGTGGAGTGGTGCTTGGCTGTCTGTGCATGGAGTGGTGCTTGGCTGGCGGTGTGTGTGGAGTGCTGCTTGGCTGGCGGTGTGTGTGGAGTGGTGCTTGGCTGGCAGTGTGTGTGGAATGGTGCTTGGCTGGCAGTGTGTGTGGAGTGGCGCTTGGCTGGTGGTGTTTGTGGAGTGGTACTTGGCTGGAGGGTGTGCGTGGAGCGGTGTTTAGCTGTCTGTGCACGGAGTGGTGCTTGGCTGGCGGTGTGCGTGGAGAGGCGCTTGGCTGGTGGTGTGCGCTGAGTGTTTGGCTGGCGGTGTGCATGGTCTGGTGCTTGGCTGGTGGTGTGGGTGGACTGGCGCTCGGCTGGCGGTGTGTGAGTAGTTACTTTCTGTTGGTCACTGCACACACTGCTTGTTGAGTGACACTCCACGCAGTCCATCAATTTGTGTAGTTCCAGTGTCAGAAATGTGGGCGTGTGAAAGTGATGGGCCCTTGAATGGCGCTGTTTGCTGGTGTGAGTGTTGAAATGTGATGGGTCCGCGGCTGGCGTTGTGAATGTTTTGAATGTGTCACACGTACGAAAGGTGTATGAATGGCCTGTAAAGAGGTTGGTGCCTTGACGTGGCTTTACAGCTCACGAGCTGTGAGTCAGTGGTTCAGTTTATCATACTTGCAATTATACACAGTGTATTTCATTTTTGTGAAATTACTTGCGTATACAATTGTATGTACTGAATCATCACTCACCCTCGTGCCAAATCCAACCAGTATGTGTGTGTGCTTGCGGATTAGATGGGTGTGCAGTAATAATTGTTTTTTTTTTCTCTTTCTGCATTAGGGTGTACCTTGTCCCTTATTGTGATTGTTGTAATGTGTTGCTTTTATTCCAGATGGTGTCAGTGGTCTTGTTTGTATCAGGTATGAAAGGTGCGTGAATGGCCTGTAAAATGGTTGGTGCCTTGTCGTGGCTTTACAGCTCACGAGTTGCGAGTCACTGGTTCGGTTTTTATGCATTTATTTATTGACAGAGCATTTCATTTTTTTGAAATATCTTGTTAATAAAATTTTATATACTGAACCATCACTTGCCCTCGTGCCAAATCCAACCTGTATGTGTGTGTCTTTGAGGAATAGATAGCCGTGCTTGAATGTTTGACTTTTGAGTAACTCTGTTAAGGTGAGGTACCCTTTTACTCGGGAGAACAAGGGGAACGCTGGGTGGTAGGACATTTTTGCCGGCACGGCGATCCCACGGCAAAATTTTTGGAAAAGTGCTATTTTTACCTAATTAAGGTTTGCAAGGAGTTCTGGGTAGGAAAACATTGGGGGACCCATGCATGCCATACCTCCCTGGACTCCCCCGGGTGTCTACTTTTCAGAAATGTGTGGGTTTGGTAGGTTTCCCTAGATGGCTGTCTCGCACGGGGCCAGAAACCCAGGTAACCCCTCTTGCAAAAGCTGGAGAATTCATGTCCACCAGCTTTTGCAAGAGGGGTTACCCGGGTTTTTGGCCCCGTGCGAGACAGCCATCTAGGGAAACCTACCAAACCCACACATTTCTGAAAAGTAGACACCCGGGGGCTTCCAAGGAGGTATGGCTTGCGTGGATCCTCCAACGTTCCTTTACCCAGAATCCCTTGCAAACCTCATTTTTTGCTTGGAAAAAATCAGTTTTTTCACACGTTTTAGTGTGGGCAAGCATGGCATCACTGGGCTCACACAAATTACCTCCCACCCAGCGTTCCCCAAGGTCTCCCGATAAAAATGGTACCTCACTTGCGTGGTTAGGCATAGCGGCTGCTTTAGGAAAAGGCCCAATTCATACTGTGGAGACGAAAACATTACCTTTAGCCAAATAATCTTATTTTTTGAGGGGGTTACCTGAGCTTTTGGCCCGGGGCTTGGCAGGCATCTTTGGAAACTACCAAACCCAAACAGTTCTGAGAACTAGACACCCGGGGGAGTCCAGGGTGGTATGGCATGCGTGGGTCCCCCAATGTTTTCCTACCCAGAAACCCCTGCAAACCTGAAATTTTGGTCCAAAAACCCACTTTTCCATACTTTTTTGGGTGGGATCTCGCTGCCGGAACAAATGTCCTACCACCCAGCGTTTCCCTTGTTCTCCCGAGTAAAATGATACCTCACTTGTGTGGGTGGGCCAAAGGCAAGTGACTTAGGCTGGGGTGCTTAATTTGTAAAACGTAAATGTGAGTAAAAACTACTTTTTTCAAAATTCATTTTTGGGGTGTTCTGCTTTGGGGCACCCACACAAGTGAGGTATCCTTTTACTCGGGAGAACTAGGGGAACGCAGGGTGGTACGACTTTTTTGCCGGCACGGCGATCCCACGCCAAAAAGTTTGGAAAAGGGCAATTTTTACCTAATTTTAAGGTTTGCAGAGAGTTCTGGGTAGGAAAACATTGGGGGACCCATGCATGCCATACCTCCCTGGACTCCCCCAGGTGTCTAGTTTTCAGAACTGTTTGGGTTTGCTACTTTGCAAAGAATACCACCGAGCCCCGGGCCACAAATTCAGATCCCCCCCCCCAAAATCAAGGTAGTTTTGCAATAAGGTAATGTAAATTCACCACCGTACGATTTGAACCGTTTCCTGTTGCAGCCACTATGTCTATCCACGCAAGTGAGGTACCGTTTTTTTTGGGAGACCTGGGGGCACGCTGGGTGAGTGGAAATTTGTTGCTCCACGCAGATTCCAGAACTTTCCACCACAGAAATGTGAGGAAAATGTGTTTTTTTGGTCAAATTTTTATGTTTGTAAGGGATTCTGGGTAACAAAACCTGGGGGTAGGCAGACGAGTCACCCCATCCTGAATTGCCCTGGGTGTCTAGTTTTCAGAAATGTATAGGTTTGCTAGGTTTCCCTAGGTGCTGGCAGAGCTACGGCGCAAAAACAAAAGGTAGTCTTTTTGTCCGAATCGTGCTAAATTTCACTGGGAAATTGAGGTGCGACCATGCTGCGTTTTGCGCTGTTTCATGTCGCAGCCACTATGCCTACCCACGCAAGTGAGGTACCATTTTTTTCGGGAGACCTGGGGGCACGCTGGGTGGGTGGAAATTTGTTGATCCACGCAGATTCCAGAACTTTCCACCACAGAAATGTGAGGAAAATGTGTTTTTTTGGTTAAATTTTTTTGTTTGAAAGGGATTCTGGGTAACAAAACCTGGGGGTAGGCAGACGAGTCACCCCATCCTGAATTGCCCTGGGTGTCTAGTTTTCAGAAATGTATAGGTTTGCTAGGTTTTCCTAGGTGCTGGCAGAGCTACGGCGCAAAAACAAAAGGTAGTCTTTTTGTCCGAATCGTGCTAAATTTCACTGGGAAATTGAGGTGCGACCATGCTGCGTTTTGCGCTGTTTCATGTCGCAGCCACTATGCCTACCCATGCAAGTGAGGTACCATTTTTTTCGGGAGACCTGGGGGCACGCTGGGTGGGTGGAAATTTGTTGATCCACGCAGATTCCAGAACTTTCCACCACAGAAATGTGAGGAAAATGTGTTTTTTTGGTTAAATTTTTTTGTTTGAAAGGGATTCTGGGTAACAAAACCTGGGGGTAGGCAGACGAGTCACCCCATCCTGAATTGCCCTGGGTGTCTAGTTTTCAGAAATGTATAGGTTTGCTAGGTTTCCCTAGGTGCTGGCAGAGCTACGGCGCAAAAACAAAAGGTAGTCTTTTTGTCCGAATCGTGCAAAATTTCACTGGGAAATTGAGGTGCGACCATGCTGCGTTTTGCGCTGTTTCATGTCGCAGCCAGTATGCCTACCCACGCAAGTGAGGTACCATTTTTTTCGGAAGACCTGGGGGCACACTGGGTGCATGGAAATTTGTTGATCCACGCAGATTCCAGAACTTTCCACCACAGAAATGTGAGGAAAATGTGTTTTTTTGGTCAAATGTTTTTGTTTGAAAGGGATTCTGGGTAACAAAACCTGGGGGTAGGCAGACGAGTCACCCCATCCTGAATTGCCCTGGGTGTCTAGTTTTCAGAAATGTATAGGTTTGCTAGGTTTCCCTAGGTGCTGGCAGAGCTACGGCGCAAAAACAAAAGGTAGTCTTTTTGTCCGAATCGTGCTAAATTTCACTGGGAAATTGAGGTGCGACCATGCTGCGTTTTGCGCTGTTTCATGTCGCAGCCACTATGCCTACCCACGCAAGTGAGGTACCATTTTTTTCGGGAGACCTGGGGGCACACTGGATGGATGGAAATTTGTTGATCCACGCAGATTCCAGAACTTTCCACCACAGAAATGTGAGGAAAATGTGTTTTTTTGGTCAAATTTTTTTGTTTGAAAGGGATTCTGGGTAACAAAACCTGGGGGTAGGCAGAC
The DNA here is from genome assembly GCF_964261635.1 of Lissotriton helveticus. Lineage (NCBI taxonomy): Eukaryota > Metazoa > Chordata > Amphibia > Caudata > Salamandridae > Lissotriton > Lissotriton helveticus. The sequence continues at coordinate 2,034,183,026 of NC_136065.1, read as the reverse complement.
GAGTCACCCCATCCTGAATTGCCCTGGGTGTCTAGTTTTCAGAAATGTATAGGCTTGCTAGGTTTCCCTAGGTGCTGGCAGAGCTACGGCGCAAAATCAAAAGGTAGTCTTTTTGTCCAAATCGTGCAAAATTTCACTGGGAACTTGAGGTGCGACCATGCTGCGTTTTGCGCTGTTTCATGTCGCAGCCACTATGCCTACCCACGCAAGTGGGGTACCATTTTTTTCGGGAGACCTGGGGGCACGCTGGGTGGGTGGAAATTTGTTGATCCACGCAGATTCCAGAACTTTCCACCACAGAAATGTGAGGAAAATGTGTTTTTTTGGTCAAATTTTTTTGTTTGAAAGGGATTCTGGGTAACAAAACCTGGGGGTAGGCAGACGAGTCACCCCATCCTGAATTGCCCTGGGTGTCTAGTTTTCAGAAATGTATAGGCTTGCTAGGTTTCCCTAGGTGCTGGCAGAGCTACGGCGCAAAATCAAAAGGTAGTCTTTTTGTCCAAATCGTGCAAAATTTCACTGGGAAATTGAGGTGCGACCATGCTGCGTTTTGCGCTGTTTCATGTCGCAGCCACTATGCCTACCCACGCAAGTGGGGTACCATTTTTTTCGGGAGACCTGGGGGCACGCTGGGTGGGTGGAAATTTGTTGATCCACGCAGATTCCAGAACTTTCCACCACAGAAATGTGAGGAAAATGTGTTTTTTTTGGTCAAATTTGTTTGTTTGAAAGGGATTCTGGGTAACAAAACCTGGGGGTAGGCAGACGAGTCACCCCATCCTGTATTGCCCTGGTTGTCTAGTTTTCAAAAATGTATAGGGTTGCTAGGTTTCCCTAGGTGCTGGCAGAGCTACGGCGCAAAAACAAAAGGTAGTCTTTTTGTCCGAATCGTGCTAAATTTCACTGGGAAATTGAGATGCGACCATGCTGCGTTTTGCGCGGTTTCATGTCGCAGCCACTATGCCTACCCACGCAAGTGAGGTACCATTTTTTTCGGGAGACCTAGGGGCACGCTGGGTGGGTGGAAATTTGTTGATCCACGCAGATTCCAGAACTTTCCACCACAGAAATGTGAGGAAAATGTGTTTTTTTGGTCAAATATTTATGTTTGCAAGGGATTCTGGGTAACAAAACCTGGGGGTAGGCAGACGAGTCACCCCATCCTGAATTGCCCTGGGTGTCTAGTTTTCAAAAATGTATAGGTTTGCTAGGTTTCCCTAGGTGCTGGTTGAGCTACGGCTCAAAAACAAAAGGTAGTCTCTTTGTCCAAAGAGCTTAAGATTTCACTGGGAAATTGAGGAGCGACCACGTTGCATTTTGTGCCGTTTCCCGTCGTAGGCACAAGGCCGACCCACACAAGTGAGGTACCATTGTTTTCGGGAGACCTGGGGGCACGCTGGGTGGGTGGAAATTTGTTGATCCACGCAGATTCCAGAACTTTCCACCACAGAAATGTGAGGAAAATGTGTTTTTTTTGTCAAAATCTGAGCTTTGCAAGGGATTCTGGGTAACAAAACCTGGTGGTAGGCAGTCGAGCCATCCCATCCTGAATTCCCCTGGGTGTCTACTTTTCAAAAATGTATAGGTTTGCTAGGTTTCCCTAGGTGCCGGAAGAACTAGGGTGCAAAAACTACAGGTAGGCACTTTGCCAAAAAAGGGTCAATTTGTAACTGCAAAATTTAGGTGTGAGCACGTTGCATTTTGCGCCGTTTCCTGTCGCAGGCACAAGGCCGACCCACACAAGTGAGGTACCGTTTTTATCGGGACACTTGGGGTAATTCAGATTTGTAAATCAACTGTTATTACCAATTGAGCTTTCTTGCATTTCTCCCTTTGAATGAAAGATATTGTGTAGAAAAAAAAACTTTATGAAAAATGACCAATAATTCTCATGCTAGTATGAGTATTCCCAACTTTGAAAATGTGCAATTATATACTGTTTCTGAACTCTATAATTTGTACCCAATTCATACATACATAGGTGTCTTTCATGCAGATTATTCCATGTGTACATTTTCCAAGACAAAGTGCACTATACCCAGTAAATGAAAAAATACCATTGCAAGTTGCTGCTCAGTTTTTGGATCTGGGTTCGTCGGGTTCTTGGTGAAACTACAAGTCCCATATATCCCCACAACCAGGAAGGTCTAACGGATGTAACGGTATATTGCTTTCCAAGAGCTGTCAAAATTAGAGAAAGTTATAGGTGAAAACGTTGAGACAAAAGGCCGTTGTTTTCAACAAATTTTCAAATATTCCAATATCTAACTGTTAGTTTCTATAACGAAACCTTCATGGATTTAGACAAATGACCCCTTTCTGAATTCAGAATTTTGTCTATTTGTCGGAAATGTAAAGCTTTCCAGGATCCATTATTGCTTTCAAACTCATTTCTACCATTAACTGGAAGGAGGTGGAAAGCTCTAAAAATAGCAAAAATAGGCTATGTCCCAGAAAAATGCCAAAACTGAGTGAAAAATTTCGGTTCTCTGACAAAACACTGTCATTCCCTAAAAGCTGAGAAAATGGAGAATTCAGCCCCACCAACCCTTTTTTGATACCATATTCAGGGAAAAAGCCAGAGGCTTTTATTTGCAGCCCGTTTTTCCCATTTTTCTGAAAAAAACAAAAAAAACACTATATTTTGGTTAATTTCTGGGACCCCTCCAAGGGAATCCACAAACCCTGGGCGCCTTTAGAATCCCCATGATGTTGGAAGAAAAGGACGCAAATTTGGCGCGGATCCCTTATGTGGTCAAAAAGTTACAAGGGCCTAAGCGCGCACTACCCCAAAACACCAAAAAAAGCTTTAGCACAGGAGGGGGAAAAGGCCTAGCAGCGAAGGGGTTAAGAATTGTTTAACGATCCTAGAGGACCATAAGGAAGGACCTGAAGAACTGCGTCGAAACCTTGATATGGCCGCTAGATGTACCTTTACTGATGAATGTGCCAAGCCAGACTTAGCCAGAGATAGTAAATATGGCAACAATTGATGAGGTTGGGATTTGTAAGGATGGAGACCTTGACCTTGACACCACAAGCAGAATCGTTTCCATTTTGCCTTGTAAGTCTTATTGGTACTTGGTGCTCTGGCCTGAGACAAAACCTCTCTGCATTCCTGGGAGAGTGTTAGATGACTGAACTCTCTGTGTTCAGGAGCCACGCCGTCAAGTGGAGCGATTTCGGGTCCGGATGGTAAACCTGCCCCTGACTCCTTGACAACAGGGACGGAATGGGTTGTAAGCGAATTGGAGGAGCTTGGGAGAGCCTCAGAAGCTCTGTGTACCAGAATTGTCTGGGCCATGCTGGAGCAATTAGAATCATTTTGCAGGGCTCTGCCTTCATCTTCCTGAGAACTCGAGGAATGAGGGGGAGTGGAGGAAAAGCGTAAAAGAATGCGCTGTACCAAGCCATCGAAAGAGCGTACCCCAGGGACCCCTGATGGTGAACTTTGCTTGCGTAAAACCGGCATTTGGCGTTCTCCGGAGAAGCAAAGAGGTCGATGGCTGGCGTCCCCCAAACCGAGAACACCCTGTCCAGAATGGACTGATTCAATTCCCACTCGTGAGTCACTTCTGTCTGTCGACTCAAGGCATCCGCCTTGACATTGAGTGAGCCTGCCAGGTGTTCGGCTGTCAGAGTGATGTTGTGTAGAATCGCAAAATCCCAGATCCGTTGAGCCTCCGTGGACAGAGTTTGCGATCTGGTACCTCCTTGCTTGTTGACGTAGTGCATGGCCGTCGTATTGTCCGTCCGGACCAGCACTGTATGGTTGCGAACTCTGGGAAGGAAAGCCTGCAAAGCCAACCGAATGGCCGTCAGCTCCAGGAAATTGATATGGCACTGGCGCTGTTCTGGTCTCCAGTGGCCACTGACTTGAAGCTCTCGGAGCACTGCACCCCAGCCCTCCAACGAGGCGTCTGTGGTCATGATCATGGGAGAAGATGAAATCCTGAAAGTCAGACCTTGGGCGATATTGTCTCTTAGAAGCCACCATTCAGTCGCCTTCTTCATTGCCGATGTTACCAACACCTTGTCGTTGAATGACCCCTCTGCCTGGCGCCATTGCTTGTCTAGTTCTTCCTGCAGTGGACACATTTGCAGCCTGCAATGCGGTACCAATGGTATGCAGGATGACATCGACCCGAGAAGGGATTTGTATTGGCGGACTGAAAGGCATTTCTTGTGGTATAGTTGTCGAGCTGATACCATCAACTTCAGTTGTCGTTCCTCCGAGGGGCGAGCCATACATTGCGTGGTGTCCAAATGGCCCCCAGGAACCTGGCCGTTCTGGAGGGCAGCAGGACTGACTTGCGTTCGTTCAGCTGAAGGCCCAGGTGACGGAACAAATGGATGCAAATTGAAACTGCTTGAGAAGTTTCCTCGAAAGACGGTGCTTTGACGAGCCAGTCGTCCAAGTAAGGGAAAACTTCCAGGGATTGCTTCTGAAGAAAAGCTGCTACTGGTGCTAACACCTTGGTGAACACTCTTGGTGCCGACCGCAGGCCAAACGGAAGCACCTTGAATTGGAAATGGCTCTTTCCCACTGTGAAGCATAGGTATTGTCTGTGAGCTGGGTGTATCGGAATATGGAAATACGCATCTTCCAAATCCAGGGACGCCAAGTAGTTGCCGGGATTCAAGAGAGGAAGAATTTCCTGGAGAGTGACCATCCTGAAAGAGAGCTTGACGAGATAGGTGTTGAGCTCCCGGAGGTCTAGAATGGGACGCCAAGACTCTACCGTCTTCTGCACGAGGAAGAACCTTGAATAGGAACCCCGGCCCCTCTGAGAGAGAGGTACCGGTTCTATCGCTCCCTTGAGGAACAATTGATGGGCTTCGAGATGGAGTAGTCCCAGATGTCCTGTGCGGAGGGCGCCCGGAGCTCTTGTTGGAGGAAGATCTTGGAATTCCAACGTATGGCCATACTCTACAATATTGAGGACCCACTGGTCCGATGTTATAGATTTCCAGCTGTTCAGACAAAGGGATATCCTGCCCCCCACTGATGTGATTGGGAGGGGAGAACAGTAGGTAGAGCCAGGAGGCCGCTATTGCAGCTTGGTGTTGTCCCGTCCTTGACGGTTCTGACGGCCCGCGGCTGATGGCGAGAGAAAGACGCCGATTGCCCCTGTCGCTGATTTGAATACTGGGATTTATAAGACTGTGAAGGCTGAGAGGAATATCTCTGTTGGTTTCCTCTGTACGATGTAAATCCTCTGCCTCGTGCGCCCTTGAAGGGGACTTTACGGTAGCTGAGTGACCCCAAGGATTTTGCTGTGTCCGTGCCCTTTTTTATATTCTGCAGGGTATCGTCCACATGCTTGCCAAACAGCATTTCCCCATCAAATGGGAGATCCAGGATCCTATTTTGGACCTCCTGACGAAACCAGGTGGCTCTTAACCAGCCCTGGCGCCTTAACACTGCTGAGCCTGCTAAGGCTCGAAACGCCGTGGAAGCAATGTCCATTGCACAGTCGATAACTTCTGCGGAAGACTTCTCCCCTTCCATAAGCACTTTTTTGGCCTCCTCCTTTGTGGGATCTGGTAATAGTTCCACGAAGGGTTCCATGTCGCACCACATCTGGCGGTCGTATCGGCCTAGGATGGCCAGAGCGTTTGCCGCCCTAACAAGCAAGCTGGCCATGGATGAAAATCTCTTCCCAACGTTATCTAGACGTCTACCGTCCTTGTCCGGAGGTGTGGTCAAAGGTGTGGACGGATTCTTAGACTTGTTTTGGGCCGCCTGAGAAATCACTGAATCAGGCTTTGGCTGACCAAGAAGGTAAGCTGGACTGCCTTCTGGAGCTTTATACTTTTTCTCCAGTCTTGGGAGAACCGGAATAACTGTTGCCGGATTTTGCATAATTTTCATCCCTTCCTCCCATACATGCTCAATGATGGGAATAGATTTGACAGATCTCCGGTATTGTTCCTTAAAGTCATAAAGGAAACATTCCGATTCCTCTCTTGTAACAGGCAGTCCAAACCTCTTCGCTGCCCTTTCCATCAAGTGATTAAAACCCCCTATATCCACTGGAGGGGAGATGGAAGTGTCGCGACCAGCGGCGTCCGGATCTGTAAGCCCACTGCCGCCTTGGTCCAAGTCTGGGTCTTGTAACGGATCAATTAAGGGATCCACCTGTACGACCTCCTCATCCGAAGAGGTATCCTGTTGGACAGCAGGAACTGGGTCGGGATCTGGTGTGCGGACCCGGACCAAAGGTGTCACTGGTGGTGGTGAGAGGGGCACCACTGGAAGACCAATAGCCGGCTGCACTTGCGACTGTATCTGCGGTGGAGAATGCGCAGGCTGCCCAGAAGGTTCAGACGGAAACCGTTTACGATAATCCTGTAGCATCATTTGTAGATCAGAGATTAGCGAGGAGGGCATGGCCACCATGCCCTGTCCCAAACCAGGAGTGCGTCGCTCTTCCGAAACATATGGACGCACCTGAGGGCCACCAGCATGTTCGTAATACTCCTCCGTGTCCGTCTCCTGCATCTTTACATTCAAGTCAGAGGGACTATAGGCAGGCCCATAATTGTCATCATCCTCAATCTCATCCTCCTCAGATTCGTCATCCAGCAGCATTGTTGGCGGATGTGAAGAAACTCGTCGCGGAGACGTCATCTCCGGCGTTATTTTCATCTTCTGAGGTGGAAAATGCATTTTTTGACCCGTCGACGGTCTCGTCGACGGAGCCGTCGTCGCAGCAGTCGTCAACGGAGCTGCCAAAGGAATCGTCGACGGTACCATTGCCTTCGCTGACACAATCCTCGTCACCGACAAAACAATCGTCGACAGCTTCGTAGACGAACTAGTCGTCATCAACATTATCGTCGACGTTGAAGTTGTTGTCGTCGTCGACGTAGTTTTCGTCGTCGTCAATGCCGTCGACAGCACTTTGCTCGTCGTCGTCGACAAGGAAGACGTCATCGTCGACCAGCTCGGGACCTTGAATGTCGACGAAGTCGTCGTCCTGGAGATCGCTACCGCCGACGAGCCCGTCGACGGAGCCAAAGAAACAGCGGGAACTTTAACAGAAGCAACTGTTGTCGACGTACCTGGTGTTTTTGTCGTCGACGGACACTGTTTTTTCTCCGGCACAGATCCTGAAGTGACAGAAGAGTGTTTGTCACTGGATGTGCTCTTTTTGGACGGAGGAGAAGGGAGAGCAACCTCCTTTTTGTCCTTTAAGGCTGTAATCCCTCCAGCAGCCTGTCCCTGCCTCTCCTTTTCACTTCCGTGAGGAGATTGAAGGGGTCCAGCCCTCTCAGACCTGTCAGAGATCTTATGAGGGGCTTGAAGAGTGGGCTCAGATGTAGAAGCACCAGGGGGAGACCTACCCCTCTTCCTTGATCTGTGAGATGAATTAAAAGATGCGGAATCCTCCTCATACGAAGAGAGCACCTCTTTGCGAGTCTTCATCTTCTGAAGCCAGGTCAACAGCCGGCCTTCTCTGTCCCGAAGAGTCTTGTTCGAGAAGGTTCTACAGATCTTGCACTCTGTGGCCTTGGGGTCCGGATATAAGCAATAAATACAATTTTCATGCTTATCTTCCACAAAAAGTCGTTTTTTCCCACAAGAGGCACAGGGCCTGAATAAGGCCTTCTTCTCCTTGTCAGACATGTCGAATTTCAGCAGAAAAACTTGAAGAAAATAACCAGAAAGTAGTGAAAAACTGAGCAGAGCTCAGTGGAGACTCCCTAGCACAACGTGCGGTAGAAAAATCTGAGGCTCTGAGCTCTCTCAGGAAGGTTCTAGAGGGTAAGACTGCTCTGATTGGTCCTGGCAAAAGTTTGGTCTCTTTTTTTTACAAAAAGAGGGTGATAGGATACAAAATGAGATGAGGCCTAGGCCTAGGTTTCTCTTTTGTTTCTATGGTTTTTATACTACCGAGGCTCCCATTCCGACAACGGGGAATGATACAAAGCATGGGAATCTATGAAAGTTCCAATACTGGGGCAACAGCGTTAAAGTCACCTCCGATGACTGTCAGGCTCTGGGGAAGGGTGAAGTCTAAGAGCGTGAGTCGCCAGAGGGCAGCGGGCATTGTGGCGTGGGAATGTAAAGAGATACGTGATTAAGAGGAAATCCCTGGATCCTGCCGACCAGGGCCACATAGCGGCCTTGCGCATCATTCTCAACCTGTGACAAAGTAAAGGGGAGACCCTTACGGAGCAGTATGGACATCCCCCCGGGAACCCCGTGTAAAACATGAGTGCCAGACCCTATCAAACCCATAACGGGCAAGAAAAGTGCACTGATTGCCTAAAAGGTGCGTTTCTTGTAGAAAGAGGATGTCGGGTGCGTGGTGCAGGGCGCTGCGGAGGACTGCAGTTCGCTTTATGCATTCTAGCATGCCGTTGCCTTTCCACGACACAATGTGGAGGGGTCTATGTAAGGTGGACATCATTCGGGCGGGTATTGTGTGTGGGATACTAATGCAGGTATACCTGGGTCCCAGGGGAGGCAGCTTCTCCTAGCCGGCGCATTGGGTTGCATTTCTTGTAGTCTGCTAATCGTCATGTCATCAGGGTGACGCGTGTACATTGATTGATGTCAATTAAAATAAAAAACAGCGGCCCATAGGCGGCCAAAAACAATAAACCATCGGGAGACAACGGTCTGCCCACCCTCGCTCGTCCCCCAACAGCCCCCATCCGGCAGATCATTTTAAAACATATTTATCTGTTCCTTTTTCTTCAACAGAGATACGAAAAACATAAATCAAATAAAACACCGGTAGTGTGTGATGATAAACTGAGCTGTAAAATATTAATCATTTTACACCCAGTCTCATAGTTCACTCGCTTAAATATGGTATAGTGAGAAAGTTATGAATCTTGAAACAAAGAGTCATGCGCTGTGGTGTTGGTATTCGTGCTTCACTAAATGTTTTAGTGATAGTCAAATCTCCACTGAAGGCTCAAACCAGATGCCTGGCTTTAGCTCAGCTTGGGATTCGCTTGGTTCCTTGGGTTAAATTAAGCCGAGCCTTCTCTCTGCCACCCACGCATAAACCTCATGCCCCAAGAATTAAAGACAAACACTAAATTGTATTATAAAATGAGAGAGCAAAGAAAATACCCCTCTACTTGCTGAATTGCACATTCTGAAATTAGAAAACCTGGGATCCATCCAGGCATCCCTGATTTACCAAATTGTGTGATTCTAGGCAATTGTTTTATTTCACTTTGGCTCTTTTTACTTCATAATCACCACATATGAGAGCACCGTGAAATACATGGGCTCAGGATGCGTACTGTACAAAATCTCTTTTGCTTGAGTTCATGAACTAACATTTGTTCCATGTATAATAATAACCCAGGTCACATAGTTGGTGTACATGACAACTGATGGTATTGTTGTCATGGTAGGGACAGCATAAATGTTTTCTAAGTTCATGTTTGAGAACTATCACTTTTAATAAATGCAGTGATAAAATCTGATGCATTAAAATGAAGGCTCGGATTATTGAGCAAGAACAGAACTCTAGGAAGTGGGTCTTCATCTCAGGTCCCCTCATTTGACAGACATCTACCCTCAATAGGCCCTTTGGTGCAGTGCTCTGAATATATGGTACCCACAAAAATTCATATCTGACCCGCTCCCTTCCTGAAAGTGTTGAAATTAGAGGTCTAAAAGCACGCTAAACTAAGTTTATCACTACCTTTCGTTTCTGCCCTCTGACAGATATGTTAAATGTATGCTCAGAGTTTAGAGTTTCCTAAGTGTAAAGTTATGGAAGGTCTCAACGTTATTAAATGCAGAGAGCAGGGTATTGTGCATTACTTTCCCTTGCTTTATTTATATGGCAGCCACATTAAGTGCAGTCACATAAAGAGTGCAGTTCCCAGAGCCCAATGGGATGCATGAAAACGGAAGACTTCTCTTATGAGTCTCTTGATTACAGCTAAGCCTTCCACGCTTGCAGCCAGTCCTCTTCTCTGCCGATTCAGCATAGTGAAGAGCATCCATCACTGGAAACATCATAGTGAACCAATAGTAAACTAGACTCTGGACAATTCTTGAGCATAGGTGACAGGAGCTGGGAAAAGAAGAAAAAAAGAAACATGGCAGGGGTGGTATTATGACTACAACTCACAGCCATAGTGAGATAATACGGTCTCTTTTATAAAATTGAGTCTTTCCAACAATGAACAAACACTGGGAAGAATGTGCACCAATAGCCTGGTTTAGAGTTTGGCAGACTGGTTACAAGGTCACAGAACATGACAGATAAACCAGCTCATTATATCCTGTGGCAGTTCTACTAAGGAGAGCAGATGGGATACCTGTCACATTTGTGAAGGACTTACCTGTCCGACAAACTCTATAGCAGGCAACTCTATAGCAGGCAACGATAATTTGTAGAAAGAGAGAGAACCAGTATTACCAGAAGAGTGCCTATAGGCATGTGTAGCTCATGGGGCACTGGGAAAGGAATCTAAGTTAGGGAGGGTGAACTGACAGCAAATTAACCTTTGGATCTATTGTGGGGACACCCGGAGAAACAGTATTTCCCAAGGATTTCTTTGTCTTATGCTGCCTGACACCTAGACCCTCACCTGGATCTTCCCATCAAGGCAAGTAGCCTCCAGGTGTTGTGTTTTCTGAGGTTTTGCTCCCTTTAAGAAAAGGATCAAAGTGGTAACACCCACTCAGCAAGCGCCCATGTGAGGCATCAGGAATAGGTTACAGTGTACACCAATACCCCACCCGGTACGGATGGAAGCAGACCCAGAGAGGAACATGCACCTACTTCTGCAACTCCTCCATCTGTATCTCGTAAGCATCTACCCGTGCACCTAATCTGTTTATACTTCATAAACACCTACCTGTGCACCTTCCCTGTTTGTATCTCATAATCACCGATCTATGCACCTCCTCTGTACCTCATAAGCACCTACATTTGCATCTCCTCTGTTTGCACCTCATAAGGACCAGCCTTTGCACTTCCTTTGTTTGTACCTATCAGGAAAGCTTCTGTAATCAAGCTTGCGATACCCACACTGCCAACCATGGACACTGACTGTCAGTTCATTCATTACCTGATTTCTGCTGTGTGCATACAGTAAGCCACTCCACTGCTTTGGTAACAATGCATCCTGAGTTACCTTTGTAATATACTTCCTGAAGATTTTGTTTTGTTATGCACTTCCTAAAGAGCTATCTTTGTTCTATTCTTCCTAAAACATAAGTATCAGCAGCAAATTCCTTTTTCCACAATCTGTTCTGGTTTCAATGAAATCTTGTCCATGTACATCCTAAATCTTTACCTCTTGCATGCGGGTACCCTGTGAGTACCCTTGCTCTACTAAGTTACCGTGTGAAAGCTGGTAAATCACCTCCTTTTCAGAGGTAAATAACATGTGACTTGGTCAACAGAACTGTTAATTAAATATCTGTGTACAGGGATATTTCACTATCCCTTGTACCCAATATGGTAAAGAAAACATTTCTTTTACAACCAGTAAAACATTGAGTATTCACGTTCTATTACATTTGCATTTAATAATTTGACATCTCTTTACATCCAACAGAAAGTTGGACTTGGCCTTTTCCCCCAAAAATTTTCGCTTTTGACCCCCTTATTTGAAATGTCTCCCCCATGGGATTAAACCTGTATAGGCCATGAGTGGTGTGAGACACCTTGTTAAAAATGTAATGTCATGTAATGGTGTGAGCACTTGTAAATTTCCCCATTTTAAAAACGCACCTGACTAAAATGTACTGTGTTTAAAATGGATGCCATGGCCATGGGTTTTGCCACTGTACTGCCATAGGTCAGCAGTCTAGCTATTATTACCCAGCTACCCCTAGCATTTGGAGGGAAAGCCTGGCACCCAGGGTGCTCACCCCCTCCCCTTGAGCCAGTTTAGGCTAGTTTGCCAACATTCTAGAAGGTTCTGGCACTGCCAGGGAGGAGGGTATAAATAAGGGGGATGTGCCACCAGAGAGTCAGTCAGAGCTGGGACAGGGAGGTGAGGGGACCTGCTGCAAGGAGTCACCGCCACATGGGCCTGTGAGCTGGGCCCTGCATCCATTCTATCCCCCCTCCACTGTCCCCCAGGGCCCTTGACAATAGGGGAGCCCCCCCTAGGTCCCTGATGCTGTGGGACCTTGAACTACGCCAGCACTGAGGGAAAGAGGTGCCCAGAAGAGGGAGGAGGAATGCTGAGGGCTTGAACCCCCCAGGAGGTGAGGAGTGTGCCCCTGGGGCTGGCTGTGGAGCTGTTAGCCCCCCCCTCCGTGAGGTGCGCCTGTCAGACGCTGTTTGGGGAGGTTGGTACCCCCAGGAAGCTGTGGCCCTTTTGGAAGTGCTGCTGCTACATTGCCCTTAAGCGCTGGACTGGGAGGAGCTGCGTGTCCCTAGAAGCCCTGGACTGCCTACCCAGCGTTGTGGGAAGAAAAGCGCTGTGTTCTGAGGGCCTGCTGTGCTCCCCTAGGAAGCGCTATAATTAGGAAGCGCTGTTCTGCCCCAGAACTGCTGTGTGGGCGCAAGGAGCAAATGACTGAATAGCGCTGAGGAAGCCTAACCCTCGTTGTGGCGCGCGTCCCGCTTGAGGAGTAACTGACCAGAAGGGAGCCTACCCCTTATTGCTGTCCCGCGCAGTTGCGCCGGCCCCGTGAAGAAAATAATTAAATAAAGGGAGCCTACCCCTAATTGTTGCCGTCGTCAGCGCCGCGGCCCGGCGCCGCCAAGGAGACCCCCGCCGTGCTCGGCATCGTCGCGGCGGCCCCCGGTGCCAGGAGAGGGCCGCTGAAGTGAGGGAAGGGCCGCGCTAGGCCCTGAGGCCGCCGTCTACCTCATCACGTGACGGGGGCCTGACCGCATCATCGGCCCGCCCCCGCCACCGCCGCAAACGGATTAGCCTGCGCGGCCGTGGCCCTGAAGGCCGCGCAGGGATTGGCTGCTGGCCGGCAGCCCGGAAAGAGGAGCGTCCGGAAGCCCTGGGTCCCCGTGAGGAAAGGGGGGACCCAGGTGAAGCACCGTTGCGGGGCCCCCGTGCCAAGGAGGGAGCCCCGAGAGGAGCGACCGGAGCGGGAGGCCACCCCGCCGGTCTGTGGTCCCACGCGAGGGGCCAGTGAGGTAAGCGGGGCCGGGGCACACTGTCGGTGCCAGCCCCGCCTCCCGACCTGAGGCGGCCGGAGGAGCAGAGAGACTGCGGGGCTCCCGTGAGGAGGAGGGAGCCCCGATTGGGCTGCCCAGAGGCGTGTTGGAACCCCCGGGCCCCCGTGAGCAAGAGGGGCCCAGGTACTTCTGCAAGAAAGGAGTGCCCCGAGTGTTGTGGCCCGAGGCTTGAAAGGAGGGAGGGCCTCGAGGCACATTGCCGGTGCCTGTCCCTCCTCCTCGAAGCTGAAGAGAGCCCCTGTTTGGGGCCTGAAGCCTCGCGGAGGCTACCTTTAAGTCCCAGGCCCCCGTGAGGAAAGGGGGGCCCGGCTATAGTCGTGAGAGAGGAGGGGGCATCGAGGCACATTGTCGGTGCCTGCCCTTCCTCAGTGAAGCCCTGCGCCTGCTGAGGTCCCTAGGCGAAAGAGTCCAGGAGCAGCTGGTGAGTGGGGCCACAGCTGGACTGTGTAGGGGTGGTGGGAAAGGCAACGGGGCACAGGGTCGGTGCTCGCCCCCCCTCTTCCTTTGGACACCGGGACTGGCCATGTTGGCCCTGAAGGTACACAGGAGACCCCTAGACTGGGCAACCTCCCCACAGTGAGAAGTGGAGGCCGGGGTTGTTTCTATAAGTAGGATTAATTATTTATTTTTTATTTATTTTACAGATTTATAGAGCGCATGGCTGCCCATAGGCGTCCCAGCGCTGAGAGACAAAACCTGAAGAGGGATATTTTATGGGAACAGCCACGTTTTGAGAGCTCTACGGAATGTAAGAAGGTTGGGTTGGGCTCTGAGGCTAAAGGGGAGCGAGTTCCAAAGTTTGCCGGCGTTGAGGGAAAACAGGGACTGCGAGCTTTGTTAACGCAAGTTACCCTGTGTGTTTGCCAAACTGCATGTTTAGGTCCCAGGAGTGGTTGCCCTATGCTTAGTTCTGGGCCCCATGGGTTATTGTTCCCCTAAGGTGCCCCGGGAAGAGTTGATGCCAATACACCCTGATGTTTGATACCCCTAGTTTGATGGTAGAGGGAGCCTAACTGTTTCCTTACAGGTGTTCCTGGTCTATGAGGAGGGCCCCTACCTGATATTACTGCTGGGTGAGGTATGTTCTGCCTAATATTGGTCAATAGGTTGGCCTGACGTGTTATTCCAGGCCCTTGGTTATGTCCCAGGTTAATGGGCCAGCTGTGCTGATTTATTACAGGTGCTTCTATTTATGATTTTCTATGATGCCCTGATGTTTTTTTTTACAGGGGTTGGGTTGGCGTTATTGTGCATGAAGTATATCTATGCTAATGTGGTATTTTGCAATTACAGCCCTCCCCTAAGGATGAGAGTCTGAGTTGGCCCCACCAGATTGGCCCCAGATCTAATGTCATTTTGATCCCATCCTTTTTCCTTTCAGCATGGACTTATAGACTCAGCCCTTACTTCCCATGTAAATAATCCCCCCATTATACAATTGGCTCTGGCGCCAATTGGCGCCCTGTTGTGACACTACTGTTGTGCATTTTATTTTGCCTTGCAGGTTGGAAACACTACTAAACTACTTAGCTTTTTCCAACTCAAACTGGTGTCCTGCTTCTTTTGTGGTGTGCCTGGTGCGTCGTGTGTGGGTACTGCTTGAGTGCTTCACATGTCCTCGAAGTTTGGCCTGCCCGCTTGGTTCCATGCTACCCCCTTTGAGATTTGGGTAACCCCCATTTCTTACATTGGTGGCGAGCGGTGGGATAGGACTTGTGTTTGCGCAGTACCACAGCGGCCGCAGGTTACACCACAAGTAGAGCTTTGAGAGAATTCAGAGCCTTGTTGTGGGGATTATTGTTGGCTGAATATTGATTTTCATATTATTACTTCCTCCTGAAAAGTGTTGTTGTGGAATTGTGTCCCCTTGTTCCACTGGGAGGGTGTGTCCCGGGTGTACCTCGCCACGATGGGGTTGGTTTTGGACGAAGTGGAACTGATGGAGTACACCGAGCAGGAAGTCATAGATTTCCTCAAGGAGAGAGGGATACCCCCAGTAGGAAACATTAGGAGAAAGTTGTTTCTCTATGAGGCCCTCAAGAGGGGAGAGCCCTTAGAGATTGGTGGGGACTTGTCTGACTACCCTCCCGAGTTTTTGAAGGGTCAGTGGGTTAGAGGCCAGAGAGAGGGCTCCCCATCCAGAACCCTGGGAAGTAGTTACCCCGATGAAGAGGAGGAAGAGTTTAACAGGGCAGAGACGCCAGTAGCTGATGAGGACACCGTAGATAGGGAGTCTCGCACTGGGTCCAGTCCCGGGGGCACTGCCCCATCCCTTTCCCTGTCCCCAGAAGAGTGGGTAGATAGGAGGGAAGAAAGGGAGCATCAGCTGGCGCTGGCGAAGCTCAGGTTTGAGCAGGCCACAGAGTTAGCGCAGCTGAGGATTCAGGAGCAGAGGCTAGAGACAGAAATGGTCCTAGCCCAGGAGAGGACGGCGGAGGCGGAGAGGGCTTTCGCCAGAGAGAGATCAGCTCAGGTGGGTAGGTTGTCCCCTGAGAGTGGGTTGTGTAGTCTGGATTCACCAGTGAGGGTGGGATCCAGTGGTGGCAGCGAGTGTAGGTCCAGTGCAAGGTGTCCCACTCCCGAAGCCCAGGAGACGGTGCCTGATTCCCAGGAAGAGGGGGACGGGTTAGTGTTTAGGGGCAGGGGAAAGCTGTCCCACCAGTCCTGGGGAGAGTTTGAGGAGGAGTGTTGGACTGCATTGGAGGATTGGGTGGTGAGGAGAGCAGTAGAGGATTGGGAAGGGCTGTGCCATGCCGTTATTCGGGAGCACATGCTGAGGAGTTGTGTCCCAAGTCTGCGTCACCATCTGTTGCAGTGTAGGTTCTCAGACCCCAGGGAACTTGCACGGGAGGCAGACCTCTGGGTAAGGGCCAGAGCGTCTGGGAAGACATTGGGGAGTGATCCAGAAAGGAGAGGTGCAGGGATCTTCCGACCCAGCTTGGCGGGAGAGGTGAGAAGCCCAGTTAGGTCCCAGGATAGTGGGCGGGTTGTAGGGCCTCACATCCCATCTACAGGAGGGAGTGAGACGGGGAGGTGTCCCGAGATGCCCCAACTGCAGTCACAGGGCCTGGAGAGTTCTTTTAGGGAACCCCAGGTTGGGAGTCTAGGCTGTCCCGATGTGCCTTCTCGTGAAGGGGATCCCCTAGTGTCAGGAGAACCCGGAGCATCAGTAACCAGAGCTCCAGTGGTTCGGGGGTCTGACCAGTCACGGGGTTTAGATCCTGGACTGGGCTTCCAGGTTCAGGGGTTGCCTGTCCTGGAGGGTGGGGTACCTGTAACCCAGGTCCCTACCAAGTTGACTCCCAGGGGTACTTCTCCCAGTGGGAGGGTGCGGAACTCTGGGAGGGGGTGCAGAGGGAGCAAGGTCTCTCCTCTGTCACCGGCTCAGCCAAAGGGCGCAGATCCCGGGTTGGGTGGCCAGGTTGAGGGATTTCCGGACCTGGCGGGTGGGACATCTGTGTTCAGAGTCCCCCCAAAGTTGACTCTCAGGGGTACTACTCCAGTTAGGAGGGTGTGGAACTCTGGGAGGGGGTGCAGGGAGAGGGAGGACTCGCCCCTGTCACCGGTGCAACCTGAGGGTTTCGACTCCAGGTTGGGGAGAGAGTGGTTGTGTGAGGGTGTCCCCAGGAGAAGGAGATGGAGGAACCCTAGGAGGAGAAGTAGGGGGAGGAAAGCCTCGCCACTGAGAGCTGGTCAGCCTGGGGGTGTAGACCCCAGGTGGGTGGACCAGTGGCAATTTGGAAGGAAAAGAGTGGTCCAAGAGCATTACAAGCCTGAGGCTAGAGCCTCCCACTCTAGGAAGGAACAAGGGCCAGAGATTTCTGGATGGCCTAGAGGCCAGTCCTGGCCACATCCCACTAGGGAACACCAGTGGGGTGGTTTTGTTGGTGAAGGGAGGGTTGCGAGAGAGAACCATTGGGTTCCAGAGTGGAAAAGAGACTGCAGGTGCTCCTGTAGTAGCCGGCCTGCGTCCACCTTTTTCCGCCCCAAGCAGGGAAGCCCATCAAGGTATTGATCTGTCTACCCTGGCTTTTGGCTGGGGGGGGAGCTGTGTTGGACTTGGCCTTTTCCCCCAAAAATTTTCGCTTTTGACCCCCTTATTTGAAATGTCTCCCCCATGGGATTAAACCTGTATAGGCCATGAGTGGTGTGAGACACCTTGTTAAAAATGTAATGTCATGTAATGGTGTGAGCACTTGTAAATTTCCCCATTTTAAAAACGCACCTGACTAAAATGTACTGTGTTTAAAATGGATGCCATGGCCATGGGTTTTGCCACTGTACTGCCATAGGTCAGCAGTCTAGCTATTATTACCCAGCTACCCCGAGCATTTGGAGGGAAAGCCTGGCACCCAGGGTGCTCACCCCCTCCCCTTGAGCCAGTTTAGGCTAGTTTGCCAACATTCTAGAAGGTTCTGGCACTGCCAGGGAGGAGGGTATAAATAAGGGGGATGTGCCACCAGAGAGTCAGTCAGAGCTGGGACAGGGAGGTGAGGGGACCTGCTGCAAGGAGTCACCGCCACATGGGCCTGTGAGCTGGGCCCTGCATCCATTCTATCCCCCCTCCACTGTCCCCCAGGGCCCTTGACAATAGGGGAGCCCCCCCCTAGGTCCCTGATGCTGTGGGACCTTGAACTACGCCAGCACTGAGGGAAAAAGGTGCCCAGAAGAGGAGGAATGCTGAGGGCTTGAACCCCCCAGGAGGTGAGGAGTGTGCCCCTGGGGCTGGCTGTGGAGCTGTTAGCCCCCCCCTCCGTGAGGTGCGCCTGTCAGACGCTGTTTGGGGAGGTTGGTGCCCCCAGGAAGCTGTGGCCCTTTTGGAAGTGCTGCTGCTACATTGCCCTTAAGCGCTGGACTGGGAGGAGCTGCGTGTCCCTAGAAGCCCTGGACTGCCTACCCAGCGTTGTGGGAAGAAAAGCGCTGTGTTCTGAGGGCCTTCTGTGCTCCCCCTAGGAAGCGCTATAATTAGGAAGCGCTGTTCTGCCCCAGAACTGCTGTGTGGGCGCAAGGAGCAAATTACTGAATAGCGCTGAGGAAGCCTAACCCTCGTTGTGGCGCGCATCCCGCGTGAGGAGTAACTGACCAGAAGGGAGCCTACCCCTTATTGCTGTCCCGCGCAGTTGCGCCGGCCCCGTGAAGAAAATAATTAAATAAAGGGAGCCTACCCCTAATTGTTGCCGTCATCAGCGCCGCGGCCCGGTGCCGCCAAGGAGACCCCCGCCGTGCTCGGCATCGTCGCGGCGGCCCCCGGTGCCAGGAGAGGGCCGCCGAAGTGAGGGAAGGGCCGTGCTAGGCCCTGAGGCCGCCGTCTACCTCATCACGTGACGGGGGCCTGACCGCGTCATCGGCCCGCCCCCGCCACCGCCGCGAACGGATTGGCCTGCGCGGCCGTGCCACTGAAGGCCGCGCAGGGATTGGCTGCCGGCCGGCAGCCCGGAAAGAGGAGCGTCCGGAAGCCCTGGGTCCCCGTGAGGAAAGGGGGGACCCAGGTGAAGCACCGTTGCGGGGCCCCCGTGCCAAGGAGGGAGCCCCGAGAGGAGCGACCGGAGCGGGAGGCCACCCCGCCGGTCTGTGGTCCCACGCGAGGGGCAAGTGAGGTAAGCGGTGCCGGGGCACACTGTCGGTGCCAGCCCCGCCTCCCGACCTGAGGCGGCCGGAGGAGCAGAGAGACTGCGGGGCTCCCGTGAGGAGGAGGGAGCCCCGATTGGGCCGCCCAGAGGCGTGTTGGAACCCCCGGGCCCCCGTGAGCAAGAGGGGCCCAGGTACTTACACAAGAAAGGAGTGCCCCGAGTGTTGTGGCCCGAGGCTTGAAAGGAGGGAGGGCCTCGAGGCACATTGCCGGTGCCTGTCCCTCCTCCGCGAAGCTGAAGAGAGCCCCTGTTTGGGGCCTGAAGCCTCGCGGAGGCTACCTTTAAGTCCCAGGCCCCCGTGAGGAAAGGGGGGCCCGGATATAGTCGTGAGAGAGGAGGGGGCATCGAGGCACATTGTCGGTGCCTGCCCTTCCTCAGTGAAGCCCTGCGCCTGCTGAGGTCCCTAGGCGAAAGAGTCCAGGAGCAGCTGGTGAGTGGGGCCACAGCTGGACTGTGTAGGGGTGGTGGGAAAGGCAACGGGGCACAGGGTCGGTGCTCGCCCCCCCTCTTCCTTTGGACACCGGGA
Organism: Lissotriton helveticus; assembly: GCF_964261635.1. Classification (NCBI taxonomy): domain Eukaryota; kingdom Metazoa; phylum Chordata; class Amphibia; order Caudata; family Salamandridae; genus Lissotriton; species Lissotriton helveticus. Next base: position 2,034,163,728 of record NC_136065.1, on the reverse strand, counting down.
CTGGCCATGTTGGCCCTGAAGGTACACAGGAGACCCCTAGACTGGGCAACCTCCCCACAGTGAGAAGTGGAGGCCGGGGTTGTATCTATAAGTAGGATTAATCCCTAGGGACTGCGAGCTTTGTTAACGCAAGTTACCCTGTGTGTTTGCCAAACTGCATGTTTAGGTCCCAGGAGTGGTTGCCCTATGCTTAGTTCTGGGCCCCATGGGTTATTGTTCCCCTAAGGTGCCCCGGGAAGAGTTGATGCCAATACACCCTGATGTTTGATACCCCTAGTTTGATGGTAGAGGGAGCCTAACTGTTTCCTTACAGGTGTTCCTGGTCTATGAGGAGGGCCCCTACCTGATATTACTGCTGGGTGAGGTATGTTCTGCCTAATATTGGTCAATAGGTTGGCCTGACGTGTTATTCCAGGCCCTTGGTTATGTCCCAGGTTAATGGGCCAGCTGTGCTGATTTATTACAGGTGCTTCTATTTATGATTTTCTATGATGCCCTGATGTTTTTTTTTACAGGGGTTGGGTTGGCGTTATTGTGCATGAAGTATATCTATGCTAATGTGGTATTTTGCAATTACAGCCCTCCCCTAAGGATGAGAGTCTGAGTTGGCCCCACCAGATTGGCCCCAGATCTAATGTCATTTTGATCCCATCCTTTTTCCTTTCAGCATGGACTTATAGACTCAGCCCTTACTTCCCATGTAAATAATCCCCCCATTATACAATTGGCTCTGGCGCCAATTGGCGCCCTGTTGTGACACTACTGTTGTGCATTTTATTTTGCCTTGAAGGTTGGAAACACTACTAAACTACTTAGCTTTTTCGAACTCAAACTGGTGTCCTGCTTCTTTTGTGGTGTGCCTGGTGCGTCGTGTGTGGGTACTGCGTGAGTGCTTCACATGTCCTCGAAGTTTGGCCTGCCCGCTTGGTTCCATGCTACCCCCTTTGAGATTTGGGTAACCCCCATTTCTTACACCCTTGTACCCAATATGGTAAAGAAAAAATTTCTTTTACAACCAGTAAAACATTGAGTATTCACGTTCTATTACATTTGCATTTAATAATTTGACATCTCTTTACATCCAACAGAAAATTTGCCTTGGATGCATGAAGTGATTATGGATATTGAAGATACTACTTTAAATCTCCAAAAACAATGAAAATCTGAACTCTAGTATTTGGGAAAACATTAGCGTCGTCGGGGACAGACAGACCTGAATATAAATTGACAGACCCTGGAAGAAGCAGTCAAGAGCAATTCCGAGAATGTAAGAGTCTGAACTGTGCACTTCCACTCCAAAAGAAAAAGAAATAACCTTTGGAAAATTAAGGCAACAAAATCAACAAACCGCCTCATGTGTAACAAGTGTCCAATGCCGGCTTTGATCATGGGATCGGTATAATGTGTTTACAGCAGGGCTCTGCTTTCTAACCGGATAAGCACTATCCAGTGCTCTAGATGTATAGTAAACTCTTTCAGGCAAAATCACAGGAACCAGAGAAAAGAGCAACACAGTGGAGCCATACAACTGAAGAGTAAAGCAAAGAGGAGTTCTGCTATCTATAAAGCAAACTTATATCCCAATGTGCACCAACCAGAAGGAAGATGAATCTTTACCTGTAACTGTGAAAAATGATTATCCAGTCTAAAGACACTATCCTTACACACATTATGAGTGTGACATGTATTTGGTGAACATTGTACTTAATTGTTAAATCTGAAAGCAAAACTGCAAAATACCGCACACATACAGGTTATGTGGGAAAAATATAAGTGCTTTATCAGCCATGCTTGCCCTTCAGGAGGCACAATCATTGGTTGTAGACAAACATATTCCCAACTCAGACACCCTAACCAAGAGAGAAGTATCGGACACATGCAGTGAGAGCTTTAGTTTGCCATCAGACCTAAAGCACCCTCACCAAATGCACACAGGAGAAAAATAATTCAATACTACTGAATGTGCTAAAAGCTTTAGTTGTTCATTTAACCTACAATGTCATCAACAAGCCCACAAAGGGGAACAATCACACCCTTGCAACGAATCTGTGAGCAGTTTTGGTTACTCTTCCGCATTTAGTAATCATCAGCGAGCACAGACAGGGGAAAAAGCATTCAAGTGCAGTGAATGTGAGAAGAGCTTTAGTCGCTTTTCAGTGCTAAAAAGACATCAACGAATACACACGGGGGAAAAACCTTACCATTGCAATGAATGTGTGAAGAGCTTTTGTCAGTCATCAGATCTCCAAAAACATCAGCGAACACACATAGGTGAAAGACCATACCATTGCAATGAATGTGCAAAGAGCTTAAGATGTTTATCACACCTCAAAATACATCATCGAACATATACAGGAGAAAAACCCTACCATTGCAATGAATGTGTGAAGAGCTTTAGTCGTGTATCACAACTCCAAAGACATTATCGAATACACACAGGAGAAAAAACATACCATTGCAATGCTTGTGTGAAGAGCTTTAGTTGTTTATCACACCTCCAAATACATCGGCGAACACACAATGGGGAAAAACCATACAATTGTATTGAGTGTGGAAAGAGCTTTAGTCGGTTATCACAACTACAATACCATCAGCGAATAGACACTAGTGAAAAGCCTTATAATTGCAGTGAATGTGTGAAGAGATTTCGTCTGTTATCAACTCTACACAAACATCAGCGGACACACACTAGGGAAAAGCCATATCACTGCAGTGAATGTACAAAGAGCTATCGTCAGTCATCAAACCTCAAAAATCATCAGCGAACACACACCGGGGAAAAACCATTCCATTGCACTCAATGTGTGAAGAGCTTTAGCCAGTTATCACATCTCCGTGTTCATCAGCAAAAACACACAGGGGAAAAGCCATTCAAGTGCAGTGAGTGTGTGAAGAGCTTTAGTCGGTTATCATACCTACTCCAACATGAGCGAACACACACAGAGGAAAAGCCATTCAAGTGCAGTGAATGTGGGAGGAGGTTTAGTCAATCATATTACCTACACAAACATCAGCAAACACACACAGGCGGTACACCCTACCATAGTAATGAGTGTGTAAAGTGCTTTAGTCAGTCATCAGACCTACAATGCCATCTGCGAACACACACTGGTGGAAAAACCTTACCATTGCAGTGAATGTGTGAAGAGTTTTTGTCTGTCATCATCTCTCAAAAGACATCAGCGGATACACACTGGGGAAAAACCTTACCATTGCAATGAATGGGGAAGTAGTTTTTGTGGCTATTCAGCATTAATGATTCATCAGCGAACTCACACAGGGGAAAAACCATTCAAGTGCAATGAATGTGTGAAGAGCTTTAGTCAATTATCAAACCTCGTTTGCCATCAACGAACTCACACTGGTGAAAAACCTTACCATTGCAGTGAATGTGGGAAAAGCTTTTGTCAAATATCAGCTCTCCAAAGACATCAGCGAACACACACTGGGGAAAAACCTTACCATTGCACTAAATGTGGGAGTAGTTTTTCTAGCTCGTCTGAATTAAGGGCTCATCGGCAAACTCACACAGGGGGAAAACCATTCAAGTGCAGTGAATGTTTGAAGAGCTATAGTCGGATATCAATTCTACACAGCCATATGCAAAAACACACCTTTTTAAACACACTTGGAAAAAATCCTAGAGATGCAGCGAATATGGCAAGAACTTCAGTACATCAGCAATAATACTAACGCATCTGTGGACACACAAGTAGCAAACACTTGCAGTTATTATGAGTTGAACGAATTACATAAAATTCTAACTTTATAATATTATGCAACATACAAATACCAGATAACAAAAAGTAGATGATAAAAGACCCAACTGGTAAGAAAGAAGAAAAACGTAGGGTCAGATCATGATGTCATATGGACCGCCACAGGCAGGCCATTGGTGGAAGTCTGCCCGACATCCAGGGCCGCAGCCCAGCTGCCAGATAATGATACTGACGGTCACAGCACTGTGGGCAGGGGGAATGACCGCCGGCTACGACAGGACTGGCGATCCCATCGGGGTGGCAGTTGGACAGGTAATCCCTGAATACCAGCGATGCCTGCGCAGACTGCCATCCGGATTACGGTGTCCCTTTCCCTCTGCCTTTTCATGGCGGTCCGACCGCCATAAAAAGTCAGACAGAAGTAAGTTTGAGGACCCCCCCGCTGAGGGGCCCTGAGGGAGCACCACATGGCGCACAGTACAGGGATGTTTCAAAACATGCCTTTTTGCATTAAGGCTTGTGCTGCGGCTATTTTCTGGGCCGCAACATAAGCAGCAAAGCAAAATGGCATGTTTCTGACCACCTACATAATGCAGAGGTCGGGACCACTGCCTACTTGTCAGGCGGTCCGATCCCGAAACGATGATCGGACACTCACCGACTGCCATCGTAATTAGCCCCATAGATATTTGTAGAATTATAAAAATGCCTACTCTCAGCGATTCTTCATTTCTCTACAGGTAGGAAAAACATTAAGTACCAGGAAACATTGGGAGACTAGCATATTGTGGAATAAAAGAAAAGAAACATTGTTGGTTATAAAGAACATCAAAGCAAACCTAATTATACTACTGGTAAAAGCAACACTATGAACAATGTTTGGACTAACAAGGGTATTTTTAGCTAGATTAAGGGATTATTGATAAAATCCATAAACCCAAAACACATGAACTCCCATGGAATGCTTAACCTAAGAGACAAAAGCAAGCAGTGACAGTATGCAAGTCATCCAGTCAGAAGGATGGTAAAGAGGCTATACTCCAGGTCACTGGAATTTAGCGACTCTGCGGCCACCTCGATTTTTGCATTATTATGGCTTTTTCGCATTTGCCACACAATCCATCATCTGCTGCATAATCTGCAGATTAATTTTGTATGTAGGTCAATCAGATCAAATGTTAAAAAAAATATGGTGACTCCGGTCTCTGCACACCTGAAGTCTTACATAATAATGAAGTAATACTATCACATAATGTGCCCCATTATGCTGCATAATTTCAACCCTGCCGCACATTTTCGTCCTCCTCTGCTGTATGATTGCAGTGGCTGTACTCCAGGGTAGTGACAAGCACAAGAAGAGCCAACACTGGCCGATTCACAACAGCCAAAATAGGCAAGCCACTAACAACATTTCTCAAAAAATATCCTAGGATAAAAGCTAGATATGAGCATAGTTGTTGTTCTCTGCACTAAATAATACAAACAGCCACTTACATGCAATTACTCATTTGTCTCTTTAACGAGAGTACAGTTACCACCAAATTTATTGATACTCATTTTACCAAACACAGATGGAAGAAATCACCTCCCCGGCACACAGATTCGCAATTGACGAGCTGACCCAAACCATTACTATATGATTAACACTGCCATGGTACACAATGTATTCAGGCCCACACACATGAGATAACAACGCTGCCCGAGAGGGTGCCCAAGCTGGACGTGTATCTAGGTTTCCCAGATGATAAAGATAAAAATGTAGTGCAAGACTGGGTAATGGTGGGTAATTACTGACCTTGACAGCAACTCGTAGAGCCTAATGTATGATACTAAGATGCTAAATAACACTGTTGAAATGTACACTGTATTACCATGTTTTTGTGATGTACCCTGCAATATTGTATTGAGACAATTGTAAGATATAAGAAATGCCAATAAAAACAAGTTTAAATAAATAGATGGAAGAAAGGCTGTGTCAGTCATGCTAAGCTTTCTCGTGTGTTCCGCTGGTTCATATATTCCATACAACTTATCTAGGAGAAGCAGAAGGCGGGCATAACACTATTATTCTATAAACAGTAAAATGACAAAACACTTTTGTGACGCAATGCAGATTTAGATGAAAGGTGTGAAAAGATGAATTCTCTGTAGACTCTATGAAGTGCTGCTTTATAATGTCATCTCTGGCAGACATTCATGGACGTGCGACATTATGAAAGCGTTTTGGTGCAATAGTAGAGGTAGGAAGTGCTAGTCAGATGCTGATAAATCCAAATTGAGCAGGCTGTGGATGCCATCAGTATATGCATAACCCTGAAAACTGGACATCCTGATCAGTAGAGAAAACGCCAGAGATCGGCTATCCAGGATGATCCAAGAGCAATGCAGTGTAACCCCAGTGATGCCTGCTGAGCCAAGACAGAATATCAAAATGACATGTACAATAGTTGGGACAGTACTAGAGAGCACATATTTAGATAAAGCATATTCACAGTTTGAAGCAACTGCCCACATTCATTAAACAGAATTGCATTCGCAAACGGTGCGAATCGCAAAAATCGGCCGTTTGCGAATGCAATTCATGTTTTTGGGATGCATCAAGTTTAAAGTGTTTTTTCGCAATTGTAGGAATCGCAAATGTATTTGGGATCTCTAAAATAATTCGCTAAAGTTGCAATTCGCATTTGTTTGCAAAAAAATGCTATGCATGAAAAATTGCAATTTGCGATTTCTTAAGAAATCGCAAATTGGAATTCTTAAAAGTAGAAGAAGTCAAACCTGGTGGTAATTTTTCAAAATTCATTCACAACAGGTGTCAATCATCAGGACTGCATATAAGGACCTCAGAGACCATTAACTTGCTTTTCACAATGGCTGCACTTTTCTTTTTGGCTCGCAGGCAGAGGTTGAGAGTAGCTGCAGGATGGAGGAGAAGGCTGATACAAGAGAGAATCTTCAGAGTGCGCATAACCTTACTAGGGCAGACTGAAGCAGAGATCTATGATAGGTATAGGCTCAATGCTCATTTAATTTTAGATTTAATACAAGAATTGGACCCAATCTTACAGAGGCAAACACGCAGGACACAAGCTATACCAACCCATGTTCAGGTATTGTGTTCACTGCACCTCCTTGCTTCTGGGTCATTTCAGGGTGTAATGGCCATTGCTGGTGGTGTCTCCCAGAGTTCTCTTTCCAGATTTTTTAATGCCTTCCTAAATGCCATGTTGCAAAGAATAAGGTATCACATAAAATGTCCAACTTCACAGCAGGATTTGGTGAAAAACAAGTTAGATTTCTATAACATCGTTCATTTCCCACATGTCATTGGCTGTGTAGATGGCACACATGTTCCCATTTGCCCACCCTCTGAAAATGAGTATATTTTCCGCAACAGGAAATGCTTCCATTCTCTCAACATTCAAGTCATTTGTAATTCTAAAACTGTTATCACAGACCTAGTTGCAATGACTCTTACATTTTTAGACACAGTGCCATCCATGCTCGACTGCTTGCAGGTCAATTTGGAGATGGATACTTGCTTGGTAAATATAATTTTTTCAGATTGTAACACACTCTTCCCTTACCAAGACACATGTCTTCCTTGCATGTTAACTGTCTTTCTCTTTTTTTGAAGGTGATAGTGCCTATGCAGTGAGGTCTTACATTTTAACTCCATACCTCAATCCAACTACCAGGAAAGAGCAGCATTACAACCAGGCACACTTAACAACCCGCAATGTGATTGAGAGAACCTTTGGTGTGATGAAATATCGCTTCCGCATACTACATAAGACTGGTGGGGCATTACAATATTGTCCAGAGATTTGTTGCAAAATAGTAGCTGCATGTGCAATGCTGCACAACTTAGCAACCGAGAGAGGCATAGAACTAGATGAGGAAGATGTATTACCTCAAAATGACAATCAGCCTCCACAACCCCAAGCAAGACTACATGGACCAGAGGCAGCAGAGGGAAGAAGGAGAAGGGCAGAGATCACACAACATTACTTCTGAAAGAGGTAGGAAGCACACAAGACAATTTTTGAATTGCATGAAAATTAATTATTTAAGAAAAGTCAAAATTAATGCATTTACTTCATGTAATGTGAAAGTTTCACCATAAATTTAAATTTGTTTTAGCCTGCATTTTAATAATGAAAAACATTAAACCATAAACAATTTGGGAATTTTCCTCACAAACAAGTGGCTTCACAGAAATGAGGTTATTTCTTACGTCCACGCACACCTAATGCCTTCCCTGCATTTTTACAATTGGCGATGTGCATGTTGCTGGCATCATTCTGTTTTCTATTGCTACGCCGTGTGCCAGTTAAGCAATGCTCAAGTATGCCACTCACAGTACTTCCTGCTCCACTATCCTCCAGTGGTAGCTGGTTATCAGGAGCTGCATTGCTATGTGATTTATCAATAGATTCATGAAGTGTCCCCATTCCCTTGGCAATCTCTGCAAAAATTTTCTTCAAATCTAACTGCATTGAAAGTGTTTGTTTGCAGAGCTGAACAGTACAATTAGAAAGGCGAGACATGTGCCTGTTATGACCCTGCATGCAGGTCATTAGTTGCAGGTGTCTTTTTCCACTGTTATTTTGCTGGTTTTGTATCACAGTGCACATGGTCTCTAAAGAAGTGGCAATGCGGTCTAGCTTCTCTGACGATGTTTCATGGTCTGTCTTAATTACATTTATCATTCTGTTCATACTGTTGTGCATGGCACCAATTTGTTTGCTGATATGTCCAAGTTTACCTTTCATGATTCTAATGTCTTTGCCTTGCAGGCGCTGCACCTTGAGGATTTTGTCTTCCACAAGACTACCGGTGCTGGTGCCCTCTACAACTCTGCCACTATCTGCTACATGAGCACGGCGTCTATAGAACTGCTGAAGTCTCCTTCGCCTACTCAGCCTTGTGTTAGTGACTGTTGGAGTAGGTTGAGTTTGCCTTTCTGAAACATTTTCAATGTGTTCCTCTTCAGAATCACTTTGCAGCAGTTGACGCACTCTCTGTCTTTCACCTCTTTGAGAAAGGGATGCTGATGTGGTTGGTGCATTTCCCTCATCTGTTTCTTGACCTTCGTGGGTGTTGAAATCCCTCAAATCACATTCAATTAATTCCTGAAGTGGTTCTATGGTTGACAAAATGCAAACATGATGTTATTTAAAAGTTTGCACATCCCAAAAATTTTTCTAATAAAGCTTGAGTTACATTACAATGACATGTTCCCTGTCTACTTCTGTCTCATTTTGAAATGACAATGTCTGTAAAAATGTGACGAACGTAATCCCTGAGATTTAGAGGGCATAGTTTCCCGTTTTTTCAAAAAAGCTCTTGCACAAAACCCCCATCTTGAAAGTACTCTTTACAAAAACCCTGAACCCTCTCTTGATTTCTACTGAGGATGTTATATTGAGACAGGAAGTACGCCCTCCATTACCGGGGGCAGTGTCAGCACAAGTAGCTTCTAACTGGCACACGAGGGTAAGACCGGCGTTTCTGGATGCCTGGTTGTCGTTTTCTATTACTCGTTAACAAACAGGTATTTAACAAAATCTCTCGTCCTGTATAGAATCAGTATCCTCATGCGACTCTTTGCGCCCTGAGGAAGAGAACCTCTAACTAAACTAAGGTACTTGAATCTTTTCATTGTTTTGCGACGATAACTCCTTTTTTGTATGTGTGCCTTTAATTTCTACTCAGCAAGCGGGTGAGGCCGCATACGATCTGACATTATATTTTTGCCAGACACACTTTTGTAATGGCGAGAGCTCATGCCATCTAAAATATAGTACGATGTATTCCCAACTAATTACCGGGGCTTCGTCATACACCAGAATGTTGTCCGCTATTTTAGTCCGATGTCTACTTAAAGTTTAGACTTTAACTGCTTGTTCTTCTACTCCCTGTATGTATGTTTGCTCCTATGTGCGATTAGCGACGCACCCCTTACAAGTACTCTCTGATCCTATTGACTGCTTGAATAGATAGATAAACTTGGAATTCTGTCTTGATACGTGCTACATGCCAATTACTGTTTACTGTTTGAAAATGCACAGTATGTCTCTCGATGCCAATTTTTCTTTCCTAAATGCAGGAAAACCCTTTGAGAGTTCTACAAAAAAAAACTTTTCTGAATACTACACAAGTCGTGTGAGTACTATATATATCCCCCTGTTTTGTCCTGACGAAAGCTCCATAGACCCGGCTGGGCCCAGGTGAGCTGAAACATGTCGACCACATTTTGATCATATTTATAATCTGGTAACTCGATTATAAAATATACTTACAAGTTTTAATCACTAGTGCCTACCTTTTTAGAATAAAGAATTGGTTTGGTTAGACACTGTGTTTTAAATACCCCTCGTAACTGCCCTAGTTACCTTTTGCTTAGCTGCTGTCCTAAAATCCCTGGACACTTCTACTCTTACCAGAGGTTGCCTCTGGTGAGGCAGGCATACAACACGTCCTTTGACAACCCAATGACTATGCCATAACGCAAAAGAAGGGGCGGATAAAAAGATATACCGCAACGTTACATTCTAAGCGTTTATGAGGGTTGTCAAACAATAACCAATGGTTATGGTAGATACCAGTGTCCTTTCCAATTTGATTGCCTCTGGACTAATTTAAAAAAAAAAGGACTGAACAAAACTACATCTCCCATGATGCACTGCTTTCAGGAGTCAAACTGTTAATATCTTGATTTTAAGTACGAAAATGAAATATTAAAGTACTGAAAACACATTTCAGCAAGTACAACTACTTTGACATCCCTCTTGCACTCTCATTGCTCAATTCTTAAAACCAAAAACATTAACAGTAAACTTACCTTCAGAAGGGGTAGGAAGCTCTGAAGTATCAATGTCTATCACTCCAACTACAGCCTCAGTCAACAGTGTGCCTTCCACCATGTCTTCCAGGGGGGTATTGGGTCTATCCCAGGGGGTCCCACCTCCAGGTTTTTTTGCTATTTTAATCCTGGTTGCTAACCTCTCTTTAGCACGACTGCGCAGGTCATACCATCTTTTTTGTAAATTATTAATGTCACGATGTGCTACACCAACTGCATTAACCTTTGCTTGAATAGCAACCCATAGATTTCTTTTAACAGCTTCTGGAACCTTCAGAGATTGCTTGCCAAAAAGTTGTTCCTGTCTCTCAGTCACCTCCTCAATGAGAATTTCCAACTCTTGGTCTGAAAATTTAATTTTCCTTTTCCTGGCTGGCCCCTCTTCAACAGGATTATCATTTGCCATTTCTCCACAGATTTCGCAGACACAGACTGCAGCAGCAAGCTCCAGGGAAAGCTCCAAAAGCCAACTGCCAGACCTCCACAGCAAACAAGGGAGCAGCTGCGACTAATTACTGTACTGGCTTCCAGGCTGTTAGGTCAATGAGATTCATCATGTGTGTGTTTTCGCATTTTGCGCATTCGCAAAATGCGAATTCGCAATTAAGAATTCGCATATTTCTTGCGATTCGGTAAAAAATTCGATTTTTACCGAATCGCAAAACAAATGCGAAAAAAATGATGCATTGGTATTTGCGATTCTTTATTTGCGATTCCTTAATTATCGTAAATAAGGAATCGCAAAAAATAACGTTGATGCATGTGCCCGAAAGAGAGGTAAATAAGTTTGCCCAAAATCGTTTGAAAAGGTTAATTACCAGAACTGGTATTAGAGGTCTCTAGTTGGCAAGGTCAGCAGTTAAAGTTCTTGATTACATATTATTGTGTTACATATCAATAACATTATCCTAGTATGTTGTCTTACCTTAGTTTTGTGTAGTATGGGTGCCTTCACACAGACCTACACAACAACATCAAGGTTTATTTGGATGTCACACTGGTGGAACAGCAACTCCTTAAATTCATGAAGCTGCACCCTGTACGATGGTCAGGCCGAGCACAAGGCCTCTCTTCAGAAGAGTGAGGGATTGTAGGAGAGTAGGGTCTGCAATCCTATGATCACCCAGATTTTTGCTTTTTGCTGCACTGGTTTACGACTTTCCCTGGCTGTGGGCCTGCTAATCAGACCCACAGCCTAGCTGTTCTCTCTATCCAAATTGTACTTAGGTACTGAATTGGCACTGGGCCCTCTCCAAGACCCTGTACCCAGGGCTGAGGTGCACCCAGAAGTCTCCCAGGGGCTGAAGCATGTATTATGCCACCCCTGGATTGACTAACTAAAACTGACACAACTGGCTGCACGACAGCTGGGGCAAGGTGGTGTACTCACCCTTTGCTTTAGATATAGTATACCTATATCTAACCCTAAAAATGGACACACAGATCTCCTATCAGTCACTCCTATAGCAGGCCTTAACAATCCTGAAGGCAGAGTGCTGGGAATCGTGTGAGATGGTGCTCTAGCATGAGCTGAGCCTGTCTGCGGCTTTCGGGATCCATCCCTTAGCCGTTTCCATGATATCGCATACCATATACTCTTAAGTGCATTATAATCCTCGCGGTTATGTGCCAACTCTGGTATCGCTTTATCAAAACATGTCGAGTAAGGTGTCATACGAATTGGAATACTAACCCCTCGCCAATGCTGGCGACGGGGTTAGCATTCCACCCTTCTAGAGGGACACGACATGCCTGTAACCTATAACCCGGTTAAAAGTCAGACAGAGCCTTAGCATCCACAAAATGGATGCTGCCACCGAGACACAAGTCTGCCCTCCTGCTGCTGGGAGTCCTCCCAGAGCAGGAGATAAGGACAAAGGGTTTCCTGCCAGGGGCGGTGCCAGCACCGTCCCAGACAGGGTTTTGTGTATTGTAGGTAGGCAGGGCTTTAGAGGAAGGTGACTGCACGTGGCACCCCGGTGCTCACTGTGCATAGGCTGGCTGGAACCAGTTCCAGGGTCACTCCAGACCCTGTGCTGGGGAAAAGCCCGCCAAGGAAGTGGGTGTAACCACCCCCCTCCTGGTCCCACCCATAGGGCAGGACCTAGTCGCGTGCCAGCCCCTTTTTACAGGATAAAGGTAGAGACTGGCCCCCTTCCAAATCAGATCATCTTTGAATCCTGAAACTACTTTCTGCGAAAGGAACTCAAGACTTCTTCCTAAGATTTCTCCCTTGTGACTAAGGAGTAGTCACCCTGCATCCGCAGGCACCATCTAAGAACACTGCGGTCTGCTGTAAGTCCTTCCTCCGGAATCCGACTGCCCAGCTCGACGAGAACCGGCTTCCCTGGCACCTCTGACCTCTACCCACCTCTACAGCCCAGCTGAGAACCGTGGGTGCGACGAGACCTCAAGGGACCGGCCATCTGCAAGACTGCACGACTTCTTCCCAGCAAGCCCGCCGAGTAATCTACTGGTGAGTGCTTTGGGGTCCGAGAAGCCCCGACTCTGAGCAGCTCCAGCTCCGAAGTGCAGCCCCCCAGCATCTCCACGATCTGCGTGGGGCCCTTCTGCTTTCCGCTGCTCACCGCGTTGTTTGGCTACTAGCCCGTTGGCTTGTGGCCTCCCTGACGACGCCCGACGACATTTCTGCTGCTGGTCTGGTTGCTCCAGACTGGCCCTTGCTCCCTTCCCGAAGAGGAGCACCCTGGACCCTCCTGGTCCACTCAAGACGCCATTTTAAGTCCACCGCGTGGGCTTGAATTAGCCAAGGCTTGTTGCCCAATCCTGGGTAACTTCGACGCCAACGACTTCATCCTTCGTGGGACAGCTCGCACCTCCATCCTGGTCGCCGACAACGCCTCCTGGTCCGAGAGACTGCAGAGCCCAGCAGCGCCCACTCACCTGACTGCGGTGACTTCGCCCGGTGCCATCCTGGTGCCCACTTAATCACTGGCTAGTGATTCAAGAACTTGGTCCCCTCTGCTTTCAGGTTTCTTCTTCCTCGATCCAGGCTTGGATCCAACGAACTTTCCTTCACTGGTCGCCTGCCAGCAACTTCCTTCTTCCAGGCTCCTGGTCCGGCAACGAGATCCCCGACGTCTTTTCAGACCTATGCAGCTGCAGCCCCTGGGCTAGGTAACTTCGGCACTTCGGTGTCCCAGCATAGCCTCACTATCCTAGGGTCAGGATCCACTGTCGTTTTCTTCCTACCAGGTCGGGTTCGCCCGTGAACACTAACTTTGCCTTTACTAGCCTCCATAGACTTTGTCCCGCATCCCGCGTGAGAGTGCACACTCTGCACCCGAGTCCCCTAGGTCTCCTAGAAGTAATCTAACGATTCCCTAGTTAAGTCCTAGCGATTCCAAAGCCTATTAGAACTGTTACTTACCTGCTAGTAATTCGCATTCCACTTTTAGCGTATATGGTTTTTCGTGCCCCTCGGGCATTTGTGTAACGTGCTAACTTAAAAGTATTTTCGTAAGAGTTTTGTTGTGTGCTTAGCACCCTGTCCTCATAAAGAGTACAGGGTTGTTGTGATTCTAATAAATACATTGTTTATTTTCATAACACTTGTGTGGTGTCCTTTCACTGGGTGTTCAAGGGGTAATGTGATGGTAAAACAGCTGGCTTAACACGCCCTCTAGAGTCTTAGCCTTAGACTGCTCGTATCCATGCTACTAGGATAGCTGGTCTATAAGGTTGACTTACAACCAATCATCAATAAGGGTTGTTTGGACTGATATATAGTGATCACTAGAATAGTGAGCACTGCACATCAGGCCAACTTCTCACATTGGTGAGCAGCGGTTGGGATTTGAGCTTGCTGTTGTTTTACCACACATGCCCTAAGAATATCTTGTGAAAGATCACATAAGTACTAAAGGTACATATAACTTAGCTTAGAATACTCTGAGTTCTACTGAACCAGCTGTTGTAGCTCCTAGGGCCTAGCACACCCTAAACTACAACTCTAGCAAGGGATCAGTAGGCAAACATATAGTGTAGGTAAGTGCACCACTTACACCTCACTAGAAAAGCATGTCGACTCAGGGGGACTCTACTGAGACTCCCCTGGTCAGTGTTGACCCTCCACAGGTCACTTCAAGATATGCAGCTCTCAATTTTCAGGAGATGAGACAACTCTGTGTCTCCAGGAAACTGAAGCAGGGGTCTAACCCCACCCTTCCCTTTCTGATAGGTCTCTTAGAGACATATGATGCCAGAAAGCTCTCTCAGTTACATGAGAGCATGCCAGCCTTAGAGGGAACCTCTGGGGATCCAGACCTCCCCAACACTGATTCAGCAGTTGAGGAGGAGGATGAGGAGGTACTCTCTGGGGATGAGGTAGACAAGGGTCTTGAGGTAGTCAGAAGGCTAACTAGGACCAACTTAGACTTACTTGGGCTAGGATCTGGGGGCCCCCCAGTACTAACCCGAAGTGGGCCTAACCTTGGAGTTAGGAGAGATAGATCTCTTTCTAGGGACTCCAATAGATCTCTGCACTCTAATGCCTCTTCTCAGGGGAGAAGGAATCCTCCACAGAGGAGATTTACTTCCCCTCAGAGAAGGGAGCATGAGGCTAGGATGAGACAAGCTGAACTGAGGATTGAAAGGGAAGAAATTGCCCTGGCCAAAGAGAAGCTTGCCCTGGCAAGAGAGCAGCAGATGAGTGGGCTAGCTCCCACTGGTGGCAGCAATCTCCCAAGAGATAGAGAGAAGGGTTTAGATACTAAACACCTGACTAAAATAGTGCCCCCCTTTAAGCAAGGGGATGACATCCAGAAATGGATGGCTGCTCTGGAGAGGGCCTGCACTGTGCAGAACATTCCCCAGAGTCAGTGGGCAGCTATACTGTGGCTCTCCTTTGATGGTAAAGGTAGAGATAAGCTCCTCACTACAAGAGTGGAGGATGCTAACAATTACCAGGTCCTGAAGAATACACTGGTTGATGGGTTTGGTTTAACCACTGAGCAGTACAGGTTGCTGTTCAGAGACACCCAGAAAACTCAGTCTCAGGACTGGTCTGATTTTGTGGATTGTGCCACTAAGGCTTTGGAGGGCTGGTTGCTGGGTAGCAAGGTTACAGATTACACAGGATTGTATAATCTAATGATGAGAGAACAAATTTTGAACAATTGTCAGAACCAGTTGCTGCACCAGCACCTTGTTGATTCAGATCTGACCTCTCCCCAAGAATTGGGAAAGAAGGCAGACAAATGGGTCAGGACAAGGATCAAGCAGAACCAGAACCAGGGTGGTCAGAAGAAAGCAGACCAGAAGGGTAATGTCAAGAATGAGCAAAATGACCAGAAGTCTTCACCAGGTCCCCAACAAACCAAAGAGGGTGGGGGTCAGGCTTCCCAGAAGAAGAAGACTCAAGAAGGCCAGTCCAAAAGGTGGTGCCAGTACTGCAAAAGTAAATCTCACTGGTTTAGTGAGTGCACCAAAAGAGGAGGAGGACAAACTCCTACCACTACAGCTCCTAAAGCAACTGCACCCCCTAGTACAGTCAGTAGTGGTAGTGTCACTCCCAAGGCATTAGTTGGGTTAACCTTGGGTACTGAGGGGTCTGACAACTTAGTTGGCACACTCACTCAGGCTGTCCTTGTCTGTACAGGGGATGTGGATATGTCCCCTGAAATAAGTCCCAATACTTTGGGCAAATACAGGCAGACACCTTTGATTAATGGCAAAATGGCTCAGGCCTATAGGGACACTTGTGCCAGTGTCACCATGGTGACACCTAACTTTGTGGACCCTGGACAGATCATGCCAGGTACTGATTTCCTGGTGACCAATGCCAGCAATGTCACTACTAGTCATAGTGTGGCAATTGTAGCTTTCTCCTGGGGTGGAGTGAAGGGACAAAAGAAAGTTGTAGTCAGTTCAGACCTCCCAGTTGATTGTTTGTTGGGCAATGATTTGGAGTCATCACAATGGTCAGAAGTGGAGCAGAGGACTCACATGGAGATGTTAGGCTTGCCAGCACATGTGCTTGCTGTGACTAGGTCACAGGCCAGAAGATGCCCCACTGAACAGGTGCTGGATCCTGAAATTATGGACCAGACACCTCCCAAGAAGAAGAGCAGTAAGGGTAAGGCTTTGCCTTCCCCCTTGCCCCAGGTTGAGGATCAAGTCTCTGAGGAGGCTGATCTAGAAGAGCTGAGGGAAACTGAGCCTAAAGAGCTTGAACTTGATCAAGTTGAGTTTCTGGGCTCAGGGGGACCCTCCAGAGCAGACCTGGGGAAGGAACAGTTGAGCTGCCCTTCCCTTGAACCCCTCAGACAGCAGGCTGCTGCTGAGGCTGCAGGGAATGCCACAGGTGCCCACAGGGTATACTGGGAAGATGGACTCCTGTACTCTGAGTCAAGAGACCCCAAGCCTGGTGCAACCAGGAGGCTGGTCATCCCCTTGTCTCTGAGAGGTTTCCTTCTCACCTTGGCCCATGAGATTCCCCTTGCAGGTCATTTAGGTCAGACAAAGACTTGGGACAGGCTTGTCTCACACTTTCACTGGCCCCATATGAATGAGAATACCAAGGAGTTTTGTCGCTCATGTGTCACTTGCCAAGCCAGTGGTAAGTCAGGTGGCACAACAAAGGCCCCCCTTATACCACTACCTGTGGTGGGGGTTCCCTTTGAAAGAGTGGGGATTGACATTGTTGGTCCAATGGAACCCCAGACAGCATCAGGACACAAGTTTATACTGGTGGTGGTGGACCATGCCACCAGGTATCCTGAGGCTATTCCCCTTAGGACCACTACAGCCCCTGTAGTGGCAAGAGCCCTAGTTGGAGTGTTCTCCAGAGTGGGTTTCCCTAAGGAGGTCGTTTCTGACAGAGGTACAAACTTCATGTCAGGATATCTGACTGCCATGTGGAAAGAGTGTGGTGTGAACTACAAGTTCACCACACCCTATCATCCACAATGCAATGGGCTTGTTGAGAGATTCAACAGGACCCTGAAAGGGATGATTCATGGACTACCTGAACCTCTTAGGAGAAGATGGGATGTCCTGATCCCCTGCCTCTTGTTTGCTTACAGAGAGGTCCCACAGAAGGGGGTTGGCTACAGCCCTTTTGAGCTTCTGTATGGGCATCCTGTAAGAGGACCCCAGTGTTTGGTGAAGGAAGGATGGGAGAGACCTCTCAAAAAGCCTGCAACCAACATAGTGGACTATGTACTTGGTCTCCACTCCAGGATGGCTGAGTATATGGAAAAGGCATCTAAAAACCTTGAGGCCAGCCAGGAACTTCAAAAAGCTTGGCATGACCAAAAGGCTGTACTGACTGTGTACCAGCCAGGACAGAAGGTGTGGGTGCTGGAGCCAGTGGCCCCAGCAGCTCTGAAAGACAAATGGTCTGGGCCCCACACCATCATTGAGCAAAAGGGAGAGGTTACCTACTTGGTGGACCTTGGAACTCCCAGGAGCCCTCTCAGAGTGCTCCATGTTAACAGGCTCAAAGCATATGTTGACAGGAAGGACATGAGCTTGCTCATGGCCACAGATGAGGGACAGGAGGAAGAGAGTGACCCTCTCCCAGACCTGCTCACTCAGAATCCTGATGATGGGTCAGTTGATGGTGTTGTCTTTTGTGGCAGCCTCACTGAACATCAGCAACAGGATTGCAGGCAAGTTCTGCAATCCTTTCGACATATGTTCTCTCTGACACCCAGCCAAACTGATTGGTGTACCCATGATGTTGACACTGGAGACAGTCTGCCTGTCAAGAGTAAAATCTACAGACAGCCTGATCATGTTAGAGACTGCATAAAAACTGAAGTGCAGAAAATGTTGGAACTGGGAGTCATTGAGCCCTCAGATAGCCCTTGGGCTAGCCCAGTAGTTCTAGTGCCAAAGCCTCACACCCAGGGTGGTAAGAGAGAGATGAGGTTTTGCGTAGACTACAGAGGCCTCAATGCAGTCACTAAGACTGATGCCCACCCAATACCAAGAGCAGATGAGCTTATAGATAGATTGGCTTCTGCCAACTTCTTAAGCACATTTGATTTGACAGCTGGGTATTGGCAAATCAGGTTAGCTGAGGAAGCCAAACCTAAGACAGCATTTTCTACCCCTGGAGGGCATTATCAATTTGTGGTAATGCCCTTTGGACTGAAAAATGCACCTGCCACCTTCCAAAGGTTGGTGAATCAAGTCCTCACTGGGCTGGATGACTTCTGTGCAGCTTATCTTGACGATATTGCTGTCTTTAGCTCCACCTGGGAGGATCACCTGGTCCACCTGAGGAAAGTGTTAGAGGCCCTGCAAAAGGCAGGCCTCACTATCAAGGCCACAAAGTGCCAGATAGGGCAGTCACAGGTTGTATACCTGGGCCACCTTGTAGGTGGAGGCCAGGTTCAGCCACTGGAGAGTAAGATACAGGCCATCAAGGACTGGACTCCTCCAATCACCCAGACTCAGGTTCGAGCTTTCTTGGGCCTGACTGGGTACTATAGGAAGTTTGTCAGAAATTATGGGTCCATAGTGACCCCCCTTAATGACCTGACAAGCAAGAAGATGCCAAAGAAAGTTCAGTGGACAGCAAGCTGTCAGAAAGCATTCAATGACCTAAAGCAGGCCATGTGCACAGCACCTATCCTCAAGAGTCCAGATTACTCCAAGCCATTCATTGTCCAAACAGATGCTTCTGAGTTGGGTGTGGGAGCTGTTCTGTCTCAACTGAATTTTGATGGTAATGATCAGCCTATTGCTTTCATTAGTAGGAGGCTGACACCCAGAGAGAAAAATTGGTCAGCTATTGAGAGGGAGGCCTTTGCTGTGGTCTGGGCCCTGAAGAAGCTGAGGGCCTACTTGTTTGGCACTCACTTCACCATTCAGACAGACCATAAGCCCCTCTTGTGGCTAAATCAGATGAAGGGTGAAAACCCCAAACTGCTTAGGTGGTCCATTTCCCTACAGGGGATGGATTTTACAGTGGAGCATAGACCTGGGACTGATCACAGCAATGCTGATGGGCTCTCCAGGTATTTCCACTTAGAGCAAGAAGACTCACCTGGTCAAGGTTAGTTTATTGTCCCAAAGTTTGGGGGGGGGTCATGTAGGAGAGTAGGGTCTGCAATCCTATGATCACCCAGATTTTTGCTTTTTGCTGCACTGGTTTACGACTTTCCCTGGCTGTGGGCCTGCTAATCAGACCCACAGCCTAGCTGTTCTCTCTATCCAAATTGTACTTAGGTACTGAATTGGCACTGGGCCCTCTCCAAGACCCTGTACCCAGGGCTGAGGTGCACCCAGAAGTCTCCCAGGGGCTGAAGCATGTATTATGCCACCCCTGGATTGACTAACTAAAACTGACACAACTGGCTGCACGACAGCTGGGGCAAGGTGGTGTACTCACCCTTTGCTTTAGATATAGTATACCTATATCTAACCCTAAAAATGGACACACAGATCTCCTATCAGTCACTCCTATAGCAGGCCTTAACAATCCTGAAGGCAGAGTGCTGGGAATCGTGTGAGATGGTGCTCTAGCATGAGCTGAGCCTGTCTGCGGCTTTCGGGATCCATCCCTTAGCCGTTTCCATGATATCGCATACCATATACTCTTAAGTGCATTATAATCCTCGCGGTTATGTGCCAACTCTGGTATCGCTTTATCAAAACATGTCGAGTAAGGTGTCATACGAATTGGAATACTAACCCCTCGCCAATGCTGGCGACGGGGTTAGCATTCCACCCTTCTAGAGGGACACGACATGCCTGTAACCTATAACCCGGTTAAAAGTCAGACAGAGCCTTAGCATCCACAAAATGGATGCTGCCACCGAGACACAAGTCTGCCCTCCTGCTGCTGGGAGTCCTCCCAGAGCAGGAGATAAGGACAAAGGGTTTCCTGCCAGGGGCGGTGCCAGCACCGTCCCAGACAGGGTTTTGTGTATTGTAGGTAGGCAGGGCTTTAGAGGAAGGTGACTGCACGTGGCACCCCGGTGCTCACTGTGCATAGGCTGGCTGGAACCAGTTCCAGGGTCACTCCAGACCCTGTGCTGGGGAAAAGCCCGCCAAGGAAGTGGGTGTAACCACCCCCCTCCTGGTCCCACCCATAGGGCAGGACCTAGTCGCGTGCCAGCCCCTTTTTACAGGATAAAGGTAGAGACTGGCCCCCTTCCAAATCAGATCATCTTTGAATCCTGAAACTACTTTCTGCGAAAGGAACTCAAGACTTCTTCCTAAGATTTCTCCCTTGTGACTAAGGAGTAGTCACCCTGCATCCGCAGGCACCATCTAAGAACACTGCGGTCTGCTGTAAGTCCTTCCTCCGGAATCCGACTGCCCAGCTCGACGAGAACCGGCTTCCCTGGCACCTCTGACCTCTACCCACCTCTACAGCCCAGCTGAGAACCGTGGGTGCGACGAGACCTCAAGGGACCGGCCATCTGCAAGACTGCACGACTTCTTCCCAGCAAGCCCGCCGAGTAATCTACTGGTGAGTGCTTTGGGGTCCGAGAAGCCCCGACTCTGAGCAGCTCCAGCTCCGAAGTGCAGCCCCCCAGCATCTCCACGATCTGCGTGGGGCCCTTCTGCTTTCCGCTGCTCACCGCGTTGTTTGGCTACTAGCCCGTTGGCTTGTGGCCTCCCTGACGACGCCCGACGACATTTCTGCTGCTGGTCTGGTTGCTCCAGACTGGCCCTTGCTCCCTTCCCGAAGAGGAGCACCCTGGACCCTCCTGGTCCACTCAAGACGCCATTTTAAGTCCACCGCGTGGGCTTGAATTAGCCAAGGCTTGTTGCCCAATCCTGGGTAACTTCGACGCCAACGACTTCATCCTTCGTGGGACAGCTCGCACCTCCATCCTGGTCGCCGACAACGCCTCCTGGTCCGAGAGACTGCAGAGCCCAGCAGCGCCCACTCACCTGACTGCGGTGACTTCGCCCGGTGCCATCCTGGTGCCCACTTAATCACTGGCTAGTGATTCAAGAACTTGGTCCCCTCTGCTTTCAGGTTTCTTCTTCCTCGATCCAGGCTTGGATCCAACGAACTTTCCTTCACTGGTCGCCTGCCAGCAACTTCCTTCTTCCAGGCTCCTGGTCCGGCAACGAGATCCCCGACGTCTTTTCAGACCTATGCAGCTGCAGCCCCTGGGCTAGGTAACTTCGGCACTTCGGTGTCCCAGCATAGCCTCACTATCCTAGGGTCAGGATCCACTGTCGTTTTCTTCCTACCAGGTCGGGTTCGCCCGTGAACACTAACTTTGCCTTTACTAGCCTCCATAGACTTTGTCCCGCATCCCGCGTGAGAGTGCACACTCTGCACCCGAGTCCCCTAGGTCTCCTAGAAGTAATCTAACGATTCCCTAGTTAAGTCCTAGCGATTCCAAAGCCTATTAGAACTGTTACTTACCTGCTAGTAATTCGCATTCCACTTTTAGCGTATATGGTTTTTCGTGCCCCTCGGGCATTTGTGTAACGTGCTAACTTAAAAGTATTTTCGTAAGAGTTTTGTTGTGTGCTTAGCACCCTGTCCTCATAAAGAGTACAGGGTTGTTGTGATTCTAATAAATACATTGTTTATTTTCATAACACTTGTGTGGTGTCCTTTCACTGGGTGTTCAAGGGGTAATGTGATGGTAAAACAGCTGGCTTAACACGCCCTCCAGAGTCTTAGCCTTAGACTGCTCGTATCCATGCTACTAGGATAGCTGGTCTATAAGGTTGACTTACAACCAATCATCAATAAGGGTTGTTTGGACTGATATATAGTGATCACTAGAATAGTGAGCACTGCACATCAGGCCAACTTCTCACAGGGATCATTAATGAAAGTCAGGAGGGCTGCAGCTGTATGACGGCCAGACAGAGCACAAGGCAAAGAAAAGCATTTACATCTATCTGAGAGTTTTGTAGAGGGTAGGTGGATAATGTACTCCAATTTTGAAATGATTGTTCAACATAGGAAATGAGATACCAGAAACTGGTCCCATTAAAATATGATCTGAACCAATCCTGATGCTACAAAATGTAAAGAACAATAACTAGATTTTACATGTTAATAAAAATGTATGTTTTTTTTTTGTCTTCAGCACTTGTCAAGTTAGGGAACCCTGTGTACAAATTAATATGATTAAATAGCATTACTAGAGTAAGACTTAGACTTTGATAATTTAGTAAACCAAAACATTGGCACCGAAAATACATATCTAAAAATGAATCTATTTGCTTTTTTGAATTGGTATACCAAAGGACTTCAAAACTTTTTTTTATTTTACTGCCTCTGGTTATCTTGGAACTGGCTACTATCTGATATGTTTATAAAGATTGTAGAGATGCAGTCACTTTGCTAAGTCTACATCCGGCAGTCTGGAATGAGGTCAGTTTTGGAACTTGTAAATTAAACTGTTACACACCTGGATGAGCACAGCACATGCATGAGCCAGAGGTCTATCCATCTGGGCATTTTTGGTGTTGAAAGGTTTGCGAAACAATGACAGACCAGAATCTCAGCACGTAACTAAAAAAATACCACTTCCTAGCCACATGGCTATCAGCCTGGCATGAAATGGCGGGAGTTCACTGAGAATTGACTTGTTCCCCCCCAGACGGAGAGTACTGAAAATGTTCCACTAATTTAAATGGTTTGTTGATCGAAAGATATCTGACTGTAGCTTTGACTGCAGATGTACACAATAAAGAGGTTCACCCAGTCCCTGTGATGCTTAGTTGCTGTGATGCCAAAGCAACAGATGATAGTAAAAAAGAGTAGCAATTTCTAAGCAGACATTTGCTGGTCTATGTTTTGGTACCCTTAAAATAAAAATGAAATTTATTTTAAAAAGCTGAGAAGCTATTAATATGTGATAACTTTCCTTTTAACATCAGATGACCTGGGCGTTCTGTACTGAGTGACTAACAGTTTGAAGCATACTGACAGAAGAGAGGAATTATTTACGTTTGTAAACTTTAGATCAAAAAGTTACTTTGTAAGCCGAACAATTCATGTCACACATAGGGTTAAACATGCTGCTGGTAAATATTTCTGCACTTTCTATTTAAATATTGGTGTAAAAAACTATGCAATCCTTTTAACTAGTCTGTTTATCTTTGAATGTGACGTGGGATGTACATTATGCTTCTGTTTCAGCAGTTCCTTGTTTCCCTACCACTGTTTTTGAATTGATTAGTAGCCACATGGGTACAGTCCAGCCTGAACTGCCAAGCCAGGTCCTCCCTGGACTGGAAACAAGCATCCTAGGACCGGTTTTGGGATTTCGCCCCTCTTCAGCCAGGATAGCTTCATTCCAGTGACACAGTGAGCCCAGGACCCACGCCTGGGAATACCTGGCACACTTAGGGCGAGAAGGCAAAAGACACACAATTGAAGGAAGGAATGCAAAGCAAATCAAAACATTCACCCCCGGTCAAGAGATCTGGGTTAAATCCATCATTCTTTTGTTCAACATGCAACCCCAGTTTAGACCTGGCCATATGCAAATCAGTCTTGTCCCTGTGCCTCATGGGAACAGTCCTGCCCCAACTGCCAAGCCAGGTCATCCCTGGACCACAAACTAGCATCCTAAGACCGGTTTTGTGGTTTCACCCCTCTTCAGCCAGGATAGCTTGATTTCAGTGGCACAGTGAGCCCAGGACCCATGTCCTGAAGATATGTGGGCTGACTCATAGGCACATGACTATGAGGATATTTGGGCTGACTAATCATTACCTTACTAAGGGGATTTTTGGGCTGACTAATAGGCATACCACTATCAGGATATTTGGGCTGACTGAGGCAGATGACTGAGGATATTTGGCACATACAAGAAGATGATGGACGGAGCGCTGAAACTTTTCAGACCCTCTCCTCCAGTCACAGATCAGGGTTTATCCATCATCTCTCTTTAGCTCCTTTTGCCACACCAGTTCAAACCCAGCTATATGCAAATCAGTCTTGACCCTGTGCGACCTGGAAACAGTCCAGCCCGAACTGCCAAGTCAGGCCTTCCCTGTACCAGAAACAAGCATCCTAGGACCGCTTTTGACCCTGTGTTCAGGCAGGGCGCTCCCCACGCCGCGCAGCTTGCTGCATCTGTCTGTGCCTGTGTATTTCCCCCCGCTGCCGCCGCGAGTTTGGCCGCCCCTGGGTCCGCTCCCGTTTTCGCTGTAGTTGACCCTCTTCTCTCGGCTACTGTGTTGCATTTGTCATTTATTTTATTTTTATTTTCATGCCCTCCTGGGCCACAGTGTTGCTTTTGTCTTTTCTTTTCTTTTTCTTTTTCTGCCCTCCTGTGTTGCTTTTGTCTTTTCCTGTCCTCCTCTCCCCGTAGATCCCTGGTTCCGCTTTCCCGACGCTGTATCCCCTGCGTCCCCTGACCCCTCGCTCACCCATTCGCCGTCCCAACCGCCTCCCAGCTCTTCTCCCCTTCTAAGTGGCAGTCGCTGTATGGCCAAAGGCACGCCTACGGCAAGCCCGTCTTTGCCCGTCCATGCCTGGACCGCGCCCAGCGCCAGACCCTCTGGCCCCTACGAGAGCCACGATGCCGCTACGACGCCAACCTCCTGAACGCAGTCAACGACGGAAGTACACCTACCTGCTTCCAAGCCGCCCCCAAGCACACCCGCGGACCCTTCACCTGCCGAAACTGCAGCTTCACCAGCCAAAGAACACCTGCACATCCTGCCCCTCCCACCAGGGCAGGCCACAACCATCTCAGATGCATGCTGCTCAACACCCTCTCCATCCACAGACACACCGTCGAACTGTGGGACCTGCTCGACTCACCCTCCTCAGACGTCGCCTTCCTGACAGAGACCTGGATGAACCCCTCATCGGCACCCGACGTTGTCATAGCCATCCCGGATGGCTACAAGATCACCCGCAGGGACAGCACCAACAGACCAGGAGGAGATATCGCCATCATCCACAGACATACCTTCAGAATCTCGACCAACATCGACGATTCCCTCAGCACCGCCGAACACCTGCACTTCCAGATCCACATCGACCCCAAACCCACCCTCAGAGGAACCCTCGTCTACAGACTCCCCGGACACAGTTCGGCAACTCCATCACAGATGTCGTCAGCTCGCACGCCTTGGCCTCCTCGGAGACCTGAACTTCCACCTCGAGAATGCCAATGACAGCAACTCTGCCACACTGCTGCACAACCTCGGTCTCAAACAGCTCGTCACGTCACCCACCCACTCCGCCGGACACACGCTGGACCCCATTCTTTCCGCCAGCAGCCACGTCACCTACAGCCACACCACCGAACTCTTCTGGACCGATCACCGCTTCATCCACTTCTCCTTCAAGAAAAACACCGCACACGACCACCTGCAACGAATCCCTCACCTCAGCAGGAACAAGGTCACCGAAGACTAGCTAATCACCACCCTTGCCCGAGACCCACCCAACAACCGACCACACCGCCACAGCCGCCCGCCACCTCAGGTAATGGATCGCCGATTGCGCCAACACTTTCACCCTGATCAAAAAACCCTCAAACAGACGCACCAACAGAAGGGACATCTGGTTCACCGCTGACCTCCAGGCATCCAAGCTGACCTGCTGAAGACTTGAGAAGAAATGGTACAACGAACAGACACCGAACAACCACACAGCCCTCAAGAACTCCAGCCGCAGGCACTACCAATTCATCCAAACCGCCAAAAGGACTTCCTTCAAGGAACGCATCGACAACAACGCACACAGCAGCAAAGAGCTCTTCAACATCGTAAAAGAACTCGCCAACCCCAACTCCAGCTCCAACGACATCCCGCTGTCACAAGACTTCTGCGACTCTCTAGCCACCTTCTTCCACTGCAAGATCATCGACATCCACGACAGCGTCAACACTCAGACCCCCGACAGCCGCCGATACCTTAGACTCACCACCCCCCAGTCAAATCGGCCTCCTGCTCTCCTAGAACCACGTCAAAAAGAAAGACACCATCAAAACCATGAGCTCCTTCCACTCCGCTCACCGTCAGACCCCTGCCATCACCACTTCTTCAACAAAGCAAGCTCCATCACACCCCAACTCAGAAAGGTCTTCAACAGTTCATTCGAGACCGCCACCTTCCCGGAAAGCTAGAAACACGCAGAGATCAACGCCCTACTCAAGAAACCAAAAGCAGACCCAAAGGACCTCAAGAACTTCCGACCCAAATCTCTGCTCCCGTTCCCGGCGAAAGTCATTGAGAAGATAGTCAATAGACAACTGACACTCTTCTTTGAAGAGAACAACACCTTGGACTCATCCCAGTCCAGATCCCGCAGCAACCACCGCACCGAAACCTCTCTCATCGCCGCCACCGACGACATCAGGACACTGCTGGACGACAGCGAAAATGCGACCCTCATCCTCCTAGACCTCTCGGCAGCCTTCGACACGTCTGCCACCACACCCTACGCACACGCCTTTCTTAACGCAGGGATCCACGACAAAGCCCTGGACTGGATCACCTCCCTCCTCACCGACAGAATCCAAAGAGTCCACCTCCCTCCATTCCGATCCAAAGCCACCAAGATCACCTGCGGCGTACCCCAAGGATCATCCCTCAGCCCGACCCCCTTCAATGTCTACATGACATCGCTCGCCAACATCATCCGATCGCACAACCTCAAAATCATCTCATATGCCGACAACACCCAGCTGATCATCTCCCGCATCAAATACCCCGCCACTGCCAAAACCAACTTCCATGAAGGAATGAAGGCCATCGCCGAACGGATGAAGACCAGTCGCCTGAAAATGAACTCTGACAAGACGGAGGTCCTAATCCTCGGTTCCACCTCCTCCACCTGGGACGACTCCTGGTGGCCGGCCTCGCTGGGAGCTGCGCCAACCCCCACCAACCATGCATGCAACCTGGGATTCATCCATCACTCATTACTGTCAGCGACCCAGCAAGTCAACGCTGTCTCCTCCTGCTTCAACACCCTCCGTATGCTCTGTAATATCTACAGATGGATCCCCACTGGAACCAGGATAATCACCCAGGCCCTCGTCACCAGCAGGCTAGACTACTCCAGAAGAGACTTCAATGCATACAGAACACCTCCGCACGCCTCGTCCTCAACATCCCCCACCACATCACTGTCCACCTGAGGGACCTGCACTGGCTCCTCGTCAACAAGAGAATCGCCTTCAAGCTCTTCACCCATGCTCACAAAGCACCCCATGACGCCAGACAGACATACCTCAACAAAAGACTCCCCTATTACACTCCCAACTGCCAGCTTCGCTCCGCTGACCTTGCCCTTGCCACCGTTCCACGCATCCACCGAACGACCACCGGCTGTAGATCCTTCTTCCACCTCACCGCCAAGACATGGAACACCCTCCCCATGCACCTGCGACAGACCCAGGACCTGCTGGCCTTTAGGAGACTTCTCAAGACCTGGTTGTTCGAACTGTAGCAGCTCCCCCACCCCCTCAGCGCATTGAGACCGTCACGGGTGAGTAGTGCGCAATACAAATGTCTGAATGATTGATTGATTTGGGGTAACACCTCTCATCAAACAGGCTAGCTTGAAACCAGTGGCAAAGTGAGCAAGGGGCCCACGTCTGGGCATACCCTGCCAACTTGGCCAAACAAAGCAAACAAGGAGATAATGGACGGAGCGCTGACATTTTTCAGACTCACCACGTCACAAATCTAGGTTGAATCCATCATTATTCTTTAACTCACTTCGCCACACCAGTTCAAAACCAGCTATATGCAAATCAGTCTTGACCCTGTGCCTCATGGAAACATTCCAGCCGGAACTGCCAAGTCAGGTCTTCCCTGGACCGGAAACAAGCATATTGGGACCGGTTTCAGGGAAGCACCTCTACAAATGTCTGATTGATTGATTGATTGATTTGGGGAAGGAACCCTCATCAGCCAGGCTTTGCTTGAATTCAGTGGCAAAGTGAGCAAGGGACCCACGTCTGGGCATACCCGGCCAACTTAGGGCGAACAAAGCAAACACAAGGAGATTATGGATGGAAATCTGAAACATTTCAGACACTCACCCCCCCAGTCACAGATCTGGGTTGAATTCATCATCTTACTTTAGCTCACTTCACCACCCCAGTTAATGAGCATATTTGGGCTGCCTCGTAGGCACATAACTATGGGGATATTTGGGCTGACTCATCAGGATTTGGAAGCGGTATTTGTACTGCATCCAAACCACGAGGCAGTGCTTGGCTTACCCACTAGTTGAAGAGGATGTATCCTCTTTAGCGATTCCGCTCTTCTGAACATCTCCATGACCCAGCTGAGCTTCTTTAATTGCAGCTCTCCTGCAAATCTCTGATCTCTTCTCCCCTGCAAAGCCAGCAATGCAGCGAAAACCAACCCTGCACCATAAAGGGGAATACATGGTAAGTACCATCCTTAATTTTAGTGCACTAACAGAACTCGTAGCAACCAAACACTTGTTTTTATGGAGCGGAAAACAGGAGAACTCTTGAACATTGCGACATTGTGGGTATTATTTAATGCGCGTACTGAGGCCTTGGTATTAGCACCCAATGACATTCTTATGTGCCATCGTTTCTCGTTCTGTAGTCTGAGCCCAAAAAGACACTCTTGCGCACCTTGTGCATAGTGTTGAAAAAACAAAGTGTACCTTAGTGTGTGATGGGAAAACACGATCTAGCTTCTAACAGGAGTGCCGCAAGTCCAAGGGTAACATTTGAATATTGGAAGTCTATGCAGCAATAGATTCATTATCATGTGACTGTTAGTACACATGTCAAAGGCAGAAGGGAATATTTCATGACTACTCATTTGTCGAATAACCTCTACTTATATTTGCAGTACAGCTCACTGTGCACTACATTACACACATGCCTCAATGACACTCTCCAGGACTGAGAAGAGATGTACGTACAACTCCAAGAAGACGGTGGCGGACCTTGAAGGCACAAAAGTCTCTGTTTGTTATTTTGTTCCCAACCCCCCCCCCCCCCCCCCTCCCTTACCTTCAGGGTCAGCAGTTGATTCACATGTACAATTCCTTCATCAGATGCCATCTTTGGAGTGCTAGGAGATCCAGCATTGTCTCGGCACCAAATAGCCAGATGAGTGGCATGAGGAGTTGCATTTGAAAATGGAGCAGTACCTGCATAACCTGTGGTGGATGGAGGACAAAGAGAAAAGATGCAAGCGAGCAATGCACTTGGCTCACACTACAATGACCAGGCCAGAAGCTGATTCTACTACTGTTGATCAGTCTAGAGCACATGGGCTTTCTGCTCTGAGGTGTAGGGTCCTGCAAGAGAACAGTCCTATGATCACTCTCAAAAGACAAACCTCAGGGAGACTTTATAGACAGCTCCCCACTTGTCTCCACTCCAAGTAATGCTGATGTCTCTTTCAGCTCTCTGCCCTCTGAAGCACTGTCCAGTAGCTCTGCGCATAAGCCTCCCCTCAGCATGTTTTGATTGCGATGGATCATGGCACCAGGCGTCATTCAATGCAGTTCCTTTGAGGAGCACAATTACATAGGTGGAAGTTCACTCTCTACTAGGCAGTGTTTCTAGGTTTGTGTTTCCTAGAACGGATTTTCGACTAGGGAACCAATTTCATATCATCTTAAATGAGAGATTTGATAGCAAGCTGAGGTGACAATTTCTTGACTCCATACTATCCACAAACAAATGGGTTAGATGAGATGTTTAATAAGACCATTCAAAATATAATGTCAACTGGATCCCCAGACAGAGACACTTAATCCTTTAGGTACATGAATGTGGTATAGGGGGCTCCCTGACCTCTGACCCAGGAAGGATGGTCTGTCTCTGAATGCCAGTCTGGGAACAGCTGAAAGCTGTACAAGTCACATACTGTCACCTAAGCCAGCGGTGAGAAAAGAAATATGAATCGGGTTCCAAGCCACAGAAGCTGGAATGGCGCATTGACTACATTTCAAACAGATTTGTAATTTCTTCAATGAGGGAAGTGGTCTATGTGAAAAGTAACATGGTGACGCCAAACTAGGCTGCACCAAAAAATCCTTAGGCACAGAGAATTGGATCAACTGGGGAGCTACGCTGTACACTTTATCTATCAGGGGATGAGTGCTCTATCTATCCAAAGGAGTTGACACCCTCCAATACAGATATGGAAAAGGTCAGGCAATAAATCAAAAGAGAAAGTACAAAGGACAGCAGTGTTTAGCTAGGGCACCCTAACGAAAGGACAATTTAAAAACATCCCCTCTGACATATGAATGGGGTTTGTGCAAACTATGGAGGGACAAGATCAGGAGGAATCTTTTTTATGGATAGTGTGTTTACAGAAAGAAGAGAGTGAGCAGTAGGCCCCATTTGGCAGACTGAATGTCAAAAAATGAGGCAGGGATTTACAAAGTCAAGGAAGGAGTAAATGATCTGGAGCAGAGGGTAGCAGATACCCTGGACCAGGATGCTTCACGTAATTATGCTCTTTGTTACCTTATGAAAAAAAACAATTATTGAAATGACAAGAAGATGCTAAAAATAGAAAGAGGGTATGCAACATATGGATATCTTGTTATGTAATATTTAGACTTGTCAGCCTTATGGTGGTCTTCCCCCAAACCTTTTACATACTTCCTTCCTATTTTTGCGGATTCTTTTTATTGGCTTTGTGGACTCTGAGCACTTTACCAATGCTGACCAAACTAAAGTGCTTTTGCTTCTCCCCTAAACATGGTTACATTTGATATATTCACAATTGAGATATTTGTTTTATTTGTAAGTCCCTAGTAGAATGCACTACCTGTGCCCAAGGCCTGTTAATTAAATGCTAATAGTGGGCCTGCAGCACTGATAGGTGCCACCCACACAAGTAGCCCTTTGAACAGGTCTCAGGCCTTCCACTGCAGATCCTGTGTATGCAAATGTAATGCCACGTCCACTTGCCATGCATTTAAAACCCTTTGCCAGGCCTTAAAACTCTCCTTTTATTACACGTCACCCCTAACGTAGGCCCTAAGTAGCCCAAAGGGCAGGGTGCTGTGTAAGTAAAAGGACAGGTTTTGCATGTCCTGGTAGTGAAAAAACCCTACATTTGATTTTCACTACTGTGAGGCCTACTCTTCTCATATTAACATTGGGAATTCCTTAATACTCTTTTAACTTGTAATTCCTGACGAGAGAAAGTAGTGGTTCTGTCATGTTTTTATCTTTGGAATGGTAATCTTTACTGGTAAAGTTGTATTAAGTATTTCTATTTTAGAAATACCACTTTTAGAAAGTGTAAACAACTGGGGATAAGCCTATATCTCTCAATGTTGGAAAGCTTAAATAGTTTGAGCTATTAGGACAGACACTTACAACTTGTGTTTATCCTGGTTCATTTATTCAAACCTCTTCACTTGATATCTTAGATTAAGTTTTCCAGTTTCATCACATGGAAGAATGAAAACAATGTCTTTCAGTTTTCATATCACAAAAAACATATAGGTTTTTCCCAGTTGTATATATATATTAACGGCCCTGCCTATTCTCTGTCCCGTGGGCTGAACTCCCCCTTCTTTTTCAAACTTTTAGAAAGTGGACATTTCTCTGCTATTAAAGCTCTGTGTGCCTACAGCCTGTCTCCAGTACACTTCTGGGGTAAGTACCGGCTTGACTTTTTGCATTCTCTCAACAGCCACAAAGAACCAACGCATTGTTGCTGTGTGGGAAAGTCGACTATTCTCCTCGACTGCTTGAAGAAACCCGGTGCATCATCTATGGAACCAACACCTCTAGGTTCAGCGCATCAAATTCCGAACAGACACATCGCCAGCACTGCCTGAAGAAAATCGATGCATTACCTCGACTGCAAGTTTCACATTCGCGCATCATGCATCTGCACCCCGCATCTCGCTTTGCACCTCAAGACAACAGTGGTAGCAGATGCGGTACAACCACCAAGAAAATTAGGCTTCTTCATTTGATTTTTCCTCCAATGGTCAGGCTTGGCCTGTAGGGGAAGACTTATTTTCATATGCAGCTGCTGGACCATCACATCAAATCAGTGGAAGATGCAGATTGTTTAGTGGATCATGCAGGAAGCTTAATCACCTTTGGACAAAGGGTCTGCAGAGGGTGCAGAGGAGGTAGAGAAAGGTGGGGGCATTCCTCATTGTTTCCTGGTGCTAAAGAAGATGGCGGGTTCAAACCAATAGTAGATTTGCGCCCTCTGAACATCTTCCTCTGCTGTTCTTTTGTGAATCACCCCAGGGAGGTGAATGCCTCTCTGGGGGTTGTATTTTCCTTGTCATGCAGTACATTGAGACACTGTCCTAATTTTGAGAGAAAGAGACAAAAAGATGGCCATTGATTGATGTCCACAAACAAGCAAATCTAAAAGTAATTTTTTAACACATACATTCACCCTAAACTGGCACCATTAGCAATAATACATTTTGTGAGGCACGTGCTAGCCTCATAGCTCCTACAAATGGCTTTATATCTGTAATCGCCTTCAGATTAAACCAATCACAACACATAAAACAATGGATGAAGAGATTGCTCTAGAAAGCTCTGACCTCTTAAAAAAGAATTGTAAATAACATAAAAAAACTAAACATAAAAGAAAGGATGGAGTTAGCAGGGGGTTTCATCATTTATGTGTGGTGTTGTTGCATTTCTTCCCTTGCTCAGTTAATGGGGTTCTATCAGCTGCATGTGTGGTGTATTTCCTTTTCTTCCTCCGCTTAGTGTGTGGTGTATTTCCATTTCTTCTCTCGCTCAGTTAGCCGTGGTTCTATCACCTGCATGTGTGGTGTATTTGCTTTTCTTCCTCTTCTCGGTTAGCTGGGGTTCCATCATCCACATGCGTGGTGTATATGCACTCCTTCCCTAGCTCAGTTAGCGGGGGTTCTATCTGCTGCATCTGTGGTGCATTTATCTTCC
Organism: Lissotriton helveticus; assembly: GCF_964261635.1. Lineage (NCBI taxonomy): Eukaryota > Metazoa > Chordata > Amphibia > Caudata > Salamandridae > Lissotriton > Lissotriton helveticus. Next base: position 2,034,130,300 of record NC_136065.1, on the reverse strand, counting down.
TTCCTCTTCTTGGTTAGCGGGGGTTCCATCCACATGTGTGGTGTATTGTCCTTTCTTCCACTGCTCAATCAGCTGAGGTCCCATCATCTACATGAGAGGCGTAGTTCCCTTTCTTCCCCCATTCATTTAAATGGGGTTCCATCATTTGAATGTTTGGTGTATATTGCTTTTGATCATCCGCTCAGTTGGCTAGGGTTACATCATCCTCATGTGTTTTATATTTCCCTTTTCATCCCCTACTCAGTATGCTGGGGCTCTGTCATCTACAACCTCCACTTATGTCACCTTATTCCACTACAGAGCCTCAGGGTGTTTGAGGAGGACATTTCCATTCTGTCAGCTGGAGCCTTCCTCTGGTTGACTCTTCTTTCCACCTTAACAGCTGCATGTTTTTGCCGCCCTTCCCCACTAGTAACCGGGAAATGGAACACACCCCAACACATCCAGGGGGACATGCATCATTCTAAATACCGGTCGCAAAGGGGCATATTCGCATTTGGGATGCATAAACCCAAATTCAAATTTGCAATTTAAGTCATCGCAAAATTTGCGATTACTTAAATTGCGGATGCATTTAGGGAATTGCAAATTGCAATTCCCTAAATGCAATGCATAATGCAATTTTAAATTGCCATTTTGCAATTAGGGATCGCTTATTACTATCAATTTAAAGTTGATGATATTTTGTGAAAACTTTGAAAAATGTACTACAGTGCATTTTTTCAAAGTTCCATGTTACACACACACATGCCTTTGGGGACAGTCAGGGGCACCTCAGGGTGTCCTTTTGGCACCCTTGAAATTGCATGCGCAATTTGCGTGGACATTGCTCGTGCAATTCTCCGACACCTTTTAAAACAATGCTTTTGTGAGGGAGGTACTGCTCAGAGAAGAGGTAAAAGTAAGAAGTTCTACACAGCCAGAGTGAAAATGCAGTAAGACCAGCGCATTCCACATGTCCAAGTGTGAAGCTGCGTGTGATGCAACATAGCGAGAAAGAATGAGGCACAGCTCTGTTTCCTGCCCTGGAGCCCAGCCTGCCAAAGCCAGCCAAGCCTGCTTCAGTACATCATATAACAACCCGACCTGAGACTGACGAGTGCTTCTCAGCTCTATGGCAACGGTGAGGAGGCACTCTGCCCAGTGTAGGAGGGGAGCTTTGCGTAATCAGCACGGCGCCCTCAACAAGCAGGTGTCTGTTTACAGTGCAGGGAGCTGTGAAGAAGCTGAAGGATATGCGTTGGTATCTAAGATGTTGCATACAAGCGTAGGCACACCTACGTAAAATGCTTGTCTGAGATGTTACTTCAAACCTGTGATAGGCACAACTTTGTTTACATTGTAGCCTGTGCCCACAGAGCAGCACTGAGGGGTTGTGTGTGGAGTGAAATGGTGCCACTCTTGCGGCGGGCACAGCAAATAAAAACAAAAACTGCCACCTGCCAAATGAGTGCCTAAGGGCTAATAAATACACCGAGTGGTCCTAGAGTGGTAGCAACGTGCTGGAAACTAACAACAGGAAATGCGCCTCCCTCTAAGTTCACAGAAGAGCACTGCCAAATCCTCCTCCAGATTAAGGGGCAGATTTACAACCCCTTTTCGCTACTTTTCACATGTTAAGAGGGGCTTGTAAATCTGCCCCTAAGTGTTTTGTTTGTTTACCTCCGCGTTGACAGACCACGTGGCGCAAGAGCTGAGGCTGCCAATTGAATCCCTGTCGCACCAACAATGTGCGTAGTTGTTACTGTGCAACTCCTCCGTGTCAGACAAAGAGGCCATAGTGTACTTCTGTTGGTACTTTGTAACTAGTCCATAGTGTATGAAGAGGCCACAGTGTACTTCTAAGCACTGATGGCAGCTCTCAGGTAGTACAGTGAGCGCACTGACTCCTCCTGCTGGTGGGTTGGCTGGGCGGAGTGTGTTGTCCCCTCGCCTCCCATGTGAACCCTTTTGGCGGCCTGCACCCTGCTGAACCCGCGTTAGTGGTCCGCGGCGTGCCTGCGGTGGGGCCTGTACGATTCCCGGGCCACCTCGCTGTCTGAGGGGAGCATTATCGATGGTGGCCTGATTGGGCCTTGTTTGTAGAAGGCTGGATGGTTGCGGCCTCGCAGTCTGAAGACCCAGGCTGCCCAGGTGGTGACCCAGGAACTGCACTGTTGTGGACTCTGCCTCGCAGCCGTAGTTCCGGCCCTTTCATTTGCTCCCTACCCTGGTTGTCATGTGGGATGTAAAACCTTGTTTTTGAGACTAAGGGGAGGGGATGCCAACGCCAGAGTGCTATAACGCGATGCGAGAACTCCTGGCCAAGGACAAGCCCATCTGCGTCTGTCCCACCCCCCCACTGTCCTAATATCCATTAAGGTACTGTAACAGTACCTTAACAGGTGTTAGGACAGTGGCTATGACTGCGGTGGAAATGACTGCATAACTCCTAGCTACAAAGCCTCATCTTGACTAAAGGGGACACTTGAATTACTGTAGGCTCTTCCCATGGTTAATTTGTTAACCCAGATTGCCTGGTGTTGCTTTAGAATGTCAAGCCACCCTTTTTAGGTCTCGGCCTGGCGAAAGCAGCCCATACGCTGCCCTCACCATGCGAAGGCTTCTTGGAATCAATACAGATTCCGAAGCAATGTCCCAGCTCCGCCTTCAGTTTTCATTTGTGCGCGTGGCATGGCGTCACAAATTATGCAAAAGGCAGCGCAATGATTGCACCGGAGGCATTTCAATCCCTCCTGGTTACCACAATGTCCCCTTTTGGCCTCGCCCAGCGGGATTGGATCTCTTACCGGCGGCGTGACACAGTAGCCTTAATATTAACTTGCTGCACTTTTTTTTTAAGCCATCGCATGTGTTTGTTATGGCGGGCAGCTCCAATTGCACAAGCGCGGTTATTGTTACATATTCACAGCATCCACTTCAGGGACACCGTGCTCTGTTTGTGTTTGTTTTTTTTTACTTTAAAACTGAGCATGGTGCCGCTTCACGGACACCGTGCTCGGTTTATCGATATATTTCTTAACTTTAGCATTGAGCGCAGCACCATCTTCAAGGACACCGCGCTCAGTGTTAAAGTTAAGAAGTATATAAAGAAACCGAGCGCGGTGTCCGTAAAGCGGCGCCTCGCTCAGTTTTAAACTTAAGCATTTTAGCGGGTGGGAAGGCGGTTATTGACGTCATTTATGTCAATTGTCTCAGAGTGAGCGTGTTCTGAGACCTCCACTTTATAAATTAACATATTCAAAATTGGCGTCTGCGCATCTTGTTTTTTTTTGTTTTACTCCTTAGGGTTCCCTGATCTGTGAAATGTCCTTTTGCGTTCCCACTCCTGCCTCTCTCCCCCCGGTCCCCCTCCCTAATCTCGCGTGGCATATGTGCGCAGCGGCATTAAATTGTGCTTTAATGGTTTCCCTCCTTCTCCCAGTCTGGAGTAAGGATTACGGTAAAGTGAGGTGGAAGAAAGAACCAGCAGGATTTTGTCCTGATTTTTTTGGACCATGCCGTATCTGCCGTTGGTTTTTGCTGAATGGTAGAATCCCTTGTGAATGCTTTTTCCAAGTAATATTACTGATTGGTAATATTGATGGTGAACTGTCGCACCAGTGAAAGGTGAAATGCCAGTTTTTATCACTGCTTTAGGATAGAGGTGTGGTGTGCCTAGACTTGCACTCTAGAGTGAGTACTGCAGCGCTTTAGACGTTTCTTGCCTCATGCCACCTATGATGTTGTCATCTGCCAGTGAGAAGTTATTGCAGGAGGGTTCATCCCTCACAGAGCTATCTGTGTTGTCTTTACTCCCTCTTCCTCCCGTTGTCTTTTTGTGTTTACTCCCACCCCTTTCCGTTGTTCGTATTGTCTTTACTTCTCCCCCTGCTCCTGTTGTCTGTGTTGTCTTTACTCCCGCCCCCTCCCGAAGACCAGCTGTGCCTTGCGCCAATCTGCCACCCAGATTGATAAATGACAAAAGAAGTATGGGGGGATGAATAACCAATTTATTTTCGGTCTAGTGCACAATTAATTACCCTAACGTTAATATATAATTCTACAAGGACCAATGTTCAATTAATTTGACACACATGCAAGCCATGGGACTAGATTCTGACCCAAAAATCACTCCAAAAGTATATTAATGATAAAACACACAACAATATACATACACAATGACACAAAAGATATATATATATAGTCCACCATGTGACTTCAACTATGGGGGCATAAGAATGGACACATTTAGATTTGCAAGGAAGCTAAAACTAAGGAAATATTTCAAGCTGGAACCCGGAAAAAAGAAAGCTGGGGAAATACCGAGTAGCCCAACTCTATTGGAAGCAGGAGACCGCACAGGATTTGATGAAATTTGGGCTTTACAAGAGGAATCGGGTTCGACTAGCAACATCAAGTGTAGACCGAGCCATTTGCAATACCCCCTTTAAACCCAAATCCAGTTTTTTACCTACCATGACACATGACAACTTAGATGTATACCAAAAACTCATCACAAAAGATCTGAAAAAGTTGTACAAAACTACGAATAGGAAACATGTTGCAATTAACAAAATGAATCAATGTTATAATAACTTGGTGAAGAAAACTTGATTCCAATAAAAATATCATTGTCCGCCAAGCCGACAAAGGCGGAAATATTGTATTGTGGCCACGTAAAATGTACATTGATGAGGCGGAATCACAACTACAGGACTCGTCATGCTGCAGGAAAAGCAACCTGGCCGCAATTGGAACAGCATGGCAAGACCAGAACTCGAAACTTGTTGCATGGAGAAGCGGCAATCTAATTTCAAAAGAGGAGTTTGACTTTCTTAAAAAGGAACACCCGGTGATACCATCATTTTATCTGTTACCAAAAGTACATAAATGTATGGACAAACCACCGGGACGTCCCATCATTTCCGCTATAAATAGCTCTACTGAAAACATGTCAATATACATCGATTATTTTTTGCATGACAATGTTAAAAGTCTGAATTCATATGTACAGGACTCATCGGATTCCATCCGTAAATTGCAAAATGTGATGTGGAATTCTGAGTGTTTGCTCATTACATTAGATGTATCCTCACTGTACACTTCTATAAGGCACAATGATGGAATTAAGGCAGTCAATCACTATTTAAACAAACGTGCCATCAATTTCTCTGCTCATAACAAAATGTTGTTATCTATGATCAGGGTCTGTTTAGAGCAAAACTATTTTCTATTTAACAACCAAGTGTATCAACAGACCAGGGGGGTAGCTATGGGGGCCTGTTTTTCCCCCAGCTTAGCGTGCTTGCACATGGGCTGGTGGGAGGAACAGGTCCTCATAGGACGACACTTAACAACCATGCAGAATCATGTTCCCTATACCTAAGATACATTGATGATCTTTTTCTGATCTGGCGGGATCTATGCAGGAGGCACATTCTTTTGTGGAACAACTAAATATCAATGATCTGAATTTAGAGTTTTTAGTACAACATCAGTCTGCTTTCTTGATATAGAGGTGTATGTGGAGGATAGTGGGTTGGCTACAAGATTACATAGGAAGCCGACAGCGGGCAACACTGTCCTACATGCGGCGAGCCAGCACCCCCACCATTTGATACACAGCATCCCCTTCGGGGAGATGCTGCGCATCAAAAGGATCTGCAGTACTGAATCAGAATGCCTCAAAGCCCAGGAGGCCAGTAAGCGGCGGTTCCTGGCTAGAGGCTACTCAGAGGGGATGTTACAGAAAGCAATAAATCGTTCGAGAGCAATCACTAGAACTCAGGCCCTTACACCTAGGACATCGGATGATGCCGCTAGTGAGGAGAACATTTCAGGGCAACCAAGGGTTATTGTCACGTATAACAGACAATACAAAGAGATCAGAAACATTTTCACCTGTAACTGGAATCTGGTGACAGGGTATCCTGTCATTGGAGGTCTAGTAGGGAAGAAACCCAACTAAACCTACAGAAAATCCACATCCATGCCTGACAAATTAGTCAAGAACTACCTGGAGCAGCCACTTTCGGCAACTTGGATGGCACTAAACAAAGGATTTAAAAAGTGCCCCAACTTCAAAGCGTGCAGATATGGTTGCAACAAAACTCAATACCAGGTCCCTTTCAAGGATGTTCCTGTACAAATAACAAAACAATTGACTTGCAAAACGGAATTTGCAGTTTCTGTGTTGCAATGCCCTTGTGAGCTACGGTATGTAGGAAGTAACCGACTGCCGGCTCACAAGCGGATTTTGCAACACATAAGGGCCATCACTACAAAAGACCAAGCATATCCGGTGGCCCGGCATTTTGAGAATATTCATGACAGTGACCCAAAATATTTGCAGTACTACATAATCGATTGTGTGATGCCACTAAAACGGGGTGGTAATAGAGAAGTGCTATTACGAGTCCTTGAGACCAGATATATATTGGAGCTTGACATCAGAACCCCAGGGGGCCTCAACACAAGTGAGGATCTTTACACATGCTTATAGATCCTCGGGAAACATTTTTCTGGCAGAATCAGCTATATCAGGTCAGGCATTACCCAGATGACTCCGCCAAATAATATCATGAGTGGGGGTCAATATAAATAGAATAGCCTGCCTATAAAAGAACTAACAGGAACAAATACACATTTTTTTACGGGTCCTCCTTTCCAAAAATGAATTTTACCCTTTATACTAGCACCAAGCACTTTATGATTATATTTGCACTAGATTAGCACAACTGTTCTGCACTGAAGGAGAGGTACAATGTGGTTTACATGTTCTAATAACATTGCATAGGCACTTTATACTATCCCACTTGGGATATATTTTGCACATGTGTTTTTTAACCTGGAAACTAAAATACGCGAAAAAAAAATGTATATATATGTTTTTAACGATTGTTATACATGTATTTATTGCCCTTTGCGTATTTTGCACATATTTATATTATTTAAATTGTGTATAAGATTTGATGTAATATATTGCATTTTGCACTATACCTGATTCGATCAATATCGAGTTATAGTCTGTTTACAGTTTCCATGTTTCAATACCACTGAAAGTAATAGCGGTATAAACAGTCCGTCTTTTGTGCCTACTATAAGTACCTCCTCTTGTTCAGACAAACACATCATGTGATCAAGCCTGTGGATACAGGCGAAACGCGTCGTGGCGGACATACTGAGCGTTGAAAGGCACCAATAAAGCACTTTTGTTTGGCACCAGAACGGGTTTCCACTCTTCGTCATGTTGTACTGACAAGGAAGTGTTGGTGGCGCCGTTGGCGTCTGGCGAGACTATATATATATATATATATATATATATATATATATATATATATATATATATATATATGCAGTACTTTGGATGGGTTTGAAGAAGAGAAGGGAGTCATGTGTCAGCGATTTTTGAGCCGAGGATATAGCAAACAGGTGATTGATAGAGCGATACAACGGGTCAGTATGAAGACTAGGGAAGAACTATTGCACCCTAGAGAGATGAAAGAAGAATATGATACAGTTAGATTCATAACCACCTTCACAGGTCAATCTTACGAAGTTCGTAGAATTCTCAAAAAACATTGGCATGTTCTGAACACAGACGAGCATCTGAAAAAATACCTCCAGGAGAACCCACAGATCACGTTCCGCAGGGGTAGAACCCTGCGTGACGAGCTTAGCCAGAACTATGTCACCAATTCGGGAAAAAGAAGAGAAACACGTGCAGGCTTCGTATGCTGTGGGAAATGCAAAGCGTGCAAGAATAGTCGGGATTGCAAAGTTCTTGCCATTCCTGGTACCAATAGGGAATTCACCATTCGTAAACGTCTTACATGCAGTACTCCATACAGTGTATATGTACTAATTTGTCCATGCGACAAATGGTATGTGGGAAGTACCAAACATGAAGCCAAGAAAAGAGTGCTAGAACATCTGCGGGCCATTCGCTCCCACAACAAACTATACCCTATTGCTAGACATTTCTTTGACACACACATGCAGGCTGAAACCTTGTTGCGTATGGTGGTTATAGATTGTGTTGATCTAGGAGTGAGAGGGGGCAACTATGAGTTATCCCTAAGAAAACTTGAGTCTAAGTATATTATCGACTTTCAATGCCTGTTTCCGATGGGACTTAAGAATTAAAAGTCCACTTATATGAATAAGAAATGTACATTGTTTGATATCATGTATTAGATTTATCAGCCTACTGTTTGATTTTAACATTTTAATTTTTCAGACGAAATTGGAGGACTAAATGACAGCTCGTTATCCTAGAAGCACAGTGACTGTTTCAGGAATAAGGATTTTTGAACTAATGCAGTGACATTATCAATGGTGCAATCATGTCCTTTTCAGTCATTACTGCAATATTGAGCAATTGTGCAATGTTCATCATGGATAAATTTACAAATTCGCCCACTTGGGCTGAACTTATGCTGATGGGACCGTAGCCAATTAGAACACTTGTTCTAGATGAGAAAGCTGATAACGTCCTATAACCTAATCATGGATTTGTTAATATCGAATTATCTGATTTGGATGGTCACTGTGTCCGATATTGATACAACATGAATTTTATTTGTTCAAATGTCTGAACTGGGTGTGTGTAATTAATTTCTTGAATATTTCTCTCGAAATGCATTTATCAAATAATGTATGACACAATCATGCATGGTATACTCTATTTACATTTTTCCAAATATATGATAATGCTTTATTCATACAGTATACCATGCTGGTTAGATCACAATGTTTAGTTTAGACATTTGACTAGACTAAGATGTCCTCCTATTAACATTGTTTGTCACATGACCTGCACGTAGGATGTGTTTTGGGATTTTAAAAATGGCTGTTATCGGCCTGACGAGCGTGATCAAGCCGTAATGGTGAAAAGCGTCGTGACTTTTCTCGTGCCAGAATAAAGGATTTATAGCAAACGCTGGGTGTCCAGGTCAACTTCTTTATATGAGAGGTACTTTGGAGGGAATTCGTAGGTCGGCCAGTGACCTAACCTGGACCGCTCGAGACAGCAGCAACGCTCGCACTGGTGGAATATATATATATATATATATATATATATATACATATATATATATATATATATATATATGTATATATATATATATATATATACACATATATATATATATATATCAAAAGAAACATCCAACTCCAATGAAGAAGAGGCATGTACTCGAGGTAGGCAGGAATATGGCTCATTTATTGTATTTCAGGTCTCCCTCGACCCCGCATTAGATGAGATACGCGTTTCGGCTGCACAGCAACCTTTATCAATCTGATTGGCGACATCAACAATCCCAGTTAAATACCCCTTCCCCCTATTGAAAATGGATAGGCACAGAAGACAGACTATGTACTTATAATCAAATGCTAATTACTGCTATTTGACCATTACACCTTAAACAGAAAATGTCACTAGCAAAACATTCTAATTGCCTACTAACTGAAATGCTCAATGCAACATGATTATATCTATGAATAAACAAACCCCCCCGGACCCCGACCACAGTTCAGCGACTCCATCGCCGACCTAGTCAGCACACACGCCCTCGCCTTCACGGACTACATCCTCCTCGGGGACCTGAACTTCCACCTCGAGAACAACACCAACTCCACCACCCTGATCGACAACCTAGCCAACCTGGGATTTAGACAACTCGTCACAACACCCACCCACCCTCTCAGCCGGGCACACGCTTGACCCCATGTTCTCCGCAAGCCCTCACGTCTCCTTCAACCACACCATCGAACTCCACTGGACCGACCATCACTGCATCCACTCCACCCAACAGATGCCTTGTCGCTGTTGGAGCAAAGTCACCGAAGACCAGCTAACCACCACCCTCGCCCAGACGCCACCCGTCGACCCCGACACCGCTGCCTGCAACCTCAGACAGTGGATCAATGACTGCGCCAACACCCTCGCCCCGATCAAGAAACCCTCCAACAGTCACACCAATAGGGCACTGCACCAATTAAATGTTCTGACGGCAGGGGACTTGTTTCTAGATGGGAAAGTGAAGTCCTGGGAAGAGGTATCTGCGGCTGCGGGAATGAGCACAGTACTGCAGCGTTTCCAATTCTATAGGGTGCGTAGGGCCATGCAGGAACAGCTAGGAGAGGACCTAGACGAGCCACCCGAGGTCCCCGTACTTACCTATGTGCTCACGGCTGAATCCCCCAGTAGTTACCAATATCTATAAAATTGCAATGTCCCACAGGGAGCACAGGTACACCGCTGCGAGGCTGGCATGGCAACGGGACTTACAAATAGCGATTGATGATGATATGTGGCGATACTGCTGTACGAATACCAGGACAATCTCGCTACATGGCAAACACCGACTTGTCCACTTTAAGTATATTAATAGGGTATACTACACACCAGAACGTTTATGCCGCTACAGATTGCGGGAAGAGGCGACGTGCGAGCGATGCCGCGCGCCCTTAGCAGATTTTTTACATTTAGCATGGCTATGCCCAGGAATATATGCATTTTGGGTAGAGATCTTCAAGGAATTGAGTGGAATAATAGAAGTATCACTGGATCCAGATCTCGTGGTTGCCCTCCTGGGATACTCCAAAAAGCTGCCTAGGGCGAGGCGCAAATTGGTCGATATGGGCATGCCTATAGCTAAACGGGTAGTGGCCTTGTGTTGGATGCGTGGACCGACTCCCACGGTGAGACGATGGAAGCATGACGTGCTGTACTGCTGTACTCAGTCAGAGAACTACAACAAGCTGCTTCCACCACGTAGCAGACCAAAAAACCTCTGGGGACTATTTCTGGCACAGCTACCCAGGGGGATGAGGAAACAGTTGAAGCGGGGCCGAACCCCCAAGGGGGGATGAGACGCCACACAGTGTGATACACAATGAATAAACATAATTTGATGGAAGCAACTGGAGCTGAGGGAGGTCACGCAGATAAAGGGTACGTCCAGAGAGGGTGTGCGCATGGCATGGATACAGATGGAGTGAGCTGGTGGGAGCGGGCGACTTGATGATTGGGGTAGATATGGAGGTGGCTAGACTGAGGGTGTATTGAACTACTGTCAGATGGTGAGTAGCAGGACCACTGCCAAGATCCACGCTGCGCTACTCAGGAGGAATCCCCCTATTAGTATTGAAGTTTGTTGTCTGAACACGATACGCCTGCCCCGTGCTGGGTTGTTGGCAATATGGTTGTGTACTTTCTGGTGAGGGGGTGCGTTGCCAACAATCTTCAGGTGTCTTACTCTGTATGACTGCTTGTTTTTGGTGTTGTTTTGCAATAAAACTTAATAAAAAAATAATAAATAAAAAAAAAACAGTCACACAAACAAGAAAGCCGGCTGGTTCACTGAAGAACTCCGGGCCTCCAAGCAAACCTGCCGAAAGCTGGAAAAGATCTGGCTCCGTGAACGAACACCGGACACCCACGCAGCCCACAAGAACGCCACCAGCAGACACCATCACCTCATCAGATCCGCCAAAAAGGCCTCCTTCAAAGACCGCCTAGACAACAACGAGCACAACAGCAAAGAGCTCTTCTACATCGTGAAGGAACTCTCCAACCCAGCTCCAACACCAAACGACGTCCCACCCTCGCAAGACCTGTGCGACTCGCTGGCCACCTTCTTCCACCGCAAGATCGCAGATATCCACGACAGCTTCAACGCCACGACCACCCCGACAAACACTGAGACCTCCAGCCCCACGACCACCATCCGCAGTAACCGCCTGCTCTCCTGGACCAACATCAACAACGACGACACCATCAAGATCATGAACGCCATCCACTCCGGATCTCCATCAGACCCATGCCCAGACCACATCTTCAACAAAGCCAGCACAGCCATCGCACCCCATCTCCGTAAAGTCATCAACACCTCAGTCGAGACAGAAACCTTCCCAGAGAGCTGGAAGCAAGCAGAGATCAACGCCTTACTCAAGAAGCCTAAGGCAGACCCCAAGGACCTCAAGAACTTCCGGCCCATCTCCCTGCTCCCGTTCCCGGCAAAGGTAATCGAGAAGACCGTCAATGAACAACTGACCCGCTTCCTCGAGGAGAACAACATCCTGGACCCTTCCAAGTCCGGGTTCAGCAGCAACCACAGCAAAGAGACTGCCCTCATCGCCGCCACCGATGACATCAAGTCCCTGCTGGACAACCGAAAAACGGCGGCCCTTATCCTCCTGGACCTGTCAGCCGCCTTCGACACGGTTTACCACCACACACTATGAACACGCCTCCACAATGCCGGGATCCAAGAGAAGGCCCTGAACTGGACCACCTCCTTCCTCTCCGGCAGAACACAGAGCATCCGCCTTCCCCTCTTCCGCTCCGAAGCCACCGAGATCATCTGCGGCGTACCCCAGGGCTCATCCCTCAGCCCAACTCTGTTTAACATCTACATGGCACCGCTCGCCCAGGTCGTCCGTCGGCTCGACCTCAACATCATCTCCTAGGTCGATGACACCCAAGCTGATCCTCTCCCTCACCAATGACCCCCACACCGCCAAAATCAACCTTCACGAAGGAATGAAGGCCGTCGCTGAATGGATGAGGAACAGCCGACTGAAGCTGAACTCGGACAAGACGGAGGTCCTCATCCTCGGATCCACCCCTTTGGTCTGGGACGACTCCTGGTGGCTGACCGCACTGGGAACCGCCCCAACACCCATTGACCACCACACAACCTAGGGGTCATCCTCGACTCCACCCGCTCCATGACTAAACAGGTCAACGCCGTCTCCTCTCCCTGCTTCAACACCCACCGCATGCTCCGCAGGATCTACAAGTGGATCCCCACTGAAACGAGAAGAACGGTCACCCAGGCCCTCGTCAGCAGCAGGCTGGACTACAGAAACACACTCTACGCAGGAGCTTGAAACGGCTCCAACACATCCAGAACGCCTCTGCACGCCTGATCCTCGACATCCCTCGTCGTAGCCACATCGCACCCCACCCCACCTGAGAGACCTGCACTGGCTCCCGGTCAACAAGAGGATCACCCTCAAGCTCCTCATCCATGAACACAAGGCACTGCACAACACCGGACCAATGTACCTCAACAGACGACTCAGCTTTTCCTACCCCACCCGCCAGCTCTGCTCCGCCGACCTCGCCCCAGTCCCTCGCTTCCGAAGGGCGAACGTCGGCGGCACATCATTTACCCACCTCGCCGCCAACATCTGGAACAAGCTCCCCATCCACCTACGGCACACCCAAGACCTGCTGACCTTCAGAAAACTCCTCAAGACCTGGCTTTTCGAGCAGTAGCAGCATTCCCCACTCCAGTGCCTTGAGACCCTCACGGGTGAGTAGTGCGCATTACAAATTATATGATTGACGGATTGAATAAAATGGGCAGGCAAAAACAAAATTGTGATTAAATCAAAAAGAGACTAGCTCAAGTTACTTTAGGGGAGGGGGAAGACTCTGGTATGTTTTGTCACGGAGTGTGAACACCCAGCAGGTGTGTTCAAAAAGCCCTCACCCACCAACCTAGTTGGTGGCATGCTTCATCATCGGGCCCACCCAGTGGCACCTAGCGTGCCCCGGGTGTGCTTCAACGCCTGACTACAGCGGAGCTGGTATTTTACTGAGTGTGCGGTGAAGATAGTTAAGGAAGTGATGTTAAAACGGCTGAACGGTGGTCCCAGTACCCGAAGGTAAAATTAGACTTTAATACCTGGGCCTCCGTCAGCGGTTAAAAATAAGGCAAGGGGATGTAAGGGGCGAGTTTCGACCTCTCACATCCAATGGGTCAACATGTTTCAGCCAGTGCCTTATGACTAGACTGGCTTTCTTCAGGACCTAAAATAAGTGAGTGCAAATTACCTAGTGGGGGTGTAGGGGAGACTATGTGTCTACACGCCCTAAAGTGTATCTACGTGTGAGAGGGGGATTCCCTTCTCAAGACCACGCAAGTTATTTGCTCAGTCTGACCTCAAGGTTGGGAGGTGGCAAAGGCTTGATCAGTACTTCTGGGTTGAGCCTGCTCTGGACCTGTAGTGCCTCCTTCGCATATCTCTTGATTACGCAAAAACAAAATTGTCCCCCCAAACCAGAAAGGATTTATCCAGGGTGCAGAAACAGATACCAATCTGCAATGCTTGGCCCTAGCAATGGACAAACAGAAGTATAAGAAACAGCCACTGTACTTATGTTAAGTGGATTACAAGTCAGCTTTTTACTGTGTAAATCGCAACTTGCTATTGCAAAAACTATCATTCTGGGGTATCCTGGTCTATTTACTAAAATCAATCCAGTTACTATATTCAAAAACCTGGGTAAGGGTGCGAATTGGGGAAAGATCTGAGATTTCAAGAAAAATACAAATAGACCAGGGGCTAAAGCAAGGATGTGTGTTGGCCCCATACCTATTTAATTTGTTTTTGGCTGATCTTTCGATTGAACTAAATGAAATAACTGCCCACACACCAAAAATAGGTACTATACAGATATATTGTATGCTGACGATATCATCCTGATGAGTCAGACCAAAATCGACCTACAATGACTAATAGATAAGTTGTATTATTACTCTATAATAAATGGCATGACAGTCCACCTAAAGAAATCATTGGCGATTGAAGCGGTAGAGTAAAAAAAAAAAAAAAAAAAGGAAAAGTTCCTATTTGGGAAAAAACTGGAGCGGACTTCTACCTACACATGTCTGAGTGTATTAGTCAATAATAGGGCCAAATTCCATAGCACAAGAAATATCTGCAGAGAAAATCTACTACCTTGGCCTTTCAATCTCTACAACGAACTTTAGTTGGACCAAGCATCGCCCCTTTACTGAAAGTCATCTCAGCTACACCGATTCCCGGCATTACATGTGGAAAGGAAGTTCGAGGGAGAGATGCCGTCCTGATTAATACTGGATCAGCAAGAGTGTTTAGATCATTATTTCGTCTTCCTCTAAATGCATCTCCAGCTCAGATAAGATTGGAATTCGGATTTGTTAATCAAATATTGCAAGAAAAGGGGCCTATATAAAAACGTGGAACAGAATAAAGTCATCTTCCAAAAACCAACAATGCCAAGCAGTGTGGCAGGAATTACAGCAGAATAAGGAGGCGCCTGCCTGTACTTATCTTCATCAATCAATTGAAGACCTAGGAATCCAATCACTCTGGAAAAACTCATTTTCACAAGCAATCTTCAAAAAAGTGTTAACATCTCGGTAAAGAAATTATCGCTCCTTAAAGATAAAGAATAGTTGGCTTCTAGATCTCATGTCCGGTCTTTGATTAACGTATATAAGACATATAAGCAACAAATGTATTTAGTAGGATGGTTGCGGTTCTTACAAATTGATTTTATGCATTACTGGCTTGGTCGCGCCCCAAAAGATGGAATAAGTTCAAATCAAAGATGATCTACAGGCTGTGTAAATCAAGAAAATAAAATATTAAACATTTTGTGTGTCTGTGCCTGGCCTTAGCGGAAGAACAACGATCAATGCTGAAAATGGTATTTAATGAACGGGGTGTACAAACTTGCAGACTAGCAATATTATTACTCCATCAGTCTCTATCCTGAACTGCCACCATACAAAAATTTTATGATTTGCTGAGAACAAATATTATTAGCTATACATAACATGAGAAATTGCATAGTATGGCATATTTATGCACATCAAGTCTAACTATTGGCACATTTACGTTTTATCTTTTTATTATTTTATATTAAAAATTTCTTTTTTAGAATGATGTATTCATATACATATATATACATATACATATATATACATATATATATATATATATATATATATATATATATATATATATATATATATATATATATATATATATATATATATATATATATATATATATATTACCTACTGGCGGTTGCCAGTAGGTAGTTATAGTTAGGATTATTTTCCATAGGAAATCCGCAACATTCTATTGGGAATAACTTTGGCGCCGGTGGACGAATCTTCGCGAATTTATCAAAGAAGATCCGCTCCTTCCCTGAAAGTTTGAGGGGGATTTGTCAAGCAGGGGCCGAGATAAAAGGGGGGTCCCAAAACGTGTTTTCCCCATGTTAATTTCCATAGGGCGGTTGGACTCACTTTTAGCCCGAACGGCTGAATGGATTTCCACCAAACTTGGCAAAATTGTAGGGACTGGTAGCCCGATGTGCCTTTGCTATGTCTCAAGATATGCGCTCCAGTGGATTTTGAGTAATTTAGGTTAAAAAAAATATATATATCTATAGGCGCGCCCCGGTACGCGCACCGGGGAGCGTACCAGCACGCTATGCGAGTTCGCGCGCGGAAAGCTGATTGGCTCTCGGGTGTCTGTAAACATTCCAAACAGTCCGGAGCGGCTGCCATCTTGTGTCTCGGTAGGATCGAGACACAAGAGGTGGCAAAAACAAAGGGGGAAATGACGAAAAGGGGCAGGGTACCTAGATGCATCACTTTGTAAATATGACTGAATAAGGTGCATTTTTAACAACACTGGTGCGTCACAAAAAGTGACGCACCGGTGGTGTAAAAGTGACGCATGGCCTCATAAATGAGGCCTTCAGTCTTCTACTCATGCGTCATATTAAATATATGACGTATTATGTCGCAAGTACTTTTAGATACGTCAGTATTTCAGACGTATCTGTAGGCGCAAAAGTGATGCATTGCTGGAGTGTGTCACAAAAATGATGCAACTCCAGCAATGCATCCTTTCACATGGGGCCAGGCCCCATGTGAAAGGGCCTGCATCAGTCTTACGCCTGCTGTGAAACCGGCGCAAGATTTGGACGCAGCAGCGTCATAAAAGTGACGTAGTGATATCTCATAGATTTTACTGCGTCACCTCTACGACCCTTTCTTGCGTCAATACGTCCCTTTTGCATACATTACACCTGACGTAGGTATAATGTGGCGCAGGGGTTTACAAAGTGACGCATCTACCTAGATGCGTCACTTCGTAAATATGACTGAATAAATATGACAAAAAGTGACGCACCGGTGGCGTAAAAGTGACGCATGGCCTCATAAATGAGGCCTTCCGTCTTCTAGTCATGCGTCATATTAAATATATGACGTATTATGTCGCAAGTACTTACAGATACGTCAGTATTTCAGACGTATCTGTAAGCGCAAAAGTGATGCATTGCTGCAGTGTGTCACAAAAATGATGCAACTCCAGCAATGCATCTTTTCTTACCCTTCCACACCCCCGTTCCTTTTCTACATTTTCTTTGAATAACCACATTCCCCATGTTCACTCTCCTTCTCCTTACTTTCGTTCCCAACACTCACCTTCTTTCAGTCCCCCTACTTCACTTCCTTTCTCCTCTCATACCTTTCTGTTCTTTCTTACTCATTTTCCTTTCCTTTATCAATGCACTCCACTTCACTTACTCTTTTTCATTTTTTTAAGAATATAGCTCTTTGATGAGAATTGGAGGTAGTTCTGAAAAGAACTTTTTTTTTCTTCTTTTTTCTTTTTTTAGAACAAAAACAAAAACAAGGAATGGAAACTGCTCAACAGGAGCAAAAAAAATAAAAATAAATTAGGGCTGGGAACGGCAGCGATGGTTCTCCAATGCTCGAACCATGAGCAGAACACTTTGCTCCCCACAGGAAAGTAGCTGATCACAGTATCTGCATTTAAGGACGCCTTTGTTAAATGCAGGCTGAATGTTCGGAACCAGCTCTTGTGATCTCCCCCTCACCGATGTTGTTCGTCCTCCGGTTGATGTAGAGGCCCCATCACTGGGAACCTCTTGGGCCAGAGCCCTGACACTTTCCCGGGAAAAATTCTGGGGGTGCCTTCTCTCCACATGGCGAATCATTGTGGAGTTCCCAAAAGAATATTTTTTAGTGGGGTCACCCCGTGACAGGACTGTGTGGCAGATCCTGCACTCCACTTTTGGAGCATTTACCTTCTTCTGGTCATCAGGTATGGAAAAAAAATTCCAGATGAAATGTTCTTTGTATTTTGGCTGAGGAGGCTCTTCATCGATAAATTCATTGGAGTCATCTTCACTGCTAGATGGTCTGGCAGCCATGATAATCCAAGATATCCAACAAAGAACCGAGAGCAAAAAGGCAGGTCTTTCAGTCACAAAAGTGAAAGAAGAAGTGAAGGAAATGGGTGGGGATTTCATTCTTTATAAAAAAAACTGTTAGCAACCAATGAAAAGTGTTATTTTCAGGTCACATGACCCGACGCGCTTACGCTGCGCGCCCCGGGGCGCTTACGTAGCGCGTTCGTATGCGCGTGGGTGCTTCCGGGTGCGCTTACGCCGTGCGTATCACGCGGACGCGGCTACGCGATACGTTACGATGTTGTTTTCGTTCGCGGCAATAGCGCTAACGGGACGCTCACCGGTACGCGCCCCGGGGCGTGCCGTAACACTGCGCTTACCGGTGAGCGCATCGGTACGCGCCCCGGGAGCGCTCCGGGCAAAAAATAAATTACAAAAAAAAAAAAATACTATTACATAATTATACAATATAAAATTCGTTATAAAAAATATTACTTTTCATACCTATAGAGATTTGCTATTAAAAAACCATTGAAATTCACTGAAAAAACCATAGGTTTTACACCAGTTATAGTTAGGAATTAGCATTTAAAAAACCTATTAAATTCACTGAAAAAACCATAGGTTTCACACCAGTTATAGTTAGCTGGAAGTTTTACTTTTCATACCTATAGAGATTTGCTATTAAAAAACCATTGAAATTCACTGAAAAAACCATAGGTTTTACACCAGTTATAGTTAGGAATTAGCATTTAAAAAACCTATTAAATTCACTGAAAAAACCATAGGTTTCACACCAGTTATAGTTAGCTGGAAGTTTTACTCGCATAAAACCATTGAAATTCCCACGTTATAGTTAGTTGGACTCACTATAACTTGCGCGTGCAATGCACTGCTGATGACGTCACATATTACATCACTCATGACATGGTCAGTGACATCACTCATGACATCACTGATGACACCATCCTTGTGACAGAGTGACAGACCTCCTTTCACTGTAATGTAACCCTGATACACCTATACATCCTGTTACACACCGACAGTCATCCAAAAGTTACTCACACACATACTCACACATGCAAATAAACTATTGAACATCCATTTATTTGCATATACAGCTATACACACACTACCACTTTACTTCTAAGGAAACTTACACATACTTACTCTCTTAAACAATCACTTATAGAAACACATACTAATTTAAACAGGAACTCTTACAATCCCACACTCTTACATATACTCACTTATATACATCAATATTCACATATACTAGATTAAAACATATGTAGTTACTGATAAAGACACTAATAAGACAGTCATTCACTCACTAACACAGACATATACACACTCATCCACCCATACAGTCCTGCACATATGCAGTCTTCAAAACGCATACAAAGAGAGAGTCAGTCATTCATGCATCTATGTGCTAAGAAATACCCCCACTAAACCATACAGACACTCATACTGATACTAAAAAAAAACATCTAATAACCCATATACATACACATGTAGCTACTCACCAACCCATGCAGCCACTTATACACAAAGTGAAACACTAATACATATATTTAAATATTTAAACATTACTCACTAATATTTATTTTTCAGAAAGACACACATTCACTGGATGGTGTCATCAGTGATGTCATGAGTGATGTCACTGACCATGTCATGAGTGATGTAATATGTGACGTCATCAGCAGTGCATTGCACGCGCAAGTTATAGTGAGTCCAACTAACTATAACGTGGGAATTTCAATGGTTTTATGCGAGTAAAACTTCCAGCTAACTATAACTGGTGTGAAACCTATGGTTTTTTCAGTGAATATATATATATATATATATATATATATATATATATATATATATATATATATATATATATATATATATACATACAAGTAATGAAATAAATATGCATAAATGAAAATTACTTTACCAAGGTATGTCTGTGCAATTATCTTCATCTTCAGAGCACCACTATCCCCCGCAACCCCTCAGATCCCCTATCTGCACCTGCCCCACTCCAGCCATGGGAGGAGGAGAGAGCCTGGAAATGTCTGCACAGGTTTCTACTCTGGTGGGAGATTGTCAGCACCTTCAGCTATGATTGTACAAATGGACTGAATAATCAGCGGTGGTTAGTGACATGCAAAAATGGTGCGCGCCATGCGAACATACATACAAAACGCGCTCTACATGTTGACCCTTCTATTATTGTGGCCTCTGTACAGTCGCCCGATGTACTTGCACCGTAGAAAGATCTCGGTGACCTGGAGATCTTAAAGCGTCCTTTGTGCACCATATGTGTTATTAAGGAGGGATGGTGTGTTGAGCCATCCATCGTGTGGGGGTAAATCTTCTGTGCTGGTGCCCTCATACAAGTGTGAAGAAGTCTGAAAAGAAGTGCTCAGAAACTCCCCTTCTTCCGGTCTGTGCCTGCCATCTTACAGATTCATTTAATCGATTGGGGCAGAGGCAGTCACTCTGTTGTAAATAAAAGGTCACGTAGTCCATGTAGTTTCTTGAAGCTCCTTTATTCATGTAAGATGGTAAGTCAAGTATAAGAAGGAGAAACCCCACCAGGAGCAGTCTCCTGCCGCTCAGCCCTCATCCAACTGCCAGACATCCACACAGAACATTCTAACAGGCTCTTACATCATACATTCTATGCTGAGCAGCAGGAATAAGTATAACACATCTCCCTTCTTTAATTTGAAGAACAATATGTAGGAATAGAAATTGCGGAGAATAAGTCAGATCACAAGTCAGATCACGCAATTTCAAAATAAATGTAAAATCAGATAAGATCAGCAATTTAACATTCACTCAAACAAATCACGCAAACCATCAAATAACATTCACACCACCTTCTCTCTTCCTTGAACAAAACATTACTCCCAAAACGAAATAACCAACACACCATCACGCCAACGCATCACATACTCAACCCCAGAAACCAAACAAACCGACTGGCCAGGTCAGTAGGAGGCAAAAGGGTCCCAACTCACGGCATGACAATACAAAACTTACATATGTGACATCCTTCACATCACTTAGGTCAAATAGAAAGTCTGGTGAACATCCAGAAATGGAGCACTAAGCTCCCTCAAACTCCATGTAATAGGATACATAAGATCAACACTGGGACATTTAGGTCCCAAAACCACTAACATCTCGAATAAGGAGCAAACTCCATGTAATAGGATACACAAGTTCCTATGATCAACACTGGGATATTTAGATCTCAAAAACCTCTTAAATCACAAATATGGGGCCAATTCCATGTAGTAGGATACACATGTTCCTTGCAAAAACATCACCACCCCACAAACTCACCACCATAGGTCACTCACCACCCTAAAGTAAAAAGCACTGGAAACTGACCACCCCAGAAACTCACCAACGTAGGGCATATACTTACCACCCCACAAACACACCACCCCAGGGCACCTACTACCCTAAAATAAACTTAATTGGAACCCTAACCACACCATGAATTAACAAATCACCTCAGGACAGAATACACCACTAATATGACCTCCCCAAAGATGAGTACTCAGTGTAAAATACACAAATCCAGACCTTATACTCCAACTAAAACCTTAAACCCACACACAAAACGACATTACAATGACCAGCAATATAATGTTATCAACAGTCTCGTGCTCCGGTTAGCGGTCTCTCACCCGAGGTCTCCAAAGAAGTAGACATCTCTGTCCTTATTCTGCCGGTATCTGTATCAATCCAGAGAAGTCCATAGAATCCATCGACATGCCTGCTGAGAAAAACACCCTCCATTGGTAGCATCATCTTCTCCACATCGACTTACAGGGTATCAAAAGATTCATTGCCAGACAGCTGCTAAAAGTACATTACTATCTGCCACGACGTTCCGATTAACACCACAAGACTGGTAGTGACTCAGCATGTTTGTCTCCATGGTGATTTGCTAAACGAAGCCCCCGACATATCTTCTATACATTTCATGTGAAACTTAAAATGGAGGCACGCATCTGACGCAGCACCGGGTGGCTCTCTGCACGCCTGTGCTTGAAGAAACATTAGAGAATTACAGCAGCTGATCACCGACGTCAGAAAGCCCTTCACGCGTGAGACAGCAGGTAAGATTAATGGGTATTTACGACAGTTAAACTGTCAACTCTTGCGCAGTAAAAATTAAATGATAAAAATGGGAACAGGCTCTCTGCATATCTTGACTTTCACACAGAGAGTCCGATAATATTGTGGTGTCAGGCCCTAGGCCCACATATTGGCAAACACTGACACAGACAACAGGTGGCTTGGTACAGTAACTGGCCTCGAGCACGTGCACCCGGACCCTTTTATTAGCGGGGTCACGTCACTCGTGACACCCGTGATGGATGGGTGTGGGGGTGTAGTGTGCCCAGCCCTCGGGGGAGTGGCTGGCTTTACAACTTCCTGCGAGACACTAGAACGTGTCTCGCAGGATACTACATTCCTACCAAACGTTATTGAGGAACAAACAAAAATGCTACTCCAACCTGTGGGGATAAAACAAAAGGTTAACTAGTTACCACAGGGTCCATCAGTCTCTAGAGTCAGGTGGCAGGACGACAGCAGACCTGGATTGGTGACTTGGCTTGCAGCAGAACCTTCTTGGCGGGCACCCGTAGTTTAACCCGAGGGTCTCAGGACACGACCGCTGGCTTGGAGACGTCCGTTGCATACCGACAGTTCGTCGACGGTGACATGTCTTGCTGCTTTGCCTGGTTTCCACTTTGCTGAAGTCCGTGATGGTCCGTGGCGGGTTCTAACAGTTCATTGTAGTGGGCTGCGTCATAAAGATGGATGGAGTCCTACAGGAGAGTTCACAGAGGTGTGGCTGGGCCGACTGTCCTTGTTGAACGGCTGGGCTGTGACCGGAAACCTTAATGGGGCAGAGTCTCTACTCGCTCTCCCGCCTGTGGAGGCCCGTTGTCGGGGTTGCTGCGGGACTGTAGGAGGGCTGTGCTGAGGGTTGCTTGTGCGCCATCTGGGGGCAGCTGCAGGGCCGCTGAGGAGCCGTTACTTAGTTGCACGCCCATCTCCTACGGGTGGATGAGTTTTCGGCCAAGACTTGCCTTCGCTGCCGCGGTTTTCGGTGTAGGCCAGGTTCACAGGTGGCCTCTGGTTTCTTTTGTCTGCTGGTGTGGCGACGGTGCAGGACTCAAATCTGCCGATCTTCTAGGAGTGGTGATGTTTGACGCAGGTGATGATGACTGGCGTGATGGCGGTTGCCCGCCATGTGGTGACCTGGGGTGACAGGTGGTGGTGACTTGCTGGGAGTGTTGGATGTCCGGAGGGACTTGGCAGCCATGTGCCTCCGCCTTGCTGAGCTGGAGTGTCTGTGGCGGCTTGACACGAAGAGTGTGGGGATCCTCTCTTGCCTGGCTTGGGGTCTTTGCCGACTCCATCTTGAGGCGGTGTGAGGACGGACACTCTGTGCTGATCTTCACCCTTGGCATCTGCGACAGGAGCAGGGATGCGCTTGACTTAGACTGCCGACATTCGGGGTGGCCGGTCACCTGAGGAAGCGTCGGGGAGAGACGCGGTTGGCGACTGCTGCGGCTTATGTTCGGTCCTCCTGTGAGGCTGTTTCCAGGGACGTCGGTCCTCCTTGGTGGCCGTCTGACGTCTCAGGGTGTGCACTTGGCTTGCTGTGAGAATCCTCCATCTTCTCCCATTGTCGGTTTGCTCAACTCACCTGTATTCATCCGATCTTCGGGGTGACAGGGCTGTCACTCCTCTTTTCTCTAAGGGCGTTGTGCTTGGACTTTGAGGCACTGGGGCCTGACTTCGCTTCGGCGTGCTTGTCCGGACTGGCAACTTTGCGATGTGCTTCTTGTTTGTTGATGGAGCATCTGTGGCTGCGGCGGCATGTCATGCAGGGTGTGCGACTCCTCTCTTGCTTGTTGTGGATCTCCGCCGACTACATCTTGATGCAGTGCGAGGAAGAACGCTTCGTGCGGTCTTTGGCCTACTGCAGACTTCGCTGGGGTGGTGGAGACTTGGGTGCTCTTCTACCAACGTGACGGTCAGTCACGTGTTGCTGGTTGAGGGAACATCTGTGGCGGCATGCCACGTGGGGTGTGCAACTCCTCTCCGACCTCTTCTGGGTCACCGTCGACTCCATCTTGAGGCAGTGCATAGGAGGACACTCCGGGTTGGAGTCGGCCTACTGCGGGGTTTCGTTGGTGCAGCCGAGGTGTAGCTGCTCTTGGTGCTGCGTTCAGCAGTGCTTCTTTGTGGGGACTTCGCTGTCTCTTGGGCGCCTCTTTGACTTTGTGCGCCCTCTCTTCTCTTTGGGCGCTTTTTTCGGCCACAGATGGGCCCACGTTATATCATGCTGTGGTGTACACGTACTCTTGCAGGAACGAGTAATGTGTGCTCTTCTTTGGTGGTGGCGCTTGGCAGCCACTCGTGGTGCTCGCTCTGCACCAGTCGCTCTTGTGCTTGTGGTGGCAATCGCTGTCTTGAGACGCCTCTGGCGTTCTGCTTTTGCTGGTGGCGGCTGTCTTTGTCGTTGCTGCTTGTGTCGCTTGGCCCTTGGCCGGGCTGGAGAAGCGTCCGGCTTCTTGGGCCTTTGGTAACATGCAATGGCTCTTTTCCCTTTTTTTTTTTGAGAGTTTGGGCCGCCCGTTGTGGTGCGTCGTGCACCCTCCTCCAGTCTTGGCTGTGTCTCTCCTAGCCTTTTTCTCCGTCTGGTGGGCTTGCTGCGTTGGGGCCGTGCAGACAGACTCGCACCTCTGGTCAGTGTCCAGGGACCTCCTGGTTTCGGTGTGGTGAGTGAGACGATGCCCTGCTTGGGTGCACGGCTTCCACTCGCGGGGTCCTGGCTGCTGTGACTGTCCTGCTGCCTGTGCGTGCGTCCGCGGGGCTGTGTTCACAGTAGGGCTACTGCTGCAGAGGGTGTTGTTGCCTCGCTCGGGTGGCCAGTCCGTGTCCAGGGGTGGCTTGGACTTCTTGGGGTCCTTGGCAGTGGCGTGTGGGGGTATACCTGGCTCCCTGACAGCTCTGCCGTGGCGGTGACAGCGACCGTCCTGTGGCTAGCTGAATGGTCTCCCTTCCAGAGCAGTGGCCTGTGTCTGGGTGTGGAGCACCTGTGTTGTGGGGCGGCGGTCGTTTCCTGCAGGGTAGAGTGGAGGGTGTACAGTTCACTCTCTTCCGTGTTTCTTATAGTCACTCGGTGGTGCTGCAGGAGCTTTTCCAGGGCTGTTGCGGTTGAGGCTGCTGGATGGCATACGTTGGAATGTGCTCCTTGCCCCTGGGAATGGCCACTTGGGTGTCGGGGTGCCTGTGTTCTCTTGTTTCCCATGCGCTTCCGAGAATTGGTGGCACTATTGGCTGCTCGGTGTTGGGATCCTCTCAGTCTCCCCTGCGGCCTGTGCGACTTGCATTTCCAGTTGCGATGTAGCCGAATGACCACTAGGTGGCATGCCGTGCATGCTGACGGTTGCGGGTGCTGCAGGGGCTGGTGCAAACCGCTGTGTTGTGCTGGCACGTGGCGCTGCTTGGGTGCCGGCAGCGGCGGAACCAGGTCATGCTGTTGGACGCCAGGCGGCGTTGGCACCTGTGCTGAGGGGCAGCTGCGGTTTCTCTTCTGCACCCTGAGATGTGTGTGCTGGGGTCACGTAGTCGTCCTTGTCCGTGTTGTCTAGACTCATGCAGTGCTCGTCTTTTCTTTCTTTACCTGGCAGGCTTCACCATGCTGCTGGCCTTTGCTTTCTAAACGGTTTCTCTGCCAACAGGCGCTGTAGCCACCATCAGCCACTAGGTGGCTGTGTAGCCTTGTTTGTAGGCTCGGGCAGCTTTCCTAACGCTGCAGGTCTTGCTGGCCAGCGGTGCTTCACTTGAGGGGATCACTGTGTGGCTGTAGCGCCGGACTTCGGTCGCTCCAAAAAGTAAGGGCTTGTTTAGCTCGTCCTTGTGGCTGGGTGATTCTGTCGACTTCCTGCAGGATTCTCTACCGCTGTCTCTGAGGCAGTGCTCCAGAGTCACTGGTGTGGTAGTAACTCTGGGTCAGGTGCGGAGCCTCTTAACATGGGGACGGTCTCGTTGCTTGCTGGCCGGCGAGGGTTGCCAATGCTGATGCGTGGCGGCACTGCTCTTTCCCGTTAACTTCGCACTCCAAACATGTAGCGCTGGCAGTCCAGGGGTGCTTCAGGGTGTACACGGTGCTGCGGTTGAGCTTCGCACAGCCTGCCTTGTTGGGGAATGCATCCCCCCTCTCTTTCAGAGGGTGGGGAAGTAAACTGGGTAGCTTGATGGCGCGTCGCGTGTGAGAGCGGAGGTACGGCTGAAAACGGTCGTCCTCCCCTATGGGCCTCGCTAGGGTTCCGCCCGCATGCTTTCTCTCACCTCCGTTTATGACTGTCAAAATCCCAGCCTGTCGTTTCGATACCGGGAGCAGTGCTGGTTCGTCCGCATGACGGACTGCTGGGCCAATGCCGGCTGCTTCTGCGAGGTGGAGGAGGCGCTCGCGGGTCTCTGGGCTCTGTAAACCTCCCCCTCCGAGCGTGTCAGCGGGCGCGGCAGGCTCTCACCGGGACGGCATAGCCTCTCCTCCTGTTTCCAGTGCCAGAGGTGACGAGGTACGGCAGTCCCCGGTTGCTGTGCTGGGGCAGGGGGCGGCGGTTTCACGCCCGATATGTCCTGCTGACAGGCGGTTGGACACGGCCCAGGATGGGAGTGCTGCCTGCCCGGCTCTTTTCACCTTTCTCCCCGGGAACAATGATGGGCAGAGCTGCAAACATGCGGGGTCAGACCCGCCTCGTCGCCAGTGTGGTGTCGGGCCCTAGGCCCACATATTGGCAAACACTGACACAGACACCAGGTGGCTTGGTACAGTAACTGGCCTCGAGCACGTGCACCTGGGCCCTTTTATTAGTGGGGTCACGTCACTCGTGACACCCGTGATGGATGGGTGTGGGGGTGTAGTGTGCCCAGCCCTCGGGGGAGTGGCTGGCTTTACAACTTCCTGTGGGACACTAGAACGTGTCTCGCAGGATACTACAAATATCAACTGTGCGCTGCTCCTCTTAAATTGTAAACGATTAAGTAAGAAAATAAATGACTTTTCCTGCGTGCAGCTCTCCTTGAATCCAATTTCCTCAGAGGTCACATAAAAGGTTCACGAGGGTAATTAACTGTCTGTTCACAATGACACATCCAACTCCGTGAAAGCAGGCAACTAAACCTTGTTCCATACATCCATAGTTTTCTCTTTTCTTTTTTTTGTTAGAGACCGAGCACAGCTGTCATCATCAATCTGGTTAATGTCACATCACACAGGGACACCATGGGGCTCTGGGGCTTGTCGCACGTAATACCAGAGGGTTGTTCTCAGTAACAGCTTGCAGCTCCACTCCTCATCAGAGCACCAGTTTAAATACGAGCAGGCAGCAGAACATGGCAAACTTCTCTGCTCATAACGCCAGTAAAGATAACTTCACCTTGGACATGTATGCTTAATCTGGCACTTAAGGTTAAGGGCGACCGATTTCGGGGTCACTGGTGGGGTTTTGGAGTGCCAGTTAGCTTAAACATATGTTTTAAAATGCTAAAGTCTTTTACCTTGATTCAGTTTTGTTTCCTTACATTTTCTTTCCCCCTTGTAAGTCCTCTAGTTGGCTTATATAGAGTTATCTTGCACGCTGTTGGTTCTTTGAATTATTTCTCATAAGGTTGAGATTCTTTACTCCTTGTAGGTACCTTAGTTTGCTTGTAGGTAGTTTTTTGCTGCACGCTCCAAGTTCTCCAAACGTCGCCAAAAATGTTGTAAATAAAAGGTCACGTACTCCATGTAGTTTCTTGAAGCTCCTTTATTCATGTAAGATGGTAAGTCAAGTATAAGAAGGAGAAACCCCACCAGGAGCAGCCTCCTGCCACTCAGCCCTCATCCAACTGCCAGACATCCACACAGAACATTCTAACAGGCTCTTACATCATACATTCTATGCTGAGCAGCAGGAATAAGTATAACACACTCCTACCCCAGTCCCCACTCAGGGGTTAGCGAGGTCGCCTCTCAGCATGGGGCCGAGATAAAGGTTTGAGGGATTGGAGGTGTGTTATATATCCTAGTCCCACATGAAAGCCTCCCACCAGAGCACCGGCTGTTCATGCTCCCCAAAACCCTTGCCAATATGTGATGATGGCCAAGCTACTCGTAGCTTAAAAAGAAGAGCTTCCTGGAATATTTTACTTCATTCAAGAAGCGCCTCGTCAAGATCACAGACAATCAAGGCACACTGGTGGCGACTTCCAGGAGCTCACCTCAAACATATACCGTGATAGAGGCGACTTGCTTATTAAACTGTCCCCATTTGCTGTGTACTTCCCTTTGAAATACCTGCATACCGAGTCCCTCCTCTCCGACGCCGTCAGCAGCGCCCCAGCCGCCGCTGGGCCGCCCGCTCTGCCGGTCTCGTTCCCGCGCCTCCTGATTGCGGCCCCGCCCCCTCGCCAGACGATTGGGCACCCCTTCCCGCCTCCCAGCTGACCCGCCCTCCCTGCTCCCCTCTTAAGGGGACCCCGCCTGCATCTGGGGAGCGACCACTGCGCCTCTGGCCTGGTCGCCCCCCTGCTCCTTGCCGCGCCTGCCTCTGAGCCCCTGCTCACCCGCATACCGAGTCCCTCCTCTCCGACGCCGTCAGCAGCGCCCCAGCCGCCGCTGGGCCACCCGCTCTGCCGGTCCCGTTCCCGCGCCTCCTGATTGCGGCCCCGCCCCTCGCCAGACGATTCGGCACCCCTTCCCGCCTCCCAGCTGACCCGCCCTCCCTGCTCCCCTCTTATGACGCCCCCAGAGCGACCGCGCAGCGGACGCGCGCAGCGGGAGCACCGATTGAGCGCCGAAGGTGCGCCAAAGGTAAGCCCGTCTGCGCCCGTCCGCGCCCAGTGCCAGGACTCCTGGCCCCCACCGCCGGAAGCCGACCAGACGGACCTACGACGCCACCGAACTCAACGCACTCAACACTGGCCGAACCCCGGGTTGCTACCGAGCCACACCGAGACGCACCCACGGACCCTTCAGCTGCCACTCCTGCAAGTTCACCTGCAACCGGACCCACGCCACACCAGCTCCCACCAAGCCGAACTCCAGCAGCACCCACCTGAAGTGCATCCTGCTCAACACCCACTCCGTCCACAGACACGCCGCCGAGCTCTGGAACCTGCTCGACACCACAGACCCAGACGTCGCCTTCCTCACGGAAACCTGGATGAACGCCTCTTCCGCGCCCGACATCGCCATCGCCATCCCAGAGGGTTGCAAGATCACCCGGAGAGACCGCGCCAACCAGACAGGAGGAGGCATCGCCATCATCCACAGGAACACCATCCGCATCACGACCAACACCGACGACACCCTCGCACCTGCCGAACACCTGCACTTCCAGATCCACGTCAACTCCAAGACCACCCTCAGAGGCACCCTCATCTACAGAACCCCGGGACCACGCACACAATTCAGCGAGGACGTCGCCGACTTCGTCAGCCCGCACGCCCTCCCCTCCGCTGACTACATCCTCCTCGGGGACCTCAACTTCCACCCGGAGAGCAACAACGACCGCAACACCACCACCCTGCTGGACAACCTCGCCAACCTCGGACTCAAGCAACTGGTGACCACCCCCACACACTACACCGGACACACACTCGACCCGATCTTCTCTTCCAGCAAGGACATCGCCTTCAGCCACGCCACGGGACTCCACTGGACGGACCACAGCTGCGTCCACTTCAGCTTCAGAAGGACCACGCTCCACCATCACCAGCAACAGGCTCCCCGCAGAAGCTGGAACAAGATCACTGCAGACCAGCTCGCGACTTCCCTGACCAAGAACCCCCCCACCAGCACAACTAACCCCAGCCAAGCAGCCACCAACCTCACGAAATGGATCAGCGACTGCGCAGACGACCTCGCCCCGCTGAAGACCCGCCGAGCAGACCGGGCAGCAAGAAAGCCCCATGTTTTAACGACGAACTCAAGAGCTCCAAGAAGAACTGCAGAGCACTCGAGAAAACCTGGCGCAGAGACCCAACACCGGACAACATGACTGCCCTCAAGCTCGCCACCCGAAAACACCACCAGCTGATCCACGCCACCAAGAAAACCGCATTCAAGGAACGACTGGACAACAACGCACACAACAGCAAGGAACTCTTCAACATCGTGAAAGAGCTCTCCAACCCCAACGCCGGAAACAACGACATCACCCCTTCGCAAGACCTCTGCAACTCCCTCGCCTCCTACTTCCACAACAAGATCGCGGACATACACAACAGCTTCAGCACTCAACCGACGCACGCCACGACCGAACCACCGCCCCCCACCACCACCCTCCGCGCCTGGACCCCGATCAGCACCGAAGACACAATCCGCACGATGAACTCCATCCACTCCGGATCTCCGACAGACCCCTGCCCCCACCACGTCTTCAACAAGGCCGACGCTGTCATCGCACCCCACCTGTGGGACATCATCAACACCTCCTTCGACATCGCCACCTTCCCGGAGAGCTGGAAGCACGCCGAACTCAGCGCTCTACTCAAGAAACCATCAGCAGACCCAACCGACCTCAAGAACTACCGCCCCATCTCGCTGCTCCCGTTTCCGGCCAAAGTCATCGAGAAGACCGTCAACAAGCAACTGGCCGCCTTCCTCGAGACGAACGGCTCCCTCGACCACTCGCAGTCTGGCTTCCGGGCCAACCACAGCACCGAGACCGCCCTGATCGCAGCTACCGATGACATCCGAGCCCTGCTCGACAACGGAGAAACAGCGGCCCTCATCCTCCTGGACCTCTCCGCGGCCTTCGACACTGTCTGCCACCGTACCCTAGTACAGCGCCTCAGAAACGTCGGAATCCAGGAGAAGGCACTGGAATGGATCACCTCCTTCCTCGCCGGAAGGACACAGAGAGTCCGCCTCCCCCCGTTCAGATCGGAGGCCACCAAAGTCATCTGCGGCGTTCCTCAAGGCTCCTCGCTCAGTCCAACCCTCTTCAACGTCTACATGAGCCCCCTAGCAGCCATCGCACGCCAGCACAACCTGAACATCATCTCCTACGCCGACGACACCCAGCTGATCCTCTCCCTCACTAATGACCCCGCCACCGCCAGAGCCAACCTGCACGAAGGGATGACAGACGTAGCCAACTGGATGTCGAACAGCCGCCTGAAACTGAACTCGGACAAGACGGAAGTCCTCATCCTGGGATCCTCACCCTCCGCCTGGGACGACTCCTGGTGGCCCCCCGCCCTAGGCAGTGCACCCAAACCAACAGACCACGCACGCAACCTGGGCTTCATCCTGGACTCCTCCCTCTCCATGACCAGACAAGTCAACGCCGTCTCCTCGTCGTGCTTCAACATCCTGCGCATGCTACGCAAGATCTTTCCGATGGATCCCCACCGAGACCAGGAAGACGGTCACCCAGGCCCTCGTCACCAGCCGTCTGGACTACGGCAACTCCCTCTACGCCGGAACCACTGCCAAACTCCAGAAAAGACTCCAGCGGATCCAGAACACCTCAGCACGACTCATCCTGGACATCCCCCGCCGCAGCCACATCTCCGGACACCTGAGAGACCTGCACTGGCTCCCGGTCAACAAGAGAATCACCTTCCGGCTCCTCACCCACGCACACAAAGCCCTACACAACCTAGGACCAGGATACCTCAACAGCCGCCTCAACTTCTACGCTCCCAAACGCCAGCTTCGATCGACCAGCCACGCCCTCGCCGCCGTCCCCCGCTTCCGAAGAGCCACCACAGGAGGAAGGTCCTTCTCCTACCTGGCCGCCAAGACTTGGAACTCCCTTCCGACCCACCTCCGCCTGACCCAGGACCACCTCGCCTTCAGGAAGCAGCTCAAGACCTGGCTGTTCGAGCAGTAGCGGACCCCCTCCCCTCAGCGCCTTGAGACCCTCCGGGTGAGTAGTGCGCTATATAAATGCTTTGATTGATTGATTGATTGATTGATTGAAAGTTATGTGCTTCTGTGATTTACTGCGTCTATTTCATTTGGAAGTGTCTAAAAGTAAACCTGGATATGGTCTGTGCAGCCTGGTACTGACCTGCACAAAACGAGTTTGTAATCTAAACTGAATCCACTGTAGACAATAAACCCACCAGTGGCTAAGACCTTCCAATGACTTGTGACATCATTAGTAACTAAGAATTCACCACTGACTATGACCTCACTAGTTATTTACCGAATTAATTACACTGAGATTGTCTTAACCACTGAATTCCCTAATCCCTGTTATGTCACTAGTGACCGTGATCTCATCAATTGCTGTGACCTCAAGAACGACTGTGACTTCACCAGTGACTGACATCACTAGTGGATTTGACCTAATTTGTTGCAGCGGCCTCATGGCTGTTACTTCACAAGTAACCTTGACTTTAAAATGATTCTAACCTCATCGGGCATTGTGACCTCAGGTACATACATAAGAACAAGCTTTTGCAATAGGTCTTGCATTACTGAAAGATTGATCTATTGGTGTTGCATTATGTACAACGCCAATAGGTCAAACTTTCAGTAATGCGATTCCTATTGCATTGCACATGCGTGATCCTACCTCTGGGATCCCAGGACTTGCTTCAGCAGGACAGTGGCCTGTAGAAAACGGAGTAAATGTTCCCCTCCAGATAACAACATGGATGGATGCTGAATTTATGCGTGAAGGGAGGGGGGCCAACTGGCCAACCAAAAGAATCAATTGGTGATGTCCACCGGGAGGGAACCAAACACTGAAAGGCAGGACAGATACACAATATTAATCAACCTAACAAAGAAAAACTAAAAGTTTCACTTACCTTATCCTGTAACACATCTTCGATGTTCTCCAGTACCTGGCACCATAGTCCTCCGAATGTGACGTCCCACAGCCAACCACCTTATCCAATCCAGACACTGCTCTCATGCTGTTAACAATATTAAGCAGCATGAGTGAAGAGTCTAGATTGGCTGGAGCGGGCTGGCTCAGCGCTTCGAAAGGCACTGGAGGAATGTGCCTACTGTCTCTGGAGAGGTTTGAAGTGTGATGTCGGGCTGGCCGTATGAAGACAGCAGGCCAAACCAACATGCTCAATTCAAACTGAAGCGGCCACT
Source organism: Lissotriton helveticus (assembly GCF_964261635.1). Taxonomy (NCBI): domain Eukaryota; kingdom Metazoa; phylum Chordata; class Amphibia; order Caudata; family Salamandridae; genus Lissotriton; species Lissotriton helveticus. The sequence continues at coordinate 2,034,097,145 of NC_136065.1, read as the reverse complement.
CTTCATTGCTGCCAATCAGCAGCAATGACGCACTGGCCACGCCCAAAACTCCGTTTGAATGGGTAAAAAATAAAATTGTGATAAAATGATTTTATTACCATTTTATTTTACACACTTTCTTCAGCAGTGTATGTGGGGGGAGTAACACTCCTCCACTCTTATGCACAAACCACTGCAGTGACTCAGATACAACACTTTATCATGAGTAGTGCAAATCAGTTCTGTGTTCTGCCCACACATCATCTTTTTCCACTGGTATGAACTGTGCCTCCTCCTCCAGGCCTGCCCCTCTTAACAGCCACATCCATCTTCCTGTACGAAGACGGTTTCACGGTGACTCCTCTACTCTGGGACCTGCATTGTGCTGTTCCACTCTGGGAATGGCCGAGATGGCTCTCCTGGACTGACTTGTCGCTGTCCTGTTGCCGCCCATGGGGACCTCTGGGTGACAGATTCTGGGCGCTTGATAAGAATCTACACGGCTGAGCCAGATATCACAACTGTACAGGAGCTACTCTCTCAAAATTGTCACTAAATGTCCAGGATCCTCTCCTCACGTCACGAGCTCTCAGTAAGGTCCAGGGCACTAACTGTATGTGTTTAGTTAAAAAAAACTTCACATTGGACAAGCTGGGACGAAGGAGCTAGGCTGATAAACAGATTATGTGAAATGCTTTTGCAGCCCTAGAACTGTTGGTGAAACCTCATGTTTCTTGATCATTCAAACACTGCAGTGCTGGTTTCATGTGGCAGGTGCTGTGCTCGGTTCCACAAGTTCACATGAAGCCTAGCTTCAATGCTGACGGCTGTGGAGGGGCAGGTGGGCTGCGCAGCACAAGGGACAGTAACATGGCTGTGCAGCACAAGGGGGCAGTTACATAGCAGAGGAAGGTGGGCTGTGCAGCACAAGGGAGCAGTTACATAGCAGGGAAAGGCGGGCTGTGCAGCACAAGGGGGCAGTTACATAGCAGGGGAAGGTGGGCTGTGCAGCACAAGGGGGCAGTAACATGGCAGAATCCGGTAGGCTACGCAGCTCAAGGGGGAGTAACATGGCAGGGGCAAGCAGGCTGTCACATAATGCAAATCTATGTATGGGGAGCAACCTGTGTAGATCTCACACTAACCGTGCAGGAGAAGGGTATCCTTCCTTTCTGCATTCCTTCGTGTTAGAGCATTAAGCTTTTTTTCACACCTGTTGCACAGAATGAACATACTTGAGTGCAGCACTTTGGAGTGCAGCATTTCTCGTACTAAAGAAAACTCTTTTGTACGAGGGAGGGAGCTGCAACCTCCTTGGGCAATTCTCTAGTGATTCTGTAAATAAACTTTTTATAAAAGTATTTTCCCATCAGATCAGATAATCTTTATTCGCTATACATTAAATAGTATAACCATAAAAGCATACAATTATATATATTTGAAAAATCCACAAAAATCCATAGGAATTTCAGACAAAAAGACAGTTAATTATCACATCCCAAGATTTGATTAGCAATTAGGGGTGGGCAAAAAATGTTGCTACACCGGCGGAGTTTTGCCCAATCCGCGTTCTGCACCGAGTTCAGAAAAACTCTGTGAAGTGACACAGAGTGGAGTTTTCTCTCTGGAGCGTCTCAACGCTAAGTTGGTAGGTGCTCGTAAGAAAAAAATTGGGCGCTATATCTCCTCTCTGCAAGATTGCTCAACGCAGGTGTTGGCAGACGGTGGCGACCGCTCAAGTTGAGAAATCTGCCACTCGAGTAGAATGTCTGTTCGAGAGGCAGAAAGCAGCAGCGCCCACTGGTGTGATGCCTAGTGTCATTCGCACTGATTTTACAGTGTGGGACAAACTCCCAGCACAAAAAAAATCAGTGGGAGCAGTGCGACTCATGGAACTCCGCATAGCATGGCAGAGTTCTTCTAGCACTTTGCGGAGTTCTGCGGAAAACTCCGCAAAACTCCATCCAGGCCTACTTAGCATGGCCTAAAGGAAAATGCTACTTGCCAGTATGTATCTGTTCTTGGCATGTAGGGCTGCAGAACCACACACTTCTGCATTAGATCACCATTTGGTGGTGGGCCAAGGTGATTACACTTTGTTGTCATCTTGGAAGAGTCTTTGTCTGCTAGGTGACTCCTCCCTTTGACCGTAGTGCGCATGGGCATCGACTCCATCCTCAGATTGTTTTCGCCATTGGGCAAATGACAGAGTTGTATCATTACAGATAAGGATGACCATGTATTGTGTATCTAAATAAGATAATACTGGAACAGATATTGGTAGCCTGGGAGGCGGGTGGGCGTGTGTGGTTCTGCAGCCCTACATGCCAAGAACAGATGCATACTGGTAAGTAGCATTTTCCGTTCGAGGCATATGGGCTGCAGACCACACACTTTTGCATAGATTGCACAGCAGTTTCTCCCTTAGTGGTGGTCACCCACATCTGTTGCAGTAGTTTGAAATAATGTCTTTAGTACAGCGTGGCCCACACTTGCTTGTTGTTTTGCCTGCACATCTACACAGTAGTGTTTTGTAAAGGTGTGCGTAGTAGACCATGTAGCTGCTTTACAGATATCATCTAATGGTATGTTTCCTAAGAATGCCATAGAAGCTCCTATCTTACGGGTAGAATGAGCCCTAGGAGGAATGGATAAAGTGCGTTTTGCTTTTTGGTAGCAAATTTGAATACACTTAACAATCCATCTAGCAATGCCTGATTTTGAAATTGGATTGCCTTTATGTGGAGGTGAAAAGGACCCAAACAGTTATTTAGTTTTACGAAAAGCTTTTGTCCTATCTATGTAGTATAGAAGTGCTCTTTTTACATCTAACGTGTGAATAGCCCTTTCTGCAACTGTTTGTGGTAGTGGGAAAAATACCGGCAACTCAATGGATTGGTTGAGATGGAACGGTGAAATGACTTCTGGCAGAAACTTTGGATTTGTCTTGAGAACCACTTTATTATGATGCAGTTGTATAAATGGTTCTTGGATGGTTAATGCCTGGATCTCACTCACTCTTCTAAGTGATGTGACTGGTACTAAAAAAGCAACCTTCCATGTAAGAAACTGTAACTCACACTTATGCAGTGGTTCAAAGGGCGGACCCATACGTCTTGTAAGAACAATATTTAAATTCCATACTGGAGAAGGTGATATTCTTGGAGGAATTATTCGTTTAAGTTCTTCCATGAATGCTTTAATTGCAGGTACCCTAAACAAGGACAACTGTTGTCTGTTTTGTAGATATGCTGCTATAGCAGCAAGATGTAATCTAATTGAAGAGCATGCTAAATTAGATCTTTGTAGATGTAAGAGATAGCATATGATGTTTTGTATAGAAACATCTAAGGGGTTAACCTCGTTATGTGTGCAATATACAGCGAATCGTTTCCATTTTGCTGCATAACATGCTCTAGTGGTAGGACGTCTTGCTTCTTTAATGACATCCATGCAATCAGGAGGTAAATTTAGATATCCAAACTCTAAGACCTCGCTAGATTGAGCTGCATTGGGTCTGGATGCATAATCTCTCCATGGTTCTGTGTTAGTAGATGTGGAGAGAGTTTTAGTTTGTGATGTGCTACTACAGAGAGCTGCAGTAGCGTTGTGTACCACGGCTGTCTTCCCCCGTTGGTGCTATTAGAATAAATGTGAGAGAATGTTGCCTTAGTTTCCGTACCACTAATGGAATTAGTGGGTGAGGTGGAAAAGCGTACGCAAATTTGTTTGACCAGTTCATCCATACCGCATTGCCTTGGATAATGGGTGTGGGTATCTGGCGGCGAAGCTTAGGCATTTGGAGTTGCTTTGTGTGGCAAACAGATCTATCTCTGGTTGTCGCCACATTTGAAAGAACGGCTGAAGAACTTGAGTATGCAGCTCCCATTCGTGTATCTGTTGTCTCTGACGACTTAACAGATCTGCCAATTGATTGTGAACTCCTGGTAGATGTTCTGCTAACAGATAAATGTTTTGAGGAATGGCCCATCTCCAAATGCTCTGCGCCAGCCGGGAGAGCTGTAGGGAGTGTGTTCCTCCTTGCTTTTGAATGTAATACATTGCTGTCATATTGTTCATCCGGACTAGTACAGCTGTGTTTGATATGTAATGTTGGAACGATTTTAGAGCTTGAAAGATTGCTAGTAACTCCAGATAATTTATGTGAAGTACCTTTTTGTTTTATTGTCCACGTACCTTGTACTGTATGACTTTGTAAATGCGCTCCCAATCCCGTGAGAGATGCGTCTGTGGTCAGTATTATTTGTGGAACTGGCTCTATAAACGGCCGGCCCTTTGAAAGGTTTTTGTTGTTACACCATTGCACAGAGCGATGCGTCCGGTCGTCTACCACCACCAGATCTGTTATTTCCTGTTGAGTCTGATTCCACTGACCTGCCAAGCATTCTTGTATGGGGCGCATTTGTAGTCTTGCATATGGGACTATTAAAATGCAAGATTCCATCATTCCTATTAACTGCATAAATACTCGAGCCTGTAGTGAGTGTTGTGCTTGGAATGTTTTGATGAGATTTTGCATAGCTTGTATTCTCAGTAAGTTGGGGTACGCTATTGCCTTGGAGGCATCTATAGTTGCACCTTGGTACTGCTGAGTCAGGGACCGTTGTAGATGTGATTTCTTTTAATTCACTGTAAACCCCAACTTGTGCAGCAGGCTGTTTGATGCGTTTGCTGTACGCATTGGTTGTACAACTTGGATTTCATTAGCCAGTTGTCTAGATATGGGAATACATGAATGTTGTCCCTTAAGTGTGCTGCTACTACTGCTAGACACTTTGTGAATACTCGAGGTGCTGTTGTCACTCCGAAGGGGAGCACCTTGAATTGGTAGTGCTGACCTTCTAGCACGAACCTTAGCTATTTTCTGTGAGACTGATGAATGGGAATGTGGAAGTAGGCGTCCTTGAGGTCTAATGTGGCAAGGAAGTCGCCTTTCTCTAGCAACGGTAAAACTTGTTGTAATGTGACCATAGGAAAGGGGTCTGAGTGTATGTACTGGTTTAGGGGTCTTAGATCTAGAATTGTTCTGAGAGACACGTCCTTTTTGGGTATGAGAAAATAAAGGGAGTAAACTCCTGTGTTTTGATGTTGCTTTGGTACTGGTTCTTTTGCATTCTTTTGCAGTAGTGATTCCACCTCTTGCCTTAATAGTAAGAGGTGTTCTTGAAACATAGGACGTTGTCTGGGTGGTATTGTTGGAGGAGTGGAAGTGAGCTCCAGACAATAACCTGACTGAATTATTTGTCTCACCCACCTGTCTGTGGTGATTGAGTTCCAGACAGGTAGGAACTGTTGTAATCTTCCCCCGACCGGAGTGGAATGGTCTGGGGGGATGGAAGGGTTGTCACTGTTTCGGAGTAGAGGCGTTACGATTGTTTTTGCCTCTGCCTCTGCCCTTATTATTGTTTCCTCTATACTCTCCTCTATAATATCCCTTACTGGGCGAGGTTTGGTTGGGTTGTTTGTAAGTAGAGGAGGTGTTATTAGTTTGGAAACTCTTTGATGCACCTTATACAAGGAGCGACGAAAGGAAGGTCTATGGGCTTGTGTTTGTAGTGCTCCCATTGATTTTGCGGTATCCGTATCTTTCTTCATCTTTTCTAGTGCACTGTCTACATTTGGACCGAAAAGATGTTGCTGGACAAATCGCTGGTTTAATATACTGGCTTGTACTTCAGGTTTGAAGCCAGAGATATTTAGCCATGCATGCCTACGCAACAATACCCCTGTATTTACTGCTCTAGATGTGGTGTCTGCAGTGTCTAGCTCGCATCTTATGGAGGTATTAGTTATAACTTTTCCTTCCTTTATTAAGTCAGCAGCCCTAGCCTTATAGTGTTCTGGCAGGTGTTGCATGAGTGACTCAAGCTCATAATAATGAGCTCTGTCGTATATTGCTAACAGAGCGTGAGTGTTAGCAATCCTCCATATATTGTCAGCTTGTGATAAAGTGCGTTTCCCTGAAGCATCTAAAAGCTTTGGTTCTTTGTCAGGGGATGGAGCATCCCCTGTTTTTTGCGAGTTGGCTCTTTTTCTCGCATTTGACACTACCAGAGAGTCTAGTGGCAACTGCCCCTTAATGTATGCAGGATCAGAGGGAGCCGCTTTATATTTCTTTTCCAGTCTGGGGTTAATTACCCTGGCCCTGACTGGGTCTTTAAATATTTCTGGTGCGTGTCTTACCACTCCATTAAGTATTGGAAGTGTGGTAGTGGTTTTATGGGACGTTAACAGTGTATCCAAAAGAAAATCCTCTTTTATTGGATCTGTATGCAGGTCTACACCATGAAAAGTAGCTGCTCTATGGATGAGTTGTGTGAACCCAATGGTGTCATCTGGTGGAGATGGCCTAGACGGGTATGCCTCGTCTTGTGGTAGATCTGGTGCACCTGGTGCATTGTAATCCTCCCATGGGTCAACTGATGATCCAGCCATATCATCTGGGTCATTCATGTAATCTATTTGCTGATAACTCTGTTGTGAGTATGTATCCCCATAATCCTCCTCGTGTGGTATTATACTATGTGTACTAGCTGGTGAGTGCACAGGAGAAATATCTGGTAGTATTTCTGGTGAAGGAATATTTGTAGGGGAAGTCTAAACATGCTTCTTTGGAGGAACAGGAGATGGTTTAGGACAGTCCATTTTCCTCTTTTCAGGCACTGTGTACACTTTTACAGTCTTTGGATGAATTTTTAGAGTCTTTTGCCTTACATCAGGTTGGAAAAGCTCTTCTATAGGTAAATCCTTATTCGGTGCCGATTTATGTGGTTTGGAACCATCAGGCTTAGCCTTCACAGTGTTTATTGCCTTGGAAACAGTTTGCGATTTTGGTTCCGAAGACTTTTCTAGCTTTTTCTTTGGATCTGTGCTTTTTAGATCCGAAGCTTTCGGTGCTGAAGAGTGATTCGATATGGAAACCGCTTTCGGGTCTGCTTTTTTCGCTACCGGAGTTGTCTTTGTTTCCGTAACTTTTGGAACGTTTTTCGGTGCCGAACTTGGTTTCGGCACCTCTTTCGGTGCCGAACTTGGTTTCGGTTCGGTAACTTTCGGCATTGATGGGTGTGTCGGTGCAGGTGTTAACTTCGGTTTAAGCCCTTTCTGCTTTTCGGGACCGACAGTCTGACTCGAGCCCGAGCCGACTGGAGGCTTTTTAATACTCTTCGCTGCGAGCCCGTAGGCGGGGCGTCGGAAGGTTTCGATCGGTGTGCACCCGGACCCGAAGGCGGGGGTGGAACCAAAGCCTGTCCCGGTATGGGGGGGTGAACAGGGTCGACGCTCTTACTCACGACCTGTTGACCAGCTGGAAGAAGATCGTCATCTTCGGATCGATCCTCCTCACCAGAAGCTGACTCTGCTTCAGAAGCGACGTCTTCTTGTTGTTCTTCGACGTCTACCTCGATCGGCGCCTCGTTGGATGAGGTCTGGTGTCGACGACGATGACTACTCCATAGCTCTTCGAGCTCGACGATCCCTGATTGTTTTCTTGGACCGGAACGAAGCGTAGGCCTCACAGTCTCGACTCTCGTGCTCTGGAGACAAGCACAAGTTGCAAACCTCATGCAGGTCGGTGTGGGGAAACTTGTGTCCACACGGAGGGCACTTCTTGAATGGTGTTCTTTCCATGAGCCAAAGGCCCAGTGGCGCAGTTGGGCCCAACGGCCCCGATGAGCGCTGGAATGGAGAAGTGGATCCTCTCTTTGACGCGGGTGACCGAAATCAGTGTCAAAGACGATATTGATGTTGTAGGGGCCGAACGATGAACACATCCGAGCCCGATGGCGGGAAAAAACAATCTGAGGATGGAGTCGATGCCCATGCGCACAACGGTCTAAGGGAGGAGTCACCTAGCAGACAAAGACTCTTCCAAGACAACAACAAAGTGTAATCATTTTAGAACTCTGGACGCCTGAAACTGTAAAGGAACTGCACCTGGGATGCTGCCTCCTGGACGGGAGCCCCTTACCTACGTCTTGCCGCACCCGCTTCGCGGGTGCCGCTGCGCGGTGTGCTATACCGCCTGGGGCCATCACCTTACCGTTTGTCTGGGGAGAGAGGTGAGAGGGAATCAGGGGTGGAGCGCTGCAGGGACTCGCATTCCCAGGAATCCCTGCTTGACCTGTGCCATCTGGTCTGCGCCCCCTGACTGCCCCGCCTCCTGGTCGCCTTATCTCATCTATATTACAAGTCCCTCCTCACGCTGCCAAGGGCGGGCCCGTTGTAGCCTGTTAGAGACCGTTTGTGACCGGACCGGGCCCCCCCCCCCCCTGGTTTGTGTATTTTCCATAAAGACACATCGTTTGTATGATTTGCATTACCCTCTGGTATTAGTTGATTATCGCTAAACACACCTCGACACACATCATGTCTACGAGGGGTAGTAGAAGCAAAACTGCAGCGGAACAAGAGCAGATAATTGGCCCCTTGGATAGCTTCATAACTAGAGCGAATGATGTTATAGACCAAGGTATTATTCTCTTTGAACGTAGAGTATCCCAAGATCTACAACAAGCTAGACGTTCATCTATGGGACTTCTTGCTCTAGCTAGAACGCCAATACGAACTCAGGACTCCGGGTCCTTACATGATGACAGGATGCCAAATATAGTGGACCTGTCTGCATCTGAAGTTTTATCTGTTTCCCAACTAAGTCTGGCACTAGAAAAGACACCTGACTTAGTTATCAACCATACACCAGATGAAGTAAGGAACAGAGAGTTAAGGGGTAGGAGGGAGGGTGCCATACAGAAACAAAAGAAACAAGTAAAGATACCAATGGTTAAGGAGAAGATTGCACCGAAGAAAAAAACCAAGTAAAGATAGGAATAGTAAACCAAATATTGATGAGACAAATGAGGATTTTGACTCAGGAAATATAGAGATCCAGACTACTGGGGGGGATACACGCAATTGCTGCGAAGCAACTAGTAATTTGTTAGAAAAAATTGGGGAACTTTTAAAATCATATCTCTCCCCAATAGAGACCAGACTTTCAAATATAGAGAAACAACTGGCTGGGCTTAATGTTTCGGCTAAAAACATCCCTAAAAACATCCCTAAGAAAGCCTCGAACATATCTAACCCCGCGGCTATTCTACCAGGTGGGACAAAACCAATAAATAGCAACATAGCAGACCCGGGGGCTAAGAAGACGATGGCACAAGTATTGAATACAACACTAACATCAAAGACACCAGCAGCCCAAGTTAATAAAAATCCAGTCAAGTCGACAAATAATTCTGCACCTCCCCAACACACTAAACAAATAGGAAGTCAAACTAGGACAACTCTAGTGCCCCCGGATAAGGACAAGGACAAGGACCAGAAGAGGGGAGAAAAAGAAAAAGAAAAAGAAAAAGAGCATAGACGCACAGTTCATCTTCCCCCAGAAGCAAGCCCGTAGTTATGACTGGGGTCCCAGAGGTAGCGGACCATATAACTGAAACAAGTTGGTCTCTAAAAAATAAAGTACATTATTGGCTTAACGCTAATCATCCCCTCCCCCCACATTGTACAAGTAGGATTCTGTCAGTGCGCAGAGTACCCTGGATAGGGAAAGAGCGTAAAAGTATCCAGGGTGACTGTGTCATAATTAATTTTGAGGACGCCCGTACTGTAGACTACATATGTTCTTGGGACACACAGGCCCCCTATAAACATATAGAAACAAAACAACTCTCCTTCTTCTATCCCTCCAGGAGTCCTGCCTGGCTAGGTCACGACAGGAATTGGAGTATACCAGGCTATCAAGAATGGGATGAAGAATGGGGAAGCTGGGGAGGGAACTTGGGAAATTGGGGAGGGAAATTTAAAAAAATCTTTTATTTCTTCCTGTGGCCCGGGGAAGAGACAACTAAGTGTTATTGCGGTGGATTCTGATAAACTTTACTCCACTAACACTTTTCCCTATTTAGGAATGGTTTTTGCTGCGAGCGGCTCGTGGGGTGGACATTTGGTCCACGCCACGAGCAAGTTCTCAAAATCCATTAACTCTATTCTTAGCCTTCCACGGCCTAAGAAAATAGATGCCACAAAAGCAATTTAAATTTTTTTTAAATCACAATGTGTGCCAGTAGCCACCTATGGGGCAGAGATCTAGGGCTTGGGCAAAACACAGAGTATTCAGACTGAGGAAAACCGCTTCTGCAGGAAAATTCTCGGAGCACCTATTTCCTCCTCAGAATACATCTGCCACTGCGAACTGAATTTGCACTATTTATCGGATTTTATTGCCTCCAGACCGGCAATGTTTTGGCTCGCTATCTGGAAGAACAACTTGGCTGGTCTAACCCATGACATTATAAGAGACTGCCTCAATTGTGAAAAAGGGATGCTAATCCCCTGACTCTCTGGAGTTTTTAAAGAATTGAGTAGCGTAGGCAAATGATATCTCTTTCTTGACCCTGGGAAAATTGAACTGGAAGATAAAAACATTTTAAGATCCGCATTGTACGCACTTTATAGAGAAGAAAGACTGGCAAGGGAATTAACCAAACCAACAATTAAGGCCTATGTGGATAAAGATCTGTACACACAACCAATCCCATTGTATCTCATGCTGCCAATGACAAGCTGGGAAAGGTCCTTACTCTTTCGCCTTAGGGGAGGCTCAATTAGATTTCTATTATGCTTCCCATTAGGTTACTCATCCCTAAAATCTGGAAATAATTTGTGCCCATGTGATGATAGGAGTTTGCAAACTGAATTACACTTTTTCTTCTTTTGTAAATTTTATCAAAAATATTTTTAATGGATTTTAGCCCCGTATTTTAAAAAAAATAGACCACGTTCTTTGGAGGAATCAAATTTGATGATGTTAACTTTGAATAATGAAGAGTTGATATTTCGCACTAGCACTTTTCTAAGGGTTATTACTCATGTTCGGAAAACTATGGAGCACCCTTAGTAAATTTCCGACTTTACAGATAAATTGATTGTATTTAATAATATGCTGTATTTTGTAACTATGGTAATTTGATTTGGGATTGTGTGAATTGCTTTTATGAATTTGCAAAAATTCGAATAAAGATTTTGAATTGAATTGATTGTGTAATCATCCGGGCCCACCACCAGATGATGATCTAATGCAAAAGTGTGTGGTCTGCAGCCCATATGCCTCGAACAGAGGTGTTCACAGTCCAAATTCATCTTTTTGTGGAAAGACAAGGTTCATTTATTTACAGTTAAGACCACCATATAAATGACATTAAGTAAGACCCAGGCTAAAAGAAATTAAAAAAAATATAGAGAGAAGTACTTAGTGCAGACTTAATAAGCAAAGTGCAGCAGATCACTATTGAACAGTTCCAACTACAGGAAATACCAGATGCAGTTATTCCTTTCCACACTAGCTTTCTCAGATGGGTGGCAGTAGGTGAGAATGTATAAACGATCAGGCAAATAAACTTCAACTGAAGAAGCTGTAAATAACACAAAGCAGATCTACAACTTATTTTCCCATCATTGGTGTAGGGAATCAACTGTCAATTGATATGAATACTCATTTGAAGTTCATAATTGAAGTTCCAGGTGAAAATTCTCTTGTGATGTTGAAGATAACTTTTGTGAAATGATCTATCAACTTCTAGGGTTCCAACCAGTGTAGACAATATAGGGTCATAGAATGTCCTTTTTAACAAACCTCTTACTGCATTCTGTGTATGCAAATGGCTTCTCACCCATGTGAAACGTCTGGTGACAGTGAAGATCACTTATTCACCAAGCTCTTCTTCTACTGAGTGCAAGAAAATAACTCATGATACTGAAGGTCTGTTTCATACATAAAACTCTTCACACATTAGATGCATGAAAATTGTTTCTCACCTGTGTGGATTATCTGGATATGTTTAAAATGTGTGCGCTGATTAAAAATCTTTTCATAATGATTGAATGAAAGTGGCTTCTTTATGGGTTCCCAGGTGATGTCGAAGATTTGACCTTTGAATAAACCTTTTTCCACACACAGTGCAAACAAAGGGCTTCTCACCAGTGTGGATTCTTCTGTGACGTTCTAAATGTGACTTATAGACAAATCTCTTCTCACACTCGCTGCAGATAAAGGGTTTCTCAATTGCACCCCTGTGGATTTTCAGGTGGCGTTCAAGTCCTGGTTGGTGAGTAAAGCACTTACCACACTCACTGCAGGAAAAGCGTTTCTCAATTTCACCTTTGTGGATTTTCAGATGGCGTTTGTGGTTTGCTTTGAGAGTAAATCTCTTCCCACATTCAGTGCAGGCAAATGGCTTTTCGTCATTTTGAATTTTCTGGTCTTGATGAAAGTCTAATTTAAACGCAAAGCTGTTAATATGGCTTTTGTGGTGATGCTGAAAATCTGACTTGGACACAAAGCACTTCCCACATTCATAGCAAGGAAAGGGTTTCTGAAGCTCACCCTTATGTATGTTCTGGTGACGTTTAAGCCCTCCCGGCTGAGTAAAACCTTTCCCACATTCAGTACAGGAAAAGGGCTTCTCACTGGTATGGATTCTCTGGTGACGAAGAAGATAGGACTTGTGAGCAAAACCCTTTCCACAATAGCTACAGGGAAAGCGCTTCTTTAGCCCATGGTATTTCTGATGGTGTAGATGATTCCCAATTCTTTTAAATGCCTTTGTACCATCAGTGGAGAGGGTGTGCTTGTCCTCACTTTGGAGTGTTTGATATTGGTTAAGTACAGACTTTGGAATAGAGGTCTTGTTTTCATTGCATGTAGTGGACTCCTTCACAAGCATACTTGACATACCTGACATAGAATGAAAAAATAAATTAGGAAAAATATTTTCTTAATCAAACAAAACACATCTCAGTTGCCACCTGTGAAAGAGGGACAGTCATAATACAGACAAACAATCAATGATAGTCAAGAAGCAGAAAGATGTCACATTGGTCTCTGATAGGCATGTGCACTGAACTGCAAATGTTATTCTGCCCTATTACTGACAAAACTCAAGAAGTCCAATGAAAGCAAGTGTTGGATACCTTGAGTGACAAACGTGTACCAGTCCGTGCAATGACTGGCGAATGCCCAGTGGTGGAAAAGTGGCATGATTTTAAGCAGGCTAGAGCTGAAAAACAGCCAATCAATTACACAACAACTGAGAACTTCGATCAATCAGATTCTTCAGAGTAGATTACATCTTGGTTGTTATTATGGGAAAACCACTGTGTAGTTAATGCACAAGTTACTACTTGTGTAACGATATATCTGTAAGAGACATTAGTTAGTATTAGATTCCTTACCTTAGAATATCCCCAGGCGTCAGACTGGATCCGGAAATTTTTTGCGTAGCAGTACCCTTGCGCGTCGGTAGGCGTCGTCTGCGGCTCCGCGTCCGTCGTCGGCGTCGTGGGCGCCGTGATGACGTCGTCGGAGTACTTAGACGCCACCTCCGCGTGCTGACGTCAGTTCTTAGACACAGCTTTTCCGCGCCAGAAACGCAGAGCCATGTTAAAAACCAAAACTGGTGCCATTGAAACTAGGGCCCTGAAAGGGGACAACCCTAACCCTAGATATTGGTTCGCAGAACGGGGAGGATGGGCGGGTCGGTAAGGAATCTAATACTAACTAATGTCTCTTACAGATATATCGTTACACAAGTAGTAACTTGTGCATCTGAAAGAGACACGTTAGTATTAGATTCCTTACCTTAGAATAGATACCCCAGCAATACCAACCCCGGTGGTGGGTCTGCGAACCAATACTCACACCAGAAAGTCCTGGAGGACGGAACGGCCAAAGAAGCCATCCCTCCGGACTTGGCTGTCCAGGCAGTAGTGTCTCGCAAACGTGTGCAGCGATGCCCACGTAGCTGCCTGACAGATGTCTTGTAAGGGCACACCCCTGCCCAGGGCAGTGGTAGTCGCCGTGGCTCGGGTAGAATGAGCCCGCAATCCAGCAGGGGGCTCCTTCCTAGCCAAGGAGTAGCATGCCTGGATACACAAGATGATCCACCGGGAGATGGTCCGCTTGTGCACCGCTTTCCCCTTCTTAGCGCCCACGTAACCAACAAAGAGTTGGTCATCCACCCGGAACTGGCGTGTGCGATCCAGATAAAACGAGAGCGCACGTTTTGGGTCCAGACGATGGAGCCGCTCTTCCTCTTTAGAGGGATGCGGTGGCGGAAAGAAGGTAGGCAAGGTGATAGACTGCCCAATGTGGAAGGCCGTGACGACCTTGGGCAGGAAAGATGGTTTGGTACGTAGCACCACTTTGTCCGGATGGACAGAAAGGAAAGGTGGAGTACAAGAAAGAGCTTGGAGCTCACTCACTCTCCTGGCAGAGATGATGGCAACCAGGAAAGCAGTCTTCTGAGTCAGAAGGCGAAGAGGGCAATTGTGAAGTGGCTCAAAGGGAGCGCACATCAGAAAAGTCAGAACCAGGTTCAAGTCCCACTGAGGCATCACAAACGGAACAGGAGGAAAAGTGTGAGTGATGCCTTTAAGAAATCTGTTCACAATAGGGGACTTGAACAAAGAAGGCTGATCAGGTAGCCTGAGAAAGGCTGAAAGGGCAGAAAGGTAGCCCTTGATAGTGCCCAGAGCAGAGCCCTGCTGGGCAAGAGAAAGAAGGAAGAGAAGAACCTCTGAAAGAGGGGCAGCAAGAGGATCCACAGCCTTTGCTGTGCACCATGCCACGAATCTGTTCCACCTGCAGGCGTATACCGACTTTGTGGAGGGACGCCTGGCTGTCAGAATGACATTACAGACTTCAGGAGGCAAGTCAAATGGCCTCAACTGTCGCCGCTCAATCTCCAAGCATGGAGGTGGAGACTGGACAGGTCCGGGTGGAGGACCGTCCCCTGCTATGCGACAGAAGGTCCTCCCGAAGAGGCAGACGAACCAGGGGATTGACTGACATACTGAGTAGCTCGGGATACCAGTACCTTCGAGCCCAGTCCGGAGCCACAAGGATGACTTGGGCCCGGTCGCGCCTGATCTTCTTCAGCACTCTGGGCAGAAGTGGTATAGGCGGAAAGGCGTACAATAGACCGCAGCTCCACTCGCGCCGAAAAGCGTCTCCGAGCGAGTGCCGCCTTGGAAATTCCAACGCGCAGAACTGATGACATTGCACGTTCTCTTCGGTGGCGAATAGATCTAACCAAGGCTCTCCCCATTGCTGAAAGAGGCCTTGCGCCACGTCCGAGTTCAGACGCCATTCGTGATCCATCATGCACCTGCGGCTGAGTTCGTCTGCCCTGGCGTTCAGAGAACCTGCCAGGTGTTGAACCACCAGGGTCACACCCTGATGTTCCAGCCATTGCCAAAGGCGCAGAGCCTCCTGGCAAAGGGTCCACGACCCCACCCCGCCCTGTTTGTTGCAGTACCACATGGCGGTGGTGTTGTCCGTGAACACCTGCACTACACTCCCCCGGACAGAGGGGAGGAATGCCTTCAGTGCTAGACGAATCGCCCGAAGCTCCAACATGTTGATGTGGAGTCGAGTCTCCGCCGGAGACCAGAGGCCTCTGACCTCCGCCTCTCCCATGTGGCCTCCCCAGCCCTGGAGGGACGCCTCCGTCACAACTACGTGCTCCGGTTGGGGAAGGGAGAGGGATCTGCCGCAGACCCAATCGCAGTCCGTGAGCCACCACTGCAACTGTCTCGCAGTGCCCTCCGAGATCAGGACATGGCCGGATAGGTTGCCTTGATGCTGGGCCCACTGAAACTTCAGGTCCCACTGCAGAGCCCGCATCCGCCATCTGGCGTGATGCACCAGCAGGATGGATTAGTTACTTACCTGTAATCCTAGTTCTCTTCCAGGGGTATCCTCATCAAAGTCATAAGCATTAGAATATTCCCGCCCATGTGCGGGACCCCGGAAACACTATATTATATGTGCCCCACATATAGATATACTCATATATATATAAATACATATATATATATATATAACATGCAATAGCAGCCAATAGAAACAGAGCTGAAATATGCTGTGTAGAATTTCCACCATACATGTAATAATAATAAGCATTAGAAACATGAGAAACAACAAAAAAGGTTGTTTAGAAACTGTTTTAATGCTCAGAAAGCAGTAGAAATTCTTATAACTCACTGGAAGCATAGAAAGCTCCCAGGCTGCATTGCAAACACACAGTCTAAAAAGACTGAAAAGCTAACCTGTAGCTGCATAGCAATAAACTGACACCGTGCCTTTAAGGCACTCATGACCCCCAGTATCCCATCATGCCTCAGGGGTGACAGTTAGGTCAGTTGTTCTTTTCGGAGACTGAAAATAAACCCAATAACAAATAGGTTAACAATATCTCCTTATCAAAGAATGTCCTTTGCCCGGGGAGGCGGGAGGGTTGCTTATGACTTTGATGAGGATACCCCTGGAAGAGAACTAGGATTACAGGTAAGTAACTAATCTTTCTCTTCCAGGGGATCCTCATCAATAGTCATAAGCATTAGAATAGAATAGCGAGCCTCACCTCATCTCCCTGCGGGCAAAGGAGTAACAATACAGTAATAACCATATGAAGCCTAGTAACTACTAAGCTTGTACAGGCCGTAGGCTACCCAAATAGATTCCTCAAAGAGGCTTGTCCTACTTGAGTATCGGCCCTGGAATCAGACTCGAGACAGTAATGTCTCGTAAAGGTATGAACTGATTTCCAAGTCGCAGCCTTGCAAATCTCCGACATTGGAATGTCGTGCAAGAAGGCCACTGTAGCGGCCTTCCCTCTAGTGGAATGCGCTTTGGGTGACTGCAACAAAGGCTTGCCTGCAAGCTGATAAGCCAATTTTATGCAAGAGACAATCCATCTCGCGATGGACCTCTTGGCTGCCGGAAAACCTGTTCGCATTGAACCATAGTTCACAAACAGTTGATCCGTTTTTCTAATCCCTTTGGTCATTTCCAGATGGAACTTGAGCACTCTTTTAAGATCTAAGGAGTGCAGTGACCGCTCGGCTGGGGTCGTTGGATTTGGAAAAAATGACGGTAGGGAAATGGATTGATTTATATGAAAATCAGAGATGACTTTAGGTAAGAAAGCCGGATGAGCCCTTAGGACTACCCTATTGTGATGAAAGATAGTGTATGGTTCTTTCGCACAGAGAGCTTGAATCTCGCTGACTCTGCGAGCCGAGGTAATCGCCACCAAAAAGGCCGCCTTCCAAGAGAGATGCTGCAAAGAGGCCTTGTGGATGGGCTCAAAAGGTGGTGACATTAACCTGGATAGCACCAGGTTTAATTCCCATGGGGGAGAAGGATTTCGCACAGGGGGATAGACTTTCTTCAACCCCTGGAGGAAGTCCTTAACCACTGGAACCTGAAAAAAAGAAACCTGATCTGGTGATTTTCTATATGCAACTATGGCTGACAAATGCACCCTAATAGAAGCGTATTTCAAACCAGCAGTAGCTAGGGAAAGGCAAGATGACGTCCTCCTGTCCTTTTATCGGGTCAAGGTGGTGATCTTTACACCATAAGAAAAACCGCTTCCACTTAAACGCATAAGACGCTCTCGTGGAGGGTCTCTTGGCCTCCTTTAAAATGTTCATGCACTCAGGAGGCAAGTTCAAATGCCCATATTGCAGGACCTCAGGAGCCATGCTGTTAGGTTCAATGATGGGAGGTTGGGATGCATTATCCTCCCGTTCATCTTGCTCAACAGATCCGGCCTGCAAGGAAGTCGTCTGTGTGGACACACAGACAGAAGTAGAAGGTCCGGGTACCACCACTGTCGTGGCCAATCCGGAGCTATCAGGATCATGTCCATGTCCGATCTGCAGAGCTTGGAAACTACTCTCGGAATGAGAGCCAGGGGAGGAAACGCGTAAGCGAATGTCCCTGACCAATCCATCAGTAGAGCATTCCCCTGAGTCCCTGGCCGGTGGAACCTGGACGCGAAGGCGTGGCATTTGGAGTTTTCGTCGTCTGCAAACAAATCTATGGTTGGACGACCCCAGCAACGAAAAAGCTCTTCCAGCACTTCGTCGTTTAGCACCCAGTCTGGCTGATCTTCGAAGTGCCTGCTGAGTGCGTCTGCTTTTACGTTCAACTCGCCTGGAAGGTGCACCGCCACTATCGTGAGGTCTCGAGAGAGGAGCCAATGCCAGATTGCCTGAGCCTCTCGAGACAGAGGGCGAGATCTTGTGCCTCCTTGTTTGTTCAGATAGAACATGGTGGTCGTGTTGTCCGTCTGAACTAGGACTGAGTTGGACTCTATCGCTGGTAAAAAAGCTTTGAGAGCCAGGAATACCGCTCTGAGTTCCAGCATATTGATGTGGTATGTCTGCTCCTGCGCAGACCACAGGCCTTGAATCTGAAGAGGACCCATATGTGCTCCCCAACCTTGCAGAGAGGCATCCGTCACTATCGACTGGATTGGAAGAGGCTGGTGAAACCGAACCCCCACCAGCAGATTCTTTCTCCGTGTCCACCATTTGATGGCGTCTTTCGTCACTTGGGAGAGCTTGATGCGATCCTCCCAAAGTCCTGTCGCCTGGTCCCATTGATCTTCCAGGGCCTGCTGTAGAGGCCGCATTCTCAGCCTGGCGTTGGGGATGAGAAAGATACAGAAAAGGGGGTGGTGATGAACGGGGATGAGAAAGATGCAGGATGCCATGGAACCCAGCAGGGATGCTACTTGTCGGGCTGTTGGAAGCCGAGATTCTAGCAGAATTCCACATTTCTGGTTCAGGGAAAAAAGTCTCTCCTCCGAAGGAAACGTTTTTCCCACTCTTGTGTCCAGAACGGAGCCTAGATAGTGAATTGACTGTGTAGGCCGCTGGACTGACTTCTCCAGAATCACATGGAGACCGAGCCTGTGCAATTGGAGAAGACACAGATGTAGATCGTGTCTTACCCGCACTGGAGACGGACCTTTTAGGAGCCAGTCGTCCAAGTATGGGTATAGGAAGAGTCCTTTCTTGTGCAAAAAAGCCGCCACCACTGCCATGCATTTGGTGAAGACTCGTGGTGCGGACTTGAGACCGAAGGGTAGCACTGTGTACCGATAGTGCTTGTTCCCTACGACAAACCTCAAGTACTTGCGATGTTGTTGAGCAATTGGGATGTGAAAGTACGCATCTTGCAGGTCCACCGAACACATCCAATCTCCGACTTGAAGATGTGGGCATATTTGGTGAAGAGCCAGCATGCGGAACTTTTCTCTGATGATGATCTTGTTTAGAAGTCGTAGATCGAGTATTGGTCTGAACTTGTCCTCCTGATCTTTTTTGGGGACAAGAAAGTACCTGGAGTAGACTCCCTTTCCTCTTTGAGCGAGAGGAACCTCCTCTATCGCTCGCTTTTTGCAGTAGGACTGTTACCTCTCTTCGGAGCAAGCTTAGTTGGTGAGGGGAAGCGCTCTTTGGAGGAGCAAGGAAACGTAGCTTGTATCCATTGCGCAGTATATTCAGCACCCACTGATCCTTGGTGATGCTGACCCACTCTGCCAGGTGTTGTGAAGCATTTCCTCCCACTGGAGTGGGTAACGGCGCCAGAGGAAGCCACTGATCAGGCTTTTCCTCCTCTTGTAGTGGTAGAGGATTGTTGATGACCTCCTCTACCTCTGCCAGGTTTACCCCGAAACTGGGGTTTTCCTTGGGCTTTACTTTGGGACCATTGAGGGGTTTGAACCCTCTGTTGAGCCCCTCTCCCCCTGTTGGGCTTGAAACGACGCTTGAACTCTTTCTTCTTTTCCAAGCCCACCGCTTTCACTGTGTCCAGTTCCGTCTTCATTCGGGTCATTTCTTCGTCAGCATGCTCACCGAAAAGAGCGGAACCCGAAAAGGGGAGATTAAAGATGCGATGTTGAGCATCCGGCTTCAGGCCTGTCAAGCGCAACCATGCCGATCTCCTGGCACAAACCCCATGAGAATAGGAATGCGCCGATAGGACAGCGCCATCCGCAGCCGTGCTGATCATCTGATTCGCCACCAGACATCCTTCAGTGACGGTCTCCTCAAAGTCCTGCTGGTCTTCTTTTGGCAGCTTGGCTTTGAACCTTTCCATAGAGTCCCATAAGGCTCTGTCGTACCGCCCCAGAAGTGCAGCCGCACTAGAAACTTTAAGAGTCGACGCAGCTGAGTTGCAGACTTTGCGACCCCAGGAGTCTTGCGTCTTGCTGTCCTTGTCTGGGGGGACGGAAGAGGAACCTGCCACTGCGTGTGTCTTCCTCGCCGCCGCCACAATAACAGAGTCTGCAGGCGGGTCCGATCTTACAAAAACCGGGTCAGAAGAGGCCGGTTTGTATTTCTTTTGGATGCGGGCTGGCACCGCCCTGATAGCCGCCGGAGTTAGAAATACCTCCTTGACAGGATCTATAATCCCCGGAACTAATGGCAGTAGAGGACGGGTGATCCCCTTTTTCAAAAATGACTGTCGTTGTAACCTGAGGGACAGACATCTCAATGTTCAGCTTCTGAGCTCCTCTCTGTAAGACGTCCAGATACGTGCCAATGTCATCCACTGGGGAAGATCGGGACGTAGGACTGTCCGTCAAAGTAGGGGAGTAGTCCCTCTTGGAAGACCTGGAAGAAGCGGTAGAGGAAGTAGACGGAGTACGTCGACTTCTATGGTGGACACTGTGCCTCCTCTCTTTTGATCGTTTCGAAGGCTCTTCTCGTCTAGGAGAGCGAGACCTGACCCGCACCTCTGGGTCTTTTCTGGGAGATCGGGTCCTTCTGGGAGATCTGGGTGGTGTTCTTACAGGAGATTTGTGCCTGGGAGGGCTATGCTTGTCCATCTCCTCCACCAGATTCTGAAGAGGAGACCTGTGGTGCGAGCTGGCATAGTCTTGCATACGCTTTGCAGCCCCAGAATCTCTCCAATGGTCCAAAGACCTGTACCACCTGGGTGACAGTCTGACTTTATCCGCCCAATGGTCCGTCCGACGCACAGGTGATTTGCGTACCGGACTCCTGGACTTTGAAGATGTAGTTGAGGAGCCAGAGGACCTTGAGGTGGAATGACGGGAAGCTGATTCCGTTACCATCACCACATCTGAACCTCTCGACGCCGAGCGATCTTCCCTCATGGTCGAGTGCTTTCGGGGAGTCGGCGGATCAAACAATCTTGTTTTAGAATGTCTATGCGAGGATGTATGGTCTCTCGACGTCGAGCGGCGATGAGCAGCCGCCGACGGAGTTCCACGTCTCGACGTCGAACGGCGAGTACCGGCCGTCGACGGAGTCCTCTCTCTCGACGTCGACCGACGATGCCCAGTCGTCGACGGAAGTCTCGACGTCGAATGACGATGTCCTGTCGTCGATGAAGTACCCTGCCTCGACGTCGAGTGACGATGCCCAGTCGTCGACGGAGGTCCTTCTCTCGATGTCGAACGGGGATGATCAGCCGTCGACGGAGATTTCTGCCTCGACGTCGAATGTCTGTGCGACGACGGTGGAGGGGTATTGGACACCCTCGACGTCGAGAGCTGACGAGACACCGACGGAGACTGCATCCTCGACGCCGATCGACTCTTCCCTGACGACGGTGGAGGGGTCTTGGTCCTCGACGCCGAACGTCGCTTCTTCGACGACGGCGGAGGAGTCACACTTCTCGACGCCGGTCGACGTCTGGATGACGACGGCGGAGGGGTGACCTCCCTCGACGCCGGTCGTCGCCTGGTTGACGACGGCGGAGGGGTCTTGGAACTCGACGCCGACCGTCACCCGGTTGACGGCGGTGGAGTTCCCTTCCTCGACGTCGGACGTCGCCTTGGTTGACGCCGACGGAGGGGATTTCGACGACGGAACTGGATCCTTCGACGTCGTCGACGTACCTGGTCTTCTTTTCGACGGCGAGCCCGCCGTCGACGGTAGTTTAGACGATGAATGATCCACTGGTGGTTCTTTTCTCAGCGCCGAGCCCGACGCTGAGGGTGAGGGGTGTGAAGACTTCTTTCTGGAAGATGAGTGAGTCTTCTTGGAGTCCTTCCTCACCGGAGATCTTCCTCTTGATGACCTATGAGCTAGGCCATAAATGCGAATCCTCTCCCTGTCTTTCAAAGTTCTTCCTGACAGGTGTTCGCAATGAGGACAGGTGCCTGGATCATGTTCCTCAGGCAGACACAGGATACAGACGTCGTGGTTGTCTGATTTGGCCTTCTTGTTGCCACAAGAAGGGCATTTGTCAAAGAGTGAAGGCATTTTCAGGGGAAAACGCTCACCAAAATGACTGAAAAAGACAGTATCTTACTTGACAAGATGTTAAGTGTCGAGTAAGAACCAAAAGTTGTCAAAAGTGAAGAGTTTTTCTGTCAAAAACAGGAAAATTAGTGGCGCTGTGTAACCAGGGTCCTTCTCTGAAGGAGCCGGAAAGAACAACTGACCTAACTGTCACCCCTGAGGCATGATGGGATACTGGGGGTCATGAGTGCCTTAAAGGCACGGTGTCAGTTTATTGCTATGCAGTTACAGGTTAGCTTTTCAGTCTTTTTAGACTGTGTGTTTGCAATGCAGCCTGGGAGCTTTCTATGCTTCCAGTGAGTTATAAGAATTTCTACTGCTTTCTGAGCATTAAATGCATCTATGCATCTATGGCATAGGTCCTAAATACCTGTCTCAATCTCTGGTGCCATATCAGCCCAGTAGGTCCCTTCGCTCAAGCAGTCAAGCCTTGCTAAAACCCCCGTCCACAAAGAAGTCCAGACAAGGAGACCGGGCCTTCTCCTCAGTCGGACCTGCCCTATGGAACAGACTGCCCCTTGAAGCCAGAACAACTACTAATTACCTATCCTTTAGGAAAATACTAAAAACTATCCTTTATCAAGAGGCATTTCTGCCCATCTAATCTAATGTTCCTTATTCACTGACTGAGTTTCCTACTGCTGGCACAGCGCGGAGATACCCTTACGGGATTGATTCTTGCGCTTTAGAAGAATTTAAAATAAATAAAATTTAAAATAAAACCGTTTCTAAACAAACTTTTTTGTTGTTTCTCATGTTTCTAATGCTTATTACTATTACATGTATGGTGGAAATTCTACACAGCATATTTCAGCTCTGTTTCTATTGGCTGCTATTGCATGTTATATATATATATGTATTTATATATATATGAGTATATCTATATGTGGGGCACATATAATATAGTGTTTCCGGGGTCCCGCACATGGGCGGGAATATTCTAATGCTTATCACTATTGATGAGGATCCCCTGGAAGAGAAGCAGGAGGCCATCAGCCCCAGAAGCCGCAGCGTCAACCTGACCGAAACCCGGGATAACGGCTGAAAGATGGGAATCAGAGCCTGAATATCCCGGACCCGCTGCTCGGGTGGATAAACCCGAAACTGCGCCCAGTCTAGAACCGCTCCGATGAAGAGGAGCTTCTGAGAAGGGCACAGGTGTGACTTTGGCACATTGATCGAGAACCCCAGCTGATGCAGGAGGTCTGCCGTAGTCTGGAGGTGGCTGACGACTGTCAGGGGCGAGCCCGCCTTCAACAGCCAGTCGTCGAGGTAGGGGAAGACTGAAATCCCCAACCTGCGCAGATGAGCTGCGACCACCGCCATCACCTTTGTGAGCACCCGTGGGGCGCTGGTAAGGCCGAAGGGGAGCACGGTAAACTGAAAGTGCTCGTGGCCAACCGTGAACCGCAGGTAGCGCCGGTGGGCCGGCAGGATGGGGATGTGGAAATAAGCGTCCTGCAAGTCCAACGCCACCATCCAGTCTCCTGGATCCAGGGCAGCTAAGACCTGAGCCAGTGTCAGCATCTTGAACTTCTCCTTCCGGAGGAAGCCGTTGACGTTCCGTAGGTCCAAGATAGGGCGTAGGCCCCCTTTGCCCTTCTTGGGTACCAGAAAGTAGTGGGAGTAGCAACCACACCCTACTTCTGGCCCAGGAACGCGCTCGATGGCCCCTTTGGCCAAGAGGGCCGTAACTTCCTCCTGCAGAAGTCGCAAGTGATCCCCCGATACACGGTGGTTCGGCGGTGGCATGGTTGGAGGAGTCGCCTCGAAGGGGAGGGAGTAGCCCCTTCGGACGATCTGCAGCACCCACCTGTCCGATGTGACAGTGCGCCAGTGGAGGTGGTGATGGCGAACCCTGCCCCCCACTGGCGTCACATGGGCCTGAAAGCACGGACTAGGAGGGTTTTGAGGCGGATGCTGCGGGGGAAGGTGTGGACTGACCTCGCCGCTGCCCACGACCGCCCGGACGGCGGTTCCCACGGCCGCCACCGCGTTGGGTATTGCCCTGCGGCGCGTGGCTGGCGGCACGTGCGGGCGCACCCCTTCCGTGGCCACGAAAGGAGTGATAGGCAGCCGGTTGCTGGCGTTGGCCCGAGAGGCCTAAGGACTTGGCCGTAGCCCTGGAGTCCTTAAAACGCTCAAGCGCATGGTCTGCCTTGTCGCCAAAGAGGCGACGGCCATCGAACGGCATGTCCATGAGCGTGCTCTGGACATCTGCCGAGAAGTTGGCGGATCTCAGCCAGGCGTGGCGTCTGACCGCCACCGTCATTGCCATCGCTCTACCCAGCGAGTCAGTGGTATCCAGCCCACACCGGATGGAATACTTGGCTGCATCCCGGCCCTCCACAAGGGCTTGGCCGAGTTTGGCCCGTACCTCCAACGGACACTCTGGCAGCACTTCCGCGACCTTATCCCACACAGAGTGGGTGTAACGTCCCAAGAGGCAGGCGGTGTTGGAAGACCGCAGGCCCAAACTAATGGATGAGAAGATCTTCTTCCCATACTGGTCATACCTCTTGGATTCCCGATTCAGCGGGGCCGACGGGAATGTGGTTTGGGAATTGGAGGCCTGGATAACCAGGCTCTCGGGGGTAGGGTGGAAGGACAGAAAACATGGGTCGCCCGGGGCGGGGCGGTGGCGTCTGGCCACGTTCCTATCTACGGGCGAACCCGTAGCGGGCTTGGACCAAGTGCCCAGAAGAACGTCAGTCAAGGCCTCATTAAAGGGCAGCAGAGGCTCGGCCGAGCTTGACTGCGGTTTAAGGACCTCAGTGAGGAGGTTAGTCCTCACGGCTGCGACGGGGAGCTCAAGGTTTAAGGCCTTGGCAGCCCTCATCAGCACCACACTATATGTTGCCCCTCCTCCGAAGCCACGGTAGGAGGGGAGACAAACCCAGGGTCTGGAGAGGTGTCCAGGCCACTGGCCTCCCCAAGGTCTTCTGTCCAGTCCTCATGAGACCGACACTCCCTGGTCAGAGGGTCCTCAGACCCCTCCCAGTCCTCTCCTTCACCCATCTCCTGAAATTCAGGGTCCTCAACCAATGGGGCCTGTTCATAAAAGTGAAATTCACCCAACGGCGTCTGGAGCGGCGCCCAACGGGGCCGCCCCGACGGCCGAACAGGAACGGAAGTAGAACCGGGGTCGGCGCCGCCCGAGGACGGCGCCGGAGGCGACACCTGAGGGTCCGACGCCAGGGAGGTCGTCAGATCCACCGGCGACGAACCAGATCCCGAAGGAGGACCAGCGGCGTCCTGCGGCGCCGGGCCCGAAGGCGCCGGCGTCGTCGGAACAACTGGACCTCTCGGCGCCGGGCCCGAAGGCGCCGGCGGCGTCGGGATAACAGGGGCCTGCGGCGCCGGGCCCAAAGGCATCGGCGGCATCGGGGCCGAAGCACCCGACGGCGTTGGGGCCGGAGCCGCCGACCCGCTAGGGCCCCCAGACGGGTCCGCTGGGCCCGGAGGCGCCGCGGAGCCCGTCGGAGGAGAGAGTTTCCTCATGGCCATGTGGAAGCGCTCGACCTCCTCCGGCGTCGCGTCGAGCCCAGGGACCGTAGGATATGGGGCTGGACGGGGCGCCCGCGACTCCGACGGAGCCGCGTGGGCGGTGTCACCCGAACCCCCGGCCGCATCGTGCGAGCGTCGGGGGGAGTCCGAGGAGCGATGACGCCACTTGGACTTCTTGTGCCGCTTACCTGACGACGACTTCGACCCGGAGGAGTGCGGCCTACTCTCGGAGCTGTGGAGGCTCCGGGCCCGCGACCTGTCCCTCGACCTCCCATGGGATCGGGACCTCTCGCGGCGCGGGACCGACTGCCGGAGTTCGAGTCGCCTACGGGACCGCTCCCGCCTGGCTTTCGAAGAGAGGGCCCGGCAGTCGGAGCAGGCCTTGTCGTCGTGGTCGACGCCCAAACACGACAAACACACGCGGTGAGGATCCGTGACCGACATCAGCCGGTCGCAATCGTCGCAATGCTTGAAGCCGGGCATCCCTATCGGCACCGTTTCGGAGTCGAGAGACTCGAAATAGTAATCAAAAAGGATCAAAAAGTTTAGTCAAAATTGACTAGGGTTACTGCTTTTTCCAGATCTGCGCTTGCTGGCGCGGAAAAAAGAAGAACTGACGTCAGCACGCGGAGGCGGCGTCTAAGTACTCCGACGACGTCATCATGGCGCCCACGACGCCGACGACGGACGCGGAGCCGCAGACGACGCCTACCGACGCGCAAGGGTACTGCTATGCAAAAAATTTCCGGATCCAGTCTGACGCCTGGGGATATTCTAAGGTAAGGAATCTAATACTAACGTGTCTCTTTCAGATATGTTCTGTTAGTCAGGAGTCTTTTGAATGTTTTAAAACAGGATCGCCTGTATATTTTAAGTTTGGCCCCAAACAGCTTTAGTCCTCTGCCTGATAACAGATTATCAATAAAAAAAAAGACAACTTTGGTTCAGCCACTTCAACTTTGGTTGCTTGCACCAGCCCAGTCACCTTCAGCCATAGCTTGTTGAAAAGGTCATTCATACGTAGGGCATTTTTTATGTTTTGGTGGTGATTGGCAAAAAAGTCTGTCTCCCAGATAAGGAAGCAGCTTCCCCAAATCACTAGTCTGCAACTCCACCAGTCAGGCGCTGCAGGAGAGTGTCAGAGTAAGTAGGGTTTTATTTAATGTATATGTTTAATGTATATTAATGTATATGTTAGAGTGCAGTGCACTTCTAACCATAAGTTGGTACAGTGAGATTTGAGGTGAACGGGATAGCCAAACTCCTAGATGGCCAACAAGAAGTGTTGCAAGGCTGCCTGGGAGGAGAGTCAACAGAGCCTGGAGCATGGAAGAAGGGTCCAGGCAGCTACAAAGAAAGGGAATAGCAGATGGCTTCGGAAACCAGCCTCGGAAGCTCCAATGGTACTGGTAGATGAGGTGCAGGAGGAGGCGGCCGTCGACCCAACCAGGGAGGACACTGCCTCTGTAGGAAACCTGCCTGAGCTTGTCGGGTGGCATGTTGAGGGTGGACCTACCGATTGCCTAACCCCAGAGAGGCTGAGGTGGCAGGCCGCTGCCCAGGCAACTGACGGTACCTCTGGAGATCACCTTATTTAGTGGGAGAACAGCCTCCTCTACAGTGTGCCTAAAGAGCCTGTGCATGGGGCAACATGTGCTGGTGGTTCCCCAATGTTACAGGGCCTTGCTACTGGGTTTGGCTCATGAGATTCCCTGGCAGGACATCTGGGACAGGACAAGGAGCTTTGACAGGTTTGTCGCCCACTTCTATTGGCCCTAGATGTGGACAGTCTCCGATGATTTCTGTAAGACACGTCTCACTTACCAAGCCAGTGGGAAGACAGGGAAGAAGCTCAATGTTTCCCTGACTCCCATGCCTGCTGGCACCCCCGTTGAGAGGGTGGGCATCTACATTGTTGGTCTCTGGACCCCAAAATTGCCTTGTGCAACAGGTTTACCCAGGATTTGGTGGACCATGCCACATGCTAACCAAAGATCATCCCTCTGAAAATCATAACTACACCTGCAGTGGCTAGGGTCCTGATGGGTTTCCCAATGCAAGTGGTGTCAGACAGTGGCATCAACTTCATGCCCATGTACATGAAGTCCATGTGGAAGGAATGTGGAGTAACCTAGAAGTTCTTCATAACTTATAACCCCTAGACTAATGGGATTGTTGAGAGATTCAACAAGACCCTTAAGGACATGAGAATGGCCTACCGGAGCCCATGTGGTGGAAGCAGGACGTCCTCTTGCCCAGCCTACTCTTTGCATACACAGAATAGTGTAGAAAGGAGTAGGTTTGAGCTTTCTTGAACTCCTCTATGGTCACCCAGGAATGGCGCCAGTTTAGTGAAGGGGGGTGGGAGTGGGAGCAAGCTCCAAAGAAGCCCTCTCAGGATGTGGTTAGCTACATGCTAACCTGCCGCAACCAAATTTAGACGTTCTGGAAGAAGGCTTTTGATAACTTGGAAGCTAGCCAGAAGTTGACAAAGCAATGGTATGACCAGAAGGTCACTCTGGTTGAGTTTTAAACAGACCAGAAGGTGAGAGTGATGGCGCCAGTTGAGCACAGGGCCCTCCAAGACCATTGGACAGCGCCCTACGAGGTGTTTGAGAGGAAGGAGTAGGCTTCATACCTGGTGGATCTCAAGACACCCAGACACCCCCTATGGGTCCTCCACCTCAATCGCTTGTAGCCCCACCATGGGGTATCTCGAGTGGGCTGCTGTTGCTGAAATTGTAGCCGTGGTCTGAAACCAAATATCAGCTACTTGAAGCAGGTTGGTCCCATTGGGGCCCTAGAGCATTGGAGAAGAGGACTGGACCTGCTGTCTGTGACTCGAGAGGAGCCCTGAAGAAGTGCATCTCCTTTCTCTTCTATCAAGGACAAAGAGTTGCACTCTTTAGCGGACCACTTTTATGGCTTCAGAGACTCGATAGAATTCAAGAGGCATTTTCTTGAAAGTACCCAGCTCAGCAGTGGCAGCTTACTAAAATTACAATTACAATATATTTGATAAAAATTCTGACATAGTCATTAGATTTCATTGTTATTAAATATAAAATAGGTGCTTGAAATGTGTCTGTAGCTGGTACAGGGCAAAAGTCACCATGTTTTAGGTGACAGATGATGGAGAAGAGGAGGAGAGGAAACCTCTCACTGATCTTGTGTCATCCAAGGAGAGAGATGGGTCAGTGGATGGTGTTAACCTCTCCCCTACTCTGACCCCAGAGCAGCAGAGGGACTGACGCCAGCTATTGGGACAGTTTCGATCTCTGTTCTCCCTCAGCCATGGGCTTACAAACTTGTGTACCCACGATATTGACACTGGTGACAGTTCCTCTGTCAAAAACAAATCTACAGAGGGTCAGACAATGTGAGGGACATCACCAAGGAGGAGGTCTCCATGATGCTGAAGTTGGGCCCACTCCAGTAGTCCCTGGTCCAGCCCAGTGATGCTGGTTCCAAAGGCTGCCCCACTTGGCACCACACCAGAACTCCAGTTCTGTCTGGAATACAGGGGGCTTAATTTAGTCACCCATCCCTTTAGATGATGCGCTCATATATCGGTTGGGAACTGCCATGCTCCCGAGTACTTTTGTACTGACTTGAGGCTACTGGCAGATTGCATGAACTGCGGTGGCTAAATTGAGTATAGCGTTTTCCACACCAGCGGCCACTTCGAATTTAAGGTAATGCCCTTTGACCGGAAAATGCCCTTACCACCTTCTAGAGGCTGGTGAACCAGGATCTGGCTTTAAATGGAGGTCTTCAGAGCTCCTTACCTGGATGCCACAGCTGTCTTGAGTAGCAGTTGGTAAGACACCCGTTTCAGCTCCAGGAAGTGCTTCAGGTTCTGCAACATGCAGGCCTGAATATCAAGGTCAGTAAGTTTCAGATAAGGCAGGGGGCTATAGTGTACTTGGATTTCCCGAAGGGTGGGGGTAAGGAGCAGTCCCTCCAGGCCATGATAGAAACCCTTGTGGCCTGGAAGCCCTCCAAAAGGCAGACAAAAGGGAAGGCATTCCTGGGCCTCACTGGTTACTACACGAGGTTTGTCAAGGGCTATGGTACCACTGCTGCCCCCTTGATTGCGTTGACTTCGAAGAAGGAGCCAAGAAAGGTGATCTGGACAGAGAAATGCTAGAAAGCCTTTGACTTCCTCAAACATGCCAAGTGTACTTCCCCTGTAATCAAGGCCCCTGAATTTCCAGGAGAATGTATTGTGCAAACTGATGACTCACAGTATGCATTGGGGCAGTATTGTCACAGTTAAATGAGGCAGCCGTAGACTAACCTGTAGCCCTCATCAGTAGGAGGTTACTTCCCCAGGAACAAAGATGGATTGTCATTGAGAGAGAAACTTTTGCTGTGATCTGGGTGCTGAAGAAACTGTGACCATACCTGTTTGGCACTCACTTCCGGGTTCAGACAGACCATTAGGCCCCTCAGATTGTTGATGCAGATGATGAAATTGTTGAGGCGATCCATCTTCCTACAGGGAACAGAAGTTACGATGGAACACCGTCCGGGGCGATACCACGTAAATGCGATGGTATCTTTAGGTATTTCTACCTTACAGATGAGAACTCCTAGGCGGGTGCGTAGTTCTCTTCGGTTTCGATACCAAGGTGGATGATGGACGGAGCATTTGAGCAAATCAAACACTCACCCTCAGTCAACTGATCCTAGTTTAATCCATCATCATTCTTTAGCTCACTCCACCACCCCAGTTCAGACATGGGCATGTGCAAATCAGTCTCACCCAGTGCCTCATAGGAACAGTCCAGCCAGAACTGCCAAGCCATGTCTTCCCTGGACCGGAAAAAAGTATCCTGGGACCGGTTTCTGGCTAATCAGCCGTCATCAGCCAGGCTAGCTTGAATGCAGTGGCAAAGTGAGCAAGGGACTGTCTGTGCATACCCTGCCAACTTTGCGCAAACAAACCCTGTTCCCATGAGGCACAGGGTTAGACTGATTTGCACATGGCCATGTCTGAACTGGGGTGGTGGAGTGAGCTAAAGAATGATGATCGATTAAACCCAGATCAGTTGATTGGGGGTGAGTGTTTGTTTTGCTCAAACTCTCAGTCCATCATCCCCTTTGGTATCGCATTGTTCGCTTCGCTTTCAGCTGGGAAATATGTTCAACACTTACATATTATGCACCCACCCTTCTGAGCAGCAACACTTAGAGGTCAGTTATTTAATATTTAAAATCAGGTTTTACAACAGGTCAAAACAGTGATTTTGACATGGGTTCATAAGGTGTTTGGTAACCCGCAGGTGATAGCGTGCAGGGCCTGCAGGTAGCACCACACCGACACACAGCAAAAGAATTTGCACAGCATGGGTCTTGGCACCCACAGGATTGGCTGCAGCAGCAAACCCCAGCTGTGCATGGGCAAAAATATTTTAAGATAAATATGTAAAGTGAGAGGCGGACGTCCACTAGGGGTTAGCAGCCCATGGGGGGAGTTGTTTGCTGGGCCTGGCCAGAGGCCAGGCCCTGCAGCCAACCCACAACTGCACACGACCAAAAGCTGTGTACATTAGGGAAGCCGGGAGAATATGATTTATTTTTTAAAAACCACAGAATTGTATTTTGGTCCTGTTGTGGGTGACCCAGAAAACAAGCGAGTGATCATCTGGCACCTTATATTTCTAGTCCAGTTTAGGAACCATTGCTGCAACTGTAGGTGGGGTCTGCATCAGCTTTCTTGTCTCTTTGCAGTTCGTCACAGTCATTTTCTCTGACTGCCAAAGGAAGCTCAAATCGCTTTACAGCTCTTTCAACCAGGGTATGAGAGTTACTAATGTTGTCCAGTGTTGAGTCAATCGGCAGAGGTGTTGTTGCATCTACCACCAGCAGAAAGTCATCCTACTCATTTCCTCTCAGTATATTTGAGCTAGGCAATTCTCCTAACTCGTGCCCCAACAAAACTTTAACTCGTTCACTCGCCATACATTGCTAATTACTTCCCGTATTACATCACTCATGACATGTCCAATGATATCATTATGACAAAACTGTGCATGACAGGATGCAAGTTATAGTTACTTTAGGATACGAGTTAGTTATTTGTATATTGTATAATTCAGTAGTTTTGTTTCTTTAAAACAGTACATCTTAACTGACATTATCGACTAACTGTAACGTCCCTTTAACCTTTGTATCTTATATATCTCTACACATCTATATCTACATATTTGTATATTTTCGTTTTCTTCCATTGAAACGTATGTCAAATGTCCGTAAAATCTGCTATGATAGTTGCTGTAACAAGGCTTCCTTAAATACACCCCTTAAGTTTCCATGGATCCGTACAAGGACGCATTAATTCTCATACACACAAAGCTTGTTACATTCTCTACTAACTTGGAACTAACCACATCTTCTCATGCTCACCTGAACTCCTTATTTCAGGTTTTGTTGTCTCCTGAACACATGATTCCTCCTCTGGTTTTGTGCTCAGTGAAAACACTGCTGTTATACGTGGAACCCCTGAAAAGAGGAGACACACCATATATAATTGCAAGATAGAATTACTGAATAAACAGAATGAGTTGAGTAATCTGTGAAGTATAACCAAAAAGCAACTATCTGAAAGGAGGCCTTAAAAGATGAGCTGTGGAACAGACACACAGGTGAGTGACGCCACGGTGTATACAATACAAAAAAATCACAAACTCTCTAAGCTCAACTGCACAAACTGCATCTACATCGCTGGCGGCCATTGTGGAAACACCATCAATTTCTTAGAATCTTACAAAAATCTGCAAAGGCAATTAATACATACTAGTAAACTAAACATAATTTTTGGTAAATGAAGGAAAATTACTTTACTCTTTGGTAATCTATGAAATCCTTTTTAGGTCTCGTCCTCGAGACCTATTGCTGCCGAGATGTCTCTCAAGGGAGACAAACCGGGGCACGAGCGTCGATTTCCCATCGTGGGCGCGCACACCCCGCACCCTGAGCCGTGCACATCTCAGTCAGAGTCAGCCAATTCTCTCTCAGTCGCGCACACACACACACACACACACGCAGGCACACACACACTGCATACACACACGCTCACACACACCCCCAACCTACTCACGGGCTCACGCGCACACACAGTCACACACGCGCATCCACACACTCGAAGTGCCCATCTCCTGTCTCGCTAGCCTGATGCACCAAAAAACAGTCCCCCCTACTCACCGGGCTGACTCAGGACTCCCCCGCTGCTCTCCAGGCCGGTCTTTCCTCCTCAGGTGTGTAGGGTCAGCGGCTCAGGCGGGGCTCTCCATGACCACAGGAGCCCCACTAGCTCACACACCGCAAATCTTCCGGCTGACTTCCCGATGACGAGTTTCATTCCTATACGTCAGATGTGCACGCTCACGGCACGTGGAAACGGGCACAGCGTGACTTTGAGTGTGCGCCCGTAATGTATTTGTAACCGATCTGCCCAGCAGCCGGCAGCCCGCGGCGCCGCACGGCTTAATTCAGACACACTAATTTGTCACCCACCGTCGACAGCCACACTGACACGACATGGCGCCGTGCATCTAAGGCATCTTGGTGATAATTATCAGGGTCGCAATGTTGTGCGGGCTGGCGGGGGACGATTCAGTCACTCAGTCGGGAGAAGACTGCAGAGGGCATCATGCAGTGTGCTGCAGCTCTGCGGTCTCGGGTCTCTGTGCGGCTCATGCTCAGATTTGAGGTGGTTTCGGGCTGTATGAAAGTTTACGGGCGGTGCCACAAATTCAATGGTGGCACCTCTCGCAGCACTCCTGCAGGCAGTTCGCACCGGCCCGGGCCGCCATGCTACCGCAGCTGCTATTAATTGTACCCCGCCGAATGCAGCCAATTCAGAAAAGTTACCCAGGAATTGTAGCGCCAAGCGGCCTCGAGGAAAGTATCACAGGCCTCACAGTCCCCCACTGAACTCATGAGGAGTCTGTACAGCAGCACCCCGATCACTGTGTGGAGGCCGCAGGCAGGGTGGCAAACAGTACTGAAATAGCGTTCTCGCCTGAGCTCAGCCTGTCTGCAGTGCCGCAACCAGCCCTTGTAGACCAGAGTGCGTCACTGCCTGCAAGCGCCATCCCCCGTGCAGCTTCTGGACACTCAAACTCATCTGCGACCGGGCCGCCGCCCAAATAGGTACCAGCCCAGAGCCTGTGTTTAAATCTATAAGATGGATCATGTTATTTCTTGTCCTGATGCTCTATTTCCTTGATGCTTCATTATTGCCCTCTATGATGCCTCATTATTGTGTCCGGTACATGGTTTTTGCACTCGCTGGTGCCATATTATTGTTGTGTCTGGATACCCTAGCAGGCGCCTTATTATTGTCCTCTTTGATGCCTTTTTATTGCCCCTGTGATGACAATATAACCCCTCTGATTTGCTCTGCTTCCCTCTCGGATGCCCTATTATTACCCCATCTGAAGCACCACCTTTGTACTCAGTCTTAGACGCCCTGTTATTGTCTTATCTAATTTGCTATTATTCCTGCCACTGATGCTCTGTTACACCTGTATGGCCCTATCATTGTCCTTTCTGATGCCATGTTAACCCCCTGATGCCCTCTTAAGGCCCCTCAGATGCAGTAATATTGTTCTCTCGAAAGTAGTATGATTTCTTTATTTACTGCCCTGTTATTAACCCATTACCCGTGATATTATTGTCCTGCCTCATGCCGCAATTGCCTGCTCCATCTGTCCGTTAATACCCCTTCCGATGCCTCATTACTGCCAACTTTGATGCCAGTGTTGCCCTCTCTATTGTTCTGTTAATGTCTCCTCTGAGATCTCATTATTGTCGCCTCTGATGCGTTTTTGCCCGCTCTATTCCCTGTTAATGCTCCCTCTGATGCATTCTTATTGCCCCCTCTGATGTAGTTATTGCCCTTTCTGAAGCCCTGTTATCGCCCCCTCCTCCGCTCTGTCCCTCGTTTGTTTATTTTGAGGCCTTGAAGGAGGAGGGAGGGGGTCAAGAGAGCAGTAAGGGGTTTTTAAGGTTGTTAATGATGGTGGATCGGTTAGCCGTTGCAATTAATGAAACAAAATATATTTTACATTTTATTTAAAAAATGAGATTAACCACAGTACTCTGGGACCTCATGCACACCAACTTTAGAAATCCTAAACTGTCCTTTGTTAGATTTGGTGATCTAATCTATGTATTACAATACATGGATGATTTGCTATTTTGTCCCATACACGTTTTCTTACTAACTTCTCTTGATAAAATGTTATTTAAAGTGTCACATGATAGATGTAAATGCCCCTCATAAGTAGAGTATACACATAAAAATGTCATTAATATGCATTCTAAAATCTTGGCAGCTATGTGCGTTAGTCCAACCACTGATGCGTGGTACTTGGCAGGGCTGGTGTAATGTATATTTATATGTTTCCCTCGTCTTCATTGCTTGATTATGCTCTGGAGAAAGTGTCACTCATAATTCTTTACATGTCACTCATAATTACACATAAATTATGAAAATGTCGCACATAGCAATCTGAAACCTTGGCAGCTATGGTACAGCTGAGGTGCATGCTCGCACGCTCACAACGTTATCCTTCGCTTGTTTTAGGACTTGTGCCCCGAGTAACATGGAATACGGAAACTATTCTGGGGTAATATAAATTTGGCCCAGGCTTACTTTAGAGATTCCGTTAATCGGGCAGGGACACCAATCCAGTTTCACTGCCTGCACTTTATAAAGAGTACATTTTATTAGATTGTGCTCTGCTATGATCTTTGTGTTGCACCCTTAACAAACTTGTAATCATCTTCTGAAGCATTCGCCCAGTTTCAGTGGCACGAGTGTCAAGGGGGCACTCTCACGCTAGAAATAATTGACCTTTAGATAAAAAACAAACATGCTGCCCCCTTGGAAAGGCATCCAAACCCTCTGCCACAATGTTCTATTGCGTCACGGAAGCAAATGTGCAGGTCTTTCTCCGCTTCCGGCAAAAACCCTGGAATTTCACATCTCAACCTGCTAGCGTGTGTTTTTTTGTTTTGAAACCTCCCTGTTGTTAATCACCATCACCAAAGGGCCTCCTGTCTGTTGCAACACGCTGATTACTAGCTGGCCGTGGAGGTTCGGGCAGAAATACTGGTTTCCTGTCACATGTGACTGGCGTGAGCTGTGGTTCGAGCCGTCAGTCCCTCTCAGGGTTGTTGGCAGCACGAAGCGCTGAGGACTGGCACGGCACCCACGGAAGACTCCTGGGAAGGGGCGATTGGTGCAGACTGTTGAAATTCGGAGCCTTCACCGCGTGTGCCAGTTGAACGTGGTCACCCTCACGAAGAGTGCGCGCCTTGTAAGGCAGCCACCGAACGCGAGTTCACGCGCCTCCACCCAGGGCCTGCAGCTCCGATCCATTCCTGCGCACACTGCTCGACCAAAGGCTCGCCACAGCACCTCCTGAGGCCTACAGCTGCTCTAACTGCCCACAGCATACCGCACTCCCCTCCACCTATCCAGGATCTGCAGCTCAGTGACCCAGCGCCTACAGCTCTATACATTCAATGTACACAGCTCCATCTAGTGCACAGAGCCCACAGGTCCACCCATTGCCCACAGCTCCAACCGGCGCCCACCTCCTCCACGAAGTGCTCGTAGCTCCTGCTCCATACGATAGGCACAGCTCCACCCAGCGCCCACAGCTCCACCCATGGCAGACTACAGCTCTACCACAACCTAGAGGTCACAGCTTCACTCAGTGCCCTCCAAGACCCCACCAAGTACATAGGGGACTGCCCAGGACCCGCGGCTCTACTCTTTAAGTACCCAAAGCTCAAGATGGTCCACCCGTGGGGCCCACCTACACCAACCCCTACACAAGCCAGGAGTGCCCCCGACCCCTTAACAAAGAGCCCAGAGTGCAGTGCGCGAGTTGCCTTTAGCACCAGTGAAACCTCCGATCACACTCGCACAAGCGCCCTGTTCACGACCAGTCACTGAGCGTTTTTCTGTTATTTCGTTTTTACAAAGCACTAGTGCACTCGAGAATGCTTCATGGCGCTTCATGACATCTGTGTGTTCGCGTGCGCCTCTGTGTGATGGGTCTATTCAGTGCAGGTATTAATAGCCCATAAGATAGCTCAGTGAGTTGAACCCTAGCTAAAATGATCTCAGTGTATCCCTTAGGTTGTTGATCACAGTACGTCAAAAACGATGTTGGGGTCGATACTTATAAAACTGGATTTAAGAGCCGTAGGCGACTCCGATCATGAGATGTGCTGCAGAATTGTTCAATGTAAGTATTGCGGTTCATTTTCATTTCAACACCTATTAGGAGCGCTCCGCCCCGAAGAGCAAAGGGGCGTTTTGCATCAGCGAAAGCCACAGCACAAGAATTAACAACCAATAGGAAAGCAATAGAAGAAAGAAAAAAATGGTAAATGAAAAGAGCACAGGATACGCGGTATCAAAGATAACATTTAATTAATTTAAAAAACTCACGGGTGCTAGCAAGTGGCTGTTCTTAGCATGTGGTGATGCCTCTTTCACCCCGAAAATTAGGACACTTGTTCCATTTTAATTGGCTTTATTAAGTTGACATTGTCTATTAAACTCAACCTGACTTTGGCAATGGTCTGCAAAAAGCCATATTTTGCTTCCTATGTTCTTCTCGTGCGGCCCACTGGGGACGTGGACTGGGGTTGCAGCCTAATTGTAATCTGACACACACACCCACACACACACACACGCACATCACCACCCTCAATCCAGGTAGTTATATATGTGGGCGCTTCACTGTGTAATTAGCTACAATCAATCATCTAGAACTTGAATAAAGTCTTTATTGCTCGATTAACAAAATTCATTGCAATTAAAAAAAGACGTGTGTACTTGCCGAGATACCCGATTCAGACGGGAGATGGCCGAATTTTAAAGTCAAAACAGGTTAATTCAAGTCTTTCTTTCGCGTTAAATTGCCCCTTTTCAATACAAGTCAATAGGGTAAATATATCCTAATATTTTAAATGTTCCTTTTGCTGCTTTCCAAATGTTTGCATGTATGAAAAAGTCTTTGTCAATCTGCATTTTTCTTGTGCACGACAAGAGGACTGGAGTACGTGGTACACGAGTTCGTGCTTTTCCCGAAGACGTAAGGCCTTATACATTTGCCTTTTGACTTCTTTACTAGTTCTTTCTTCCGTTTGGTTTATTTATTGTGAACAAAAACTTAAAAGTAGGTGAACATAGCTGTTGTTTTCTTTAGACAGAACGAGATTTATAACTGGTCCTGTATGTTTTGGAAACAAATCATCTCCCCTTACTATTCATGATTTATTTTGTTTACTCCTACTTTAAACATGTAGTTCTTACCTGGCGCACCACTAGAAGCATTCGTTCTCAGTAGTATTACTCCACTCAGGGCTTTAAGCGGGGTGAAAATAGTGGCTGGGGTGGTCTTTAAATGGAGCGTGGTTTATGTAATTAGGAGCGTGGCTTAAACATGTAAACTACATTTCTATGATTTCCTAAGTGTGCCATCTGAACAGCATTTTGGTGACTCTGAAATTTTTGTTATTGCATCAGATATGTAACACAACTAACAGACTAAAACGATGATTTTGATGTAAATAACTAATATTGGAAATGTTTTAATTATGTGACTGAATTGTTGAGTTCTGTGGAAGGGGCCTTCAAAGTGTCTAAATTACGCCCATTATATTCACTCAATTTTAGACATGTATGCTCTATTTCTCTCTGCGCCCTATAAATACACAAGTAAACCTTACCGGCTCTTGGAGCAGCGATATTGTATATGTTCTGTGTGTGTGTGCCTCTGTTCCCGGTTTTCGTGCCTCTGTTCCCGGTTTTTGTGCCTCTGTTCCCTGCTCGTGCCTCTGTTCCCTGCTTGTGCCTCTGTTCCCTGCTTGTGCCTCTGTTCCCTGCTTGTGCCTCTGTTCCCTGTGCCTCTGTTCCTGGTTTTCGTGGCTCTGTTCCCTGTTTGTGCCTCTGTACCCTGCTTGTCATCCGGTGCTTGTGCCTCTGTTCCCTGCTCGTGCCTCTGTTCCCTGCTCGTGCCTCTGTTCCCTGCTCGTGCCTCTGTTCCCTGCTCGTGCCTCTGTTGCCTGCTCGTGCCTCTGTTCCCTGCTTGTGCCTCTGTTCCCTGCTTGTGCCTCTGTTCCCTGCTTGTGCCTCTGTTCCCTGCTTGTGCCTCTGTTACCTGCTTGTGCCTCTGTTCCCTGCTTGTGCCTCTATTCCCTGCTTGTGCCTCTGTTCCCTGCTTGTGCCCTGCTTGTGCCTCTGTTCCCTGATTGTTCCCTGCTTGTGCCCTGTTTGTGCCTCTGTGCCCTGCTTGTGTCTTTGTTCCCTGCATGTGCCTCTGTACCCTGCTTGTGCCTCTGTTCCCTGCTTGTGCCTCTGTGCCCTGCTCGTGCCTCTGTGCCCTGCTCGTGCCTCTGTTCCCTGCTCGTGCCTCTGTTCCCTGCTCGTGCCTCTGTTCCCTGCTCGTGCCTCTGTTCCCTGCTCGTGCCTCTGTACACTGCTTGTGATCCGCTTTTTGTGCCTCTGTTCCCGGCTTGTGATCTGCTTTTTGTGCCTCTGTTCCCGGATTATGATCCGCTTTTTGTGCCTCTGTTCCCGGATTATGATCCCTTTTTGTGCCTCTGTTCCCGGCTTGTGTGTGGCTCTGTCTGTGTGTGTGTGGCTCTGTGTGTGTGTGGGTGCGTGTGGCTCTACATCTGTGTGTGTGGGTGCAAATGCAATAGGTCTTGCATTTGCGAGAGATTAAGCTATTGGTATTGTAAATGTTTTAAAAACAAAAATAATGTCATGAGCAATGCCAATAGCTCTAACTTTAACAAGGACGAGACCATTGCATTGTAAATGCTTGTTTTAAGAAGTAAGTCATTGGTTATGTGACATTTAGGCCAGGGGAGAAAGGAAGAACCTAAATTGTGTAGCAAACTTTAGAAGAACTTGAACTTCTGAACACCGAGTCAAATTAGGAAGGACTCACTCGCTGTTACTGATGCTAGTCAGGAATGCTCTCATTTTTAAGAGGACTACTCATGTGGTAAAAGATGTGGCTTTTAACTTCACATTTTTTTCTTATACGAGTATAGCACAACATCTGGGAAACTTCTTTTAAAATGACTAAAGAAATTAGAGGGTTAAAAGATGATCTGCTTGTACGATAACCACGGTGGTAAAACCGTTACCTCCAACTTTGAATACAGTAGGATTTTTGTTTGCTTTAGTCATTGCATATTTGAACCCTCTCTGACCCTGAGGTGAAGTGACACACTGTCCAACACAAGGGTAGACCTGAACCCTCTCTGAGGTGCAATGACACACTGCCCAACCCAAGAGTAGATCTGAACACACTTAAGAGCCTGAGGTGCAGTTACACACTATCCAACCCAAACGGTACACAATTTGAGGCTGGCTGCAATGGAGCCCTGGTCGGATACAGCACGTAGGCTGATTCTGGCAAAAGTCTGGAGGTCAAAAAGTTCAAAGGGGACTGCTGCTTTTGGGATGAAAAATCCTGCTGCTGCTGAAATTGTAGCCGTGGTGTGAAACCGAATGTCGGATACTTGAAGCAGCTTGGTCCCGGTGGTGCCCTGGAGCTTTGGAGAAGAGGACTGGACCTGCCATCTGTGACCTGAGAGGAGCCCAGAAGAAGTGCATACCCTTTCCTTTTCTATCAAGGACAAAGAGTTGCATTCTTTCAAGGACCAGTTAGCGGACCTCCTGTGTGACTTTAGAGACTCAACAAAAATCAAGAGGCCTTTTCTTGGAAGTACCAAGCTCAGCAGTGACCGCTTACTAAAATTACATTTACAATATATTTAATTAAAATTCTGACTTAGTCATTAGATCTCATTATTAATAAATATAAAATAGGTACATGAAATGTGTCTGTAGCCGGTACAGGGCAAAGGTTATAAAGTATGTATGTTATACCTTGACTTTTCCTATTTACCAGTTATAGTCTAATCAGTGACAATATTGTTTGGGCCCAGTCACTGGGTGCACATGGCATTTATAATGTCACACATGTTCAACTCTTACATATTATTTGCCCTACCCAGTGAGCAGCAGGGTGCATTTAGAGGTGACTTATTTATTAGTGTTTCCTACAGGTCAGAAGAGTGATTGACAGGTCTACAGAAAAGGGTTCAGGCTGCTGCAGTCAAGCTACACAAGTCAGGCCTAAAGCTACTTTTCACTGCCACGTAGTGGATGACACAACAAGTGGCGTAGTTCAGAGGTGACATTTAACTTTACATGCCATTAATGTACATTTCGGCACCATATACTGGGATCTTATAGGACAGTTAAAAGTCCCAAACAAGTTTTCTGCCACTTTTTACATCTTTTAGAGCCTCAAGTGCGTACACTGGGCGTCAGGTAGTAGTGTCCCAAAGTTAGAGCTCAAGGTTTCCAGGAGGAGAGTCACAAAAAAATAAAATACTGGGAGTGACCACCCAAAAAGGGGTCAACCTGAAACAACTGCACATTCACCAACAAAAGAAGTGCAACAATTTAGACTTACCCGCCTCAGGGTCTGCAATGTTTTCTTTCATTTCCTGACCAAGATGATCAATAAAAGTTGAAGCTGGCTCTTCTTTTTTCCTCAATAAAATAGCAGAATGACGTAAAGAAAATCAAGTAGAACAAGTTATGGGCAGTTACAGGCTTATACGAAGCGAGTTTCATACATTACAAACATACAATTCTAGACCACTAATATTCTTTCTAAAAGGTTAGGGCCACTACCTTTTACAAGTTCAGAAGATCTTGCCATGTGCATTTTTATGTTTACTATGTAAATGTTGGAAGGTGGTTCTGACCTGAGCCGC
Organism: Lissotriton helveticus; assembly: GCF_964261635.1. NCBI lineage: Eukaryota > Metazoa > Chordata > Amphibia > Caudata > Salamandridae > Lissotriton > Lissotriton helveticus. Next base: position 2,034,055,658 of record NC_136065.1, on the reverse strand, counting down.
CCGTATTTTTTGCTTTTTTAACACCTATTTGTTGAGCTTTTACTGTGGGAGAGCCTCACAAGTTGGGACTCACCCGCACTGAACTCATGATGAAAGGGACTGCATGTGTATTTTACAGGTGTCCCCCTGGCGCGAGTAGGCCACCGCGCTGCAGCCAGGGCAAGGAGCACTGGGCTGGTTACATGCAGACATGTGAGTACAAGTGTAAGGGGTGCGCTCGGGAGATTGCTAGCGTGCCAGCCCAGGAGCAGCTACAAAGTGAATAGTGTGGCGGAACTTATGCAGAACTGGGTGGTGACATGGAATAGCCTTTCTACAATGGGAAGAAACATATGAGGGAAAGTCAGTGTGCTTTACTGTTTTTATTCCATTATTCTCCTATGAGGATGGGGAGCACATGGGTTCGTTTTACTTTCCTAGGGCCTACAAATTCCTGACACGCACTAACGTCCACTGTAACTTATGCGAGAAGAAGTATTCTGCAGGGTCCAAAGTCATATTTGTACTGCTTTTGGGTCATCCAGAAATGTCATATTTCTCTGAGTCAGCTCCTAACCAGGGCCAGGCAGGGGCTGGCCCTGCCAGGCTGAATTAATGACCTTCCTCTACGAGCTGTAGCCTCAGAGGTCCAGCCCTGCACAACAAGCATTCCAAGGGTGAAGACCTCCACTCCAAGAGAAGATGGGTGAAGCTACAGGTTCATCTTTCAGCAGCTGTCACCTGGTGCTAGGCACCAGGCTGCTCTGGAGAGAAGGCAGCGAGGGGGGAAGGGGCTCTCAGAGACCATGTGGCATGAGACCCCTGGACGACGACATTTTGAACAAACCCAGAGGCCTGGGCAGGAAGGAGGGAGCAGGGGCAGAGAAGTGATGGCTCACTGTGTGATAGGGCAAACTGAGACTTCCTGCCAGCCACCTCCCCAATTCTTTAAAAGAGTTTGCACAGGAAGAGGAGCTCTCTCTGGAGTGTGGTCTGCTGAGGAAGACTGGTGCTGGAGCCTGGCGTCATGGGCAGTTGGAAGGAAGAACCCCCTGATTGTCCCAGGATGCAGAATTGTGCCAGGAAGGGAGTCCAGGACCAGTGAGCAGAAGCCTGAGCCTCTGCGCAAGGACAAGAGAGGTCTAGGAAGAGAGCCAGGTGAAAGGCTGGCGCAGGGAGCAGGTGAAGGCAGCTCCCTGCTGAATTCACCCTCCTTGAGACCAGGAGGGCGAAGTGGCTGGGGAGCGCCACAAGGAGCAAGAAGAGACACAAATGGCACTGATCGGTACTCTGGGGGCTAAGATATGCCCCCTAGAAGGTAGGCGACCTTTGAACTCTGAGGAGATAGACGACGAAGCGCGTGGGGCTCCGCCGCCGGTCTTAAATGTGCCCCCAGGGTGGGTCATGTCCCGGGGGCTGCCCCCAACACAAAGCAAAGCCGGGGAGCACCGTCGCTCCCCCGTGAAGTGGCCCAACCCGGGTGCCAGGAGCCCACCCTGGCCACCGGCGACGACAGAGGGCAGGGAGCGCCATCGCGCTTCCCTTGAAGATCGCAGGGGCCCGGGATCCCAAATCCGGGCCCGATGGTGTCGGTGAGGTGGAGGGCGGCGTGCCGTCGCGCATCCCCATTCGCAGCCAAAACACAAGCCGGGGGCGCCACCGCGCCCCTCATGAAGATGGCCCAGGGATCCAGGACCACAACCCCGGGTCCCAAAACGAAGAGGAGGACGGGGGAGTGCCGCTGCGGACTGGCGAAAGACTCCGCGTCTGTCCGCCGGAGCAGGCAGACCGAAAGTGTCTAGGGTCCCCAGGTGGCTCTCCAACGCTAGAGAAGCACAGGGTCCGGGTGGGACCGGGCCCACAAATAATGGCCATGGCAGCCTGGGGTGGGTTCCACAAGCTGCATTACTCACCTGGGGGCCGGGTGGGACCTGGCCCCCCACTGAAGTCTGCAGACGCAGCACAGCTCTTCCCAGAGCAGCCGGGGAGCCGCTGCTATAATGTGCACGGCAAGGAACACGAAGCGCACCATAAGGCCTTGCAAGGCATGGGGAAATCTACTGTTTCTGGCACCTGGTGGCCCTCAGAGGAGGGGGGTCACCCCCATTTGCTGGAAAGGTGCTGCTGGAGCAGCGCAGTCTCCCCCAGCGCAAAGAGGAAAAGTCTCTCCCTAAGTCTCTTGGGACTTACAAAGAATAACCCCTCAAGGGCTCATCACAGGTGTCAACAGCATCCTGTGGCTGGAACTTTTGTTCTTCAGCTGGGGGGGCGTTAAGGATGGCTCCAAGCAGTGAAATGTGAAGGGCTGAGCTTGAGGATGTCTGGAAGAGGGCTTCCCCTGGAGGCGAAGAGGTGTAATTGCACCAGTAGTGCATTTACTAATGCTATTTCTTTTTAGAGGGACTGAAAGTCACATGTGTTATGTGAAGTACCTGTGTAAGGTTGAGTCATAAGCAAAGTGGGGTTACGTTGCCAGACATTCCTGCTGGGGTGTCCGGCTGTAAATGCTTACTTCTGTGATGCCTTTTAGAGGCTGTGATTGCAATGCATTACAACTGTTATCAGCTATGAAAAGTACCTCATTTAAAGTGATGCCCAAACATGTATTCTTGCTACCGCGTTAGGGGAGGAATAGCCCAGACTGTTAGTCACAAGAAGAGTAGGTGTATACTGTAGGGTCAGTACAAGATGGTCAGTCAGAGTTATGTGCCCCCAGGGCAGGTGTACCTATTTTTAATGCTTGTTGAGATGATGGGGTGGGTCCCCACTGGGATGTTGCCAGTTGACAAGGTCCTCGCTCCAGGTTGTGTCAACACACTTCATTTGGGGGCAAGATGAGGTGCAGACATGGGAGTGGTGGTGCTAGGACCCCCACCCCCTTGAGGGAAAGGTGGAGATGTTATACAATGTCACAAAGTAATTCAAACCGCTTATGTATGTTTGTAAATTGGTGCATAGTATTAAGTAGTGCGTGTGCTTAATAAATGTAATCTTACTTTTATAAAGCAAAGTACAGACTGGACAATCAATTATTGAGTGTTATTTCTGCGTAACTGTAATGGCGATTACTAGCCCACACCACCTCCTGTGAGTAAGCCTTAGTCTGCTCGGCAACGCTACCCTCTGAGAGTCAGGCGCTACACTGGGGTGTTTGGTTCCCAGTGAAGGACAAATGTGACATGTTATTTGTGCAGGTCTCACAGATACTGCCTCGTTTTCCAACAGTAAACATGGACATTTCTGTAAGTGGGTGAAACTACTAAAGGAAAGGACATCATGTTCAGAAAACATATCTTCTTTTAACACATATTCTGTGGGGTGCATTACTTTGGTTGAATGCCATGTCTCCTAGAGGCAGTTTTGCAAATCAAAGCGGATTGTTGTGTTTAAACACCCACTAAGACGTAATAGAAAACACCCTAGTATTTTTTTCAATCTTGCCCATCTCTACATAAGATTTACACCTGGCATTTCAGTCGTTATATTGATTTCTGCTGAACTAAATTTTATATGGATTTGGGCTAATATACTAACTTAAAGGTTGTTTTGGTGCAACACTACATGTCCCAAATGCACTTTTGTTACAGGAATGCAATTGCTTGTCTCAGGCTACAAAAGGCAAGCATAGAATTTTTCACAGAAACCTTGTTTTATGTTCATGCAAAAGATTGTTTTCACTGTGCTCTAGTTCAGCCACATCCTTTATCAAAAATGGAGGCCCAATAGTCTAACAATCCTGTTTCCTGCAGAGGCACAACAAGTTCTGCACAGGTGGATAGGTCAAAGGTTCCCTGAAAGTCAGAAGTTTGTGGCAGTATAACATCACGGTGATGTTATAGTAAAAGTTCCTTTGAGCAAACGGCGCTCAGTATGAGTTTCTGTCGACGCGTTTCAGTGAAACAATCAAATTATCAACACCTAGATAATTTTACTGTTTTATCGTGATTAAAATGGATTGAATCAGAGATAATATGTACTGTACGAAATATGTTGGTCTGCAAAACAAAAGGATTGTAAATGTATACATGCACTGTACCACTTTATTTTCAACTGTTACTACTCTGTTTTCTTCTTTAATAAAAATAATATTAACAAAAATAATTGAATTAATCAATAATTGTCCTGAAGAGGGTGATGATAATGTGATTGTTTCGCTGAAACGCTGCATTGACCGATAGAGCTAAAAGGAACTTTTATTTCTATAGATTTGTCCTTTTCTGGCCTTTTTTTTTCAATGATTGTGAGAATGTTATGAATTTGTCAACTGTTTTTTTAATATTGTGGTTACCAATTTATGTATTAAGTAGAAAAGTGAAATATATGTAACAATTGTTTTCAATATTTGTAAAAATGAAATAATAAATACTTTTTAAAATAAGAAATAATGTTTAAGGTTAATTACTGATCTAGTAAGTATTTGCTTCTTTCTCTTTTTCTGGCTCAAGGACGACTTTAGCCTTTTAATTCATAGAGAGCACGTAGTTATATGTCTAATGCAAACTGATTTGTTCTGGATATGTGTTACAGTTTTTGATGGTCTATAGAGTTCCGATTTTTCTAAGGCGTAAATGAGGTGATATAGAAAATGGAATCTTATGTTGTTATTAGTATAAATGCATCCTGTCCCTTTTCGGAGTATTGGAGGCGACTCCTTTGAGTTTTGATAACTTCATGAGTGTGTGGTCACTGCTGTGATCGGTAAGTAGTGCCTTGTCTAGTAAGGACATGCACCCTGTGTGTCCCTCCGTAAGTGTGTATTCAATGCTGCAGTCAATAAGCAGTGCCTTGTCTAGTGAAGACATACACCTTTTGTGTGCCTTCATGAGTGTGTGGTCACTGCTGTGATGGGTAAGCGGTGCCTTGTCTAGCGAAGACATACACCTTGTGATTGCCTCAGTGAGTGTGGGGTCACTGCTGTGATCTGCAAGCAGTACCTTGTCTAGTAAGGAAATACACATTGTGTGTGCCTCTGTGAAAGTTTGTTATGGAAAACAAGGGTACCCCATTAGTTAAACCTGGGGTTGAAGTATTTTTAAGAAAAAACCATGGTTTGTGGTGGCCTGAGAAGGTCCTGGTAAAGTAGGATATGACTATACTTGAATCAATCCTGAGAGAAAGCTTTTTTGTAGGGTGACATATAAATAGAATGCTTTATTATGTTTTTTAGTACACATATATATTTTTCAGGAGCTCACAAGGGTGACAAAGTGCTTAGAGTGACTGAGTGAAAAAATAAAATAAAACTATATACAGAGTGTCACAAACAAGGATATATCCCACAAAATTATATACAGTAAGGTAGGGAAATTTCCTTGATTGGGTCGACGGCGTTTCGATCTACACAATTTTAGATCATCATCAGGACGTGGTGAGCTTCCCTGAAACAGTATTAAAAATGAGGTAATTTTAGTACTATGTCCCTCCATGATTTATTTCTTAACATAGTGATATAGTGCTCCCAGTGGCATATAGAACATGCACATTTGTTCATAATTAATAGGATTGGCAAACGTGAATTGGCGCACTTTTATAATCACTAGATTTAGTTTAGAGTACATGCGTGGCTGCGCGCTATTCAATGAACGTGGCTTACTTAAATGGACGGCTGAATCTAATTTCCATCAAAGTAAGGGATTCGAAAATCAAACGGCTCAGTGGATAGATCTGAGAGCCTGGAAAAACAGGGAAGGAATGAATCATTCATATAGTGATCCTCATAGAGGTACACAATGGTCACTTCTTTAGGATGCAGACTTACTGTGTTTGTTGTTGTCAAGGCTAGACCATTTATTAATCTAGGTTTAGCGTTCAAATTTGTCTGGTTTTTGCATTTTCATCACAATCTGTGAGCAAAACAAGCATTAGGTTTAGGCTATAGGTGAAAACCTATAGGTGAACAAAGCATATTAAAGGGGGAAAGTTACCGATAGTATTGCGGTACTGGTTGAAGCAGCTAAGGTAATTCACAATTCGGGCAGAGTAGATCTGAAAACGGCAGTGAGGTTAAATTAAAACCATAGTCTAATTGCAGGCAATGCTTAAGGAGTGTGTTAACTAAAGTAAAACAGTTACCAATTATTAGTACATGGTCCCGGCGGGAGCTGGGGACAAAAACGAAGAAAATATTAGAACTAAGCCTTCAATTAGTTCGGGCGAGTCACAAGAGTAAGCTCGTAAATGGAGCTGGAGCTTTCTATTTCTTAGGGGGTACACTTACTAGATCACCGCGGTCCGCGGTTCAGGTATCTCTGCCTCGCTGCTCTGGCGTTTGTTCTACGGGTTGCAGCGCGTACTGGTATTTACTTCCTGGATCTGGGAGGCGCATGCGCGCTAAAGTTTATGATTCGCGCATGTGCCTGGGGCCGATATTGCGCGCATGCCTAAGGGTCGGGACACTAATAGCGTCAATGACGACTTGGCATACAGTATGTGGTATATAAATAAATAATACCGGATCTAGGTTTGACTTGACATAGCAATAACAGATAGCTCAATAAATAAGAGTCAAGATTCGAGGTAGTAGGAGTTTGCAGGTTTAATACAGCATAAAGGACAGGAACAGGACAACCTGCACAGGAATAGGATGGCAGCGCTGCCTGGGACAGGATTGGACTGGCGTAAGGGAATGGGTAACATTTAATAACAGTGCACAAGCATATATACTAAAACAGTTGCATTGTAATACATACAATAGGCGGAGCAGTGGGTGTGGTCAATAGCAGTCGCGAAAGATAAGGGTGAAAGTGGGTGTAACAGGAGGCGTATACATAGACATGTGATGTAAACGTAACAGAATATGTCATAAATGGGGCGGAAACATGGAGGGGGCTACCTAAGGAGCCGGGACCTCTAACCTAATGGTGCGCGCAAACTGACAATGACGTGTTACTAGGAGAAGCTGGGGGCTATGAACTCTGTGCTAGGAGTAGAGACTGGAGTCTGGAGAGTCAGGGCGACATGTACCTAAACCCTATCTAGTATCTAATGTTTAGAGGACATGTTGATATAAACTAAGAGTCAGGAGGGGAGAGGCTAACAGACTCTAAGACTGGAGCATGCATTATTCTACATGTAGTGTGTGTTGAGGAATATTAAATGACCATTAAATGCAGTATTTCTCTTACATGGAGACGTAAAGGCTAGACGATGACTGAAACTATTGATGCGATTCAGTAGCTTAGGAATGCAGAGAAGGAGGGCTGGACTGATAACTAGAATCATAACATACTCTTGGCAGACTCGTAGGCAGAGCCAGGCCGAGCCGGGCACTGCGAGGCAGGAAGTAAGTGAAGGGTCGAGGATACAGGTGGGGGCTGCATCGCTCCTCAGCGAGGGTTCAGGAGACAGGAGCTGAATCTGGTGTCCGGGCCCTTTTGAGGCCTAGAAACGGGGACTTTACAATGAAATAACGTGCACACTGAGAAACGTGGCAACGTAACCTTACATAGGCCTAATACTCGTAGCTTTCACGAGAACTGGGAACTGGCATACTAGAGATGGACACAACTGTAATTGCGTCTTTGATCAAACATGGGGGATACATATGCATATTAATCATGCACACATAGCATAAGATGGGGGACACGTAGGGACACAGAACATGGCAAAATTTACTTTTCCACATTCCCTCCTTGTCACTACGTTTCCATCAGGAAACATCAATATTCATGATACCATCTATCATTTCATACAGTATCATTTGCTCGTCTCGAATTTTCTTGGAACTGGATTTAGAACGGGACTTGGGACTAGGAATACAAGAGGTAGCACAAATGCCACAAATCGCAGGGCCACATTGTAAACAGAGGCAGCAACTGAATATGATCGCTACTGCAATACCCAGAAATGACAATACTTTCCATCCCCAGGCAGAAATTATATTCCAGAACCAACCGGACCATGTCCAGGTGCCTGGATCTTGGTGTAACAGATGGGCAATTTTATGGAGTCTGGTAATAGCTGAATAAACAGACGGCGCGTTATTAGGAATGAAAATGCAGCAACTAGATCCGATGACTCTACATGCCCCGCCCCTATCGGCCAGTATGACGTCAAGGACGAGACGATTCTGGAGCACGACAATTCTCATAAAGGATTGCTCTTCGGTTAAGTTACCTAGAGCAGAGGTAGTCTCAATCACTACTGCTTCAAGGGTTCTCGTTAATCTACGTATCAGTTTACTATTCACGACAGTGCCTAAATAGGGGAAAACACCTTTATTGATATCTATATATTGTTCTAGAGCAGTTTCAGTATAATCGACAATCGGGAGGTCTCTTTTGTGTCTAGTATGTACTAGGTGGGAATTCCTATGATAGTCAGGTGGGGCTAGGAAAACTGGTGGCAGTAGGAAGGCAATGTAACAGGTACCCTCCCAATCGAGGGGCAGACGAACATATGCGGTCTGACCACAAACAAAATAAGAATGACGTGAAGCTTTGAAAATAGATTTCCTACTGTCACTATACTTGACAATAGTAGTACAATCACTATGTCCTACACGTACGGAACCATTCTTTCGGACACATAATTCGCCTTTGACTGGTAATACTGACATAGCAGGTAAGTCTGGAGTAGTATCAGACTGAACATTCAGGACCATGAAATTCGAAGAATAATTACCTAAATTATAAACTTCATTTTCTAGATCTAACCCTGTTCTGTGGGGAAGACCTTGCTTGTCTGGGAAACATGTACTGTTAAGAAAAGACATATCTGTTGAGGATGACGTTAACGTGGACCATGCTCCACACGAACCATTATGTGAAAATGGATAAGGAAAGAGTGGCAGAACTCCCTTCGGTGTCTGGAAAGGGGGGAGTCGACCACACACCCAACAATTAGTGGCATTGCTGGTCTGGTGTGAATAATGTAACATGCGGATAAAGGAATTATTACGCATAGCAAGACGATATGAGAGTTCATGAGGAGGTAGATCACTAAACGTGTGCTCTACTGTAGCATTAGCAGACTTATTTACATGAGAAACTGGAAAATACAAATAAAATGCATAACATGTGCAGGTAAACATAAGGCTGAGATATAGCAGAAAACATAAAATAATAGTGCAACTTTTGGAGTTCTCACTAACTCTCTCTCTGTGGGGGTCTATTATATACATGTCAGAAACCGGTCTAACCGTTTCACCTAGGGGAGGACTTAGACAATCAAACTGGCTGACTTATTTTACTAGACCTTAATTTTTTCTTATACTCCTGCTGCAGAGTTTTCTCTAACAGGGAGGAATCTGTATCATTGTCTTTTGCGGGACAGTCCTTAAGAATAGTACTTTGGCAATCCTTAAAATCCTCGGAAATGTTCTTTGAAACAGTCTTTAGTCCGTAAAATCTTTTCACATGAGACAGGTGGACCCAGCCCTTCCTGCCTTCCAGCTTGACGGCAGTACGGGTGGCCAGGAGGACCTGTCTGGGTTCCTTCCAGCGAGGCTCCAGCGGACTTGAACGATCAAAATTCCGGACAAGAACCATGCATCCGGGAACGATTTCATGCGGTGCCACCTCGGTATTGTCTGGAAATGCGGCGGCAACCTGTGAACGACAAGAGTGTAGGGCAGACATCAAGGAAGCTAGGTAATCTGTCAGCATATTACTTGAAACATCTGTAATACTTCGGGGTCTAGGTGTACCCCACATATTAGGGGGGCGGCCGAATACGACCTCGTACGGGGACAGACCTGATCTGGAATGTGCGACCATGCGCATATAAAACAAAGCGACTGGCAGAGCTACTAGCCAGTCCACACCTTTCTCTTTACATATTTTGGCGATGCGGATTTTCAGGGTCTGATTATGTCTCTCTACTAGACCGGCTGCTTCAGGATGGCGTACACAATGGAACTTCCACTGGTACCCTAACAAAAGGGAAACATGTTTCATGAGCTCAGATGAGAATGGCTGGCCGTTATCAGAATATACGACTCTAGGGAGTCCATAACGGGGGAAGAATTCACGAACCAACTGCTTGGCAGTGGTCGTGGCTGTGTAATCTGGGACTGGATATGCTTCTGTCCACCTGGACAAAGCGCATACAACTACAAGGACATACTTGAAACCTCGACATCGCTCCATCTGAATATAATCCATTTGGAGGACTTCAAAAGGGTGGTCAGGGGGCTGGAATCCACCTTGTTCCACCGGGACACTTTTACCTGGATTAAACTGGCAACATATCATACAGGTACGGACTTTCTGCTTGGCTGCAGCTCGTAAATGCTTGTTGAACCAAATGTTCTGGATACTGTCTAACATAGCTTTTTCTCCTAAATGTGCTGGACTATGTGCGGTATTGATAATGACTTGAACCATAGAGTCGGGGAGAAACCATGTGGCTTTACCCTTCGTTACCCATCCCTGATCTGTCTGGACCCCTCCTTGTTCGGACCATTTCTTGATTTCATCGGGAGTAGCATGTAACTGGATATCTATGACATCTTGAGTAGGGTCCTTAACTGTCATACAGGTAGTCAGATCTGGAGTATGTGTCTGTGTCGGATTAACTGGAATGTCTGGAGTCTGTGCTGTAAGCTTGGCTGTGCGATCTGCTAGATCGTTACCTTGAGAAATAGTGTCAGTAACTTTCGTATGTGCTTTGCACTTCATGATAGCAATAGATGTCGGTAAATGTATGGCATCTAACAGAGCTTGAATAAGGAGACCATGCTGAATCTTGGTTCCATGAGAAGTCATGAAACCTCTCTCCTGCCAGAGCACTCCAAAGTCGTGTACGACTCCAAATGCGTAACGTGAATCTGTATAAATATTAACTTTCAGGTTCTTGGCGTGTATGCAGGCTTGAGTCAGAGCAACGAGCTCTGCTGCTTGAGCAGACAGGGTGTCAATACGGTGTGTTTCTATAACTTCAGTGTCAGTAGTCACTGCATACACGGCTACTAGTTCTCCTGTACTTGTTCTCATACATGAACCATCCACATAAAGTGTCAGGTCGGGATCTGGTAATGGAATATCTGTCAGATCTTGTCTTGGCTTTGTCATAGTGTTAACTACTTCCACACAGCCGTGTGTGGCAGGATTCGAATTAACTGACGGTAACAGTGTAGCAGGATTTAGAACGTTGCAGCGTCTGATTTCTATGTGTGGCTGGAACAGTGTCAGTTCATAACCTGTTAAACGTGCAATTGTCAAGTGCTGAGTCTGTGTTCGGTTTAAAAGAACTTCCACGGAGTGTGGAACTTGTACTGAGGAAGAGGTGTGGCGCCGCGGCCAGGGCGACTGACGCTGGAATCTGGGGACCACGGTTCGATCCCCGGCTCCGGCGGCAGGTCAGCCCAGCACCATGTGACTCTGGGCAATAGCTCGCTTAATCTTCCCGACGGCCCCCCAGCGCCTAGAGACCCTTACGGGTGATTGTGCGCTTTACAAATGTGGACTTTACTTTTACTTTACTTTTACTGTCAAGGAATGTCCTAATACTATGGAATCACTTTGTCTGATAGCTAGTGCTGTGGCTGCAACTGACTTGAGGCACGCAGGCAGAGCCTGGGCTACAGGATCTAATGTGCTCGAAAAATAAGCACAGGGCTTGTACTGTCCTGCTTGATCTTGTGTGAGAACAGATAATGCTGTACCTTCACGTTCTGTGACGAAAAGTGTAAAAGGCTTACTGTAGTTCGGTGTAGCTAGAACTGGAGCTTGGCATAAGGCTTTCTTTAACTCATTGAAACTAAGTGTATGTTCAGATGTCCAAGGGAGGACAGTCGATACGGCTGCCTCCTGTGTCGTTAACTGTATCAGTGGCTTGGCTAGAAATGCATACTGAGGAATCCATTGTCTGCAGTAAGAAGTGAGGCCGATAAAAGCACGTACCTCCTTCTGTGTCTTGGGCTGAGGAAGACTCGCTATTAACTGGATACGGTCAGGTGTCAACTGCCTACCCCTCTTGGACAGTAAGTGGCCTAAATAGATCACTTGCTGGACACAGAATTGAAGCTTCGAAGGGGACACCTTGTGCCCCATCTCGGCGAGAAAATACAAGACTGTAAGGGATGCTCGCTCGCAAGCACGTTCAGAACGGGCTGTGATCAGTAGATCATCGACATACTGGAGCAGGGCAGTGTCAGTTGGCATGTGAATGTTGTCTAGTTGTCTCTTAAGTGCTTGACTATAAATACTAGGACTTTCTGTGAAACCTTGAGGAGCTCGTGTAAATTTATAGCTCCTTCCATTTAAACAAAAACCGAAAAGAAACTGGCTGTCTGGATGAATGGGGACACTGAAAAACGCGTTCTTGAGGTCTATGACTGTAAAAAATGAGGGTTCGGAATCAATGGCTGTCAATAGGGAAGAGATATCTGGGACAACTGGGTACTGGGGAATAATACATTTATTAAGTTCTCGAAGGTCAATCACTAATCGATATACTGGGGGTGCATTTGGATCAGTACGTTTCATGACTGGAATGATCGGAGAATTACATACATTGGAGTCAGTTTCTACAACTACTCCTTGAGCGATGAGCTCGTCAATAATTTTGGATAAGGCTGCTACAGCCTCAGGTGGCAATCTGTACTGTCTGATTCGTGGTAACACTACACCTGGCTTGAGAGTCACACGATGGGGTGTGATTTGCATATATCCTACATCAGTTGGACCTTGCGCCCATAGATGCTGCGGAACATTAGACAATCTTGGATCAAAATCTCGTAATACATAGTGACCCTTGAAGTCACGTAAGAACAGTCGTATTCCTTCTGGGGAGCAGCAAATAACTGCACCTAATTCTTTCAGTGTTTTAATACCTAACAGATTTTCTGGACATGACTTCGTAAGTAACAGATCAGTAGTGCGGGACAATGGACCTACTTCTAGAGTAACTGGCTTAGATATCTCGTTTACAATAGGCTTTCCTGAAAATCCAAGGGAAACATTTCTAGAGCCTGAGAGCGGAGCCCCTGGAACTTCGGCGTGACTGATGGTGGTCCTACTTGCCCCTGTATCAATTAGAAACTTTCTGTCTTTCCCTAGTACTTGACTATGAACATAGGGACCTTCTTGATCTACAGGTATCTCGATGAGAGGCAAGCCTACCTCCCTCTCTAGGCTGTTTCATGAATATGGCTGATACTCTGGATACTCGGACTGTGCATACTGGTACATCTGCTGTGTAACATGCTGTGTTGCAGCAATAGGCTGCGGTGCTGGAACTGTCTGTTGTGCATTCTGTGGCTGAGAAGTCTGTGAAACTTGTTCTTGTCTAGGCGGACGTGGTCTTTCTTTAGTCTTACCAGTAGCTATGTTGTGTTTCAGAACTGCACACTCGTTTATAAAATGACCTGGCTGTTTACAATAATTGCAGGTCCCTTTAACGGGAACTGCAGGATGACTGGCTTGATTCGTACCCCTCTTCTGACTGTCTTGAGGAACAGATTGTGCAACTAGTACTTTCATTTTCGTGTCTTTCATACGTTTTCTTTCATGATCTTGCTCTTCTTTGATTCTATTCTGGTGGTACTGGAGCATCTGTAACATTTGGGACGGGGTACTAGCTTGCCAGGTACTTTCGACTTTCAAAACTCGATTCTTTACTTGTGGACTCGAATTCTCGACTAATTTAGTAACAAAGAGATGAGGGTATGACTCACTACTTGTCTTGAGGCCACTGTTAATACTAAAGCATTTCTCAAATCTAGAATAAAAATCACTAGTGTCTTCATCTTGTTTCTGTTTACAGGCTGAGATTGCATCCCAGTCTTCCTTTTTAGTGGCTAACAATCTGGGCAAAACTTGTATTAACAATTCAGGTAATTCTTTACATTTCTCTCCAAGACCGGTACCTGGTACTCGTATCTTATCTTCAGCTTCTAGAACTGCCCAATCGATCTTTTTCTCTCCCACCTCCCATTCTTTTTCCTTGAGTTTTTCATATACCCCTGCGGGCAACAGGACCTTTAACATTTTAATTATATCTGGATACGTGTATTCTCCCATACGGAGCATGTCCTTTAATTCTCGGTGGAACCCTGCTGGATCTTTGTCATGACAGGGAATTAATTTCTTCATCTCTAAGAGTTCCATCTTGGTAATCGGAGTGTAAACAAATACTCGTTGCATTTCACCATCTGCTGTCCTGACTGGGTGTACTTCTCGTAACGGATTCTGTCTATCTATGTAAAACGGTTTACTTTCTGGAGGTGAGACATGAACAAAATGCGGGTTCAGGAACGTTCTATATTTGTGGCGCTGTTCTAGAATAACACTAATTAAATCGGTACCTAGACCTTTCCATCTATACTGGAGTAACTCGTTCAGGACATCGTGTAACGGACCTGGATCAGAATGTTGACCCTCATACAATGTGATGAGGTGCTGGATCATATACATACCCACCAGTCGTTGCTCGGCTGGGGGCAGTTTCAGAAACATTTGTGCCACTATTTCATCTGGAAAAGTGGTAGAATCAGTAATCCATCGGACTGCTGATCGGGCTAGTTCTTGTTCATGCATAGTACTTAACTCACTGTAACCGATTCGTGATTTCAGAATGTGATCGGTAGCTTGAAATACTTGTTCTAGGGAACTTTGTTCTGGTGCTGGATGAGGAACAGTTTTCTTGTAGTCTAGACGTGAATGTCGGTCGGGAAATCTAGACTTTCCTACATACGCTATTCTGGCGGGATTCTCGTCCTCTACCTCTTCCGTAGAAGAGTCATTTTCTTTCTCGCTTACTTGTGCTTCTTTGCGTTTCTCGTGTAACCTTATTATTTCTTTACGAATTCTCTTGTACATACTCTCTATACTACTGATAGTTCTGTGTTTACCCTCGGCTATATTATCACTCCACCTTGTCAGGATTCTCATTTCGGCCGGATCTTTAGTCGGAGAATCTTGTTCTCTTATTAAACAATTAATCAGAAACTTTAACAACATGAGCTGGATCTCAGCTTTCCTTTGAGACATGGCTTCGCCAATACTTTCTGGATCATCCCCTGTACGGATGAAACGATATATTCTGTCTAGATCTTCTTTCATATTCGGTAGGGTATCCAAATACCCGGTCACCCGTCTTACACGGATGGAATATATAACTGTGCTATCATCACCTGCAACTGGATCATAGCGGCATTCAGTAAGAGCTCGTCGGATATCTGCAACGGACTTATATTTGGGCGTACGCTGTAACGCACTTTCATGTAACTCGACTAACGTTACTCGTTGGTGTGGTGGCGGGGTACCAGGAGGACCTCCTCCTGCGGCCCCTAAACTGGAATCGTCGACCGATACTCTTCGTGCTGGCGCGGCGGGAAATTGTAATGTGGGCTGGACCGGGGGTACCGTAGCAGGTACTCCGGTGACTGGAGGAGCAGGATTTACATTATTTACAGGAGCTGGCGGAACAAGATTTGTATATTCTGGGACTGTGTCGTCCAAATAGGACGAAATAAAAATATCAGCTGCGGTCGGTTTGTGACGTAGCTTGATCGGAACTAATGGTGGCGGAAAATTACTGGATGCCTCCGGGGTTGCTTTTGGCAAGCCCTCGGCAAGAAGAGGATACATACCCTTAATGAGGGCATGCCTCTGTCTGTCTGACTGTTCGGTTTTAACTCGTTCACCTATCTCGATTAGTTCCCTTTCTTGGGCTCGTTCTAAGGATTCTCTACTTAATTCTGACTTTCTGATTTCTTTTTCGGTTCTTTTATGAGATTCTTTGCGCCATAACTCGATGGCATCTTTCTGTGACTGTCTGGCTTTCTTTTTCCATAATGCTTCTTCTACTCGTATGATGCACTCGGCATCCCATGTGCCTGATACGGGCCATCTATACTTTTCTTCTAACTCCTTGGTGTACTCTACCCATAAATCTAGATATAATATGGCACTTATGCCATGCTTCTGATACATAAAATGACCTGGACTGTCCCTAGGCGGGACAGGAACTGCTGCTTCTAACAGACCTTTTCTAGTTTTCAACTGACGTAATTTAGAAAATAAGGGCATGACTGAACTGTAATCTAGACACGATACAATACACAATGAACACGATAACTACACCACTTTCATACCACGACATTAAAATACATGAAGAACATTTAAAATAACAGTTCGAACAGAATACTACCTGGAATACTGAAAACAGAATACATGAATCTTCTCGAGAACAGAACTGACTAGAACAGAAACTAGATGCACTGCTAAAACAGTACGAAACTTACCGGTCTCATAAAGAGACACGTCAGGACCCGTATCCACCGAAGTGGACACTTCGTTTTGGGTCTGTGTACCAC
The DNA here is from genome assembly GCF_964261635.1 of Lissotriton helveticus. NCBI lineage: Eukaryota > Metazoa > Chordata > Amphibia > Caudata > Salamandridae > Lissotriton > Lissotriton helveticus. The sequence goes on along the minus strand of NC_136065.1, from coordinate 2,034,039,418 downwards.
CAAAACCCACGGACCAGAGTCAATTAGATTGACCCTGTCTAGATACTACCCCAGCAACGGTACTCACCGGGCAGCAAGAACGGAAGGCCTCGGACTGGACTGGACTGCTTCGACGCCGGACGGACGAACTTCGGACTTCAGTTACGGGTGGGCCTCCGGATACCTCGGACCTTGGACTCTCGGCTTGGGCTCTGGTCGGGACTCGCCGCGTTCCTCCACCGCCTCGTCTGGATGCTGGACCGCCACCTCCGTCTCCTCCGTGGGCCTGAGGGATACTTGAAGCAGAAATATCTGCACGTGCACGGTATGGTTCCGTCACGGCTGCAGAGGGTCAGGGGGCCGGCGTGGCTTCACCGGCGCGTGGGGAAAGGGCAAGTCCCTGTTCGGGCGCCATTATGTGGTATATAAATAAATAATACCGGATCTAGGTTTGACTTGACATAGCAATAACAGATAGCTCAATAAATAAGAGTCAAGATTCGAGGTAGTAGGAGTTTGCAGGTTTAATACAGCATAAAGGACAGGAACAGGACAACCTGCACAGGAATAGGATGGCAGCGCTGCCTGGGACAGGATTGGACTGGCGTAAGGGAATGGGTAACATTTAATAACAGTGCACAAGCATATATACTAAAACAGTTGCATTGTAATACATACAATAGGCGGAGCAGTGGGTGTGGTCAATAGCAGTCGCGAAAGATAAGGGTGAAAGTGGGTGTAACAGGAGGCGTATACATAGACATGTGATGTAAACGTAACAGAATATGTCATAAATGGGGCGGAAACATGGAGGGGGCTACCTAAGGAGCCGGGACCTCTAACCTAATGGTGCGCGCAAACTGACAATGACGTGTTACTAGGAGAAGCTGGGGGCTATGAACTCTGTGCTAGGAGTAGAGACTGGAGTCTGGAGAGTCAGGGCGACATGTACCTAAACCCTATCTAGTATCTAATGTTTAGAGGACATGTTGATATAAACTAAGAGTCAGGAGGGGAGAGGCTAACAGACTCTAAGACTGGAGCATGCATTATTCTACATGTAGTGTGTGTTGAGGAATATTAAATGACCATTAAATGCAGTATTTCTCTTACATGGAGACGTAAAGGCTAGACGATGACTGAAACTATTGATGCGATTCAGTAGCTTAGGAATGCAGAGAAGGAGGGCTGGACTGATAACTAGAATCATAACATACTCTTGGCAGACTCGTAGGCAGAGCCAGGCCGAGCCGGGCACTGCGAGGCAGGAAGTAAGTGAAGGGTCGAGGATACAGGTGGGGGCTGCATCGCTCCTCAGCGAGGGTTCAGGAGACAGGAGCTGAATCTGGTGTCCGGGCCCTTTTGAGGCCTAGAAACGGGGACTTTACAATGAAATAACGTGCACACTGAGAAACGTGGCAACGTAACCTTACATAGGCCTAATACTCGTAGCTTTCACGAGAACTGGGAACTGGCATACTAGAGATGGACACAACTGTAATTGCGTCTTTGATCAAACATGGGGGATACATATGCATATTAATCATGCACACATAGCATAAGATGGGGGACACGTAGGGACACAGAACATGGCAAAATTTACTTTTCCACAAGTATACGATTCGTATTACATAACAGTATAAACAGTACGAGTATTGATAAATGTTACATTTTTCATTTTTGTGCCGGTATTTCAAACCCATTTCGAACATTGCTATGTAATACGAGTGCCGGTAAATAATGGTACTTAGAGTCTAGATTTCAGGTTAGCCACAGCTGTTCCACTCATCCAGAGTATTGAGTCCTTTCTCAATGCTTTTACATAAAAAAATCCATTTGCATTCAAGGCGGTTCAAGATTGTTTGTTGATTGCCCCCTCTTGCATTGGTCAGTAGATGATCAATAACCTGCCATTGTAGATCATTTTCAGAGGGATGTATGACGTTACAACGCATACTTTTACCACGCATACCTTTACAACGCGGTTTTTACATCGCAAACCTTTACAACGCATAGCGCTTAGAGGTGCTGGATAGTGGTAAGTATAATTTTCTATTCCAACTCCAGTCCCCGTGGACACTAGGGAAGGTGTTGGATAGAAAATTAAACTTATTCCCTATCCTAGAGCGCCCCCCAGCGCAATGCGTTGTAATGGTATGCGTGGTAATGCCTGCGTTGTAATGGTAGTGCGTTGTAAAAGTTTCACTGTAAACGTTGTTCACCTTTTCAGAGTGTCCGTATTCCACGTAGTGTTCCACTAGGGGTGCAGCTGTCACCTTGCATCGAATTCTGCTTCTGTGCTGCGAAATCCTTGTCTTTATCTGTTGAGTTGTTTGACCAATATACAATTTTTGGCAAGGGCATTGGATACAGTATATGACGTTTTTTGAATTACAATTTGTAAAAGATTTTAGTTTATGTTTACAGTTTTCATATTCAAACATTTTTGTATTGACCGTGAATTCACATGCAGTGCAGTTGTTACATTTGTAGTGTCCTACAATAGGTGGCAGATTTAGGCATGTTTCAATGGTGGTATTTTTATTGGTCGTAGTGGCAGCTCTAACCAAATAATCTTTGAGATTGCGTCCTCTTTTAAAGGAGAACAAAGGAGCCCCTGTATCAAGTTCTAAAGGGTCCAGTACAGACCAGTGTCTTCTGATTGCTTTACATAACGTGTTGCTGACTGTACTGAATGTAGTGACACAGGTAATTCTTTTTAAGGGTTCTTTCTTTTGTGGTTGTAATAGATGTTCTCTATGGGCATACCATGCCCTTTTCATAGCTCTTCTCGCTAGTTTTCTGGGGTAACCTCTGCTCATCAGTTTTGTACATAGGGTTTCAGCCTCTAAAAAGAAGTCTTGTTTAAACTTACAATTGCGCCTAATTCTGAGGAACTGGCCATAGGGAAGGCCATCCCTGAGGGCCCTCGGATGTGCACTACGATATTCCAGGAGCGTACTACGCTCTGTCGGCTTTCTGAAAAGTGTGGTATACAGTTGTTCTTCTTGACATTTGATTGTGACGTCCAAGTAGTCGACCTGATGTCTATCATAGTTGAAGGTAAATTTGAGATCAGGTTGACTATTATTGAGCCATTCACAATAGTCCTTTAGTGTGCCTTTGTCTCCCTTCCAGATCATAAGGACATCATCTATGTACCTGCGCCACATGAGGATGTTGTCACGATATGGGTTGTCAGAGTTTAGGATGATGTTCGATTCGAGGTCATCTACAAAGAGTATGGCACAGTTGGGGGCAAAAATAGCCTCCATGGAAGTATCTTTACATTGTCTGTAATAGGTATCCTAAAACATGAAGTAATTTTTTGTAAGGGCAATATCAAGTAGATTGATTATGAAGTCTGTAGGGACTTGATGGGGCGTAGGTCGGTTATTGAGGTGTTTTCGGATCACATGCATCCCCTTCTGTTGGGGAATATTTGTATATAAAGACTCTATGGCAAGTGTGACTAAGAGTTCAGTGTCTGGATGATATGGATGGGATTCAATAAGGTTGATTAAGTGTGTCGTGTCTTTGATGTAAGTGGTTGTTTCTTTGACCAAGTCTTTAATGAAGAAATCAATGTATTTCCCTAGGGGTTCAACAATTGAGCCACATCCTGAAAGGATGGGTCTACCTGGTGGAGCCTCCAAGTTTTTATGTAGTTTGGGAAGTGTATAGAGTACTTGCGTACGTGGTTCCTTATTATTTAGGAACAGGAATTCATTTTTGCTAATATAGCCGTCCTATAGGGCTTCCTGAGTAATCTGCTGGATGGTCTCCCTAATGCTTTTTACAGGGTTATGTCTCAGTTTCTCATAATGTGTTGTGTTGTTAATCTGCCGTAGAATTTCGGCCTCATAGGAGGTGCGGTCCTGAATGGCAATCCCGCCACCTTTGTCACACGGTTTTATCACGATGTTATTGTTCTGTCTAAGTTGTGTGAGGCTATTTCTATCCTCTCTACTGATGTTGTATGGTGTGAATCTGTAGTCGTTTTTCAAATTGTCCAGTTCCCGAAGGATCAGGTGTTCGAAAGTGATCACCTCCGGCGGCATAATGCCACTCGCTGGATTAAAAGTCAAGCTAGGACGTAGTCCTGTGGTTTCATGTTTTTGGGCAGCTTCTCTGTCTTTAAAGGAAGCTTGTAGTCTTATTTTTCTAAAAAAGAGTAAACTCTCTGACTGGATATTGAACCAGTTAGGTTTTTCTGCGAGGACGAAAGACAGACCTCTACTTAATAGGGAGATGTCTGTCGAGTTTAGTTGATGCTGAGAGAGGTTAAATATGGGTATAGCTTCCATATTTCTCTGGGAAGACGTTTCAATGTTCAATATTGGTAACCCCACTGGTAGAGCGGTTCCTGGTTTGGCGCTCTCCCGGGGGAATATTGTACCTGGGTCTGGTTCTCCCGCTCCCTCTGCCTCTGGGGGGATCTGTTTTCCTCTGCTGGCCCCTGCCTAAAAAATGGGGGTTGTGGGCTGAGGTGCTTGGGCCCTCTGCTGTATCCGAACCGTCGGATTCAGCTGAAGAGTCTGAGAAAGTAACAGGGGCTCTGTTTTTAAAGCGACCCCAGGTCCCTGTTGGAAATCTTTGTTGTTCCTGAGGACCTACAGTGAAAAAATCTTCCTGAAGGTAGGGGTAGGTTTTTTCTTTGTTATAGTTCTTAATATCCTTAGTTACTTTTGTAGTTTTTTTGTGTAGTTCAAAGGCTTCAAAGTCCTGAATCGTCCGATCTATTTTGTCAAGACAGGCTTTTGCGTCAGCTAAAGTGTCTAGTTCTCTTATGGCCTGTTCTAATGCCTGAATTTCCTCCAATTCTTGTTTGCTATGTTCCAGTGCTGTATCGATACCAAGCACCATCCAATGGCGCGAACAAGTCGTGCCAATGTGGGCAAAACCCTTCTTGAATTTTGGGTCCTGGATGAAGATAGCTGGGACGTTGCGTACTTGGAGGCCTACTGGGATGACTTCTGCTCTTAGATAGTCTGTTAACATACGGGCATGGAGTTCTGTGCGTATGTGTTTTTTCTTTAGGCGCTCAAGTTCAGAGAGTTTATCACTGGCTGGGTCTGTGATGGTTCTAGTACTTAGTAGAGGGCCCAGGAACAGGGAGGGGCCAGTGAGCTTACTCGCTATATGTTCGAAATGGGTTTGAAATACCGGCACAAAAATGAAAAATGTAACATTTATCAATACTCGTACTGTTTATACTGTTATGTAATACGAATCGTATACTGTATGCCAAGTCGTCATTGACGCTATTAGTGTCCCGACCCTTAGGCATGCGCACAATATCGGCCCCAGGCACATGCGCGAATCATAAACTTTAGCGCGCATGCGCCTCCCAGATCCAGGAAGTAAATACCAGTACGCGCGGCAACCCGTAGAACAAACGCCAGAGCAGCGAGGCAGAGATACCTGAACCGCGGACCGCGGTGATCTAGTAAGTGTACCCCCTAAGAAATAGAAAGCTCCAGCTCCATTTACGAGCTTACTCTTGTGACTCGCCCGAACTAATTGAAGGCTTAGTTCTAATATTTTCTTCGTTTTTGTTCCCAGCTCCCGCCGGGACCATGTACTAATAATGTAAATGTAAATGTAAATGTACAGGAATTTATATAGCGTAAATCACCAAGCGGTTTCTAAGCGCTTGCTTAGGGAACCCGTCCTGGTATTCCCCTGAGAGATAACCCCGGCAGGGTATCCGCAAGGTGAAAGCCAGGCATCCCGCCGCGAGGGGCCGTTGTGGAGATTAAGCAAGCTATTGCCCAGAGTCGCGGAGTGTGAACCCGTGAATCGAGTAGGCACCGGAGCGAGAATTGTCGAGTCCATGGACATTTTAGGACTCAAGACCCCGCCGATCTTGGAATTGAACCCTGGTCCCGGGCTGACCTCTGCTTCCAGGTCTGCCTCCTCTAACCAGTGAGCCACACTTCTCCACTATAATTGGTAACTGTTTTACTTTTGTTAACACACGCCTTAAGCATTGCCTGCAATTAGACTATGGTTTTAATTTAACCTCACTGCCGTTTTCAGATCTACTCTGCATGAATTGTGAATTACCTTAGCTGCTTCAACCAGTACCGCAATACTATCGGTAACTTCCCCCTTTTAATATACTTTGTTCACCTATAGGTTTTCACCTATAGTCTAAACCTAATGCTTGTTTTGCTCACAGATTGTGATGAAAATGCAAAAACCAGACGAATTTGAACGCTAAACCTAGATTAATAAATGGTCTAGCCTTGACAACAACAAACACAGTAAGTCTTCATCCTAAAGAAGTGACCATTGTGTACCTCTATGAGGATCACTATATGAATGATTAATTCCTTCCATGTTTCTCCAGGCTCTCAGATCTATCCACTGAGCCGTTTGATTTTCGAATCCCTTACTTTGATGAAAATTAGATTCAGCCGTCCATTTAAGTAAGCCACGTTCATTGAATAGCACGCAGCCACGCATGTACTCTAAACTAAATCTAGTGATTATAAAAGCACGCCAATTCACGTTTGCCAATCCTATTAATTATGAACAAATGTGCATGTTTTAAATGCCACTGGGAGCACTATATCACTATGTTAAGAAATAAATCATGTAGGGACATAGTACTAAAATTACCTCATTTTTAATACTGTTTCAGGGAAGCTCACCACGTCCTGATGATGATCTAGAATTGTGTAGATCGAAACGCCGTCGACCCAATCAAGGAAATTTCCCTACCTTACTGTATATAATTTTATGGGATATACCCTTGTTTGTGACACTCTGTATATAGTTTTATTTTATTTTTTCACTCAGTCACTCTAAGCACTTTGTCACCCTTGTGAGCTCCTGAAAAATATATATGTGTACTAAAAAACATAATAAAGCATTCTATTTATATGTCACCCTACAAAAAAGCTTTCTCCCAGGATTGATTCAAGTATAGTCATATCCTACTTTACCAGGACCTTCTCAGGCCACCACAAACCATTATTTTGTCTTTAAAAAAAACAACAAAATAATAATAATAATAATCTGTGAAAGTTTGGTCACTGCTTGTGATCGGTAAGCCTGCCTTGTCTAGCGAAGACATACACCTTGTGTGAGTGTGTGGTCACTGCTACGATTGGTAGGCAGTGCCTTGTCTAGTAAGGACATGCACCTTATGTGTGCCTGTGTGTTGAATGCTGCAGTCAGTACGCAGTGCCTTGTCTAGTTAAGACATACACCTTGTGTGCCCCTCCGTGAGTGTGTGTTCATTGCAGTGATCGTTAAGCGGTGTCTTGTCTATTGAGGGCACACACCTTGTGAGTGTGTGGTCACTGCTGTGATGGGTGAGCAGTGCCTTGTCTAGTGAGGATACACCTTATGTCTGCCTCTGTGAATGTGTGTTCAACGCTGCAGTCAATAAGCAGTGCTTTGTCTAGTGAGGACATACACCTTGTGTGTGCCTCCGTGTTTGTTCACTGCTGTGATGGTTTAAGCAGTGTGTTGTCTAGTGAGGATACACCATATGTCTGCCTCCATGAATGTGTGTTCAATGCTGCAGTCAATAAGCAGTGCTTTGCCTAATGAAGACATACACCTTTTGAGGGCTTAGGTGAGTGTTTGTTCACTGCTGTGATGGTTTAAGCAGTGTGTTGTCTAGTGAGGCTACACTTATGTGTGCCTCCATGAGTGTGTGGTCACTGCTGTGATCGGTAAGCAGTGCCTTGTCTAGTGAGCAGAGGTGTCCCACATGGACAAGGCCATCACTCTCACATCCTGGCTAAAGCACCGCTTGCTTACTTGGGGAGCTAATGACACAGTCTCTTCTCTCGGACTCATTGTTGTCCATAGGATGGAGCAGTTGTGCTTCTTTCATGGTCAACGAATAGACAGTACTGGCAATGACAGGGCCTGTTAAAGAAAGAAATCACAAATAAGTAAGTCTGCAAGAGGGCAATATACAATACTGAGAAGTATCTGCTGTTTGTGTCACACAACAGACGTTCATTAGTGGAGCGGATATTGAGCACAGCACGACAGGCTTAGTCCAGAAATTCAAAGACAAACAAAGTGACAGATGTGCACACCCATCCAATAGAGACAATGTGAGAGAAGGACCCACTCCCCTCACAAAACACAATGTGGAAGACTGACTTCTCTTCAGGAGAGACAGAAAGAGAGGTAGGCATGTGCTTCAAGAGAGAGACCGCGTGGGAGATGTCATCGCCCTTCAAGAGAGACAATGAGAGACACATCCTCCCCAACATAAGAATCAATGATACGGCTTCAACCCTGAGCAGGGAGGATGTAAGTGATGCCTCCCTCAGGATACACTGCAAGAGATGCATTGTGCCTTGCATGCTTCCTTTCTTGGTTTTGGTGAACTGATGCATGATGGGTTAGTGTGGCCTAGAGAATGGAATGATGTTACGGAATGTCAGCGTACGTAAGCACATTCTAGATGGCCAGGTTTTGGACAGTTGATGGGAGGATGGAGCCTCGAGAGACGTTACCATAGTTTGGTTGTAACATGGAAAAAAAACAACCTGTACAGGATTGTGATTGTAACATGGAATAATAAACCTATATGGTGCAGATCGTGATTGTAACATGGAATAAAGAAACTACCAGTACCAGATCGCCAGCTTTTGTGATATTGGGGGAGTCTGAGGTCTCTCCCAAAGAATCATAAATCTGATTTTCCCCAAAAAATGTTTTTTTTTTTTAAATTTTCAAAAACCTTTATTGTACATTACTGGTAGCATACACAGCTCGCAGCCTACAACCCAGGGGCCGGCAGCATTGAAATCGCAAGCCTAGATCACATACATTCATGATATACACAGCCTTGTGGCCGACAACCCTGGGGTCCGCCGGCGTAATGTCACAATCATTTACTCCTCTGAGCAAGTTTGTTCTGTTCATAGTACGACCTATTACCCCTCCCTAAGGGAAGCAACATTGCCCCTAATCTCAAACTACGGCTCTGCGCTACCATGCTCCTCCCGGCGGCGGCCACTTCTTCCTACTTCTAAAAAACCTAAATAAAGAACAAACCCAATCCACCCCTCCCCCAATCCCTATGCACACCTATCCTCCCCGGATTCTAACATAGCAATTACTGACGCTCGTCGGGACTCCCTGCCTCTGCTGAGATTCCCTGTGTCCAAGCCATCTGCCTGTTGTAGTCTGCGTATTCCCTACTCAGTGTACCCCTGTCTGCCACTACCTATAAAAGCCCCTGGCTCGCCTTATTGTCTACCTACCAGGTTGACCCCCTACCCCTTCAACGTCGCGCTCCCCTCCCCGGGCGCGTCCAGATCTACCTCCTCTCTTTCTGCGCTTTCTGTGTCCCTGGTTCTCAGGTGCGTTTGGTATAACCCCCAGAAATTCTTTGGCCGGCTTGTGGGGGGTAGCAGCTCGCTATAATGTTCAGATTGCGTGCAGCAGTAAAGCATATCCTGTGCCCATCTCTTGGCCGTAGGCAGTGGGCCTCTCATCCAGCAAAGGGCTATCACACGCCTAGCCAGTAGCAGTCCCATGTCAGCGAGTCGCCTGACCGCAGCCGGCAACCTTCTGGAGTAGCCTATTAGTGCTAACGCCGGACCTGGAGCTATCTCCATCTTCAGCATCTTGCCCAGCTCTTCAAATATGCTGCCCCAGTATTTCTGGACACCCGGGCACCACCAAGCCAGATGCATGAAATCTGCCGTTGATTCGTGACACCTCTCGCATTCTGCCGACTGTCTGAGTCCATACCTGTGCAGCCTCTCTGGTGTGTAGTATACTCTGTGGAGGAACTTGAAGTGCACTAACCTGTGCCTCCCGTTAAGTGATATCTTTTTAGTGCTTGCGCAACAGTATCTCCACATGCCGTCATCTATCGTGACCAGTAGGTCTCTCTGCCATGCTAGTCTGGCTTTCACGAGCTGGTGCTCTCTATGCGCCATTGCTGTCTTGTATAAGTTTGTGATCAAACTGCGCGGGGTTTCTGTTTTGACAACGTACGTGAGTTCCGGTACTTCCGGTGGCTCAGCCAGGTCTCGGCCCTAAAGGTCCAGCAGGGTGCTGCGTATTCTGTGATATTGGAATCGGAGTAGTAGCGATGTTTCACCACGCTCCTCCGCCACCTGGTCCCACGACTTCGCTTGCCCGTCCTTGAATAAATCACCCGCCTTGTCAATTCCTAGTGTGCGTAGTGCCTGCACCACCCCTCTTTCTGCAACCGGGGCTAGCCATATGGCCCACTCCAGCAGCATTATGGGGGAATATAGGAATATAGGAGTGTGCAATGTTGCGCTTGTAGTAGGGAGTGCCATGCATGATTCGTGGCAGTTATAGAATCTAATATGCCTACTCTGCGATCTATTGGTCTGAATACCGTAGTCGGTAGTGGGAGAGGGTCCGCGAAGACTCGCTCCATGCAGACATGGGGGATGTGCTCATCTCCATGCACCCAAGTGTGTAAATGTGCTGCCTGTGCAACCCTGTAGTACAGCTCCAGGTCTGGGGCTCCCAGACCTCCCTTATCATACGGCAGTGTAAGAAGAGACCACTTCACTCTGGGTTGTTTGCCACCCCACGCCAGTTTAATCATGAGTTGCGTCATAGATCTAAAGAAAACCTTCGATAGGACCATCGGTATAGCGCTAAACAGAAAGAGGAATCTGGGCAACACCACCATTTTCATGTTGGCTATTCGCCCCATTAGGGACAGCGGCAGCCTGCACCACTTCTCCACATCGTCTTCCAGCTTGCTGTAAGCTACTCCATAGTTTTCCCTTAGCAGTATTTACGAATCTGAGTGAAGTTGTACCCCCAAATATCTAACCGACTCCTGCGTCCATTGCAGTGGGACTTCCATTTCGAACCTGCTGGTCGCTGGAGTTAGGGGGAAGGCCACGGATTTCAACCAATTTACTCTTAAACCAGAAAGTGCCCCAAAACGCACCACTTCCCTGAGCATTGATGACAGGTTGTTCTCTGGATCCCGGACATGTAGGAGTGTGTCGTCAGCGTACGTCGACACCACAATTTTGTATGTTGGAAAATCGATACATTCATTGCCGTGATACTCATGAAGCGCACAGGCTAGAGGCTCTGCCACGAGTGCATAAAGTAGCGGCGATAATGGGCAGCCCTGCCTAGTCCCTCTACCAATCGGAAATGCGGCCGACACCAAGTCCCCTATACGTAGCCTGGCCGTCGGGCCATTATATAAAGCGCCAAGCATTTGGAGAAACGGCTCGCCCAAACCAAAGCGCCGCAGCACTCGGGCCATGAACGGCCACACAACGGAATCGAAGGCCTTCTCCATATCGAGGAAGACTGCCATGGCCTTGGCATCCTATCTAACATGTTGCATAGTGCCCAGCACCGTGCGGATGTTATAGTTGAGATTTCGACTACGGATAAATCCCGCTTGTTCAGGTGCAATCAACTGGGGAGCGAGCAACGCCAATCTCGTCGCCAGTACCTTCGCATATATCTTAGCGTCTACGTTAAGTAGGGACAAGGGCCTGTATGAACTGCACTCATTGTGGGGCTTGAGCATCGTGACTATCAGCGCTTCCCTCATGGAATGCGGCATGCTACCTTCTACACAAATATCGTCGTATAGAGTGGACAAGTGCGGAAGCAACTTCTCCTGGAATGCTTTATAGAAGCCTACCGTAAGGCCATCAGCGCCGGGTGCGCTACCGGAGCGCATACTCGTCAAAGCTTCTGATATCTCATCTTTGTCTATTGGCAGCATAAGGAACTCGCGTTGCGTATTCGTGAGCATGGCCAAGTCAATGTGCTACAGGTAATCCGCTATATCGTCTGAGAGATCGCCACGTTTAGACGAGTACAGGTCCGAGTAGTAGCTTCTAAACTCGTTAGCAATCTCAGCCTCATCTGTGGTCACGCCGCCGTCCGCAGTTTTCAACTCCGAGATCTGCGTTTTACCTCTTTTGCCTTTCAGCACTTTGGCAAGTAGCAAGCTAGGACGCTCCCCCTCACCATATGTCCGAGCAGTCGCATATTTCCCCATATGCTGCACTTCCCTATCCGCCTCCTCATTGTACTCAGTTATCAGCGTTTTTATTTCATCCGCTAGTGCAGAGTCATCGCTACTCTGCTGCCTATTCTCAAGAGCTGCCAGTTGCTGTTCTATTAGTAATAGTAGTTGTCGAATAGTTTTGAGCACACTCGAATGTTTAGACATAGCAACGCCTCTTATGTAAACCTTGAAGGCCTCCCACACAGTTTGAAAGCTGTCTACTGAACCTATATTGGACTCAAAAAAGACCTCAATCTCTTCTGCTAGCTCCCCTCGAAATTGTTCATCTAATAATGAGTATGGGGGAAACCTCCATGTAAATGGCGGAATCACTTACATAGGGGAAGCTAATACCAAGAGCATCGGCGAATGGTCCGAGAGGGTCCGAGCCAGGACTGTGCACGCCTTGATACGTCCCAGAATGGTGGATGACGTCAGCCAGCAGTCAATTCTGGTGTGAATATTGTGGTAGGCGGCATAGTGCGTGTAGCTTCCCTGTGCTGCGTGTCTGTACCTCCATACATCCTCTAGATCTAAGGTGGCTAACTCTGTTTTTAGTGTTTGCGCAGCAGCCGTGGGTCTACGTGACGGGCCAGCTTATCTGTCAAGCGCCGGGTCAAACACCAGGTTAAAGTCCCCCCCCATAGCATCTGTGAAGTAGGGTATGTGTGGGCGGCTTGTGCCAGTTTACTATAAAATTCCGGGGAGTCATAATTCGGACCATAAACATTAATGACTATTAGATCAAACCCCAGCCCTGTGCATCGTGATATGACAAAGCGGCCCTCTAGGTCTGCCTGCAGTTGCGTCAAATTCAACTTTGATCTAGGGTTCACCCACGTCAGCACGTCAGCACCCCCCTGGAATGTGTTGTGAATCCAGCCACTGCTGTATTGCTCGCTAACCCTTTGTTGTGTAGCATTCTACTTGTGAGCGGTAGGTGTGTCTCCTGTAGGAGAGCCAAGTCCACCTTCTGCGGTAGTCATTAAGTCCCCTTACATTCCATGTGAGGGCCCGAAGCGCCGCTGGCTTATCATTGGAAATCACTTCAGAGGTGTTTGCCATCGCTCCAAAGTGTGTGAAACTGGCGTGGCAGTACCAAGTGTAAGTCCGGTGTATGCAGTGTGTGCAGACTGAATCCTAAACGTTTCCCCACTCTCTCGTTGCAAAACTGTGAACCATGAAACTTCCCCACCCCCAACCCACAGGAGACCTCCCCCAACCTGGCCTTGCCGGACCTGTGCCCACCCAGCCCTCCCAGTCTTCCCAACCCTCAACTCTGTCCTAGATAGCTCCGGAGTGCATTGCGCGCGGGGGCCAAGGTTGCCTAGCAGCCTGAGTACTCTATTGTCGGTCATTTCTTTTGTCAAGCCACACCCCCGCTGCTGCCACACCCTGAGGTATGCATCACTAGAACACTAGAATATTACTAAACATCACTCTTATAGATTGCCCTCTTCGTCCCCTCCCCACGCCTCTAGACACTCCTCCCCCTGTGGGCCCAAATGGCACCAAGCAAGTATTTGTCTGAGTAACACAGACGACCCACATATCCGCCGGACTCGAGCTCCACTCCCATGGGTCAGCGATCTCAACTTCTAATCCTAAAACCTTTGACATCATAACGAAAACCTCCACATGCATTGGTCATAAACATTCCCTCTAGGGAGTCAATACATATATATATGGTTTCATTCGCCATTGGCGATTCCTACCATACTCTCCGCCGTACATGATCACTCCTGTTCATCTAGTTGGCTGCTTCCTCCCCCTTCTTACAGTGGTCTATTGGCGCCGCCTTTCTGTTCCCTAGACCAGTTTTTTAGCGCCTGTTGCAGCGCCCGTGGGTCGGTGAAGAGGTGCGAGTGTCCCTGCCGATTCACCCGCAGTCTAGCCGGGTACAACATCGCATAGTCCAGGCCAAGCTCTCTGAGTTGCTTCTTGTAGGGAATAAAGTGCTTACACGCCTCCTGGACCCTAGCTGTGAAGTCAGGGTAGAGCGAGATCTCCGATCCTTCGTATCGCAATGGTTCTTTAGTCCTAGCCAGCCTGAGGGCCGTGTCTCTGTCGCGATAATTAAGTAGTTCGGTGATTATCGGGCGAGGAGGGGCCCCGGGGCGAGCACGTGGGCCCTGCGAGCGGTGCGCCCGTTCCACAACAAATATTGTAGAGTTCACCCCGTCGCCCACAGTGTGGTGAGGAGTCTTTCCACAAACGTTTCCATTTTGCCCGTCTGCGTAGTTTCTGGCAGGCCAGTAAAGCGGAGGTTACAGCTCTGCGTTTTGTCGCCTTTCACCATGGTGGCTTTCTGAACTCAGCGCAGATGGAAGGTTGGGCAACCGACAACAACCCAGCGGAGACACCTAGCTGCCCGTCACCGCTGCGCCACAGTCCACAGCTCAGCTAAGCCGGGTGGGCAAAGCACCTCCACTTTCATACTAAGGGCTCTGGCGATGCTACTCCCAGCCGCTGCGTCATGGCTGCGCGACCCACACACCACTACCGGGACCACCACGTGTCTCAAGCTGCCGTCAGGCCAACCCCAGGACTTCCGGCCAGTGCGCGCTCCTTACTGTGTCTCCTGTTGGCCTGTGTGTCTCCTATCACCACGTGATCACCAGCATTCTCATTGCAGTCGGAGGGGGGACACCAGCCACGCGGCGCCACTGCCTGCATGTGCCCCACTGTCTCTTTACTACACCTCACTGTGCGCCAGCCACCCCCGAGGGTCTCTGCCGTGCCCAGTGGTCACTTTCCAGCAGCCTGTTTCCTGGGCCCACGTCGCTTCGTGAATTCTATGACTCACGTGTTGTCTCCCACGAGTTGGTCAAATGGGCCTGAGTCACAAGGGCAAGGCAGCCCTCTCCCCCCGCCGTCGCGTATCCGGTGCCCCCGCTGTTTGGGTGACTTGTGCCCAGGGCCCGTCTGTACGCTTAGGGTCGTCGTTACCTCTGGCGTTCCCCGATCCGCAACCGGCTCACCTTGGGGCGTCCTCGCCGCGAGTGAGCGCTCAGATGCTGGGGCCAAGAGAAGGGGGGCCAACGGTGCTGGTATGGTCTCTGCGTAGTGACCCTCCGTCGCTCCCGGCACCTCAGCTTTGTCGGTCTCACCAGGGGGCTTCACCGCTTCGCCTTCACTCCCCCGGCAATGTCGCGCTCTCTCCCCGCACATCGCTTGACGTACTCCGGCCTCCCGTTGTAATTCAGGTCGCGGCTTCTGGGCCCACCTGGCCGCTGGCCGCCGCTCCGTGGTTACCGGTCTAGGCGCCTCAGAAACTCGGGGGAAAAAGACTCCACTGCTCGCGACGTTGGTTCACAGGTGCAGTGGGGGGGCCTGGGGGCCGGTTCCAGTGCGTTCTAGTGCGGGATATTGTAGGATTAAATTATCTGCGTGGCAGAGCTACAGGTTCAGGCAGCCATCATGTTTGCCGCAAGCTCCGCCCCCCCTTCCCCAGAAAATAATTCTCCAGATGTTCGCATCACTCCTTGGAAGGAAGGGCACCTATTCCTGCAACGTCTGGGTTAAAAAATGTGTTGACAATCATAAATATTTCTTTGGCAGGGTATTTTGCCTGGCTAATCTAGACAGCAAAGTCCTTGAATTTGGCCCTTCGATTTCCGTAATGATACTTTTTTATTGATATCTTGTACATTTTTTTATTTTCATCATCATAATGGCGCCTCTATTTCCTTTCCTGTTTTTTACATTCCTTCTTTAGATCCCTCCCGAGAACCAACTGGCCCTTGTTTTTGGTGCAGGAAGATCTTACTCGGGACCAGGCTTTCCACCGTAGAGTCTATCCAATCCCTTCAGATAAGATAAGATGCACCACCTTCCCCATCAGTCCTATGAGTGGACCTACTCAACGTCGCTTGCCAGCTTAAAGCGGGCAATTTCGACCACAGCCTTGAAGGTCTTCCAAAAGCTTCATAAACATTCTGTGATTTAATTTTTAGGATGGTGAACAGTATCAACAGATAATCCAACCATAATATTGGCCAGGGAGTGAGTCTGCATAGTTGTAAGATGTAACAAGCATTTGCAATGCAATAGGTCTCGCATTTGTTGAAGTTAGAGATGTTGGCGTTCAAAATGACAATGTTTTTTACTTTTGGCTTGTTATACCAATGACAATGCCGCTATGCAAATATAAATACTCCACTGCAAATAATTTTTTTTTAAAACAACAGTAAAAACATTGTCATTTTCAACGCCAACAGCTTAAACTTAAACAAATGCTGAAGTAATGTATTTGTACCAATGTGAGCACAGTAACAAATACTGCACTCAGCTAAGTATATAACATGCAATGCAGTAAACAAACACTGACAAAAGGTGGGTTTAACAATACATCTATAAAAAACACTTCTACCGTTAACGCTCCTAGGTACCTAATTACTGGTAGAAATCTGTGTTGTCAGATAAATATAAATAAAGTAGTAGACACTGTAGCAGTTGACAACAACAGGGACAGCGGAGAGGACACCAGCAGATACTGCAGCAGCTGACAGCAACAGGGACGGCGGAGAGGACACCGGCAGACACTGCAGCAGCTGACAACAACAGGGACAGCGGAGAGGACACTGGCAGACACTGCAGCAGCTGACAACAGGGACAGCGGAGAGGACACCGGCAGACACTGCAACAGTTGACAACAAAAGGGACAGCGGAGAGGACACCGGCTGACACTGCAGCAGCTGACAACAACAGGGACAGCGGAGAGCACATCGGCAGACACTGCAGCAGCTGACAACAGGGACAGCAGAGAGGACACCGGCAGACACTGCAGCAGCTGACAACAACAGGGACAGCGGAGAGGACACTGGCAGACAATGCTGCAGCTGACAACAACAGGGACAGCGAAGAGGACACCGGCAGACACTGCAGCGGCTGACAACTTCAGGGACAGCTGACAACAACAGGGACAGCGGAGAGGACACCGGCAGGCACTACAGCAGCTTCAGCAGAGGCGCAGATGGGCACAACAACAGCACCAGGTATTGCATTAATAATAGTAATAGCCAAGGCAACCGAAACTATGTCAAATACTGGCATCACGCCATACACAGTAGTGAGTAAATTGCTATTCAGAAGTTACCCTCCACAATCCCACTACTGAGGGAACTTGCAGCATCTCTGACAGTTGTGGGACATGCGTTCCTTCTGCACATGTCTTTTGATAATGCGCCCACTGCTTTCTAGGGCCTCCTGCAGAGTGGCGGCCGAGGATGGGGCAGAGGGTGGTGTGGGGGCCGGTATGGCTGGGAACACCGGGGCGTGGGGAACTGACAAAACTATTACTACAGTGAGCACTTCAATCCGCATTCAATGAGGGCCCAAAATGTCAAAGAGGAAACACGTCGGAAAATCAATGACGTATTTCGGGAACCGGGTACTGAAACTACAACGAGTAGTCTATGTTCACTCTAGTTAGTCTGCCAGCCAACTTGAATTGGGGAGATATATGCACTCTACTTGTGGGTGTCTCTGCAGACTTCAATGCAAGAGCAGGGAATTTTACAAGAAGCAGTCAAACTTTAACAAATGCTGAAGCGAAAGGGTGAAGGGCTACTTGGGAAATGAAAGTGAAAGTGTGCATAGTGAAGCTTCTACCTCATCGCTAGGGGACTGCAGAATACACATAGAGTTTGACGAGCCATGCCGAAGAAAAGAAAGGTGCGGCTCACCAAACGAATTGTTCAATATTTTAGGCTTGTAGTACGCAATGCAGCATGGCGGTTGTGCCACGCTGCTTTCTAAAAGCATAAAATATTTAAAATAGAGTTAGCCGAACTGTGCCTTTTGCTGGAGTGGGGCGAGGCGCACACTTTAAAAATAGAAGAGCACGGCCGCCATTGGCTGCTTACGGAGACAAAAAGAAATGCACATGGCCGCTATTGCTAAAGCGTTCTGAACGGCCCCAAAAAAAAGCATTTACAATGCAATAGGTCTTTCATTTGCGAAAGTTTGAGCTATTGGCATTTGAAAATGACAATGCCTTATATTTATGTGTTGTTTTTTAAAACTGATAACTAAAAGGCATTGTCATTTACGATGCCAATAGCTTAAACCACAGCTTTCCAAACTGTGTAGCGCGACACATTACTGTGTTGCGCCCCATGCGTAGGTGTGTCGAGCGATCACAGGGGTGGCCGATATAGGGGAATGCGACTCCAGCCTTGCTCAGTGTTTACGTCGTGCAAGGCGGAGTAGCAGCGGAGCCTCGTGGTCAGGAGCTCCATTCAGCTATACCGAGGCTCAGTGGGTAGGGTGACCAGATGTCCGGGTTTTGCCCGGACGGTCCCCGTTTTTGGCTAAGTGTCCCGACACTTTTCTCCAAAGTAGAGAAATGTCCGGGTTTTACAACAGCGTCCGGGTAAAACATCCAAATGTCCCAGTTTTAGCATGCTGTTTAGATCACCCCGCGGGCCTTCCAGCAACAGGCAGAGTGGCGCTGCAGGGGCTGTAATATGAATAACAACAAAGCCTTATTAGCACGTTAAATAGTATTTTAAAGACCTGTGAAGTGCGCGGGTGCGGCTGTGTATGTGCCCCGCAAGCTGTCTCAGCCGGGGCTGACACACACGACGGAGGGGGGCTGGGGGGGCAGGGATTCATTTGTGGATAGTCCATTTGGCAAAGGGCCCTTCAGTGGGTGAATACGGTGGGTTACTGGACCCAGGGGGTTGGTCTGGGGTTTGGTTCAGCCCCGGGATCGCGGTGCATTGGAAAGAAAAGCTGCCAAGAAGCCCTATAGAAGCTTTCACATTTACATCATTCTGCACACTGCGACTTGTAACCTTACGAAAACAAAAACAAACAATTCAGTTCAATGGAGAATGCCCTTGTGGGCCATGGGCATGGAGGAGTGCGGGGGAGGGAGTGGGGAGGGGTGCTGCGCACCTGCGCACTACCAATACAGGAAAATATTAAAACGATTTAAGAATGAAAGCAACATTTTTTCCTCTTTGTCACAGACCCTTATGGAACCCACAGAATATGTTGGTCAGGGGGAGAGGGAGGGAGTGAGACAGAGAAGGAGGGAGTGAGACAGGGAGGGAGTGAGACAGAGAGGGAGGAAGACATAGAGAGAGTGTGAGACAGAGGAAGACAGTCAGGGAGGGAGACAGAGAGAGTGAGACAGACAGAGGGAGACGGAGGGAGAGAGAGGGAGACGGTGGGAGACAGTCAGAGGGAGAGGGAGTGAGACAGAGAGGGAGGGAGGGAGACAGAGGGAGGGAGACAGTTGGAGGGAGAGGGAGTGAGACAGAGGGAGGAAGACAGACAGGCAGGGAGACAGAGAGGGAGTGAGACAGAGAGGGAATGAGGGAGACAGTCGGAGGGAGACAGATGGAGGGAAAGGCCACCTCCGCCACTGATTCCCTCACTAGTATATATAAAATGTAATAATATAAATGTGCAAATCTCCTGTTCATGCTCTACTACCAACCATGTCCATACAAACATACGTACATTATCTGGGGGTGGATGTGTGTGGGGGGGATGGGGGTGTGTGTTGTGGGGGTGGGGGGGTTGTGTGTGAGTGTGGGGGGTTGTGTGTGAGTGTGTGGGGTTGAGTGTGTGTGGGGGGTTGTGTGTGGGGTTGTGTATGTGTGGGGTTGTGTGTGTGTGGGGTTGTGTGTGTGTGGGGTTGTGTGTGTGTGTGGGGTTGTGTGTGGGGTTGTGTGTGGGGTTGTGTGTGGGGATGTGTGTGGGGTTGTGTGTGGGGATGTGTGTGGGGATGTGTGTGTGGGGTTGTGTGTGTGTGGGGGGTGGGGGGTTGTGGGGGTGGGGTGGGGTGGGTTGTGTGTGTGTGTATGGGGTTGTGTGTGTGTATGGGGTTGTGTGTGTGTGTGTGGGGGGGGGGGGTTGTGTGTGGGGGTTGTGTGTGGGGTTCTGGGTGGTTCAGGCTAGCTCGCTGCGCTCGCTAGCGTTACCGTGTCCCTGAAAAAAATTTCACAAAAAGGTGTGTCACCAACATGAAAAGTTTGGAAAGCTGTGGCTTAAACTCTTGAAAATGTGAGACCTATTGCATTGTAAATGCTTGTTCATGAAGGGATGGCCTAGGGCACTTCATGGTATCAAGGCAGGATCTAGAACAGCACATTTCCAAAACGGGTGACTCTTTTTGAAACTTAACCATGCTTATTTCTCTTTTGGAAGTCAATAGAATGGGTCTCAAGATATGCTTCCAAAACTGAGAATATGACCATTAAAGGTCTCAGAAAAGAGATTTGACCATCAGTAAATTCCTTTGCAAGAAAAAAATAATTCTTCTGGGAAGAGAGAATTCAGCGACATGCATAAAAAGACACAAGTGCATAACCCTGTGGTTTGTCTAAAAGTGAAGGCTTAGCAGAGGACTGTGTGCACATAACTCACACAGCTCCACGCACCCACAGCGCCATGCTCCCACAGCTCTGTGTGCTGTGTGCAGTGTGCACGCAACTCACAGAGCTCCATGCGTCCACAGCTCACACAGCTCCTGGCGCCCACAGCTCCACAGCTCCACGCACCCACAGCGCCATGCTCCCTTAGCTCTGTGTGCACCAACTCACACAGCTCCATGCGTCCACAACTCACACAGTTCACACAGCTTCATTTGCCCTCGGCTTCCATGGAAAGAGAAAGCGTTGCCCTCCCCCGCCGCCCCCAGCTGGTATTTCCACAATCTTTCCACGGTGATATCACACTAATGACGAACTCATCAGCAGGGTAAACAGGGGCTAATGACTCGCTGTGTCTAGTGGAGACACTGTCCCAAACACAGGGGTAACGCTGGCCAGAGATGGCCTGCCGTGCACAGAGCACCGTTTCCACTGACGTGGCCTCTTGAAAGGGTCATTAACATACATGTGCACCCGGTCACTCCATGCATTCCCTCTTGTTACTGTCCCCATCAGTGTTTTACACCAGAGGGAGAAATACAGCTTCGGGAACACTAAGCAGCATGAAAAGCAAGCGTGGAACTGCTGCTTTCAATCAGAGAGCTGCAGTTCAGACCAGCGGCGCCAACTATTCAATAAATATATGTGCACTCATATCTAGAAGTGAGTAAATGGAAACGGTAACAATGGTTTCATGTACTTTACAAAGGATTTTGTCATTTATTTCTGTTTGTGCCTATTTCAGAACACACTCGTAGTTTTCTTTGAGCTTTTATTAGCTTTCCTTCCATTTTATGTTTTAGGTTTTGCTGTGGTCCTAAAGATCCAATCAAATCAACAAGACATATTTGGATCTGGAGTTTCAGGAAAAAGCCATAGAGTGAACGAACACCAGAAACTAGGATGTGGCCTTATGGCCAGAGCTGAGAACTTTGGAACGAGAGAACCCTGAGTCTCTGCGTCGGCTCAACATCCTGTGATTTAAGGCATATCACTTAATCATCCCGGGCTTATAAACAAATACTACATTGTGTAATGTAACTGCTTGGGATTAAAAACTGTTACTTGTACCATGTACTTCTCACTGAGGTGCTTTAATGTGACGCGTAATGTTAAATGTTGAATCTTGAACAGGCTTTATCATATTTAAGTGACGTATGTTGTATGATTTACACAGCAAACATTTCCTGGACCTTTGCTGGGCTCTCCCTGTTAAGTGGCCCCTGAGGGCCAATGTTGGGCCCCTGTATTTGAAGGAAAGACGAATGATGGACTGACAGTCATCCTTCAAGGAAGAGCAATGATATCTGACGCCAGGAGAGTCTCGGGAAGGGAGGCGGCACTCAGAGGGCTGGACTGGACACAGGAAGCCCTGTGAAAGCCCGCGGGTGGCTGGAGGACGACCCAGCCCCAACGGCGGCATTGAGAGCGGACCTCAGTGCACTTAAGCACGGATTCATCTCTGCAGAGAGGTACGGCTCACGAACGCTGGATCGGAGATAAAATACGGGAATCTTTCACGAGTTCACTTAAAGAACTGCTTATGGCATACGGCGTTCTGGCAATTGTACCCCGCTGTACAACATTATGCTGTAAAACAATGAGCTATTACTGCAGCCCCCTGCAGAGGTGGCGCTGCCTGTCTGCACTCGGTGCAGTTAGAGTTGGGTCTTAAAGCATGCTTCAGGGCAGCTGTTTACAGACCCCGGTCCACACCCGATCCCCCCCTCTCCCGCCCCTTCAAGAGAGTAGGGAAGTCTTGAGGTCATGTGTGTGCCGGGTGCAGGCCTTGCCCACCTGACAGCAATCTGCACTCTACACATATGACCCACTCGGCGCTCACCGGAAAGCCCTCACTGGAGACAGCGCCTCACTCCTGCTGTTCTCCACTCCAAGCACACATCTTAAGAACCAGGCGCTTTACTTCGGACTCCATGAGCAGAAGACCACAGCACACACAGAATGAGTGAATACATTGTGACCCTTATATAGCCTGACCACCTAAACAAGAGGGAAAGATTTTCACTTCCGCCACTGGCACCGAAAGCCAATATTCTGGGGGTCTAAACTACCTCTTGTCTTGTTTTCCCGTTATTTTAGTAACGCGGAGACATACTTTGTATAATAGGACATTAATCTACTTGCCAAACGTCTTGACGTCAGCGGTTCTTTCATTTCGTTGCTTCCCCTTGAAATGGTTCCAAAAGAACACAGTCCCGCGCGCGAGTGGTGCACGCGCACGCCACTGCGAGCCATGGCCTATTGGTGTCTATTATGCGCACCAAGCGTGTAATAGACACCAATAGGCCATGAGCGGAGCTATGCGCCCGCCTTTGGCCAATTGCGTGAAGTCTTTTATAAAAAGACGCACGCAAAGGCCAATTACGTAGCACAAAAGGAATCGCACACGCACAAGAGTGTGCGATTCCTAGGTCAGCTTCGATTCACAGTTTTTCAACTACTAAATGTCTCGAGCTGCATGAGCACTGCTGCGCAGTGCACCACTAGGAGCGAGACCTAAAAAAATGTAGGGTCCAGGAGATGGCTCTTGGAGTAAATAGGGTGGATGACCAACTTCTTGAATTGTAGTACTAAAAGATCTTGCATAAGATGGTGAGCTGACGTGCACAGATTATCCAACAGGTGAATATTTAAGTCCCCTAGTACCTCTAGTACTGCGAAGGTCGATGATGCAAGACTATGAGCTGCTACAGTTTCGGGCCATTCCTGTGCAAATTGAGCTGCAGGCCCTGGTGGGCGGTATAGAAGCATACATGAGAAGGTCAATGTGTGGGAAAGTTTTCATGAAAACACAAAAGACTTTTGCAGCCTGTAATGGTGATGGAATATGATTTATACTAAAAAGTGCTCTTTGAAAAGAATAGCTTCGCCCACCCCATTTCTTCCCAGTTCGGTATTTTTATGATCGCGTAGCCAGGCGGAAGAGCTAATGCAATATCTGACGAGCTGTCCTCCCATTGCTAAGTGTAGGAGAGTAGGGTCTGCTAAACGGACCTACAGCCCAGCTGTTCTCTCTCTAAATTGATACCATGTACTTTAGGTACATACATGATTGGGTATTGGGTCACCTCTGTGAGCCCCTGTACAGTGTACCATAGGTACCCAGGGCATAGGTGCATCCAAGGCCTACCAGGGGCTGCAGCATGTATTATGCCCCTCCCCCTGGCTGGCCCTCCAAACTGACACCACAGGCTGATCACTCAGCTTGGGTAAGGTGGTGTAATCACCCCTTACTTAGATATAGTATATCTATATCTACCATATATATAGACACATATGCACCTATAAGTCACTACTATGGTTGGCCTCGACAATCCTGGAGGCAGAGTGCTTGGTTTAATGTGAGAGGGTGCCCTAGCATGAGCTGAGCCCCTCAGCAGCTTTCGGACCCATCTCCTTATAGCTGTTCTATAAAATAGCCATACCATATACTCTACAGTGTTATTATAATCCTCGCGGTTAATGCTAACTTTGGTTTGGCTTTATCAAAACATGTAGTGTAAGGTGTCAAACACTTTGGAATACTAAGATTCTGGTGGCGGGGGTAGCATTCCACCCTTCTAGAGGGCGAAGACATGTAGTTACTGCTAACCCCGGTTAAAGTGAAACAGAGCCTCAGCATCACAAAATGGACGCTGCTGCCACAGACCCGAGTCTGACCTCCTGTTGCTGGGGGAAACTCCAGCAAGGGCGGCCTGTCCAGGGAGGTGCCAGCAGCTCCCCAGAAAGGGTTTTGTGTATTGGGGCAGGGAGGGCTGCATCAGCAGATGCTTTTTGAGACACTGCCTGGGGCACACAAGGTGCTCCATGCATAGCCCGGTTCAAACCAGTGGCTGGGGCACTCCAGCCCCGCTCTGGCGCGAAACTGGACAAAGGGAAAGGGGTGTAACCACCCCCTTCCCAGGTCCACCCATAGGAGAGATCTAGCAGGTAATCCAGCCCCTTAAATCAGTCTAAGTATAGGAGCTGTGTCCCCAGGACTTTAGATTATCCTGGAACGAAACTTTGATACAGAACTCTTGGACCTTCGACATTCTATTCTGACTAGAAGACGGAAGACATCTCCCTTGTGGTCAAGGAGTGACCACCCTGTGCAAACAGGCACCACCAGTAACTTGCCAGTCTGCTTTGTTGACGCTCCCGTCGGAACCCAAAAACTTAGCGACACAGGAACGGGAGTCTCAGACTTCTCTGACTCCGACCCACATCCACAGCAAAGCTGAGACCCAGGGCGGACACGAGAGACGTGGGACCGGACACCCTGGACATCCTGCATTTTGCTAACTGCCCCAAACCCGAGCACCATTTGCACCGAAGCTCAGCCCTCCACACTCCACGAGTGCCGCGTGGGGCCTGCTCCTGCATTTCAGCTCGACGCGTCTTCCCGGTTGCAAGCCCGTTGGCTAGTGAGCCTTCGGAAGACATTCCTTTGAAACCATACTGCTTTCCTGGTTGCTCCAGGCTTGCTCCAGCTTCCCTGCAAAGGAGAAGCTCCTCAGACCTTGCTGGTCTGCACCAAAGCCAATCTTTACTTCCTGCGTGGGTTGCGTTTGCCAAGGCTTGTTGGGCCCAATCCAGATACCGACACCGCAGTCAACTAGATCCTTCGTGGGACAGCTCGAATCCAGCTCCTGGTCATCGTTGACACTTCCTGGTCCTCGTGGCTGCAGAGACAAGCTTCTCCTCTTCACCTGAGATCATCGCGACATCTCCTGGTTCCTTCCTGGTACCTTCCTGGTCACTGGCTAGTGACCCAGACTCTGTCCCCTTTGCTTTCAGGTTCTTCACATCTTTGATCCACCCTTGGATCCAACCGGACACTTTTCCTCTGGTCGCCTGCAGCATTTCTTTGCAGATCTCCATAGAAAACATCGACGAAACCCGACACCAAAAGGCACCTATCCACCCGGCATCCCTGGGTGAGGTAAAACGAGTACTCCGGTGCTCCCGTGGGTATTGACTCTCCAAGTGTCCTAGTCTAAAGGGGTTTTGGCGTAGTCCATCCGGAAGTGCCTTAAATAGTAACTTTGTAACTTTTACGTTTCCCATTATAAGTCAATGGTAACTCGCGACTGTGTTTAGACACTGCACGCATCTCCCGTGGGCCTCCTACTTCCTAACCTTTGGTTGTTTAGTGTAGCCCCAGCGATTCCCTAGGCCCTAGGCCTACTCCATATTTCTGTTGTGGTTCTTATGCCACTATTTTAGTATATGGTTCGTGAGACCCCTAATGCATTACCGTATTTTGTGCAACTTATCGTATGCTAATTGAGTAACTTGTGATGTACTTTTACCTCTGACCTCAAAGAGTGCAGAGGGGTTGGGTTTAGAATAAATACATATATATTTGATATATACCTTGTGTGGTGTCCTTTCATTTGGTATTCAAGGGATTATAATTGGCAAAACAGCTTGCTTCACATGCTCTCTGAAGTCTTAGCCTATGACTGCTGGTCCATGCTACCACTAGGATAGCTTGTCTATAAGGTTGACTCTACAACCACCATCAATAAGGGTCGATTAGACTGGTGCAAGGTGCCCACTAGAACTAGTGAACATCATATGCCAGGCTAACTTCTCACATTGGTGGCAGCGGTGGAATAAGAGCTTGCTGTTGTTTTACCATATAATCTTAAAATATCATTGAAAGATTACATTAAGGTACCTGTAGGTACATATAAATCAAGTTCTTATAATACTTTCAGTTCTACTGAACTTAGTAGTTGTAGGTGATAAGGGCCTAGCACACCCTGGCTACGACTCCTAGAGAGGTTCTAGTAGATACCATTTAGTGTAGGTAGGTGCACACACAACACCTCACTAGAAAATGTCCTTGGATGCAGGGCCTAGTGGGCCTCTGGCAGAAGCTGACCCTCCCAGGGCACATTCTAAATACGACGCACTTACTTTTCACGAATTGGGAAGCCTGTGTACAGCCAGAAGGCTGAGACAAGGACAGAGTCCAACCTTTAACCACGTGGTAGATATTTTAGTGGAGTATGATGTAGAAAAGGCATCTAACCCTGAACAAACAGGTAGTACAGAGGGGGGCCAGCCCTCAACAGATTATCCCATTCGTGGGAACCCAGGGGATTCTGATAATGAGGTAGCTGATAACCAGGTAGAAGTCAGGGAACTGAACCAGGTTAACCAAGGACTACATGGGACTGGAGAAGGAAGGATCCAATCCAGACCCCCAAGTAGGCCTAACCCTGAGCACAGAAGAGGAAAGTCACTCTCCAGTGAGTCCAACCACTCTGACGACTCAGTAGGGTCCCATGCCTCAGCTCTAGGGAAAATTACTTCCCCTCAGAGAAGAGAACCTAAGGCTAGGATGAAGGAATCCAAGCTTAGAATCAAGAGGCAAGAAGTTGCCCTTGCAAAAGAGACCCTGGCTCTTGAGAGAGAGAGAGAGAGAGAATTGTGGTTGCAGCATAATTCCTCGAGATAGGGAAAGGTCTCATGACCATAAAAACCTAAATAAGATTGTCCCTCCCTGCAAGAGTGGGGATGACATCTACAAGTGGATAACTGCTTTGGAGAGTGCCTGCAGAGTACAGCAGGTACCCCAGAGTCAGTGGGCAGCAATCTTATGGCTCTCCTTTTCAGATAAAGGGAGAGACAAGCTCCTCACAGTTAGTGATGGGGATGCGGAACACTACACTGTCCTGAAGAGTGCTCTAATAGATGGGTTTGGCTTAACCAAAGAGCAGTATAGGTTGCTGTTCAGAGACACCCAAAAGACACAGACTCAGGACTGGACTGACTTTGTAGATTGTGCTACTAAGGCTCTGGAAGGCTGGTTACTAGGCAGTAAGGTCAAGGGCTCTACAGGATTGTATAATTTGATTATGAGAGAACAAATTCTTAACAACTGTCAAAACCAGTTATTGCATCAGCACTTGGTTGACTCTGATCTGACCTCTCCCCAAGAATTGGGTAAGAAGGCGGACAAATGGGTCAGAACCGGGGTGAAGCAGAAGGTACAGAACCAAGATGGTGATCAGAAGAAGCAAGACCAAAAGTATTGGGAGAAAGCAAAAGACCAGAAGTCTTCTCAAGGTCCCCAAAAAGCTTCTACTGGGGAGAGTCCCCCAAAACCTAAAAAGAAAGAAGGTCCAAAGAAACCATGATGCAACTTTTGTAAGGTTAATACTCACTGGACCAGTGATTGCACCAAAAAGGAGGCAGCTCCAGCACCATTGCCCCTAAGGCAACTGTCCCCCCTAGTACAGCTAATAGTGGTGGTTCTCAACAGAAGGGCGTAGTAGGGTTAACCCTGGGAACTGAGGTGGATTCTGGCCTAGTCAGAATATCAACTCAAGCTGTTCTTGTCTGTGATGTGGACATGGCTATGTCCTCTACTGTGAGCCCCAGTAACTTGGACAAGTACAGTCAGACTCCTTTAATTAATAATAAAGTGGCTCTGGCCTACAGGGACACATGTGCTAGTGTCACAATGGAGACACCCAGCTTTGTGGACCCTGGACAGATCATACTAGCAATGTCACTACCACCCATAGTATGGCAATTGTTAATTTCTCCTGGGGAGGGGTAACTGACCTCAAAAGAGTTGTTAGTTCAGACCTCCCTGTAGAATGTTTGCTTGGCAATGACCTAGAATCTTCAGTCTGGTCTGAAGTGGAGTATAGGACTCATGCAGAAATGTTATGTATATCAGCACATGTCCTTGCTGTGACCAGGTCACAGGTCAAAAATTGCAACACTGGACAGGCCCTGGATCCTGAAATAATGGACCAGTTGCCTACCAGGAGGAGAAGCAGTAGAGTTAAGGCAGTGCCTTCCCCCTTGCCTCAGAATGAGGATCAGCCTTCCAAGGAAGCGGATTGTTAGACCCAAGAATAAACTGTCCTAGAAGAGCTTGAGCCTGATCAGGTTGAGTTTCTTGGGACAGGGGGACCTTCAAGGGCAGATCTGGGGCAGGCGCAGTTGGACTGCCCTTCTCTTGAACCCCTCAGACAGCAAGCTGCTGCTGAGGCTGCTGTGAATGCTAATGGAACCCATAGTGTGTATTGGGATGAAGGACTCCTGTATTCAGAGGCTAGAGACCCCAAGCCTGGTGCTTCCAGGAGGTTGGTCATACCTTTGCCATTCAGGGGCTTCCTTCTTACATTAGCCCATGATATTCCCCTTGCAGTACATCTTGGCCAGAACAAGACTTGGGACAGGCTTGTCCCTCGCTTTCACTGGCCCCACATGTCAGAAGACACCAAGGAGTTTTGTCGCTCCTGTGTCACCTGCCAAGCCAGTGGCAAATCAGGTGGCACCACAAAGGCCACCATATTACCACTACCTGTGGTGGGGGTTCCCTTTGAAAGAGTAGGGATTGACATTGTTGGCCAATGGATCCCCAAACAGCCTCTGGGCACAGGTTTATTCTGGTGGTAGTGGATCATGCCACCAGATACCCAGAAGCGATTCCCCTAAGGACTAAAACAGCACCTGTTGTGGCAGGAGCCCTCCTGGGAGATTTCTCAAGAGTGGGTTTTCCAAAGGAGGTTGTCTCAGACAGAGGTGCAAACTTTATGTCTGAATATCTGACTGCTATGTGGAAGGAGTGTGGAGTGAACTACAAGTTCACCACACCCTATCATCCACAATGCAATGGTCTAGTTGAGAGATTTAACGAGACCTTAAAGGGCATGATTAAGGGTCTCCCTGAAAAGCTCAGGCGGAGATGGGATATCCTGCTGCCCTGCCTTTTGATTGCTTACAGAGAGGTCCCACAAAAGGGGGTTGGTTACAGCCCTTTTGAACTTTTGTTTGGGCACCCAGTGAGAGGACCCCTTTGTCTGGTAAAGGAAGGTTGGGAGTTACCTCTCAAAGCTCCAAAGCAAGACATTGTGGATTATGGACTTGGTCTCCGCTCCAGGATGGCTGAGTATATGAAAAAGGCATCCAAAAACCTTGAGGCTAGCCAGGAACTCCAAAAAGCCTGATATGACCAAAAGGCTGTGCTGACTGTGTATCAGCCAGGGCAGAAAGTGTGGGTGTTGGAGCCAGTGGCCCAGCAGCCCTCCAGGACAAATGGTCTGGACCCCACACTATTGTTGAGCAAAAGGGAGAGGTAACCTATTTGGTTGATCTTGGAACTCCCAGGAGCCCCCACAGGGTGCTTCATGTCAACAGACTGAAACCATATGTTGACAGGGCTGACATGGGCTTGCTCACGGCTACTGATGAAGGACAGGAGGAAGAGAGTGACCCTCCCCAGACCTGCTCTCTCAGAACCCTGATGATGGGTCAGTTGATGGTGTAGCCTTGGCAGGCAGCCTCACTGATCAGCAGCAGAGGGACTGCAGACAAGTTCTGCAGGCCTATAGACATGTTTTCACTGACTCCAAAGTCAGACAACCTGGTGCACCCATGAGGTGGACACTGGGGACAGTCTGCCTGTTAAACGTAAGATACCTGATCATGTCAGGGACTGTATCAGGACAGAGATCCAAAAGATGTTGGAGTTGGGAGTCCTTGAGCCCTCAGAGCGCCCTTGGGCTAGTTCTGTAGTCCTAGTGCCTAAACCTCACACCCAAGATGGTAAGAGAGAGATGAGGTTTTGTGTGGATTACAGAGGCCTCAATGCTGTCACTAGGACAGATGCCCATTCAATACCAAGGGCAGATGAACTCATTGACAGATTGGCATCTGCCAAGTTTTTGAGTACATTTAACTTGACAGCTGGCTACTGGCAGATCAGGCTAGCTGATGATGCAAAAGCCAAAACAGCATTTTCAACCCCAGGAGGTCATTATCAATTTGTGGTAATGCCCTTTGGTCCGACAAATGCACCTGCCACATTCCAAAGGTTGGTGAACCAAGTCCTCTCAGGTCTGGATGACTACTGTGCAGCTTATCTAGATGATATTGCTGTCTTTAGCTCCTCTTGGGAAGATCACCTGATCCACCTGAAGAATGTTTTGGAGGCCCTGCAAAAGGCAGGTCTAACTATCAAGTCTACCAAGTGCCAGATAGGGCAGAGCAAGGTTGTATACCTGGGCCACCTTGTAGGTGGGGGTCAGGTTCAACCATTGGAAAGCAAGATCCAGACCATAAAGGACTGGACTGCTCCCATCACCCAGACACATGTCAGAGCTTTTTCGGGCCTGACTGGGTACTACATGAAATTTGTCAAGGGCTATGGGTCCATTGTGATACCCCTTAATGACTTAACTTCCAAGAAAATGCCAAAGAAAGTTCAGTGGACAGTAAGCTGTCAAAAGGCATTTGATGACCTGAAGCAGGCCATGTGCACTACACCTATTCGACAAAGTCCAGACTACTCCAAAGAATTCATTGTTCAAACAGATGCTTCTGAGTTGGGGGTAGGAGCTGTTCTTTCACAACTGAATAAAAATGGTCAAGACCAGCCAGTCGCTTTTATTAGCAGAAGGCTGACCCCTAGAGAGAAACGTTGGTCAGCTATTGAGAGGGAGGCCTTTGCTGTGGGTTGGGCCCTGAAGAAGCTGAGGCCATACTTGTTTGGTACTCCACTTCAAGATTCAGACAGACCATAAGCCCCTCTTGTGGCTAAATCAGATGAAGGGTGAAAATCCCAAACTGCTTAGGTGGTCCATTCCCTACAGGGGATGCACTTTCCAGTGGAACATAGACCCGGGACTGACCATGCCAATGCAGATGGACTCTCCAGATATTTCCACTTAGAAAATGAAGACTCAACTGGTCAAGGTTAGTTTAATGTCTGCAGGTTTGGGGGGGGGTTGTGTAGGAGAGTAGGGTCTGCTTCCTATGGTCACCCCCACTTGTTGCTGTGATGTTCTGGTTTTCAGTGTAGGAGAGTAGGGTCTGCTAATCGGACCCACAGCCCAGCTGTTCTCTCTCTAAATTGATGCCATGTACTTTAGGTACATACATGATTGGGTACTGGGTCACCTCTGTGAGCCCCTGTATAGTGTACCATAGGTACCCAGGGCATAGGTGCATCCAAGGCCTACCAGGGGCTGCAGCATGTATTATGCCACCCCTGGCTGGCCCTCCAAACTGACACCACAGGCTGATCACTCAGCTAGGGTAAGGTGGTGTAATCACCCCTTACTTAGATATAGTATATTTATATCTACCAAATATATATATATATATAGACACATATGCACCTATAAGTCACTCCTATAGTTGGCCTCTACAATGCTGGAGGCAGAGTGCTTGGTTTTATGTGAGAGGGTGCCCTAGCATGAGCTGAGCCCCTCTGCAGCTTTCGGTACCATCTCCTTATAGCTGTTCTATGATATAGCCATACCGTATACTCTTAAGGGCATTATAATCCTTGCGGTTAATGCTAACTTTGGTTTAGCTTTATTAAAACATGTTGTGTAAGGTGTCAAACACTTTGGAATACTACCCCCCCCCCCCCACCAGTTCTGGTGGCGGGGATAGAATTCCACCCTTCTAAAGGGAGAAGACATGTAGTTACTGCTAACCCCGGTTAAAGTAAAACAAAGCCTCAGCATCACAAAATGAATGCTGCTGCCACAGACACGAGTCTGACCTCCTATTGCTGGGGGAAACTCCAGCAAGGGCGGCCTGGACAATAGGTTTTCTGTCCAGGGAGGTGCCAGCACCTCCCCAGACAGGGTTTGTGTATTGGGGCAGGGAGGGCTGCATCAGCAGATGCTTTTTGAGACACTGCCTGGGGCACACAAGGTGCTCCATGCAAAGCCCGGTTCAAACCAGTTGCTGGTGCACTCCAGCCCGCTCTGGCGCGAAACTGGACAAAGCGAAAGGGGTGTAACCACCCCCTTCCCAGGTCCACCCATAGCAGGTAATCCAGCCCCTTAAATCAGTATAAGTACATGAGCTGTATCCCCAGGACTTTAGATTATCCTGGAACGAAACTTTGATACAGAACTCTTGGACCTTCGACATTCTATTCTGACTAGAAGACGGAAGACATCTCCCTTGTGGTCAAGGAGTGACCACCCTGTGCAAACAGGCACCACCAGTAACTTGCCGGTCTGCTTTGATGACGCTCCCGTTGGAACCCGAAGACTTAGCGACACAGGAACTGGACTCTCAGACTTCTCTGACTTCGACCCACATCCACAGCAAAGCTGAGACCCGTGGCGGACACCTGGACATCCTGCATTTTGCTAACTGCATCGACTCCTGAGGTAACTCTAAGTTGTGCATTGGGGTACGTAAAGCCCCAGACCCGAGCACCATTTGCACCG
Source organism: Lissotriton helveticus (assembly GCF_964261635.1). Classification (NCBI taxonomy): domain Eukaryota; kingdom Metazoa; phylum Chordata; class Amphibia; order Caudata; family Salamandridae; genus Lissotriton; species Lissotriton helveticus. The sequence continues at coordinate 2,034,006,803 of NC_136065.1, read as the reverse complement.
AAGCACAGCCGTCCACACTCCACGAGTGCCGCGTGGGGCCTGCTCCTGCATTTCAGCTTGACGCGTCTTCCCGGTTGCTAGCCCGTTGGCTAGTGAGCCTCTTGAAGACATTCCTTTGAAACCAAACTGCTTTCCTGGTGGCTTCAGGCTTGCTCCAGCTTCCCTGCAAAGGAGAAGCTCCTCAGACCTTGCTGGTCTGCACCGAAGCCAATCTTAACGTCCTGTTTGGGTTGCGTTTGCCAAGGCTTGTTGGGTCCAATCTGGATACCGACACCGCAGTCAACTAGATCCTTCGTGGGACAGCTCGAATCCAGCTCCTAGTCGTCGTCGACACCTCCTGGTCCTCGTGGCTGCAGAGACAAGCTTCACCTCTTCACCTGAGATCATCGCGACATCGCCTGGTTCGTTTCTGGTCACTGGCTAGTGACCCAGACTCTGTCCCCTGACTCAGACTCCGTCCCCTCTACTTTCAGGTTCTTCACATCTTCGATCCACCTGGACACTTTTCCTCTGGTCGCCTGCAGCATTTCTTTGCAGATCTCCATAGAAAACATCGACGAAACCCGACACCAAAAGACACCTATGCACCCGGCTTCCCTGGGTGAGGTAACACGAGTACTCCGGTGCTCCCGTGGGTATTGACTCTCCAAGTGTCCTAGTCTAAAGGGGTTTTGTCGTAGTCCATCCGGAAGTGCCTTTAAATAGTAACTTTGTAACTTTTATGTTTCCCATTATAAGTCAATAGTAACTCGTGACTGTGTTTAGACACTGTACGCGTCTCCCGTGGGCCTCCTACTTCCTAACCTTTGGTTGTTTAGTGTAACCCAGGCGATTCCCTAGGCCCTAGGCCTACTCACTATTTCTGTCGTGGTTCTTATGCCACTATTTTAGTATATGGTTCTTGAGGCCCCTAGGGTATTTTGTGCAACTTATCGTATGCTAATGGAGTAACTTGTGATGTACTTTTACCTCTGACCTCTTAAAGAGTGCAGAGGGGTTGTGTTTAGAATAAATACATATATATTTGATATATACCTTGTGTGGTGTCCTTTCATTTGGTATTCAAAGGATTATAATTGGTAAAACAGCTTGCTTCACATGCTCTCTGAAGGCTTAGCCTATGACTACTGGTCCATACTACCACTAGGATAGCTTGTCTATAAGGTTGACTTTACAACCACCATCAATAAGGGTCGATTAGACTGGTGCAAGGTGCCCACTAGAACTAGTGGACATCATATTCCAGGGTAACTTCTCACACCAAGTTTCCGTTAAGAAGAGGGCATCTGGACTTTGTTCTCCCAGTAGAGTAATATCTCAAACTTTTTTTTAGGGAGAGACAGACTGTTTACTAGAAAAATTCACCATTCCTGCGTAGACTGAATGGAAGCTGCCAAGTTTGGTAAATTATTTCCGCCATGAGCTTCCTGGAGTATCATGGTGGGGTACAGTTAAATGAATAATTACAATGTGAGCACCTACTTGGCTGGGACATTGGGTTCAGGGAACGACAGCACATTTTCTTGGATGCCAACATAAGGACCTTCAATTCCTTTGAAGTATAATGCTTCCAATTCCCCTGCGAAGGACAAGGGTTTCCAGCTCCGGACGGGCGCAGGTGGGCTTGCCTTAGGAGCGTGTCCGCTGCGCATCAACCATGATGGCGTCCACTCAAGTGCTATCGAGGCGAACTCGCACTGCACACGGCCAGGGAGTCCCAGTCTCCAACACGCCCTGGGGTACTAAATTGAAGCAACAATGCCAGGTAAGTCTGGGCAGAATGCTGATCAATGTCAAAGGTTATCCCCAGTCCTGAGATCTGGGCCTAAATCCATCGTTATTTTGTATCCCATGCCATTCCAGTTTAAAGCCAGCCATATGCAAATCAGTCTTGACCCTGTTCCCTGTGGAAACAGCCTAGCCCGAACTCCCAGGCCAGGTCCTGCCTTGACCAGAAACAAGCAATCTGGGACTGGTCTTGGGGCGTCGCCCCTTATCAGCCAGGCTAGCTTGACTCCAGTGGCATGGAGAGCGCGGGTCTGAAAAGTTTCAGCTCTCCGTGCATTATCTCCTTGTGTTTGCGTTTTTCGCCCTAAGTTGTCAGACACGGGTCCCTAGCTCACTTTGCCACAGGATTCAAGCTAGCCTGGCTGATGAAGGGTGTTACCCCGAAACCAGTCCCTGGATGCTTGTTTCCGGTTCAGGGAAGACATGGCTTGGCAGTTCGGGCTGGACTGTTCCCATGAGGCACAGAGTCAAGACTGATTTGCATATAGCTGGGTCCCGAACTGAGGTGGCGAAGTGAGCTAAACAACGATGATGGATTCAACCCAGATCTGTGACTGGGAGAGAGTGTGTGAAAAGCTTTAGCACTCCATTCATTATCTCTTGTATTTGCTCTGAATCTAACGACATCAAACAATTAGTGCAAAAAAAAAACCTATTTAAAATATAATAAAAGTACCCCGGAAAGCATCTAAAAAAAGTGAGTTTACTTCTAGTGTGTGACTGTAACATGGAATAAAGAACCTACTGTACCAAATTGTGATTGTGACATGGAATAAAAACTCACATGTACCAGACTGTGATTGTAGAATGGAATAAAGAACCAACCTGTACCGGATTGCGATTGTAATATGGGATAAAGAATCTGCCACTGGTACCAGATTGTGATTGTAACATGGGATAAAGAACCCACCTGTACCAGTGTGATTGTAGCATGGAATAAACGACATACATGTTCCTGAGAGCGATTGTAAAATGGAAGAAAGAACCCACCTGTACGTGATTTTAACATGGAATAAAGAACCTACCTGCACCACATTGTGATTGAAACATGGTGGTTTTCAATTACTGTCTCTTCTAGAGGGGCAGGGCTTGCCTCACACTGTCTTTCATGTGGAGAGAGAACATGCCTCACATTGTGTCTCCTGAAGAGTGAGGACATGTCTCACTTTGTGTTTCCTGAAGAGTGAGGACATCTCTCACTTTGTGTCTCCTGAAGAGTGAGGACGTCTCACTTTGTGTCTCCTGAAGCGTGTGGACATGTCTCACATTGTGTCTCGTGAAGATGTCTCATATTGTATCTCCTGGAGGGGGGAGGACATTATTTAGTATCTGGAGAGCAAGGTCAGATTCCGGAGACAATCTGGTACTTTCATAATCTGTGATTGTAACATGGAATAAAGAACCGGCCTGTACTGTATTGTGATTTTAACACAGAATAAAGAACCTACCTGTACCAGAGTCGGATTGTAACATGGGATAAAGAACCCACATGTAACAGATTATGGTTGTAATATGGAATAAGGAACCCATCTGTCCCAGATTATGAATGTACTATAGAATAAAAAAGTGGCCTGTATCAGATTGTGACTTGAACATGGGATAAAGAACCTACCACCAGTACCAGATTAAGGCTGCTTAGCTCTCAAAACATAACTTAAAAGCAACTGAATGCGATTGGTGTATTAGGGCACAAGCCCCCCTCACAGAGACTTCTGAGTGTCATCTTGATGGCAGGTCCCTCCATACAGTGCAACTCAATGCGACGCCTGACTCTAGGGACTGCATATTCAACGATCCGTTAGGTGCAACCTGCCCTTTGGGGGAGGGTGGGGTGGGAAGAATGGACATTCCATATTAATGGGTCCACAGAGTGCGACTCCTAATGCCGGGAAGAGAGCCCCCGCCCCCCCTCACAGGGTCTACAAAGTGTTACTCTTCACCTTGTGGGCAAGGGTCCCTTACAGTTCAAACTGAGTGGGACTTATCCTCCTCCAGGGGTTACCAAAGAGGATCTATTGAATGTGCCTCATGTTCTGAAGGGGGCAGGAAGAAGACAGCCCCTCACAAGGACACTCAGTGTGATTCATCATTTTGGAGGGGACCCCATAAATGTGCCACTGAGTACTGAAAGGTGCAGTTGGGCTAAAGAGGCCTCCTGACTGGGTCCACCGAGTAAGACTAGCCCTCCCGGGCTGGAGGGGAAGAGGCCCACTTACAGCTAAAACTGTGTTAATCTTTTGCGTGGAGTAACAGAGGTGGGTTACTTGGTTCACTGAGCGTGATGCTTTCTTCTGAGGTCGAGGTGTGGAAACCCACTGAGGGTCCACAGATTTACGTTGCCCTTCATGCATGAGAAATCCACATGCACTCATAGGGGTGGAGGCTGGGGTCCGCTTACAGGTAAAACTGTTTGCATGGAGTAGGAGGGGAGGTTACTTGGTCCACTGAGTGTGACTCACCCTCCTTGCATGAAAAGCCCTATTGGGGCCATGAGTTCAACTTGCACTCCTTGGGGAGAGAACCCTTCACAAGGTCCACTGAGTGTCTCTCATACTCCTGATGCCTCTCTGGGGGTGCGCAGAGTATGTATGATTCATGCTTCCAGGGAAAGGGCCCTGTGTGAGCCATTCGCCATGGGAAGAATCTCCCTTATTGAGTGAAGAGTAACTCGTCCTCCATGGGAAGAGGCCCCCTTATTGGGTAAGGAGTGATACGTCATCCATGGGAAGAGGCCCATTTATTGGGTGAAGAGCGACTCGTTCTTAATAAGAAGAGCCCCCCACCATCCCCCTCATTGACTTGTCCTCCCGGGAGAGGGGTGAGGGATCCTCACAATATCAACTGAGTCAGAATCATAAACCCTCACAGGATCCACTTGGTGAGACACTTCTTCTATGGGGCCTCTAACAGGGTCTATTCTATGTGTATTATTCTCCATGGGAAGAGGCTACCGTATTGGGTGAAGAGTGACTAGTCATCCATAGGAAGAGGCCCATTTATTGGGTGAAGAGTGATTTATCCTCTGTGGGAAGAGGCCCTTTTATTGGGTGACGAGTCATTCTTCATCCAATAAAGGGGCATCTTCCCTTGGGTGAAGGGGTCTTCTTATTGGGTGAAGAGTGACTCGTCCACCAAGGGAATAGGCCCATTTATTGGGTGAAGAGAGACTCATTATCAATGGGAAGAGGTCCCCTTATTGGGTAAAGAGTGACACGTCCGCCCGGGAGGGGGGTGAGGGATCCTCACAATGTTCACTGAGCCTGACTCATAAGCCCTCACAGGATATACTGGGTGCAACTTCTTCTGGTGGGGAGGGGGAGGGATGTGGAGTACTGACACACATAATCAAGTTTACTTTGAGAAATGTACTTAGATGAAAATCTCTAAGATTCACAAGAACAATTAAATCAGAACATAATACATCAATTACATACAAATTGAGAGATATTGGTTATTAAAACGAAAGCATCTAAGCAATAATGACCTCATACAGTTTGTGGAAAAGAAAGCAAAATAGCATAAGTAAAGGTTAATTTGTTCTGTTAGACCGGTCTGCATTAGAGTGGTTTTCTCCCAAATGTTTTGCCTGCTTGCCTCCAATTTTTGCCGATTCTTTTTGTTGGCCTTAGGACTATGTGCACTTCACCACTGCTAACCAGTGCTAAAGTGCTTGTGCTCACTACCCTAAACGTGGCTTGATTGACGTATCCACAGTTGGCTTATTTCATTTACCTAAAAGGCCCTAGTAGAGTGCATTACCTGTGCGCAGGGCTTGTAAGTTAAATGCTACTATTCGGCCGCCTCTGGCACTGATTGTGCCACCCACTTAAGTAGCCCTTTAAACATGTCTCAGGCCTGCCACTGCAGAGCGTGTGTGTGTAGTTTACACTGCCATGTCTACTTGGCATTTAAATTCCCTTGCTAAAACTTACACTCCCTTTTTATTACATTGAAGACATCTCTAAGGTTGGCCCCAGGTAGCCCATAGAGCAGGGTGCTGTGTAACCAAAAGGTAGGACATGTACTTTTAAGTTTTGCATGTCCTGGTAGTGAAAAACACTTACATTCGTTTTTCACTACTGTGAGGCCTACCCCTCTCAAAAGAAAATATTGGGGATGCCTTATTACATTTAATCTCTACAATGAGTGGGATTAGATCTGTCGTGTTTATTACCTCTTGAATTGTAATGATAAATCATCTCTTTTGGTAAAGTCGAATTTATAACTACACTCTAAAAAAGTCCACTTTTAGTAAGTTGTACCTGTCCTGAGGAGACCCTTAAACAACAGAGGTTGAATTGTGTCGACTACCAAGCATTAGGATGATATGGAAGTGCTAACCTTGGAGAAGCAACCTGTGTGACTGATTTGGGGACTCATATAGGCCAAAATATTATGGTGTTCTAACCCCTGAAGTTTTATATTTAGTTGAGGAGTATTAGTAATTGAGGAACAAAATTGCAACTCTTTTTGTAACAGAGTTGTGAACTAGTACTTTTTTACTGTTTTCCAAACTAGGTAATGTTTCACATAGTTTTCTGTTGGTTTTAGGCACTCATGAAGAAGATGTGGGCCACTGAAGTTTATATGATATTTAACTAATGGTTATGTCATCCAATGGTTATGATTTGTCTGGTAAAATGAACCTATAAATTGTAAAATGAATTGAAGAAGTGGTCATGCTAATTACATTTCTTGATCACATCAAAGCAATTTCTGTGTAAATGATTTCAGACAAGGTACTTTGTGTTTGTAACTTTTAAAAAGATGGCATTCTTCTGCTCTTAGACCTTTGCACCAGCAGCCTGTCTCCAATACAAGCCTGAGGTGGGTGACCGCAATTATTTGCAGGTTCCTCATGAAGAGAGGTCAGGGCAAGGCTACCGCCAATGCATTACTCTGGGGCTTCGAGATGGAGACAATCAGAGCCTCTCAAGTAGTGTCTGGCTAGGAACCCCATTTCTGTGATCCAGAATAAAGGGCAGCCAAACAGGATGCAGAGGAGACCACATATGTCTGATAGAATTCCACTAGTAGCCCAAACATCCTCAGCATTATACCCCTCACAAGTTCCTTGATGGCTTCTTTCACTTCAGACTACATTACTGGCCCACCTAATGTCTGACACTCTTCAACCGCTAACTGTGAAAATGTTATCCTATCCAGATATGTCTCTATTTCCTCTTCAGGAACTGGGGGCTGTTTGTCACACGGTTCCCAATAATGTTGAATAAAGACCATGTGCATGTTGATCTGACAGAACACAACCTCACCTAGTGACCTTATATTCTCAGTCACTGAGCAGCTCCTCCCTTCAGGTTATAGCAACCAGGCCAGCAGTTTCTGCCCTGCCACTCTCTGCATGAGTGGAGTCCAAGTACTCTCGATCATTCAGGGCCCTTAACTGCTCCACCACAGTTGCATGTTTCTCATTTTCCTAATCTGGGTTGGATCAAGAGGTCTACTGGAAAGCCCATTGCCAGCGCATGGATGCTGCCTTCGAATTTGATCAATTTGTTTTTAAGGACTTTTGCACTCCTTTTGTTTGACTGATGCAAAAGCCCTGTAGCACAACCTTAAACACACCCCACTCTAAGTTAATGTGGTGTGTTGTGCCATGATTGATTCAAACATATTTCCCACTTGCATTACCCAATGGATCTTTACATATATGTTTGTGTAAATGTAAGGGCGAGAGTCTCCATGAGGGAATTGGAGTTAGCCGTTATCCCCACACAACTCTGAAAATGAATGGGCTGCGGTCCAATAATGTGCAGGTCCAAAACTCTATGTAAATGATCTCACTAATTCCGGGAAGCACATCAGCCTATCCAGCTGGACATGTCGATCATAAACTGGTTTAGGAGAGGAATATACCTTAGTCTCCAGATGTCAGCAAAATCTCAGTTTATCGACCATCCTCGAAAGTCTAGAGTTAATTTTACTACTGGGGAGTCAATAAGAGGAGGAACTGACCTAGCCAGGGTCACATTTTCCACACAATTATAATCCCCTCCAAGCGCCATTGCAATTTGCATGTCCGGTGACAACTGCGGGGCCAGAGACTAGATGATTCTGGTACGTGTTCGGGACATAAATGCTCCCATTCACAAGAGGAACTCTAGTTACTCTCACCTGAATCAGAACGCATTAGCAAACACTGCCTGAGGGTCTTGGATTTCTCCCCATATAAACAACAGGAACACGCAGTCGTACAACAGATACTGGGACTGGCGAGGTGATGCAGACACCGGCCAAGTACCCTGATGTGTGGTACTTGGCAGAGCTGAATACCACATCTACATGCGACCTTAGTGGTAGGTAAAGGTGGCATGACCGAGCTACTGACTATTCAGATGAATTGACTGTGGCAGAACGGATGAGGGCATGTGTTGGAAGGTGGATTATTAGTTGGGGTAAGTATGCACCTACCACTATGAATAAGGCTATCAACACAATGTTCGTTTCAGTCAAGGTCTCAGTAAATTAGTCCCTAGCTCCACACCTGGCAGCTGGCAATGAGCAGGGAGGCTTAACTTAGTAAACAGGTGTGTAAAACATTTAAAACACTAAGGGCCAAATGTAGGTGGCCCATTACCGGTCGGTAACGGACGAAATTAACGAATTTCGGCTGTTACCGACTGGTAATAGGCTTTTCTTATGTAGGGGGTCGAAATTAAGGATTCGGTAATTTAAGGAATCGGTAAATTACCGATTTCTAAAATACCGATTCGGTAAATTACCGAATTCCTTATGTAGGGAGCACTTAAATGAGTGCTTATCCCATGTTACGATTCGTTATTTACCACCAACTACAAGTTGGTGGTAAATAACGAAGAAAAAAAAAGAAGCAATTTAATGCAAATTGCTTCAGTGCCATGTTGCAGACATACATGCCCTTAGGGCATGTATGTCTGCAACATGTGCACCCATAAACAATTGAGGGGTGCAACAGGGTGTCAAAGTGACACCCTGCCACCCTTCAATGTTTTCCCCCTTTTACCGAATCGGTATTTACCGATTCGGTAATTGCCATTCATTCCTATGGGCCTCCAGGCCCATAGGAATGAATGGCAATTACCGAATCGGTAAATACCGAATCTTAACGATTCGGTAATTTTTACCGAATTGTTTTGCTACATAGCATTTACCGATTTGTAAATACCGAATCGGTAAAATTCGGTATTTACGAATCGGTAAATACCATTTACCTACATCTAGCCCTAATACATTAAATAAGTAAGACAACATACAATAAAAATCCCACACCAAGTTATAAAGATAAGAAATATGTTTTTCTTTAAAATAACACCATATATGGCCCTCAAATATTTATTCAATTCTCTGGGGCACCAAGAGAGGTGGGGGAGGGGCACCCTTGTCCAATTAGGTGCTGCGTGAGATTCCACTCATTTCCTGGTTGGTTGTGCTTGGTGATTGGCCGCATCCCACTAACGTGACTCCCGAGGTTCGCCAGGAGGCGTGGCAGTGCAGGGGAGCGGAGACGCTGCCGGCAGGCGGGTGCTTGGTGTGCGGGGGCTGCTCTGAGAGTGGGGAGCTGCGGGCTCGGCGAGGACACAGCGAGGGCACAGCGAGGCGAGCGAGCCCTTGGGGGAGGACGATTGAGAGACCGGTGTGACTCGCGGTAAGGCAGCATTCGGCATTCGGCGCACGCGGGTGGGGGCATGGAAACTGACTGACAGGGGCTGACCGAGAGGGTAATTTAAGGTCAATCTCTCGCACATTACCATCGCTCACTTTTGGTGAGCGGGCAGCCTCTTCTCTGGTCCCCCCGCCAGCCCACCCTGACGCGCTGCTTGCCTGGAGTCTGCTCGGCGTCTGTGCTCAACGCACTCAGAGCCTCAGTGCCTTAGAGTTCTTGTGTTCTCTCTGAGTTCTCTCCACCGGCTCAGTTCCTGTAGCCCTCGCGGCTTGCGGTGCTCCTGTTGCTCTTGTGGGTGCCTCAGCCTCCAGCGCCTACTGCCCTTAGCTATCCCTTACTCACTGCTCGCCGCTTGGCTGGTCAGGGGTGCCCACCAGCTCTGGAGCTGTTCTCCTTGCTGTCCATCTAGTGCCGGCCGAGTCCTGACTAGCCACCCAGACCCTGTTGGCTCCATCTCGCCCCAGGCCCTGTGGTGCCTGCACGCGCCTCCCAGAGTTGCGCAGCACGCAGCTCCGGTTGTTTTCGGACTCTAGTCCGACCCAGCGGGGCGGGCAGGTGAGGTGGTGTCAGCGGGTTGGGGTAGGGCTGGGAGACCCGCGCAGGAGGGACAGGGTGAGCAGGGGGGTGCCATACACTAACACAGCCGCTCAACGCTTAACCTGCATACAGTTCCAGAAGCCAGAAGCTAGTATCTCGAAAACCCACTGCTGCAACAGAGCTGTAATATAGTACCACTGGTGTTGGACCAGAGAGCAATCAGAAGAGCCCAAGCCCGGGCCCTCGTGAAATAATGAGATCAGGAAAAGTGAGGAAGTATACAGCGCCCAAAAGAAGGAAAGCAACACAACCCGACGTCGCAGAGGTCTCGGCCAACCCCAGCCACATTTTAAAAACACAAAAACCGCTAAGCATACGGGACTTCTTCAAAAAAACGTCATCTAAGTCTGCGGAATCGCCTAAACCAAGAGAGCAGTCTTTGGAGGCAACAACTATTACCCCCCTGGCGCAACCAGGCTCGATTAACTTGGGTCAACCTGGGTCGCCTAACTTGGCCTTGGTGCAACATTGGGCACCCGCAACCGCGAGGGCAATCGAGCCATCAGAGGTTTATATTTTTGGGTCCTCCTGTAACGACCAAACCAGTAAAAACTCTCAACCTGACCACCTTCCATCGGACAATTTTTCAGTGTCTCCAGCAGAGGACCGCTGGCCCAGTCAAGCGCTACAAACCCAACTGGAGATCATTACGCGCCCAACAGAGGTCCAAATAACGCCGCCTAAATCCACTGTAACTAACGCAGCGACCACGACCATGCCTCTTGCGGCCTTTCTTCACCAAACAACGACGGCACAAATCCACGGGCAAGCCAACCCCGAGCACTTGAATAGCAGTCAAAAATCTTCAACCTCACAAACAACAATCCTCACAACAGCACCACCAGTTTTGAGCCCCCGGTACATGATATTTTCGCCACCTGGACACACAAAGGATACATCGCAAAGCCAGCCAGCATTGCCTCCCCAGAACGATCAGTTTATGACGGACCTGTCTCTTCTCTTCAAGATGTCTGAAGGTTCACTCAGGTCCAGCCCGATCCCAAAAGAAAAACAAAATATTGAAGAAAATACCGGGACCGGTGCTTGGCCACAACTTTTACAAACCCTGCAGCAAACAGTTAACGCACTCAATTACCATTCGAAAAAACTGGAGGTGCAGGTCGACCTACTAAACACCCTGGCACTATTTACGTCTGGGATCGACAGCAAACTAGATAAACTCAATTCCCTAATCTTACGGGCGCAAACCTCCACAAAGCTTGCCGAATCAACTTGCTGCTGCTCCCCAATCATAGATTCTCTTTCACTGCTCCCAGAATGCCTAACCACAGTCATAAGGGAAGTAAAGTTGTTGAGAGGAGGAAACGTCTTTACCAAATCGCCATCCCCCACACAGCAAGAACACTTAAAACCCAATGAGTTTCCTGCTAAGCAGAACACAAACTCAAAAGAAGGGGAGGCTCCAAACACAGGAACAACCACTGGCCAAACGAAGCTGAATGGTCATACTCAGAGCGCCCAATCAAAATCAAACCCGACGGCAGAAAACGGCCCCCCTTTGTCACCAATCGGACCCATCACCAGGCAGGATCATCTTGAGCCTGTGCAAACAAACAGCCCCATTTCTCAAAATGACTCAACAGCGGCGGCCCTCGCAGGGCCAGTTTGACCACGTAGTAAAAGAGAACGCAAACGCCAGCGCAAAGCCAGAAATAAACTTAGGGCAAACTCCAACATGGTCCACCATGAACTCTTCCCTATCTTCAAAAAAGTCGAAAACAAAAAAACCCCGTCAAAAACAGTGCCGCAGAGCAAAGAATTACCCCCAAGGGAGTCTCCCCGGAAAAACTCAACCAAGATTTTGCGAGTAGTCCAAAGGACCGAAGCAATCAAACAATGGCCCCAGAAACAACGAGGGCAGGGCCCACACAGAAACCATTAGGGTGAGCTCAGATATGGCAAGTGCAACCGGGCCTAAGATGACACTAGAAACCTCCAGACCACCGACGGTTCTCATTTCCCCGGGAAAAGAAAACGCAATGTCAAGAACCAATTACTCTAAAACCATCTGCAACTATTCCAAAGTTGCGACCAGTCACAGTTTACATTTGACGAGCGCTCCGCAACGACTGTCACAACAGCTATACGAAATTAAATCAGACAGGACACTCGAAAATTCCAACATTAAACTTTCAAGTGTTCCGGAGTCAATCAATAACGATCCACCGTGCCATCAGATTCTACTGGCACCCGAATATAAATTTAAAGGGCGGCACGACATTCTTAACCAATCCAATTTGTTAAAACTAGCAGAAGGAATTCCAGGTTTAGCTGGACTGGTCACGAACAATATTGAATCCATCGAATTTCTCTCCCCTCGAGGTAATCAACCCTCTGAGGTCACTGTGGTGACATTTTCATCGGCTAGCTGGGTAGGAGCTTTTCTTCAACAGAAGCCGACGCTGCGGAACTGGGGAATTAGAGTGTACCCTTACTCCACCCCCGGGTATCCCACCTCCCTGTTAACAAGGCCGACTTCACCCAGCTACCTGTCAACCCCCAAAACAACAGGATGCGCGAGACCCTACTCGGTCTTAAAAAATGCTTCAGGGGCCGATGTCGAATCAAAAGGGCCCGAAAAAGCCGGGGTCAATGAAGAATCGAATTATAGCTGGGGGTGGCTGCCAGCAATCCTGTTATCAAAACATTCAAACTGACCGCCAGCGGGGGAAACACCTGTAGGAACACACAATTCCTCTAGAAAACCCCTCTCAGCGGCAGACACACAGCCCAAAAGAGATACCAAGCAGGGACGGCCTCCATTCTCACTGTGCTCATGGAATATCAGTGGACTTCATCAAAAAACTTCAAATGAAGACACTATGGCTTTCTTGTGCAAACACACAGCAATCGCCCTACAGGAAACCTGGGCAACAGAGGGCCGTCCCATAGAAGGATATATCGAGTTTTGGAAACCAGCTCTCAGGGACAACCGATTTGGCCACCCCAAAGGCGGTCTGTCCATATACATCTCAAATAACCTAAAAGGTGCTTTCAACCAATTTCACCTCAATGAAGACTGGTTACTTGGGGTCAAAATCAATCCCTGGGGGATGCAGCGTCCAACTCTCCTCGTCAATGTGTACATTAATCCTAGCACCCATACAAAAAAAGACCACCTGGTCCGATTGTGCGAAATCATGAATGACATCCCTACTGAATATCCCAATTCGGACCGCATCATCATGGGAGATTTCAACACAAACCTATTTCAGGGGAACGCAGCAGACATGGAAGGGCCGGACCTGACTAACATCGTTGAGGCCTTGACTCAATCCAAACCTCCGAACCAAGCCCCAAATATATTAGGTGAAATCTCCGTGATGAGATTCTATAACGCAGGCTACCTGGTAGTGAATGGAAGGACAACAAGCGACTCACCCCCAAACTGGACCTGGTCGAATGGAAGAAAAAAGTCTTACTTAGACTTTACTATCTGCAATTCAGAACTACTGTTTAAGTTGAACTGTTTCTGCATCCACCCACGGTCTGAAAGCGACCACAGACCCCAGGTCATCACCTTCACAACAAACCCGGAACTCCATAAAGCGGCTCCTATAACCTACAAGGGAATTCACACTGAAAACCTCAAGCGCCTCAAATGGAATGAATCCAACAGTCTGAGTGAATTAAAAGCAAGCAAGGACTTTATAACAGGTAGTCCTGATAAAGATGTCAACCCAATACGGAAATGGTCGCAGCTGTGCCTTCACCTGATCAACTCATATCCTGCGACTGTGCAGAGATCAAACTGCTCACCTCCAACAGGGGCCGCAACCTCCGCCGCTATAAAACCACTAAAGAGAGCAAGGAACACCGCACTGAGGTTGGTTTTAAAATTCCCGGGGAACAGCGCCTTCCTTGCCACATATCATCCTGCCCAAAAAGCATTCAGGAGGGCAGTCTCCCAAGAGAAACAGGCTCAGGAAAAACCAATACTGGGTAAAATTGGTGTGGGAAAGCAAGCAAAAAAACTCAAGGAAATTCTGGTCCCTTGTTAACCACACCAACCTGCACCTAATAAACTCTGGCTCTGCAAATATACAGGAAGCAGAATGGGTAACATATTTAACAGATCACTTTCAGGCACAAGACAACCAGGATTGCAGCAGACCACCTAGGGGTTGCGGGATTGTAGAAGATGTATCACTGAATACATCCTTGGATACAAATCGGGGACTTACCCCTGCATATGCGCTAACCGAGGACCGAGTTGCCAAAGCAGTGACAAAGGGGAGACAAGATGGAGCACCAGGCCCGAATGGCCTGCACCAAAGGCTATTCAAATCGGACATCCCTTTCTGGTCCACGGTGTTACTAAACCTCTTTAATTACACCCTGAGATCACTGACAATCCCGGACTCATGGCGGGGCGCAATAATTCATCCCATTCATAAACCTGGATCACGAACCATGCCTAACAACTACAGATTAATCGCCCTATTGGACATAGAGGCAAAACATTTTGCAGGACTCATTCTGGAGGATCTAAGGCAATAGGTAAAGGACCACGATCTGATTCCCCTGAACCAGACAGGGTTTGTTGCCAATTCAGGAACTACGACAAATTTAATGGCAGTTTCCACTATAATCGACAAAGCTTTATCAACAAGCAGGATGGTCTTTTGTTGCTTTGTCGATTTTAAAGCAGCGTTTGATAGAGTGCCTAGGGCGGCTCTCTGGAAAAAACTGACACAGTGGGGTATTCCAAACAAAATACTGAACCCAATTATTCAACTCTACTCTGACACATGGGTTCGAGTGAAGTTAGGGTCCGGCTCGCACTTCTCGCGAAAAATCATGACCTCACGCGGTGTCAAGCAGGGATGCGTGCTGGCCCCTCTTCTCTTTAACCTATTTATATCCGACCTGTCAAGTACTCTGGACAGGGTAAATAGTCATCCACCCAAAATAGGAGGCGCGGCATTATGTAACCTTTTATATGCCGACGACTTGGCCCTGTTTAGCCTCACTAGAGTAGGGTTACAAAGGCTCCTTGTTGCATTATCGCAATACACGATTGGCAATCAACTAGAAATTAATATGGAGAAAACCCTGATAGTCCCATTTGGTAAGAAACACTACAGCGGCGGTGGTTGGTCAATTAATAAAACAAATCTTTCGATTGGCCAATCATACAAATATTTAGGCGTCCACTTGGACGAAAGGGGCAGCTTTTCAAAGCAAAGCAGTCTGATCGCAGCTAAAACTACGGCCCCAGTGGTATCCTTGGCCAAGCTATCGAAGAAACTTTCAGGTCCAACCTTTGCCCCTTTATTAGAAGTCCTTAGAGCAAAAATTGGGCCAACACTTTCTTATGGCATTGAGACCTTTAAAGGCAAAATGAATACTGCCCTAAACAAATATACAACTAAAATCTACAGAAAGGTACTTCATTTACCGAGCACTGCTTCCCCAGCCCAGATTAGATTAAAGCTGGGATTAACCAACTATGAAGCTTCTAACGTGGGTACTTACCTTAAGCTATGTCACAAATTAAGACAGGCCGATCCAGGAACACTAGAATCCCTAATCTGGAAAGAAATCAATGAGACTAATCCAGCGGGAACATTCGGGGGCCTTCTGAATGATTACATCCATCAAATGTCAGTTGCCGACGGGGGGGCGTGGCCACGGAAGCGACCAAGATGGCCGCCTCTGACTGAAGCTCCGCTGTCCGGGCGGATGAAGCACGACATCCTGGGAGCCTGAGACGCTGCTAACGCCTCTCCCATCACCTATCCTTCTGCGGCGGCGATTTGCTGCCGATCGGCGCGGGGTTCGAGACCGGAGGTGCTAGGAGGGACCATTACTGACAGAGGAGCGGGCCGCCACCCCATCGGCGGCCGCTCTCACTGCGCCCGGAGCTCGGGTAGGTGCCGCGCTGAGACACTGCGCCCGCGATCTGGGGGTCCGCTGTGGGGGCCGAAGGCCTGTTGCTGCCTCCCGCGGTCGCCTGCCCGAGGGTCCACCTGCATGGGCTCCGGGTTCTGCGCCGTGCACGGCCTGCGGCCTAGTGCGTGTGCGGGAGCCGGGGGCTCGCGTGACAGCTGCCCGGGGCGGGGACTGTGGGGCGGGACGGGCGCCGGCGCCTGAAGGGGTCTCCTGGACGGGGGTGGGTGCTCTGGGTGCGGGTCTACCTCGGGCCTGAGGGCCCCGCCTGGTCCCCTCTGCTAAGCTCTCCCCTCACCCGATGCTTGCGCTGGAGAGGCGCAGAAAAGTCTCTTATAGGCGTTTATCACGCCCTGGGCCGCCCTCTTGCCCAGTGATCCTGCCCATAGCCCGGTGGGTGCTCTGAGGACTTGCTGCTAGAGGCCAAATAGCCATCCAAACAGGCCTGGAGGATCTACACCAGGCCGGTTGCCACCCTGCTGACCCTGGCTACTTGGCTGCCACACTACCGGCCCTGACCCATCGCCCCCACGCTGCCTCCGCAACACGAGTGTGGCCGACGATCCACCAGTCCAGAACCCACGGGAGCGGTGCGTTAGACTGCTCACTATCGACCCGGATCTTCACGTCTGTGTCCTGCCTCTCCCTCCACTGGGCCCACGCGGAGTACTCCATTGCGGCCGCCATGGGGAAAAGAGACCCCAACCAACGTAAACGTAGTTTTGACAAGACTCCACTACTGGGCGGCGACGGAGCCTCTGGCGCCACGGAACCGATCCCCCCTACCCAACTGGACAGCGCCGCCACGATGGTCGCAACCATGATGTCCAAAATGAGGGCTGGATTCAAGGCACTGGACAATCGCTTTGACGCGCTGGAGCAAAAACTTGCAGATATGGGCTCTAAAGTGCAGGCACATGACCGCCGCCTTGACGTCGCAGATGCTCGCATTTCCGACATAGAGGATTCTGGCTCGAAGACACTGAAACGCCTTGAAAGAGTCGAGAAAATCCTGAAGGAAGTTGCCATTAAGAACGAGGATTTAGAAGCGCGCGGACGGCGCAACAACCTTCGCATTCTGGGCATTAATGGGCGGAATCGACTCAGACTGGCCGTATGGACATATTCGTGGAAAAACTCCTTATTGAACTGTTTGGGAGAGACCAGTTTACTCAGGGATTTGTGGTGGAGAGGGCACACCGCTCACTGGGCCCGAGACCACAGCCGGGCCTTCCACCTCGCCCAATCATTGCCAGGCTAATGAACTTTAGGGATCGAGATGCGGCCCTGCGGGCCGCCCGTGACAAGGGCGAGGTCAGATGGCAAGGTGACTCTCTGTCGTTCTACCCTGACTTCACCGCCATGGTCCAGGAAGCGAGGAAGAGATACACTGGGGTGAAGGCTACACTGCGCAATCTGGGCCTGAAATACGGCATGCTTTACCCTGCTCGCCTCAGGGTGGAAGTGGCCGGCAGGGCTCGCATCTTTGACTCACCGATGGAAGTTCAGGAGTTTTGTCGCACCTACAAATCTGGAGGCTCACAGCACTCGGACACCTCAAGGGCGCAATCACCGGCGCAGGGTGACTCTCAACAAAGTATAGACCTGTTCACAGACGCTGGGCAGGGCTAACGCCTGTTTTGCTCACTTTGGCTACCGCACTTCCATGGTGATCCACTGGCATCGCTACCGGTGCCTTCTTGATCTATCCACTCCACAAAAGTGTCCTGACTGCCCGGATGTCGAGGCGTCGCTGCCCCCCCTGGCGATCGCCGATTTAACTGAGTTTGGTTTGATTTCTTCTACATTCCGGGGGTTCGTCCTCCGTTCATTTTCTTGCTCTTCATGCTGTTATGTTCTTCCTTTGTGCGGGGTGGGGTGGTCCTCTCGGGGTGTTGTTGGAGGCTGGGCGGAGGGTGGGATTGGGGTTTTTTTTGTCTGTTATTTTTCTGAACGAAGGTGTTTGACAGTCCTTACAGTTTCTGTTTTGATCCTTATCGAGTCATGCTGCGATCCATTTAACTCTGTGATATCGCCATGCCTGCCTTAGGACTGCAGCAAGGCCCATCGGACTTGTCCCTCATGTCTTGGAATATTAGAGGTTTGAACAACGTCAGAAAATGCAAACAGGTCTTTAATTACATATCCAGACACAAGATCGATATTGTCTTCCTACAAGAGACGCATTTGTCAGCAGGTTCGGTGTCCGGGGTGGCGAGGGGTTGGGGCGCGCATCGCTTTTTTGCCAATTACAACAGGTACTCTAGAGGGGTGGCGATCTGCATCCACAAGCGGCTCCTATTTCGGCCGCACCACACAGTCCTCGATACGGAAGGCAGATACGTCATCATCACTGGCACCCTACTGGGCCACAAGGTCACTCTCATTGGGATATATGGTCCTAACACTGACACCCCCGCCTTTTTCAGAGATATCCTGGTGCACTTATTGGCTTCTGACCCGGGCCTGATTCTAATGGGCGGGGATTTTAACCTCCTATTGGACCCCCCGAGAGATAGCACTGCGACTACCCCAGACTCCCGACCACGCGCCCGCCCCGTACTGCGGGATATCTGCACCCACTTCTCCTTGGTCGACATTGAAGCGCTACTGCACACTACCACTCCGACCTATTCCCACTACTCAGCATTTCATGACACCTGGACCAGGATTGATTACTGGCTAGTATCCCCAGAACTGGTAGGGTGGGTAACTGACCTGTTAACACTTCCGCGCACCTTATCCGACCATTCTCCAGTTGTACTTAAACTCCGGGTCCCGCGGGAAGGGGGTTACGAGAGGGTTTGGCGCTTTCCAGGTAAGGCCTTACAAGATCCAGTGTTCACTGAAGGAATCAGGGAGGCTATAGTGGATTACTTTGAGCTAAACGAGGGCACGGAGGACACGCATGCGGTACTTTGGGAGGGGTTCAAGGCGACCATCAGGGGGGTATGCATCGCTAGACACACTGGACTACTTCGGGAGGTGCGGGCCTCCCTTTCACGCTTAGAGCGCGACATTGCGGCACTAGACTTGGAGCAACTTCACCAGCACACGGAGGACAGGGAGGCCAGACGCTTGCAACTTATGGTGGAGTTCAGGGAGGAGGCCGATAGGGAACTTCGTTTCATGGAGAGATCGTACGCTGCCAGGCAGTATGGGGAGGGGGATAGACCCGGCAAACTGCTTGCCCACCTTCTCCGCCCCTCCCGCTCAAATTCCTACATCACTGAACTTAGGGGGCACGCGGGTGACATGGTGCACACCACTTCTGAAATTTGCAACACCTTCCTATCATACTACACCGACCTTTACACTTCCACCCTGATGGACGACGACGCGGAGAGGGGGGATTACTTGAATGAGATTGCTATGGTGTTCTTAGACAGGTGGATGATTGACTTTCTGGCACACCCCATAACAGCGGACAGTGTTGAGGAGGCCATAGACTCTATGAAAAGCTCATCCGCGCCGGGGCTGGATGGGTCTACCGCAGATTTTTATAAGGTTTACAAGGAACTACTGGTCCCCCACCTGGTGGAAATGTATGCAGAAGCGCTGGAAACGGGCTGCCTCCCCCCCACATTGAGAGAGGCGGTTATTGTATTGTTGCCGAAGCCGGGCAAAGACCCCACCCTCTGTTCCTCGTACCGCCCACTGTCCCTCCTTAACCTGGACTATAAAATCCTTGCAAAAGTTCTGGCCATGCGACTTTCACTTCTGATGGACACCATAATCTCGCCGGCCCAGTCGGGCTTTATCCCTCACCGCTCCGCATCCCTCAACCTCCGCACACTGTTCTCGGTTCTACACCGGGTGGATCCCGATACCCAGCAGCTGCGATATTATTAGATGCCGAGAAGGCTTTTGACTCCTTAGAGTGGCCTTTTCTGATGTCGGTGATGCGCCGCATGGGCATTCCGGAGTGCCTGGTCAATACAGTGGAATTACTGTATACTCTACCAGTCGCCCGACTCCGCCTTAACGGCACCCTCACTGCCCAGTTCAGACTGGGCCGCGGCACGAGGCAGGGCTGCCCATTATCCCCTCTATTATACATTCTTGCAATGGACCCTTTGGTCCGACACTTCCAGGAGTTGCATCTTCACCGCGGCCTCCAGTTCCGCACGGGTCCGCTATTGGTCTCGCTATATGCGGATGATACCATCCTCTACGTTAGGCAACCACAATCCAACCTGGAGCCGCTCCTTCTGGAAATCACCCGCTTTGGGAAATTCTCTGGCCTTCGCATTAACTGGCACAAATCGGTTATTTTTCCGCTGACGCCCTGCACTGTCGAATGGCCCTGCTCCTTCCCTCTTACGTGGTGCCATGACTCTGTAAAGTACCTTGGCATCCATATTCACATGGAGACGGAGGCCATCCTCAGATTGAACTACGGCACTGCTGTGGCAGCCTTGGAGGGACAGATTGAACAATGGACCAGGCTCCCGTTATCCATGGCTGGCCGTGTCGCTATCATCAAAATGATAGTTTTACCCCGGTTTCTGTATCTGTTCAACAATATACCCATACCCCTCACCAAGGTTTTCTTCACGCAGCTTCGCTCTTTGCTCCTGTCGCTGGTATGGGGAAACAAGACCCCCCGAGTGTCCTGGCGGGTACTGACTCTCCCATATGAGAGAGGCGGGCTGGGCGTCCCTGACTTTTACCTCTACTTCCTTGTGGCGCAGTGCGCATACGCTTACCCATGGTTCCACCCTGACGCCAGGATACCTTATCTGAAACCTGAAGCCGATTTGGTGTTGCCTGGCTCCCTGTCTACGACGCTACCGTCGGGCTTCCCTAGAGACCCAAAGGACATCCAAACGGTGTCCACCACGTGCTGGGCATGGGGGAGGCTGAGGCGTTTGGTCGACCTCCCACATCTGTACTCTCCGGCGCTTCACTTCCTAACGCCACTTGGCTTCCGATAACTGGGGAGGTAGTGGTGCGTAACACATTCGCCAAATTCCACATTGCCTCGATCGGGGATCTATTCCCGGAGGGGCACGCGTTCACCCTGACTGAGGACCCCAGGTTCACTGATAGGACAGTCATGGACTCGTTTGTCCTAACTAGACTGCGCTCTTTACTGCGCGCGTCCTTCCCGTCGTTTCCCCTCCCCCCCGAGGAGATGACACCTCTCACTCTCATCATCCAACACCCCTCGAGTGCACACCTGGTCTCCAAGTTGTACCGGATGTGCTGTGATCTCCTTCCCTCTCGAGACCAGGCGGTGAGGGCTGCCTGGGAAGCTGACCTTGGGTACCCCATCTCAGACGACCAGTGGCAATGGTGCTGCAGGGCGACCAAAACTGTTTCGCTTAACAGCAAGCAATAGCTTTTGCACTTTAAATTTCTGCGCAGGCTATACTTTACACCCGCGAGACTCCACAGAATAGATCCATCGCGCTCACACTACTGTCCCAAATGCGGCGACCAATTCGCTGACTTTGCACACCTCTCCTGGACATGTCCCAAAATACATGACTATTGGTCCCGAGTGCACGTGACACTTGGCACCATGCTCGGTTTGCCACTGGCCCATGTACCGGAAATAGCCCTTCTGGGTTATGTTGCAGACTTTCCGAAAACAGTGCGCAAACTAGCGGCGCTGGGCTTCTTGCTGGCGAAACGGGAGATTGCACTACGTTGGTGCGACCGACGCCCCCCCCCCCCCTACATAGCACCTGGCTCCGGAGCATGGCACACTGCAACCTAAACAGCACTGAATACTCGGAGAGGGTCCCCTCTGCGTCACGACCGGTTGACATCTGGGGCCCCTACCGCGCATACATGGCGACCACCATTGAGGGTTCGCAGGCTACACCAGCCCCTGCGAGGGTCCCTGAGGGCATCGGCTGAGGGGGGGGGGGGGGGCTTGGCCTCCACTGAACTATGGCTGAAGTACACAGGGGTTGTCCACCCCTCTTCCCCCACCCCCTTTTTCTTACTGCCCCTCCTCTCTCTGGGTGGGCATCTTGCTACGACTGAAATACCCAGTTAGCTAGTGTGTTTGCGCTGCCGACTGAATGTGCGGCCCTGAGTGGCCACGGTTGGCATACACCATTGATGATGGTCCCCGTTTCTATGCTGGCCATGTCTCGAATATAGGATCGGTGAATGATACCTCTACTGGCGATGACTGACTGTGTCACCTTCTGAATCGTTATGTCATGTTGTAATTATTCCCTTATTGTGTATTTGGTTTTGCTTTTGGGAGAAAAGTATACATCCAATTGTCAAGTGTCTTGCATGCATTCCTGACGAAAAAAAAGGTCCAACCGTCCAGATTGCTTCATTCTGCCTTCCGATGTGCGCACTATATGCTTGATGTTCCGCTACTGAACGCCACCGGACCCCCGGGTTGTCGGTATTGTGGCTGTGTCCGTACATCTCACTCCCACTTATTGCCCTTCCTTGATGCTGCCGGCCCCAGGGTTGTAGGCGATGTAGCTGTGTGCATTGTGACAGCTTGTAATAAACGGTTGACCACCAAAAAAAAAAAAAAAAAATGTCAGTTGCCGACCTTTGGGCTCTTAACCCTAGTCAGACTGTTTTTAAAAATATAATCAAAAAATGTGTAAGATTGAAATCTCTGGCTTCAGACAAAGCTCTTGCCATGAAACGTAGTCATTCCTGGGCGGTAGTCAACTCCTACAAACGATTGACCCCTGCTGCCTACCTCTCCACGACATTTTCACTTTATCTAAAGCGCTGCCTGATTGCCCTAAGATTGGCGCTTTCTCCAAAATCTACCCACCTGGCGCCGTAAGAAGGAAGACACAACATGCAGAGGATGCGGGTTAGCAACAGAAACAATCTTGCATGTGCTCTGCATCTGTCCCTTATTTAATTCCCAACGCAGATGTCTGCTTAAGTCAGAATGGAACAGGTTGGGAGTTCGGACCTGTAGGCATGCCATTTTCGCTGCTCTGTCTCCAGATAATATTGTTTTAAACATAAACTTGTCCAAATTCATCCAGCACGTGTATCGCAACCTAGATACAACAGACATTGCTGAGGCCGTACTGCTGATTGACAAGATCGAACAAGTACTTTAATAGAACTTGCAATGACCGGGAGGGCTAATCTACAAATTGAAATGTTTTAACTAGCATGCTTACGGTTACATTTTATTCTTTCACCATTTTTTATTCATAAAACAGTACATAATGTGATTTGTGTAATCTTTTAAAGATATGGTTTTATATCTAAATAAAGAATTATTACTACTACTACTACTACTACTAGGTGCTGCGTGCCACCCAAAAGCATGACAGCTCCTCCATAGTGTGGCATATTCTTGTCCCACAAAGCACCGCACTTTAAAATTCAAGATGGAGGATTCTTCTCCAGCAGAGTAAGACATAGGTAAACCAACCGACTGGTGTGGCAGGGCTCAAAAATCAAACATTTTACTACTCCAGCAGGTCTAGTAACTTGAATACACTACTCAACCTAACTATAATGTAGTTGGCACGTGAACTGGTCTCATACTGATTGTCACACAGTTCATTTTACAAAATCCTCTAACTTCAGTAACAGAAAGTAAATGTAGAGAGACAAACTGACTTTTGACCTCGGTCTCTGAAAGAGCAAATATGTGACAAGCTATCAGGTTTTAAAGGCATCTTTATTGCTCATTCACTTTGTGAGCAAGCAGAACACCTTTTGTCAGCTTGCCAGAATGGGTGAGTAGGCCCTAAAAATAACTTGCCCCGATTAAATCTGGCTCTCTATTGAGACTGGGTCTGTGTGGCTCATTTCCATTAACAATCCCCATCCAGACCTTCTGCAAATTCCATTCCTGGGCCTGCCATCTGGCGGGGCGCCCAGGAAGAGGGGGTAGGCCAGGCTGGCATTCCTTGCTGTCCTTCTTTCTTTGAAGTCCAGTTTTATTTACATACTCACCCTTCTGACCTGTTCCTTGCAGCTGCAGAGCTCTCCCCACCATATAACCTTTGCTCATGCAGGCCACTCATCACCTCATCAAAGCAGCTTGACTAAGCCTGTTAAGGCTGACTAATCAGGAGAGGCTGCTAGAAGACTGGATTTTGGTTCACAGAAAAAGCCCTATAACTTCTCTTCTGCATTATTTATGATGAATTCAACAGGGGCAAATCATTGAATTTATCATTACCAATCTTTTGAATCCTTGAATGATATTTTCCTATCACTATGTATACTAAAATAAAATATTTCAATATTAGCCTATGAAGCGAAGTATTTACAATAGGGAAAAGGGATATTGGTCATTTTTCACTCACTAGGGCATATAAAACACATTTATAATGTCCCTGCATATAGCACCTAGGGGAGACTTTAGGAGTGACATATGTAAAAATATGTAAAAATAAGATAGCTTACCACTTTGGAAGTACGTTTTATTCCAAAGTCAAATTTGCATACATTTTGCTTTTAAAGCCAGCCTGCATAGCAGGCCTGCCTTTAAAAGTGACAGCCGGCAAAACAACAGTGCACACTCCAGAGCAGGAAGTCTACTGGGCCTCTAAACCTACCGGCCCTATTATATACTAGGGACTTAAAGGTAATTTGAATCCCTCTTGCCCTATTATATACTAGGGATTTAGAGGAGTCTGTCATTGCCAATTGTAATTATACCCACTTAACACATACCTTTTTTAATTAGAGCACTGGCCCTGGTGTAGTGTAGTTCCTATAGCACCTCTGCAGGACCTGCGCTTTTGGATAACATACACTGTGGGTCTGGTGGTAGGCTGACTCAGTGCACCCCCGCCGCGTGTGTTGGCATTGTTTGCATTAGCTAGCTCACAGTGCCACTAGAATCTCCTTTTAGCAGAGAGATTAGCATTTGGCAATCTCAGAAGATAACAACCCAGATTCCTCAGACTCTTGGAAACAATATACTACTTTTCACCCAGTCACTCGGGCTTGATCATTTGGTCTCAGAGAGATACATGGAACAAACAGTTGAGCTTGATTACAATAAGAATTTATTGCACTGTTGTTCTTCTGGTGTAAAATATATGTGCTGCTACAACTGGTTACACAGTAGCAGAGATATAGGATCAGCAGGAAAGTGAATAAAAAGGAATAGTACAGTTCTACCATTTTGCAATAGTCATGAACATATACATAAATATAAAATGCATTTATCAAATGAAGCGCATACTCCTACAATGCCTGTCTAGATGTACCCAAGTGTACCTAGCTTGTGAGTAGGTGCGAAAGAGCTAATAAGCCTAGAAGCCAAGAATCCTGCTAGGATTTAGTCGCAACCCCATTACCTGAATAATGAGAGTGTGGGACCTCGTTCTGGTCTCTAGTTGGACACCCCGCAAGGGATGTTTAGACCACTGTCAGCTGAAGTGACTGCATGCAGGAGCCTCAGCGTCTCTGGTCAGTATGTCGGCCTTGAAGTCTCAGTTCCCTCCAACTACTGATAGCAGGAGGTGCTGTATTTATACAGTCCTTGTGAGTGTGTTAGCCATTGTTTAGTATGAGGATGGCGTACGGGACTAAACCTTGTGCGTAGATAGGAGAGGTTTAGTATACCCCCTGCGTAGTGTCCTCATAAATGATTCATATGTGCTAAGGATGACATCTTAGCCGTTGTGATTGGGGAAAACCCTCCCTCTACATGGAACGAGGTAAAAGGTTTAGTCCCTATAAGGCGTTCAAACCTTATAAGGCGTTCTGTCCCTATAAGGCGTTCTGTCCCTATAAGGCGTTCTGTCCCTATAAGGCGTTCTGTCCCTATAGGCGTTTTGTCCTTAAAAGGCTCGTTCATGTGAAATGTGGGGGAGATGATGTAGGCAAAGGGTATGATGTTCCCTGGACCTATATTAGAGTACCGATATAAAACATAACAGTGGGTCTGGTTAGCATAGGCCAGGGCAATCTCAGAGTCAGAAAACCAGCATCTAGCGGTCCCAATTGGGGCAAAAAATAGGGGGGGGGGGGAACGCACTACAAAAAGACATGGTTCCTCACAGCATGTGAACAAGTCAAGGCAAAATTTAAGCGAGTGCGGTTTCTCCATTTACACGGAACCTACCTGAGGCCAAACAAATTGACTATGAAATACCCCGCCAGATCCGCAGGTTGCTGCAGATGCAAGCATCCTTCTCTATCAAAATGTGCCTCTTGGGTGTGATGCCAGAAGGAAATGCTTCATAATGAAAACCTGAATTTTGGCGCTGAGTATGATGTTGGCGAGGAGGCGCATTGCAATACAGTGGGTGAGGATTAAGGCCCGAAGGAAAAGCCTGGAAAGCAGAATTAATAGAGTGGGCAGTAGCAGAGTAGCAACTTCCTCAGGCTTAGATATCCTAGAAAGCACATCTAACTTGTTAATATTATTAGCTTAATGGACAGGAAGGTTCTGCGCCCAACCCTTCAAGAGTGCAAATGCCCGGCCACACTTTGGCCTTTGGCTATTCGCAGCATGCTGTTGGTCAGTACTCCCTCGTCCCAGGAAGCCTCTACCCCAACCAGCCTAGCACGGCCTTCGTGTTCAAAGTAAGCCCTAATTTACTACTATCCCAGTCCAGTGGCCGTCTTTCCCTTTGTAGGTCGAGCATGGGCAGCGCATTTGCTGCTCTGCGAGCCATGCTGTATTAGGGTATGGACTTGAAGCCACACCCACTCTCCACCCATATTTTTCATTTTCTTGTGTAATTTTCTATCGTAAAAGCAGGCTTCTAATTGGTTAATAGGCTTGTTAGTCCATCTTGAGTACCGCCTTGTCTTCATTTGTAACCTATATATAAACAAATGGGAGAGTAAGGGAATCTATTCACAAAGGTGAATGGAGAGTACTCCTACTCCCCTGGACTATATATCTAAAAAACATGAGAGGAGTACCACCAAGACGTGCTCAAAGAGCGATCTGAGTGGGATGACTATAGTAGAAGAAGAGAGTCCTTCTTTTGTTTATAAACCCCTCACTCACCAACCTGGTTGGTGACATGCTTCATCATCGGGGTCCACCCTGATAGCCGAGTGCCATCAGGGTGTGCTTCGACACCTGGATTACAGTGGAGCTGGTATTTGTGTGAATGGTGCAAAAAAATAATGTTTAAAAATGTCCTGGTATAACTTATGTGAAAAATAATTTTATTCTAAAGCTACTGGACAAAATTAAAATGGTGTAGAGATACAGGTAAGGTTTGTTATGACCAAGTGTATCTGTATGTGAAAGGTCTACATGTTTCAACCCGTGGATGGAAAATGCCGGGTTTTCTTCAGGACCAGAGGAAAATGGGTGGTCAGGGCACACTAACGCACTGCCAGTCCTAGATTCCTTCGACCTACTGACAAAAATCTGTAGTAGGAAAATGTCTCGTTCCCAAATGGGCAAGAGAAAATGCAAAAAGACTCCTGTTCCGGGTCTTAAGGCTTCACGGGGTGGAGGGAAGGTTGGCCTCGGTTAGGGGCATACTAGTTTCGCAGAGGTAATGTGGCTAGGTACCTACTCGCCTCTCCATAGCGGGGCGGCATGACACTTGGTCATAACAAACCTTACCTGTATCTATACACCATTTTAATTTTGTCCAGTAGCTTTAAAATAAAATTATTTTTCACATAAGTTATACCAGGACATTTTTTAACATTATTTTTTTGCACCATTCACACAAATACCAGCTCCACTGTAATCCAGGTGTCGAAGCACACCCTGATGGCACTCGGCTATCAGGGTGGACCCCGATGATGAAGCATGTCACCAACCAGGTTGGTGAGTGAGGGGTTTATAAACAAAAGAAGGACTCTCTTCTTCTACTATAGTCATCCCACTCAGACCGCTCTTCATTTGTAACCGCCCATGAGGACTTGCTCTTTTACTTTGGTTGTCACACAGTACTTTTATTTTAGTCTTTAAGCACTCTTATTTAATTAATTCCTCATACTGCAGGCACATTATACTTTCCTGCAACATTCAGCGCCCCATGCACGGTTTCACCTTCATTGTAGCGTCCAGACCACATTTATTATGTAAAATGGCAGTCAAAAACATCCGTTTCTTATTTTATAACAGTGCGCCATGCCACACTTTCACTTTCATGCAGCAGCCCTATATGCCTGCCAGCACTGCACCGTACCGGACTCACATGACACCCCCCTCTCCCCGCCCCCACTGCTCAGCAGCAGAAGCCAGGAGCAGCAACGCAGGAAGAGGCGCAGTCAACAAGCAAGGTAAGTGGCACAGTTAAGTGTTTTTTTAAAATTATTTAGATATCAAAGTCAAAGTGCTTTATTTCGATAAAACAATTATCATAAAAGCAGCTCAATAGATCAAAAATTACAAATAGAAAACAGTAGTGGATTAAAAAAGAATTTTTGTCTGTGTACAATATTTAAAAGAGGCAATAATTTTAAAAAAGTGCTTATAGGGGAGGAGCCAAGATGGCGATCGGAACGGTCGCATAACCGCCTCGCTCCGTGATCTCTTCCTCCCCGCCACCTATCCTGTATTTCATCCTGTTCGGGGTGTTCTGAATTTGGTCACTGAGGAAGAGCCGTCACTTACCATCCTTTTCCGGGGCTCTGGCGTGCAGTGATTCCGGCGTTCTGCCCTGGTTACCTTGTTGGCCTTCCCGGCCCTGACGCCGGGGCCTCGAGTGCTGTGCCTGCCCGGAGATGTTCGGAGTGCCGGCGGTCCGGAACCGGTGGAGAGACCCGATGGTGGGAGCCTGAGAGCCGCGGGCCGGGACCCCCGGGGCGGACCCGCCCCCGCTGGTGGGCCACCCCGCATGTCCGTTTGCCTACCGGCCCGAAGAAGAGAAGCCGCGCTGTCCGGCACCCCTCAAGTGAGAAACCCACTCCTGTTGTTAGTCCCGCCTGGGATCCGGTGCTGGGCTCCCCCCGAGTGCTGTGGGGAGCACGCCCGTTCTTCTGGTGACTCTCCTTTCTCCGCCGAGCGCCTTCTGCCGCGGTTTGGCGGTGAGCCCTGTGGCCGCCGGTGCTCCTGATGGACTTGGAAGAACCTGCGGCGATGGCGGAGGGTGCTGTGCTTAAGATGGCGGATGGCCCCTCGGGGTGTCTTTCTCCTGGAGATAGGGAAGTTGCCACATTTGCTTTCTCCAGCCCTCGTTTGGTTTGGGCGGCCCCTACTCGGAGTGCTATCTGGATTGCCCTGTCTGCTCTGCGGATCGACCTGTCCTTGAAATGTCGAGTCTTGGAGTTGCGGATCGCTGCCATGGTGGCTCCGCCATTTTGTGACGAAGTGTTGTCTCCCCGAATTGTACTGCCTGAAACTTCGCCGGCGGCTGTGCTGGGATCTCCGGCTGGGTGCTCGATTCTATGGGATCTAGCGGACCCGGTGCCGATGCTGCAGTGTTTTCTACATCCTGTTTTCTTTGCTTCGTGCTGGACGGCCCAGATACTGTGCTTGGCCACGTGGATCTTTGAGGAACTTTTGCATTCTGGCTGTTGCCGAGTTCTCCTGGTTGCTTCTAGTTGGCCGGGACGGTGTTTTGCGGGGATCCCACCGGCTTTTCCTGACTGGTATGGACCCACTGTGTTCTGCTGTTTTTTGGCTATGGCGGGGTTGGGAAACTCGACTCTTCATAAAAGTGGACAGGGGTGATCGTGCCCGGATGCCTGTGGGACCTTTTTGCGTGGCATCTCCGGGCCTCGTTGTTCTGGATGGTTCCTGTTTGCATCCCGGTGTAGGCTTTTCTTGACTCTCCTTTTCGACCTCGATTAGTGAATTATTGTTGCGGGGGGGTAGTGTTTTATGTCTCGGTCGCTGACTCCTCTCCTCTCTCTTTCTTCCTTTTCCTCTCCTTCCTTTTCTTATTCCCCTCTCTTTCTTCGTTATAATTCCCTTTCTCTTTTTCTATATTTCGGGTGACTCTGGGCGACAGGCACGCTGTTTAGTGGGGTAGGCCGTAGCCATTACAGTGATGTAGGGTGGGGGGGGTGTTTGTTATTTTAGTTTGTTTTATTCTATGGTCCCTTTTTGCCTTTTTCCAGGGGGTGGGCTATGTCCCTTGGTGTTTACTCCTCTGTTTCGTAAGCGTCTGCACTTTCTCCTTTTTCGGGGCGGGTGGGCTGTACGTGTGGCACCCACTTTATTTGTTTGCTGGTATTCTTCCTCTATTTTGCACCTGGTATGGGCGTGTGAGGTCTTTGGGCTTTGCCCTACTGTGGTCGTCTGCTTGCGTGGGGGGCTATTTCCCTCCCGCCCCCCCCCCTTCTTTTCTGTATATGTTGCATGACGCGCTGGTAGATATGGTTGCTGCCTCCTTTATATAATGTAAAATGAAACCTTTTTTATCCTGGCGCTGGTGATGTAACGACTTTATTTGCATCCGTCCTGTATTCACCCTATCGTATACATTGCTTTGTTTTTTTGATTCTCCTGACTTTGCGGCCGGCCCCTGTGGTTGTAGGCCAGGCTTGTACTTCTACGTGTCTTTCAATAAAGGTTTTAAAAAAAAATAAAAAAAAAAGTGCTTATACAATCTTAAACTGGCCAATTAGTTGATTGAGTTTTTACAGATCAGGCAAAAAATGGCAGTTCATTCAATTGAAAGATTTTATAAAAATGGAATTAAACAATTAATTTTAGCTTTTTGGCTCGAATAGCCCAAGCCCATGATAGAAATTTGGCTAGGGCACAAGCGTAGGGTACACTACTATCAGATATGAGTATCCTAATTGCCACATCATGCCTCCTAGTCCCCAACTGGCGGCATAGGTTTTTGAGCCAGACCCTCCTTGGAATTGCGTACCCGCTGCACTCGAACAAAAAGTGTGCCAATGATTCCGGTTTGGCAAGGCAAACTGGGCATAGATTAGGCAATTCCATACGGGATTTCCATCTTGTGGTAAAGGAATTAAGTGGAAGGGTTCCCACTCTGAACCTGAAGTACAATGCCCTATCAAAGGGTTTTCCAATTGCATCAAGGTACGGTTCCCGTCTAGGGCAGTCTTTAAACCTCAGAAAATCCTCTGTGAGCATGCCCAAGGTGGTACTAGAATTTCTTTGTGTACAAATCCAGTCCCAGTAAAGTTTTTTGAGGACTTGCTTCGGGGGTGAAGTTCTATTCAGCCATAATTCAATTTGTCCCAACTTAGTTAGTAAGTTCTTCATGTCTTTAAGCCATTTGATTTTATGCCAACTTGGCGATGACATGACTTCTTCAAGGCCTCTAGCATATCCACTCAATTCTTCCACCCGCCAGATGCGTGCCCATAATAATAATGGGCGGAATTTTGCAATATCGCCAATCTGGGGGCAGCCTAGATCCATTGTTAGAGGTAATGTAGGGGTGCCTTGAGGGAGAGACATGATTGCTCTACAGAATTTATTTTCAGATCTCTGCAGAGCATCAGTAGTAGAAGAGCCCCAAAGTTCGGCCCCGTAAAGGGCAGAGCTAACACCTTTAGCTGAGTAAATCTCAAGGACTGTGGCAATAGGCTTTGATGAACTGGATCGTTGCTCTTTCAAAAGGGCTCCTGTAATCCTTTTGTGGCTCAACAACATTTTGTCTAAGTGAGGCGTCCAGTCCATTTTGTCCGATAGGCGTATCCCAAGGTAGTCAAAGACCTTTACCCTTTCCAAGAGCTCAGCATTTAGGGTGGGAGGACGCACATATTGCTTCGGTGGATTTAGCACAAGGTACTTCGTTTTGTTAGCGTTTATTACCAGACCTCGTTTGGTGCAAAAGGTTTGGAAGTTGTCTAAAAGTCTCTGGAGTCCCATTGGGGATTTGGATATTAAAAGCGTATCATCCGCGAAGAGGAGGGTCGGTATGCGTTCACCAGCCAGGGATGGCTCATCAGAAGGATATTTAAGGAGATGCTCTACCACCCCATTGATGTAGAGAGAAAAAAGGGTGGGAGCCAGAACACATCCCTGGCGGACACCTCTCTCAACCGGAATACTACCCGTTTTCTCCCCTCCAGGGCCCCACCTGACTTGGGCAAAGCTATCTTGATGCAACCTCACTAGTATGGACAGCAAATAAAGGGGCAACCCCATGTCAGCGAGCACTTGCCATAATGATTCCCTAGGAACAAGGTCAAAGGCAGTCTTTAAGTCGATAAACGCGAGATAAAGACTGCCCTTGCCTATAGTCACCACCTTCCAGTATACCATCATGAGCCTAAAGGCCTGCTCAATCGTTCCAGTACCTACTCTAAAGCCTGCCTGGAAGTCAGAGAGAATTTTGTTCTCTTCTACCCAATTTAGAATTCTAACTAACAGGACTTTGCCGACAACTTTTTGGCTAATGTCTAACAAGCTGATCGGCCTGTAATTGGATGGATCATCCCTCGCGCCTTTCTTGTAGATCGGGACCACCTCGGCCCCTTTCCACGATGAGGGAATAGGGGCACCTTTACAAATGGCAACAAGGAGGGAATGGATTAATTTACCCCATTTAGCACTATCAGACTTTAAGAGGTCGCCGGGGATGCCATCGGGACCAGCCGCTTTTTGTGGAATAATAGAGCTTATTGCGTATTCCACTTCCTTGATCGTAAAATCAAGGTCTGTTTGGCAGATTACATAATTCGGGGTGAACGAAGGTAGAGCCACCCCTCCCTCATCCAGAACATCATGACAAGAATATAGTTTGGAAAAGTGATCCACCCACGCCTGGCTTGGGATATTGCAAGTTAGCAGATCGCTATCTGGTCTATTGCGAGCTCTTATGGTGTCCCAAAACCATTTCGAGTCTTTTTTCGAGCTGGCTTCTTTGAGGGTTGACCAGTAGGCGTCTTCCCCCTCCCTTTTTGCTAGCCCCAGAACTCTTTTATATTCCCTCCTAGCCGTTTGTATTAATAGTTGGGACTTTCCTTTAACTGCCTCAATTAGGCGTGTTTTGGCTTTCCTACATGATGCAGAGTACCAGTCATGTCTCCCTTTGATTTTGGTTTTAGGCATGATTTTCCCTGTAGTCCCTTTTACCCAAAAGACGTCCCCTATTACTTTTACGGCTGCTTCATAGATAGGTGTTACCCTATCTGCTGCCTAACATAGATCTAAGGAGCTGATTTATTTTTGTGAGCCTTTCAGCACTTCTTCAATAGTGGAGAGTTTATCAACATTACTCGAGATTTTATTCCACTTAAGGCGCCTTCCACAAGAGGAGACAGTAACCTCCTGTGTGCAGTTTGATGGAGCCAACGGCACTCCTGGGGACCAGGGATTCATTAGGGTTAAAGAAAGTGAGTTATGGTCACTCTCTATGGTTGGAATAACAACCATGTCAATGACCGAACTCCAAAGCCCCCGATCCAACAGAATGTAGTCGATTCTCGAGAAATGACCAACTCTGTTGAATGTTGGGGCACCCATCTGATCGGAAGAAGTGCGGCCATTAGCTGCTCTTAATCCGAACTCTAAGGTCAGTGCATTAAGCTGTATTGCGCTGCGAGTCCAGCGCTTAATGGGAGGGATAGAAAGCATGGGGATACCCCACCTACTATCCTCTTCTCCTAGATCAGGTATTCCTTCTAGGGGAAGTGGCTCAAATGTGCAGTTAAAATCTCCTGCTATTATAATGTGGTCAGGTTCTCTATAATCCCTAAGTTGGGCCTCAAGCTCAGATATTATAGGTGATGTGCATCCATTTTTGGAACCTCTAGCATAGACATCATAGAGATCTACTAATAGTCCCCCACGATGGCCAGATAGAGAAATGCCAAGAATATCTGGGTTACCTGTCCGCTTTATGCTTATACGGCAATTGAGCGAGACGCTTACCCAGATAATAAGCCCCCCTGACGGACGCCCCTTCCTTTCCTTAGGTTTTTCAGCTGGTGCAAAGATGGTAACAAACCCAACTCTATACAGTGGCTCGGTGCTCCAGGTCTCCTGGAAAACACAGATCTTGTGGGCTTCAATCAGGGCGTTCCACTCTGGCAGACCTAATTTCCTAGTAATCCCCGCAAGGTTCCAGCTAAGAATTTTTAACTCGCCATGTGGTAAATTGCCTCCAATGGTGGGAGTAGTTTTGGGGTTAAATAAATCTACAAAATCCCTAGTTGGAACATGGGATAGTGGTATAGCAGGTGCCACTGTTGGGGATTCGGGACAAATAGGGAGAGGGATAGCTAAGGAAACATCCTCCATATCCTTATTGGTAACAAAGTTTGAGGCTGGAACTTCCATGAGGTTGAGTCAATCTACCTCATCTAGCACACACAATCTATTTGGGTGAGCAAACTGTGAAACCAAGGGATTGAAGGAAGGGGGCAAATCTTGCCACGGCTGTTGCCACTGATGGTTAAGAGGTTGTAAGGGCTGAAGGGGTTG
This sequence comes from Lissotriton helveticus, assembly GCF_964261635.1. Classification (NCBI taxonomy): domain Eukaryota; kingdom Metazoa; phylum Chordata; class Amphibia; order Caudata; family Salamandridae; genus Lissotriton; species Lissotriton helveticus. Next base: position 2,033,972,583 of record NC_136065.1, on the reverse strand, counting down.
CTGCCACTGCTGGGCAGGATGATAAGGGGGTGGTGGATGTTGAAAAGGTTGTTGCCACTGCAAAGTGGTATGCTGTGGGAATAATGATGGGAAATGTAGAGGTTGCTGCCATTGTTTGGTGGTATGTTGCGGGGGATACGCAAACCCTCTGGTATTTGGAAGGGTAGGCTGATAAGAGTTTGGCTTCAGGGGCATGGGGAGAAAGTAAGACAAGGGGAGTGGATTGATTTGGGTAGCAGGTCCACTATTGGGTGCATTACATATATAACTTGCTGCCCCTATATCCCTGAAGTTAACTGTAATTACATCACCTGCTATAGTCTTCCTGTTCCTGCCCACCCAATCCCCTCTACGCACAGTGAGAATTTCACCACTCATATGGCTAGGTAGAGGTTTGTGTAGCTGGAGCCACTGGGCACATTTATTTCTGAGCTCTACAAAAGTTTCTTTTACTCCCTCCTTCAATGGTGGAACAGCTGTCAGCACGACCACGAAAGGCGAAACTTCCGGTGGCAGGCTGATTAACTTGAATCGCGCCTGTTTTGACTTAGGACCTTCAGGCTTGTTTGAGGAAGAGGGTACTGTTGGGTTGACAGACTTCCCATTTGGATCTTTGGCTTGTGAGTTGGCAGCTTTGTTTCGTCCAGCAGATGTTTGCAATGCCGGAGTAGAACCCACCACCTTAGGGGTAGATAAAGGTAGGGGTAAAGCAGAGTTGTTCCCTGTTTGGGTCAAGAGTGGTGTAGCTGGAGCCTTGGTAGCTAGTGATGTATTAGCCTTGTTGGATGGGTCTTTAGAAAGCTTGATGCAAGGTATAGTCTTGGGAGGTGCTTCTTTAGACCCTTGTGGCTGAGTGGGCCCAGTCCCACTCAACGTATTAGTCCATTTCGAGTTTATGAACGACGTAAGTCTATCGAGTTTGGAGATTAAAGGCTTGATTTGCGCTGCTAGTGTAGCTTCAAGGTCCAGTTTCAAATCGGTTACCATATTTTCAACCCAACAGGGTATGCCAGATGCAGAATGCGGGGTGGGCGATATCAGGTTGTGATTCCTGGCTTTAGCTTTGGGTTTTTCCTTGGACTTGGTCTTACGCACAACCTTGGTAGGAATAGTGCCCTTTCTCCCCGAGTCGATCACATCAGGAGCTGTTCCTGTGTCAAATTGCCTATCTGCACTCAATTCTGGCTTGTCAGATAGCTGACAGGCTTCTAAGTCTGGGGTAGCCTCAAGATCTACATAGGACGGATCAGAGTCAGATTGAGTCACTGATAAATCAACAGCGTTCGGGACTGTAAACGTGCCGGAAGTGGTTAAAGGTAGGGGTAGGGAACAATTATTCAAGGTTTGCTGGCAGGGGGAATTTGCATTTGCGAGAGAGCCCAAGGACGAGCGCTTAGCGTTCATGAGATCCAAGGAAACCCTTTTTTCCAGCAAGATGATGCTTTTATCGATAGTTTCATTTACCCGTGAGATAAAATGATCTATAGGTCCAGTCACTTGTGCAACGGCCATAGCTTTTTTAGTGCGACTTCTGGTTCTATTGCGCATAGATGACATCTGTGCGGCGAGGGCAGATGCAGCAGAATTGGCCTTGAATGCAATATATATTCGATCTAGTAGGCGGCCACTATGTACTGGATGAAAGAATGGAAATCACAATGCCGCCTACCTTGCCGGTGGGTTGATGGCGAAGATGCAGGGATTCAGGGCCAGGGCCGACCTCTGCCGTCCTTGAACGGCCTTAAACGGCCCGCTCTTTGCCCGGTCTTCGCCCCGGCGCGCGTCCCGCATGCGCGTTACAATCACAGATTATCAAGGAAAAGGTCAGACGGAGGGGGCGGGAAGAGGACCAGCTGCGGCCGATCAGCGCCGCTCAGCACGCTGGTCCTCGCAGTCCCGCCTCTAGCACTGGTGTCCAGATGGAATATCACTGAAGGCGCGTTGGTGCTCCAAAGCACGTGGAGGAACCCAGGGACTGAATCCCCACCAAAGTCTTTAGCCTGCGAGCGGCTCCCGCGAAGCGGGGGCCGCGAGGCGTGGCGTAATGGCCGGAAAGCAGGGAACAAACAGGAACAGCACTCCCAGCAAGGTCAGTGAGGTAACCCAAGCTGCACTCACTCCGCGGTGGTTTTAGCGGGTGGAGGGGGCGGGAAGAGGACCAGCTGCGGCCGATCAGCGCCGCTCAGCACGCTGGTCCTCGCAGTCCCGCCTCTAGCACTGGTGTCCAGATGGAATATCACTGAAGGCGCGTTGGTGCTCCAAAGCACGTGGAGGAACCCAGGGACTGAATCCCCACCAAAGTCTTTAGCCTGCGAGCGGCTCCCGCGAAGCGGGGGCCGCGAGGCGTGGCGTAATGGCCGGAAAGCAGGCAACAAACAGGAACAGCACTCCCAGCAAGGTCAGTGAGGTAACCCAAGCTGCACTCACTCCGCGGTGGTTTTAGCGGGTGGAGGGGGCGGGAAGAGGACCAGCTGCGGCCGATCAGCGCCGCTCAGCACGCTGGTCCTCGCAGTCCCGCCTCTAGCACTGGTGTCCAGATGGAATATCACTGAAGGCACGTTGGTGCTCCAAAGCACGTGGAGGAACCCAGGGACTGAATCCCCACCAAAGTCTTTAGCCTGCGAGCGGCTCCCGCGAAGCGGGGGCCGCGAGGCGTGGCGTAATGGCCGGAAAGCAGGCAACAAACAGGAACAGCACTCCCAGCAAGGTCAGTGAGGTAACCCAAGCTGCACTCACTCCGCGGTGGTTTTAGCGGGTGGAGGGGGCGGGAAGAGGACCAGCTGCGGCCGATCAGCGCCGCTCAGCACGCTGGTCCTCGCAGTCCCACCTCTAGCACTGGTGTCCAGATGGAATATCACTGAAGGCGCGTTGGTGCTCCAAAGCACGTGGAGGAACCCAGGGACTGAATCCCCACCAAAGTCTTTAGCCTGCGAGCGGCTCCCGCGAAGCGGGGGCCGCGAGGCGTGGCGTAATGGCCGGAAAGCAGGCAACAAACAGGAACAGCACTCCCAGCAAGGTCAGTGAGGTAACCCAAGCTGCACTCACTCCGCGGTGGTTTTAGCGGGTGGAGGGGGCGGGAAGAGGACCAGCTGCGGCCGATCAGCGCCGCTCAGCACGCTGGTCCTCGCAGTCCCGCCTCTAGCACTGGTGTCCAGATGGAATATCACTGAAGGCGCGTTGGTGCTCCAAAGCACGTGGAGGAACCCAGGGACTGAATCCCCACCAAAGTCTTTAGCCTGCGAGCGGCTCCCGCGAAGCGGGGGCCGCGAGGCGTGGCGTAATGGCCGGAAAGCAGGCAACAAACAGGAACAGCACTCCCAGCAAGGTCAGTGAGGTAGATATCTATTAATAGTACTTTTTCCTTTGGCAGCGCAGAATGCTTTTACTATAGCGCGCCTTTATTTTCTTCCAAACTTGTTTTTACATACGCTGTGTGCAGGAAAAAGAGAATATGTGCGAATGTGGGGTATGTGTAACTGTTGGCCTCACAGAGCAGTCCCTTCTCACTTGTTTTACATCTGTAGATGGTTGATAATGTCCAAATATTTTATAATGTCACCAATATAGCTGTTATTAACTAACTCCATAAACAGATGGGAGTCAGAAACAAACCTGGGGGCGTCTTACTCCACCAGCGACACAAGGCATGTTGGGAAGCGCAATGTAATTGTTGTACCGCTCACAAACAGACTGACTCAATTAAGATGCCCCAGCCTGTCTCACAGGCTGCATACTTTGCCTACTGAAACGTATTCCTCAGGGAAGTATTTACAGTCTGCACACAGTTTCCCAGATTTTTGGTCATATTAACGGAAGGAATTTGGACACTGTTTGAGCGCACACGACATTCAGTTTTTTGGGTGGGAGTGTGGAGAAAGATGTAGAAGTCGATTAAAAAAGATCTGCTCTGTTCCTGTTTGAAATTGTACTGCCCCACTTATATTTTTTTCAAGAAAAGTATTTCTTGTATTGTTTGACATTGCAGTAACATGAAGTAATAGTTTCCACAGCCTCCGACGACGTTCATCACCACCCCCTTTTCTGTATCGTCCGACGAATAGAGGGCATTTGCAAAACTACGCAGCAACAAAATTTGAAGTGAAGCCGTTTCAGCCTGCCCATTTCTTGCGTTCTTTGAAATCACAGACTCTACACCAGGGCTTTCCAAATGTTTCATGTTGGTGACACACCTTTTGGAGATGCAACATTTTTGGGACACAGTAAGGCAGTGTAGCAAGCGAGCCCGAACCACCTAAGGGGGATTGGAGGGGGGGGGGATTTAATAATGCACACATTGACACATGCCCCAGGGATTTACGGCACAAAAAGTGCGGGTGCATGCACTGCCAACCCTTCCAACCATGCACAAAGTCCGCCTGCTGCCTTGCAGAATATGAGTTATACAAAAATCCGTTCAGGAAGGGGATATTGTGAGTGGTAAAACAACGATGCAACTTATCAGCTAGTCTCTGCACATTGAACTCAGATGACACCGCTCTCCAAATGCCAACAGAGCTAAAAGCCAAAAGGCCAAAACGCCAAAATCCAACTAGAGCTAGACAAAGTGCAAACACTGATTTTTCATACCGAAAAATAGCACAAAAAGAAATGGTGTCAAATAATGCAGGACAAAATAGAACTACCTGGGAAGTTTATGTAATCCGGCACTGTGAGCTTGCTACCCTGCGCGCTACATTACAGGCACCACACTCATAATATTTCAAAACTATATTTATACCTTATTTACAGTAAATACCATGAGAGAAGCAGTTTTTACTGATATTAGGTCGAGGGATGTGTAGGTGGAAGTAAATGTGGCACAACCGGTTCTGCATATCATGAACATCCAATGTCTGTGGGTGGGTGACGTCCCTGCTCCTATTAATGCAGGATGTGTTGGATTGCACAAAGCATCACATGTTTCACCCCCACAGGCAAGCATGTGGAGTTCCTTTGAGTGACTGAGACCTGATTTTGAAAATGTGTAGGAGTAAGATCTAATTAGCACCTCTAATGACATGAGGACAAAACGGCACACAACTTTTGACATCAATTAGAAGGCTAATGACATCAATAAAATGTAACAAAAATAAAATAAATGTGTCAAATGAAGAAAGTGACATCAGATCCTCTCGCAAATAGACTCCTGGCTTAAAAGTAGCATTACAGCCACCAGGTGGGCCCAAACCAGCTCCTCCCTCCAACTAAACGGGTCTGTGGCAGTGGTCACACTGTGGTTGCTTAGGTGCAACGCCTCCCATGAGCTACTTTGCATAGAGAACTCTGGAGACAGTTCTAGCCCTTGCTTGACACATTTAGCCTCCTTTGAGTGACAACTCACTGCACCTCCAAATGCGTGAGCCTCACTCGCAATGAGTGGGACTTTAGTTCACCGTGGAACCAGGCTAACAAAAGGCTACACAGTCACAAGCCTTAATAGTCACAAGACACCATTTTGAGCCCTAGTGGAGTCTAAATATAAGGGTTAAGGCGGTGTGACTTGATGTCGCTGTCCAGGTCCCTGGCTCCTTATCACACTGCCCACAGATGATACCTCACCACATGTGCCTTTGGTCCCTTTGCCAAAAGAGGTAAGGTACCAACCTCGCTTCTTGTCACCAGACAGTGTTTCCAATATCGGACTTTTAACTTAAAAGGAAGGAATGAGTGGAAACTGCAGATAATAAATAGGGATAGCAAGAACAGCCAGGGGTCTAGGAGGGCAAACAAACCACCCCTCCAGGGACACTTGTCTTTTTACACCCATACCACAAACTACAAGTCCCAGGATGCAAGTGCTTTTCCATAAATTAGGCATGGCCGCAGGTGCCACACATGACGTAGAACGACTTGGGGAGCAGTACTCTGCTAAATTAAAATAGTGTGATCGAAGATTACGACTCCCAGAGTGCAATACTCTTCAATGAAAGCTTAACATGGGAGCACAGAGACAGCGGAGCTAGGAGTAGCCTTCTAGTAAACCTAATTTTAAGAGACTGCGATTGAACTCACATTTGTGGGAGTTCTCTAAAACTAAATTACCTTGCAGGTCAGCAGCGACACGTTGTGGGGGCAGCAAGAGTGGGGGCTGCGAGGGCACTGTTGCCAAGTTAATCAGTTCTTACCCTATTAGTGAAAACAATTAGAACTTTCACTTTAGCAGTAGCCGCATTCCACTTGCACTTTAGTGCCCCATTAACCCCTGAGATCACTCAAGGTGTTTCCACACACGGGTGCCCACACCTCCCCCAGGCCCTCAGTTGGGCAACTATGCAGTGAGTGCATTTTCAGTTCTCGCTTTAGGGTCCATGGCCGCCAGGCTATGTCATTCAGTGAATGCAAAAACATCCCAGCTGTTAGTCTAAACCAGATGGGGATTATTCAGGCAGGCAAAAACACAGAATGGAACAGCAAGAAAATGCCCACTTTCTAAAAGGGACATTTTCAAACACACAATTTAACAAGCATTTGCAATGCAGTAGGTCTCGCATTAGGAAAGTTTGAGTTATTAGTCTTGTACATGACAAATTTGTTATTTATGTGTTATTTTTGAAAATTGTGAAATTAATAGCTTTGTCATTTACAATGCAAATACTTTTATTTTTTGACAATGTGACACCTATAGCATTTTTAATGCAACATGTTTAGTATTTACGTGACTTAGAAGTATTGATTTTACAAATAACAATGTTTTTTTATTTTTAAATAATTAATACTTAAATAAAAGTTAGGTGGAGTTGGATTTGGAGGGTGGAGTTGGAGGGTGGAGTTTGAGGCTGGAGTTGTAGTTGGATGGTGTAGTTGGAGGATGGAGGTGGAGGGTGGAGTCGGAGGGTGGAGTTGGAGGGTGGAGTCGGAGGGTGGAGTTGGGTGGTGGAGTTGGGTGGTGGAGTTGGATTTTGAGGGTGGAGTTGGAGTTTTTAGTTGTAGTTGGAGGGTGGATTTGGAGGGTGGATTTGGAGGCTGGAGTTGTAAGGTGGATTTGTAGGGTGTATTTGGATGTTGGAGGATGGAGTTGGACAGTGGAGTTGGAGGGTGGAGTTGGAGGGTGGAGTTGGATGGTGGAGTTGGATGGTGGAGTTGGATGGTGGAGTTGGATGGTGGAGTTAGTGGGTGTAGCCGGAGGGTGGATTTGGAGGGTGTAGTAGTACTTGGATGGTGGATTTGGATGGTGGATTTGGAGGGTAGAGTGGTGGACGGGAAGAGTGGTGGCGCTAGAGTGTGTGCACTAGAGTGTGCGCGCTAGAGTGTGTGCGCTAGAGTGTGTGCGCTAGAGTGGTGGTGCATAGGGTGGCGGATACAGTGGTGGCGGATACGGTGGTGGCGGATAGAGTGGTAGAGTGTTGGTGGAGAGAGTGGTAGAGTGGTGGCAGTAGAAGGCTGTACTGTGTGAGAGAGAGAGAGTGTGTGTGTGTGAGAGTGAGTGTGTGTGTGTGAGAGAGAGTGTGTGTGTGAGAGAGAGTGTGTGTGTGAGAGAGAGTGTGTGTGTGTGAGAGAGAGTGTGTGTGTGAGAGAGAGTGTGTGTGTGTGTGTGAGAGAGAGAGTGTGTGTGTGTGTGAGAGATAGAGAGTGTGTGTGTGTGAGAGAGAGAGTGTGTCAGAGAGAGTGTGTGTGAGAGAGTGTGTGTGTGTGTGAGAGAGAGACAGTGCGTGTGTGAGAGAGAGTGTGTGTGTGAGAGAGAGTGTGTGTGTGAGAGAGAGTGTGTGTGTGAGAGAGAGTGTGTGTGTGTGTGTGTGAGAGAGAGTGTATGTGAGAGAGAGAGTGTGTGTGTGTGTGAGAGAGTGTGTGTATGTGTGAGAGAGTGTGTGAGAGAGAGAGTGTGAGAGGGAGAGTGTGTGAGAGAGAGAGAGAGAGAGAGAGTGAGAGAGAGTGTGTGAGAGAGAGTGTGTGAGAGAGAGTGTGTGAGAGAGAGTGTGTGAGAGAGAGTGTGTGTATGTGTGAGAGAGAGTGTGAGAGAGTGTGAGAGAGAGTGAGAGAGAGAGTGAGAGAGAGTGTGAGAGAGAGTGTGAGAGTGTGAGAGAGTGAGAGTGTGAGAGAGTGTGAGAGAGTGTGAGAGAGAGAGTGTGAGAGGGTGAGAGAGAGAGTGAGAGAGAGAGTGTGAGAGAGAGTGTGTGTGTGAGAGAGAGAGAGTGTGTGTGTGAGAGAGATGATATGCAAGAACAGAGAAGAAAAAATAAAACCTGAGAGGGGAAGGGGACACAAAGTAAAAGGGGCGCAGAGTACTTTAAACTGGAGAATCCAAGAATGCGTGGGCAGATGGGGAATGCTAGAAGGAAGAGTGGAAGAGAACCAGGGGAAGGAGAGATCAGTAGAATGAGCAAGGGTAGACAAGGGGAGGAGAAAAGGGGGGCGTGAAGGATAGCGAGGAGAAATAAATGAGAGAGTGGGGGGAGAAATGTTGGAGGATAATGATGAGGGGAGTGAAAGCTGGATGGAGAAAAAAGGGGTGCTCGTGAAGGAATGGCTTGAAAGAGTGGGTGTGCACGGCCCGGGGAGGAGTGAACGAGAGGGGGCGATGTGGTGTGCGAGGGAGGAGTGAAATCCGAGCACGAGGAACCGAGCTCCGCCTTCAATGGATTCTTCCAGATGCAAAGGGTCAGGGCTGCAAACACCAGGGATGCCTGCCAGAGCCAATGAGAGGGAGCGAGGCGGGGAGGGGCTGGCGCGAGGGCATGACGGGGGTGATTAATGGAAGAATTAATAGAGGAGGGAGGGATAGGATAGTGAGAGAAAATGGAAAGGAGGACGGGGAATGCTTGAGAGCGAAATGGGAAACCAAAGGCGGCGCTAGGAGGAAGAGGGCGAGCTAGGGAGAAGAAATGGAGAGATTGGCAGAGGAAGGACCGAGGAACGTGCAGGGAGGGCGGAAGCGGGACTGTGCACAGAAAACACATAGGGGCGAAAAGAGAGGGAGAGAGCAGGGCAAAAGTTCGCTCCGAGTGAAAAGAAGCAGAAGGAAGAAACAGTAGGAAGAGAAAGCGGAAAAGGGCGAAAGAGAGAGCAGGAAACAAAGAAAGACGGTGATTAAGAAGAGGAGAAACGGAGACTAAAGGAAAGGGAGATGAAGGGTGAGGAGAAAAAGCGCAGAGACAAGCATTGGCCATGGAAGTGCGTAAGAACACGAGCAGGGGATGGTGATGGTGGAAGGGAGGGAGCAAATGTTCAACACGGGGAGATGCAGTGCAAAGCAGCAAGTAAGACGAGAACGGTATTGCGTAAAAACACGAGCAGGAGACACAAAGTAAAAGGGGCGCAGAGTACTTTAAACTGGAGAATCCAAGAATGCGTGGGCAGATGGGGAATGCTAGAAGGAAGAGTGGAAGAGAACCAGGGGAAAGAGAAGTGGAAGGAGAGATCCGCAGAATGAGCCAGGGTAAAGAAGGGGAGGAGAAAAGGGGGGCGTGAAGGATAGAGCGGAGAAGAAAGTGAGAGAGGAGGGGGAGAAATGTTGGAGGATAATGATGAGGGGAGTGAAAGCTGGATGGTGAAAGAAGGTGTGCTTGTGGAAGGAATGGCTTGAAAGAGTGGGTGTGCACGGGCCGGGGGGGGAGTGAACGAGAGGGGGCGACATGGTGTGCGAGGGAGGAGTGAAATCCGAGCACGAGGAACCGAGCTCCGCCTTCAATGGATTGTTCCAGATGCAAAGGGTCAGGGCTGCAAACAACAGGGATGCCTGCCAAAGTCAATGAGAGGGAGCGAGGCGGGGAGGGGCTGGTGTGAGGGCATGACGGGGGTGATTAATGGAAGAATTAATAGAGGAGGGAGGGATAGGATAGGAGAGTGAGAGAAAATAGAAAGGAGGACGGGGAATGCTTGAGAGCGAAATGGGACACCAAAGGCGGTGCTAGGAGGAAGAGGGTGAGATAGGGAGAAGAAATGGAGAGTTTGGCAGAGGAAGGACCGAGTAACGTGCAGGGAGGGCGGAAGCGGGACTGAGCGCGGAAAACACATAGGGGAGAAAAGAGAGGGGGAGAGCAGGGCAAAGGTTTGCTCCGAGTGAAAAGAAGCAGAAGGAAGAAACAGTAGGAAGAGAATGAGGAAAAGGGCGAAAGAGAGAGCAGGAAACAAAGAAAGACGGTGATTAAGAAGTGGAGAAACGGAGACCAAAGGAAAGGGAGATGAAGGGTGAGGAGAAAAAGCGTAGAGACAAGCATTGGCCGTGAAAGTGCGTAAAAACACGAGCAGGTGATGGTGGAAGGGAGGGAGGAAATGTTCAACACGGGGAGATGCAGTGCAAAGCTGCAAGTAACACGAGAACGTTATTGCGTAAAAACACAAGTAGGAGATGGTGATGGTGGAAGGGAGGGAGGAAATGTTCAACACCGGGAGAAGCAGTGCAAAGCTGCAAGTAACACGAGAACGTTATTGTAAACAAGCTCTTGGCATTGCTGTGGCGGGGCGGGAGCGCATTGCTTTGAAGTCTGATGGCGGGGGAGCAGCTTGGGAGGCAGCATTCCATGTCTGGTGCGAGGCTGATGGGTTTGACGTGCACGTACGTCTCACACGACTGGATCACATGCACTGGACGTAATCCGCGCTTGGTCAAGAGTTTGTTTCACCTACTATATACTCGCCTATTAATCCCTGCGGGATATAATAGACAAGACCTAAAAACCCCCTCCAGTAAAAGATGTATTTTTAAATTCTGTGCTCAGGGAACCCTAACTCCAAATCTATATCTCTTCTCAATTGAAAGGTACACATGTAAGATGTTACAAGGCAGCTCCAATGTTAACCTATGGGAGAGATAGTCCTTACAATAGTGAAAAGTGAAACTGACAGAATTTCACTATCAGGACATGTAAAACACACCAGCACACTACCTTTCACATACACTGCACCCTGCCCATGGGGCTACCTTTGGCCTACGTTAAGGATGCCTTACATGTAAGAAAAGGGAAGGTTTAGGCCTGGCAAGTGGTTGCACTTGTTAGGTCGACCTGACAGCTCAAAACTGCACGCACAGACACTGCAACGGCAGGCATGAGACATGGTTGCAGGGCTACTTAGGTGGGTGGCACAATCAGTGCTGCAGGCCCAGTAGTAGTATTTGATTTACAGGCCCTGGGCACACACAGTGCACTTTACTAGGGACTTACCATTAAATCAAATATGTCAATCATGGATAACCAAACATAATCACAATTTACACAGGGACCACTTTCACTTTAGCATTCATCAGCAGTGGTAAAGTGCCCAGAGTACACAAACCAGCAAAAACGAAGTCCAGCATATAGTCAAAAGTACAGGAGGTAGAGGCAACAAAGACAGGGAAAATCACGCCAAGGATGACAGGGCTAACACCCTGCTAAGTGAATGTGTCTTGCCTTTGTCGGGAGTAAAATTCTAACCTTTTCTTGGGTAGGAAGAGATAGCAGTGGAGTTTGTAAAGTTGCTGGTGCGCATAAATACACAGGCATTTCAAATCTGAAAGATGGCTCCCTCTACGCTCAATGCAACTGTGAATTTGTGTACTCACAAGAAAACTAATGCATGTAACATTTTTTAAATGCGGAAAGTATTTTGAACTCGTAAAAATTATGTATTTGCAAATGTAAGCGAACAACAATGCAAAAAGGGCCACTAGGCCTTGGAATCTCAACATGTGAAGTGCTGTTGGCTACAAAGAAGGCCTGGCTGAAAGTATCAGACGCCATTTAGGATCACTTGACCTGTGTGTATAGTGGTGCAGTGCAAAGCAATGTTGATGGAGATGGCCTTGCCTTTGCAGCTGAACATCAGTGCATGCTGATGGGGGCAAACAGAAATATTCTCTTAGGTGATATTACATTGTTTGCTTTTATCGATGTATTGCATTTTCGACATATAACCTAAATCGAATACATCTTAAGGCAACTAATATTATAGAGATTTACCTATTCTATGCGGTGCAAGACATATTCTGTATTATAAATCGTTTTCTCTGAAGTCCTTACATGTAAAGTGTTTTGCGAATTAGTTGAACACAGTATGGGTCCTTACTTGTGCCATGGTTTTTAATGGGAGGATTATTCCTGCATCATAAACATGTCCTCGTTTTACAGTGCTCTAAACATCTTTGCTCGCACACCGCAGAAACACGAATCTGTCAAACCTTTATTAAATTGGCAAATCCATTACCCTCTATTTTATTAGACAATTTAAAAAGCGCCTGGAAACCTTGCATTGCGGGGTTTGTGCCAAATGTTTCGCCTTGGGGACCGATTCATAAGCAGACACATTAGTTTGCATTCTTTCAGGTTACGCATGGGGTGTGTTGTTGATAGCGCTTATAAATTGCTTGTTTGAAGTTGTCAATTTATTAAGGTGCTTTAGGTTCAGCTACTGCTGAAACAGTTCATTTGTTTTTAGTCCCAAAACGGAGCACGAGGCATCAGCATTCAAGTTATTGTTTGAGGGTCAGTGTGTACCATCTACTCCTCCCCCGTTCCATCTTGTCCCACTTGTGTCAAAACTTGCCGGGAATGGGGAGTGGAGGGGGCTCTCTGAACTGGACTGTACATTCGACGAACGCGGCAAAGGGAACGAAGCTGCGCGCACATGCCTAAATGTCTCCGTCGCCTTCCTCCATATACTTCGTCACTGACATGCGCATTACCATCCTGCTAAAAAGGAGTAGAGCGCATCTCCTCGTCGTTCCACGACACACCCACACATGGCAGGGGACACAGTACCGTATCGCGCCACACAGTTTGGAAAGCTCCGCTCTACATGGTATGCAACTTTATCTTTGCTTACTCAAACTCCCTGTGCCTGTACCAGGCCTTTCTGAACTCATTTATTATGCCAGTTTTCCCCTATGTATTATTGTTTTTCCCTGAGCTATCTTCTGCCAACATTCATTCACTCCTACTGAATTTCTGTTGTCATATCCTGTCACTTACTTAAATGGTAAATGTTCCACTGATAAATGCTATAGTAAAACTATATCTATCTCATCGCAAAGGAATCACCGAAAAGGAGGCAACTATGTCCACTAGATCGATAACTATAGTTTCAATACTACAGTATGTTTTTTTTATTGGTTCCTATGTGTCTATCTATTGCATATCTTTGTTTATGTTTACAAACTCGTTGTGTCTTTGATTTTACAATTATATTTTATTCAGAAGATATTCACAAGGGAGTCTGATGTAATGATTTTTCATTTTTGGGTTTCGCCTGCCGAAAGGCTGGGCTCTGCGCAGCTTTTCAGTGCAGGTGAAATCCTATGTCGACACTAAGCACTTCGGGAACGTCCCCCGGCTCTCATTGGCTAGCTCCATAAATGGAGGCTAGCCATTGGGTGCCGGATCTGTCCGTCAAGGCCGGACCAGATTCGGGGGCGTTCCCGAGATTTTTTCCCTGGGCGGAGTTACGTTTTTTCCCGTTCCCTCCCCTTTCACTAAAAGTGATTTCAGATGCGCTGTCCATTCCCGCCCCCTCCGTGTGCCTTTCCGCCCCCCCCCTCGCTGTCCTGTGCACGTTTCCCGCCCCCTCCCGCCCCCTCCCGCCGTCCGTGTCCCCTCCCGCCCCCTCCCGCCGTCCGTGTCCCCTCCCGCCCCCTCCCGCCGTCCGTGTCCCCTCCCGCCCCCTCCCGCCGTCCGTGTCCTCTCCCTTCAAGAATGCTTTGAAGGGCTCAGGTGCCGCGGCGTCAGGCAAGTCAGCAGAGTCCTGTGGGGCAAGGGAGGGGAAACGGGGGTTAGGGTGAAGCACCGTTGGCATGGTGCGTGGGAGAGAAGGCCGGAAGTCCCGCCCGGAGACGCATGGAGCCCCGGAGGAGAAGTGCTGGATGGTGCGGGGCTCCCGTGTGCTGAGGGAGCCCCGGGGGAAGAGACGGCAGGAGCGGAGTTGTGTTCCTCCAGCTGACGGAAGTCCCGCCCGGAGACGCATGGAGCCCCGGAGGAGAAGTGCTGGATGGTGCGGGGCTCCCGTGTGCTGAGGGAGCCCCGGGGGAAGAGACGGCAGGAGCGGAGTTGGGTTCCTCCAGCTGACGGAAGTCCCGCCCGGAGACGCATGGAGCCCCGGAGGAGAAGTGCTGGAGTTGGGCTCAGCTGCCACACGAAGCCATTGGTCATCAGAATGAAGTATGTACCAGAGAGAGAGAGTGCCGGTATGTTTTAAAATTAAGACTTCTGTGCCATATGTGTGTTTTTAGACAGCCTGCATGACACGCACTGGTGCAAGTACTCTTAGGTAGAGGCGGTGACATACCAGTAAACCATGGCCAGGGCTGACGGGCGTGCAACTATTTATGAATATAACTGCTCACTCTCTCAAAAAGTGTATTTTTTTTGAGAATACAGCTTACAGTCGGGCTCTGAACTAGGCCACATGTACTTCAGTCAGCCTCTATTCCTGAGGCTTGCCCTGCCCCACCCCCCTCCCTCCGATGCCTTACTGTGTCGTATGGTAATGGCTTAGAATAGCAATAACATGTATTTTCAGCCTCGGGTAAATAATAAATAATGAGCGGGGCTGCGAACCCTGCTATAATCCGCAAATTGATATTTATTAAACTGCTCATTGTGTCTTTTTGAAATAAAGTACAGTCTGTGTCCGGGTTGTGACCCCTATGGGTGTAATGTCTGATATTTATGTTTCCCTCGTTCTAATTCCATGGTTTTGATTTGCGGAAAAAGTGTCACACCTAGTTTTTGAAATGTCACTCATAATTACGCTGAAATTATGAAAATGTCACACAAAGCAATCTGAAACGTTTGCAGCTATGAACCACTACTTTAAAATCCCTTAGTTAGGCATCGTCCACTTTACCACAGAGGGGGGAGAGAAGTAATATACCCATAATCCCTCCTATGCAGGCAACTTTTCTATTCACGAGGAAGGGTGGAAATATTGACACAATCTGGATCTCAGTGGTGGGCTTTTATGAGCTAGATTTGTGCAAGTCGTTCCCTGTCACCCTCCCTTTATATCTTAAAGGGCACAGTAATATTGTAGCTCATTCCAAAATCGCTTCACCTTACACCCTAGTTAGTGAACTCCGTGTGCCTATAAAACAGGACTGACTCATGGAAAGGTTACCAGTGTCACAATAACACCAGTCATCCAATCAAGGCTGCAACACTGCTTCCTGGTCTGTTGTTCTTTAATAATAAGATGGCTGGCACACAATGGCGGGGCCTGTTATTTTGTCTCTTAATTGTGCTCACCGTCCTTTTTCCCCAGCACCCTCCCCTCTTCCAAGGGGCGGCAACCTGAGGGATAGCCCCGGGCGCCACAAGCTCTAGCTACGCCCCTGACAGGTCTTGATGGTAATAGATATGAAGCTTGTAATCTAATAATCTAGGAGAATATTAGTATGAATATTTACCCCTTTGGTCATTTCAGAACCTGATTTTCGATCAAGTAATACAGATTCTCACATTACCTTGTACATAAATCGGAATCCTGGTTATGGTAAATACATTCTTTTTAGTCCTTAAAAGCCAAATATTAATATTCAGAGTGGGTGTGTGTGGCTCTGGGTGGGTGTGTGTGTGGGTGGCTCTGGGTGTGTGTGTGTGGTAGTAATTGCTGTCTGCTGAGCTCGTCCGTAGGGTACAATAGGTCTCACATTTGCAAGAGATTAAGCTAATGGCAATGTAAATGACAATGCCATTTATTTATCTGTTTTCAAAACCAACACATAAATACAAAATTTGTCATTTACAATGCCAATAGCTCTAACTTTTCCAAAGGCGAAACCATTGCATTGTAAATGCTTGTTTATTTATCTCATTCATTACCTTTTTCTTGTCTTTCCTTGTATCGGGTTATGATCACCGTCTGTTTTGACATACAATTTTTACTTTGTAAGCCATTGTATGGCCCTGATTTTTTTTTTATAAAACGATTTTATTAGTTTTCCATGAATACAAACCAGTGGAGGTGACAGTCCCAGGACCGCCATTACACAGATGACTCATGCTGTCGCAGGATTTAATTGTGGGTTTATATAGCGCTGGAATCAACTCCCGGAGGAGTATCTCCGCGCTTCGACCGCTGGGGAACCCGTCCTGGCTCACCCTGAGAGATGGTCCCTAATGGGTATCTCTAAGGTGCGACCAAGCATCCCCGGCGGTCTGGGGGGCCGTTGTGAAGATGAGGCAAGCTAATGCCCAGAGTTGCCGAGTGTGGTCCCTGACTGGAGTAGGCACCGAGGCGAGAATTATCGAGCCCGCTGACCCTGGTCCACGACCCTGCCGCGTTGGGAATCGAACCCTGGTCCCGGGCCGTCCTCTGCTTACGGGTCTGCCGCCTCTAACCAGTGAGCCACACCACTCCACTATAGGATAACAAGCTAATATCAAGTGATTGTCCCTCCCTCCCACCATCCCAACATCCCTTCCCCCCTCCCCCACCCCCTGCCAGCGTGCCCCACTTCGGTTGATCACCATAAGGTCAGCCGACCATCCAGTCGTGCAACCAGCTACACAAGAAGATGCAGACGAAGAAACAAATTGGAGTGTCTCCGTGAATACAGATGGGCCCACACATTCACAGCTCAATCTACTAGCATCACCAGCCCTGCCTCGCGACCGGGTGTCCCTCCTACTCACCCATACGTCACATCCTCTCACCACACATTCTCTATCCGTCTGGCGCTGGCGTTCGGTCCCCCTGACTAGGCTCTGTGCGCTCCTACCCCTCCTCATCCTCGGCGTCTTCGGACGGGGCGCGTAACTCGGCGACCAGAGCTTCCCATGCCCTTGCTGTTTCTAGCGCCTTATCATGAACGGAGCGCCTAGCTAGTTGCAGGTGGAGCGTCCCTTCGCTACCCGCCCAAGTCAAAAAACGTGTCCGCCATCTCTGATAGCTAGGCCCCATCTTGGATTTCCAATGCATAGTAAGTTCCCTTTTTGCTATAATTAGCCCCAGGTCATAGAACTTACTAGTAACCTTGGTGTTAGGGGTGTGCGGGAACCAGAGCAATAAACAAGTCGCCATTTCTGCCTCTAATGTCCGCCCTGTCGCTTGATTTAGGCACGTCACCACCTCCTCCCAGTAGGATCCCAACCCTATACAAGACCAAAACATGTGCAAGAAATCAGCACCGTCTGCATTACACCTCGGGCATGTTGAATGGGAAACACCAAAATACTGCGAGATCTTGGCCGGGGTCAAGAACGCCCTATGCAACGTAAAACAAGCATTTACAATGCAAAGGTTTCGCCTTTGGAAAAGTTTGAGCTATTGGCATTGTAAATGACAAAATTTGTATTTATGTGTTGGTTTTGAAAACAGATAAATAAATGGCATTGTCATTTACATTGCTAATAGCTCTAACTTTTCCAAAGGCGAAACCGTTGCATTGTAAATGCTTGTTTATTTAGCTGTGGTGTCCTATTTATTCTCTCTTTTTTGTTGTCTTGTTCATTTATGTTATGTGTTGAGTGAAATGCTTTTAATGATACCTTTGTTTTATTTCTTAGGGTCCTCGGAGCTGGAATTTACGTAGCACTTCTGTGTTTTGTTCATGAGGTGTAGACGAATATAAATAGACCCTTTCCGTGTTTGCATAATGCTTTCTGCTGTCGGGATGGCTTCATGGCGCTTTCAGCGGTCCAGTAACATTCTACATGGCCCTGAGATTAGCGTCATCCGTTCTTGAAGGTGGGTGACAGGTGGCCGGGCTGCGGGTGTGTGAGTTTGGTGTGCAGTTCTCACGACAGAGGACATTTTCGATCGCTGACACTTCATCCAGATCAGCGCAAACGTAAGGAAACGAGGCCTAGGTCGGCAACTTGAACTGGCATCATGGCACCATGGCGAGCAAAGTTAGCCTGGACACTGCCAAGGAGCTTCTTTTAGGAGATCTGTTCTTAGAGGACCCTCTCTGACCTTCTCGACTGAGCAGATATGAAGGGGTTTGTGGCCAGTAAACACACCTTGAAGTCAGCGCTGTATGGAGCCTGTCAACTCATCACACACTCACCACACCTCTGCTGCCTTACCCTCCTCTCACCCCCCCAAGGGTGTGACGCTTCGGTGGCATGCCGCTGTCCCGTGTCCTCCTGAGTCCTGCAAACACCTCAAGGTGTGCCGAGCAAACACTGCCTGAATGGCCCGTTCTGCCCCTGACAGTGTGAGGGCCCCTGAGAGCAGGCTCGGCCTCTGAAACGGGAGAGGCGCCGAGTGGGAAGGTGGTGGCCCTTTTTTGAGTCAAGCAGGGAAGACAAGGGGACAGGATTGCAGGGCGTTGAAAAGCGAGAGGTGATAAGGTGGGCGGGTAAGGTGAGACCACCGTGGAGTGGGCCTCTTTGGCTCAACGTCCAGGGGAAGTCGGCCATGACAGCTGGCTTTTGTTCTCTTGTTGTTGGAGGTGGGGGGGGGACCCGGGCTTTGGGGTGCATCTGTTGACTGTCGAGAGTTTCAGCTTCACCACCTTGTAAAAGCCTGTCATGCCCAGATGCCTTCAGACAGATCCCTTCTAGGTGACGTCACTTCCTCTCGTGGTATCTCCTATGCCAATCGGATTCAAAAACCATTCATCACGCACAGATGAGAAGGGTGGTCGTTCTGGTGTCCATCTCTGTTGGCCGTGGGAACGAACCACAAGTCCTAGGACACACTTACCAGCACCTTTAGAAAACTTTTGAAAGAGTATATCAGGTGCAGGTTCTAAAACCGCTGCAGCGTCCTGGTCCGTGGGGTTAAGTCAAGGATCAACAGTGCAGCGCTCCGATGCCTTTTGGCCAGGGTCACGCTATATATGTGCTACATGTTTGCAGGCTGGCAGGATGCCAGGGTAATCCTTGGAACGCTCTGCCCTCGAACCTGAGGAACCTGTGGAACGGACGGCGGGAGGGGGCGGGAGTGGACACGGACGGCGGGAGATCCCAAAAGCGAGACCTATTGGCAATGCCAATGATTGTTTAACCTGGGTCTAATAAGAGCTCCTAATCCAAAATAATTTAACTTGGGCCTAATGAGAGTTCCAAATCCCTATTTACCTCAAGGTGTGTCCCTTTCTTGGAGCGGGGAAGCCTGGACCCCAGCTGAGTGGCCAAGAGGAGGTTGCCATAGCCCTAACCATGCCATGCAGAGGCAGGGAGTCGCTTGAGTGTATGATCTTAATAAGGTGGCCCCAGCATTGGCCAAGCTAGCGCCCAGCACCTTGTGATGCAGGCAGCCTGGGCATGTGCCAGGAAGCGTCTCTTATGCTATGACTACCACTGTTGCTACAATCCAACAGCCTGTCCACTTACTCCCCACTTTAAATGTGCCATTTGCTTTTTAAATGTTTAGTCTCTTCTGCCAGGAGGCTGCTGTGTTACATTATGAAATTACACATTTAAACAAACTAGCCCTGTACATCCACACACTACACAATCGATGCACGCTTGAGGGCGATGTTTCCACTGTATATATCTGCCCTGGCTGACCTTCCCATTTGCATACGTTTAAAATGCAGACTTTGTCCTCGATGAACTAGGGACAAAGGGCCATTCAAAAAGCTCACAAACACAGTTTAACTACAAGAAGGCGAGTCCGGGCATTAACAGTGCTCACTCCGGGCTTTTCAGCACAATATTCCCACAAGAAAAATAACGAAGGGCAATGTATTTCAGTAAAATGTGTGCAATGGAGAACATCAGGCGGTTAAGGAATGTTGCCGTACTCAAACAACGAAAGCAGTTTTAAATGGGCAGAATGAAATATGGCCACTTTCAGATGGCGTATGTGAATGGGAAGCGGCGCTGAGGGGGGGTTTCTGTAGTCGCCTGGACGAACCCGAGCTGTAATTGTCCGCCTTTGAAGGAGAGATGCACGCGCCTCTGCTGTCCCCAAGAGGAGATTAGGAAGCACTGCCCAGAGTACTTTAAAAAAAAAGAAATAAGTCTCTGGACTCGAGGGTACCCTAAAAACATAGTAAACTGTGGGGACCCTGTTGACAACACTTCGGAGGGCGGTGCCTCAATAATGACTGAATATCTAAGAACATGTTCAGTCCCTTTTCGTAACAAAACAGACCAGGGCGGGAGTGGACACGGACGGCGGGAGGGGGCGGGAGTGGACACGGACGGCGGGAGGGGGCGGGAGTGGACACGGACGGCGGGAGGGGGCGGGAGTGGACACGGACGGCGGGAGCAGTTTTAAATGGGCAGAATGAAATATGGCCACTTTCAGATGGCGTATGTGAATGGGAAGCGGCGCTGAGGGGGGGTTTCTGTAGTCGCCTGGACGAACCCGAGCTGTAATTGTCCGCCTTTGAAGGAGAGATGCACGCGCCTCTGCTGTCCCCAAGAGGAGATTAGGAAGCACTGCCCAGAGTACTTTAAAAAAAAAAGAAATAAGTCTCTGGACTCGAGGGTACCCTAAAAACATAGTAAACTGTGGGGACCCTGTTGACAACACTTCGGAGGGCGGTGCCTCAATAATGACTGAATATCTAAGAACATGTTCAGTCCCTTTTCGTAACAAAACAGACCAGGGCGGGAGTGGACACGGACGGCGGGAGGGGGCGGGAGGGGGCGGGAGTGGACACGGACGGCGGGAGGGGGCGGGAGTGGACACGGACGGCGGGAGGGGGCGGGAGTGGACACGGACGGCGGGAGCAGTTTTAAATGGGCAGAATGAAATATGGCCACTTTCAGATGGCGTATGTGAATGGGAAGCGGCGCTGAGGGGGGGTTTCTGTAGTCGCCTGGACGAACCCGAGCTGTAATTGTCCGCCTTTGAAGGAGAGATGCACGCGCCTCTGCTGTCCCCAAGAGGAGATTAGGAAGCACTGCCCAGAGTACTTTAAAAAAAAAGAAATAAGTCTCTGGACTCGAGGGTACCCTAAAAACATAGTAAACTGTGGGGACCCTGTTGACAACACTTCGGAGGGCGGTGCCTCAATAATGACTGAATATCTAAGAACATGTTCAGTCCCTTTTCGTAACAAAACAGACCAGGGCGGGAGTGGACACGGACGGCGGGAGGGGGCGGGAGGGGGCGGGAGTGGACACGGACGGCGGGAGTGGACACGGACGGCGGGAGGGGGCGGGAGTGGACACGGACGGCGGGAGCAGTTTTAAATGGGCAGAATGAAATATGGCCACTTTCAGATGGCGTATGTGAATGGGAAGCGGCGCTGAGGGGGGGTTTCTGTAGTCGCCTGGACGAACCCGAGCTGTAATTGTCCGCCTTTGAAGGAGAGATGCACGCGCCTCTGCTGTCCCCAAGAGGAGATTAGGAAGCACTGCCCAGAGTACTTTAAAAAAAAAGAAATAAGTCTCTGGACTCGAGGGTACCCTAAAAACATAGTAAACTGTGGGGACCCTGTTGACAACACTTCGGAGGGCGGTGCCTCAATAATGACTGAATATCTAAGAACATGTTCAGTCCCTTTTCGTAACAAAACAGACCAGGGCGGGAGTGGACACGGGGGGCGGGAGGGGGCGGGAGTGGACACGGACGGCGGGAGGGGGCGGGAGTGGACACGGACGGCGGGAGGGGGCGGGAGTGGACACGGACGGCGGGAGCAGTTTTAAATGGGCAGAATGAAATATGGCCACTTTCAGATGGCGTATGTGAATGGGAAGCGGCGCTGAGGGGGGGTTTCTGTAGTCGCCTGGACGAACCCGAGCTGTAATTGTCCGCCTTTGAAGGAGAGATGCACGCGCCTCTGCTGTCCCCAAGAGGAGATTAGGAAGCACTGCCCAGAGTACTTTAAAAAAAAAAGAAATAAGTCTCTGGACTCGAGGGTACCCTAAAAACATAGTAAACTGTGGGGACCCTGTTGACAACACTTCGGAGGGCGGTGCCTCAATAATGACTGAATATCTAAGAACATGTTCAGTCCCTTTTCGTAACAAAACAGACCAGGGCGGGAGTGGACACGGACGGCGGGAGGGGGCGGGAGGGGGCGGGAGTGGACACGGACGGCGGGAGGGGGCGGGAGTGGACACGGACGGCGGGAGGGGGCGGGAGTGGACACGGACGGCGGGAGCAGTTTTAAATGGGCAGAATGAAATATGGCCACTTTCAGATGGCGTATGTGAATGGGAAGCGGCGCTGAGGGGGGGTTTCTGTAGTCGCCTGGACGAACCCGAGCTGTAATTGTCCGCCTTTGAAGGAGAGATGCACGCGCCTCTGCTGTCCCCAAGAGGAGATTAGGAAGCACTGCCCAGAGTACTTTAAAAAAAAAGAAATAAGTCTCTGGACTCGAGGGTACCCTAAAAACATAGTAAACTGTGGGGACCCTGTTGACAACACTTCGGAGGGCGGTGCCTCAATAATGACTGAATATCTAAGAACATGTTCAGTCCCTTTTCGTAACAAAACAGACCAGGGCGGGAGTGGACACGGACGGCGGGAGGGGGCGGGAGGGGGCGGGAGTGGACACGGACGGCGGGAGTGGACACGGACGGCGGGAGGGGGCGGGAGTGGACACGGACGGCGGGAGCAGTTTTAAATGGGCAGAATGAAATATGGCCACTTTCAGATGGCGTATGTGAATGGGAAGCGGCGCTGAGGGGGGGTTTCTGTAGTCGCCTGGACGAACCCGAGCTGTAATTGTCCGCCTTTGAAGGAGAGATGCACGCGCCTCTGCTGTCCCCAAGAGGAGATTAGGAAGCACTGCCCAGAGTACTTTAAAAAAAAAGAAATAAGTCTCTGGACTCGAGGGTACCCTAAAAACATAGTAAACTGTGGGGACCCTGTTGACAACACTTCGGAGGGCGGTGCCTCAATAATGACTGAATATCTAAGAACATGTTCAGTCCCTTTTCGTAACAAAACAGACCAGGGCGGGAGTGGACACGGGGGGCGGGAGGGGGCGGGAGTGGACACGGACGGCGGGAGGGGGCGGGAGTGGACACGGACGGCGGGAGGGGGCGGGAGTGGACACGGACGGCGGGAGCAGTTTTAAATGGGCAGAATGAAATATGGCCACTTTCAGATGGCGTATGTGAATGGGAAGCGGCGCTGAGGGGGGGTTTCTGTAGTCGCCTGGACGAACCCGAGCTGTAATTGTCCGCCTTTGAAGGAGAGATGCACGCGCCTCTGCTGTCCCCAAGAGGAGATTAGGAAGCACTGCCCAGAGTACTTTAAAAAAAAAGAAATACGTCTCTGGACTCGAGGGTACCCTAAAAACATAGTAAACTGTGGGGACCCTGTTGACAACACTTCGGAGGGCGGTGCCTCAATAATGACTGAATATCTAAGAACATGTTCAGTCCCTTTTCGTAACAAAACAGACCAGGGCGGGAGTGGACACGGACGGCGGGAGGGGGCGGGAGGGGGCGGGAGTGGACACGGACGGCGGGAGGGGGCGGGAGTGGACACGGACGGCGGGAGGGGGCGGGAGTGGACACGGACGGCGGGAGGGGGCGGGAGAGGACACGGACGGCGGGAGGGGGCGGGAGAGGACACGGACGGCGGGAAACGTGCACAGGACAGCGAGGGGGGGCGGAAATGGACAGCGCATCAGTGAAAGGGGAGGGAACGGGAAAAAACGTAACTCCGCCCTGGGAAAAAATCTCGGGAACGCCCCCGAATCTGGTCCGGCCTTGACGGACAGATGTCTGTTCCAATGGCTAGCCTCCATTTATGGAGCTAGCCAATGGGACAGGGGGGCGTTTTCCATTTTCCTTACTAGAATCAAGAGATTTCTCTGGAGGCGGAGCTAAGAGCTCCGCCCTCCAGCGAAACCTAAAAATGTACCAACTGGAACCGGGCATTGCGCGTGCCTTTCCAGGCACGCCGCAACAGTTGAGGCCATGTTGTCTCCGGTATGGCTTTGCCGATATCTGCCTCCCATTTGCCTTTTAGGGCATCCAGGGGTGGAAGCTGTTCGCTCGACAGGCGTCGATAAAGGCACGTAACAGCTTTAAAGGTACCCGCCACCATAGTGATATATTGACAACCCGGCGAAGTCGGCGGTTCCTGCAACCCCATCTTCCAGTGGCGCTGCAGCCCTACCACCAACGCGGCGTGCAATAAATAGTCTCCCCACGGCAGCTCAAATAGTTCCTGCAATTCCTGAAATGACAACAATGAACCATCTCTGTATAAATCTCCCACCATATGAAGTCCGAGTTCCTCCCAAACCGCTAGCGCAGACCAGTTTCCCTCATGAGGAAGGGCCGTGCACATGCCTAGAGGTATCTCCTGGGCATACCGGTGGGAGCAACCCACCCGTTTCTGACTCTGATTTCAGCACAAGTGAAGAGTGCGCTCTTCAAGAGTGAGCTGGTTAAGATCGATCTTCTGCTGAAGAACTATAAATGACAACACATGCCGAGGAATCGCTCTGCCGCACGGTCCTTTAGGTCCTCGGAACTCACGAGCTATCGCCTGCGTGAGCCACTGAAGTTGTGCCGCCAAATAATACCACTCAAAGTCAATTGTATGGCCCTGATGAAGAGACCTTGATGCTGTGAAACAGGTGTTGGCCAGCTTTTGGTCAAAAAATAAAAACAAAAGATTTGAATGAAAACAATTATTTTTTAAACAACCTATTTGTCTGTAGACTTCAAACTGAGTTTGTCTTTTCATTGATTATCTCTGGTGGCTAAGGGGAAGCGATGCGCACTTTTGAAGTCTTCCCTGTCTGATGATTAAAACCTCAAATTTCCCCTTAGTCTTAGTTATTTATTTACAAATGATTGGCTGTCAGTTCAAAGTGAAAGCGCAGCATGGGGCGATTTTTCAAAAATAGCATATGCAATGCAATGGGTCTCGCATTTGCAAACGTTTAAGCCAATGGTATTGTCATGAATGCCAATAGCTCAAACTCTCGTAAATGCGTGACCTATTTCACTGCAAATGCATGTTACCACTTACAATATTTAAGCATGCATCATAACCACTGCTGCCTGTTTTTCAGGAGTAACCACTCCACCTCAACATAGCCACATCATTACTGCGGGAAGAATGAAAGTAATAGAACAAAGAGTATCCGGATGACAGCAACGTTTCATATTAATGATCAATGCTGCAACTTTACCTAGCGAGATCAGCGCTCGGTGAATTTCTTTCATCACGTTCCCATAAAGCTCCTTCTGCCATTCTTGTAAAAGATTCCAATCGTCCGCAGAGAAACAGCAAGAAGCATTGGAAATGGGAACCTGTGTCTGAAAAAAACAAAAACGTTGTTTCTATCTTGGCTGCTACACTCTGTGTCCCTGTGTTCATCTTAAATAGATTGAACTTAATGTTAACTTTCCACCACATTCTGCCCTCTTCTTTTTAAAGAAAGCACTTAAGACTGTTTTAGAAATTAAAAAGGCGTAATGAATAAACTGACTGGGAGGGGCTGAAGACCACTTTTAAATATGAAACAATAGATTAAATAATAATAGTTTCAACACTCAGTGCCTGATTACAAGTGGGTCATTAAAGGACAACCCCCTCACACGCACCTATTTGCAAAGGGATTGCAGCTATAAACAATGAGGTGTTTATTGCATGCAGTAATTACAGGGGGCGATAAGATCTTGCGCCATTAAATTTTGCAGATTAAATTTGTAGGAAATTATTAGGGAACATGAATTGCTATTCATCTGGATATGTTAATGCATGTGTGTACGTGCGTAGGTTTGTATAAATATCGTACTTGTACAGCACCAAATGGCAGAAGAGTGATGTACAGGGTCAAAGGCAAGAATAAGGTCAACAAGTGATAAAAGCTGAGATAGTTTGTGGCTTGTTACTGTACTGAGATGTAGTGTTCTTAGTCTCCAGCCTGATGGTGTCGAGGCTGCGGGTATGTTGAGTGACACCAGAGTTGATGAGCTTGTCAGTAAGGTAAGCAGGGGTGTTATTCATGATGGCTTGGTAAAGGATGCATCTGGTTTGAACATGTTGTGGCCTGGCAAGTGGAGCCAATGTAATTCCATCTGGATGACCTTCATACGGTTATGCTAGGTTAAAGTATTTGTAGAGCGCGCTATCAACCTGGAGGGTATCCTAACGCTATGCGGGTACTGGAGCCTAAACTGTCTATAACGAGGTTACTTCAAAAGACAAGTCTTCCGCCTACTACGGAACTCAAGAAGCGAGAAGGAGGCTCAGATGTGAGGAGGTAAGTAATTCTGGACTTTAGTAGCAATATGCAAAGACGCCCGGCCCTTGGCTTTGTTTCTGTGTATGCATGGGATATGTGAAAGTAGGAGTTGGACAGAACGGAGGTGTCTTTGTGGTTGGCAGAAGGTGATTCAGGCATGGGGGAATAAAGTTTTGTAGTGCCTTGAATGTATGTGTAAGGAGTCTAAAGCGAGGGCATATGTGTACAGGGACCCAGTGGAGCTCCCTGAGGTGTGGGGGGGGGGTGTCCTGTGTGAGAGTTTGAGTATCAGTCTTGCTGCTTAGTTCGGGATGGATTAGCCCCTTCGCTGCAGGGGTAATTCCCCCACGGTGCAGGGGGGGGTTCCGCGGTGCTTGTGGCGAGCCCAGCTCATCATGAGTCACAGTGGAGCTGTGCTCATGACGAGCTGGGCTCGTCACAACCCCGCCCACTGATTAATTCACCCGCACAGGCGGGGAATCAATCGCGCGTGGGCAGTGTGCAGCCGTTATGACGAGCTCAGCTCGTCATGAGCACAGCTCTACTGTGACTCATGACGAGCTGGGCTCATCATAAGCACCAAAGGTGTTAAAGCCTTCTGGTTTGTTGTTTGGAGATTCCGGCAGTGAGGGGATTTTTGCAGTATAGTTTGATAGTGACGAAGGCTTGCTGACAGTCCTTCTGGTGTGGTAGGGGAGCACTTGTAGATCTTCATTACAATTTTCAGGGTGTGGGAGCCCCAATAACTTGACTCTATATGCCCAGTTAGTTGTATATAATGATCCAGCGGTTCCTGGTGTAGTTGTTGGGTGAAGATGTAGGTCCCAGTTCAACGGCCATAAGTTGGAATTCCAAGTTAAGGTGCTGCGGCCGAAGATTACTACATCTGAACTGTCGGTGTTCAGCTTCAGATAGTTGGACTGCTTCCATTCGTCATGCAGGTGATGATCTTGCTTCTTGTGTTAGGGGTCCTGTCTGAGAGGGAGATTATCAGTTGCATTTCATTGGCGTAGGAGAGGATGTTGATGTTGTGGGTTTGCATGACTCTGTCCAGCGGAATGATGTATGTGTTGAAGAGCATGGGGCTGAGGGAACAGACTTGTGCTACTCCGCAGATTAGTTTAAAGGCTGCTGAGGAATAGTGTCAGGCTGCCAGCTTGTTTTTTCTCAGTTCAGAAGGAGCATGTCCAGTGGAGGGTGGTCTTGGACACTGAAGTCATGCAGATACATGATGAGGATAGGGTGTGAGACGGTGCTGAGAGCTGTCAAAAGATCCAGGAGGATGAGGGACACAGATTCCCCTCTGTCTAGAATCATGCGGATGTTGTCTATAGGGGAAATAAGTGCCGGTTCCATGCTGTGGTTGAGTCTAAAACATTATTGAGTGATGTCAAAGAGTTAATGGTTGCTGAGGTGGACAGTGAGAAATAGATTGATTACCTTCTCTGAGACCTTGACTGAGTATGGTAGGAGGGAGATGGGCCTGTAGTTGGAGAGTGTGGCTGGGTTTGCAAATGGCTTCTTGAGCAGGGGAGTGACGGTTTCTAGGTGTTTGGGATATCGCCTAAGTCAGTGGAGGCACTGAGGTTGGTAGTTAGAACTTCGCTGTTAGGAAGGAGTCATTTGGTGAAGACTCGGTCTGGGCAGGAGTTGGCAGGAATATCTGAAGATGTACTGTCATCATAGGTAGACCAGGAGCCAGAGATGTAGTTAAGTAGATTTATTAGTTAAAGTAAGATGGTACAGGGTGCCCCACCGGGAGCAGCATATTGCTGCTCAGCCCCACTCAATCTAACTGATCACTCATTCAAAGAATGCACACACACCAAACATTCTATGACATCACACACATGCAGGCTGAGCAGCCAGGACTAGGAAGCATAGGACATAACATATCTCCTCCCTTCAGAAACAATAAAACAACAAGAAGCAAAGTGAAGAAAATAATCACATTTCGTTACTTGGAAATTAAATTGAATTAGGTCACAAAAATCATATTAGATAGGTAAATGCATTCTTAGTTCACAACAAAAATCAAATAGCATTCTAGGATATTAAAGTTAATAAGGTCAACTAAGATGATGAGAGATAAATGATTCCTCTCTAGTTCACTTAAGATTAGAACATATAGCATAACTAATTGTATTCTTCATATAGAATGGGAATGAAACATGTAAATTCACATTTAAATGTTTGCACATGTTTTCAGGCAGGATGCAATCAAAACAGATTGCAAATGTTTCAGGGAAAATGCAATCACCACACTTACCCAGTACACTCTGAAGAACACCACAGGAAAAATGCAATCACCACACTTACCCAGTACACTCTGAAGAACACCACAGGGAAAATGCAATCACCACACCTACCCAGTACACTCTGAAGAACACCACCAATCACCACAACACACCCATCTCCCTCTGCAAAGGAACATGAAAAAAAATATGCACATGTTCCAGCAAGGATGTAATAACGCACAATAAATGACGTGCGAAGGAGAACACAAAAAATGTAATGCACATTGACATTACCGCACTGCTCCTGAGTACTCTGCCAACACAACCCTGATGTGCGAGGCAAAAAAAACAGCTCTCCCAACGCAAGTTTGACGTGCGAGGGATATTGCCAACGCAACCTTGACGTGCGAGGCAAAGCACATTTCAAACACAACCCTGATGTGTGAGGAACCCTCCCAACGCAACCATGACGTGTGAGGGACACTGCCAATGCAACCTTGACGTGCGAGGCAAAGCACATTCCCAACACAACCCTGACGTGGGAGGGATACTGCCAACGTAACCTTGACGATTGAGGCAAAAGACATTGCCATCGCAACCCTGACGTGCGAGGGACACTCCCAACGCAACCCTGGCGTGCGAGGGGAAAGCAAAAAAAAAATACAACACAGGGTACATGACCCACAAAACATGCTTAGACAAAACACGGTACATATCCCACAGGCATTTTATAGAAAATCTCAGCATGTAAGTAACAGTAGATGCTAAAATAATATAGAAGTACATTCACATTAAATTTTGGTTGAAGGGTCTTACATTTGTGCCTGATTGTGCCGGTGCCTCTGCCCATATCTTAGCGACATCCCAGACTGTGCCCCAATCTCGTCCTGTTTCACTTTTGTTTTTGCTGCCATCTTGTTGTTGTGCCTCCTAGCCCGTCTCTCCACCCCGCTCCCGCCTCCCAGCTGCTCCTCCCTCCCACAGATAGCTAAGGATCGTCCCGTTTGTCTCAGCGCTGTGACCGTCCTGACTCGCTCAGAAGCGGTCGCTCCCCACACGCTCCCTGGTCACTTGGTATCGTAACGCTATTGTGCTCATTGCTGCCATTAACCAATTTGCGCATTGCCCTCATTGCCTGTATTATCATTTGTGGCTGACTGATATCGTAGCGCTATATTGCATTGCCCTCATTGCTTGTATTATTGTTTGTGGCTGACTGATATCGTAGCGCTATATTGCATTGCTCGCACTGCTTTTGTAATCATTTGTGCCTGATTGTGCCGGTGCCTTTGCCCATATCTTAGCGACATCCCAGACTGTGCCCAAATCTCGTCCTGTTTCACTTTTGTTTTTGCTGCCATCTTGTTGTTGTGCCTCCTAGCCTGTCTCTCCACCCCGCTCCCGCCTCCCAGCTGCT
Source organism: Lissotriton helveticus (assembly GCF_964261635.1). NCBI lineage: Eukaryota > Metazoa > Chordata > Amphibia > Caudata > Salamandridae > Lissotriton > Lissotriton helveticus. The sequence continues at coordinate 2,033,942,951 of NC_136065.1, read as the reverse complement.
CCTCCCTCGCTCCGCCCCCCTCCACTCTCCACTTATGACAGATGCATTTGCGCGCAGCGTCCACGCGCAGCGGACGCGCCCTATGCGCACCGAAGGCGCGCCAAAGGTAAGCCCGTCCGCGCCCGGACCGCACCCAGAGCCAGACCCCCTGGTCCCCGCACAATCCACTCCACCCGCATAACGTACGACGCTGCAACCCTCTCTGCACTCAACACAGGATGTCTCCCAGACTGCTACCAAGCCGCCCCAGGACACACCCATGGACCCTTCACCTGCCACTCCTGCAAGCTAGACTGCATCAGGACCCACACCAAATCCACAAACGCCAAACAGAACTCCGACACTAACCACCTGAAGTGCATCCTGCTCAACACCCGCTCGGTCCACAAACACGCCACTGAACTATGGAACTTACTAGACACCACATCGCAGGACGTCGCCTCTCTCACAGAAACCTGGATGAACGCCTCATCAGCGCCCGACATCACCATAGCCATCCCGGACGGCTACAAGATCATCCGAAAGGACCGCACCAACCAAACAGGAGGAGGCATCGCCATCGTCCATAAAAACACCATCCGCATCACGACCAGTTCCGACGACAACCTCGCAACCGCCGAACACCTTCACTTCCAGATTCACACCGACCCTAAGACCACACTCAGAGGCACCCTCATCTACAGACCCCCAGGACCCCGCACACATTTCAGGGAAGACATCGCAGACTTCATCAGCCCACACGCCCTCCCCTCCGAGGACTACATTCTACTAGGAGACCTCAACTTCCACCTGGAAAAGAACAACGACAGCAACACCACCACCCTTCTGGACAACCTCGCCAATCTCGGACTCAAACAACTGGTAAACACCCCCACCCACTACGCCGGACACACGCTCGACCCAATCTTCTCCTCCAGCAAGTACATCTCCTTCAATCACGCCACAGGACTCCATTGGACGGACCACAGCTGCGTTCACTTCCAACTACAAAAAAACCACGACCCACAACCAATCCCCCGCAGAAACTGGAACAAAATTACCACCGACCAGCTCTTCACATCGCTTTACCAAAACCTTCCCGCCAAATCATTGGACCCAAATCAAGCAGCCATCAACCTCACACAATGGATCACTCACTGCGCAGACGAATTAGCACCCTTGAAAAACCATCTAACCAAGCAAGGTAGCAAAAAAGCCCCCTGGTTCAATGACGACCTTAAGAAATCCAAAAAGATCTGCCGCACCCTCGAGAAAGCCTGGCGAAAAAACCCAACCACTGACAACATGACCACCTTCAAGAACGCCACCCGCAAACACCACCAGCTGATCCGATCCACCAAGAAATCAGCATTTAAGGATCGACTCGACAACAACGCCCACAACAGCAAGGAACTATTCAACATCGTCAAAGAATTTACCAACCCCACCGCCGACACCAACGACATCACTCCATCTCAAGACCTCTGCGACTCTCTAGCCTCGTTCTTCCACAACAAAATCGCTGACATACATAACAGCTTTGGCGACCAGTCCACCCCCCTCACCTCCAAACCAAAGCCCTCCTCCGACATCCTTTGCGCCTGGAACCCAATCAGCACTGAAGACACCATCCGCTTGATGAACTCCATCCACTCCGGATCGCCAACCGACCCATGTCCCCACCACATCTTCAACAAAGCAGACTCTATCATCGCACCCCATCTCCGAGATGTCATCAACTGCTCCCTCAACACTGCTACCTTCCCGGAAAGCTGGAAACATGCCGAACTCAGCGCACTCCTGAAGAAACCCACAGCAGACCCCACCGAACTTAAGAACTACCGCCCCATTTCGCTCCTCCCATTCCCTGCCAAAATCATTGAGAAAACCATCAACAATCAGCTCGCCGCCTTCCTCGAATCTAACGGCTCCCTCGACCCATCACAGTCCGGCTTCCGAGCCAAACACAGCACCGAGACCGCCCTCATCGCAGCCACAGACGACATTCGAACATTATTTGACAACGGAGAAACAGCTGCCCTCATCCTACTGGACCTCTCCGCAGCCTTCGACACAGTCTGCCATAGCACCCTGATACAACGCCTCAGCAACGTCGGGATACAAGGAAAAGCACTGGACTGGATCATCTCGTTCCTCGCCGGAAGAACCCAGAAAGTCCGCCTCCCCCCTTTCAGATCAGAGGCCACTGAAGTCATCTGCGGCGTACCACAAGGATCTTCACTCAGTCCCACCCTCTTCAACGTATACATGAGTCCCCTCGCATCCATCGCGCGCCAACACAACCTCAACATCATCTCCTACGCAGACGACGCCCAGCTGATCCTCTCCCTCACCAAAGACCCAAACACCGCCAAAACCAACCTACACGAAGGGATGCAAGAAGTAGCCGAGTGGATGAAGAACAGCCGTTTAAAACTGAATTCAGACAAAACGGAAGTCCTCATCTTAGGATCATCCCCCTCCGCTTGGGACGACTCATGGTGGCCACCGGCCCTGGGCATCGCACCCAAACCAACGGACCACGCACGTAACCTGGGCTTCATCCTGGACTCCTCCCTCTCGATGACCAGACAAGTCAACGCCATCTCATCATCATGCTTTAACATCCTACGTATGCTCAAAAAAATCTTCCGCTGGATCCCCACCGAAACAAGAAAGACGGTCACCCAAGCACTTGTCACAAGCTGACTGGACTACGGAAACACCCTTTACGCCGGAACAACAGCCAACTTACAGAAAAAACTCCAACGCATTCAGAACGCCTCAGCCAGACTTATCCTAGACATCCCCCGCCAAGCTCACATATCCGGTCACGTGAGAGACCTCCACTGGCTCCCCGTCAACAAGAGAATAACGTTCCGTCTACTCACCCACGCACACAAAGCCCTCTACGACCTAGGACCCAAATACCTCAACACGCGCCTGACCTTCTACTCCCCCACCCGTCAACTACGATCGTCCAATCAAGCCCTCGCCGCGATCCCACGCATCCAAAGATCCACCATGGGAGGAAGATCATTCTCCTACTTAGCGGCCAAGACCTGGAACTTTCTCCCCACCCACCTCCGCCTTACACAGAACCACCTCTCCTTCAGAAAACAACTCAAAACTTGGATATTCGATAAGTAACGCTCCCCCCCACCCACCCCCCTCCCTCCCTCAAGCGCCTTGAGACCCTCTGGGTGAGTAGTGCGCTATACAAATTCTAACTTGACTTGACTTGACATAACATTACCACAGTACAACATGCATTAATTGTGTAGGTAAAACATGAAAACATTTTCTTGCTTGTTTAGCAGAAATAAATCAAAATAATAAACTAAAACAACACAAAGTAGTCACCGTTGTCATTAAATGGAGTTGCTAGAACAAAATCTCCACCAGATAACAAGTCTTGAATCACACCTCTCCGGTGGCGCTGCTTCTAACATTTTGCAGTTGTTCCTAAACTCTCTCATTTCCTTGTAAGTTGATACAAGCGCAGCTCCAACCTTAAGATGCATCAAAACATGCAGTTCAGTCTCTTAAAAACGTAGATTTGACCTTGGCATAGAGACTGGCGGCTTCCAGTTGTAAAGAAATCTGACCAGCCATTGCATTGAAAAGTGACGCTTCACATATTTGCCTTTTCTGGTGGGAATTTAAACAATTCTTTATTCCACACAGATTCCTTATTTCACAAGACACTGCTTCACGACTCCGACTCACTAAAAGCAGCACTGTTTCTACAATCACATCTTGTTGGAAACCTGCCCCTGATCCATACAAGTCACAATCTGAAATGCTCTTGGCAGTTTTTTAGTTGCGCTTTGATCTTGTGTAGATAAACCCCTTCAAATCCCGCTCCTTCTCACTAGAACTCCACTTTCTTCACAGCAGATATGACATGCAGGATTGGGTGCACACGGTCAAACTTTGTTCAGCACGAAAATTCACACTTTAAATTTCTGTAACATCCTCATCTAAGTTGTGCTGCCAACTAGTGATCTGGACACAGTTCACCGCACACCAAAACACATGTATCTTAGAGCAGCTTCCCATATGAATAAAACGATTTGTATTTATTTTCAAAGACTAGCAGGCTTTGTTTACTTTTAACAAAGAGCTTCCTTTCAGCGCTAATCCTCCCTCGCGCTTGGATACACACATGCACAGCAGGGTGATTTACCTTCAAGACCAGCAGGCTTTGTTTACTTTTAAAGAGAAGCTTGCCTTCAACACTAATTCTCCCTTCACGCTTCACTAATTCTCCTTCGCGTTTCCAGCCGGTACTACTAACACCAACTTTGTTCACACTCAGCCGCTGGTGCCATCACAGCACTTTCATCGTGCATTACCGTGCACTGCACTGTACTCCGCCGCTGGTGCAATCAGAGCACACTCGCTGCAACACACTCTGCCACTAACCTTTGGTGCGCTTGTTATATGAACAGGTCCCAGACACTAGCAGCGACTTCCAAGCACAAAGTAGATAGTCAGTAGAAAGTCAGGTTTCAAGTCACTCGAGCCACATAATGTCCAACGCCCAACACATACCTCTGTGGACTGTCTGTTGGAAAAGACACCAGTGGGGCATCCCAGGCGTTGCGCAGGCTTGCTTTTCAGGCTTCTTTTCAGACTCTCGCTATCATCTTTTAGTTCCATCTGTAATTTCTTGGGTCTTCACGCGTGGTTCTTTTTAACATTGTCGCCATTTTTGTATCTAAAGAAGTACTGTCATCATAGGTAGACCAGGAGCCAGAGATGTAAAGTAGATTTATTAGTTAAAGTAAGATGCTACAAGGTGCCACACCGGGAGCAGCATCCTGCTGCTCAGCCCCACTCAATCTAACTGATCACTCATTCAAAGAATGCACACACACCAAACATTCTATAACATCACACTCATGCAGGCTGAGCAGCCAGGACTAGGAATCACAGGATATAACAGATGGAGGCACTAAGGTTGGTAGTTAGAACTTCTCTGTTAGGAAGGAGTCATGAAGATGTGGTCTGGGCAGGAGTTGGCAGGAGCCCGAGTGGTCTGTCTTTATGGTAGTAGTTGTTAAGTCTGGGTGATAGTGGTCCAGGCAGTCGGTATTTGCTCCCCAGTCTCAGTGAGGAGTTGGGTGGCCTGGGTGATGTTGTCTGGTTGCCAGCCAAAGTTTCCATAGATGGTGGCAATGTTGTTGCTGGAGTATTCAGAGAGTTTGTCATAGAGGTCTTTGATGGGGTTACAGCTGGAGACACCTGGCAGGGCTGTGAACTCCTGGACAGGAGGCGGCGTTGTTTGTGCAGGCGTTGATATAGTCTGTGGTAGTTGTACTTTTGTCAATTGGTATCAGCGAGTGACTTAGTATGCAGTGTCTTGAGTGAATCCCCACCTATAATCCAGTTGCTTGCAGTGTCTCTTGTCAGCCTGAGATCTGCTGTGTACCAGTCTGCGTTGGGATGGGTCTTGGTGTGATGCTTTTCCGTTTAAGAATTAAGAGGGCCAGAATGTTGGCCCAGGAAGGTTCACCATCTGTTGAACCTTCTGATGGCAGTAGGTAGGCTGCTGGCATGTTCAGGTTGGGCGTGCTGAGTATGGGGATCCAGTCAGGTTCTGTAATTTTGTTCCAAAACCGGCAGGCAGTTCCAATGAAGTGACGTTTTGGGTGTTATAGGATGTGAACGCTGAAGCTGATGGGCCCGTGGTCTGTCCAGGTCAATGGTACTGTATTGTTGACTGTGATGTAGCTGAGGGAAGTGTAAATTTGGTCCAGGCGATGACCAGAGGCATAGATCAGTCTGGTAATATGCAGGGGGAGCCCTAGGTTTCTGACGGTCTGTAAGAGAGCTGTGGAGTATGGGTCAGTGGGGTCCTCTAGGTGAAAGTTGAGATTTCTGAGGAGGATGAATGTGCTGGCATCAATGATGAGGGGCACATGAAGTTTGTGAAATTTCACATGTATTTGGGGTGGGTCGCAGAGGTCTGCAGATAAGGGTTACTTATAGGCTGAAGTTGGCTGTGGTGTGGATTCTTCAGGAGGGCGCTCAGCTCAGCATGTTTCCAACTCTCCGGGAAGGTGGCGGATGGGAAGGAGCTGTTGATGATGTTCCGGAGCCGGGGTGCGATGATGGAGTCGGCTTTGTTGAAGATGTGGTGTGGGCAGGGGTCGGTTGGGGAGCCGGAGTGGATGGTGTTCATCAGGCGGGTGGTGTCTTCGGTGCTGACAGGGGTCCAGGTGCAGAGGGTGGTGGTGGGGGCGTTGGTTCAGTGGTTGGGTGCGTGGTCTGTGCGCCGAAGCTGTTGTGTATGTCGGCGATCTTGCGGTGGAAGAACGAGGCGAGTGAGTCGCAGAGGTCTTGCGAGGGTGTGATATCGTTGTTGCAGGCGCTGGGGTTGGAGAGCTCTTTAACGATGCTGAAGAGTTCCTTGCTGTTGTGGGTGTTGTTGTCCAGTCGTTCTTTGAATGTTGCCCTTTTGGTGGTGCGGATCAGCTGGTGGTGTTTGCGGGTGGCGTTCTTGAGGCTGTCATGTTTTCTGTTGTCTGGTCGTGGCGCCAGGCTTTCTCGAGGGTGCGGCAGGTTTTCTTGGAGTTTTTGAGGTCGTTGGTGAACCACGAGGCTTTCCTGCTGCCGGATCTGCTGGGAGGGTTCTACAGTGGTGCGAGGTCGTCGGCGCAGGTGGTGAGCCACTGTGTGAGGTTGCGGGCTGATTCGCTGGGGTCCGTCGTGTTGGTGGGTGGGTCAGTGCACTCCGCCAACTCTCAGGACAGTCGTAGGATGTTAGAGGAGGATACCATATTCATGGTACAAACAACATGTGTCCAAATTATAAAAGAGTGTGCAGTGTAGGTGTAACGGTGCTCAAGGCACAAGCTCTGGGTGTGGAGAAACACGCTTCAGTTATGTGTCTTAATGGGGTAAAAAAAAAAAGCAGAATCAGTTAATTGTAACAGGAGTGACTGCGAAATCTGTTGAAGAATACACCATTTAGGTAAGGATGTGTGTGTTGGGAACACTGGTGTGGACAGTGGAATAACGAAGAGGAGTAGAGGTAAGGGAGTGTGAAGAGCTTCAGGAATAGGAATATATAGAATATGAGCATTTAAGGGTGGGTAAACCTGAAGTGCCACAGGAATGGGGGTGTTAACCCTACCTGAAGTGTCACTGGAGTGGGGGTTAATTCTACCTGAAGTGACACTGGGGGTTAGGGGGTTAACTCTACCTGAAGTGACACTGGAAGTGGGGTAACTCTACCTGTACTGACACTTGGGGGTGTAACCCTACCTGAAGTGACACTAGAGAGGGCCTTAATCCTACCTATAGTGACACTGGAGGGGGGCGGGTTAACCCTACCAAAAGTGACACTGGAGGGTGGGTAAACCTACCTGAGGTGACACTTGAGCGGGGGGTTAAGGTTAACCTTACCTGAAGTGACATGGGTGGGGAGATAAACCCGACCTGAAGTGATGGGGGGGGTTTAACCCTACCTGAAGTGACTCTGGAGGAGGGGGAGTTAACCTACCTGAAGTGACACTAGAGGGGGGTTAACCCTACCTAAAGTGACACGGGGGGTCAAACGTACCTGAAGTGACACAGGAGGGGGGAGTTAGCCCTACCTGAAGGGACAATGGAGAAGGGCGTTAACTCTACCTGAAGTGACAATGGAAGGAGAGGGTTAACTCTACCTGAAGTGACACTGGGGGGCTTTTAACCCTACCTGAAGTGACACTGGGGGGCTTTTAACCCTACCTGACGTGACACTGGGGGGCTTTTAACCCTACCTGAAGTGACACTGGTGGGAGGGGTTTTAACATACCTGAAGTGACACTGGAGGGGGGGTAACCTTACCTAAAGTGACACTGGAGGAGGGGTTAACCCTCCCTTATGCGACACTGGAGGGAGGGGGGACTTAACCCTGCATGGACACTAGAGGGGGGTTAACCCTACCTGAAGTGACACTGGAGGGGGGAGTTAAACCTTCCATAAGTGACACTGGCCTCTCCCGGGCTCTCCCTGCACCGGGCGCGGGGGCACGGGGCAGCGCTGAGCGAGAGAAATGGTAAGCAGGACCGGGCACGGAGGGGGCCTGCGGGGGCCCCGGGCCCTCGGGGAGGGGTCACGGCCGCCTCCGCCCGAGGATGAGGAGGGATTCCATTCCAGAGTGAAATTCATGCAGACAGCTTTGAGGTGCCCCGGGCCACCATTTCCGGACGGAGCGGCGCCACCACCGGCCTCTATGGAGCTCTTCAGAGATGGGGCTCCGGGGGACGCGGGGAGCGCGTTCTGGAACGAACGGGCCGAAGTTTAACTTGCAGTGCGATGTAAGCGGATCGCTGCAGAGCCCACTGCGGTCCCCCAAAATGGCGCCAACTCCCGGCACGAATTGATCTACGATCCTCTCACGTTGGACACTGTTTTTCGGGCTGAACGGACTCTCTACTACACGGAAGCCTCACATCCCTAAGGTGGGTGCCTCTCATATGCGAAATGAAATACTGAAATAAAGCTCACCTCGCGATCGGCTTGCCTGACCCTAAAATGGATGCGGAGTTGCTTTAAGCGACGCCGCAAGCTCTCTCTGTGTCTCATGCCCGCGGGGGTGAGCCCTCTTCAAGGATCCTTGGCGGTGACTTGTGCGGAGTGCTCTGCTTCTCCCCCTCGCCTGCACCCCAGCGTCACACCATGCCCCAACAAACCCCGGCTTTGTACCGGCCAGCCTGACTCAACAATGGCGGCGGCTGAGGAATAAGCTAGTGAGATGTGCGAGGTAAAAGTGGCGAGGAGCGCCATGAGATCCGTAACAAACGTGGTTTCAGCGAGGAGACTACCACACTGCTGTCACACTGCTAGCACGATCTACCTGACATCTGCAGTGCCTTAATGTGAGGTGCCCACCCAACAACAACCCACCATGCCTCCGGATTGAACTCCTCTGCCCCAGCTCCTCATGGACGAAGAGGCTGTGACTTGCGGACTGCCTTTCTCCCCTCACCCCCCGGACTTGCTGGCTATGGCAGCCCTCTTCCTGGACTCTCGGACTTGGACCTTTGTGCTCCAAACCATTTTCTTTTATGACTCGCTTCTTCTACCTTTCTCCTCCACCATTTTAGCGATCTCTGACCTCCCCCTCTGTCCTAGCAACCTTTTTATTGTCTCTCCTGTTGCCTCTGACACACTCCTGGCTGTCTTACTCATTACTATCTGCTTCCCTCTCTCGTTTGTCTCACTTTTCTGCCCTTCTCTGTCCCTCCCTTGGTGCTGTGACTGCATCCCCCCTCCAACCCCACTTAATGGAACTCTGCTTTTCTGTAAATGGAGATCACTCTAATCACTAGTATATGCAGTAGACCTATGTACTCTCTACCATTCCTATGTGACTCTTATAGTATATCCATTCATATCCCTTCCCTATGTATATAGAGATAACTCTAATCACTAGTATATGCAGTAGACCTATGTACTCTCTACCATTCCTATGTGACTCTTAGAGTATATCCATTCGTATCCATTCCCTATGTATATAGAGATAACTCTAATCACTAGTATATGCAGTAGACCTTAGTACTCTCTACCATTCCTATGTGACTCTTAGAGTATATCCATTCATATCCCTTCCCTATGTATATAGAGATAACTCTAATCACTAGTATATGTAGTACCTTTGTACTCTCTACCATTCGTATGTGACTCTTACGAGTATATCCATGTGTATCCCTTCCCTATGTATATAGAGACAACTCTAATCACTAGTATATGCAGTAGACCTTTGTACTCTCTACTATTCCTATGTGACGCTTAGAGTATATCCATTCATATCTCTTCCCTATGTATATAGAAATAACTATATTCACCAGTCTCTTCTTTGTGTGACTTTACATCTTGTACATTTGCAATTTGTTTCTGTGTGTATCTTTTATGTAACGCATGTAATCCTAAATCCTTATGGTTTGCAACTGGTTCTTATGTAAAGCGCTCTGACACCTTCGGGTAAAGTTCGCGCTATATAAAATCGCATTAAACAAATAAAAAAAATAAAAAAACTGGGAGGGGGGGGGGGGGGTTAACCCTACTTCAAGTAATACCACTGTGGGGGGTTAAACCACCCGGACGTGACACTGGGGGGATGGGTGCTGAAGTAAGCTGTCAGAGGGGCACCGGTCAGTGATGAGCCCGCAGTACAGACAAAGCATCAGGGCCCCCGGGCACCGCCCTTTTAATTCCCTACAACAAACCGATCTCACCTCCATGGGACCTCGGGGCGGCTCTTCAATGGGATCTTGCGCTTAACGGATGGAAAAGGGGGGTAGGTGATTAGAGAGAGGAGCCTGGAAGTGCACGGAACCCTCTCCTTCCTGAGCACAGTGTCATCTACTACTACTACTTCCCGAGAGCTACTTTCTGCGCATGCCCGGGAGATAAGTATCATATACCACTGCGCATGCTCGCAAGTTAAGAGCTGTGTCTTACTAGGTGGCGCAAATGGAAGATCCCATACACCAAGTAGTTTATGACACTAGGTATACGTCGCGTCTTACTGCGCATGCTCGGAGAGAAGGTCACTTTTTGGGAAATAGATAATTAAAGGGGCAGTAGCATCAAGGGATCAAAGTACCCGGGCTGAAAGATGCAAAACGGATTCAGACATGAGGTTTCCATTTGTTCTGAGTGATTACTATGTCACGTGTGTAGCGCCTAGTATCGGGTGTGGTATTAAAGCGCCTCCGGTCCGAGCCACAGTCCTGCAACAGGTGTTTACAGTGTTGCCGCGGGAAGCTTAAAAAGACATTTTGGATGACAAAATGCATAGGTCGCGTGCGTAAAATAATACGCATGCGCAGGTAAGAAAAGGGAGCCGAAACAGACGTGGAGCTATGAGCGACGACAGGGCATGTTTATTCAGGGAGAGCGCTTTCCCTCGCAAGGGCCGCCAGGAGACATTGCCGTTTATATTTATTTATTTTATTTATTTATTTATTTATTTATGCATTTTTATATAGCGCGGACTTTACCCGAAGGCGTCAGAGCGCTTCACATTAGGAACAGACATGAAACATAATGAGAAACATTACAAAAGAACAGATTGCAAAAACATACGTTACTTACATAAGGTAATAGTGAGCAAACAAAATACATGAGGTAGTAAAGGTAATAGTGACAATCGTGAGCAAACAAAATACTTGAGTAAAAATTGTGAGCAACCAAAATACATGAGGTAGTAAAGGTAATAGTGACAATCGTGAGCAAACAAAATACTTGAGTAAAAATTGTGAGCAACCAAAATACATGAGGTAGTAAAGGTAAAAGTGACAATCGTGAGCAAACAACATACTTGAGTAAATATTGTGAGCAACCAAAATACATGAGGTAGTCAAAAGTGCACAAGAGGAAAAGAAAGTGACAAGTGTGCAGTTATAAGAGAAAACAGAGTATAATTAGAGGTATAGTCCTGCAATAGGTGCTAGACACTCAGGCTCAGGAACAAGCGTTACGTGGGCCAGGTGGCACTTGTGCAAGTATCAAGGGTAAAGACATGTGAGAGGTAGCAGCCGTGTGTTGCAAGGGCAGAGTGGTGTGTGCATGTTACAAAAGGGCACCGAACACCAGTACATGGAAAATACTGCAAAAAGGCAGACCCTCCAATCACAGGCATACACTGGGAAGGCACTTCCATGGTCATGGAAAGTAGAAATTATCAGTTGTGGGAAGTCTTCCTCACAAATAGCAAGAGGACGTGAGTTACTTTTGGAGGTGTCTCTGGAGGAGGAGAACTTTGAGGTCCCTTTTGAAGGCCTGGGAGGAGGCGGTGGTCCGGAGCTGAGGTGGAAAGGAGTTCCAGATTCTCACTGCGTTGCCTGAAAAGGATTGGGCCATTGTTCTTTCCTTCTTGAAAGTGGGAGGTTCAAGCAGTAGATTCTCCGCATTGCGTGAACGTCTAGAGCCACCAGAGAGTTTCAGTTTATTCGCCAGGTAGCTGGGAGATGAGGAGTGCAAGGCTTTGTGGGTAATGCAGGCAGACTTGTAGATAGCTCTAGCCTCGAAGGGAAGCCAGCGGAGGGTGGATAACATCGGCGTGATGTGATCGCTTCTTTTGGCCCCATAAATGAAACGAGCTGCTGAATGGAAGACAGACTTAAGTGGGGACAGGTGAGATTTGGGGAGGCCAGTAAGTAGAGAATTGCAGTAGTCTAGTCTAGAGAGGACCAGCGATTGCACCAGGGTTATAAGGTCCTGCTCCGGGAAGAAGCGACGGATTCCCCAAAGAAGGCGCAGTTGGTAGCGAGCAGATTTTGCAATAGAGTTGATGTGGGGAGTTAGATTGAGTTTTTTATCTAGAATGACACCAAGGGATTTTGCACTGTCGACAATGATGGGTTTATTGTTTAGTAGATTCATCTGATCCATCCATGATTGAACCGGGGGAGGAGAGAGTGAGGAGGAGAAGAGGAGGAATTCAGTTTTGGAGGGATTCAGAATCAATTGATGAGTAGACATCCAGTTTTGAATGGAGTCAAGAGTAGATCTTAGGATGGAGAGATCATGAGTGGAGGCAACCTTGAGGTAGAGTTGAGTGTCGTCTGCATAGAGATGATAGTGAATCCCAGATTTGCTTAGGAGGTTTCCCAGTGGTTCTAAGTAGAGATTGAACAATGTTGGTGCTAGTATTGATCCTTGGGGAACACCTTGACCCACCGCCACAGGAGAAGAGAGACTGTTCGCTATTTTGATCATTTGAGATCTGTCAAAGAGAGATTTATACCGCTGTCTGAGCATGTAGGAAGGGTCTCTGTAGTGATATTGAAATGAAGAAACTCCAGAAGAAAGGAATGAACTTTATGAATTTTATTTGTAAGGTAAAAGAGCTTGTGCGAGGAGTGGTGACTACACAGAGTCAGGGTGAAATCCCACAATGCCATCTCTGACGTCATACTTATACCTGCTAGACATTCTAGGTGTGCACGTGCCTAGCAACCAATAGGAACATAGTGAAACATTAAACAACTAGAACCACAACATCTCCCTTTTTTGGGGAAGAACATTTTACAAACTTTCATATTAATTAAGTGCACAGGATAACTGGAATAAATGATGAATGAAGTAAGCTCCTTCCAACCCTCAAAGCACAAACGGAAAACATAGTGAATACATAGTAAATACATATGATGATATTACTAGACCCACAACAACTCCATTCTGATGGCTTAATATGCGTTGTCATTCCTACAAATGAATAATAAAACGTTGTAATCCACACTGTCTCCTTCTGCTTATTCCAATTTTCCTTGAGGAAACTTCGATCACCACAACCATCCCTCATGAACAATGTCTTTTACTGACAAATACCGTCCATGAGAAAACTTTTACTTCCTCCAATGAGTCCGTGGATTTGGAGAAAATAATGGAGAGTACTCTAGAATTTCGGGGTGCCCTCGGTGGAAAACATGAGCATAGGCAGTCCATAACTACAGCATAGTCACTGTGCTGAAAAACTTGCATAAAAATGAAAAGTGGTGCAGGCCCATCTAAGGCACCATTGAGAAGGGATGATTTGGGAAGGAGATACATAGCATGTATGTGCATTGCGTACTATGCTTGTCACAAGTGGTAAACATCACAATTTTCAACAATGTATTAATAAATGTGACTTACCACAATAAAAAAATACACAATAATAAAAATGAGTGTAACTCTATAGGGAGATAAGATACGAGCAATTCTCTTCTTCTTTAAACATTCACATCTTAGGCCACATGCACAATGTTCTAAAAACATTACGCAGATTACGATTTGAAGACAAAGGTTTACTTCCAATAAAGATAGCTTTCAATTGATGCAATATGTGTAGCCCCTGAAACTCACAAACATGCTAATACACCTAGAAGTGAGCAAGATAAGCAGGGTTAGAGACAATGTTTAGCTCTGGTTCGACCCTTGTCCCATGGAGATTGTCAAAAAAAATAAATAGTACATGCACTGCCTCACTGTCTTCTTAAAGCACTTTATGAACATTTTTAAAACTGTTAAATGATGGATTGCTGAATTTATATATTAGTGTAGCCAGAAACACATCACATGCATTTATCTCAAGAAGACTTGCAACTAAGTACACCCTTTGTGGAACATCCAAGGCCGCTTGGTTTTGCGAATATACTTAACGGTCATCCCCGAGATGCACTAATTCAGAAGCAGGATGAAGTAATTTAGTGTATCATTAAAAGGCCCCTCTCAAATAATTAAATTGGCAATAATCAAGCGGTAATGTGTAACAACACTGGCCATCAATACACTTTAGCAGTACATTGCATAGAACCGTAATAAAAAAATTATACCATCCATGCGGTATCGCTTTATATGTGGTATACTGAATGCTGTACTATTTCTCTACACGGTATGCCCTATAAACAATGAAATGTACTATGTGGGAATTATTTCCTATTTTCTGCATGATATATATATATACTTACCTACACAGAGATAATTCATTACAGGCTCCTGATGGGAGAAAAACAAAAGGAATGACACCACATCTAACACGCGGGATAGTAAGATCCGTGATAGGATCACTTAACTGTGACTTTATCTCTCCACTTTACTATGCTTCTACTCCTTTCTGCCAAATAAACTTATGCTAAGAAAACGTTCGAAATGATAAGAATATTAATCTAATATTTCCTGAATGCTGTAGGATCAATAAGAAAGGCAAGAATCAACATTAGGCCCTAGCTAAAGAACAATACTGGAACACATATCTTGTGCATCTTTTCATAACTGCTGGACAACTTACGGAATCAGCTTTATGATTAAAAGAACCATGGTACATATTTAGAACACACTGAATACATAAACTGTACTTGTTACTTGAATAAATCTCTACTCTTGAAATGTTCTTAATTTGATCACTTGAATAAGAAAACACTTTGACTGATAAAGGTTATGAAGAAAAAGAAGCATCTAATCTACTCATTAAATAAGCAGGTCTGTCCTTTTACTCTTCCTTAAAATGCCAATTATATCCGTTTATCTTCCGTTATGATCAGCGATGGAAATGACACTTTGAACACTGGTTTTTAAATTTTTTTTTTATTTAATTAGCTGCAAAATAAACACGACGATGAGTGCTGCTGACAAGCCATAATTTGCTAAACAAATTGTCTTCACGTACTTACATTACCGGCACTATGACTTACTCACGCAGCGTGAATAGCCGATGATGCTGAATAAAGAGCTGTCATCCTGACGAATGCCGTCAGCTGAGAAATTACATTTTAAATGTAAATACAATATACTCGACTGAAAGGAAGAAATGCACTTCTTTACGTGTGAAAGGCAGAGAGGAAAGGTTAATAGCCAAACACCTTTTTAACCAAACAAGCGTAGAGATGAAAACCGAAGATTTAGTCACGAACCGAATACAAATTTGTCTCATATGCATGTAAATATGCACTGCTGAAAGGAAAAGAACCGCCAATCCAAAATGGCGTCGCGTACTTACGTCGAAGACGTGATAACGCACTCGCGCAGCTATAACTTCCAATGATGCTGAACCAAGAATGGTCGTGAATGACAGATGGCGTCAGCTGTGAATTGACAGTTGACAGTTGCTTACCAACGAACGTTGTTAACGAACTTTGCACTCTCCTCAGATATTATTTTGCCACGAATTACAGTTCCACAACAACGCTGTAAAAGACATGTGACACGATTTCACGAACTGACAACAATTTTCACTTCCCAAACGTGAATATTCTCACTTGCCTGAAAAATAATTATAAGATGCTTCTGTGACAAGACGCTCCTCCGCGATGTATTCTCTGAAACTGGACTCCTGGAAACATCCGTTACTGTTCCACTCGATGAAACACAGAAAAGAGGCAGAATTATATTTAAGCAAAGCCCCCTACTGGAAATGAAAAGCAAATACCTGCCTCGGAAAGAAGAATCGAAATCTTGAAGAAATTCCTCCACAAGCTCTAGATGAAAACAATCCCGTACCTCGTCGCCATTGTAGTGATATTGAAATGAAGAAACTCCAGAAGAAAGGAATGAACTTTATGAATTTTATTTGTAAGGTAAAAGAGCTTGTGCGAGGAGTGGTGACTACACAGAGTCAGGGTGAAATCCCACAATGCCATCTCTGACGTCATACTTATACCTGCTTGCTAGACATTCTAGGTGTGCACGTGCCTAGCAACCAATAGGAACATAGTGAAACATTAAACAACTAGAACCACAACAGTCTCAGTATTAGTATTACTCAATATTACTGTTTCAGAGGTTCAGCTGAAGGCATGTGTAGGCCGTGGCTCCAAGCGGACAGAATAAACGGCTCTGAGGCGTTTCTTTCAGCTTGTAATAGTGTGGGGCCCTAGGCCCACATGGTAGAAGAACTGCGACACATGGACACCAGGGGTACGTGGGTTAGTGAGCCTCGAGCACGTGCGCTCGGCTCCTTTTATTGACTGATGTCACGTGCCTCGTGACATCAGTGGTGGGTGGGTGTTTAGTGTAGGCTTACACTGTTAACCCTTAACAGTGTCAGCTATGACACTACATTCCTCCCAAACTTTAATAAAAATTAAGGAAAGGCACAAAGTCCGAGCCTGTGGGAGGAAGTACATAAATATACAGTAATTACAAATTTACAGTGATTCTCTTCAGCTGCTTGCTTGATGACGGTGATGGAAATTGCTGCTGAGACTTTATTTCTTCTTGGCTCGACGTCCTGGTTCTCGGTAGGCGTGTTCTTCTTGGCTTGCGCCGTGGACGTGTGGTGGTCAGTCCACGGAGATCTTGTTTTTGAGGATGACGTCAAACAGGATGACCGGATGTTAGACTTGGATGATGTTGTCTTCAGCTGGTCCGTCGGTTTCTTCACTGTGGGCAGCTTGGCTTTACTATACAAAGGATGGAGTGTTCGAAGGACATTCTTCTCACTAGGACGCCCCTCTCGCGGGTGTTCTCCTGCCACGAGATATCACCGGAGGCCCTTTTCACCAGGTTTCCACTGGGCCGGGTATTATTCCACAGCATTGCTCCAACTCCACAGTCTGCGTGTGAATGGAGGAGTCGATGGGGGTACTACCTCGCAAAGTCCGTAGCTCCACCTGAAGGGTAGTTGGTGACTCTTGCCTTTGCGCACAAGTTCCTCATCTTCCTGGGACGTGCAGGTTAGACGGCGATGGACTCATCTCTCGTGTTGGGACCCTCTGCCACCGGTGTCCCTGAGGCCTTTGCCCCTTGGATCTCCACGGGCTGGTGTGGATTGGTCAGTTCTCCTTGTTCAGGACATCTGAGCTCCCTCAGCTTCCAGACTTCCGCTCAATCCCAAAGGTGGGTGTTGCCAATGGTCCGGCCTGTGCTCTCCTACCGTCCACGGGTCGTCGGGGTCTTGTGAATAGGTGCCTGTTCTGTTCTTGGTGCTGTCAGTGTTCTCCAGGACGTGCGGGTCACTGTACACGATGTTGTGGTGTGTCACCTCTTCTTCTTCTTGTAGGTGTGTGGACTTGTTACACGTCTCTTCACCTTTTCCAGAAGTTGTTGATGATGATGGCGTCGTGCCACATGACTTCTTACTTCAGTTCTCTTCTTCATGGCATCGTGCCACTCTTCTCCTTTTCACGACACAGTGCGGTCACCTTTCTTCCTTTGTCTTGCTGACCAGGCTTCTTCAAGCAGCGTGCACTCTGCCTGATTCCATCTGGTCTTGCCCTGTCTTTAGGACACGGTCTTCTCTCCACTCTTCGGTGACTGGACCGGTCATTACGATCTTCTCTCTTGTCTCCGATTACTTCCAGTTACTCTTGGTGTTGCGTCCGTCTCTCCGGGTCTTCTGATCTCTCGGTTTACGGACGTCTTCTGGCAGGACATATCCATCCTGACTTGGCAGAATTCTTCTTTCATTTCTGGCGATCATTTTGGGTGATCGGCTTTTGTTTGGGCGCCCCTCTGGCTTGTCGGATCATCCTTTTTCCTGGGCGATCTTCTTTGCTACCAGATG
Organism: Lissotriton helveticus; assembly: GCF_964261635.1. NCBI lineage: Eukaryota > Metazoa > Chordata > Amphibia > Caudata > Salamandridae > Lissotriton > Lissotriton helveticus. The sequence goes on along the minus strand of NC_136065.1, from coordinate 2,033,924,986 downwards.
GGTTGGACAGCTTCCTCTTCGTGAGTCTTCTCGCTATCCGCGACCGTTGGGATCGCTATTAGTTCTGCTGCAGTGCTTTGGCGTTGGCGCAGTTTCTCCTGCGCTCTTCGTGTGCTCTGCTTTTCCGGAGGGTTAGCTTCACCTCTCCCTGGACCTTCTCCGGTGGATGCACTTCTCGTGCTCGCTTCCGGTGAGGCTCTTTAGCTTCTTGGGGCGTTCACCTTGCTTGGTTGTTGCGCCTCCTTTTGGCTGCGGGGTAACTTTGTGTTACTCTTCCGGTGCACGTCAGTGTGCAGTGTGCGTGGCAAGTTCTTGCTTCACTTGGTACCGTCGTGATACATCTTCAGTGTAGCTTTGTTCCTTGCGGTTCATTGGATTCTTTGGCGTTGTCGCTCTTCCACTTGCGTGTCGCACTTTTCTTCTTCACACTTGGGTACTTGCCTCGCACGTCTTCTGGTGCTCTGGGTGTGGCTTCCTTACTTTCAGGCGCTGTCTTGTACTGTCCGCGTCCGGGGTACACTTGCGCTCTTCCAGTTGGTTGCCTGTGAAACTTGCTGCTTGCGGTAGACGTCTTGACTCTTCCTCTCCGTCCAGCGTGAGGGTGTCTTCTGCGATTGCGGGGATCACCTGTGGCCACAGGCGTCACTTCTTCTTGATCCGCGTCACTGCAGGCTTGCTTTCCTTGTAGGCTGTCCCTTGTGCTTACTTGTGCTTGTTTTTTCTTGTGGCTTCTTTTGGGTGCAATACCACCTAGTGACCACTAGATGGCAGTGTAGACTGTTGGTTTACTTCTGCAGCAGCTTCTCCACTTGGTGACTTTCCTTCTTGAAGTCCCGGGCTTGCTGGCTTCCCTGGAGTGTGCATGAGAGGAGGGGGCTAGAGTCACTGCAGGTAAGTCCTTTCTTTTATTTATTGGTTGTTTGAAGGCTGGCCAAGACCTACTTTTCGGCACCTGGGGAGGTGGGGCTTTGTGGCACACTTCGAGGCAGCTCCGGCCGCATGCAGACTTTTCTTTCCTCCCCCACCCCTCGCAGCCGGCCATTCAGTTCACGGGCTGCGGGGGAGGGGGTGCAGGCGCTACACTCGGCCACCGGCCGAATACCGTGTCCACCTTGGTGCTCCCGCCCGTAGCAGCCTCCACACGCTGCAGGCGTTTTGCGCCTCATTTCAGTCCATGGTTCGGTCTCACGAGGTGGGCACTCGCATCTTCGGCCTCTCCTGTTGCGCGGGTGGGCTCCGCCGTAAATTGCAGCGCTCCTCACTCTTTTCTCGGGGCAGGCAGCGGCGGCCGGTGTCACTGTAGTCCGCCCCGCTTGCTTTCACTTTCTTGTCTTTCACCCTCGCCGCGGCCGCCTCTCCAGACACGCGGCGCGGCGGGGGACAACAGACGTTGCAGGCAGGCCGTGGGTGGGCTCCGCTGGCCTTGCTGAAATAATTGTTTATAGGGGCTCGCCTCTGGCAGGCCGCGGGTGGGCTCCGCTTAACATCAGTTATAAGGGGGGTGATCTAGGCAGGCCGCGGGTGGGCTCCGCCGGCGCTGCTTTGTTTTTAAAGTTTATATGCGGCTGCTTCACGCCCGGCGGGGCGCCTGACCATGCGGGTGGGCTCCGCTTGTGGGCAGTCATAGGGGGGATCGCTCCTGGCATACGCGACCCCCCAGGGGCATTCACAGTCCCCGGGCTCACCTCCGACCTACGGGCCTGTCTGCTCCTGCGGCCGTGGCGAGTGGGCTCCGCCCGGTCAGCACTCCGCTCCGGTGGGGATCCCTGCTGCTGCGGCCGGCTCGGGTGGGCTCCGGTCGGTCCGCTTGGGGCACAGTTGCGGCCGGTGCAGGTGGGCACTGCCCGGTCCGCTTCTTCTCCGATGACTCGGCCCGGGGCACGGCACACGCCTCACGGGCCTCTCGCCGAAGGTCACTTGCTGGTGGGGGGGAGTTTGCTCATGGCACGAGCAGCATTCCCCTTCTTTTCCCCCCCCAACGTTAATGCTGGTGCACGCATGGGCACCGGCTCCGCCTCGTCGCCATTGTAATAGTGTGGGGCCCACATGGTAGAAGAACTGCGACACATGGACACCAGGGGTACGTGGGTTAGTGAGCCTCGAGCACGTGCGCTCGGCTCCTTTTATTGACTGATGTCACGTGCCTCGTGACATCAGTGGTGGGTGGGTGTTTAGTGTAGGCTTACACTGTTAACCCTTAACAGTGTCAGCTATGACACTACACAGCTAAAGAGCGATTTGTATATTCTCATTTTGCTGCGCAGGAGAGGCGGCCTGTGTGTATTTCCATTCTTCAGGAACTGCACGTTTTTGAGGCCGAGGTTTTACCATTTAGTTAGGGTCTTAGTCGCGGGTCCTTCTTTATCAATCCGTGAACAATAGGCAACTTCCCATTGACATGATTTGGGGATTATTCACAGGATTTCATGGGCGCAATGAGGGAGGATTCTTCCTCTGCATTTCAAGGGGTCATTGAATGGTTTCCCTTACGGATATCTAGTTACTCTTCATTCTATAGGAATCTCTGTGTTCATATTTTTTTTTGTAAATTTTTTTATTTGTCTGTCCTCATTTTGCCCAATATCTTGATGGGTTATACTCCTAGTCCTGTGGTTCCCAATTTGTGCGCCGCGGCACCCCAGTGCGCCGTAATGAGGTGCCAGGGGTGCCGTGCACACTAGGGTGACCAACCGTCCGTAAATTCCATGGACCGTCCCTACGCCTTTTATCTGTAATTTTGGCCATGACAGGGAGCAGCGCTGCTCCCTGTGAGAGGCGCTGCTCCCTGAGAGAGGGCTCAACCCCCCTGATGGAGCCGCCTCCCATTCCTCCAGGAGCACAAGAGCAGCCCCTCCTGCCCATTGAAATTCTGTATGGGGCTGATTGCCGCTTACTGAATGACAATGGGGCAGTCAGGGATGTTCAAGCATGTGGTGGCGGCCTCCTGCCTCAGTGTACAGAAGGGCCTTCTGTTAGATAAAAAGTAAAACGCCCATGCTGCAATGTTAGAGAACACTTCATTAAAAGAAGCCTGTGAAATAAGTTTAAAAAAACAGGTTATCATTCTTTCACTGTCTCATCATTTTTGAACTAAGTATTTTCAATATTATATTCAACAAAGCCATGGTTGCTGCTTTTTTATTTATTTTAAGGAACTAGCAACCATTGACAAAGCCAATAGTCCTGGCTTGTTGTTGGTGCAATGATACTTGCTGTATTATATATCTGGATGTAATGACAGAAATCACATAATACCAGTCAGGCGCAACACTATGCTAAGCGCAGATTTTTAGCCTAGGTGTTTTAAACTGCGCTCTTAAATACATCCAACACCCCCTTTGAAGAGACCCCCCCAGTTTTTTTTACACCGCTTAAAGCCCTGGAAACAACACCATATTACAGTAACCTCACATCCTGGCACTGTGCATCATGCATGACCAATACGTTTTCAGTCTGCCTATGTGCAGGGGCATAGTGAACTCTCCCCCACCGAAACCCACACCTTGCTGTAGTTCGTTCTTGATAGGCATCTTCTGGCTGCAACTCTGCAGACAAAGGCTCAGCTCATAATGTGAAAAGGTGGGTGAGTAAATAAGTGAAGGAATGTCTGAATGGCTGGATGGATTACTGAAAGGATGAATGCATGAATGAAAGGAAAGGGGAATGGATAGATAATGAAAGAAAGGATGGATGGATGAGTGAATGGGTGGAAGTATGGATGAGAGAAAAGGTAAATAGATGGATGTATGATTGGAAAGGTAGATGGATGGGTAAAAGTGTGGATGGGTGTCTGAAAGGATGGATGGATGAGTGAAAGGGCAGCTGATGGGTGAGTGAATTGGTGGATGGGTGTGTGAAAGGATGGATGGATGAATGAAAGGGTAGATGATGGGAAAGTGAATGGGTGGATGGATGAATTGTAAGTGAAATGGTGAATGGATGGATGAGTGAAAGGGTGGATGTAAGGATTGATGAGTTAGTGAAAGGGGGTAGATGGACAAAAGGATGGATAGATGAGTGAAGTGAAAGGGTGGATGGATGAGAGAACGGATGGCTGGATGAGTGAACGGATGGTTGGATGAGTGAAAGAATGCGTCCCAATTACTTTAAGGAAGATAACAGGAGGTACATACCACCCACCCACCGGTAAAAAAATGGTGGTGAGCCACGGCCAACTGCCGATTAGGTCAAGGGAGCCACAGGTCAAAAAAGTTTGGGAACCACTGTCCTAGTCTCTAGGGTGACCAACTGGCATAGGTGCAAATTTAGGACTGTGAGTGCAAAAATGCAGGACAAAGGGACTAAATTCAGGACAAAAATTCAGGACAAAAGTTCAAAATTCAGGACAAAATTTCGGGACAAAAGGTACGTTTTACAGACACATCAGAGGTGGTCGCGCAATAGTATATAAGTAAGTAAATAAACAATCACCTAAGTACAAGTCGAAATAAGTTTATATTAGGTTGAGATAATCGTGCACTTCATGGTTTTTCAGTATAGCCGCAGCTTGCTACCTTAGACGATTCAAAATCCGCATCTCACTCCAGCAGGTACATTAGTCACCAGACAATGGTGAACCACACCTGAATATAAGTGAGGCCGCATTTAGTGTTGATTGAAAACTACTGGATATACAAGGAACTGTGCAGTGCCAGCCCCCAACAACAAAACCGCCCCCCACCTTTCCAGCCTCCCAGGGAAACGCCTGATGCCCGGTCCGGCCAGTCCGGCCTTGCTACCACCCTCCAATGGTGTCCCTCATCTTCACTTAGACTGTCTCTCATGTGTATTTAATTTCTTTTATAGTGTTACTTATCCCAAGTATGAAGGGCAGGGTGTCTGAGTGCGTTACATCACACACACATTATATAGAGAGAATGACTCATATTAACGTGACGACAGTCAGCCTCGCATCAAGATCCCTAAGCCCGAACAAAGAAAAATTCAGTGTGATGGAAAATGAGAAGCTGGCGGCGATCTGGGCATTGGAAAGATTCCCCCAATTCCTCTGGGGCTTCAGATTCCTACTCAGAACGGATTATAAGCGGTTAGTGAAGGTGCTCACATCCAGTGGACATGCTAGTGCTCCACCTCGCATAGCAAAAATGACGCTGCGGTTGCTGGACTACGTGTACGATGTAGAGTACATGCCGGGCGCCAAGAACAAGGTTGCGGACTACCTCAGCAAGGCGGCGGCAATGGAGGATGCGCCCAAGCAAACTGGGGAGGATGATTACACCATGGCCTTCACAGAAGATCAGGAAGCAGTCATAAGTGCACAAGAGTGGAGAGAGGCACACGACAGTGATGCAAATCTCACAACACTTAAACAGTTCATAGTCACTGGATGGCCAGAGAAGAAACACTTGGGGGCAGAACACCGCAAATTAATTCTATGAAGTTCGAGAGGAACTACCAGTCGGGGACAATAATGTATTCATACTGCAAGGAGATAAAGTAGTTCCGCCAGGCCAATTGGTAAAGCGATTACTCTCAATACTGCATGAAGGACATTTTGGCATAGTGAAGCCTAAGCAGAGAGCCAAACAAGCATACTGGTGGCCGGCGCTAGACAACCAGGTGCAGAGGCATGTCAGGGAATGTGTACAATGCAGACAAGACGCAGACCACTCTGCGACCTCCACTGGGGAAATTTGCCAATCCGGTAAATCCATGGGAAGAATTGGCAGTGGACATCCTAGGCCCCATTTTAGATGCGCAGAGTGTACCCAAATATGCAATTGTGTTGGTAGACAGATACTCGAAGTGGCCGGAAGTGGAGGTATGCAAAACCGTGGACACTGACACCGTACTAGCATTCCTCATGGCCACGTTCTTGAGAGAAGGAATACCAAGATTCATCACGTGTGATAATGGACAGCAATTTACGTCAGACAAATAGAACAGAATACAGATTAAGCACACTCCGGTATATCATCTGGCCGGGAACGGCCTAGCGAAAAGATTTAACCGGGTTGTTATGGTGTCAGTACAGGCAGCAATCAATGCCACAAAGAATTAGGAGGCAGTACTCAAGAGTACAGTATGGGCGTACCGTATCACCCCCACCAAGACTGGATATAGCCCATTCAAAATACTGAGAGGTCGTGACCCATTTACAAGAGACAACGTGGCATGGAAGCAACGAACAGTACAGAGCAAATGGTCTCCAGCAGTTGTGCTCAGCAACTTGGAAAGGGCACAAAAGATCTACACGGACCACTACAACAAGCGACACAACGTCAAAGAGTCGTCACTGGAAAAAGGGGAATGGGTCAGAGTGAAGTTGGCTCAGATGAGAAGGAAAGGCGACAGCAAGTAAAGCACACTCCTGCAAGTACGCAAAGTCTGCACAAGATCAGCCCTAATAAGTGACAGAAAGATATGGTCACAGGACAGAATGTCAAGGTGCAACAAAGTGTTTAATTGGACAAGGATAGGAGAAATGCAATCAGAAAGAGAAGACGACAAGAACCCGGAGGGGGAAGAAAACACTACAGAAAAAGAAGCACCCAGTAGCGACACGAGCAGCACCAGTACGGAAGAAACGACTACCACCAGCACACAGAAGAATCTAGAAGACAAAGGAATGAATGCTCAACGGGAGGACCAAGGAGGGGGTAAATTGGAATGGGGGAGCAGAACACAAGAAACACCAAACTATGCCCCACCCAGCAACAGCAGAGATGCCCGGACGGGCACTCCGGTAAAACACCCGCACAGGCAGGACAGTGGTACTGCCCAAGAGGTATCAAGAGCTCGACATGAAAACTTAAACACTTATCAGCAGGATCAATCATAGGACAATGTATATGTCCTGTTCTTCGTTAATTGCAGATTGTTAAAGGCGGGAGATATGTAGAGTAGCGCTCTAGTGTTCCTGCCGTGTCACGGCAGGGAACGCTGGGAGCGCGAGCAGATGTTGAGGACTGTTTTGCCCAGCCGAGTCAGAGCTGGTGCTGTTCCCAGCGCTCCTGAATATCCATACTAATATAATAAAGAGAGAGACCAAACCTTTGAGGCGGGTAAGCTCCGGAACCACAGCGCCAACCGGAGCGCCGCATGCAGCATTGGAAAGGTGAGGCAAAGCAGATGGACATAGGCTATACACCGGCGCAACATATACTTTGGAGGGGACAAAGCACGTTGTGTGACAAAGTAGTCTGTTGGAAGTAGCGCCGGCTCTGAGGTGGGCGTGTGCATAAATTTTGAGCGTGTGAATAGCGTTCTATCGCGGCGGCTGAGTACGCCGTCGGGTGACGTTTGGAGCGTGTGAAAAGCGTTCTATCGCAGCGGCTGAGTACGCCATCGGGTGATGTTGACATGGCGTGTGGCGTCTCAGTGCATCACGCCGTGTTGTGGATGCAGAACCCGGGCACGATGTGCACGGCAGGACGGCAAGAGGCACATATCGCTGGGGCAGACTGTGAGGCCAGAACTTCAGAGCAGGTACACACGCGTCGGCACCTGCACATATCGCTGGGGCGCATTCTAATTGCAAACAGGACGGCAAGAGGCACATATCGCTGGGGCGCATTCTAATTGCAGAAATGTCTGTCATACCCGGACAACGTCAGGACGGGCTGCTAGTATATAATAAATTACTTATTACACCTTACGCGTGTCCGTCTCTTAGTGACCCCAGGGCCTCCTACAGTCTTATCCTGGGGACCCAGGTCGTAGACCCTAAAAAGAGACCCAGAGGAAAATGGCTCACACGTATACAGCTGTTTCTAGTTCCATCTCCGCATACTAACTGTACCAACCGGAATGCCAGGAAATAATATGGCAAACAGAGTAGGTGGCATAATTGTTGGACTCGCGTTGCCTTCTCTCTCCACTTTATCAACGGAGCTCACACCCTCTCTCGGCTTTTTTGATCACACCCATATCAGATTCACTAATATATACAATATTTCTGAGGCATTCAGAAAATGTTGGAGGATCCCCAGATTTCCAAAGTTTACAAATTTCCCATCTTGCCAACAAAACAACATAAAACAGAAATTTGGATTCTACAGCAGAAATTTGCACTTCTTGATCCAAACTTAGTCCAAAGAAAATTAAGCTTAATTTTACTTTCAATTGTACCCCCATAGTTTCTCCCAAAAAAGCAGATATCGTATTCTAAAAAGGGTCAATTTTCGGACATGACATAAACACGTGTATCATCAGCGTCTACCTGCATGCACCTGGGACAGGTATAGATATTGCCAGTTACCTTAGAAAGTTTTACAGGGGACCAATATACCCTATATGTGGTGAACAAATGATTTTGTTTCAGTGGTGCTGATTTTACTACTTTTCGCAGGGTAGCATATGATTTACTCCACATTTGCATTAGATCCCAATTTTCAAGTTCTTCGCCCCACAATGTTAGGATTTAATTTCCAATATGTCTTCTTGTCTCCACAAAGGCCCAATACCAAAACGATGTTTTCTCACGCCACTGACCGGTTCTCATTACTTGATCCGAGTTGGCGTCTTCAACCTCTGCCCAGTCTTGCATAAGCCACCAAGAGCTGAGTTGATAGTATTTGAACCTTGTCAAGGCACAGTTACTCAATGCTTCCCAGCTCATCAAATTTGTACCAACCTTAAGGTCGGCTCAACGATAAATACCTTCAGTTTTCAAAGATTGGCTCAATTGGTCCCTCAAACACTCTGGAGTACCGGGAGAGTCCCAAATTGGTGCCCATGATGAGAAATATGGGATTTTAAAGATTTTCCGTACATACATCCATACCTTCAGTGCCGACTTTAAGATCTTAAGCATCACTTAAAAAAAGATGTAGGGTCCCCATATTTAAGAAGAAAACTAATTTGATCTTGTAGTACGTCTGTCAATAATGCTTCAAAAAGCGTGCCAATCATTAAATGATCAACCTTATTGGCCAGCATACGAACATTCTTGAATTGAAAGGCATAACAGTAAGCTAGTATATCTGGTAGTGCCAATGCTCCAATCTCTCTCCTATGCAATTTTTTCCTGGAGATCCTGGCACCCTTTGATGCCAAATTAACGCTTCCTATTCTTTCCTGGAGTTTTGCTATATCTTTCTTTTGGAACATCAGTGGAATAAAATTAAACATAAATGTCACTTTTGGCAAAAAAGTCATTTTTATCATTTTAATCCTATTGTAAATATTAATTGGTAAATTCGCCCATTTAGAGAGCAAACCCAACATGCACTCAACATGCAGGGGAAGGTATTATACTTTTTATTCTAACATTCACTGACTGCATTTCAGGACTATATTTTTGTTTCTCTGACTTTCTACCCTTGGGTTGGCTCTTCAGCAATCGCTACTCAGGTTTTGGTAGGCCCATGCATCAGTGTTAGCATCAGTGTATATGGCCCCTAAAAATTACCCACCATATAATCTCTGGAAGTTGAAAGATATAACTTTCTGGGTCCCAGTCCACTGGGAAAATATTATGGCAGGCAGGCCAACCGGCGATGCACCATGAGCAGATCGGCAAGCTGGAAGGTCTCGGACTCCTGTCGGTTCTCAATCCTGTGCGTTGAAATCCTAAGTTTGGATTTTGACTGTTATGGCACCTTTAGCACCTCTTCCAAGAGTCCAGGACTAGGTGGGCACCACTCGGAGGGTAGGACTCACTTCAGACAGGGTCCAGGTACAGGCTATAATTTGCTGGAACTTTGTCTGTCCCTGCAGCTCTGAACAGAAGGCCAGCCAACTAGCCCTTGAAGGTCGTCGTTAAAGCAGAAATGCAGGTCTCGAGCAACAGGGCAGACCTCTGAGGGCACAGGGTAGTCTTCTAAAGTACACAGCAGGCCTAAGGCAGCAGGATTGTCCTCTGCAGATACAGAAGTGAATTGAAGAGTGGTTCTAAGGGTTTTATTTTACCTGTGTCTTTTGCATATATGTCAGTCAGTCAGTCAAAGTAGGCTTTATTTCGATATGAGTATATCTTTAAAAGCATCACAATACAGTTTTAAAATACATAAAAAGCCTTATTAAAATACATATGAAGCATTATTTCATGAAAATAACAGTTATACAAAAATCGAAATACAAATGGCGGCAATAAATTACATAAAATAGTCATAAAATCTCAATTAAACAATGTAAGAAAGTCTTTTGGACCTGATCAACCAAGCCCAGTTTAAAAACTTCGCCAAGCCACAGACAAGTAGGGGCCGTGTATCCGATTTCAGAATGCGTAGGGCCTCACCACAATATCTTGTACCTAATTCATTGCAGAGGGGTTTCAACCACCTAATACAAGGGGCATTGCATGCGGGGCATACAAAAAGAAGATGGGGAACTGTCTCGACCGTGGTCTCACAGAATGGGCAGAATGGAATGGTCTGTGCTGGGGATTTCTATTGGCAGTCAATTCGTGGACAGGCAGCACTCCGACTCTAAATTTAAAATATAGAGCCCTATCTCTAGGTTTAGTGATGATATCGAGATAGGGCTCTCGGAATGCCACCTCTTTATGCAATAGGAATTCGACAGTAGAACTACCTACATTAGTATTTAAGTTTCTCGAGTCCCTTACCCATTTCCAATAAGAGTTTTTCAGGACAGACTTGGGGAGTGCGGTCCTAGACTGCCAAATATCTCCAAGACCCACTTCTCCAAGTAACCATTTCACACCCCTCAGCCATCTTATTCTGTGCCAGCCAGGCAATGATAATACCTCTTTTAACCCCTCCGCATAACTCGCAAGTTCCGGGACTCTCCATAGGCGTGCCCAGAGGAGAAGAGGGCGTAGCCTTGCCTGATCCTTGATAGCGCAACAGCCCATATCAAGGAGTAGAGGGACAGAGGGGGTACTATAAGGGAGACCCATCAAGCCCTTCAAAAATTTGTGTTCTGAACAGGTTAACTCATCCACATTATGTGCCCCCCAGAGCTCCGCCCCATACAACGCCGCACTCACACCTCTTGCCTTATAGATATCCAGTACCGGGGCAATTGGTTGAAAGGTAGAGGAACGCTGTTCTTCAAGCAGGGCCCCCACCACCCTTTTGTGATTTAACAGCATTTTTTGTAGATGACAGTTCCACCTCATGGTATCGGTGAGGCGGATTCCTAAATAGTCGAACTCCTTGACCCTTTCAAGGCATACTGAGTTCAACACAGGAGGCCTACCTATCTTCTTCGGGGGGTTCAGGATCAGATATTTGGTCTTCCCCGTATTGATTTCTAACCCCCTTGCATCACAAAAAGATTGGAACCTATCAAGGAGGCTCTGCAGCCCGACCGGGGTCTTCGAAATCAGTAGGGTGTCATCTGCAAATAGGAGCGTAGGTATTTGTTTGCCCGCCAGGGATGGAGCGTCTGCAGGGTATTGTAAAAGATGCTCCACCACACCGTTAACGTATAAGGAAAACAGTGTGGGGGCTAAAACACAACCCTGGCGGACCCCTCTATTTACAGATATTCTGGCAGTCTTTTGGCCCTGATTTCCCCACCGAACCTGGGCAAAATTATCTTCGTGGAACTTAATTATCAGGGATAATAGGTACCGTGGCATGCCCAAATCAGATAGGACTTTCCATAGGCGGTTACGGGGCACTAGGTCAAAGGCAGTCCGTAAGTCTATGAAGGCGAGATACAGACTGCCTTTGCCCAACAGAACCACCTTCCAATATAACAACAATAAGCGGAATGATTGTTCAATGGTCCCTGTACCAGCCCTGAAGCCTGCCTGGAAATCAGAAAGAATCCCATTCTCCTCTACCCACTGTAGCACTCTCCCCAAAACCACCTTGCCTGCAACCTTCTGGGTGGAGTCCAGTAAACTTATAGGACGATAATTAGCGGGGTCGACCCGACTCCCTTTTTTGAAAATTGGGACGACCTCAGCGCCCATCCATGAGCTTGGGAAGGGGGCATCATAGAAACTAGCATTGAGTAGGGATGCTATGAGCTTTCCCCATTCTAGTTTGGAGATGCGGATCAAATCTCCTGGAAGGCCGTCCAGCCCCGCAGCTTTGTTTGGTATAAGACATGAGATTGCAACCTCTACTTCCTTCCCTGTAAACAAACAGATCTCATCTAGCCCAAGGAAGTCTAAAGAATAGCTCTCAATACAATCGTCCTCCACGCCCGATGCCACGGTATACAGTTTAGAAAACTGATTGAACCATGACACTTCTGGGATATTACATGTTACGAGGGAGTCCATGGGTTTATCCTTGGCTCTAACCAAATCCCAGAAATTCCTCGAGTCCCTCCCAGCACTCGCTAGTTTTAGGTCACACCAATATTGGTCCTCCCACTCTTTCTTCGCTGTACAGATAATGCACCCATACGTCTTCCTGGCAGTACTGATTAAACTACTGTCCCTAGTTTTAACCGCCTTAATTACATCTCTTTTGGCGCTTCGGCAAGTGGCAGAATACCAGCCTGGATTGCCTTTGGGGCGCCCCAACCTGTTGGCCCTATGTCCTGGGTTCTGTATAATAAAAAGGTCACCCAATGCTTTAGTGGTGTTGCTAAACAAGGTAGAAACCTCGTGGGGATTTGCTGCAACAGTATCCAAACTGGTGAGAGCGCTGGCCATAATAGATCTTATTTCCAATATCTTTCCTTCATCCAGAGCAACCGTTTCCCATTTAAGGCGTCTCCCACAGTTATGCATATATATAATATTGGATGACATTGAGTTCTATAAAAAGAGCAACATGCATATTGTCAAGTCAGCCTGGAATGAACATTATTCCAAATTACTTGCATGGAAACGTGGAGGGTTATTGAGTGAGGAGGAATTTCGCTTTCTCAAAAAAGAATATCCGGTTATTCCAACCATTTATTGTATCCCAAAGATCCATAAAAATGCAAGTAAACCACCTGGTAGACCGATAATTACTGCATGCAATAGCCTCATGGAGAACATGTCTAGATACGTATACTATTTTCCTCGGGAGCATGTTAAGAACTTGCCTTCATATTTGCAGGCGACTTCCTGAGGAAGATGAGTGAGGTCGCATGGGAAGAATAATTGCTTTTAAACAGGACAAACTCACAAGAAATCCACTGAGGGTAATGATGAAGCTCCTTCCCGGGACCACAAGTCCCAACATGCTTGAAGAACTAGTACGCACTCAGCGAGGCCCACGGGGGCCGTTAATTGAATTAGCATACCCGAAATGTTTTAAAACAGAAGCTGTTGGAGTGATGCTTGTTTTAGGAAGCAGCCTATGATTAAGTGGCAGTGTGCTACAAAATGGGTCAGGCATCAAGATAATCACTGGAATAAACGTGCAAGAGGAAATCACAAAACCGGAAGGTGGGCTCTTTGTTGAGTGCGTTCCTGAGCCTATGGGCACTTTGTTGGACCACTGATTTTCGCAGCCGCCCTGCCGTGGGGAATGCACCATCTCGGATGACGAGAGGCTGTGGGAAGGAACTATATTCAAACCTGTTTCAGCACAAAGAGCCATGGCAAAATAACTCACACCTTCATTCCAGAACCTACTTAAGGGATATTAATAATTGCTTTCAAAGAGGAGAAACCCACTAAGGGTAAAGATGAAGCTCCTTCCCGGGACCACAAGTCCCAGCATGCTTGAGGAACTAGTACGCACTCAGCAAAGCCCACGGGGGACGTTAATTGAATTAGCATGCCGGAAATGTTTTTAAAAGGGAAGCTGTTGGAGTGGTGTTTGTTTTATGAAGCAACCTATGATTAAGTGGCAGTGTGCTACGAAACATGTCAGGCATCAAGATAATGTCTGGAATAAACGTGCAAGATGAAATCACAAAACCGGAAGGTGGGCTCTTTGTTGAGTGCGTTCCTGAGCCTCTGGGCACTTTGTTGGACCGTATATTTATATATATATATATACACTGAAAAAACCATAGGTTTTACATGTTATAGTTCGAAATTTGCATTTAAAAAACCTCAGAAATTCACTGAAAAACAATATGTTTCAGGGGTGTTATAGTTAGCTGGACATTTCACTCGTATAAAACCATAGAAATTCCACTGTTATAGCTAGTTCAGCTAACTATAACTCGCGGTCCCGCAATGCACTGCTCATGACGTCACATATTACATCATTCATGGCATGGTCAGTGACATCACTGATGACATCTCAAATGACATCACTGATGACATCACAGATGACAACATCCAGTGAATGTGTTTTTATTTCAGATTTAAATATGTATTACATATATATACACCAAGCTGTATTGAAGAATGAGTGGATGTATAAGTGTCTGGATTGAGGATTTACCAGGTGTGTGACTGATTGTATAAGTGACTGATAAACGTGTCTTAGTGAATGCATGCCTTAGTGACTAAACTGTGTGAATGTCTGTATCAGTGTGTCTGTTGTTGTGTAACCTAGTACATGGGTTAGTCAGTAGCTACATGGCAGTTTATTTGGGTTATTGATTGTTTGCCTGAGTATTTGTAGCCGTGCCCGAGTGTGTGTTTGGGTGGGTTGGAGGTGTGTGACTCTGTGCATAGATGTGTGACTAGTTGATTCACTGGGTGTATGGGTTCAACAGTGCATGTGGAAGCAGCTCTATGACTGGGTGAGTCTGTGTATGGGTGTGTTCGTGAGTGAATGGAGATCTCAGTGGTACATGTAAATAGCTACATATGTAAAAGGCTGTTTATGTGCGTGATGGTGTATATAAATAACTATACGTGACAGTGAGTGATTATGAGAGTGGCTGTGTGGATGAGTGTGTACTTCTATCACTGATTATATAAGAGAGTAAGTATGCACTACTGTCTGTATGAATTAGTGAGGTGGCGTATGTATAACTGTATAGGTGAGTGAATGGGTGTGTGATTGATTCTTTACATGACTATCTAGGTCTGTGAGTACCTCCAGGGATGAGTGGCAGTATGTGACTGTCTGTATAGGTGTATGAGTGCATATGGGAGTGTTGTATGGAGGAGTGACTGCATGTATAAGGGATTATATGGGTGAATGAGTGGATGTAATGTAATGTAAGGGTTTTTTTATATGGCGCAAACTATCACTCCAGGGAGCATCTTGGCGCTTCGAGACGCTTCGTGACCGGCCTGCCTAGCTCAGAAGCGGTTGCTCCTCACGCTGCTCCCTGCTGATAGAATTGGTATCGTAGCACTTCTGCCAGACTAATCATTGCCTTTATTCGAATTGCGCACTGCTCGCTCTGCTCACTGTAATTAATTATTGTGCCTGATGATATCGACATCGTAGCGCTATAGTGATAGAGTGCTCTGCATTAATTTTACTACTGTGCACTGCTCGCTTTGCCTGCTTCAAACTATCTGTTCCTGATTGTAGCGGTGCCACTGCCCATTTAATAGCGATTCCAGGTTGTGCCCCAATCTCGTCCTGTTTCGCTTTTGGGCTTGCTGCCATTTTGTTGTTTGTTGTTTGTGCCTCCCAGAACGGCTCTCCACCCCGCTCCCGCCTCCCAGCTGCTCCTCCCTCCCACTAAAGTTAAGGCTCGACCCGATAGTTCTAAAGCTGTGACCGGCCTGCCTAGCTCAGAAGCGGTCGCTCCTCACGCTGCTCCCTGCTGATAGAATTGGTATCGTAGCGCTTCTGCCAGACTAATCATTGCCTTTATTCGAATTGCGCACTGCTCGCTCTGCTCACTGTAATTATTATTGTGCCTGATGATATCGACATCGTAGCGCTATAGTGATAGAGTGCTCTGCATTAATTTTACAACTGTGCACTGCTCGCTTTGCCTGCTTCAAACTATCTGTGCCTGATTGTACCGGTGCCACTGCCCATTTAATAGCGATTCCAGGTTGTGCCCCAATCTCGTCCTGTTTCGCTTTTGGGCTTGCTGCCATTTTGTTATTTGTTGTTTGTGCCTCCCAGCACGGCTCTCCACCCCACTCCCGCCTCCCAGCTGCTCCTACCTCGCCCCTCCCCCCTCCACTATCCACATATGACAGATGCATCTGCGCGCAGCATCCACGCGCAGCGGTCGCGCCCCATGCGCGCCGAAGGTGCGCCAAAGGTAAGCCCGTCTACGCCCGTCCGCGCCTGGACCGCGCCCAGCGCCAGATTCCCTGGCCCCCGCAAAATCCACTCCGCCCGCATAACGTACAACTCCACAACCCTCTCAGCCCTTAACCCCGGCCGACCACCTAACTGCTACCAAGCTGCCCCAGGACACACCCATGGACCCTTCACCTGCCACTCCTGCAAGTTTGACTGCATCAGGACCCACACCAAATCCACTAACTCCAAACAGAGCTCCAACACTAACCACCTGAAATGCATCCTGCTCAACACCCGTTCAGTCCACAGACACGCCATTGACCTTTGGAACCTACTCGACACTACATCGCCGAACGTCGCCTTCCTTACAGAAACCTGGATGAACGCCTCATCAGCGCCCGACATCGCCATAGCCATCCCGGACGGCTACAAGATCATCCGAAAGGACCACACCAACCAGACAGGAGGAGGCATCGCCATCGTCCACAAGAACACCATCCGCATCACGACCAGCTCTGACGACACCCTCACAGTCACCGAACACCTTCACTTACAGATCCACACCGACCCCAAGACCACAATCAGAGGCACCCTCATCTACAGGCCACCTGGACCCCGCACACAATTCAGTGAAGACATCACAGACTTCATCAGCCCACACGCCCTCCCCTCCGAGAACTACATTCTACTGGGAGACCTCAACTTCCACCTGGAAAAGAAAAACAACAGCAACACCACCACCCTTCTGGACAACCTGGCCAATCTCGGACTCAAACAACTTGTTGATACCCCCACCCACTATGCCGGGCACACGCTCGACCCAATCTTCACCTCCAGCAAGCACATCTCCTTCAACCATACCACAGCTCTCCATTGGACGGACCACAGCTGCGTTCACTTCAACTACAAAAAGACCTCGAGCCACAACCTCCCACAACCAATTCCCCGAAGAAACTGGACCAAAATCACCACCGAACAACTCTTCACATCGCTCCACCAAAACACTCCGGCCAATTCATCGGACCCAAACCAAGCAGCCACCAACCTCACACAATGGATCACCCACAGCGCCAACGAACTAGCACCCTTAAAAAACCATCAAATCATGCAAGGCAGCAAAAAAGCCCCCTGGTTCAACGATGACCTTAAGAAATCCAAGAAGTTCTGTCGCACCCTCGAGAAAGCCTGGCGAAAAAACCCAACCACTGACAACCTGACCACCTTCAAGAACGCCACCCGCAAACACCACCAACTGATCCGATCTACCAAGAAATCAGCATTCAATGATCGACTTGACAACAACGCCCACAACAGCAAGGAACTATTCAACATCATCAAAGAATTTATCAACCCCATCGCCGGAACCAACGATATCACTCCCTCCCAAGACCTCTGCAACTCCCTAGCCTCATTCTTCCACAACAAAATCGCCGACATACATAACAGCTTTGAAAACCAGTCCGAAGACCAGTCCACCCCACCCACCTCCGAACCAAAACCCCCCTCTAACAACCTTTGCGCCTGGAACCCAATCACCACTGAAGACACCATCCGCCTGATGAACTCCATCCACTCAGGATCGCCAACCGACCCATGTCCCCACCACATCTTCAACAAAGCAGACTCCATCATCGCTCCCCATCTCCGAGACGTCATCAACTGCTCCCTCAACTCCGCTACCTTCCCGGAAAGCTGGAAACATGCCGAACTCAGCGCCCTTCTGAAGAAACCCACAGCAGACCCCACTGAACTTAAGAACTACCGCCCCATCTCGCTCCTCCCATTCCCTGCCAAAGTCATTGAGAAAGCCGTCAACAGTCAGCTCGCCGCCTTCCTCGAATCCAACAAATCCCTCGACCCCTCACAGTCCGGCTTCCGAGCCAAACACAGCACCGAGACCGCCCTCATCGCAGCAACAGACGACATTCGAACACTACTGGACAACAGAGAAACAGTTGCCCTCATCCTACTTGACCTCTCCGCAGCCTTCGACACCGTCTGTCATAACACCCTCATACAACGCCTCAGCAACATCGGAATACAAGGAAAAGCACTGGATTGGATCATCTCGTTCCTCGCCGGAAGAACCCAGAGAGTCCGCCTCCCCCTTTTAGATCTGAGGCCACCGAAGTCATCTGCGGCGTACCACAAGGATCATCAGTCAGTCCCATCGTCTTCAACGTTTTTTTAATTTTTTTTTTACATGAGTCTCCTCGCACCCATCGCGCGCCAACACAACCTCAACATCATCTCCTACGCAGACGACACCTAGCTGATCCTCTCCCTCACCAAAGACCCAAACTCCGCCAAAACCAACTTACACGAAGGAATGAAAGATGTAGCCGAGTGGATGAAGAACAGCCGTTTAAAACTGAACTCGGACAAAACGGAAGTCCTCATCTTATGCTCATCCCCCTCTGCTTGGGACAACTCATGGTGGCCACCAGCCCCGGGAACCGCACCCATACCGACGGATCATGCGCGCAACCTGGGTTTCATCCTAGACTCCTCCCTCTCGATGACCAGACAAGTCAACGCCGTCTCTTCATCATGCTTCAACATCCTACGCATACTCAAAAAAATCTTCCGTTGGATCCCCGCCGAAACAAGAAAAACGGTCACCCACGCACTGGTCACAAGCCGACTGGATTACGGAAACACCCTTTACGCCGGAACCACAGCCAAACTACAGAAAAAACTCCCAACGCATCCAAAACGCCTCAGCCAGACTCATACTAGACATCCCCGCCAAGCTCACATTTCCGATCACCTGAAAGACCTCCACTGGCTCCCCGTCAACAAGAGAATAATGTTCCGTCTCCTCACCCACGCACACAAAGCCCTCTACGACCTAGGACCCGAATGCCTCAAGACGCGCCTGTCCTTTTACACCCCCACCCGCCAACTACGATCGTCCAATCAAGCCCTCGCCGCAATTCTGCGCATCCATAGATCCACCATGGGGGGAAGATCCTTCTCCTACTTAGCGGCCAAAACCTGGAACTCTCTCCCCACCCACCTCCGCCTTACACAGAACCACCTCTCCTTCAGAAAGCAACTAAAAACTTGGATATTCGATAAGTAAAGGACCCCCCTCCCTCAAGCGCCTTGAGACCCCCTGGGTGAGTAGTGCGCTATATAAATTTTAAACTTGAAACTTAAACTTGACTATGCAGGGATGGGGTAGCACTGAGATCAGCTGTACATCAGGTCGAGCAATTTACTTCATGCTAAACTTTTACATAGTGTATCGGGTAGGCAATATATCCAGGTTTTTAGGGTCTTTCTGAAGACTACTTCGGATGTGATTTGCCGAAGAGGCAGGGGCAATTTGTTCCAGGCCTTTGAGCCCAGGACCGCCAATGCCTTTCCTCCCTTAGGGCCAGATGTAGGTAATTCCTATTTACCGACTCTTAAATACCGACTCATACCGAATCGGTATTTAAGAGTCGGTAAATAGGAAGGAGGCAGATGTAGGTAAAAAATTACCGATTCTGTAAGAGTCGGTATTTACCGAATCTGTAAATACCGATTCGGTATTTCACATTGATTCCTATGGGCCTTGAAGCCCATAGGATTCAATGTGAAATACCGATTCGGTATTTACAGATTCGGTAAATACCGAATCCTGCAAGGGTGCAGCGGGTGTCACTTTGACACCCTCTAGCACCCCAAGTACAGGCATGTGTGCCATGTGGCACACAGACATGCCCTAAGGGCATGTCTGTGTGTCACATGGCACAGGTGTGCTGCACAGATGTGCATGCACACCTGAATTCGGTATTTTACCACCCAATACGATTGGGTGGTAAAATACCGACTCTTAAGGGCCTGTGGCACTCTTAGGAGTGTCACCTACATATGGATTTACAGAATCGGTATATTTACCGATTCGGTAAAATACCGAAGTGGTAAATTTACCGAATCGGTAAATATACCGATTCTGTAAATTCAGACCCACCTACATCTCAAAAGCCAAATACCGGTCGGTAACGGCCAAAATCAGCCGTTACCGACCGGGATTTGGCGACCTACATCTGGCCCTTAGTCTTTAATCTAAAGGTGGGAATGGTAAGGAGGTTAGCTTCTGAGGATCTCACATGTCGTGAGGGTTTGTATCACTCAAACATGACCTGAATGTAACTGGGCCCTCTTCCATGGTAGGCCCTGAAAGTGATTAAAAGGATTTTGAAGAGCACCCTCTTGTGTATCGGCAACCAATGGAGGGCGTCCATTGCCGCTGTGGCTGATGTCCTCCTATGCCATCTCAACACCAGTCTAGCGGCTGCATGTTGAACCATTGGTTGAACATGGTTGAACCATGTGTGTGTGGCCCTAAGAATCAGTGAGTGGGTATGTAGTAACTGGTATTGGTGTCTTTATGGTTTCAAAAATGGTAGTCTGTATTTTAGAATGGGTGTATCAAATGTTATGTAGGGTGTGAGGATGTGCATCGGATTATCACATGGATGATGTCATCAGTGATGTCATTTGAGATGTCATCAGTGATGTCACTCACCATGCCGTGAATGATGTAATATGTGACGTCATGAACAGTGCATTGCGGGGGCGCGAGTTATAGTTAGCTGAACTAACTATAACGGAATTTTAAAGGTTTTTTAAATGCTAATTTCCAACTACAGTGTCCCTATAACCTATAATGTTTTTTAAGTTAATTTTAAAAACACGTGTATACTTTCTATAGTGAAAACTAACTTAACAGTAGTCTTTGATAACTTATAATTATGGCTCCCGGTTTTATGGTATTCACCCATATATATTTTGGGTTTTGTGAAAAAAATAATCTGAAATGAGTATAGTCCTGCATTTATTTGTCTGATAAATGTGCACTCATGCCTGAAGGACTGGGCGTTTCCAGTCATATAAACACCCTCAGATGATAAAATATGAACAACCTTAAAATGTGCATGTCTTCTTATACGAGCATATATATTGCTGTTTAAGGCTCTTTACTAAAATTCTTTTATTGTTTTAACCCTTTTACTTTTAGAACGACAGACCTATTGGCCTGGTAGTCATGATTGACAGCATTTAGAATCGCTCAAAAAATAACCCAATTTCCGTTTTTATCCACATTTTAAAATAAATACAGAGATGAAAATAAATGGTTTTTTGTCTCTATTTATCTGTAAAAATCAGTAAAAAGTGAAAACAGGCAGTTCTATTTATAAATTAACAATGTGTACAACTTGATTAGCAGTAATTAACATATAAGTGTAGTAAAAGTGTGATGCAGCACCTATAATACCTGACTTCGAACAACAGCGTTCACAGTTCGATTTCCCGGCTCCAGCGCCATGTTAGACCACCACTATCTCACTGTGGGCAACGCCTTGCTTAATCTTCCCAACGTCCCCGAGCTCCGGCACACCTTTCTGGGGGTAGCTGTACTCTTTACAAATGCTGGCATTTTTTAAAATTTAACAGCATAGTGATGACAAATATTAGCACGTATTTTTTTTTCTTCTATTGTGAAGAATACTTTTTTTATGTCTTCTATTTAGATGTTTTTAATCATGAGAATGCAAATGACAGTTTGCTGGGTAACAGTTTTTAAACTCTACAACTTATGTACATATTAAGGACCTTATACGTGTTACAATGGAAATGGAAATCTTTACAGCTTCACAGTTTGTAACTTTTCCCAACACGTGCACAAGGTAAAACGTGAGCACGTGCAAACTATAAAACGTGACATCTAAATGGGCGGAGCCACATCTTCCTTCCATAGACTACTCAATAACCAAAAAGTATATAAACCACATCCGTTGTTCGATGAGTTTAGTTTTTGCGAGTTATTTATCCGTGTCCATTCTGTGATACTTTTGAGCGGTGAATATTTTCAGAGGTTCTTTTCTTTGGGACTTCGAAAAGTTCGATCTTGGTGGTGACCGGTCATAAATTCCTCTGAGATCATTATGACTGTGAAAATTATAATATACATATTCACAGTATATGATCAAAAGGGGGTAACAGACGAAAAACCAGAAGCTGGTGACGTTGCTTATATATTTTTTCTCTTTGTGCCGACGGGTCATTAACTCCTCTGAGATCAGCATGACTGTTCATATTAAAATATACACATTGACAGTATATGATCCCCAGGGGAAAACAGACTAACAACTGGAAGCTGTTGACGTTAATTATAACTCTTTAGGGTTTGTGCCGACAGGTCACCAACACCTCTGAAGTGAAGTACAGTGGCAATATTATAATATAGAAAGTCACAATATATAAGCTCAAAGGAGCCAGAAAAGGAGCAATGTTTGCTGTAATCTGTCTGTTTCTGAAAACAAGCTGCTGACGTTACAGAAAAAAAGGCAAAAACATGCAATAACACTTTTTTCTAGATATAAATGTTTAAATATTAACAAATAGCTATGTATTATAAATATCTACTAGGCCATAATCAAACAACTTACAACTCCGGAATATGTTTTGTTTCCGCAAAACAAGAATCTGATGCTATAAAAGGGACCCTGCATTTCGTTATTGATCTTCTGTTGTATTCATAACTTTATTTTCCTTTTCTTTTTACTGTAACAATAGTATCACTTTATATTGTAATAGACTGTCCTATTGTTACAGAAGAGGAATTGGAGATTTGTCGGCGCCATCTGAAATACCGCTTACTAAGTTTTATAACGTACTTGATCAGATATGTTTTCAGTGAGCATATTTTACGAAATTGCAGTCTAAAAAAATGTAGCTTTCATACTTACTTTCTTACTTTAAACATTTGATAAACCCTACATTTCTGAATGTTATTTTCTAATTTCTACTTTTCTCAATTGCGGTTCCTATTCACCTTCTCGCTCTAGAATCTATAGGACCAGTACTGTATATTATAATAGTACTATCCTATATATTCTTAAATGAGTACATGATTTGTTAGCGGAACAGTGTGCGACCTCTAAGCACACTCCCGAATTCTACAGAATACAAATTTGAAAAATGATAATGCATACATTTCTATGTAATATGAAGTCATTTGTTTTTAACTTGTTCTTCTGACCTCAGATGATGTAGTGCGGGAGTGTTTGTTGTAGCACTTCTTTTCTACTTTATCTAAAAGTAACTGATGCCCTCTTATATTATTTAGAATATGGGGCAACACTTTTATAAACTATAGCAGAAAAAAGTAGGGTATGGCCACGCTTAAGTGATATTTTATGAAATTCCATTTTTATTTGTCACCCCTTTAATATGTACAGCGTCAGTTTCCGAAGAAAGTTCATTTGTAATTGCTAAATAAAAACAGTTTGAAGCCTAGACTGAAATTTTTGCTGCGTAACCACACCTCCCCATCAGAAAAGTAAACACCACATCATAAGTAAATAGTGCTCCTGGGAAGTATCCTACCTGAAAACTTGATAAAAAGAAGGCCGCAAGACACTCTGTTATTTTTCCGCCATGATTTGCACACCCCACGGCAATTATATAAATGGTCCTTAAAAAATATAAAAAACTATTTTTACCTTCACAATACCTCTCCGCCACCTTGTGACCACTGTACAGAGTTAATAGTGTTCCAACCCTCCCCTCTACTACTTTGTTTTCCTGTACTCCTTTGGAAGTGCGTCACAAAATGGCTGACAACAGTGAACCGTTCCCATCCAATAAGGAGCAAACTTGTACTTGGAACACTTTTGCCAATAAAATTTCCATCTTGTTCCGCAGAGGAGGAGGGAATCGCTGACAACACTTCTACTTTCAATGGTTTACAGCCAATCAACATTAAGCTTGGGAAAGTCCTCCTTGGAACACGTCAGCCAATCAGATGTCCCTCCTACTCCGCGGAGGGGAAGTGAATGGCTGGCAACACTTATACTTTCAATAGTTCGCAACCAATCTACATGAAGCTCTGGAAGCTCCTCCTTAGAACACGTCAGCCAATCAGATGTCCCTCCTATTCTGCGGAGGAGAGGGGAATACCTAGCAACACTTCTACTTTCAATAGTTCGCAACCAATCAACATTAAGCTCTGGAAGGTCCTCCTTACAACATGTGAGCCAATTAGATATCGTTGCTATTCTGCAGAGGGGAAGTGAGTGGCAGGAAACCCTTCTACTTTCGATGGTTCGCAGCCAATGAACATTAAGCTTGTTGTTGGAACACCTCAGACAATTTAATGTTCATTTTGTTCCGCGCACAAATACACAACACGCCCTCCCACATATTAATACATTTCCTGTAACAAAGTGACTCTATCCGTGATAAAAGTGAACAGTGCTTAATAAGTAAACATTATTCTGCATTATAATAAAGGAAGGCCGCAATATGGCGCATTGTTGTTTTCCCGATATATAATTTCCACAGCCTACTGCACCCCCTCACAACATGAGTGAAACCCAGGGCTATTATTAAGAAATGCCCCCGGGATAGAGAACACTCTCTACCACATATTAATACATTTCCTGTAACAAAGTGACTCTACTTATTATGCAGTGTTCACTGTTATCATGGATAAACAGTATTCCGCATTATATTAAAGGAAGGCCGCAATACGCCACATTGTTGTTTTCCCGATATAATTTCCACAGGCTACTGAACCCCCTTCTCAACATAAGTGAAGCCCCGGGACTGCGGGGGCCCCAGCGAGCCCCCTCTATTATTTTTTTAAGAAATACCCCCGGGACCTAGCCCACCCAGGGGCCTCACTAAAATTAAACGTGGGAACCCGCGACCCCAGCGCAAATTGGGGCGATTCTTTTTTTAATGCTTTTTTGGCCATGGGGGTCCTTCTGGGACACCCTAAGCAGGCCTAGGGGGGTCAGGGTGTTTCTTACCATGCCCCCTTCTCTTGTTTTATATCTTTGTTTCTCTGTTTTCTGCTAACTCGCTTGTACCGAGTAACAATATGGCAGCCAACACTTCCTCATTTGGAGTGTTGGCAGCCAATCACAGTGAAGCTCGTGCTTGGGACTTAGGGGCCTATTACGATGGAGTATTTTCCGCATCCTCTGGGCCGGCGAAGCCACCGCCGGCCCGGAGGATGCGGAAAATCCTCTGCGGACCCACCAAAGACCAGGTCCTGGTTTCCGTCCACAGCTTTTCCGCCACGGTTGGCTTACAACCGCGGCGGAAAAGCTCTAATATGGTGACGGTGTCTCTCAGACACCGTCAGCCATATTAGGATGGCCTGTGAACAATGCTTTTCTGCGGCGGGTTTTCTGCCGTGGAAAAGCATGTGTAACTTCACTGTGGGGGCCCGTTGCGGGCCCCCTGGGTGAAGGGTGGCTGGGAGGTGCACATGGTGGGTACCTATGGTACCCCCCTGCATTTGTATGCAGAAAGCGGCAAGCACCACATAGTGCCTGCCGCTTTCTGCATACAAATGCAATGTATGCATTTTTACCATTGCAGCGGATGCAGCTTGAAGCCGAACCCACCGCAATGGTAAAAATAGAGGATGTGGCCGCCAGGGTGGCGGTCACATCCTAATTGCACAGGAGGGAACTCCACACGCCATCCGGAGGTTCCCTCCTACTCTATGGTGGCGGACAGACTCAGGTCCTTCCGCCATCATAATCGGCCCCTTAGTTTCCACCCAGATATCAAAACTTTTATTTTTAAATTTTCTCAGCAACTACTGAACGGATTTTCACCATTAAAAAAAAAAAGGTCGCTTAGCACTACCTTCCTGCCAAATTTAGGGTACTTTCGGCTGTAGCCTTGCACAAAGTTTCCTATGG
This sequence comes from Lissotriton helveticus, assembly GCF_964261635.1. Taxonomy (NCBI): domain Eukaryota; kingdom Metazoa; phylum Chordata; class Amphibia; order Caudata; family Salamandridae; genus Lissotriton; species Lissotriton helveticus. Next base: position 2,033,899,323 of record NC_136065.1, on the reverse strand, counting down.
GAAATTGATTTTTTGACTCTTATGTTTTGAATTTCTCGAAAACTACTGAACGGATTTACACCATTTAAAAAAGGTCGCTTTCTGAACCAAGATCTAACTTGTTTGCCATATTTGGGGTAATTCCATTCAGCAGTTTGGGCTGTAGCTCGTCGCAAAATTTCCTATGGAGAAAACGCGTTTTGGGATACCCCCTTTTTTCTCAGCCACCGCTTGACGAATCACCCCCAAACTTTCAGGATAGAAGCTGGCCTAGATAGACTTTTTTGGAGGAGAATTACAGGAAGATTAGTCTAACGATCCCAAAGTTATTAGCCAAATCAAAAAATACTTTTCCCATGGAAACTAGGTTCTACCTATAACTACCTACTGGCGAATCCCAGTAGGTAACACACACACACATATATATGGGAATTGTAGGATACTGCTCCCCAACCTCATTCATTCCTCATTAAGGTATCCTACCACCCTTAAGACTCGAATTCAGACCTGTTTTTCTGGAAAAAAGCAAAAACTGGGTTGTATATGGACCCTCCCTATTGGTGTCATGCTTCATCTTTGGTTCTCATTTTGGTCCCTATAAACCAAGGTGGGCTCAACCATGTTCCAGGGAGCTCTTTGAATATTATTCCTAATGGGGTCTAAAATATTGTAAATACCTAAAGGACACCCCAGTTTCCCTTTATTCTTGAGTGCCTTTGGAATAGTTAACAAAGTGGATATATAGCACCACTACTTTGTTATAGTTAGGTCAGCCGTTCCATAGCAAACGGGTTTTTTGTGTTTTGCTAATAACTTTGGCCGCATTTGACAAATCTCCACAAAACTTTCCAAAAAGGTACTAATTATTGACTAGTTTGTGGAAGGAAAGTTCTGGGTAATTAGTCATGTGGGAGCTAAGAAAAGGGTGGGGGGAGGTCCCAAAACAAGCCTCTAAAGGAACTGGGGCACCCACCACAAGGGCTGAAATTAATGGAAAATGGGTATAGGGGCCACATGGCCCTTTCCCTGCGCCCTGGGGTCGGCTCAGTAGCTGTGTCCCGGGGAACCCACCCCCGGGACATAGCAGTTTCCCTGCCCACACCTGCATGGGTATTATGGGCAGTGAAACCTATGTTTGCTCTTGCTTGGTGGGAGCGTTGTTTCATTCCTGCCAAGTAGGAGAAAATGGTAAGCATGTCCCAAGCATGCAGGAGATTTTAAAATGCTCCCTTCCTCTGGGAGGAGACGTTTGATCTGTGCTCACACCCAGAAGGAGCAGCATATGGAGTAGTTCCCTCTAGGAGGGAGAAATGCCAGCTTCCGGTGCATTCAGGGGGCCTCTGGGGTCTTGGGGTGCCCCCCAATGACTGTATAGTGAACATCCTGGGTGGGCAGCAGGCACCCACCTTTAAGTCTCTGGGCCCGGGGATGGAGTTTCTGGGGCCACAAAACCCACTCCCCTTTTGTTTTTCGGAATGGTCCTGGAGAATTGGGTCTCCAGGGTCTAAAGAGACTCAGGGAAGGGGGCCGTGCAGCCCTCTTGTCCACTTTTCACTTGTGTATGGCCCTGGGGATGAGATGCCATCAGTGATGTCATACATGATGTCATAGACTATGTCATGTGTGATTTAATATGTAAGGTCATAAGTAATACATAGCAGCAGCGCAATTTCTAGTTAGCTCTCTAATTGGTGAATTTCTGTGTTTTTTTCCAGTTCAGAGTGTTACTGTTGTTGTTGAAAAATCCACCTAACTAAAACGTTAATTTTTTATTTTTCAGTGAATTTATGTTTAACCACATGCGTGCAGCGGGTTTACCCGCTGCGCGCTGAAGTTTTTAAAACCCCGCGGTTCATGACGAGTTCAGCTCGTCATGAGCGCACGGCAGGTAAACCTCATGACGAGCTGAGCTCGTCATCAGCGCAGAAGGGGTTAAAAAAAGAAATAAACATTTTTTTGATCACACCTAACTATAATGTTACTTTTACCTTTGTTTTTCCCAATATATATATATATATATATATATATATATATATATATATATATATATACACATCTATTCACTGAAAAAAAACACAGGTTTTAGGGACAATATAGTTAGAAAGTAGCATTTTGAAAAACCTTAGAAATTGACTGGCAAACACAGGATTCAGGGACTTTATAGTTAGAAATTAGCATTTAAAAAGACCTTAGAGGGGGAGGAGCTACGCTCGCTCGCGAACAAGATGGCCGCTTAGGCTCCTGGCTCCGCCGACCTCCGGCTCCCATCGGACTATCCTGTTACAAATCCTAACTTCACGTCCGACCTCCGGATGGATGAATAGTTGCTGAACCTGGTGGTGCAAACCCGATCATTCTCCGAACTTTATTGGCAAAGTTATATACTTGTCGGCCTAGCCCGGCCCGGAGCCGGGGCCTCGAGTACTGGCCCGGCCGGGCTGCAAGTGAACAACATCGGCTGTGGGGCCCAGACTTGGTCCGGTCTCTCGCTGCAGAGATCAATTTGCCTGATTATTGTGGTGGTCGCTCGATCTGCTCATCGCTGAAGAAGAGGTGCTGCGACGCTCCTGAGGCCGCGAGCTGGAGTCCCCCGTCCCGGAGACCGGGTACGCCACCTCCCCGGATTCGAAGGGCCGGGATCTCCGCTCGCGGTGGAGGAATATAGACTGCTGTGCGGTACAACATCAACCGTCTGCCGCGACCCCTCACTCCGTTCCGGCCTGTTTCCCCGGAGAACCGGGGCTCTGGGTCCAAGATCCTGCCAGTAATTAACAGAACGGAGATGGGTCTGACGGAAAGCGAACCATCAGTGAAGACGGTCCTGATAACTATCGGGACTCTGCAGTCTCATGTGGAGACCATGATCGACAAATTGTCCGCTTGTGCAGCTGGGACTGAGTGCCTGAGACCGGACCACGCCCCATTGTATGAGCCCAAACACACGGGGCCTTACACAGTAAGTGCCTTGCCGACGGAGTATGACCTTGTTCTGGATGCGGAGTCTGATCCCTTGGTTGGTAACCGAATAACTGGAAGTAACCCTGGTGCCGTGATTGTATTACCACATTTACTGCTCCCTCCAACGAAGATGGAACTGCTCGACTTTCTGTTTCTGGAGCCTCTTTTCGATTACTCTTGAACCGAAATAGCAGCTCCCTCCCCCCGGCAGTATCAATGTGTCTTCGGAGGAAACGATATCGGGACTTACTATCGGGGAGGGGGTGCGTGTGTGAGACTGAGATCTGTTCTGGACTACCACTATTGTTCATAAGCGGACTGAACTTTATGGCCCTTATTTTTCATCTTGTTTATCCTGTCGAAAGAATGGTTTCACATGTGGGGGTTCGTATCGCAGATCGTACGGGCCAGGGTTGAGACTGAATATAAGGGGCTTGCAACGTTGCTTCTATTGACATGGGTTTGCGACCACTATTCTTACGGAGGGTTGGGCGGTGTGTATAACCTCCCCTATTAGCTTTGATTGATTATCCTGCTTGTTTCTTTGGTTACATATACAGGAGTCGTAGTTTCTGACGGGGGCAGGGGGGACCGGGAGCCATATGTCAATTTCCTGCCCCACCTTTTTCTACATTTAGAACTTAGTTTAGATGGGACGACAGGCACACTGCTAGTTGGGGTTCGGCGAAAGCTACATGCAGGGGTGCAGGGTGGGGGGAAGGGGTGTTTGTATTGTGTGTGTTTTTGTATGTTCTTACAATCCTATCAGAATCCTGTAGTCGGGTGCATTATAGAAACATATTTTTGTATTATAGGTAGGCGGGACCCGAGTCCTGTATTGATCGAACTGCCACTAGCAACGGGTTGAGTTTTATATTGTTGTGTTTTAGTTTCAGCCATTGCCGAGCTCCGTCGAATTGCTGCACTTCAATCTCCCACCCCCTCCCCATTCGAACTATCTACTAATGGCTATTCTGTTTTCTTGGGCGGCGGAGTTGGTGGACTTTACTGTTCGCATCGGACTTTGGCGAACGTTCGCACATTACACGGCCGCAGAGTTTCTACGATACATGGCAGTTCTGGTCTGATTGATCCTCCATTCATTCTGCGTCATTTGTTCTTATATTATCCTGTTGTTTCATGATGTATGGCACCTGATGTTGATCCTTGCTCCTGTGTTTTTTTCACTTAATAAAAAGAATTAAAAAAATAAAATAAAAAGACCTTAGATATTCATGGAAAAAACCAAAGGTCAGAGGGATGTTATAATTAGTCCGACATTTCACTCGTACTAAACCACAGAAATTCTGCTGTTGTAGTTAGCTGAGCTAACTATAACTCACCCCCCCCCCCCGCAATGCACCTGGGATGACTTCACATGTTACATCACTCATGACATGGTCATTGACATCACTGATGACATTTCAAATGACATCACTGATGACATCACTGAGGACATCATCCACATAATCTCTGATGTACCTACTCAAACCTCAATATACACCCACTCCAAATTTCAGACTACCATTCTTGAAACCATTGACACAGCAATCCAAGTATGTACATACCCACTCATTGATTCATAGGTCTACATACACATTCACTCACTCACCCATACAGACACACATGCAGCCAGTTACTCACCAATACAGCCACTGATATATCCACTCATTCACACATACAGCCACTCGTGCACCACAAGTCACCCATAGAGCTACTCACACACCTACTCTCTCACCCAAACACTCAATCACACATCCACTTACTCACCCTCACAGAAACACACACACACTCATAACTCATACAGATACTAACAAATACTTACTCTACTATAGTCGCTGACTCAAGCGCACACACACAGCCACTCTCACAATCGCTCACTCATACATTAACTCACTAATATACTGCAGCACTCTATGCCTTTCCCATATGCAGTTAACCATATACCACTGAGACATCCATTCACTCACCAACACAGCCATAAGTACACTCACTCACCCATACAGTCCCTCACAGATGCACTCATGAACCCATACACCAAGGGATTCACCCACTCATATATCCATGCAGGTAGTCACACACCCCCTCACCCACCCACACAGACACTCAGGCACCCATACAGGTACTCAGACAACTAATCAATAACCCATATAGCCACTCATACACCTCCTCACCAACCCATGCAAGCCACTTACACACCAACTGACAGACTGATACACACATTCACACAGATTAGTTACCACCCAGACAGTCACTAAGACAGATTTAATCACTCATGTATAGTTAGTCACGCACACAGTAACTAACTAGCACACGCCCACAGACACTCATGCACCCACTCATCCTTCACTACACCTTGACGTGTATATATATCCAGTGCCCAATCCAGCGTGTCACCCGAATTGCGCATCCCTGAAAACCCGCGATGCACCACATTGAAGCATTGTGGGTCTTGTAGTTCTCCTACATAGGACTACATGGGTGTGCCTAATGGGGGCGGAGCGAGGCACATAAAATTATGGAGGCAGGACTATTTTCGCCACAGCACTTACAACCGGAGAGGGGCGCCGAGGAAGGCTGACAAGCCGAAATGCATCCGCCCGAGACTTCACTGAAATAAAGTGCTCTTTTTGAATCTCCCCTGGGGTCGCTATTCTTTCTTGTTGGAGGAGAGATTGTTTGCCATGCAATATAGCGTCATGCCAGAACGCTACTTCAGTGTACCCGCGCTACATAAGTGGTCCAAATTGTCTGACAAGCTCGTCTGAGCACCCCTGTTTGACTGTGTTAGCAGTAGCGTTTGGAACCCACCTCGATGCTTGGAGGAAAACGGCGGTCGGGAGAAATTGCTTCTCCTGTCAGGGCGACTGGGATTCCTGTGCCTGCCCACGCTTAAAGACTTCAGGCGGAGCGGTCGTAGCGAATACAGGGGAGACCAGAGGGAGAACTGGACGTTGGTGGTGCTTCACCTCCCAGCAGGTTCGTGCTCTGCGCCTGGCATCCAGTGCCCAATCCAGCGTGTCACCCGAATTGCGCATCCCTGAAAACCCGCGATGCACCACATTGAAGCATTTTGGGTCTTGTAGTTCTCCTACACAGGACTACATGGGTGTGCCTAATTGGGGCGGAGCGAGGCACATAAAATTATGGAGGCAGGACTATTTTCGCCACAGCACTTACAACCGGAGAGGGGCGCCGAGGAAGGCTGACAAGCCGAAATGCATCCGCCCGAGACTTCACTGAAATAAAGTGCTCTTTTTGAATCTCCCCTGGGGTCGCTATTCTTTCTTGTTGGAGGAGAGATTGTTTGCCATGCAATATAGCGTCATGCCAGAACGCTACTTCAGTGTACCCGCGCTACATAAGTGGTCCAAATTGTCTGACAAGCTCGCCTGAGCACCCCTGTTTGACTGTGTTAGCAGTAGCGTTTGGAACCCACCTCGATGCTTGGAGGAAAACGGCGGTCGGGAGAAATTGCTTCTCCTGTCAGGGCGACTGGGATTCCTGTGCCTGCCCACGCTTAAAGACTTCAGGCGCAGCGGTCGTAGCGAATACAGGGGAGACCAGAGGGAGAACTGGACGTTGGTGGTGCTTCACCTCCCAGCAGGTTCGTGCTCTGCGCCTGGCATCCAGTGCCCAATCCAGCGTGTCACCCGAATTGCGCATCCCTGAAAACCCGCGATGCACCACATTGAAGCATTGTGGGTCTTGTAGTTCTCCTACACAGGACTACATGGGTGTGCCTAATGGGGGTGGAGCGAGGCACATAAAATTATGGAGGCAGGACTATTTTCGCCACAGCACTTACAACCGGAGAGGGGCGCCGAGGAAGGCTGACAAGCCGAAATGCATCCGCCCGAGACTTCACTGAAATAAAGTGCTCTTTTTGAATCTCCCCTGGGGTCGCTATTCTTTCTTGTTGGAGGAGAGATTGTTTGCCATGCAATATAGCGTCATGCCAGAACGCTACTTCAGTGTACCCACGCTACATAAGTGGTCCAAATTGTCTGACAAGCTCGTCTGAGCACCCCTGTTTGACTGTGTTAGCAGTAGCGTTTGGAACCCACCTCGATGCTTGGAGGAAAACGGCGGTTGGGAGAAATTGCTTCTCCTGTCAGGGCGACTGGGATTCCTGTGCCTGCCCACGCTTAAAGACTTCAGGCGGAGCGGTCGTAGCGAATACAGGGGAGACCAGAGGGAGAACTGGACGTTGGTGGTGCTTCACCTCCCAGCAGGTTCATGCTCTGCGCCTGGCATCCAGTGCCCAATCCAGCGTGTCACCCGAATTGCGCATCCCTGAAAACCCGCGATGCACCACATTGAAGCATTGTGGGTCTTGTAGTTCTCCTACACAGGACTACATGGGTGTGCCTAATGGGGGCGGAGCGAGGCACATAAAATTATGGAGGCAGGACTATTTTCGCCACAGCACTTACAACCGGAGAGGGGCGCCGAGGAAGGCTGACAAGCCGAAATGCATCCGCCCGAGACTTCACTGAAATAAAGTGCTCTTTTTGAATCTCCCCTGGGGTCGCTATTCTTTCTTGTTGGAGGAGAGATTGTTTGCCATGCAATATAGCGTCATGCCAGAACGCTACTTCAGTGTACCCGCGCTACATAAGTGGTCCAAATTGTCTGACAAGCTCGTCTGAGCACCCCTGTTTGACTGTGTTAGCAGTAGCGTTTGGAACCCACCTCGATGCTTGGAGGAAAACGGTGGTCGGGAGAAATTGCTTCTCCTGTCAGGGGGACTGGGATTCCTGTGCCTGCCCACGCTTAAAGACTTCAGGCGGAGCGGTCGTAGCGAATACAGGGGAGACCAGAGGGAGAACTGGACGTTGGTGGTGCTTCACCTCCCAGCAGGTTCGTGCTCTGCGCCTGGCATCCAGTGCCCAATCCAGCGTGTCACCCGAATTGCGCATCCCTGAAAACCCGCGATGCACCACATTGAAGCATTGTGGGTCTTGTAGTTCTCCTACACAGGACTACATGGGTGTGCCTAATGGGGGCGGAGCGAGGCACATAAAATTATGGAGGCAGGACTATTTTCGCCACAGCACTTACAACCGGAGAGGGGCGCCGAGGAAGGCTGACAAGCCGAAATGCATCCGCCCGAGACTTCATATATATATATATATATATATATATATATATATATATATATATATATATATATATATATGTGCGTTTGCTAAGTGGTGCAAAAAGGGGCATGGTCTTCAACCACCTCTCAGCAATCCCACTGTGTCGGGCTTACTCTAGGTACCTGGTGGGCTAGTTGGCCCCTAAGGACCCTCAGCAGTGACAGGACTTCATCCCCCAACCAAGAGCCCGCCAGGAGGCGTGTTTGCATGCAGTGTCGTGGAGAAAGGGGTGGGGCCTCCGGCGAGTTGCCGGTTCCTATATTTATTTTTTAATTCAGGAAAGGGGGCTGTGTGGGTCCTTCCTCTGCTTTTGGGCAGAGGGAGCTGCTAACATGCAGATCCCTCTGCCCAAAAGCAATTCTGCTTCACTTCATGGAAGCATGAGCATTTTCCATGCTCTCGCTTCCATGAAGCAAAGCGGCGTTTGCTGTGGCATGGCGGGAGCTCATGCCATGCCATAGCAAACTGCAATGTCCCAGGGATGGGCACCCCGGGACATGGCTGGAGCCGGCCCTGGGGGCTGGTGGTCCCCAGGGCCATGGAGGGCTCCTGGAGGGGGCCACGCAGCTCCCTCTCCCATCTTTTGTATAGCCCCTGGGAGGTGGTGGTTCCTGGGGATGGGGGTTCGCAAATGACCATCACATTGAATTAATTTGTGCCAGGGGAGGTGGTGGTCCCCAGAGCTGTGGGGGGGGGGGGCTCGAACCCAGTAAGGTAGTCTTCAAGAAAGAAAAAATATCAGTATGTAATAAAAAAAGCTAGTGTCTCTTATTTCAGGGCACAAATTGAAAAATGCGGCCAACTAGTCCATAAAGTCGTCCTCTCGGCCGCATTTGATTGTGTGATCCACTCCAAACTATGGATCTTACTGGGACAACTTGGGGTTGAAGATAATATTATTTATGATCTTAAACGTTTTTATAGTGACGCCTCAGCCCGCGTTCGCTTTGGCCTAAAGGGGGAACGCACCAACAAAATTCCAATTAGGAGTGGGGTCAGACAGGGCTGTGTCCTGGCCCCTTTCCTTTTTAACTTGTACATAAACAGATTGGAAAAAGCTCTGTGCAATAATAGTTTGGATCCCCAATACGTAGCCGGCCGCCCAATCCCAGCGCTTTTGTACGCTGACGACGCTGTTCTTATGTCACGTACTCAAGTGGGATTACAGCGTGTGGTAGATAGCTTTTGCCACTTTATGAACGAGCTGGGTCTAAAAGTTAATACAACCAAAACTTTTACTATGTATTGCGGCAGGCACTGTAAACCTAAGAGGGCCATATTTATAGCAGGACAGAAGCTTGAATCTACCAAGCAGTTTTGCTACCTTGGGATACTCTTCACTCAGAGTGAGTCGTGGTCGCAGGCTGTGTCAGCTAAAAAACTTGTGATGATTCAATCGACGGCTGCTCTCAAGACCTTTTCAAAGAAATTAGGCACTAGACCACCTGTGGAGCTAATTAAGATCTATAAAGCTAGATGTGTGGCTGGCGCTACTTATGGTAGTGGGGTATGGGGTTTTGCCGACCCCACGCCTATCCAGGTGGTGGAAAATTCCTTCTTAAAGTTTATCCTTGCGGTTCCCAAGAGCACCTCCAATTACAATTGTCATGCAGAACTGGGTCTTGCTTTCATATCTGATCTAATTAAGCTGGAGCCTGTACTACTATGGCACAGGCTGTGGACACAAGAAGAAACACAGCTTAATAGAGATATTTTGACAGATATCCTAAAATTAGAGGGAGCCATGAGGATGCCGTGGCTGAGCTATGTTTGTAACTTTTTAAAAGACATTGGAAAAGTTGATTATTTTTTAAATCCTACTAATATCTCAGCTATCTCGCGTAAAGACTTGAAGGAGGGTTTAGCTTTCCTGGATTCTCTAAGAGTCGCAACTGAGGTCTTAAAACCTTCTGTTCTGCAACGTCAAATGATATTAACGACTTTTAATATTCAGCCCTATTTAATCTATGTGCTAGATAATTACGAAAGATTTTTATTGTCTCGCTTTAGATTTGGTACTTTCCATAGATTGGTTAGTTTCCCTATAGTAAATAATTGGACGCACGATTTACCTCCCTGTCCCTGTGATGACATTTCACCTCAGAGTACTATTCATGTTTTTCTCTTCTGTAAATTTTAGGATGTGTTAAGACATAATGTTTTACTACCTCTTGAGAGAAATGGGCCACCGTCAATGTCGTGTAGCCATGCTTAATATTTAATGTCTTGATAATCATCTGTGTGTCGCAACAACTACATTATATTTGAAAAATGTGATGCGCAGTAGGAAAAGTATGATTACCTAAGTGCACTTTAAAATTTATGATATTATGGACTTTGAATCCCCTGCAATTGATGAATTGTTTTGTACGCCAAAGGTAAATTGTAAAATGTATTTTTTCCTAAAGATTTTAATGAACTGTTTTTATGTATACTTTTATGATTGCTTTCTAACAATCGAATAAAGTTATATTTGATTTGATTTACTGCAGAACGGATTCTCTTAAAAATTCTAAAGTTCCAATACGCTACTCCAGCCTTAGCAGGTTTTCACTAGTTACCTGTCCATAAGAGAATCCAATTCAAGATTATTTGCCTAGCTCATCGCGCCATGCATAGGTAGGGTCCACAGTTAATAGAGCAGTTGCTTAATCCTTACATTCCCAGGAGATCACTACGCTCTGGGGATCAAAGTCTGCTGTTTGTCCCAGGACTAAGAAGGCGTGGAGTGGGGGGGGGGGAACATTCCTTTGCCTATTTACCTCCTAAACTCTGGAATGCCTTCTTAGTGGATTTTAAAATAAACCAGTCCGAACCCAGAGGCATATTTACAAGGGAAGTGGCGGAGTGAGGCTTGATGCCTCACTCCGCCACTTCAGAAACGCAGGGCAGCACCATATTTACAAGAATATGGTGCAGCCCGGCATTTCCCCCTGCGCTGGCGGTACACTTAGCAGCCTAGCGCCAACGCAGTTACCCTTGCACCATGGTACAAGGGTGTCTGCGTGCAGGGGGAAGATTGTTTGTGTGCAGGAAGGTCCCTCTTCCCGCACAAACAATGCTTAAATGCCGTTTTGTAACTTCTATGTGTGCTGCTTAATGCAGCACACATAGAAGTAGCAAAACAGCAATTTTAAAAATTATTGTTTATGTGCAGGAAGAGGGAGCTTCCTTACATGAACAATCATTGACCTTTTGCTGTTTTCATGTGTGCTGCGTTTTACAGCACACATGAAAACTGAAAAAACGAGGTTAAATGAAACATTTCTCCTCGTTGTGCCAGGGTAAGACCAGGTTTTCCCTGGTCTTAATTTTGGCGCTGCCCCATATTTACACTGCCCTTGTAAATAGGGTCAGCGTCAGAATCAATGGGTGTCTTGGTGGAATGCCCTTAGCAACACCTATTGCCCTCCCCTTTCACGCTAAGCATACCATGAAAGGGGGGCTTATTTACAAGGCAGCATTAAGCCACATTAAGTGGCTTAACTCTGCCTTGTAAATAAGGCAAAGCCCCTAGCGCCACTGCAATGTCGTAAAAAGTGACGCTTCCGTGGCGATAGGGGCTTGTAAATATGCCCATCAGTTTCAGGAAACATTTGAAGACCTATTCCTTTTACTCTCTCTTCTGGATGTGCACTGAGTCTTGTGGCATGTGTGTGATTACTACAGCTGGGAGGCCCATTGGGTAACTATGCGCTATACAGATTCCACAGAATAGAATAGCATTTTATGCAGCCTAGAAAATGTCATACAGATTTCAATCTCATTAGCACTTGCAGCCATCGTGTGAAAGTCTTCTTTAGACAGAGCTATAGATTAAGCCTAGGCAGCTCAGAGCCATCAAGGAATGAGGCGATGATCTCATCATCCACCTGTTGCAGCTGACTATAGACCCTCTACAAATGTGTTCAACGGGTGCAAGTTGTCACCAGTAATCTCATTTCCTATGAAACTTTTCTGTTGTAAACGTGTGTCCGTAAAATTGTCAAGGGTTTCCTCCTTGTCATTATATTGTCTTCTAACCTGAATTTGGCTCCTACCACTTTGCTGCATTAGTAACCATTATTGTTCCCAACTGTGACAGGTGAGCCTCTTGTTATTAAATGACCGGCTGTTCTAACTGGAGTCTAGTATTGATATGGTCTATACATTCTTTTCTTACCACCACTATCAGCACCTTTGTGTTGCCATAGATCACCTCAAAGCTGTGTATAGGCATGATCTTGGCCTAGTCAATGATGCCCTATCCTGCACTGGTTCTGGTTTCAGCCTCCACATGGGTATCCATGCACGATGATTTTCCCTCTATACATGCCATGTAGTGGGAATGTATGGACACAAATCTCCCAAGCTGTCCCACTCTTAAACCTATTGGTCCCTGTGTGTTATCAGGATGTGGATCAACCTATTGTAGGTGTAGTATGTAGTTGAATAATCTGTAGGGTGTAGGGCTCTCTAGATATCAACTACACTCATTGTCCTCTACACAGTTCATATCCCCTTCTCACAACAGGGAGATTTCAGTAAACAGCATTATAACCTCTAACCTCTCAGGTGGAAGATCTGCTTTTCCACCTGAGCCACTAAACCCTCGGTTGGAAGATCTTGTCTTCTACATATGGAACATTCATTATGCATACGCATTTCCTGTCGAACAACTTATATGCTAAGACATAGGTTCCTTCAAAGCCAGTTTACTATACTGATGTTGAACTGGAACCCGCATTGCTGTCCATGTTTCAACTCCATTCCCTTATGTGGAGTAAACTGCTGAACCATTCTGACATCGCCACTTCTTTTGGACATCTCTTTGATCTGACTCATTTAGATGCATCCCTTGCTTAATCTCTACAACGGCCCCTCGCGGTGGGATGCCTGGCTTTCACCTTGCGGATACCCTGCCAGGGTTATCTCACAGGGGAATACCAGGACGGGTTCCCTAAGCAAGCGCTTAGAGACCGCTTGGTGATTTGCGCTATATAAAATTCCTGTACTATGTACATTTCCTGTCGAACAACTTATATGCTAAGACATAGGTTCCTTCAAAGCCAGTTTACTATACTGATGTTGAACTGGAACCCGCATTGCTGTCCATGTTTCAACTCCATTCCCTTATGTGGAGTAAACTGCTGAACCATTCTGACATCGCCACTTCTTTTGGACATCTCTTTGATCTGACTCATTTAGATGCATCCCTTGTTAAACTGACATATATACTTCATGTTGTCTCAGGTACGAAAGCACGCTATTCCATTTGCTTTTGTTATGAAGTCCCCCCACCATCAAGTACCAACTGACTATCCTAATGCCATCGACCACCTTGCCTCATGGATAATGTCCTACCTCTACCCCCACTGCACGCCTATCCAGCTCTTATCTCTGTGTTGTGGTGTATATTTGTACATTGATGTCCATATTGTAGTTTATCCACAAACTTCAGTGACCAACCCTCCTCGTTTATCTCCACCAGGTAACCACCCTATCGATATTTGTCCATCCACTGGGTCACTGCCACTCAGTAGTAGCCAGAATGTGGTTACTTCCAGTCTCCTCATATTACTCACTAAGCTCTGAATCCTATAGCTAGGTCTTCAATTATCTGAAATATATTTTGGGAAACAATCTCTGTGTGTTGTAGGTCAAGTTCATAGCCCCCCAGAGGACCCGCTCGGATGCTACACAGCCCAAATCAGCCAGCGGTAGTCAAAACCACAGGTGCAATCTCCCCAGCTGCAAGTGCTCCGCTGTGGTATGGCGAGATTCGTGCTATAGTAATAACACATAAATACTCCAGTGGAGTTGTTCAAAAAGGCTACCTGTCATTATTATGTATGGCATATCGCTGGTGTAGCCTTTTCTCGTCTCCAAAGTGTAAGCTCATAGAACGTGACAATACCTCAGTTCTCTTTCCCCTCTCAATTCCCACAGTATTTAGCTTGCATGTCTTACAGCTCACTGTCTGGATGCAGTGATCAGTTCCAGTTCCCTTGTGGTCTCATATGATGTTACTCAGCTCTCTGTTCTTAATCGCAGTAGTCTGCACATCTGCCAGTGTATCTCCTCTCTTGGTAATGGCCAGTCATCTTCACAACTCATGTTTCCTCTGCCCCAACAAGACAACTTCTCTGACCAATATTCAGGGAGATCGCCACTGCTGTCCAGAGTCAGGGTAGCCTATGACTTTTGCAGTTGTCTCAACATCTTTTTGAACATTTGACCAAGTACTGAGCTATCCATCTGATTCAATAACTGCTTAACTATGTCTGTCGAGTCCACACTCACAAGCGATTTTCGTACTGTCTGCATGTTAGCCAGCACCCACCCTGTTCTCCCACCTGGATTTCTTTTTTTTTTGTACGGCCCGCCCCCCTCATTAACTCTGGAACCAGACCCCTCACCACCTCTTACTTAGCTGCCCAAACCACTGTCTCCCCTCCCCCCCACCGCTCCCCCAGTGCGAGCCGTCCGCTGTGCAAGGTCACCGCTGGTCTGCTGTGCACCCGTCTGCGAAGTGGCACCTCCAACTCCGCACAAATAGCGGCTTTATTGAAACAGGTGCACATCACAAAGTTTATTAAACTGGCTCCCCGCCTTACAAAACTAAAACATCTCTAAACATTGAGTTACCTAACCCCTTGGTCTTTATCCCCCCGCCCCTATGTTCCCCACATGATAAAACATCCCCCACCCTGCAAAAACACAATACATGAACTGCAAATACATTACATAAATACACCATAATACAATCTTATCCCATAACCTTTGACCTTCATAAACCCCCAAAACCTAACCTCCTATCCGTCTTCTTGCAACTGTAACTAATCAGCACCAATGTAAAACCTCCAACCTGTTTAACCTTTCCCCTTTCCTAAAACCAACTCCCCAACTTAACCTAACTACCAAAAACTCCCGCCGAACTTGCTCATCTTCCAAAACCAACACCGCCACCCAGGAAAAGTTGGGAGGGTAGGTGTCTACACCGCCTCCATACTTTCCCTGACCCCCCCCCCCCATCACCTCCCCCTGCACCCTCCAACCAGCAGAAACACTTCCGACCACTAACGTACCCACAACAACCAGGACAATGCCTCGCGAAGCTCCAACAGGTACAGATCCATGCCCATATGGGACAAATGGACCTCATCACCCCTAAACAATTCCGGGGCATCATTCCTGACATCCTGTGCCAAATCCTAGAGAAACCCAGGTGCCTACAGAACCTCACCATCTCCACATTCACCTTCCTTCTTGCCTTGTAAATTGCCTGAGGATGCACCGCGCCCCTTCACACCCGACGCGGCACAAACTCCTTCCACACCACCACACACCCTGATCACCTTCTCTTTATCTCCCCCAGATCCCGCCTCATGGCCCTCTTAAGCACCAGACCAGTCTCCCTCACCATATCATTTTCACCCAAATGTAGCACTAAGACGTCAGGACACCTGCCTGCTACCACCATGGAGTTTAGCGTGGGTACCAATTCCCTCCACAACATGCCCCCTTTTCCCTTCCAATGCATTGTAAAAACAGTAGGGTTGAAACCCAGGTTTTCTCCAAAGTAACTGGATCGCGCCTGCACCTGGGCCCTCCTAACAAACGAATGCCCCACGATCCTGGCGATGGGACCCGCCACCGAACCTAGAAAAGAAACAACAGTAAGTACCCCAGCCACCATATCCACCGCGCGCTTCAAACGCTGGGCGCGCCCCGGATGTACCGCCGATAACAGTCCGACGACCACCTGCTCAGCCGCATGTCCCCTCGCCTCTGCCCTTGCCGATGCGCCGCGCCAATCCTAAAAGAGTGGGTCCCAAATTGCTGCCCGTCCAGCCCCAGGCCCCTTAATGCCTTGCGCAGGATCGCCAGCAGTTGCGCACCCGACACCCGCCGGCTGTCCGCATGTCGAAACACAGCCCCCTCTAGACGCCCCTCCGCTTTCAGATGCAATCCCCATCTCACAGGGCACCTACCCCCCGATGCCACTGCCGGCAACGACACCCAAAGACCTACTCCCCTCTGATCCGTTTTCGCAACCACAAACTCACTTCCCCCTCCCCGATTGACACCTCCGTCCACTGCAGCCCCACATCCGTCCGGCCAGCAACTCGTACACCCTAAAGGCCCCCGCAAACATCCATACCATCAGTGTGGCGAACACACAGGCCTCCTTCGCGTCAAAACACACACCCGGCAACGCTTCAATCACCTTCTCCAACAAATCCGTCGACAATGGCTGGCGGACCCTGCACCCCCTCCCGCATTCTTGGGCCCACCCCTCTAACATGCGAGAACCCAGCTCCCCCGCTGACGGCGCATACCCCATGAAAGCGATCCCCGCCAGTTTGCCCGCAATCGTGACCTGCGTAAGACCCCTGTCAACTAAGTCGAGAATGAACTGAACCACATCCTCCTGCCTTTCCCTCCCTGAGGACCGCCATCTCGCCCCGGACTCCAAGAAATCGTCCCACGGAGTCAAGTACGTCACCTTTGTAGACACCACCAAGGACCCTAGAACCAGCTGCAACATCCTGTGTTGCCTACGTACCACATCTGAGGGGGGATGCTGGTCGGATCCCGGTCTGCGTCCTTGGCTAAGCCAAGGAATCTCCCTCACTGCAAACGAGACAAAGCATCCGCTATTTCATTGTCGACCCAGGGCACATGCACCGCGCGGAAAGCAATGTCAAAACGCAAGCAGCCCAGCACAAACACACGCAACAGCGTCAACACCTGCACATCCCTGGCCGACTGCCGATTGACCATCTCCACCACCGCCATATTGTCCACATGAAAAGTTACCCTCCTGTGTGCCAGCAGCTCCCCCACAATGCTACCGCCACCACCAAAGGAAAAAACTCGAGGAAGGCGATACTCCTGCCCCCCCCGCCCACTTCTGAGGCCACTTTTCCGCGCACCAACTGCCTTGCCAGTACAAACCGAACCCGTCGCTTCCCGCCGCGTCCGAGAAAATCTGCACGTCCCAGACGAGAGCCTCCCCCTGCTGCATGGGGATTCCATTGAAATGCCGTAAGAAAAAACACCACATCTGTAAATCCTCTTTGACTCCTGCAGGGATCCGGACGTGGTGATGCAGCGGGTGCCTTCCCGCCAGAGCCCTGGCCAGCCTTCTACAAAAAGTCCTCCCCACGCGCACCACGCTGCATGCGAAATTAATGTGGCCCAGCAACACCTGAATCTCCAAAACTGTAACCTTGGGTTGTGCCAACATTCCTTCCAACCGCTCCAGCATGTGCTTATTTTTCTCCACTGGTAAACGGGCCTCCATAGCCTCCGAGTCCAGTTCAATACCCAAAAATGACAGTGTCCGCTGTCTTTTCTGGCGCCAGTGGCACCCCCAACTCCTCCATGAGCTCTTGGAACATGTCCAGTGCCTCCTGGCAGTCCGCAGAACCGGGGGAGCCGACAAAAAAAGAAGTCATCCAGGTAGTGCGTGACACCTTGGTGACCCGTCCGTTCCGTAAACAGGCACTGCAGGAACGTGCTGAAACACTCAAAAAGTGCACATGATATCGAGCAGCTCATCGGCAATGCTTTGTCCACGTACCAGCGGCCGTCAAACTGAATTCCCAGGAGGCCCCAATCGTCTGGATGTACTGGGAGCAGCCGGAAAGGTGACTTGATGTCGCACTTTGCCATCCTTGCCGTTACGCCCGCCGACACTACCAAGGCCATGGCCGCATCAACGGAGGAATATGAGACCGTAGTCTCCCGCTCGTCGATAAAAACGTTCACCGAGCCCCCTTCAGGCCAAGACAGGTGTTGTATCAACCGAAACTGCCCCTTCTCTTTCTTTGGCACGACGCCGACCGGGGAGACAATCAACTCCTCCAACGGCCAATCCTCAAAAGGACCCGCCATGTGGCCCTCGCACACCTCCTTCTCCAGCTTGCTCCAGCTTGCTCCGCACCACCTCCGGGTGCTCCTTGGCGGACTTCAAATTGTCGGCCCACCTCCTCCGCCTGGGCCCCTCGTACCCTAGTCTGAACCCTTTCTGGAACCCCCCCCCGCAGACATTCGGCGGCCCCCGCATCCGGGTAGTCGTGCACCGCCGCCACTAGCCGATCCACTTCAACCGGCGTATGAGCCCTTGGGCCCAGGACCCCTATCACCTCTGCCGGCCCCGGCTGCCTGATTGGAGTTGGCCCGCTGACCACTTGCTGCCCCTCGCTGACCTCCTTTGGATGTGCCCGCCGCGTCCCAGCACCTGGCCAGGGGGTGCCTACATTTTCCGCAGCCGAACAATTCATGCCTGAAATGGCAATGCTCTCGCGTACACAAACCCTTGTTGTAATCCCAACAGGGCCCCACGGTGCCGGACTGGTTCTTGGCCCCTGCCCCCACCCCTCCTCGGGTGGGCCGGCCCTGAAAGGGCTGATAGATGATGGGAAGTCCACTAGCTGTAAAAATGGTCTTGCCCGACCCTGCCAACCCCATCGTACGTTGCCAAAGGTCGGTAGCTAGCTCGCCCCATTTGGCCTCCGGATCCCAGGCCATCCGTGCCCTGAACTCTTCGTCATATTGGACCCAGGCAAACCCGCCCCCCGTTATTTGGGGTTTCCGTATGACATCCATGTATTTCAACAAGGACACCGACTGCTCCGGAAACTTCTCGCAATACACGCTCGCAAAAATCAAAAAGGCCGCCGTCCAGTTTTCTATCGTGAGAGGCACTTTCGGCCTCTTCTGGAGTTTATACTCCTCCTCCTTCGAGCCCTCCTCCGCCCTGACCTCCCGATGAAGCAACTTAAGGATCTCCACGTACTCCCCCTTCCAAATCGGTTCCTTTGTAGCCAACATCAGGTGTGCCCCCAATGGCTTCGTGACCCCCATGTATGGAAGCTTTTTAATCTTTAACTCCTTACTCTCTGGCTTCGCGACATCCTCTCCCGGCGCGCCCGTGCCCGTCGACCCCGTCCCGCCAGCGGACCCGGTCACCACTACCCCTTTATACCCATCCCCCAACACCTCCTTGCCTGCTGCGCCTGTGTCCTTGCCCGCCGGCTCCTGGAGCCCCACCTCAGGCCCCACACCCTTATACTTTCCTCTGCACAGCCCCACACCCCCAACCCTCCCTTCTCTGCCCACCCCCACTGACACCGAACGCGAGCCGCGGCAGCCACTGTTCCTGTACCTGACACCAATGTCTCCACCGGCCATCCTCCACCATGCCTCTCCAACGCCGCCTCTCTCGGCTCCCAACGTGATGTCCGGGCCGTCCGCTCTCGCTGGCCCCGTGACCTCTGTAAAATACTATCAACACCATTATTACACCCCCCTCCGCACTCACCATCCCGCAACTCTCCATCCTCTAAGCTATCTTCGTCTTCCACAACCTGCACAGAACCTGCCCCATATCCCCTTCCTGTCGGCGGCGCCGACTGCCCCCTGCCAGCCACATAAAAAAAACCACGCGTGTTGCTCCTCCAGTGCCGAGACTCCCCAGGCCGATGGTGCCCCGTGGGTGTTGGGGTCGGCGAGCCCGCCGCGGGCTTTCTTGCGCCGGCCGCGCTGCGTTCCCCCGCCATCACCAGACTTGCTGCGTGAGGCTCCGCCCTCCCTTCGCCTTGGCGCCGCTGGGCCGACCTTAGCCCTGCCAAGTCAGAAGCCCCTCGACGCTCTTCTTCCTGCAAGAAAAATGGCCGGACTGGTATGCTGGGTTCCTCACTCCAACGGAACCCCGACCCACCCTGCCTCCACCCCACCCCCGCGCCCCGGACCTCCACCCCCCCCATCCTCCCCCCTTCGCCCTTCCACCTCCCCCTCATCCTCGCTCCACGCCAGACCCCCAAACTCCGCGGCCCCGTCATCAGACCACGCCCCCCATCCCTCCAACTGTTGTATTTCTATCTAGGACACTAATTCGATATTCCTGAATTATGCCCTTATATGGTTATAATAAATAATATCCTTATAAAGGCATAAGAATCATATCCATATTTAGTCGTAGCCCATGCGGTCCAAATTAAGCAAGGCTACTTCCCCAGGCTCCTAGAGAGTACAACGAGTTCTCTAAACAAACCAAACCTCCAGCAACCTGGGAATTCCCCATGGCTTTTGTTTTGATTTGTCCTAGAACTCCTGTGAGCACTGTAAGAACGGCCAGTTCTTAGTGACATCTTTATTGACGTCTTATGTCCAACCTTACGTCAAACCCGGCACCTTTCAGGTATAAATATACACACGGTGGTTTGGAGCAGAGCGGCTATCTACTTGCCCGAGAGCCCAGCTGATGCGAGAGCCCACGGACGCCGCCCCTCCCTTTTGACGCGCTGAGAGAGACGCTGTCTTTTCTCCTGCCGAGAAATCCAGCTCCGGTGTTCTCAGCCGCCCTTGCGGGTTGCTGGGATCTCGAGTCCTGAGAGAGAGATACCAGACCTCCTGCTTTCTATTACCCAGGTACGGAGCTGACTAAGCCCTTAAAGAGAATTCTTGATTCAGATTCTTGGCAAAACCAACTTAACTTAAACTGCTACTTACTTACTTCTTCCCACGTATTAGGCTTAGGTCAGGTACACCGGGGTAGGTGTATTTAGAAGCACCAGTTGAGTACGTTAGTCAATATATATATGTATGTATATATTTTATCCATTTTAAAGTATCGTATGGCTAAGAAACCATATCAATGCTTTTACAGTATTATTTCATAATACTCCTTTTACTGTACGCACTTTACTATAAGTATTGCAATTGTGGCAATTCATTTCTCTTGCATGAGAAAGAAGACTGCTCAATAAATAACACCTTTTATTGAAAACGCCCGTCTCTCAATTCTCTGCACTCTGGTGAAACTAAGTATGCACGATTGACTGAGTAAAATAGCTGTCTATTGTTTTCACACGACTCTAGAGATGCACTCTTATTCTGAGGGAGCAAAGTTGTCATGTTTATGGTTGTCAGAAGCTAATCCCTTCTTGTCTATCCAGGGAAGTTAAACTCCTCCTTGTTTACTCGAGAAAGTTTCTAGTGACCTCTGAGCTAGCTAGCAAAACTAATTAAGTCTAATATAGTCAGTAGAGACCTAGATGACCTCAGTCCTACGTCTAAACTGCTGTTTATATTATTCCAATGCGCAGAGCCTATTGGCAATATAGGAACTACACTACATGGCGCCCAACGTTTGGTAAGGCGATAATCTAACGCGAGACACTAGAGTAACTCAGTCGTGCTTTTTCACACAGAACCCCTTTTTCCCGTAAATACTCCAAAAGACGTCTGGAGTGGGTAAAAGGTTAAAATCCGCCGGAACTTAGTAGGAAGAGATTCCTATGTATAGTTTTTGGTTTAGTCAACGTTGAAGGATTCAGTGTTCCAAAATATTGTGCACCTAATCTTTGTTTCCCTTGAAACTTGATCTGCAACCAAAAAACTTTCTGTCAGTAAAATGCCTGACGGAGACAAAGAAAGAGATGCTACAGCGTCTCAACTGTTGTTGGATGACACAACTATCCAACAGAATGACCCGAATGCTATATTCATTCCGGTCAACATAAGAAGAACTATAACTATTAAACTTATAGAAAATGGACTGACATCGCGAGGTGGTACAGTCATATTCGTGGTAGAGGCCCATGAGTATCGGCAGACAGAGGTATTCTATTCATGGATACACTTTCGAGCAGCAAATGCTGTGACACACGACTTCCACTATTACAAAATAGAGGAACCTCCGGATGAATACACTCCTTTCGAGGAGGTTGAAATCCCATTAAATTACCAAGAGCACCTGCTCTGGTTTAAAGACGCCCTAAAACATAAAAATCACATCACCAGGCTCGGTCCACTAGGTAGACCAGGAGCGACGTGGCCGGTTCTAGCCAGCTACACACCACATCCAGACATCGAAAAAATGTCAGACCGGGAACTTTTAGCCCAGCTAAAAATACTAATTAAAATACATAGACAATTGGTCCAATATGTAATGCGGACTTCAACAGTCCAACCAGCAATTAACATTCCACAGCTGACCCCTCATCAGGGGAACACAAACAAAATTACACCACAGAACATACAATCATGTCTTGGTAAACCACCCGCAAAACGGGAACAATTTCCATTCTGGTTAGCACAAAAAATCACTCAAATAGAGGCAGTATTTCCTGATACTACACCTACTGAGAAACACAGAATTCTGACTATCTGTCTTCCAATGGGGATCGCACCACATGTGGAGGACTGTGACACTTGGGGCACAGTCTTTGCTTCCATGTACACAAAAACACATGGTGTTCCGTCCATGGCGGTAATACCAGATGTGTTAAGACAGATTCAAAATGAATACGGTCCAGAACCTGCTTTAACTCTGGGTATGAAATTACTGAAAGACTTCAAGCAGGTCTCGGCTATATTATTAGCCAACATAAAAGGAGAAGCAGCATCTGTGGCGATCCGCCAGAAATTGAAAGAAACAGATATAGCAGAACAACCTTTTGAACTTGCCAGAATCATAGAAAGATCCTATGAAGAACTAGGTAGAGATAGTTTGGGTGGGAAACCAGTAAAACTCCAACTAACTGAAAATCCTGAAAAAACATTTATTAAAAATAATCTAAACACTCCAAAAAAGAGTTGGGATGGTAATAAACAATCCACTCCCAAAGAAAAACGATTCCAGTCCAGAGGAAAGTCTCCTCAACGGAGAGAAAGATCTCCGGACCGAGGAGGCAAGTCTCCCCAGAGGGAGACCTCTGAGAAAAGATACAACCTTAGAGATAGGGATATTTTAAGAAAACCTGACAGATATCAAGAAATTGATACACGTCCCTCTCGATCTTTTCAGACTTCCTCACAGAAATCGGAAAGAAGAGGACGGTCAGAACATAAGGAAGAGCACGTCAAGTCCAAAGACAAGGAACCTGCTCATCAAAGTAAAAAATTACAATTTCCAAGAAAGAAGGTAGCCAGTATTAAAATAATTAAACATGCCGAGGATACTGAGGACACAACTGAAAAACGGAGAGTGGGCCCAGACAATGCTAGACAGCTCAGCAGAAGTGGCCATAGCTCGAAAGATCCTGATGAATCTTCTGGAGACAGTGGACACGAATGAATACATTCAAGTGGAAACTGCAGATACCAGAGTTAGCAAACCTCATAAAATATACGAAATAACACTACGTATAGAGGGAGACAAGACTAGGAAAGTAAGGGGTCTCTTTTGGGATAACCTTTCAAAAGGCTATGACATCATTTTAGCTGAGAAAGACTGGCCACCAGAGTTTGTCAGGGAGTGCCCTCATGGCGAAGAAATGATTATGCCTGCCTTCTCAAATAATATTTCAATTCATAAAAAATCCTTATATGCAAGAAAATGGGCAGTAGCTCAAGCTCCTGCATTATATAAAAATCATGTAGGATGGGATGAGGACTCTCCTCACAAAATCCAGTTAAAATGTCAACCCACTGCACAAAGGCAGTACCCAATTAAAAAAGAAGCTAAAAAACATGTCAGGGAGATCTTAGATCAACTTGAATACCAGGGGGTGATTGAAACATGCACCTCACAAATGAACAATCCTTTGTTTCCTGTCTCCAAGCCAGACGATTCATATCGTCTAGTATTGGACTACAGACACCTTAACTCATGTTGCAAAACATTTGCAGTACAAAACTCACACAGTGCAGCACTGATGAATAACATTGTGCGCAAAAAATATAAAACGACATTAAACATCTCGAATGGATTCTTTTGTCAAAACATTGCACCTGAGAGCAGGTATTTGACCGCGTTCTCAATCATGGGGTCACAAAAAAAAACTTCTGTCGACTCCCACAGGGATTCAAGAATAGCCCAGGATTATTCTCAGCAAGAGTAACAGAGTTACTACAAATATATGATGATGAAGCATTATCTTATGTCGATGACATCTATCTCACAGATGACGACCTGGATACTCACTTGAAAAGAGTGAACACCATAATACTTGGGTTCGCAGCAGAGGGTTACAAATTCAACTTTAAAAAGTCAAGAATCGCCCATCTAACTGTCCTATTTCTAGGATATGAATTATCAAGTGAAGGCAAAAGCCTAGCAGACAACTTCTTAGAGAAGTGCGCTGTACTCCAAGCACCTAAAACGCTGAAGAACTTACAATCAATACTACGTTTCCTAAATTTCGGAAGAACATACATTCTAAATTATGCAGAGAGGGTTAAACCTCTCTATGAATTAATAAAACCTGATTTCAAACCAATCAATTGGACTCAGAAACACACAGAAATTTTGAGATCATTGCAAACAGACATGTTAGCTAAAACTAAATTGCAAACTCGCAAAAACATACGCAACCTTGTAATCCGAGTCATCCCAGGAAGATGCGGATTCACGTACCTGACCTCTAATGAGGGAGAAACGGTACCAATAGCTTACAAATCACACTTGTACATACAAGCTGAAATGAAATTCAGTTCTACTGAAAAAATTCTAATAGCGGTTCAAACTGCTGTAGCAAAAGAAAGAGCCCAAGCCCAAGGCAGAAGAATAACTGTTTTAACAGCACAATCAGCCCTTGAGGCATTAACAAGCCCACGCAATCTGACTACTGTGGCATTAGATCCAAAATGGATAGAATGGGAAAATTCTCTTGCTGCAGAAGACGTGAAATACTATTTTGACCCGAAAATGAAAAAATTAGAAAATCTAGAATACGAAGAAGAATATCCTCTGCCAATCAAAATTCTGCCTCTCGAACAATACACATGTGTAACCTACATGGACAGATTTGCACAACACTACGATGTAGAGAAGAAATCCTACAACGCAGCGTGCGTGATTGTTAAAGGTCGCTGGCGCTTGGGTAAATTCAGACCGTTAATTACCAAAACTGAATCACTCAGAAACTGTTCAACTCAGCGAGCTGAAATAAGATCTTTAAAGATGGCGCTTGAAAATGCCGATCACGAATTCCCCACACTAATAGTGTGCGATTCACATTACTGCGTCAAATCTTACAATAATGACTTGCAGAACTGGGTTCAAAACGATTACAAAGATGACACAGGTGCCACAATAAAGCATAAGAAGCTTTGGGAACAGGTAGTTCTTTTACAGAAAGAACTACAAAAGACTCACGTGATACATACACTGAGTCATCAACGTGATGGCGTTCACGTTGCAGGGAATTCATTGGCTCACAGAGCCACAGCGGAAGCAGCTCAACCGGCTTCCATAGCCACAAAAAAGCGTTCAGAAAAATACATAGACGGGGAAACAATGCTGGCGGTAAAAATGTCTTTGAAAAGCGACTGTGCAGCATTACCTGTGAACTATCCACTCAATTATACATACATAATAGATGCAAACTCCGTTCCTTTTGCTCGAATCCCTGGAGTGGGGGATAGAGTAATTCGAAACACGAACAGGAGAGTCTTTTTAATAGCAGACGCACATATGGGATTGGGTCTAAGGCATCGAGAGATCAAGGAATCTCTGAAAGAATTACAATCAGAATACTGGTGGCCGGGGATGAGCCTGCAATTTTACAAATTTGCAAAGGATTGTCCAAACTGCAACAGAGATCGCAGTCGCGAACCGACCGGAGTAATGCCAGGACCCTTCTTTTAGAAAGCATAAGGCTATCTATACGCACAAATCCAGCAGGAGAAATGCGTCCCATTTATGTTTAAGACTAGATTCACTTAAAATGTAGACACCAGCGCTCGGCTGACGCCAGAACTGTTATAAAAGATTTGCGAGTCTTTATCAGCATATACGCAATTGGCATGCTACATTCTGACCAGGGTCCTGCGTTTAGCTCTCGGGCTTATAAGGAGGCCATGGCCAGCATGGGCATTGCATTGCGGTACTCTTGTCCCTTCCATCCTGAGGGAAATGCGGTAGTGGAAAGAAATAAACCGGGACATAAAGCAATCTATAACGGCGAGGGTATTAGGTTCGGGTGATGGGTGGGTCCAACATTTAAGAAGTGTCCAACGTAGTCTTAATAATCCGCCAAGAAATTCTCTAAAAGGTCTCAGTCCGTACAAACTATTGTTCGGTACTAGAATGCATATTCAGGACCTTGATAGTCACACTTCAGTGGTAGAAGAAAAATGCTTTGATATCAAAGATCGTTTGGCTGTTTTACAGGAATTAAATGAAACAAGAAAAAGCCTGAGCAACATAAAGTTAAAGCAACAGCCAACAGCCACTGAAGAAAAACCACCTGTCCCAGCAAGACCTGTCTGGATTCCAAAAGTTGGGGATCTGGTCAGAGAGAAGATCGCGGTAAAGAAGGAATTTGGGCCTTCTTACAGAAAAGCAGTACCTGTCTTAGCTGTCAGCGGAAAAAGATCAGTTGTACTACCGCCCCTTGCTGGTAAAAAGGAGAACCGAGTTGTATCCATCGACCTGGTAAAACCACTATCATGTGGCCAATAATAAGTAGTAGGCCCAGTGGACTCCCAAGAAATAGCAGAGTACCAAAATTTGCTACAATCCAAGAGGTTCAAACTGAGAGACTAATCACTTTTGATAAACCTGCAGTGAATAAAAAAGGACTATGCAACAAAGCCATGGAACTTGTGCCTCTTGAAACACAAATTGCAACAGTTCGTCAAGAAACACCAGTCTACAACGATGTAGCCTCAGACTATGCTAATGAAACAAAGAAAAATCCAAAAGCAAATGAAAATTCGGAAGCAATTCCAACAATTGACAGAACTGCATCTGGCTACTTCATCAATTTCGATGACTTTTCTGAAAATCCAAGCGAGCCTGAAGAAAGGCCTACAACAAAAACTTTAAAAGACAAAGTAACAGAACTCTTTCATCAACTCAAAGAAACCTATCTGATTTCTCCATGGATTGAATTTTGGATTGTGTTAGGTGTACTTTTCCTCCTGCTTTGGCTCATCATGGTTCTTTGTTTGGGAAAATTCATTGAAGGAAAATACAGTACAATGGACACAGCAAGTCAGAACATCAACTTGGTCCTAAAGCCTCACAAATCATCTCACATCGAGAAAAGAGAACTATCATCAGTGAACGTCACAGCCAATCCAATACCCGGTGGGGTAGCATGGGACAGAACTGAATTTGACATTTTTGGCCCGATTGAGCTCTTGAAATATCCACATCAGTTTAAGGTTTCATTAAGTGACTTGGTAAAACCAAGTACTTTTTCTGATGATTGGGACTTTGAAAATATTAATAATATAATGTCAGATTTAGTAATGTCAGCAAAATTTACAGAACATGATTATTTACAGGGTTCATCAAATTATGAAGAAATGTACTGTTACAATCACTTCGGCCATCACTATTTGCATAAATCTGCACAGCCTAGAAATGTTTTTAATTATAACCAATGGGAACATTGTGCAACGCCACCTAAAAGCAGCTCAAAAACGTTTTATGAGAAATTCCCATACTTCTCAGGGTTTAACACAAGTAATGCAGAAACGTTTTATTTTAAAATGTTAAATAAGACAGGAATGAAAACAATGTTGACAAATACTAAATTGAGTTATTCTGAAACATTTTATGAAAAAATGATTACATTTGGTTTTGAATTCTGGAAAAACAACATTGAAACAAAAACCATCTGGGGTACAAAAGAATGGCAGGTCCAAGGTTTAGAAGCATTGTTTAGAGCCTGCATGATCCCAGAACAATTAAAATTCTTGAATGACACCATTCAAAAGACTACCTGTCTTGGCCTAGCCAAAATTAAAGACTTAAACAAACCGTCTATTCCAAAGCCCATACCTGATAGTAATAGCACTACTGATATGGAAATAGACGTATCCCATATTTTATACCAAAACAGAACACATCCTGATTGGAAAAAATGGTTGATCTGGCCCACAGACATAAATAACTGTAAAGATAGATTCCTGAAGAAAATACAGGGGTTCAAAATGAACAGGCCAGACCCAAGATACTCCCAGAGACAACATCCAGGGATAGTTACAACATACAGTGTAGGGAAACTATGCCTCGAATGGCTACAGAAATCCACACTGGCTGAAATTAAGCAACACTTGACTTTACTTAAAGACGGTGCTGACTTGCGTGATTTCATATTGCGACCACGCAAACAGCGTCAGAAATGTTTCATAGCGGCCGGTATATACGCTGTGTACAACGAAGCTTGGAAAGTAATGCAAACTGAAACAGCAGAAAAAGTACGAGAAATTTATCGTATTAATTTGGAAAAATCACTTTCTGTTGTGGACAATGGGTTAACGACTCTGTCCTCCAGAATATATTCACTGGACAGTATTGTATCATCTGCTATTGATATAATAGAGCAGGACTTAAAAATGTTACAACATGGTCAGTCCCAATTACGTTCTATTGTACAGCTTGGCTGGACGTTGCAAAATCTGCGTTCAGGCTACGTGCCATGGCGTTTAATCAACACAACGTCATTATTCTCTATCTTTAACCTTACTGATAAACAAATCAGTTTGGCACAAAAAGGAGCAGACTATACGATTCTGAGCATTGAAAAACTTGAGAGATTACCAATGACAATGTCAGAAAGACCTGTCATTGAATGGATAATACACGGAATAATCACAATTCCGATAACAACTTTCCAATTTAAATATTGCCAAGAGTATATACCAGCGGGCCAGTATGAAAGGTTGGGTAAAGGGTACATCAAGTCAACATGGAAACTACCTCATACACACACATGTTACAGTGAAAAGAAAAAGAATGTATTTCTTAGTGATATGGAGGCGGCAATATGGCCTCGTTTGAATATCTCTTCTATTCGAATTGATACTTTAAGCAGAATGAAGTCTATTCTTTTACAGACAACCGTGCCTTTGACCTCGTCCAGAGAAACGTATGATCTGCAAGTTGTAAGGACAACGGCAGAGATACATACCCTTTTATCAACAAATTGCCCCGTGCATTTCGTACAAATGCTGAGGCAAATCCTAAATATGTCAGATACCAGTGGCATCGCACATATATTTAAGACAATTTTTTCGGGACTGTTGGCACCCTTTGAAACAGTTCTGGGCATCTTCCCAATTTTGTCCATTCTGTCTTTGGTGGCCTACCTCTACTTTTGGGACTCGTAGCAGGAATTTTATTTTTGATTCTTCTGCTCCGATACGGCAAGCCAAGTCGCAGGCAAGACTCCAGCAACGATAGAAGAAACGATCCTAGCAATACGCTACCGGGACCGCATAACTAAAGTCCTCGGATTAGCCCGGCTAAGAGATCTGAATATGACCTGGTTTCTTTCATTCAGACCTATCTGGCAAAATTGCATCTTACCTGTGCTTCGATGTATGCTATGCGGAGAAGAATGCGTGTTGGACGTCTGTCTTACACTACCATCAGCAGTACCAATGGATACAGATACCTTGCTAGGTCCGGTCACGACTCATGCATCGTGTTGTCCCCAGCGGCTACCCATTCTGATGACGGCATTCGTTGAGACTTCACCACTACAATTATGTGGCAGTGGAGTACGAGATGAGAGCAGCATCACCCAGGTACAACCTGAGTGAGCATTGCTGATCCTGACATCGATGATAGCAATCATTCTCACGACTGCACTGTTGCAGCATTTTCAAACTTGGTCGAACTTTCACCTGATGCGGTAGACCAATTTTTTGCGAGTCTGTCTGAAATTATGTTCTCCCCTGAACAGAAAGAATAACTTTCTAAAACAAATGAGCACACAGCGTTCCTTGAACTCTGAATTCGGCCTTCAGCTTTGATAAACAAAAGCTACTGAAAACATTTGGAATTATTTTTTCCCCTGAAAGCAAATTTTTTTTTTTTCCTTCCAAAATATTTACCTTTTTCCTGGCACATGTACTTTGCTTAAAGTAGAACTATTCTTAGAGAACAGAGCTTCTATTTTAGGGACTCTAGAGACAATATTTTAGAGTTGCTGGGATATCGAGTCCTGAGAGAGAGATACCAGACCTCCTGCTTTCTATTACCCAGGTACGGAGCTGACTAAACCCTTAAAGAGAATTCTTGATTCATATTCTTGGCAAAACCAACTTAACTTAAACTGCTACTTACTTACTCCTTCCCACGTATTAGGCTTAAGTCAGGTACACCGGGGTAGGCGTATTTAGAAGCACCAGTTGAGTACGTTAATCAATGTATATATGTATGAATATATTTTATCCATTTTAAAGTATCATATGGCTAAGAAACCATATCAATGCTTTTACAGTATTATTTCATAATACTCCTTTTACTGTACGCACTTTACTTTACTATAAGTATTGCAATTGTGGCAATTCATTTCTCTTGCATGAGAAAGAAGACTGCTCAATAAATAACACCTTTTATTGAAAACGCCCGTCTCTCTATTCTCTGCACTCTGGTGAAACTAAGTATACACGATTGACTGAGTAAAATAGCTGTCTATTGTTTTCACACAACTCTAGAGATACACTCTTATTCTGAGGGAGCAAAGTTGTCATGTTTATGGTTGTCAGAAGCTAATCCCTTCTTGTCTATCCAGGAAAGTTAAACTCCTCCTTGTTTACTCGTGAAAGTTTCTAGTGACCTCTGAGCTAGCTGGCAAAACTAATTAAGTCTAATATAGTCAGTAGAGACCTAGATGACCTCAGTCCTACGTCTAAACTGCTGTTTATATTATTCCAATGCGCAGAGCCTATTGGGAATATAGGAACTACACTACACAACCTTCCCCGTCCGCGGCCTGCCTCTCCGGCGCTCCTGCCCGCCCCTGCTTCACGCCCACCCCAAAAGCCCCCGACCCCCCAGGCCCTCCCTGTTCCCCCGCGCCTCCCTGACCCCCTCCCCAATTCCCCGCAAACCCCACTGATATCAATAACGGTGACCACCCCCTACCTCATCCTGCTCCCCCTGGGCCCCAGGCCCTCCCCTCACCCCTCTCCGCGTCTGCCCCCCACCACCTCCCAACTCCCGTCTCCCAGCACCCCCCCATCTCCTCCTGACCCCCTAATCCCCCCTCCATGACCCCCTTTGCCACCTGTCCTGCCTCTGGTGTTTTTCTGCTGAAGCGTTATTGTCTGTAACATGGGCAAAAATAAGGTTGTTTTTTGGGTTCCCACAGCCCCCCCAGACGCTCGCACTCATGCACGTTTCAAACTAAATTAAACTGGCTCACCCTAAGGATCTTGATTCACTGCCACTGCCCCGGAACCGGAGGCGCAACTAGAGTCAAATTTTTTTGGGGGGGGGGGGGGAGGCGGGAGGGGGTGGAGCTAAGAAAAAATTTCGGGGGGGGGGCTGAATCTTTAACCAGATCGATGCTATGCATTTTCCCCTCCTGTGCTGGGATTTACTTATTCCCATGTTTCATGACGAGCTGGGCTCGTCATGAGCGTGCGAGGAGGCTACCTCATGACGAGCCCAGCTCGTCATGAGCGTGGAAGGGGTTAAGCAATCGGCAGAGTGGAGCTGCTGGGACTCTTAGAAGGGGTGAAACAACAGCAAGGCCTAATGAACATGCAAATGGTCTTTTAAAGATCTGTGAAGTGCTCGGGTCAGATGAGTGCATTACCAGCCTTATTCTGCCTGGAAATCTAAAGAAGTCCTCTTTGATAAAATGTCTGTGCTTTGAGGTTAATTCTATTGCAGGACAGGAGGCTCCGATTATGCTAGTCTCATTTCTTTATTGAAATGCCCAGCAGCCAAGTAAAAAACCACATTACCCAGAAACACTTGGGTGATAACCATAGAGTCTTGTAGTATAAATAAGCGTATAGACAATCCCACTTCCTCTTTCTTTGCTGCTCCGCAGCCAGTTAAGTGCTCTTACCTTCTTATCATTGTTTTTGCGCTTTGTTGTGCTTACATTGCTGAGTTGTGTATGCCTTGTAGTGCGCTTGGTTTGCGCTTTTCGCCGCGTTCAGTTTATTGCGCCCGTTTTCATTTTCCGGCGTCTCGCGGCTGGGAGCGAGGTTACTCCTTCCAGGAGCTGGGCGCTTGGTGCCTGGGCTCTTTTCTTGCTTGTGGAGTGGTCCTTAGGGGTTTTGGGAGCCTCGCGCTGCTTGCGCGAGCTCTCCTGTCTTCTGTTTGGCAGCCGGTCTTCGCGCATGCGCGCTGTGCCATTTCCGGCGCTCCGTGTTTACCTTGTAACGGAGTTTCTTGACAGACGTCTTTCACGGCGTTAGTGCCCACGGCCATCAGATTTAACCCCTATTGACGCCGGAGCCTGGGAAAAGACTCCGGCTGTAATAATATTGCATAGGCTTTGCCTAGAGTGACGTTTTTTGATGCAGTGAGCCGACCCTCCACTCTTTAATTGTTTTTGCCTGTAGTTTTTTCTACAGTTGGGCTTGCTGTGAGGGTTTTTTCACTCCCCTTTGCATTTGCCTTTGGCTTGCATTTATTTTCCTTCCTCCTTTGTGGGCATTTAATTTTTCACAACCCCTGTGAACCATGAGTGAGTACTATTATGAGGAGGAGGAAGAGTTTGATGATGAGGCTCCGGATACCATGGAGCAGAATCTTGTGGAGGCTTTAGACCGGGGAGTTCAACACTCCATGAATAAAGCTATGGTACGTGCTATAACGCCTCTAAAGCGGCACTTGACTCAATATGCCAGACAACAGGGTTGGGTCCCTGCAGCTAAGAAAGCTTCTTCATCTTCGCCTGCTAATCCGCATGCTTCGGACTTCAAGAAGTTGGCACAGTCCTTCTCTTCTGCCAAACCTACCACTATTGTGGAGGAGGAAGAGAGTGATGACCTGCAGTCCTCTTCGTCCTCGGACCCCGCCCCTCCCCCTCCCAAGAAGAGGAAGTGTAAAGAACATTTTGTCGATGCGTCGACACATCCACCTGTCCTTACTTTTGAGCCGGCGGACATTGTCCATCCCCAGTCCACGGCTTGGCTTCCTTCCCCTGCTGTGACGGAGTACGTCCAGCAGCACATACGTCAGCCCTTCGAAAAGGAGGTGCGTGCCCGTCTCCGGTCTGAATGCCCACGACCAGACTTGGCTGATCATCTGGCGGAGACCCCTGAGGTGGATCCCACCATGACGACGTACCTGCGCAAATTTGCGAAAGACCCCAAAAAGGGTCTTGATAGGTCCTGGCGGGCTTGCCAGGACAAGGTTTTGGATCTCCTGGGGCCCCTCACCAAAATGTTAGACCTTGGGTTTCTTGCAAAGAGTACCAATCGGATGGTTGATCCGGATGAGCTGATTAATTGGGCTCAACGCGCCATTTGCCAGTTGGGTAATGCCAACTGTGCGCTCTCTGCCGAAAGGCGCCGTTCGATTTTACTGAAATTGGACCCTAAGCTACAGGAATTGGCTACTTCAGAGTCGGGCCCTGCGGCTCAGGGTCTACTTTTTGGACATCCATTTTTAAAGGAGCTGACCAACTTTGTGAATACCTTCAGCGGCCTGGATAAGGCACAGGCGTCTCTGCGCCGGACATTTCGTCCGGTTTTCAACAGGGCCGGAAGAAATAGGGGGCGTTCCTCCGGCCGTGGTCAGCAACAGCCCTCCCAGAAAGGGTACCAGTCCCAGCGGGGAGGTCAGCAGGATTCAGGATATACCCCACGTTCGAACTTCTATCCCTCCAGAAAAGGCCGTGGCCAGTTCAAAAAAGGACGTGCTGGTGGATCCTCCGGCGGCTACCACGATTCCGCCACTTCAGGTGAGAATTCTTCCTGCTTGCAGTGTTGTTCTGGGGGGCAGGATTTGCCTTTTCCTAGAGAACTGGCGATCAATCTCCAGCGATGCATGGGTGCTGGAGACGGTTCAGGGCTTCAAACTAGAATTTTATCATCCTGTTCGTCAGTCCCGTCCTCCCTTTCCTCTCCATTTCTCAAACCGAGGTCAAGAGTTCATCACAGAGGAACTCAGGTCTCTGGAGGCGAAGGGGGCGATTGTGCCGACGGTGCGCCATCCTCAGGGCTTTGCCAGCTCAATCTTCCTTGTGGAGAAGAAGGGAGGGGGATCGAGGTTAGTCCTCAATCTGAAGGACTTCAATGCAGGGGTGGTTTACCGCCACTTCAAGATGGAGGGAATCCATCTCTTGAGGGATCTCCTGAGGGAACGAGATTGGATGGTCCGTCTAGACCTCAAGGATGCATACCTCTCGGTTCCGATTTTTCCGCCCCATTGCCGCTTTCTTCAGTTCCAGTGGCTGGGGATATGGTATCAATATCAGGTTCTCCCTTTCGGCCTTTCGTCAGCACCGTGGTGTTTCACGAAACTGTTGCGTCCGGTCGTGGAGTCTCTCCGCAGTCGCGGAGTTCGCTTGATCATCTATTTGGACGACATCCTCCTGTTAGCGGATTGTCCAGTAAAGCTTATGACTCATCTTACGTGGACAGTAGACCTTCTCCAGTCTCTAGGGTTTTTAGTGAACGTTCCCAAATCTGTACTTCAACCTACTCAGGTGATAGATTTCTTGGGGTTCCAAATCAATTCCCTCTCTTGTCAACTTCTGCTACCTCGTCAGAAAGTTCGATACATCAAGAGGGAATTGAGGTCTGTTGTCTCGAGTCCGACGGTGTCGTTGAGATCATTAGCTCGAGTTGTCGGTCTTTTAGCATCTTCTCTGCAGGCGATATTTCCAGCTCCGCTGCATTACCGAGCGTTGCAGCGCTTGAAGATTCAACATCTTCAGAGGGGCCTTCGCTACTCCGACTACATCCCTCTGTCGGAGGAGGCGAAATCGGAGATGACATGGTGGTTGCACCACATGGAGGCCTGGAACGGCAGGGCCCTCTTCGGGTCTTCTCCGGAGATTGTGATCGAGTCGGACGCCAGTCAGTGGGGCTGGGGAGCCCGCTGCGGTTCGGTCACGACCGGGGGACGATGGTCACCCCAGGAACGCTCTCTCCACATCAATTGTTTGGAGTTGCTGGCGGGATCGTTCGTGATCAAATGTCTGTCTCCACTTCAGTCCCGCTGCTGTATACTTCTCCGGATGGACAATGTATCAGCAGTCCGTTATATCAACAAGCTCGGGGGGACTCGTTCGAGGTTGTTGGCGGAGATCGCCAAGGAGTTTTGGCATTACTGTCTACACAACAGGATCACAGTTATTGCGGAGTACCTTCCGGGTTGTCGCAATGTAGTGGCGGATTGGAACTCCAGATACCTGAGGGATTTCAGCGACTGGAGACTCCATCCGCGTGTGTTTCGACAACTTCTACGGATTTGGGGCCCTTGTCAGATCGATCTCTTTGCGTCCCGGCTCCATGCCCAACTTCCCTGGTTCTTCAGCTGGAGACCGGACCCGGAGGCTCTGGCAACGGATGCTTTCCTTCAACCGTGGCCGACGTCCCTGTGTTATGCGTTTCCTCCGTTTATGATGATCCCCAGGGTTCTGGCCTATGTGACGCGTTTTCAGGCGGAGCTGATTCTGGTCACTCCTCTGTGGCGGGCTCAACCGTGGTTCCCTGTTCTCCTGGAAATGACTTGCGCATTGCCATTTCTTCTGCCTCAGAAGCGGAATCTCCTGTTAGATCCGCTTCAGAATCCGCATCCCCTGGTTCAGTCAGGCTCTCTCCTTCTCCTGGCGTGGCGGATTTCGGGGAACGGTGGGCTGTGTCAGGCCTTTCGACGGACGCTACCAGACTCCTCAGCAACGCCTGGGCTCCAGCTACCCACAAACGTTACAGAGGTTCCTGGAAACGTTGGAGTGATTGGTGTGCTCAACGGCAAGCTGATCCGACATCAGCGGATGTCTCTTTAATTGTCAATTTTTTGGCTTCCCTATATTCAGCTTCTGGTTTGGCGTACCGTACTGTCAACAACTTCCGCTCTGCTATTTCAGCGGGTCATATTCCTATTGATGGTAAACCGGTGGGGGAGCATCCTTTGGTATCCAAAGTCCTTAAAGGCGTTCGTATGGCGGTTCCTCCGCGTCCCAAATATGTGGCCTTATGGGACGTTTCGGTAGTTTTGCGCTTTTTGGAAGCCTGGCCGGTCAATTCCTTGCTATCCCGCAAACAACTTTCGGCCAAGCTTACCATGTTGCTGTGTTTGCTTTCTTGCAAACGGATTTCAGACGTTCACGCATTGGATCTTGCTGGTCGGAGTTTTACTCCTGAAGGGGTTACGTTTCGCCTTTCCCGGCGCACCAAAACCGATACTGAGATTATCTCTTACCCTTCTTTTCCGGCTCGTCCCAACCTTTGTGTGGTCCAATGCCTTAAGGCTTATGAGGTGAGTACTTCGCTTCTTCGTTCTGATGTGCACGGTCAGTTGTTGATTGCATTGCTGAAGCCTTTCCGCCCCGTTACTCCTGCTACATTGGCTCGCTGGGTACGGTGGCTTATGGGAGAGGCTGGTATTGATGTTTCTGTTTTTGGTGCTCATTCGGCTCGTGGGGCCATGGCCTCTAAGGCTTTTTCATTGGGTGTCACCTTGGGGGACCTTATGAAAGCGGCTGATTGGTCGACTGATTCTGTATTTAAGACTTTTTACTTTAAACCTGTACCTACGGTTGCGTCTGTGGTGTTGGATGAGCTTTAAACAAGCATAATCGGAGCCTCCTGTCCTGCAATAGAATTCAAAATTTGCAAACATTCGTGACAAGAATTTTCAATTCTATTAAGGACGAGGAGGCGAGGATTATCCCACCCATAGATTGTACATTGTGATACTGTCAATTGTTTATGCATTATTCTGTTACAACAGTTTCTATTGCTTTGTCTTCTTTTCCCACCCTTATTTCGACATGTTCCGGTTTTTTATTGGACGTGTATTACGGCTTTGTGTCTCTTTTCAGGCTCTGATCCCAAGTGATGCATCTCCGGTTCCACGTAGGAGTGCCTGTTTTCTTCTCTGAAGATGTTTCCTGTTTTCTGCCTTCGGCTGTTTGGGATTTCTCCTTTCGTTGCCTTCCATGGACTGAACTCTGCTGTTGCATTGACTGTTTTGGATTGTTTACTATTTCCTGGTTTCTCCTCACCAAAGAAAGAGGAAGTGGGATTGTCTATACGCTTATTTATACTACAAGACTCTATGGTTATCACCCAAGTGTTTCTGGGTAATGTGGTTTTTTACTTGGCTGCTGGGCATTTCAATAAAGAAATGAGACTAGCATAATCCTCGCCTCCTCGTCCTTAATAGAATTGAAAATTCTTGTCACGAATGTTTGCAAATTTTGAATTCACTTTGAACATTATCTTGGAAAGAGTCAGAACTCCTGATTTGTGATGGAAAATGCACACATTATCATATGGATTCTGTTGCACAAAAACATAGTTCTAATTAGTGAATGAAATGTGAAGCACATACATTAGAAGAATTCAAAGCACACAGGAGCATCCTGTTTGTTGCTTGAAATCTCACGGGTAAATGTCAACCCCTAAGATTCTTGCACAAGTCCTGGATAGCTTGTTCAGTGTGAGTGATCAGCACATTTCGCCCCTCCACTGACTTGCTAAATCATGGGTACTCGCAAACATTTTCCTATGTGGCCAAAAGGCATGGTCTATGGTGTAGCAGAGAGCGGCTCAAAGCCAGCATTGCGGGGATGGGACTCTGTGGCAGGGGGGTGTAGGCAAAGCGATGCTTGTGCATGGTGTGCACAGTGAGTCTTAGAGTTATTTTGAGGGTTTCATTCCATACTGCCCTCTAAATTAAGCCCTTAGTTTCTGTAATGGAGTCATGGATTTGACAAAAGGTGTTTGGCTGCATCTGAGGGTGCTATCCCTTTACCACATCCCGGGGTAAGCCTTCTCTGCTTGCTATTGCTATCTTTAGCAAGTCAAGTGCACAAAGGAGATACCTTGATTATTGAATTAGAATAAAAGGGAATCTCCATATCCCTTTTCTCTTATCTGATAACATTAGCAGTGCTTAGAATTAAGCTTGGACGAAGTTACAAAGGCTATAAAAGAAATACCTGACAAGGACCCCCAACAATAAGCGTAATTTACTGAGGTGTAAAGCAGAGAACACCCAACCTCCACCACTAGACAAGGGGCAGAGCTAACGTTTTAGCCATCGCACGATGGGGCTTGGCCTTTAATCCTTGCTTCACCAAGATATGCTGGTTGTGAAATCTTTATATAT
Source organism: Lissotriton helveticus (assembly GCF_964261635.1). NCBI lineage: Eukaryota > Metazoa > Chordata > Amphibia > Caudata > Salamandridae > Lissotriton > Lissotriton helveticus. Next base: position 2,033,861,253 of record NC_136065.1, on the reverse strand, counting down.
AGTCTTGGCAGGTTCTAAAGCACAGTAGCATATCTCTTGGTGAGAGTAGCCCCTGATTCTAACCATTGCAACCCCTCCCAACCCAGTTGTTTAATGGAAACTATGGAACCAGAGAGAATTTCTTTTATTGTTGTATAAAGCTCTCCCTCCTTTTGTGACAAATTGTGTGCTCTTGGCTGTTTTTTTTTTGTTGATAATCCAGTTTATTAAATCTTAGATCAAACCACACATTCACATTGGCATCAAAATCGAGCATATCACAATGTACATCCACACGTGAAACGACAGAGACTTGCAAATCAATTTGCAGGGTAAAATCATACATAGGGTTATCCTGAAGCATAGAAGACACGACCCCACCCCTCAAGACACCAGGTTGAACCATTTGCCCAATATCTTTTCGAAGAGTTCTGGGCAGCCCCGGGCTTCAAAGAGGGGCTCCTCGTGAGTACCACACCAGTCCACACCCCTCCCCCGGTCTCCAGCTCCGCACAGTTGGGTGTTTGGCCTGGGACCATAGTGCTGCTATATCTAGCTTCGCCACTGCTGTCCCAAGGAAATGCTTGTCTGCCCGAGAGCCATTGAGGCCATCAAATACGCCTAGAATCAGGCGCAATGGGTCATGGAGAATGGTCCACCGCAGGGTCTGTGAGAATTCCACACCCGCCCAGAATGGAGCAAGGACAGGGCACTGCCAGACCATATGATAGAAGTCCGCGCTGGCATGGCTGCAACGCGTGCAGGCAGGGGAGGGGCGCAGCTGTGCTTTATTTAAGCGCGCCGGGGTGAGGTAAGCCCTGTGTAAGTAATAGGGTTGGAAAAAAAGCAGCTTGGATGAGGTCATCAGGGTCTTGGGGGCCATGAGGACGTACCTCCAGTCCGCCTCCTCCAAGGGTCCCAACCAACTCTCCCAACGGACTCGCAGAGCGTCTAAGGTTGCGGGGCTATTGTTCACATGGGAACTATAAATCCGAGAAACCCCACCTCTACCCAGATTCCCCATCATCACCTGGGCCTCGAGGGGACTAAACTTGGGAAGGGAGGTGGTGGACGAAAGGTGCACCCCCAGGGCTTGCCTAAGCTGCAGATATTTGTAGAATTGGGAAGAGTGGAGGGAATAGCACTGCTGCAGGTCCGCAAAGGTTCTGATATGGTCCCCCACCCAGACATCCCCAAGAAGTGAGATCCCTATGTGGTCCCACCAATGGAAGTCCCGGAGGGATGAGGTCTCTGCAGCCAAGTGGCCACACCACAGGGGGTCTGCCTGGTAAGTTTCTGATCCCACCTCGTGAGACGCAAAGCAGTGCTCCAAGCCAGGAGGACTGACCGAGTGATGGGGGAGGTCCCTTGGTATGGAGGTTCCTTACAAGTAGGCCTGAAGCTGCGGGAAGTCCAACACCTGGAGTTCTACCTGGTACGCCGGGTCGGACCACCCGCCGTGAACCAGTAATTTTCCACAATAAGTTTTGTGGCTCGATAATATAGATGGAGGTTGGTTACTCCCATACCCCCGTCATAAGGAGGTATGCAGCAATGTGCCAGGGACATCCGCGATCTCCTGCCCCCCCCCATAAAAACCGGGTGAAAAAACCTCCAAACTCACTAAACCAGCTCGCAGGGAGGTGAAAAGAAATATTCTGCAGAATATACAAGAACCGGGGGAAACCATAATTTTTAAAAGGGCACTTCTGCCAAGGGGCTTAAGAGGGAGAGATTGCCATTTCCTAAGGTCCGCCCTGGCGATTAGGGGTGTAATGTTCATGGCCCATTCGAGATCTGGGAGCAGGGCAACCCAAATCCCCAGGTACTTGAAAGATTGCCTGCGCAAGGGGATGGTTGTCTGCCAAACGAAACAGGCATGGGACGGGTGGAGGGGAACCAGAGTGGACTTTGCTGGGTTGAGCCGAAAGCCCGAGACCCGTTCGAAAGTGGAGAGGACCTCCAAGCAGTGCGGGCCAGAGTTCTTGAGTCCGCCAGGAAAAGGAGGACGTCTTCGGAACAAAGGGCGACCTTATCGACCCACAATGGGTCCCACGCCCAGCCCCGGATGCAGGGATCTTGGCATATAAGGGAGGCCAGGGGCTGCATCGCTAGCGCAAATAAGAGCGGCGAAAGCGGACAACCCTGGCGAGTGCCTCTCTGGATGGGAAACGCCTCCGGCAGCACACCATTGACCAGGACCCTCGCTTTAGGGCAGGAGTACAAAACGTGAATGAGGCACCGGAAAGGCAGGCCGAACCCCATCACCTCTAGCACATCATCCAAATAAGTCCAGTCCACCGAATCACCGAATTTGTCAAAATCAATGAAAAGAAGGGCTAAGTACGGAGTGAGATGGTGGCGATGTGAGAGGTGGAGATGGCGAATGCAGTGCCGTGTACCCCGGACAGGCATGAAACCGCATTGGTCCAGATGGGCCAAATCATGTAAGAGAGGGCTGAGGCGTTGGGCTAAACCAGTAGCGAAGATTTTAACCTTGGTGTTGATGAGGGAAATAGGGCGATAGTCTGCACAAGTAAAAGAGGGCGGCTGTGTCTTCGAGAGCACCACAATAGTGGCCACGTCCATTTCAGGGGGAAAGGACCCTTTGTCCACCACATGGCGAAACAATTCCACCAAGTTCGGGACCAGCAACTTGCGATGGGTCGCATAGAATTCCTGCGGACAGCCGTCTGGTCCCGGCGTCTTGCCAGAATGCAAGTTAGAAATGGCCTCATGAATTTCCTCCGAAGTGAGGGGGAGATCCAGAGTCTGCGAGATAGTTTGGGGAAGACGTGGCAGATGGGTCCCTGTCTCCGACAACAGTGCAGTTAGGGAGGCCTCGGGGGGTCGGCCCACATAGAGATTGGCATAGTACTCCGCAAAGGCTTGGGCGATAGCCCGAGAGGTGAAGTGGTGGGTACCATGCCCATCACGGACCTCGGGAATGATGCGAGTGGCCTTGGGATATGAAATTAGGTTATGGAGTAATTTGCCGTTTTTATCTCCCCAGCCATATACTCGAGCCACCGAAGAGCTGCAGAGCATTTTAGTGGCTTCCAGGGAGATCTGGCAGATCTCCTCCCGAAGCAGTGCAAGCTGTCAGGCGGAATCTGCACCCTCAGTAGACCCCTGAGTTGACTCCAACGGGGCAGCTCGAGCCTCCAACTGTGCAAGGTGGGTGACCTGAGTTGTGCGCTTCACATGAACTAAGCCTCTGGCCACACCCTGCATGGTGGCATTGCCGGCCTCCCACAGAGTACCCGGCGACAGGACCGACCCTACATTGAGCACGAAGTATTGCTTCAGTTCCCATCAGAGTGATTCAACGAATTCTGTGTCTTGCAAAAACCAGACGTTCATTCTTCAAGTCGTACGAACGCAATCGGGGGCGTTACCAAGCCGGAGGGAGACAGGAGAGTGATCGAGATGCCCCTGGGCAAAATAGTAGCCCCGGACACCAACAAACAATCAAGGGCAGGCCTTAGGAGCAGGTCAAGACGAGAGTGACTATGATGGGCCTTGGAAATGCAGGTGTACTGTTCCCGCCAGGGATTCCACCCCCTCCACGCGTCGCAGAGACCCAGGGCGGAGGACCAATAAGAAAGGCGCTTAGCGGAGGCAAGGCGGGACGTGGAGGGAACGCCTGTCGCGTTACGAGAGGAGTGCATAAGAAAACAAGTTACTTACCTGTAACTTTGGTTCCCCAGTATTGGTAACTTTCATAGATTCCCATGCTTTGTATCATTCCCCGTCGTCGGAATGGGAGCCTCGGTAGTATAAAAAACATAGAAACAAAAGAGAAACCTAGGCCTAGGCCTCATCTCATTTTGTATCCTATCACCCTCTTTTTGTAAAAAAAAAAAGAGACCAAACTTTTGCCAGGACCAATCAGAGCAGTCTCACCCTCTAGAACCTTCCTGAGAGAGCTCAGAGCCTCAGATTTTCGTAGCCGTTGTGCAAACCGCCACTATCTCTGTAAAAAGACTGAGCTTTCCCAGGGGAGGAGGGTGGGCGCATGGGAATCTATGAAAGGTACCAATACTGGGAAACCAAAGTTACAGGTAAGTAACTTGTTTTCTTGCCCCAGTATTGGAACTTTCATAGATTCCCATGCTTTGTATCAGAGTAGCTAGCAGTAAATTACCAAGAACACATTTTGTAAATACATGGCATCACATAACCATATCAGTAATACATATAGCATAAGAAAAACTAACAAAATGTGCTCACCAGGATGGAGGGATCGTAGGGAAAGCTCACCTCTCAATGAAAAAGATTCCGCAGGACTGCCTGACCAACAGCCGCGTCGTCTCTTGCTGCAGACTCCAGGCAGTAGTGTTTCGTGAAGGTATGAGTACTACTCCACGTTGCTGCCCTGCATATGTCCTTAATGGCGACTCCCGAGAAGAGAGCCACCGACGATGCCACAGACCTTGTGGAATGTGCACGGACTCTACTGTCCAGTGGCTTGCCCGCTTCCTGATGACAGAATTGAATCGCACTGGAGATCCAGCGGGAAATGCCACTCTTTTCCAAAGGAAATCCCTTCCGTGGTGCGCTGTAGGACACAAACAACTGGGTTGACTTCCGAAAGGGACGTGTGCGCTCCAAATAAAATTTTAAGCATCTCTGAACGTCCAAAGAATGTAGCGTGCGTTCCGCAGGCGTAGAAGGGTGTGGAAAGAAAGATCTCAAAATCAAAGGTTCATTCAAGTGGAACTCAGATGGCACCTTAGGGATAAACTTGGGATTGGTGCGAAGAATAAGACCCTCTCTTTTAAATTGCAGGAATGGATGCACTATGGAGAGGGCTTGAAGCTCACTCACTCTTCTCGCTGATGTTAGAGCCAAGAGGAGGGCAAGTTTCCAAGACAGGAACTTTAAATCTGCTTTGTGCACAGGCTCAAACGGAGCTTTCATGAGTTGAGCCAGGACAAGGTTGAGCTGCCAAACTGGTGGAGGCGGACGAACTGGCGGATACATCCGGAATAAGCCCTTTAACCCCTTCGGGGCTAATGACGAGCTGGGCTCGTCATCGCGCTTACCTGTCCTGCGCGGATGACAAGGCCAGCTCGTCATCAGCCCCACCCTCGGGGGAAGCGCTGGCGCTCCCCCCGAGGCTCTCTGATCCTCGTTGTTTTGCTGGGGGCGGCAGTGGAAGAGCTTCCGCTGCCGCCCCCGCCGCCCCCCATGGTAATCCCTGATGACGTCAGCGCGCACAGCGCGCGCTGACATCATCAGGGATTCCCAGCGCTCAGGAAGCCATTTGCTTCCTGACCGCGCTGGAAGAAGGTAGGTTTCTCGAGGCTGGCGGGGGTTTGGGGGCAGCGAAGAGGCATCAGGGGAGAGGAAAGAGATTTTCCTTTCCCCTGATGTCTCTTTGCAGGGCATTTCTGCCTCACGATCGCGCACAGCGTCGCGATTGTGCGGCGGAAATGCCCCCACTAGACACCAGGGATATACTTTTAGTTTTTAGGAAGTGACCCCTTGGGCAAGGGTCGCTTCCAGGCTGGCTGGCAATATGTTTTCGTTTTTCTGCCCCCCCTGGGGGGAAATCGGCCCGTTTTTTCGGCCGTTTTGCCCCCACTAGCACCAGGGATATTGATTTTTGCCAAGATGGCGGCCATTGATTTTGTTTACGTTTTTCTGTCCCCCCTGGGGGCAAATCGGCCCGTTTTTTTGCCGTTTTGCCCCCAGGGGGGACAGAAAATGCCCACTAGACACCAGGGATGTAATTTTAGTTTTTAGGGTCGCTTCCAGGCGGGGTCTGAGTATGTTTTCGTTTTTCTGCCCCCCCTGGGGGGAAATCGGCCCGTTTTTCAGCCGTTTTGCCCCCAGGGGGGGCAGAAATTACCCACTAGAACCAGGGATTTTTGTTGGGGCAATGTGTTTGTTTTGGGAAGCGACCCCTTGGGTAAGGGTCGCTTCCAGGTGGACATGATTGTGTTTTTGTTTTTCTGTCCACCCTGGGGGCAAATCGGCCTGTTTTTTTTGCCGTTTTGCCCCCAGGGGGGGGCGGAAAATGCCCACTAACACAAAGTTTTTAGGAAGCGACCCCTTGGGCATGTTTGCTGGTGGTGTGTGTGGGGAGTGGTACTTGGCTGGATGGTGTGCGTGGAGCGGTGCTTGGCTGGCGGTGTGTGTGGAGTGGTACTTGGCTGTCGGTGTGCGCTGAGTGGTGTTTGGCTGGCGGTGTGCGTGGAGGGGTACTTGGCTATCTATGCACGGAGTGGTGCTTGGCTGGCGGTGTGTGTGGAGTGGCGCTTGGCTGGTGGTGTGTGTAGAGTGGTACTTGGCTGTCTGTGCACGGAGTGGTGCTTGGCTGGCGGTGTGTGTGGAGTGGTACTTGGCTGTCGGTGTGCGCTGAGTGGTGTTTGGCTGGCGGTGTGCGTGGAGGGGTACTTGGCTATCTATGCACGGAGTGGTGCTTGGCTGGCGGTGTGTGTGGAGTGGCGCTTGGCTGGTGGTGTGTGTAGAGTGGTACTTGGCTGTCTGTGCACGGAGTGGTGCTTGGCTGGCGGTGTGTGTGGAGTGGCGCTTGGCTGGTGGTGTGCGTGGAGTGCTACTTTGCTGTCTGTGCACGGAGTGCTGCTTGGCTGGTGGTGTGTGTGGAGTGGCGCTTGGCTGGTGGTGTGCGTGGAGTGCTACTTTGCTGTCTGTGCACGGAGTGCTGCTTGGCTGGTGGTGTGTGTGGAGTGGCGCTTGGCTGGTGGTGTGCGTGGAGTGCTACTTTGCTGTCTGTGCACGGAGTGCTGCTTGGCTGGCGGTGTGTGTGGAGTGGCGCTTGGCTGGTGGTGTGCGTGGAGTGCTACTTTGCTGTCTGTGCACGGAGTGCTGCTTGGCTGGCGGTGTGTGTGGAGTGGCGCTTGGCTGGTGGTGTGCGTGGAGTGCTACTTTGCTGTCTGTGCACGGAGTGCTGCTTGGCTGGCGGTGTGTGTGGAGTGGCGCTTGGCTGGCGGTGTGTGTGGAGTGGCGCTTGGCTGGATGGTGCTTGGCTGGCGGTGAGTGGTGCTTGGCTGGTGGTGCTTGTGGAGTGGCGCTTGGCAGGTGGTGTGCGTGGAGTGCTACTTTGCTGTCTGTGCACGGAGTGGTGCTTGGCTGGCGGTGTGTGTGGAGTGGCGCTTGGCTGTTAGTGTGCGTGGAGTGCTACTTTGCTGTCTGTGCACGGAGTGCTGCTTGGCTGGCGGTGTGTGTGGAGTGGCGCTTGGCTGGTGGTGTGCGTGGAGTGCTACTTTGCTGTCTGTGCACGGAGTGCTGCTTGGCTGGCGGTGTGTGTGGAGTGGCGCTTGGCTGGTGGTGTGCGTGGAGTGCTACTTTGCTGTCTGTGCACGGAGTGCTGCTTGGCTGGCGGTGTGTGTGGAGTGGCGCTTGGCTGGCGGTGTGTGTGGAGTGGCGCTTGGCTGGATGGTGCTTGGCTGGCGGTGAGTGGTGCTTGGCTGGTGGTGCTTGTGGAGTGGCGCCTGGCAGGTGGTGTGCGTGGAGTGCTACTTTGCTGTCTGTGCACGGAGTGGTGCTTGGCTGGCGGTGTGTGTGGAGTGGCGCTTGGCTGTTAGTGTGCGTGGAGTGCTACTTTGCTGTCTGTGCACGGAGTGCTGCTTGGCTGGCGGTGTGTGTGGAGTGGCGCTTGGCTGGTGGTGTGCGTGGAGTGCTACTTTGCTGTCTGTGCACGGAGTGCTGCTTGGCTGGCGGTGTGTGTGGAGTGGCGCTTGGCTGGTGGTGTGCGTGGAGTGCTACTTTGCTGTCTGTGCACGGAGTGCTGCTTGGCTGGCGGTGTGTGTGGAGTGGCGCTTGGCTGGTGGTGTGCGTGGAGTGCTACTTTGCTGTCTGTGCACGGAGTGCTGCTTGGCTGGCGGTGTGTGTGGAGTGGCGCTTGGCTGGTGGTGTGCGTGGAGTGCTACTTTGCTGTCTGTGCACGGAGTGCTGCTTGGCTGGCGGTGTGCGTGGAGTGGCGCTTGGCTGGTGGTGTGCGTGGAGTGCTACTTTGCTGTCTGCACGGAGTGCTGCTTGGCTGGCGGTGTGTGTGGAGTGCTGCTTGGCTGGCGGTGTGTGTGGAGTGGCGCTTGGCTGGTGGTGTGCGTGGAGTGCTACTTTGCTGTCTGTGCACGGAGTGCTGCTTGGCTGGCGGTGTGTGTGGAGTGGCGCTTGGCTGGTGGTGTGCGTGGAGTGCTACTTTGCTGTCTGTGCACGGAGTGCTGCTTGGCTGGAGGTGTGTGTTGAGTGGCGCTTGGCTGGTGGTGTGCGTGGAGTGCTGCTTGGCTGGAGGTGTGTGTTGAGTGGCGCTTGGCTGGTGGTGTGCGTGGAGTGCTACTTTGCTGTCTGTGCACGGAGTGCTGCTTGGCTGGCGGTGTGTGTGGAGTGGCGCTTGGCTGGTGGTGTGCTGGAGTGCTACTTTGCTGTCTGTGCACGGAGTGCTGCTTGGCTGGCGGTGTGTGTGGAGTGGTGTTTGGCTGGCGGTGTGTGGGGAGTGGTGTTTGGCTGGCGGTGTGTGGGGAGTGGTACTTGGCTGGATGGTGTGCGTGGAGTGGTACTTGGCTGTCGGTGTGCGCTGAGTGGGGTTTGGCTGGCGGTGTGCATGGTCTGGTGCTTGGATGGTGGTGTGGGTGGACTGGAACTCTGCTGGCGGTGTGTGAGTAGTTACTTTCTGTTGGTCACTACACACACTGCTAGTTGAGTGACACTCTACGCAGTCCATCATTTTCTGTAGTTGCTATGTCAGATATGTGAGCGTGTGAAAGTGATGGGCGGCTGGCGGTGTGAATGTTTTGTATGTGTCACACGTACAAAAGGTGTATGAATGTCCTTACTGCCCCTGTGTGATATGGGTACTGGTAGTAGCAAAAGACTGACTGGCACCAAAGTGGTCAGGCACTTTAAAAAAAATTCAAAAAATTATCCAGTGTCTTGATGTTAAACCTCATCTAATCTCATTTGGTCTAAGCCCTAATTGATGGCCCATCTGGCCGAATTTTAATTTGGGGGGCAAATTTGTGTGTTGTTTTTTTAATTGTTATATTGTTTGTGAAATGTGGTAGTAATTTTTTTTTCTTCTCTATTTTTGTCTTGTTCCAGGCTTTTGCTGTTTGGATTGTTGTAGGTTGCGTGTCTGTTTGCAGCTTGTGTAGTTGCTTGTGCTTGGTAAGTGAATGTATTTTGTACTACTTCTCCTTGATGTTTGTCTTTTTGAAAAAGGTTGTACTTCTAGCAGTTTGTGTGGCTCTGTGTTTTTTTTTTCAGCATTAGTGTTTGATGTGCACTTTGTTTTCTAATGTCATTTCTTTTTTTCTTTCTAGTGGGATTTCATTTCTTTTCGCTGTGTCTCAACAGAGTAGGTGCTGGTGAGTGTAGCTATATTTTGTAAGAGTGAAATTGTTTTGGATTGTATTTATCTTTTAGTGAAAGCCTTACCTTGTTTACTTCTTACTTTGCACAGTGTAGGTTGTTGTTCACTTGTGTGTGCAGTCTTCTTGCTTTGTAAGGATAATGGCTAGTCGCAGGATTACTGCTCAGCAGGTTCTTGGTTTGCTTTTTGAGTCTTCCTCGGACCATGGTTCAGAGTCTGAGTCCGATTCGGACTCCCAGGAAGCGGCAGAAGATTCAGGCAGTGAGTTTTCTCTTCGCATGGAATCATCATCATCGGATGATGACTCTTCTTCTAGTGCTGATGAAGGGCCTATGGTACAGGAGGACATTGTGTTGCCGGTAGTGGGCCAAGAGGCACCTGTGCTGCTGCCTAGGGCCGCAAGGTTTCCTTTCTTTTTACATCGGCAAGAGGCATGTGGGCTGGAGCCTGCACCCAAAAGGCTTCACATTGCTGTGGTGCGCAAAGGGGCATCTGGTGCTTTTCGTCTTCCTACTCGTGTAGTGCAGCAAGAGGCATCTGGGGCTGTTAGGCTTCCCATTGGTGTAGAGCGGCAAGAGGCATCTGGGCCTGCTGGGTTTCCCGGTGGTGTAGTGCAGCAAGAAGCATCTCAGGCTGCTGGGCTTCCCGTTGGTGTAGTGCAGGAAGAGCCCTCTGGGGATGCTACGTCTTCTGTTGGTGTTGTGCAGCCAGAAGTATCTGTGGCTGTTAGGCTTCCCGTTGGAGAACAGCAGCAAGATGTTTCGGTGCTGCAGGCTGGGGTGGCTGCTCCCCCCGTTGATAGGGATGGCCTCTGGGTTCCCCCTGGCTTGGTGCAGCCGGCATTGCCAGAGTTCACTGGTGTTCCTGGGTGTAGAGTGAATACAGAGAATTTTCTGCCAATTAATTTTTTTCAGTTGTTTTTTGACGATGTGTTTTTGCAAGAGATTGTTGAGCAAACCAATTTATATGCAGAACAATATTTGAGGGCCAACAGTGCCAGCCTTAAGCCCTATTGTAGAGCAATCCGGTGGACTCCCACCAATGTTGAAGAGATGAAGAAGTTTCTGGGATTAACTTTTTTGATGGGCTTGATAAGGAAGTCTCAATTACTTCATATTGGTCCACTAGTCCCTTGATGGTAACAGCTATATTTCCAGCAGTCATAAGTCGTGATCGGTATACGCTTCTTCTTCGGATGATGCATTTTGCTGATAATAGTTTAGCGTTGTCACGCGATCACCCTGATTGTGACCGTTTGTTTAAAATTCGGCCTGTCCTTGATCACTTTGTTGATCGTTTTTCTGAGATTTTTGTCCCTGGTAAAGAAATTGCAGTGGATGAGTCTTTGGTGTTGTTCAAGGGCCGCTTGGTTTTTAGGCAATACATTCCTAGTAAGAGGTCACGCTATGGAATCAAACTGTATATGCTGTGTGACAGTGAGACTGGATAAGTCCACAATTTCAGGGTGTACACTGGTAAGGAGTCCCGCATTAACCCTCCTGGTTGTCCTTCTACTTTTGGAGTAACTGAGAAAATTGTGTGGGAACTAGGTAGAGGATTATTTAACAAAGGCCATCATTTATATGTAGATAACTTCTACACTGGTGTGCAGTTGTTCAAGGAGTTGGCCAAAGAGGGCACTGTTGCTTGTGGCACAATGCGCAGTAACCGTAAAGGTTTCCCAAAGGAACTTGTTTGCAAAAGGCTTGTGCGGGGACAGTCTACGGCATTGCGATGTGGGGAGCTTTTAGCTGTGAAGTATTCAGACAAGAGAGATGTGTACATGCTGACTACTATCCACGATGAAAGTACTGTACCTGTGCCTGTTTGGGGTCAGGGTGCTGAAGTGCGCAAACCTGTGTGCATTCTAGCTTACAATAAGTTCATGGGTGGTGTTGACAGAGTAGATCAGAGGTTGGAACCTTATGCTGCTCTTCGAAAGGCTTACGTTTGGTACAAGAAGTTGGCTATCCATCTGTTCCACTTGGCATCATTTAATGCTTTCGTTGTGTACCAGAAGTCTTGTCCTGGGACGAAGATGACTTTTCTTAAGTTTCAGGAGTCTATAATAGGCAGCCTTGTACTTGTGCAGCAGGCAAGTGTTCCTAGATTTGGAGTGGTGGAGGAAGTGGCTAGATTGCAAGATCGCCACTTTCCTGAATCTATTCCTTCCACTACTGCTAGAGACTTTCCGACTAGAAGATGCAGAGTCTGTTGGCGAAGAGGCGTGCGGAAGGAGTCTCGTATATACTGTCCTGACTGTCCTTCTAAGCCTGCATTGTGTATGTCAGCTTGTTTTAAATCGTACCACACGCAAAAGAACTATTGGGAGTTTGATTGAGCTGTAAAGTGAATTGCTTGGTCTGCATTCTGTAAAACATTTTTAGTTTGTTTCAAGGATTGGCATTAGTGCAAAGTTTTTATTTTAAGAATTTGTGTTACCTAATTTGTAGGTATTTCCATTTGTTTAGTGTTATTTTCAAAAAAAGAATTCTAAATGTGTTTGTGGTTTGTGCCGGCTGGTGCTTGGCTGGCGGTGTGTGTGGAGTGGCGCTTGGCTGGTGGTGTTCGTGGAGTGGTACTTGGCTGTCTGTGCATGGAGTGGTGCTTGGCTGGCGGTGTGTGTGGAGTGGTGCTTGGCTGGCGGTGTGTGTGGAGTGGTGCTTGGCTGGCGGTGTGTGTGGAGTGGTGCTTGGCTGGTGGTGTGTGTGGAGTGGTGCTTGGCTGGCGGTGTGTGTGGAGTGGTGCTTGGCTGGCGGTGTGTGTGGAGTGGTGCTTGGCTGGCGGTGTGTGTGGAGTGGTGCTTGGCTGTCTGTGCACGGAGTGGTGCTTTGCTGGCGGTGTGTGTGGAGTGGCGCTTGGCTGGTGGTGTTCGTGGAGTGGTACTTGGCTGTCTGTGCATGGAGTGGTGCTTGGCTGGCGGTGTGTGTGGAGTGGTGCTTGGCTGGCGGTGTGTGTGGAGTGGTGCTTGGCTGGCGGTGTGTGTGGAGTGGTGCTTTGCTGGCGGTGTGTGTGGAGTGGCGCTTGGCTGGTGGTGTTCGTGGAGTGGTGCTTGGCTGTCTGTGCATGGAGTGGTGCTTGGCTGGCGGTGTGTGTGGAGTGCTGCTTGGCTGGCGGTGTGTGTGGAGTGGTGCTTGGCTGGCAGTGTGTGTGGAATGGTGCTTGGCTGGCAGTGTGTGTGGAGTGGCGCTTGGCTGGTGGTGTTTGTGGAGTGGTACTTGGCTGGAGGGTGTGCGTGGAGCGGTGTTTAGCTGTCTGTGCACGGAGTGGTGCTTGGCTGGCGGTGTGCGTGGAGAGGCGCTTGGCTGGTGGTGTGCGCTGAGTGTTTGGCTGGCGGTGTGCATGGTCTGGTGCTTGGCTGGTGGTGTGGGTGGACTGGCGCTCGGCTGGCGGTGTGTGAGTAGTTACTTTCTGTTGGTCACTGCACACACTGCATGTTGAGTGACACTCCACGCAGTCCATCAATTTGTGTAGTTCCAGTGTCAGAAATGTGGGCGTGTGAAAGTGATGGGCCCTTGAATGGCGCTGTTTGCTGGTGTGAGTGTTGAAATGTGATGGGTCCGCGGCTGGCGTTGTGAATGTTTTGAATGTGTCACACGTACGAAAGGTGTATGAATGGCCTGTAAAGAGGTTGGTGCCTTGACGTGGCTTTACAGCTCACGAGCTGTGAGTCAGTGGTTCAGTTTATCATACTTGCAATTATACACAGTGTATTTCATTTTTGTGAAATTACTTGCGTATACAATTGTATGTACTGAATCATCACTCACCCTCGTGCCAAATCCAACCAGTATGTGTGTGTGCTTGCGGATTAGATGGGTGTGCAGTAATAATTGTTTTTTTTTCTCTTTCTGCATTAGGGTGTACCTTGTCCCTTATTGTGATTGTTGTAATGTGTTGCTTTTATTCCAGATGGTGTCAGTGGTCTTGTTTGTATCAGGTATGAAAGGTGCGTGAATGGCCTGTAAAATGGTTGGTGCCTTGTCGTGGCTTTACAGCTCACGAGTTGCGAGTCACTGGTTCGGTTTTTATGCATTTATTTATTGACAGAGCATTTCATTTTTTTTAAATATCTTGTTAATAAAATTTTATATACTGAACCATCACTTGCCCTCGTGCCAAATCCAACCTGTATGTGTGTGTCTTTGAGGAATAGATAGCCGTGCTTGAATGTTTGACTTTTGAGTAACTCTGTTAAGGTGAGGTACCCTTTTACTCGGGAGAACAAGGGGAACGCTGGGTGGTAGGACATTTTTGCCGGCACGGCGATCCCACGGCAAAATTTTTGGAAAAGTGCTATTTTTACCTAATTAAGGTTTGCAAGGAGTTCTGGGTAGGAAAACATTGGGGGACCCATGCATGCCATACCTCCCTGGACTCCCCCGGGTGTCTACTTTTCAGAAATGTGTGGGTTTGGTAGGTTTCCCTAGATGGCTGTCTCGCACGGGGCCAGAAACCCAGGTAACCCCTCTTGCAAAAGCTGGAGAATTCATGTCCACCAGCTTTTGCAAGAGGGGTTACCCGGGTTTTTGGCCCCGTGCGAGACAGCCATCTAGGGAAACCTACCAAACCCACACATTTCTGAAAAGTAGACACCCGGGGGCTTCCAAGGAGGTATGGCTTGCGTGGATCCTCCAACGTTCCTTTACCCAGAATCCCTTGCAAACCTCATTTTTTGCTTGGAAAAAATCAGTTTTTTCACACGTTTTAGTGTGGGCAAGCATGGCATCACTGGGCTCACACAAATTACCTCCCACCCAGCGTTCCCCAAGGTCTCCCGATAAAAATGGTACCTCACTTGCGTGGTTAGGCATAGCGGCTGCTTTAGGAAAAGGCCCAATTCATACTGTGGAGACGAAAACATTACCTTTAGCCAAATAATCTTATTTTTTGAGGGGGTTACCTGAGCTTTTGGCCCGGGGCTTGGCAGGCATCTTTGGAAACTACCAAACCCAAACAGTTCTGAGAACTAGACACCCGGGGGAGTCCAGGGTGGTATGGCATGCGTGGGTCCCCCAATGTTTTCCTACCCAGAAACCCCTGCAAACCTGAAATTTTGGTCCAAAAACCCACTTTTCCATACTTTTTTGGGTGGGATCTCGCTGCCGGAACAAATGTCCTACCACCGAGCGTTTCCCTTGTTCTCCCGAGTAAAATGATACCTCACTTGTGTGGGTGGGCCAAAGGCAAGTGACTTAGGCTGGGGTGCTTAATTTGTAAAACGTAAATGTGAGTAAAAACTACTTTTTTCAAAATTCATTTTTGGGGTGTTCTGCTTTGGGGCACCCACACAAGTGAGGTATCCTTTTACTCGGGAGAACAAGGGGAACGCAGGGTGGTACGACTTTTTTGCCGGCACGGCGATCCCACGCCAAAAAGTTTGGAAAAGGGCAATTTTTACCTAATTTTAAGGTTTGCAGAGAGTTCTGGGTAGGAAAACATTGGGGGACCCATGCATGCCATACCTCCCTGGACTCCCCCAGGTGTCTAGTTTTCAGAACTGTTTGGGTTTGCTACTTTGCAAAGAATACCACCGAGCCCCGGGCCACAAATTCAGATCCCCCCCCCCAAAATCAAGGTAGTTTTGCAATAAGGTAATGTAAATTCACCACCGTACGATTTGAACCGTTTCCTGTTGCAGCCACTATGTCTATCCACGCAAGTGAGGTACCGTTTTTTTTGGGAGACCTGGGGGCACGCTGGGTGAGTGGAAATTTGTTGCTCCACGCAGATTCCAGAACTTTCCACCACAGAAATGTGAGGAAAATGTGTTTTTTTGGTCAAATTTTTATGTTTGTAAGGGATTCTGGGTAACAAAACCTGGGGGTAGGCAGACGAGTCACCCCATCCTGAATTGCCCTGGGTGTCTAGTTTTCAGAAATGTATAGGTTTGCTAGGTTTCCCTAGGTGCTGGCAGAGCTACGGCGCAAAAACAAAAGGTAGTCTTTTTGTCCGAATCGTGCTAAATTTCACTGGGAAATTGAGGTGCGACCATGCTGCGTTTTGCGCTGTTTCATGTCGCAGCCACTATGCCTACCCACGCAAGTGAGGTACCATTTTTTTCGGGAGACCTGGGGGCACGCTGGGTGGGTGGAAATTTGTTGATCCACGCAGATTCCAGAACTTTCCACCACAGAAATGTGAGGAAAATGTGTTTTTTTGGTTAAATTTTTTTGTTTGAAAGGGATTCTGGGTAACAAAACCTGGGGGTAGGCAGACGAGTCACCCCATCCTGAATTGCCCTGGGTGTCTAGTTTTCAGAAATGTATAGGTTTGCTAGGTTTCCCTAGGTGCTGGCAGAGCTACGGCGCAAAAACAAAAGGTAGTCTTTTTGTCCGAATCGTGCAAAATTTCACTGGGAAATTGAGGTGCGACCATGCTGCGTTTTGCGCTGTTTCATGTCGCATCCAGTATGCCTACCCACGCAAGTGAGGTACCATTTTTTTCGGAAGACCTGGGGGCACACTGGGTGCATGGAAATTTGTTGATCCACGCAGATTCCAGAACTTTCCACCACAGAAATGTGAGGAAAATGTGTTTTTTTGGTCAAATGTTTTTGTTTGAAAGGGATTCTGGGTAACAAAACCTGGGGGTAGGCAGACGTGTCACCCCATCCTGAATTGCCCTGGGTGTCTAGTTTTCAGAAATGTATAGGTTTGCTAGGTTTCCCTAGGTGCTGGCAGAGCTACGGCGCAAAAACAAAAGGTAGTCTTTTTGTCCGAATCGTGCTAAATTTCACTGGGAAATTGAGGTGCGACCATGCTGCGTTTTGCGCTGTTTCATGTCGCAGCCACTATGCCTACCCACGCAAGTGAGGTACCATTTTTTTCGGGAGACCTGGGGGCACACTGGATGGATGGAAATTTGTTGATCCACGCAGATTCCAGAACTTTCCACCACAGAAATGTGAGGAAAATGTGTTTTTTTGGTCAAATTTTTTTGTTTGAAAGGGATTCTGGGTAACAAAACCTGGGGGTAGGCAGACGAGTCACCCCATCCTGAATTGCCCTGGGTGTCTAGTTTTCAGAAATGTATAGGCTTGCTAGGTTTCCCTAGGTGCTGGCAGAGCTACGGCGCAAAATCAAAAGGTAGTCTTTTTGTCCAAATCGTGCAAAATTTCACTGGGAAATTGAGGTGCGACCATGCTGCGTTTTGCGCTGTTTCATGTCGCAGCCACTATGCCTACCCACGCAAGTGGGGTACCATTTTTTTCGGGAGACCTGGGGGCACGCTGGGTGGGTGGAAATTTGTTGATCCACGCAGATTCCAGAACTTTCCACCACAGAAATGTGAGGAAAATGTGTTTTTTTGGTCAAATTTTTTTGTTTGAAAGGGATTCTGGGTAACAAAACCTGGGGGTAGGCAGACGAGTCACCCCATCCTGAATTGCCCTGGGTGTCTAGTTTTCAGAAATGTATAGGCTTGCTAGGTTTCCCTAGGTGCTGGCAGAGCTACGGCGCAAAATCAAAAGGTAGTCTTTTTGTCCAAATCGTGCAAAATTTCACTGGGAAATTGAGGTGCGACCATGCTGCGTTTTGCGCTGTTTCATGTCGCAGCCACTATGCCTACCCACGCAAGTGGGGTACCATTTTTTTCGGGAGACCTGGGGGCACGCTGGGTGGGTGGAAATTTGTTGATCCACGCAGATTCCAGAACTTTCCACCACAGAAATGTGAGGAAAATGTGTTTTTTTGGTCAAATTTGTTTGTTTGAAAGGGATTCTGGGTAACAAAACCTGGGGGTAGGCAGACGAGTCACCCCATCCTGTATTGCCCTGGTTGTCTAGTTTTCAAAAATGTATAGGGTTGCTAGGTTTCCCTAGGTGCTGGCAGAGCTACGGCGCAAAAACAAAAGGTAGTCTTTTTGTCCGAATCGTGCTAAATTTCACTGGGAAATTGAGATGCGACCATGCTGCGTTTTGCGCGGTTTCATGTCGCAGCCACTATGCCTACCCACGCAAGTGAGGTACCATTTTTTTTGGGAGACCTAGGGGCACGCTGGGTGGGTGGAAATTTGTTGATCCACGCAGATTCCAGAACTTTCCACCACAGAAATGTGAGGAAAATGTGTTTTTTTGGTCAAATATTTATGTTTGCAAGGGATTCTGGGTAACAAAACCTGGGGGTAGGCAGACGAGTCACCCCATCCTGAATTGCCCTGGGTGTCTAGTTTTCAAAAATGTATAGGTTTGCTAGGTTTCCCTAGGTGCTGGTTGAGCTACGGCTCAAAAACAAAAGGTAGTCTCTTTGTCCAAAGAGCTTAAGATTTCACTGGGAAATTGAGGAGCGACCACGTTGCATTTTGTGCCGTTTCCCGTCGTAGGCACAAGGCCGACCCACACAAGTGAGGTACCATTGTTTTCGGGAGACCTGGGGGCACGCTGGGTGGGTGGAAATTTGTTGATCCACGCAGATTCCAGAACTTTCCACCACAGAAATGTGAGGAAAATGTGTTTTTTTTGTCAAAATCTGAGCTTTGCAAGGGATTCTGGGTAACAAAACCTGGTGGTAGGCAGTCGAGTCATCCCATCCTGAATTCCCCTGGGTGTCTACTTTTCAAAAATGTATAGGTTTGCTAGGTTTCCCTAGGTGCCGGAAGAACTAGGGTGCAAAAACTACAGGTAGGCACTTTGCCAAAAAAGGGTCAATTTGTAACTGCAAAATTTAGGTGTGAGCACGTTGCATTTTGCGCCGTTTCCTGTCGCAGGCACAAGGCCGACCCACACAAGTGAGGTACCGTTTTTATCGGGACACTTGGGGTAATTCAGATTTGTAAATCAACTGTTATTACCAATTGAGCTTTCTTGCATTTCTCCCTTTGAATGAAAGATATTGTGTAGAAAAAAAAACTTTATGAAAAATGACCAATAATTCTCATGCTAGTATGAGTATTCCCAACTTTGAAAATGTGCAATTATATACTGTTTCTGAACTCTATAATTTGTACCCAATTCATACATACATAGGTGTCTTTCATGCAGATTATTCCATGTGTACATTTTCCAAGACAAAGTGCACTATACCCAGTAAATGAAAAAATACCATTGCAAGTTGCTGCTCAGTTTTTGGATCTGGGTTCGTCGGGTTCTTGGTGAAACTACAAGTCCCATATATCCCCACAACCAGGAAGGTCTAACGGATGTAACGGTAGATTGCTTTCCAAGAGCTGTCAAAATTAGAGAAAGTTATAGGTGAAAACGTTGAGACAAAAGGCCGTTGTTTTCAACAAATTTTCAAATATTCCAATATCTAACTGTTAGTTTCTATAACGAAACCTTCATGGATTTAGACAAATGACCCCTTTCTGAATTCAGAATTTTGTCTATTTGTCGGAAATGTAAAGCTTTCCAGGATCCATTATTGCTTTCAAACTCATTTCTACCATTAACTGGAAGGAGGTGGAAAGCTCTAAAAATAGCAAAAATAGGCTATGTCCCAGAAAAATGCCAAAACTGAGTGAAAAATTTCGGTTCTCTGACAAAACACTGTCATTCCCTAAAAGCTGAGAAAATGGAGAATTCAGCCCCACAAACCCTTTTTTGATACCATATTCAGGGAAAAAGCCAGAGGCTTTTATTTGCAGCCCGTTTTTCCCATTTTTCTGAAAAAAACAAAAAAAACACTATATTTTGGTTAATTTCTGGGACCCCTCCAAGGGAATCCACAAACCCTGGGCGCCTTTAGAATCCCCATGATGTTGGAAGAAAAGGACGCAAATTTGGCGCGGATCCCTTATGTGGTCAAAAAGTTACAAGGGCCTAAGCGCGCACTACCCCAAAACACCAAAAAAACCTTTAGCACAGGAGGGGGAAAAGGCCTAGCAGCGAAGGGGTTAAGAATTGTTTAACGATCCTAGAGGACCATAAGGAAGGACCTGAAGAACTGCGTCGAAACCTTGATATGGCCGCTAGATGTACCTTTACTGATGAATGTGCCAAGCCAGACTTAGCCAGAGATAGTAAATATGGCAACAATTGATGAGGTTGGGATTTGTAAGGATGGAGACCTTGACCTTGACACCACAAGCAGAATCGTTTCCATTTTGCCTTGTAAGTCTTATTGGTACTTGGTGCTCTGGCCTGAGACAAAACCTCTCTGCATTCCTGGGAGAGTGTTAGATGACTGAACTCTCTGTGTTCAGGAGCCACGCCGTCAAGTGGAGCGATTTCGGGTCCGGATGGTAAACCTGCCCCTGACTCCTTGACAACAGGGACGGAATGGGTTGTAAGCGAATTGGAGGAGCTTGGGAGAGCCTCAGAAGCTCTGTGTACCAGAATTGTCTGGGCCATGCTGGAGCAATTAGAATCATTTTGCAGGGCTCTGCCTTCATCTTCCTGAGAACTCGAGGAATGAGGGGGAGTGGAGGAAAAGCGTAAAAGAATGCGCTGTACCAAGCCATCGAAAGAGCGTACCCCAGGGACCCCTGATGGTGAACTTTGCTTGCGTAAAACCGGCATTTGGCGTTCTCCGGAGAAGCAAAGAGGTCGATGGCTGGCGTCCCCCAAACCGAGAACACCCTGTCCAGAATGGACTGATTCAATTCCCACTCGTGAGTCACTTCTGTCTGTCGACTCAAGGCATCCGCCTTGACATTGAGTGAGCCTGCCAGGTGTTCGGCTGTCAGAGTGATGTTGTGTAGAATCGCAAAATCCCAGATCCGTTGAGCCTCCGTGGACAGAGTTTGCGATCTGGTACCTCCTTGCTTGTTGACGTAGTGCATGGCCGTCGTATTGTCCGTCCGGACCAGCACTGTATGGTTGCGAACTCTGGGAAGGAAAGCCTGCAAAGCCAACCGAATGGCCGTCAGCTCCAGGAAATTGATATGGCACTGGCGCTGTTCTGGACTCCAGTGGCCACTGACTTGAAGCTCTCGGAGCACTGCACCCCAGCCCTCCAACGAGGCGTCTGTGGTCATGATCATGGGAGAAGATGAAATCCTGAAAGTCAGACCTTGGGCGATATTGTCTCTTAGAAGCCACCATTCAGTCGCCTTCTTCATTGCCGATGTTACCAACACCTTGTCGTTGAATGACCCCTCTGCCTGGCGCCATTGCTTGTCTAGTTCTTCCTGCAGTGGACACATTTGCAGCCTGCAATGCGGTACCAATGGTATGCAGGATGACATCGACCCGAGAAGGGATTTGTATTGGCGGACTGAAAGGCATTTCTTGTGGTATAGTTGTCGAGCTGATACCATCAACTTCAGTTGTCGTTCCTCCGAGGGGCGAGCCATACATTGCGTGGTGTCCAAATGGCCCCCAGGAACCTGGCCGTTCTGGAGGGCAGCAGGACTGACTTGCGTTCGTTCAGCTGAAGGCCCAGGTGACGGAACAAATGGATGCAAATTGAAACTGCTTGAGAAGTTTCCTCGAAAGACGGTGCTTTGACGAGCCAGTCGTCCAAGTAAGGGAAAACTTCCAGGGATTGCTTCTGAAGAAAAGCTGCTACTGGTGCTAACACCTTGGTGAACACTCTTGGTGCCGACCGCAGGCCAAACGGAAGCACCTTGAATTGGAAATGGCTCTTTCCCACTGTGAAGCATAGGTATTGTCTGTGAGCTGGGTGTATCGGAATATGGAAATACGCATCTTCCAAATCCAGGGACGCCAAGTAGTTGCCGGGATTCAAGAGAGGAAGAATTTCCTGGAGAGTGACCATCCTGAAAGAGAGCTTGACGAGATAGGTGTTGAGCTCCCGGAGGTCTAGAATGGGACGCCAAGACTCTACCGTCTTCTGCACGAGGAAGAACCTTGAATAGGAACCCCGGCCCCTCTGAGAGAGAGGTACCGGTTCTATCGCTCCCTTGAGGAACAATTGATGGGCTTCGAGATGGAGTAGTCCCAGATGTCCTGTGCGGAGGGCGCCCGGAGCTCTTGTTGGAGGAAGATCTTGGAATTCCAACGTATGGCCATACTCTACAATATTGAGGACCCACTGGTCCGATGTTATAGATTTCCAGCTGTTCAGACAAAGGGATATCCTGCCCCCCACTGATGTGATTGGGAGGGGAGAACAGTAGGTAGAGCCAGGAGGCCGCTATTGCAGCTTGGTGTTGTCCCGTCCTTGACGGTTCTGACGGCCCGCGGCTGATGGCGAGAGAAAGACGCCGATTGCCCCTGTCGCTGATTTGAATACTGGGGTTTATAAGACTGTGAAGGCTGAGAGGAATATCTCTGTTGGTTTCCTCTGTACGATGTAAATCCTCTGCCTCGTGCGCCCTTGAAGGGGACTCTACGGTAGCTGAGTGACCCCAAGGATTTTGCTGTGTCCGTGCCCTTTTTTATATTCTGCAGGGTATCGTCCACATGCTTGCCAAACAGCATTTCCCCATCAAATGGGAGATCCAGGATCCTATTTTGGACCTCCTGACGAAACCAGGTGGCTCTTAACCAGCCCTGGCGCCTTAACACTGCTGAGCCTGCTAAGGCTCGAAACGCCGTGGAAGCAATGTCCATTGCACAGTCGATAACTTCTGCGGAAGACTTCTCCCCTTCCATAAGCACTTTTTTGGCCTCCTCCTTTGTGGGATCTGGTAATAGTTCCACGAAGGGTTCCATGTCGCACCACATCTGGCGGTCGTATCGGCCTAGGATGGCCAGAGCGTTTGCCGCCCTAACAAGCAAGCTGGCCATGGATGAAAATCTCCTCCCAACGTTATCTAGACGTCTACCGTCCTTGTCCGGAGGTGTGGTCAAAGGTGTGGACGGATTCTTAGACTTGTTTTGGGCCGCCTGAGAAATCACTGAATCAGGCTTTGGCTGACCAAGAAGGTAAGCTGGACTGCCTTCTGGAGCTTTATACTTTTTCTCCAGTCTTGGGAGAACCGGAATAACTGTTGCCGGATTTTGCATAATTTTCATCCCTTCCTCCCATACATGCTCAATGATGGGAATAGATTTGACAGATCTCCGGTATTGTTCCTTAAAGTCATAAAGGAAACATTCCGATTCCTCTCTTGTAACAGGCAGTCCAAACCTCTTCGCTGCCCTTTCCATCAAGTGATTAAAACCCCCTATATCCACTGGAGGGGAGATGGAAGTGTCGCGACCAGCGGCGTCCGGATCTGTAAGCCCACTGCCGCCTTGGTCCAAGTCTGGGTCTTGTAACGGATCAATTAAGGGATCCACCTGTACGACCTCCTCATCCGAAGAGGTATCCTGTTGGACAGCAGGAACTGGGTCGGGATCTGGTGTGCGGACCCGGACCAAAGGTGTCACTGGTGGTGGTGAGAGGGGCACCACTGGAAGACCAATAGCCGGCTGCACTTGCGACTGTATCTGCGGTGGAGAATGCGCAGGCTGCCCAGAAGGTTCAGACGGAAACCGTTTACGATAATCCTGTAGCATCATTTGTAGATCAGAGATTAGCGAGGAGGGCATGGCCACCATGCCCTGTCCCAAACCAGGAGTGCGTCGCTCTTCCGAAACATATGGACGCACCTGAGGGCCACCAGCATGTTCGTAATACTCCTCCGTGTCCGTCTCCTGCATCTTTACATTCAAGTCAGAGGGACTATAGGCAGGCCCATAATTGTCATCATCCTCAATCTCATCCTCCTCAGATTCGTCATCCAGCAGCATTGTTGGCGGATGTGAAGAAACTCGTCGCGGAGACGTCATCTCCGGCGTTATTTTCATCTTCTGAGGTGGAAAATGCATTTTTTGACCCGTCGACGGTCTCGTCGACGGAGCCGTCGTCGCAGCAGTCGTCAACGGAGCTGCCAAAGGAATCGTCGACGGTACCATTGCCTTCGCTGACACAATCCTCGTCGCCGACAAAACAATCGTCGACAGCTTCGTAGACGAACTAGTCGTCATCAACATTATCGTCGACGTTGAAGTTGTTGTCGTCGTCGACGTAGTTTTCGTCGTCGTCAATGCCGTCGACAGCACTTTGCTCGTCGTCGTCGACAAGGAAGACGTCATCGTCGACCAGCTCGGGACCTTGAATGTCGACGAAGT
The DNA here is from genome assembly GCF_964261635.1 of Lissotriton helveticus. Classification (NCBI taxonomy): domain Eukaryota; kingdom Metazoa; phylum Chordata; class Amphibia; order Caudata; family Salamandridae; genus Lissotriton; species Lissotriton helveticus. The sequence goes on along the minus strand of NC_136065.1, from coordinate 2,033,837,971 downwards.
CGTCGTCCTGGAGATCGCTACCGCCGACGGAGCCAAAGAAACAGCGGGAACTTTAACAGAAGCAACTGTTGTCGACGTACCTGGTGTTTTTGTCGTCGACGGACACTGTTTTTTCTCCGGCACAGATCCTGAAGTGACAGAAGAGTGTTTGTCACTGGATGTGCTCTTTTTGGACGGAGGAGAAGGGAGAGGAACCTCCTTTTTGTCCTTTAAGGCTGTAATCCCTCCAGCAGCCTGTCCCTGCCTCTCCTTTTCACTTCCGTGAGGAGATTGAAGGGGTCCAGCCCTCTCAGACCTGTCAGAGATCTTATGAGGGGCTTGAAGAGTGGGCTCAGATGTAGAAGCACCAGGGGGAGACCTACCCCTCTTCCTTGATCTGTGAGATGAATTAAAAGATGCGGAATCCTCCTCATACGAAGAGAGCACCTCTTTGCGAGTCTTCATCTTCTGAAGCCAGGTCAACAGCCGGCCTTCTCTGTCCCGAAGAGTCTTGTTCGAGAAGGTTCTACAGATCTTGCACTCTGTGGCCTTGGGGTCCGGATATAAGCAATAAATACAATTTTCATGCTTATCTTCCACAAAAAGTCGTTTTTTCCCACAAGAGGCACAGGGCCTGAATAAGGCCTTCTTCTCCTTGTCAGACATGTCGAATTTCAGCAGAAAAACTTGAAGAAATAACCAGAAAGTAGTGAAAAACTGAGCAGAGCTCAGTGGAGACTCCCTAGCACAACGTGCGGTAGAAAAATCTGAGGCTCTGAGCTCTCTCAGGAAGGTTCTAGAGGGTAAGACTGCTCTGATTGGTCCTGGCAAAAGTTTGGTCTCTTTTTTTTACAAAAAGAGGGTGATAGGATACAAAATGAGATGAGGCCTAGGCCTAGGTTTCTCTTTTGTTTCTATGGTTTTTATACTACCGAGGCTCCCATTCCGACAACGGGGAATGATACAAAGCATGGGAATCTATGAAAGTTCCAATACTGGGGCAACAGCGTTAAAGTCACCTCCGATGACTGTCAGGCTCTGGGGAAGGGTGAAGTCTAAGAGCGTGAGTCGCCAGAGGGCAGCGGGCATTGTGGCGTGGGAATGTAAAGAGATACGTGATTAAGAGGAAATCCCTGGATCCTGCCGACCAGGGCCACATAGCGGCCTTGCGCATCATTCTCAACCTGTGACAAAGTAAAGGGGAGACCCTTACGGAGCAGTATGGACATCCCCCCGGGAACCCCGTGTAAAACATGAGTGCCAGACCCTATCAAACCCATAACGGGCAAGAAAAGTGCACTGATTGCCTAAAAGGTGCGTTTCTTGTAGAAAGAGGATGTCGGGTGCGTGGTGCAGGGCGCTGCGGAGGACTGCAGTTCGCTTTATGCATTCTAGCATGCCGTTGCCTTTCCACGACACAATGTGGAGGGGTCTATGTAAGGTGGACATCATTCGGGCGGGTATTGTGTGTGGGATACTAATGCAGGTATACCTGGGTCCCAGGGGAGGCAGCTTCTCCTAGCCGGCGCATTGGGTTGCATTTCTTGTAGTCTGCTAATCGTCATGTCATCAGGGTGACGCGTGTACATTGATTGATGTCAATTAAAATAAAAAACAGCGGCCCATAGGCGGCCAAAAACAATAAACCATCGGGAGACAACGGTCTGCCCACCCTCGCTCGTCCCCCAACAGCCCCCATCCGGCAGATCATTTTAAAACATATTTATCTGTTCCTTTTTCTTCAACAGAGATACGAAAAACATAAATCAAATAAAACACCGGTAGTGTGTGATGATAAACTGAGCTGTAAAATATTAATCATTTTACACCCAGTCTCATAGTTCACTCGCTTAAATATGGTATAGTGAAAAAGTTATGAATCTTGAAACAAAGAGTCATGCGCTGTGGTGTTGGTATTCGTGCTTCACTAAATGTTTTAGTGATAGTCAAATCTCCACTGAAGGCTCAAACCAGATGCCTGGCTTTAGCTCAGCTTGGGATTCGCTTGGTTCCTTGGGTTAAATTAAGCCGAGCCTTCTCTCTGCCACCCACGCATAAACCTCATGCCCCAAGAATTAAAGACAAACACTAAATTGTATTATAAAATGAGAGAGCAAAGAAAATACCCCTCTACTTGCTGAATTGCACATTCTGAAATTAGAAAACCTGGGATCCATCCAGGCATCCCTGATTTACCAAATTGTGTGATTCTAGGCAATTGTTTTATTTCACTTTGGCTCTTTTTACTTCATAATCACCACATATGAGAGCACCGTGAAATACATGGGCTCAGGATGCGTACTGTACAAAATCTCTTTTGCTTGAGTTCATGAACTAACATTTGTTCCATGTATAATAATAACCCAGGTCACATAGTTGGTGTACATGACAACTGATGGTATTGTTGTCATGGTAGGGACAGCATAAATGTTTTCTAAGTTCATGTTTGAGAACTATCACTTTTAATAAATGCAGTGATAAAATCTGATGCATTAAAATGAAGGCTCGGATTATTGAGCAAGAACAGAACTCTAGGAAGTGGGTCTTCATCTCAGGTCCCCTCATTTGACAGACATCTACCCTCAATAGGCCCTTTGGTGCAGTGCTCTGAATATATGGTACCCACAAAAATTCATATCTGACCCGCTCCCTTCCTGAAAGTGTTGAAATTAGAGGTCTAAAAGCACGCTAAACTAAGTTTATCACTACCTTTCGTTTCTGCCCTCTGACAGATATGTTAAATGTATGCTCAGAGTTTAGAGTTTCCTAAGTGTAAAGTTATGGAAGGTCTCAACGTTATTAAATGCAGAGAGCAGGGTATTGTGCATTACTTTCCCTTGCTTTATTTATATGGCAGCCACATTAAGTGCAGTCACATAAAGAGTGCAGTTCCCAGAGCCCAATGGGATGCATGAAAACGGAAGACTTCTCTTATGAGTCTCTTGATTACAGCTAAGCCTTCCACGCTTGCAGCCAGTCCTCTTCTCTGCCGATTCAGCATAGTGAAGAGCATCCATCACTGGAAACATCATAGTGAACCAATAGTAAACTAGACTCTGGACAATTCTTGAGCATAGGTGACAGGAGCTGGGAAAAGAAGAAAAAAAGAAACATGGCAGGGGTGGTATTATGACTACAACTCACAGCCATAGTGAGATAATACGGTCTCTTTTATAAAATTGAGTCTTTCCAACAATGAACAAACACTGGGAAGAATGTGCACCAATAGCCTGGTTTAGAGTTTGGCAGACTGGTTACAAGGTCACAGAACATGACAGATAAACCAGCTCATTATATCCTGTGGCAGTTCTACTAAGGAGAGCAGATGGGATACCTGTCACATTTGTGAAGGACTTACCTGTCCGACAAACTCTATAGCAGGCAACTCTATAGCAGGCAACGATAATTTGTAGAAAGAGAGAGAACCAGTATTACCAGAAGAGTGCCTATAGGCATGTGTAGCTCATGGGGCACTGGGAAAGGAATCTAAGTTAGGGAGGGTGAACTGACAGCAAATTAACCTTTGGATCTATTGTGGGGACACCCGGAGAAACAGTATTTCCCAAGGATTTCTTTGTCTTATGCTGCCTGACACCTAGACCCTCACCTGGATCTTCCCATCAAGGCAAGTAGCCTCCAGGTGTTGTGTTTTCTGAGGTTTTGCTCCCTTTAAGAAAAGGATCAAAGTGGTAACACCCACTCAGCAAGCGCCCATGTGAGGCATCAGGAATAGGTTACAGTGTACACCAATACCCCACCCGGTACGGATGGAAGCAGACCCAGAGAGGAACATGCACCTACTTCTGCAACTCCTCCATCTGTATCTCGTAAGCATCTACCCGTGCACCTAATCTGTTTATACTTCATAAACACCTACCTGTGCACCTTCCCTGTTTGTATCTCATAATCACCGATCTATGCACCTCCTCTGTACCTCATAAGCACCTACATTTGCATCTCCTCTGTTTGCACCTCATAAGGACCAGCCTTTGCACTTCCTTTGTTTGTACCTATCAGGAAAGCTTCTGTAATCAAGCTTGCGATACCCACACTGCCAACCATGGACACTGACTGTCAGTTCATTCATTACCTGATTTCTGCTGTGTGCATACAGTAAGCCACTCCACTGCTTTGGTAACAATGCATCCTGAGTTACCTTTGTAATATACTTCCTGAAGATTTTGTTTTGTTATGCACTTCCTAAAGAGCTATCTTTGTTCTATTCTTCCTAAAACATAAGTATCAGCAGCAAATTCCTTTTTCCACAATCTGTTCTGGTTTCAATGAAATCTTGTCCATGTACATCCTAAATCTTTACCTCTTGCATGCGGGTACCCTGTGAGTACCCTTGCTCTACTAAGTTACAGTGTGAAAGCTGGTAAATCACCTCCTTTTCAGAGGTAAATAACATGTGACTTGGTCAACAGAACTGTTAATTAAATATCTGTGTACAGGGATATTTCACTATCCCTTGTACCCAATATGGTAAAGAAAACATTTCTTTTACAACCAGTAAAACATTGAGTATTCACGTTCTATTACATTTGCATTTAATAATTTGACATCTCTTTACATCCAACAGAAAGTTGGACTTGGCCTTTTCCCCCAAAAATTTTCGCTTTTGACCCCCTTATTTGAAATGTCTCCCCCATGGGATTAAACCTGTATAGGCCATGAGTGGTGTGAGACACCTTGTTAAAAATGTAATGTCATGTAATGGTGTGAGCACTTGTAAATTTCCCCATTTTAAAAACGCACCTGACTAAAATGTACTGTGTTTAAAATGGATGCCATGGCCATGGGTTTTGCCACTGTACTGCCATAGGTCAGCAGTCTAGCTATTATTACCCAGCTACCCCTAGCATTTGGAGGGAAAGCCTGGCACCCAGGGTGCTCACCCCCTCCCCTTGAGCCAGTTTAGGCTAGTTTGCCAACATTCTAGAAGGTTCTGGCACTGCCAGGGAGGAGGGTATAAATAAGGGGGATGTGCCACCAGAGAGTCAGTCAGAGCTGGGACAGGGAGGTGAGGGGACCTGCTGCAAGGAGTCACCGCCACATGGGCCTGTGAGCTGGGCCCTGCATCCATTCTATCCCCCCTCCACTGTCCCCCAGGGCCCTTGACAATAGGGGAGCCCCCCCTAGGTCCCTGATGCTGTGGGACCTTGAACTACGCCAGCACTGAGGGAAAGAGGTGCCCAGAAGAGGGAGGAGGAATGCTGAGGGCTTGAACCCCCCAGGAGGTGAGGAGTGTGCCCCTGGGGCTGGCTGTGGAGCTGTTAGCCCCCCCCTCCGTGAGGTGCGCCTGTCAGACGCTGTTTGGGGAGGTTGGTACCCCCAGGAAGCTGTGGCCCTTTTGGAAGTGCTGCTGCTACATTGCCCTTAAGCGCTGGACTGGGAGGAGCTGCGTGTCCCTAGAAGCCCTGGACTGCCTACCCAGCGTTGTGGGAAGAAAAGCGCTGTGTTCTGAGGGCCTGCTGTGCTCCCCTAGGAAGCGCTATAATTAGGAAGCGCTGTTCTGCCCCAGAACTGCTGTGTGGGCGCAAGGAGCAAATGACTGAATAGCGCTGAGGAAGCCTAACCCTCGTTGTGGCGCGCGTCCCGCTTGAGGAGTAACTGACCAGAAGGGAGCCTACCCCTTATTGCTGTCCCGCGCAGTTGCGCCGGCCCCGTGAAGAAAATAATTAAATAAAGGGAGCCTACCCCTAATTGTTGCCGTCGTCAGCGCCGCGGCCCGGCGCCGCCAAGGAGACCCCCGCCGTGCTCGGCATCGTCGCGGCGGCCCCCGGTGCCAGGAGAGGGCCGCTGAAGTGAGGGAAGGGCCGCGCTAGGCCCTGAGGCCGCCGTCTACCTCATCACGTGACGGGGGCCTGACCGCATCATCGGCCCGCCCCCGCCACCGCCGCAAACGGATTAGCCTGCGCGGCCGTGGCCCTGAAGGCCGCGCAGGGATTGGCTGCTGGCCGGCAGCCCGGAAAGAGGAGCGTCCGGAAGCCCTGGGTCCCCGTGAGGAAAGGGGGGACCCAGGTGAAGCACCGTTGCGGGGCCCCCGTGCCAAGGAGGGAGCCCCGAGAGGAGCGACCGGAGCGGGAGGCCACCCCGCCGGTCTGTGGTCCCACGCGAGGGGCCAGTGAGGTAAGCGGGGCCGGGGCACACTGTCGGTGCCAGCCCCGCCTCCCGACCTGAGGCGGCCGGAGGAGCAGAGAGACTGCGGGGCTCCCGTGAGGAGGAGGGAGCCCCGATTGGGCTGCCCAGAGGCGTGTTGGAACCCCCGGGCCCCCGTGAGCAAGAGGGGCCCAGGTACTTCCGCAAGAAAGGAGTGCCCCGAGTGTTGTGGCCCGAGGCTTGAAAGGAGGGAGGGCCTCGAGGCACATTGCCGGTGCCTGTCCCTCCTCCTCGAAGCTGAAGAGAGCCCCTGTTTGGGGCCTGAAGCCTCGCGGAGGCTACCTTTAAGTCCCAGGCCCCCGTGAGGAAAGGGGGGCCCGGCTATAGTCGTGAGAGAGGAGGGGGCATCGAGGCACATTGTCGGTGCCTGCCCTTCCTCAGTGAAGCCCTGCGCCTGCTGAGGTCCCTAGGCGAAAGAGTCCAGGAGCAGCTGGTGAGTGGGGCCACAGCTGGACTGTGTAGGGGTGGTGGGAAAGGCAACGGGGCACAGGGTCGGTGCTCGCCCCCCCTCTTCCTTTGGACACCGGGACTGGCCATGTTGGCCCTGAAGGTACACAGGAGACCCCTAGACTGGGCAACCTCCCCACAGTGAGAAGTGGAGGCCGGGGTTGTTTCTATAAGTAGGATTAATCCCTAGGGACTGCGAGCTTTGTTAACGCAAGTTACCCTGTGTGTTTGCCAAACTGCATGTTTAGGTCCCAGGAGTGGTTGCCCTATGCTTAGTTCTGGGCCCCATGGGTTATTGTTCCCCTAAGGTGCCCCGGGAAGAGTTGATGCCAATACACCCTGATGTTTGATACCCCTAGTTTGATGGTAGAGGGAGCCTAACTGTTTCCTTACAGGTGTTCCTGGTCTATGAGGAGGGCCCCTACCTGATATTACTGCTGGGTGAGGTATGTTCTGCCTAATATTGGTCAATAGGTTGGCCTGACGTGTTATTCCAGGCCCTTGGTTATGTCCCAGGTTAATGGGCCAGCTGTGCTGATTTATTACAGGTGCTTCTATTTATGATTTTCTATGATGCCCTGATGTTTTTTTTTACAGGGGTTGGGTTGGCGTTATTGTGCATGAAGTATATCTATGCTAATGTGGTATTTTGCAATTACAGCCCTCCCCTAAGGATGAGAGTCTGAGTTGGCCCCACCAGATTGGCCCCAGATCTAATGTCATTTTGATCCCATCCTTTTTCCTTTCAGCATGGACTTATAGACTCAGCCCTTACTTCCCATGTAAATAATCCCCCCATTATACAATTGGCTCTGGCGCCAATTGGCGCCCTGTTGTGACACTACTGTTGTGCATTTTATTTTGCCTTGCAGGTTGGAAACACTACTAAACTACTTAGCTTTTTCCAACTCAAACTGGTGTCCTGCTTCTTTTGTGGTGTGCCTGGTGCGTCGTGTGTGGGTACTGCTTGAGTGCTTCACATGTCCTCGAAGTTTGGCCTGCCCGCTTGGTTCCATGCTACCCCCTTTGAGATTTGGGTAACCCCCATTTCTTACATTGGTGGCGAGCGGTGGGATAGGACTTGTGTTTGCGCAGTACCACAGCGGCCGCAGGTTACACCACAAGTAGAGCTTTGAGAGAATTCAGAGCCTTGTTGTGGGGATTATTGTTGGCTGAATATTGATTTTCATATTATTACTTCCTCCTGAAAAGTGTTGTTGTGGAATTGTGTCCCCTTGTTCCACTGGGAGGGTGTGTCCCGGGTGTACCTCGCCACGATGGGGTTGGTTTTGGACGAAGTGGAACTGATGGAGTACACCGAGCAGGAAGTCATAGATTTTCTCAAGGAGAGAGGGATACCCCCAGTAGGAAACATTAGGAGAAAGTTGTTTCTCTATGAGGCCCTCAAGAGGGGAGAGCCCTTAGAGATTGGTGGGGACTTGTCTGACTACCCTCCCGAGTTTTTGAAGGGTCAGTGGGTTAGAGGCCAGAGAGAGGGCTCCCCATCCAGAACCCTGGGAAGTAGTTACCCCGATGAAGAGGAGGAAGAGTTTAACAGGGCAGAGACGCCAGTAGCTGATGAGGACACCGTAGATAGGGAGTCTCGCACTGGGTCCAGTCCCGGGGGCACTGCCCCATCCCTTTCCCTGTCCCCAGAAGAGTGGGTAGATAGGAGGGAAGAAAGGGAGCATCAGCTGGCGCTGGCGAAGCTCAGGTTTGAGCAGGCCACAGAGTTAGCGCAGCTGAGGATTCAGGAGCAGAGGCTAGAGACAGAAATGGTCCTAGCCCAGGAGAGGACGGCGGAGGCGGAGAGGGCTTTCGCCAGAGAGAGATCAGCTCAGGTGGGTAGGTTGTCCCCTGAGAGTGGGTTGTGTAGTCTGGATTCACCAGTGAGGGTGGGATCCAGTGGTGGCAGCGAGTGTAGGTCCAGTGCAAGGTGTCCCACTCCCGAAGCCCAGGAGACGGTGCCTGATTCCCAGGAAGAGGGGGACGGGTTAGTGTTTAGGGGCAGGGGAAAGCTGTCCCACCAGTCCTGGGGAGAGTTTGAGGAGGAGTGTTGGACTGCATTGGAGGATTGGGTGGTGAGGAGAGCAGTAGAGGATTGGGAAGGGCTGTGCCATGCCGTTATTCGGGAGCACATGCTGAGGAGTTGTGTCCCAAGTCTGCGTCACCATCTGTTGCAGTGTAGGTTCTCAGACCCCAGGGAACTTGCACGGGAGGCAGACCTCTGGGTAAGTGCCAGAGCGTCTGGGAAGACATTGGGGAGTGATCCAGAAAGGAGAGGTGCAGGGATCTTCCGACCCAGCTTGGCGGGAGAGGTGAGAAGCCCAGTTAGGTCCCAGGATAGTGGGCGGGTTGTAGGGCCTCACATCCCATCTACAGGAGGGAGTGAGACGGGGAGGTGTCCCGAGATGCCCCAACTGCAGTCACAGGGCCTGGAGAGTTCTTTTAGGGAACCCCAGGTTGGGAGTCTAGGCTGTCCCGATGTGCCTTCTCGTGAAGGGGATCCCCTAGTGTCAGGAGAACCCGGAGCATCAGTAACCAGAGCTCCAGTGGTTCGGGGGTCTGACCAGTCACGGGGTTTAGATCCTGGACTGGGCTTCCAGGTTCAGGGGTTGCCTGTCCTGGAGGGTGGGGTACCTGTAACCCAGGTCCCTACCAAGTTGACTCCCAGGGGTACTTCTCCCAGTGGGAGGGTGCGGAACTCTGGGAGGGGGTGCAGAGGGAGCAAGGTCTCTCCTCTGTCACCGGCTCAGCCAAAGGGCGCAGATCCCGGGTTGGGTGGCCAGGTTGAGGGATTTCCGGACCTGGCGGGTGGGACATCTGTGTTCAGAGTCCCCCCAAAGTTGACTCTCAGGGGTACTACTCCAGTTAGGAGGGTGCGGAACTCTGGGAGGGGGTGCAGGGAGAGGGAGGACTCGCCCCTGTCACCGGTGCAACCTGAGGGTTTCGACTCCAGGTTGGGGAGAGAGTGGTTGTGTGAGGGTGTCCCCAGGAGAAGGAGATGGAGGAACCCTAGGAGGAGAAGTAGGGGGAGGAAAGCCTCGCCACTGAGAGCTGGTCAGCCTGGGGGTGTAGACCCCAGGTGGGTGGACCAGTGGCAATTTGGAAGGAAAAGAGTGGTCCAAGAGCATTACAAGCCTGAGGCTAGAGCCTCCCACTCTAGGAAGGAACAAGGGCCAGAGATTTCTGGATGGCCTAGAGGCCAGTCCTGGCCACATCCCACTAGGGAACACCAGTGGGGTGGTTTTGTTGGTGAAGGGAGGGTTGCGAGAGAGAACCATTGGGTTCCAGAGTGGAAAAGAGACTGCAGGTGCTCCTGTAGTAGCCGGCCTGCGTCCACCTTTTTCCGCCCCAAGCAGGGAAGCCCATCAAGGTATTGATCTGTCTACCCTGGCTTTTGGCTGGGGGGAGCTGTGTTGGACTTGGCCTTTTCCCCCAAAAATTTTCGCTTTTGACCCCCTTATTTGAAATGTCTCCCCCATGGGATTAAACCTGTATAGGCCATGAGTGGTGTGAGACACCTTGTTAAAAATGTAATGTCATGTAATGGTGTGAGCACTTGTAAATTTCCCCATTTTAAAAACGCACCTGACTAAAATGTACTGTGTTTAAAATGGATGCCATGGCCATGGGTTTTGCCACTGTACTGCCATAGGTCAGCAGTCTAGCTATTATTACCCAGCTACCCCGAGCATTTGGAGGGAAAGCCTGGCACCCAGGGTGCTCACCCCCTCCCCTTGAGCCAGTTTAGGCTAGTTTGCCAACATTCTAGAAGGTTCTGGCACTGCCAGGGAGGAGGGTATAAATAAGGGGGATGTGCCACCAGAGAGTCAGTCAGAGCTGGGACAGGGAGGTGAGGGGACCTGCTGCAAGGAGTCACCGCCACATGGGCCTGTGAGCTGGGCCCTGCATCCATTCTATCCCCCCTCCACTGTCCCCCAGGGCCCTTGACAATAGGGGAGCCCCCCCCCTAGGTCCCTGATGCTGTGGGACCTTGAACTACGCCAGCACTGAGGGAAAAAGGTGCCCAGAAGAGGAGGAATGCTGAGGGCTTGAACCCCCCAGGAGGTGAGGAGTGTGCCCCTGGGGCTGGCTGTGGAGCTGTTAGCCCCCCCCTCCGTGAGGTGCGCCTGTCAGACGCTGTTTGGGGAGGTTGGTGCCCCCAGGAAGCTGTGGCCCTTTTGGAAGTGCTGCTGCTACATTGCCCTTAAGCGCTGGACTGGGAGGAGCTGCGTGTCCCTAGAAGCCCTGGACTGCCTACCCAGCGTTGTGGGAAGAAAAGCGCTGTGTTCTGAGGGCCTTCTGTGCTCCCCCTAGGAAGCGCTATAATTAGGAAGCGCTGTTCTGCCCCAGAACTGCTGTGTGGGCGCAAGGAGCAAATTACTGAATAGCGCTGAGGAAGCCTAACCCTCGTTGTGGCGCGCATCCCGCGTGAGGAGTAACTGACCAGAAGGGAGCCTACCCCTTATTGCTGTCCCGCGCAGTTGCGCCGGCCCCGTGAAGAAAATAATTAAATAAAGGGAGCCTACCCCTAATTGTTGCCGTCATCAGCGCCGCGGCCCGGTGCCGCCAAGGAGACCCCCGCCGTGCTCGGCATCGTCGCGGCGGCCCCCGGTGCCAGGAGAGGGCCGCCGAAGTGAGGGAAGGGCCGTGCTAGGCCCTGAGGCCGCCGTCTACCTCATCACGTGACGGGGGCCTGACTGCGTCATCGGCCCGCCCCCGCCACCGCCGCGAACGGATTGGCCTGCGCGGCCGTGCCACTGAAGGCCGCGCAGGGATTGGCTGCCGGCCGGCAGCCCGGAAAGAGGAGCGTCCGGAAGCCCTGGGTCCCCGTGAGGAAAGGGGGGACCCAGGTGAAGCACCGTTGCGGGGCCCCCGTGCCAAGGAGGGAGCCCCGAGAGGAGCGACCGGAGCGGGAGGCCACCCCGCCGGTCTGTGGTCCCACGCGAGGGGCAAGTGAGGTAAGCGGTGCCGGGGCACACTGTCGGTGCCAGCCCCGCCTCCCGACCTGAGGCGGCCGGAGGAGCAGAGAGACTGCGGGGCTCCCGTGAGGAGGAGGGAGCCCCGATTGGGCCGCCCAGAGGCGTGTTGGAACCCCCGGGCCCCCGTGAGCAAGAGGGGCCCAGGTACTTACACAAGAAAGGAGTGCCCCGAGTGTTGTGGCCCGAGGCTTGAAAGGAGGGAGGGCCTCGAGGCACATTGCCGGTGCCTGTCCCTCCTCCACGAAGCTGAAGAGAGCCCCTGTTTGGGGCCTGAAGCCTCGCGGAGGCTACCTTTAAGTCCCAGGCCCCCGTGAGGAAAGGGGGGCCCGGATATAGTCGTGAGAGAGGAGGGGGCATCGAGGCACATTGTCGGTGCCTGCCCTTCCTCAGTGAAGCCCTGCGCCTGCTGAGGTCCCTAGGCGAAAGAGTCCAGGAGCAGCTGGTGAGTGGGGCCACAGCTGGACTGTGTAGGGGTGGTGGGAAAGGCAACGGGGCACAGGGTCGGTGCTCGCCCCCCCTCTTCCTTTGGACACCGGGACTGGCCATGTTGGCCCTGAAGGTACACAGGAGACCCCTAGACTGGGCAACCTCCCCACAGTGAGAAGTGGAGGCCGGGGTTGTATCTATAAGTAGGATTAATCCCTAGGGACTGCGAGCTTTGTTAACGCAAGTTACCCTGTGTGTTTGCCAAACTGCATGTTTAGGTCCCAGGAGTGGTTGCCCTATGCTTAGTTCTGGGCCCCATGGGTTATTGTTCCCCTAAGGTGCCCCGGGAAGAGTTGATGCCAATACACCCTGATGTTTGATACCCCTAGTTTGATGGTAGAGGGAGCCTAACTGTTTCCTTACAGGTGTTCCTGGTCTATGAGGAGGGCCCCTACCTGATATTACTGCTGGGTGAGGTATGTTCTGCCTAATATTGGTCAATAGGTTGGCCTGACGTGTTATTCCAGGCCCTTGGTTATGTCCCAGGTTAATGGGCCAGCTGTGCTGATTTATTACAGGTGCTTCTATTTATGATTTTCTATGATGCCCTGATGTTTTTTTTTACAGGGGTTGGGTTGGCGTTATTGTGCATGAAGTATATCTATGCTAATGTGGTATTTTGCAATTACAGCCCTCCCCTAAGGATGAGAGTCTGAGTTGGCCCCACCAGATTGGCCCCAGATCTAATGTCATTTTGATCCCATCCTTTTTCCTTTCAGCATGGACTTATAGACTCAGCCCTTACTTCCCATGTAAATAATCCCCCCATTATACAATTGGCTCTGGCGCCAATTGGCGCCCTGTTGTGACACTACTGTTGTGCATTTTATTTTGCCTTGAAGGTTGGAAACACTACTAAACTACTTAGCTTTTTCGAACTCAAACTGGTGTCCTGCTTCTTTTGTGGTGTGCCTGGTGCGTCGTGTGTGGGTACTGCGTGAGTGCTTCACATGTCCTCGAAGTTTGGCCTGCCCGCTTGGTTCCATGCTACCCCCTTTGAGATTTGGGTAACCCCCATTTCTTACACCCTTGTACCCAATATGGTAAAGAAAAAATTTCTTTTACAACCAGTAAAACATTGAGTATTCACGTTCTATTACATTTGCATTTAATAATTTGACATCTCTTTACATCCAACAGAAAATTTGCCTTGGATGCATGAAGTGATTATGGATATTGAAGATACTACTTTAAATCTCCAAAAACAATGAAAATCTGAACTCTAGTATTTGGGAAAACATTAGCGTCGTCGGGGACAGACAGACCTGAATATAAATTGACAGACCCTGGAAGAAGCAGTCAAGAGCAATTCCGAGAATGTAAGAGTCTGAACTGTGCACTTCCACTCCAAAAGAAAAAGAAATAACCTTTGGAAAATTAAGGCAACAAAATCAACAAACCGCCTCATGTGTAACAAGTGTCCAATGCCGGCTTATATCATGGGATCGGTATAATGTGTTTACAGCAGGGCTCTGCTTTCTAACCGGATAAGCACTATCCAGTGCTCTAGATGTATAGTAAACTCTTTCAGGCAAAATCACAGGAACCAGAGAAAAGAGCAACACAGTGGAGCCATACAACTGAAGAGTAAAGCAAAGAGGAGTTCTGCTATCTATAAAGCAAACTTATATCCCAATGTGCACCAACCAGAAGGAAGATGAATCTTTACCTGTAACTGTGAAAAATGATTATCCAGTCTAAAGACACTATCCTTACACACATTATGAGTGTGACATGTATTTGGTGAACATTGTACTTAATTGTTAAATCTGAAAGCAAAACTGCAAAATACCGCACACATACAGGTTATGTGGGAAAAATATAAGTGCTTTATCAGCCATGCTTGCCCTTCAGGAGGCACAATCATTGGTTGTAGACAAACATATTCCCAACTCAGACACCCTAACCAAGAGAGAAGTATCGGACACATGCAGTGAGAGCTTTAGTTTGCCATCAGACCTAAAGCACCCTCACCAAATGCACACAGGAGAAAAATAATTCAATACTACTGAATGTGCTAAAAGCTTTAGTTGTTCATTTAACCTACAATGTCATCAACAAGCCCACAAAGGGGAACAATCACACCCTTGCAACGAATCTGTGAGCAGTTTTGGTTACTCTTCCGCATTTAGTAATCATCAGCGAGCACAGACAGGGGAAAAAGCATTCAAGTGCAGTGAATGTGAGAAGAGCTTTAGTCGCTTTTCAGTGCTAAAAAGACATCAACGAATACACACGGGGGAAAAACCTTACCATTGCAATGAATGTGTGAAGAGCTTTTGTCAGTCATCAGATCTCCAAAAACATCAGCGAACACACATAGGTGAAAGACCATACCATTGCAATGAATGTGCAAAGAGCTTAAGATGTTTATCACACCTCAAAATACATCATCGAACATATACAGGAGAAAAACCCTACCATTGCAATGAATGTGTGAAGAGCTTTAGTCGTGTATCACAACTCCAAAGACATTATCGAATACACACAGGAGAAAAAACATACCATTGCAATGCTTGTGTGAAGAGCTTTAGTTGTTTATCACACCTCCAAATACATCGGCGAACACACAATGGGGAAAAACCATACAATTGTATTGAGTGTGGAAAGAGCTTTAGTCGGTTATCACAACTACAATACCATCAGCGAATAGACACTAGTGAAAAGCCTTATAATTGCAGTGAATGTGTGAAGAGATTTCGTCTGTTATCAACTCTACACAAACATCAGCGGACACACACTAGGGAAAAGCCATATCACTGCAGTGAATGTACAAAGAGCTATCGTCAGTCATCAAACCTCAAAAATCATCAGCGAACACACACCGGGGAAAAACCATTCCATTGCACTCAATGTGTGAAGAGCTTTAGCCAGTTATCACATCTCCGTGTTCATCAGCAAAAACACACAGGGGAAAAGCCATTCAAGTGCAGTGAGTGTGTGAAGAGCTTTAGTCGGTTATCATACCTACTCCAACATGAGCGAACACACACAGAGGAAAAGCCATTCAAGTGCAGTGAATGTGGGAGGAGGTTTAGTCAATCATATTACCTACACAAACATCAGCAAACACACACAGGCGGTACACCCTACCATAGTAATGAGTGTGTAAAGTGCTTTAGTCAGTCATCAGACCTACAATGCCATCTGCGAACACACACTGGTGGAAAAACCTTACCATTGCAGTGAATGTGTGAAGAGTTTTTGTCTGTCATCATCTCTCAAAAGACATCAGCGGATACACACTGGGGAAAAACCTTACCATTGCAATGAATGGGGAAGTAGTTTTTGTGGCTATTCAGCATTAATGATTCATCAGCGAACTCACACAGGGGAAAAACCATTCAAGTGCAATGAATGTGTGAAGAGCTTTAGTCAATTATCAAACCTCGTTTGCCATCAACGAACTCACACTGGTGAAAAACCTTACCATTGCAGTGAATGTGGGAAAAGCTTTTGTCAAATATCAGCTCTCCAAAGACATCAGCGAACACACACTGGGGAAAAACCTTACCATTGCACTAAATGTGGGAGTAGTTTTTCTAGCTCGTCTGAATTAAGGGCTCATCGGCAAACTCACACAGGGGGAAAACCATTCAAGTGCAGTGAATGTTTGAAGAGCTATAGTCGGATATCAATTCTACACAGCCATATGCAAAAACACACCTTTTTAAACACACTTGGAAAAAATCCTAGAGATGCAGCGAATATGGCAAGAACTTCAGTACATCAGCAATAATACTAACGCATCTGTGGACACACAAGTAGCAAACACTTGCAGTTATTATGAGTTGAACGAATTACATAAAATTCTAACTTTATAATATTATGCAACATACAAATACCAGATAACAAAAAGTAGATGATAAAAGACCCAACTGGTAAGAAAGAAGAAAAACGTAGGGTCAGATCATGATGTCATATGGACCGCCACAGGCAGGCCATTGGTGGAAGTCTGCCCGACATCCAGGGCCGCAGCCCAGCTGCCAGATAATGATACTGACGGTCACAGCACTGTGGGCAGGGGGAATGACCGCCGGCTACGACAGGACTGGCGATCCCATCGGGGTGGCAGTTGGACAGGTAATCCCTGAATACCAGCGATGCCTGCGCAGACTGCCATCCGGATTACGGTGTCCCTTTCCCTCTGCCTTTTCATGGCGGTCCGACCGCCATAAAAAGTCAGACAGAAGTAAGTTTGAGGACCCCCCCGCTGAGGGGCCCTGAGGGAGCACCACATGGCGCACAGTACAGGGATGTTTCAAAACATGCCTTTTTGCATTAAGGCTTGTGCTGCGGCTATTTTCTGGGCCGCAACATAAGCAGCAAAGCAAAATGGCATGTTTCTGACCACCTACATAATGCAGAGGTCGGGACCACTGCCTACTTGTCAGGCGGTCCGATCCCGAAACGATGATCGGACACTCACCGACTGCCATCGTAATTAGCCCCATAGATATTTGTAGAATTATAAAAATGCCTACTCTCAGCGATTCTTCATTTCTCTACAGGTAGGAAAAACATTAAGTACCAGGAAACATTGGGAGACTAGCATATTGTGGAATAAAAGAAAAGAAACATTGTTGGTTATAAAGAACATCAAAGCAAACCTAATTATACTACTGGTAAAAGCAACACTATGAACAATGTTTGGACTAACAAGGGTATTTTTAGCTAGATTAAGGGATTATTGATAAAATCCATAAACCCAAAACACATGAACTCCCATGGAATGCTTAACCTAAGAGACAAAAGCAAGCAGTGACAGTATGCAAGTCATCCAGTCAGAAGGATGGTAAAGAGGCTATACTCCAGGTCACTGGAATTTAGCGACTCTGCGGCCACCTCGATTTTTGCATTATTATGGCTTTTTCGCATTTGCCACACAATCCATCATCTGCTGCATAATCTGCAGATTAATTTTGTATGTAGGTCAATCAGATCAAATGTTAAAAAAAATATGGTGACTCCGGTCTCTGCACACCTGAAGTCTTACATAATAATGAAGTAATACTATCACATAATGTGCCCCATTATGCTGCATAATTTCAACCCTGCCGCACATTTTCGTCCTCCTCTGCTGTATGATTGCAGTGGCTGTACTCCAGGGTAGTGACAAGCACAAGAAGAGCCAACACTGGCCGATTCACAACAGCCAAAATAGGCAAGCCACTAACAACATTTCTCAAAAAATATCCTAGGATAAAAGCTAGATATGAGCATAGTTGTTGTTCTCTGCACTAAATAATACAAACAGCCACTTACATGCAATTACTCATTTGTCTCTTTAACGAGAGTACAGTTACCACCAAATTTATTGATACTCATTTTACCAAACACAGATGGAAGAAATCACCTCCCCGGCACACAGATTCGCAATTGACGAGCTGACCCAAACCATTACTATATGATTAACACTGCCATGGTACACAATGTATTCAGGCCCACACACATGAGATAACAACGCTGCCCGAGAGGGTGCCCAAGCTGGACGTGTATCTAGGTTTCCCAGATGATAAAGATAAAAATGTAGTGCAAGACTGGGTAATGGTGGGTAATTACTGACCTTGACAGCAACTCGTAGAGCCTAATGTATGATACTAAGATGCTAAATAACACTGTTGAAATGTACACTGTATTACCATGTTTTTGTGATGTACCCTGCAATATTGTATTGAGACAATTGTAAGATATAAGAAATGCCAATAAAAACAAGTTTAAATAAATAGATGGAAGAAAGGCTGTGTCAGTCATGCTAAGCTTTCTCGTGTGTTCCGCTGGTTCATATATTCCATACAACTTATCTAGGAGAAGCAGAAGGCGGGCATAACACTATTATTCTATAAACAGTAAAATGACAAAACACTTTTGTGACGCAATGCAGATTTAGATGAAAGGTGTGAAAAGATGAATTCTCTGTAGACTCTATGAAGTGCTGCTTTATAATGTCATCTCTGGCAGACATTCATGGACGTGCGACATTATGAAAGCGTTTTGGTGCAATAGTAGAGGTAGGAAGTGCTAGTCAGATGCTGATAAATCCAAATTGAGCAGGCTGTGGATGCCATCAGTATATGCATAACCCTGAAAACTGGACATCCTGATCAGTAGAGAAAACGCCAGAGATCGGCTATCCAGGATGATCCAAGAGCAATGCAGTGTAACCCCAGTGATGCCTGCTGAGCCAAGACAGAATATCAAAATGACATGTACAATAGTTGGGACAGTACTAGAGAGCACATATTTAGATAAAGCATATTCACAGTTTGAAGCAACTGCCCACATTCATTAAACAGAATTGCATTCGCAAACGGTGCGAATCGCAAAAATCGGCCGTTTGCGAATGCAATTCATGTTTTTGGGATGCATCAAGTTTAAAGTGTTTTTTCGCAATTGTAGGAATCGCAAATGTATTTGGGATCTCTAAAATAATTCGCTAAAGTTGCAATTCGCATTTGTTTGCAAAAAAATGCTATGCATGAAAAATTGCAATTTGCGATTTCTTAAGAAATCGCAAATTGGAATTCTTAAAAGTAGAAGAAGTCAAACCTGGTGGTAATTTTTCAAAATTCATTCACAACAGGTGTCAATCATCAGGACTGCATATAAGGACCTCAGAGACCATTAACTTGCTTTTCACAATGGCTGCACTTTTCTTTTTGGCTCGCAGGCAGAGGTTGAGAGTAGCTGCAGGATGGAGGAGAAGGCTGATACAAGAGAGAATCTTCAGAGTGCGCATAACCTTACTAGGGCAGACTGAAGCAGAGATCTATGATAGGTATAGGCTCAATGCTCATTTAATTTTAGATTTAATACAAGAATTGGACCCAATCTTACAGAGGCAAACACGCAGGACACAAGCTATACCAACCCATGTTCAGGTATTGTGTTCACTGCACCTCCTTGCTTCTGGGTCATTTCAGGGTGTAATGGCCATTGCTGGTGGTGTCTCCCAGAGTTCTCTTTCCAGATTTTTTAATGCCTTCCTAAATGCCATGTTGCAAAGAATAAGGTATCACATAAAATGTCCAACTTCACAGCAGGATTTGGTGAAAAACAAGTTAGATTTCTATAACATCGTTCATTTCCCACATGTCATTGGCTGTGTAGATGGCACACATGTTCCCATTTGCCCACCCTCTGAAAATGAGTATATTTTCCGCAACAGGAAATGCTTCCATTCTCTCAACATTCAAGTCATTTGTAATTCTAAAACTGTTATCACAGACCTAGTTGCAATGACTCTTACATTTTTAGACACAGTGCCATCCATGCTCGACTGCTTGCAGGTCAATTTGGAGATGGATACTTGCTTGGTAAATATAATTTTTTCAGATTGTAACACACTCTTCCCTTACCAAGACACATGTCTTCCTTGCATGTTAACTGTCTTTCTCTTTTTTTGAAGGTGATAGTGCCTATGCAGTGAGGTCTTACATTTTAACTCCATACCTCAATCCAACTACCAGGAAAGAGCAGCAGTACAACCAGGCACACTTAACAACCCGCAATGTGATTGAGAGAACCTTTGGTGTGATGAAATCTCGCTTCCGCATACTACATAAGACTGGTGGGGCATTACAATATTGTCCAGAGATTTGTTGCAAAATAGTAGCTGCATGTGCAATGCTGCACAACTTAGCAACCGAGAGAGGCATAGAACTAGATGAGGAAGATGTATTACCTCAAAATGACAATCAGCCTCCACAACCCCAAGCAAGACTACATGGACCAGAGGCAGCAGAGGGAAGAAGGAGAAGGGCAGAGATCACACAACATTACTTCTGAAAGAGGTAGGAGGCACACAAGACAATTTTTGAATTGCATGAAAATTAATTATTTAAGAAAAGTCAAAATTAATGCATTTACTTCATGTAATGTGAAAGTTTCACCATAAATTTAAATTTGTTTTAGCCTGCATTTTAATAATGAAAAACATTAAACCATAAACAATTTGGGAATTTTCCTCACAAACAAGTGGCTTCACAGAAATGAGGTTATTTCTTACGTCCACGCACACCTAATGCCTTCCCTGCATTTTTACAATTGGCGATGTGCATGTTGCTGGCATCATTCTGTTTTCTATTGCTACGCCGTGTGCCAGTTAAGCAATGCTCAAGTATGCCACTCACAGTACTTCCTGCTCCACTATCCTCCAGTGGTAGCTGGTTATCAGGAGCTGCATTGCTATGTGATTTATCAATAGATTCATGAAGTGTCCCCATTCCCTTGGCAATCTCTGCAAAAATTTTCTTCAAATCTAACTGCATTGAAAGTGTTTGTTTGCAGAGCTGAACAGTACAATTAGAAAGGCGAGACATGTGCCTGTTATGACCCTGCATGCAGGTCATTAGTTGCAGGTGTCTTTTTCCACTGTTATTTTGCTGGTTTTGTATCACAGTGCACATGGTCTCTAAAGAAGTGGCAATGCGGTCTAGCTTCTCTGACGATGTTTCATGGTCTGTCTTAATTACATTTATCATTCTGTTCATACTGTTGTGCATGGCACCAATTTGTTTGCTGATATGTCCAAGTTTACCTTTCATGATTCTAATGTCTTTGCCTTGCAGGCGCTGCACCTTGAGGATTTTGTCTTCCACAAGACTACCGGTGCTGGTGCCCTCTACAACTCTGCCACTATCTGCTACATGAGCACGGCGTCTATAGAACTGCTGAAGTCTCCTTCGCCTACTCAGCCTTGTGTTAGTGACTGTTGGAGTAGGTTGAGTTTGCCTTTCTGAAACATTTTCAATGTGTTCCTCTTCAGAATCACTTTGCAGCAGTTGACGCACTCTCTGTCTTTCACCTCTTTGAGAAAGGGATGCTGATGTGGTTGGTGCATTTCCCTCATCTGTTTCTTGACCTTCGTGGGTGTTGAAATCCCTCAAATCACATTCAATTAATTCCTGAAGTGGTTCTATGGTTGACAAAATGCAAACATGATGTTATTTAAAAGTTTGCACATCCCAAAATTTTTTCTAATAAAGCTTGAGTTACATTACAATGACATGTTCCCTGTCTACTTCTGTCTCATTTTGAAATGACAATGTCTGTAAAAATGTGACGAACGTAATCCCTGAGATTTAGAGGGCATAGTTTCCCGTTTTTTCAAAAAAGCTCTTGCACAAAACCCCCATCTTGAAAGTACTCTTTACAAAAACCCTGAACCCTCTCTTGATTTCTACTGAGGATGTTATATTGAGACAGGAAGTACGCCCTCCATTACCGGGGGCAGTGTCAGCACAAGTAGCTTCTAACTGGCACACGAGGGTAAGACCGGCGTTTCTGGATGCCTGGTTGTCGTTTTCTATTACTCGTTAACAAACAGGTATTTAACAAAATCTCTCGTCCTGTATAGAATCAGTATCCTCATGCGACTCTTTGCGCCCTGAGGAAGAGAACCTCTAACTAAACTAAGGTACTTGAATCTTTTCATTGTTTTGCGACGATAACTCCTTTTTTGTATGTGTGCCTTTAATTTCTACTCAGCAAGCGGGTGAGGCCGCATACGATCTGACATTATATTTTTGCCAGACACACTTTTGTAATGGCGAGAGCTCATGCCATCTAAAATATAGTACGATGTATTCCCAACTAATTACCGGGGCTTCGTCATACACCAGAATGTTGTCCGCTATTTTAGTCCGATGTCTACTTAAAGTTTAGACTTTAACTGCTTGTTCTTCTACTCCCTGTATGTATGTTTGCTCCTATGTGCGATTAGCGACGCACCCCTTACAAGTACTCTCTGATCCTATTGACTGCTTGAATAGATAGATAAACTTGGAATTCTGTCTTGATACGTGCTACATGCCAATTACTGTTTACTGTTTGAAAATGCACAGTATGTCTCTCGATGCCAATTTTTCTTTCCTAAATGCAGGAAAACCCTTTGAGAGTTCTACAAAAAAAAACTTTTCTGAATACTACACAAGTCGTGTGAGTACTATATATATCCCCCTGTTTTGTCCTGACGAAAGCTCCATAGACCCGGCTGGGCCCAGGTGAGCTGAAACATGTCGACCACATTTTGATCATATTTATAATCTGGTAACTCGATTATAAAATATACTTACAAGTTTTAATCACTAGTGCCTACCTTTTTAGAATAAAGAATTGGTTTGGTTAGACACTGTGTTTTAAATACCCCTCGTAACTGCCCTAGTTACCTTTTGCTTAGCTGCTGTCCTAAAATCCCTGGACACTTCTACTCTTACCAGAGGTTGCCTCTGGTGAGGCAGGCATACAACACGTCCTTTGACAACCCAATGACTATGCCATAACGCAAAAGAAGGGGCGGATAAAAAGATATACCGCAACGTTACATTCTAAGCGTTTATGAGGGTTGTCAAACAATAACCAATGGTTATGGTAGATACCAG
This sequence comes from Lissotriton helveticus, assembly GCF_964261635.1. Taxonomy (NCBI): domain Eukaryota; kingdom Metazoa; phylum Chordata; class Amphibia; order Caudata; family Salamandridae; genus Lissotriton; species Lissotriton helveticus. The sequence continues at coordinate 2,033,815,530 of NC_136065.1, read as the reverse complement.
TGTCCTTTCCAATTTGATTGCCTCTGGACTAATTTAAAAAAAAAAGGACTGAACAAAACTACATCTCCCATGATGCACTGCTTTCAGGAGTCAAACTGTTAATATCTTGATTTTAAGTACGAAAATGAAATATTAAAGTACTGAAAACACATTTCAGCAAGTACAACTACTTTGACATCCCTCTTGCACTCTCATTGCTCAATTCTTAAAACCAAAAACATTAACAGTAAACTTACCTTCAGAAGGGGTAGGAAGCTCTGAAGTATCAATGTCTATCACTCCAACTACAGCCTCAGTCAACAGTGTGCCTTCCACCATGTCTTCCAGGGGGGTATTGGGTCTATCCCAGGGGGTCCCACCTCCAGGTTTTTTTGCTGTTTTAATCCTGGTTGCTAACCTCTCTTTAGCACGACTGCGCAGGTCATACCATCTTTTTTGTAAATTATTAATGTCACGATGTGCTACACCAACTGCATTAACCTTTGCTTGAATAGCAACCCATAGATTTCTTTTAACAGCTTCTGGAACCTTCAGAGATTGCTTGCCAAAAAGTTGTTCCTGTCTCTCAGTCACCTCCTCAATGAGAATTTCCAACTCTTGGTCTGAAAATTTAATTTTCCTTTTCCTGGCTGGCCCCTCTTCAACAGGATTATCATTTGCCATTTCTCCACAGATTTCGCAGACACAGACTGCAGCAGCAAGCTCCAGGGAAAGCTCCAAAAGCCAACTGCCAGACCTCCACAGCAAACAAGGGAGCAGCTGCGACTAATTACTGTACTGGCTTCCAGGCTGTTAGGTCAATGAGATTCATCATGTGTGTGTTTTCGCATTTTGCGCATTCGCAAAATGCGAATTCGCAATTAAGAATTCGCATATTTCTTGCGATTCGGTAAAAAATTCGATTTTTACCGAATCGCAAAACAAATGCGAAAAAAATGATGCATTGGTATTTGCGATTCTTTATTTGCGATTCCTTAATTATCGTAAATAAGGAATCGCAAAAAATAACGTTGATGCATGTGCCCGAAAGAGAGGTAAATAAGTTTGCCCAAAATCGTTTGAAAAGTTTAATTACCAGAACTGGTATTAGAGGTCTCTAGTTGGCAAGGTCAGCAGTTAAAGTTCTTGATTACATATTATTGTGTTACATATCAATAACATTATCCTAGTATGTTGTCTTACCTTAGTTTTGTGTAGTATGGGTGCCTTCACACAGACCTACACAACAACATCAAGGTTTATTTGGATGTCACACTGGTGGAACAGCAACTCCTTAAATTCATGAAGCTGCACCCTGTACGATGGTCAGGCCGAGCACAAGGCCTCTCTTCAGAAGAGTGAGGGATCATTAATGAAAGTCAGGAGGGCTGCAGCTGTATGACGGCCAGACAGAGCACAAGGCAAAGAAAAGCATTTACATCTATCTGAGAGTTTTGTAGAGGGTAGGTGGATAATGTACTCCAATTTTGAAATGATTGTTCAACATAGGAAATGAGATACCAGAAACTGGTCCCATTAAAATATGATCTGAACCAATCCTGATGCTACAAAATGTAAAGAACAATAACTAGATTTTACATGTTAATAAAAATGTATGTTTTTTTTTTGTCTTCAGCACTTGTCAAGTTAGGGAACCCTGTGTACAAATTAATATGATTAAATAGCATTACTAGAGTAAGACTTAGACTTTGATAATTTAGTAAACCAAAACATTGGCACCGAAAATACATATCTAAAAATGAATCTATTTGCTTTTTTGAATTGGTATACCAAAGGACTTCAAAACTTTTTTTTATTTTACTGCCTCTGGTTATCTTGGAACTGGCTACTATCTGATATGTTTATAAAGATTGTAGAGATGCAGTCACTTTGCTAAGTCTACATCCGGCAGTCTGGAATGAGGTCAGTTTTGGAACTTGTAAATTAAACTGTTACACACCTGGATGAGCACAGCACATGCATGAGCCAGAGGTCTATCCATCTGGGCATTTTTGGTGTTGAAAGGTTTGCGAAACAATGACAGACCAGAATCTCAGCACGTAACTAAAAAAATACCACTTCCTAGCCACATGGCTATCAGCCTGGCATGAAATGGCGGGAGTTCACTGAGAATTGACTTGTTCCCCCCCAGACGGAGAGTACTGAAAATGTTCCACTAATTTAAATGGTTTGTTGATCGAAAGATATCTGACTGTAGCTTTGACTGCAGATGTACAAAATAAAGAGGTTCACCCAGTCCCTGTGATGCTTAGTTGCTGTGATGCCAAAGCAACAGATGATAGTAAAAAAGAGTAGCAATTTCTAAGCAGACATTTGCTGGTCTATGTTTTGGTACCCTTAAAATAAAAATGAAATTTATTTTAAAAAGCTGAGAAGCTATTAATATGTGATAACTTTCCTTTTAACATCAGATGACCTGGGCGTTCTGTACTGAGTGACTAACAGTTTGAAGCATACTGACAGAAGAGAGGAATTATTTACGTTTGTAAACTTTAGATCAAAAAGTTACTTTGTAAGCCGAACAATTCATGTCACACATAGGGTTAAACATGCTGCTGGTAAATATTTCTGCACTTTCTATTTAAATATTGGTGTAAAAAACTATGCAATCCTTTTAACTAGTCTGTTTATCTTTGAATGTGACGTGGGATGTACATTATGCTTCTGTTTCAGCAGTTCCTTGTTTCCCTACCACTGTTTTTGAATTGATTAGTAGCCACATGGGTACAGTCCAGCCTGAACTGCCAAGCCAGGTCCTCCCTGGACTGGAAACAAGCATCCTAGGACCGGTTTTGGGGTTTCGCCCCTCTTCAGCCAGGATAGCTTCATTCCAGTGACACAGTGAGCCCAGGACCCACGCCTGGGAATACCTGGCACACTTAGGGCGAGAAGGCAAAAGACACACAATTGAAGGAAGGAATGCAAAGCAAATCAAAACATTCACCCCCGGTCAAGAGATCTGGGTTAAATCCATCATTCTTTTGCTCAACATGCAACCCCAGTTTAGACCTGGCCATATGCAAATCAGTCTTGTCCCTGTGCCTCATGGGAACAGTCCTGCCCCAACTGCCAAGCCAGGTCATCCCTGGACCACAAACTAGCATCCTAAGACCGGTTTTGTGGTTTCACCCCTCTTCAGCCAGGATAGCTTGATTTCAGTGGCACAGTGAGCCCAGGACCCATGTCCTGAAGATATGTGGGCTGACTCATAGGCACATGACTATGAGGATATTTGGGCTGACTAATCATTACCTTACTAAGGGGATTTTTGGGCTGACTAATAGGCATACCACTATCAGGATATTTGGGCTGACTGAGGCAGATGACTGAGGATATTTGGCACATACAAGAAGATGATGGACGGAGCGCTGAAACTTTTCAGACCCTCTCCTCCAGTCACAGATCAGGGTTTATCCATCATCTCTCTTTAGCTCCTTTTGCCACACCAGTTCAAACCCAGCTATATGCAAATCAGTCTTGACCCTGTGCGACCTGGAAACAGTCCAGCCCGAACTGCCAAGTCAGGCCTTCCCTGTACCAGAAACAAGCATCCTAGGACCGCTTTTGACCCTGTGTTCAGGCAGGGCGCTCCCCACGCCGCGCAGCTTGCTGCATCTGTCTGTGCCTGTGTATTTCCCCCCGCTGCCGCCGCGAGTTTGGCCGCCCCTGGGTCCGCTCCCGTTTTCGCTGTAGTTGACCCTCTTCTCTCGGCTACTGTGTTGCATTTGTCATTTATTTTATTTTTATTTTCATGCCCTCCTGGGCCACAGTGTTGCTTTTGTCTTTTCTTTTCTTTTTCTTTTTCTGCCCTCCTGTGTTGCTTTTGTCTTTTCCTGTCCTCCTCTCCCCGTAGATCCCTGGTTCCGCTTTCCCGACGCTGTATCCCCTGCGTCCCCTGACCCCTCGCTCACCCATTCGCCGTCCCAACCGCCTCCCAGCTCTTCTCCCCTTCTAAGTGGCAGTCGCTGTATGGCCAAAGGCACGCCTACGGCAAGCCCGTCTTTGCCCGTCCATGCCTGGACCGCGCCCAGCGCCAGACCCTCTGGCCCCTACGAGAGCCACGATGCCGCTACGACGCCAACCTCCTGAACGCAGTCAACGACGGAAGTACACCTACCTGCTTCCAAGCCGCCCCCAAGCACACCCGCGGACCCTTCACCTGCCGAAACTGCAGCTTCACCAGCCAAAGAACACCTGCACATCCTGCCCCTCCCACCAGGGCAGGCCACAACCATCTCAGATGCATGCTGCTCAACACCCTCTCCATCCACAGACACACCGTCGAACTGTGGGACCTGCTCGACTCACCCTCCTCAGACGTCGCCTTCCTGACAGAGACCTGGATGAACCCCTCATCGGCACCCGACGTTGTCATAGCCATCCCGGATGGCTACAAGATCACCCGCAGGGACAGCACCAACAGACCAGGAGGAGATATCGCCATCATCCACAGACATACCTTCAGAATCTCGACCAACATCGACGATTCCCTCAGCACCGCCGAACACCTGCACTTCCAGATCCACATCGACCCCAAACCCACCCTCAGAGGAACCCTCGTCTACAGACTCCCCGGACACAGTTCGGCAACTCCATCACAGATGTCGTCAGCTCGCACGCCTTGGCCTCCTCGGAGACCTGAACTTCCACCTCGAGAATGCCAATGACAGCAACTCTGCCACACTGCTGCACAACCTCGGTCTCAAACAGCTCGTCACGTCACCCACCCACTCCGCCGGACACACGCTGGACCCCATTCTTTCCGCCAGCAGCCACGTCACCTACAGCCACACCACCGAACTCTTCTGGACCGATCACCGCTTCATCCACTTCTCCTTCAAGAAAAACACCGCACACGACCACCTGCAACGAATCCCTCACCTCAGCAGGAACAAGGTCACCGAAGACTAGCTAATCACCACCCTTGCCCGAGACCCACCCAACAACCGACCACACCGCCACAGCCGCCCGCCACCTCAGGTAATGGATCGCCGATTGCGCCAACACTTTCACCCTGATCAAAAAACCCTCAAACAGACGCACCAACAGAAGGGACATCTGGTTCACCGCTGACCTCCAGGCATCCAAGCTGACCTGCTGAAGACTTGAGAAGAAATGGTACAACGAACAGACACCGAACAACCACACAGCCCTCAAGAACTCCAGCCGCAGGCACTACCAATTCATCCAAACCGCCAAAAGGACTTCCTTCAAGGAACGCATCGACAACAACGCACACAGCAGCAAAGAGCTCTTCAACATCGTAAAAGAACTCGCCAACCCCAACTCCAGCTCCAACGACATCCCGCTGTCACAAGACTTCTGCGACTCTCTAGCCACCTTCTTCCACTGCAAGATCATCGACATCCACGACAGCGTCAACACTCAGACCCCCCGACAGCCGCCGATACCTTAGACTCACCACCCCCCAGTCAAATCGGCCTCCTGCTCTCCTAGAACCACGTCAAAAAGAAAGACACCATCAAAACCATGAGCTCCTTCCACTCCGCTCACCGTCAGACCCCTGCTATCACCACTTCTTCAACAAAGCAAGCTCCATCACACCCCAACTCAGAAAGGTCTTCAACAGTTCATTCGAGACCGCCACCTTCCCGGAAAGCTAGAAACACGCAGAGATCAACGCCCTACTCAAATAACCAAAAGCAGACCCAAAGGACCTCAAGAACTTCCGACCCAAATCTCTGCTCCCGTTCCCGGCGAAAGTCATTGAGAAGATAGTCAATAGACAACTGACACTCTTCTTTGAAGAGAACAACACCTTGGACTCATCCCAGTCCAGATCCCGCAGCAACCACCGCACCGAAACCTCTCTCATCGCCGCCACCGACGACATCAGGACACTGCTGGACGACAGCGAAAATGCGACCCTCATCCTCCTAGACCTCTCGGCAGCCTTCGACACGTCTGCCACCACACCCTACGCACACGCCTTTCTTAACGCAGGGATCCACGACAAAGCCCTGGACTGGATCACCTCCCTCCTCACCGACAGAATCCAAAGAGTCCACCTCCCTCCATTCCGATCCAAAGCCACCAAGATCACCTGCGGCGTACCCCAAGGATCATCCCTCAGCCCGACCCCCTTCAATGTCTACATGACATCGCTCGCCAACATCATCCGATCGCACAACCTCAAAATCATCTCATATGCCGACAACACCCAGCTGATCATCTCCCGCATCAAATACCCCGCCACTGCCAAAACCAACTTCCATGAAGGAATGAAGGCCATCGCCGAACGGATGAAGACCAGTCGCCTGAAAATGAACTCTGACAAGACGGAGGTCCTAATCCTCGGTTCCACCTCCTCCACCTGGGACGACTCCTGGTGGCCGGCCTCGCTGGGAGCTGCGCCAACCCCCACCAACCATGCATGCAACCTGGGATTCATCCATCACTCATTACTGTCAGCGACCCAGCAAGTCAACGCTGTCTCCTCCTGCTTCAACACCCTCCGTATGCTCTGTAATATCTACAGATGGATCCCCACTGGAACCAGGATAATCACCCAGGCCCTCGTCACCAGCAGGCTAGACTACTCCAGAAGAGACTTCAATGCATACAGAACACCTCCGCACGCCTCGTCCTCAACATCCCCCACCACATCACTGTCCACCTGAGGGACCTGCACTGGCTCCTCGTCAACAAGAGAATCGCCTTCAAGCTCTTCACCCATGCTCACAAAGCACCCCATGACGCCAGACAGACATACCTCAACAAAAGACTCCCCTATTACACTCCCAACTGCCAGCTTCGCTCCGCTGACCTTGCCCTTGCCACCGTTCCACGCATCCACCGAATGACCACCGGCTGTAGATCCTTCTTCCACCTCACCGCCAAGACATGGAACACCCTCCCCATGCACCTGCGACAGACCCAGGACCTGCTGGCCTTTAGGAGACTTCTCAAGACCTGGTTGTTCGAACTGTAGCAGCTCCCCCACCCCCTCAGCGCATTGAGACCGTCACGGGTGAGTAGTGCGCAATACAAATGTCTGAATGATTGATTGATTTGGGGTAACACCTCTCATCAAACAGGCTAGCTTGAAACCAGTGGCAAAGTGAGCAAGGGGCCCACGTCTGGGCATACCCTGCCAACTTGGCCAAACAAAGCAAACAAGGAGATAATGGACGGAGCGCTGACATTTTTCAGACTCACCACGTCACAAATCTAGGTTGAATCCATCATTATTCTTTAACTCACTTCGCCACACCAGTTCAAAACCAGCTATATGCAAATCAGTCTTGACCCTGTGCCTCATGGAAACATTCCAGCCGGAACTGCCAAGTCAGGTCTTCCCTGGACCGGAAACAAGCATATTGGGACCGGTTTCAGGGAAGCACCTCTACAAATGTCTGATTGATTGATTGATTGATTTGGGGAAGGAACCCTCATCAGCCAGGCTTTGCTTGAATTCAGTGGCAAAGTGAGCAAGGGACCCACGTCTGGGCATACCCGGCCAACTTAGGGCGAACAAAGCAAACACAAGGAGATTATGGATGGAAATCTGAAACATTTCAGACACTCACCCCCCCAGTCACAGATCTGGGTTGAATTCATCATCTTACTTTAGCTCACTTCACCACCCCAGTTAATGAGCATATTTGGGCTGCCTCGTAGGCACATAACTATGGGGATATTTGGGCTGACTCATCAGGATTTGGAAGCGGTATTTGTACTGCATCCAAACCACGAGGCAGTGCTTGGCTTACCCACTAGTTGAAGAGGATGTATCCTCTTTAGCGATTCCGCTCTTCTGAACATCTCCATGACCCAGCTGAGCTTCTTTAATTGCAGCTCTCCTGCAAATCTCTGATCTCTTCTCCCCTGCAAAGCCAGCAATGCAGCGAAAACCAACCCTGCACCATAAAGGGGAATACATGGTAAGTACCATCCTTAATTTTAGTGCACTAACAGAACTCGTAGCAACCAAACACTTGTTTTTATGGAGCAGAAAACAGGAGAACTCTTGAACATTGCGACATTGTGGGTATTATTTAATGCGCGTACTGAGGCCTTGGTATTAGCACCCAATGACATTCTTATGTGCCATCGTTTCTCGTTCTGTAGTCTGAGCCCAAAAAGACACTCTTGCGCACCTTGTGCATAGTGTTGAAAAAACAAAGTGTACCTTAGTGTGTGATGGGAAAACACGATCTAGCTTCTAACAGGAGTGCCGCAAGTCCAAGGGTAACATTTGAATATTGGAAGTCTATGCAGCAATAGATTCATTATCATGTGACTGTTAGTACACATGTCAAAGGCAGAAGGGAATATTTCATGACTACTCATTTGTCGAATAACCTCTACTTATATTTGCAGTACAGCTCACTGTGCACTACATTACACACATGCCTCAATGACACTCTCCAGGACTGAGAAGAGATGTACGTACAACTCCAAGAAGACGGTGGCGGACCTTGAAGGCACAAAAGTCTCTGTTTGTTATTTTGTTCCCAACCCCCCCCCCCCCCCCCCCTCCCTTACCTTCAGGGTCAGCAGTTGATTCACATGTACAATTCCTTCATCAGATGCCATCTTTGGAGTGCTAGGAGATCCAGCATTGTCTCGGCACCAAATAGCCAGATGAGTGGCATGAGGAGTTGCATTTGAAAATGGAGCAGTACCTGCATAACCTGTGGTGGATGGAGGACAAAGAGAAAAGATGCAAGCGAGCAATGCACTTGGCTCACACTACAATGACCAGGCCAGAAGCTGATTCTACTACTGTTGATCAGTCTAGAGCACATGGGCTTTCTGCTCTGAGGTGTAGGGTCCTGCAAGAGAACAGTCCTATGATCACTCTCAAAAGACAAACCTCAGGGAGACTTTATAGACAGCTCCCCACTTGTCTCCACTCCAAGTAATGCTGATGTCTCTTTCAGCTCTCTGCCCTCTGAAGCACTGTCCAGTAGCTCTGCGCATAAGCCTCCCCTCAGCATGTTTTGATTGCGATGGATCATGGCACCAGGCGTCATTCAATGCAGTTCCTTTGAGGAGCACAATTACATAGGTGGAAGTTCACTCTCTACTAGGCAGTGTTTCTAGGTTTGTGTTTCCTAGAACGGATTTTCGACTAGGGAACCAATTTCATATCATCTTAAATGAGAGATTTGATAGCAAGCTGAGGTGACAATTTCTTGACTCCATACTATCCACAAACAAATGGGTTAGATGAGATGTTTAATAAGACCATTCAAAATATAATGTCAACTGGATCCCCAGACAGAGACACTTAATCCTTTAGGTACATGAATGTGGTATAGGGGGCTCCCTGACCTCTGACCCAGGAAGGATGGTCTGTCTCTGAATGCCAGTCTGGGAACAGCTGAAAGCTGTACAAGTCACATACTGTCACCTAAGCCAGCGGTGAGAAAAGAAATATGAATCGGGTTCCAAGCCACAGAAGCTGGAATGGCACATTGACTACATTTCAAACAGATTTGTAATTTCTTCAATGAGGGAAGTGGTCTATGTGAAAAGTAACATGGTGACGCCAAACTAGGCTGCACCAAAAAATCCTTAGGCACAGAGAATTGGATCAACTGGGGAGCTACGCTGTACACTTTATCTATCAGGGGATGAGTGCTCTATCTATCCAAAGGAGTTGACACCCTCCAATACAGATATGGAAAAGGTCAGGCAATAAATCAAAAGAGAAAGTACAAAGGACAGCAGTGTTTAGCTAGGGCACCCTAACGAAAGGACAATTTAAAAACATCCCCTCTGACATATGAATGGGGTTTGTGCAAACTATGGAGGGACAAGATCAGGAGGAATCTTTTTTATGGATAGTGTGTTTACAGAAAGAAGAGAGTGAGCAGTAGGCCCCATTTGGCAGACTGAATGTCAAAAAACGAGGCAGGGATTTACAAAGTCAAGGAAGGAGTAAATGATCTGGAGCAGAGGGTAGCAGATACCCTGGACCAGGATGCTTCACGTAATTATGCTCTTTGTTACCTTATGAAAAAAAACAATTATTGAAATGACAAGAAGATGCTAAAAATAGAAAGAGGGTATGCAACATATGGATATCTTGTTATGTAATATTTAGACTTGTCAGCCTTATGGTGGTCTTCCCCCAAACCTTTTACATACTTCCTTCCTATTTTTGCGGATTCTTTTTATTGGCTTTGTGGACTCTGAGCACTTTACCAATGCTGACCAAACTAAAGTGCTTTTGCTTCTCCCCTAAACATGGTTACATTTGATATATTCACAATTGAGATATTTGTTTTATTTGTAAGTCCCTAGTAGAATGCACTACCTGTGCCCAAGGCCTGTTAATTAAATGCTAATAGTGGGCCTGCAGCACTGATAGGTGCCACCCACACAAGTAGCCCTTTGAACAGGTCTCAGGCCTTCCACTGCAGATCCTGTGTATGCAAATGTAATGCCACGTCCACTTGCCATGCATTTAAAACCCTTTGCCAGGCCTTAAAACTCTCCTTTTATTACACGTCACCCCTAACGTAGGCCCTAAGTAGCCCAAAGGGCAGGGTGCTGTGTAAGTAAAAGGACAGGTTTTGCATGTCCTGGTAGTGAAAAAACCCTACATTTGATTTTCACTACTGTGAGGCCTACTCTTCTCATATTAACATTGGGAATTCCTTAATACTCTTTTAACTTGTAATTCCTGACGAGAGAAAGTAGTGGTTCTGTCATGTTTTTATCTTTGGAATGGTAATCTTTACTGGTAAAGTTGTATTAAGTATTTCTATTTTAGAAATACCACTTTTAGAAAGTGTAAACAACTGGGGATAAGCCTATATCTCTCAATGTTGGAAAGCTTAAATAGTTTGAGCTATTAGGACAGACACTTACAACTTGTGTTTATCCTGGTTCATTTATTCAAACCTCTTCACTTGATATCTTAGATTAAGTTTTCCAGTTTCATCACATGGAAGAATGAAAACAATGTCTTTCAGTTTTCATATCACAAAAAACATATAGGTTTTTCCCAGTTGTATATATATATTAACGGCCCTGCCTATTCTCTGTCCCGTGGGCTGAACTCCCCCTTCTTTTTCAAACTTTTAGAAAGTGGACATTTCTCTGCTATTAAAGCTCTGTGTGCCTACAGCCTGTCTCCAGTACACTTCTGGGGTAAGTACCGGCTTGACTTTTTGCATTCTCTCAACAGCCACAAAGAACCAACGCATTGTTGCTGTGTGGGAAAGTCGACTATTCTCCTCGACTGCTTGAAGAAACCCGGTGCATCATCTATGGAACCAACACCTCTAGGTTCAGCGCATCAAATTCCGAACAGACACATCGCCAGCACTGCCTGAAGAAAATCGATGCATTACCTCGACTGCAAGTTTCACATTCGCGCATCATGCATCTGCACCCCGCATCTCGCTTTGCACCTCAAGACAACAGTGGTAGCAGATGCGGTACAACCACCAAGAAAATTAGGCTTCTTCATTTGATTTTTCCTCCAATGGTCAGGCTTGGCCTGTAGGGGAAGACTTATTTTCATATGCAGCTGCTGGACCATCACATCAAATCAGTGGAAGATGCAGATTGTTTAGTGGATCATGCAGGAAGCTTAATCACCTTTGGACAAAGGGTCTGCAGAGGGTGCAGAGGAGGTAGAGAAAGGTGGGGGCATTCCTCATTGTTTCCTGGTGCTAAAGAAGATGGCGGGTTCAAACCAATAGTAGATTTGCGCCCTCTGAACATCTTCCTCTGCTGTTCTTATGTGAATCACCCCAGGGAGGTGAATGCCTCTCTGGGGGTTGTATTTTCCTTGTCATGCAGTACATTGAGACACTGTCCTAATTTTGAGAGAAAGAGACAAAAAGATGGCCATTGATTGATGTCCACAAACAAGCAAATCTAAAAGTAATTTTTTAACACATACATTCACCCTAAACTGGCACCATTAGCAATAATAGATTTTGTGAGGCACGTGCTAGCCTCATAGCTCCTACAAATGGCTTTATATCTGTAATCGCCTTCAGATTAAACCAATCACAACACATAAAACAATGGATGAAGAGATTGCTCTAGAAAGCTCTGACCTCTTAAAAAAGAATTGTAAATAACATAAAAAAACTAAACATAAAAGAAAGGATGGAGTTAGCAGGGGGTTTCATCATTTATGTGTGGTGTTGTTGCATTTCTTCCCTTGCTCAGTTAATGGGGTTCTATCAGCTGCATGTGTGGTGTATTTCCTTTTCTTCCTAAGGTTAGTGTGTGGTGTATTTCCATTTCTTCTCTCGCTCAGTTAGCCGTGGTTCTATCACCTGCATGTGTGGTGTATTTGCTTTTCTTCCTCTTCTCGGTTAGCTGGGGTTCCATCATCCACATGCGTGGTGTATATGCACTCCTTCCCTAGCTCAGTTAGCGGGGGTTCTATCTGCTGCATCTGTGGTGCATTTATCTTCCTTCCTCTTCTTGGTTAGCGGGGGTTCCATCCACATGTGTGGTGTATTGTCCTTTCTTCCACTGCTCAATCAGCTGAGGTCCCATCATCTACATGAGAGGCGTAGTTCCCTTTCTTCCCCCATTCATTTAAATGGGGTTCCATCATTTGAATGTTTGGTGTATATTGCTTTTGATCATCCGCTCAGTTGGCTAGGGTTACATCATCCTCATGTGTTTTATATTTCCCTTTTCATCCCCTACTCAGTATGCTGGGGCTCTGTCATCTACAACCTCCACTTATGTCACCTTATTCCACTACAGAGCCTCAGGGTGTTTGAGGAGGACATTTCCATTCTGTCAGCTGGAGCCTTCCTCTGGTTGACTCTTCTTTCCACCTTAACAGCTGCATGTTTTTGCCGCCCTTCCCCACTAGTAACCGGGAAATGGAACACACCCCAACACATCCAGGGGGACATGCATCATTCTAAATACCGGTCGCAAAGGGGCATATTCGCATTTGGGATGCATAAACCCAAATTCAAATTTGCAATTTAAGTCATCGCAAAATTTGCGATTACTTAAATTGCGGATGCATTTAGGGAATTGCAAATTGCAATTCCCTAAATGCAATGCATAATGCAATTTTAAATTGCCATTTTGCAATTAGGGATCGCTTATTACTATCAATTTAAAGTTGATGATATTTTGTGAAAACTTTGAAAAATGTACTACAGTGCATTTTTTCAAAGTTCCATGTTACACACACACATGCCTTTGGGGACAGTCAGGGGCACCTCAGGGTGTCCTTTTGGCACCCTTGAAATTGCATGCGCAATTTGCGTGGACATTGCTCGTGCAATTCTCCGACACCTTTTAAAACAATGCTTTTGTGAGGGAGGTACTGCTCAGAGAAGAGGTAAAAGTAAGAAGTTCTACACAGCCAGAGTGAAAATGCAGTAAGACCAGCGCATTCCACATGTCCAAGTGTGAAGCTGCGTGTGATGCAACATAGCGAGAAAGAATGAGGCACAGCTCTGTTTCCTGCCCTGGAGCCCAGCCTGCCAAAGCCAGCCAAGCCTGCTTCAGTACATCATATAACAACCCGACCTGAGACTGACGAGTGCTTCTCAGCTCTATGGCAACGGTGAGGAGGCACTCTGCCCAGTGTAGGAGGGGAGCTTTGCGTAATCAGCACGGCGCCCTCAACAAGCAGGTGTCTGTTTACAGTGCAGGGAGCTGTGAAGAAGCTGAAGGATATGCGTTGGTATCTAAGATGTTGCATACAAGCGTAGGCACACCTACGTAAAATGCTTGTCTGAGATGTTACTTCAAACCTGTGATAGGCACAACTTTGTTTACATTGTAGCCTGTGCCCACAGAGCAGCACTGAGGGGTTGTGTGTGGAGTGAAATGGTGCCACTCTTGCGGCGGGCACAGCAAATAAAAACAAAAACTGCCACCTGCCAAATGAGTGCCTAAGGGCTAATAAATACACCGAGTGGTCCTAGAGTGGTAGCAACGTGCTGGAAACTAACAACAGGAAATGCGCCTCCCTCTAAGTTCACAGAAGAGCACTGCCAAATCCTCCTCCAGATTAAGGGGCAGATTTACAACCCCTTTTCGCTACTTTTCACATGTTAAGAGGGGCTTGTAAATCTGCCCCTAAGTGTTTTGTTTGTTTACCTCCGCGTTGACAGACCACGTGGTGCAAGAGCTGAGGCTGCCAATTGAATCCCTGTCGCACCAACAATGTGCGTAGTTGTTACTGTGCAACTCCTCCGTGTCAGACAAAGAGGCCATAGTGTACTTCTGTTGGTACTTTGTAACTAGTCCATAGTGTATGAAGAGGCCACAGTGTACTTCTAAGCACTGATGGCAGCTCTCAGGTAGTACAGTGAGCGCACTGACTCCTCCTGCTGGTGGGTTGGCTGGGCGGAGTGTGTTGTCCCCTCGCCTCCCATGTGAACCCTTTTGGCGGCCTGCACCCTGCTGAACCCGCGTTAGTGGTCCGCGGCGTGCCTGCGGTGGGGCCTGTACGATTCCCGGGCCACCTCGCTGTCTGAGGGGAGCATTATCGATGGTGGCCTGATTGGGCCTTGTTTGTAGAAGGCTGGATGGTTGCGGCCTCGCAGTCTGAAGACCCAGGCTGCCCAGGTGGTGACCCAGGAACTGCACTGTTGTGGACTCTGCCTCGCAGCCGTAGTTCCGGCCCTTTCATTTGCTCCCTACCCTGGTTGTCATGTGGGATGTAAAACCTTGTTTTTGAGACTAAGGGGAGGGGATGCCAACGCCAGAGTGCTATAACGCGATGCGAGAACTCCTGGCCAAGGACAAGCCCATCTGCGTCTGTCCCACCCCCCCACTGTCCTAATATCCATTAAGGTACTGTAACAGTACCTTAACAGGTGTTAGGACAGTGGCTATGACTGCGGTGGAAATGACTGCATAACTCCTAGCTACAAAGCCTCATCTTGACTAAAGGGGACACTTGAATTACTGTAGGCTCTTCCCATGGTTAATTTGTTAACCCAGATTGCCTGGTGTTGCTTTAGAATGTCAAGCCACCCTTTTTAGGTCTCGGCCTGGCGAAAGCAGCCCATACGCTGCCCTCACCATGCGAAGGCTTCTTGGAATCAATACAGATTTCGAAGCAATGTCCCAGCTCCGCCTTCAGTTTTCATTTGTGCGCGTGGCATGGCGTCACAAATTATGCAAAAGGCAGCGCAATGATTGCACCGGAGGCATTTCAATCCCTCCTGGTTACCACAATGTCCCCTTTTGGCCTCGCCCAGCGGGATTGGATCTCTTACCGGCGGCGTGACACAGTAGCCTTAATATTAACTTGCTGCACTTTTTTTTTAAGCCATCGCATGTGTTTGTTATGGCGGGCAGCTCCAATTGCACAAGCGCGGTTATTGTTACATATTCACAGCATCCACTTCAGGGACACCGTGCTCTGTTTGTGTTTGTTTTTTTTTACTTTAAAACTGAGCATGGTGCCGCTTCACGGACACCGTGCTCGGTTTATCGATATATTTCTTAACTTTAGCATTGAGCGCAGCACCATCTTCAAGGACACCGCGCTCAGTGTTAAAGTTAAGAAGTATATAAAGAAACCGAGCGCGGTGTCCGTAAAGCGGCGCCTCGCTCAGTTTTAAACTTAAGCATTTTAGCGGGTGGGAAGGCGGTTATTGACGTCATTTATGTCAATTGTCTCAGAGTGAGCGTGTTCTGAGACCTCCACTTTATAAATTAACATATTCAAAATTGGCGTCTGCGCATCTTGTTTTTTTTTGTTTTACTCCTTAGGGTTCCCTGATCTGTGAAATGTCCTTTTGCGTTCCCACTCCTGCCTCTCTCCCCCCGGTCCCCCTCCCTAATCTCGCGTGGCATATGTGCGCAGCGGCATTAAATTGTGCTTTAATGGTTTCCCTCCTTCTCCCAGTCTGGAGTAAGGATTACGGTAAAGTGAGGTGGAAGAAAGAACCAGCAGGATTTTGTCCTGATTTTTTTGGACCATGCCGTATCTGCCGTTGGTTTTTGCTGAATGGTAGAATCCCTTGTGAATGCTTTTTCCAAGTAATATTACTGATTGGTAATATTGATGGTGAACTGTCGCACCAGTGAAAGGTGAAATGCCAGTTTTTATCACTGCTTTAGGATAGAGGTGTGGTGTGCCTAGACTTGCACTCTAGAGTGAGTACTGCAGCGCTTTAGACGTTTCTTGCCTCATGCCACCTATGATGTTGTCATCTGCCAGTGAGAAGTTATTGCAGGAGGGTTCATCCCTCACAGAGCTATCTGTGTTGTCTTTACTCCCTCTTCCTCCCGTTGTCTTTTTGTGTTTACTCCCACCCCTTTCCGTTGTTCGTATTGTCTTTACTTCTCCCCCTGCTCCTGTTGTCTGTGTTGTCTTTACTCCCGCCCCCTCCCGAAGACCAGCTGTGCCTTGCGCCAATCTGCCACCCAGATTGATAAATGACAAAAGAAGTATGGGGGGATGAATAACCAATTTATTTTCGGTCTAGTGCACAATTAATTACCCTAACGTTAATATATAATTCTACAAGGACCAATGTTCAATTAATTTGACACACATGCAAGCCATGGGACTAGATTCTGACCCAAAAATCACTCCAAAAGTATATTAATGATAAAACACACAACAATATACATACACAATGACACAAAAGATATATATATATAGTCCACCATGTGACTTCAACTATGGGGGCATAAGAATGGACACATTTAGATTTGCAAGGAAGCTAAAACTAAGGAAATATTTCAAGCTGGAACCCGGAAAAAAGAAAGCTGGGGAAATACCGAGTAGCCCAACTCTATTGGAAGCAGGAGACCGCACAGGATTTGATGAAATTTGGGCTTTACAAGAGGAATCGGGTTCGACTAGCAACATCAAGTGTAGACCGAGCCATTTGCAATACCCCCTTTAAACCCAAATCCAGTTTTTTACCTACCATGACACATGACAACTTAGATGTATACCAAAAACTCATCACAAAAGATCTGAAAAAGTTGTACAAAACTACGAATAGGAAACATGTTGCAATTAACAAAATGAATCAATGTTATAATAACTTGGTGAAGAAAACTTGATTCCAATAAAAATATCATTGTCCGCCAAGCCGACAAAGGCGGAAATATTGTATTGTGGCCACGTAAAATGTACATTGATGAGGCGGAATCACAACTACAGGACTCGTCATGCTGCAGGAAAAGCAACCTGGCCGCAATTGGAACAGCATGGCAAGACCAGAACTCGAAACTTGTTGCATGGAGAAGCGGCAATCTAATTTCAAAAGAGGAGTTTGACTTTCTTAAAAAGGAACACCCGGTGATACCATCATTTTATCTGTTACCAAAAGTACATAAATGTATGGACAAACCACCGGGACGTCCCATCATTTCCGCTATAAATAGCTCTACTGAAAACATGTCAATATACATCGATTATTTTTTGCATGACAATGTTAAAAGTCTGAATTCATATGTACAGGACTCATCGGATTCCATCCGTAAATTGCAAAATGTGATGTGGAATTCTGAGTGTTTGCTCATTACATTAGATGTATCCTCACTGTACACTTCTATAAGGCACAATGATGGAATTAAGGCAGTCAATCACTATTTAAACAAACGTGCCATCAATTTCTCTGCTCATAACAAAATGTTGTTATCTATGATCAGGGTCTGTTTAGAGCAAAACTATTTTCTATTTAACAACCAAGTGTATCAACAGACCAGGGGGGTAGCTATGGGGGCCTGTTTTTCCCCCAGCTTAGCGTGCTTGCACATGGGCTGGTGGGAGGAACAGGTCCTCATAGGACGACACTTAACAACCATGCAGAATCATGTTCCCTATACCTAAGATACATTGATGATCTTTTTCTGATCTGGCGGGATCTATGCAGGAGGCACATTCTTTTGTGGAACAACTAAATATCAATGATCTGAATTTAGAGTTTTTAGTACAACATCAGTCTGCTTTCTTGATATAGAGGTGTATGTGGAGGATAGTGGGTTGGCTACAAGATTACATAGGAAGCCGACAGCGGGCAACACTGTCCTACATGCGGCGAGCCAGCACCCCCACCATTTGATACACAGCATCCCCTTCGGGGAGATGCTGCGCATCAAAAGGATCTGCAGTACTGAATCAGAATGCCTCAAAGCCCAGGAGGCCAGTAAGCGGCGGTTCCTGGCTAGAGGCTACTCAGAGGGGATGTTACAGAAAGCAATAAATCGTTCGAGAGCAATCACTAGAACTCAGGCCCTTACACCTAGGACATCGGATGATGCCGCTAGTGAGGAGAACATTTCAGGGCAACCAAGGGTTATTGTCACGTATAACAGACAATACAAAGAGATCAGAAAAATTTTCACCTGTAACTGGAATCTGGTGACAGGGTATCCTGTCATTGGAGGTCTAGTAGGGAAGAAACCCAACTAAACCTACAGAAAATCCACATCCATGCCTGACAAATTAGTCAAGAACTACCTGGAGCAGCCACTTTCGGCAACTTGGATGGCACTAAACAAAGGATTTAAAAAGTGCCCCAACTTCAAAGCGTGCAGATATGGTTGCAACAAAACTCAATACCAGGTCCCTTTCAAGGATGTTCCTGTACAAATAACAAAACAATTGACTTGCAAAACGGAATTTGCAGTTTCTGTGTTGCAATGCCCTTGTGAGCTACGGTATGTAGGAAGTAACCGACTGCCGGCTCACAAGCGGATTTTGCAACACATAAGGGCCATCACTACAAAAGACCAAGCATATCCGGTGGCCCGGCATTTTGAGAATATTCATGACAGTGACCCAAAATATTTGCAGTACTACATAATCGATTGTGTGATGCCACTAAAACGGGGTGGTAATAGAGAAGTGCTATTACGAGTCCTTGAGACCAGATATATATTGGAGCTTGACATCAGAACCCCAGGGGGCCTCAACACAAGTGAGGATCTTTACACATGCTTATAGATCCTCGGGAAACATTTTTCTGGCAGAATCAGCTATATCAGGTCAGGCATTACCCAGATGACTCCGCCAAATAATATCATGAGTGGGGGTCAATATAAATAGAATAGCCTGCCTATAAAAGAACTAACAGGAACAAATACACATTTTTTTACGGGTCCTCCTTTCCAAAAATGAATTTTACCCTTTATACTAGCACCAAGCACTTTATGATTATATTTGCACTAGATTAGCACAACTGTTCTGCACTGAAGGAGAGGTACAATGTGGTTTACATGTTCTAATAACATTGCATAGGCACTTTATACTATCCCACTTGGGATATATTTTGCACATGTGTTTTTTAACCTGGAAACTAAAATACGCGAAAAAAAAATGTATATATATGTTTTTAACGATTGTTATACATGTATTTATTGCCCTTTGCGTATTTTGCACATATTTATATTATTTAAATTGTGTATAAGATTTGATGTAATATATTGCATTTTGCACTATACCTGATTCGATCAATATCGAGTTATAGTCTGTTTACAGTTTCCATGTTTCAATACCACTGAAAGTAATAGCGGTATAAACAGTCCGTCTTTTGTGCCTACTATAAGTACCTCCTCTTGTTCAGACAAACACATCATGTGATCAAGCCTGTGGATACAGGCGAAACGCGTCGTGGCGGACATACTGAGCGTTGAAAGGCACCAATAAAGCACTTTTGTTTGGCACCAGAACGGGTTTCCACTCTTCGTCATGTTGTACTGACAAGGAAGTGTTGGTGGCGCCGTTGGCGTCTGGCGAGACTATATATATATATATATATATATATATATATATATGCAGTACTTTGGATGGGTTTGAAGAAGAGAAGGGAGTCATGTGTCAGCGATTTTTGAGCCGAGGATATAGCAAACAGGTGATTGATAGAGCGATACAACGGGTCAGTATGAAGACTAGGGAAGAACTATTGCACCCTAGAGAGATGAAAGAAGAATATGATACAGTTAGATTCATAACCACCTTCACAGGTCAATCTTACGAAGTTCGTAGAATTCTCAAAAAACATTGGCATGTTCTGAACACAGACGAGCATCTGAAAAAATACCTCCAGGAGAACCCACAGATCACGTTCCGCAGGGGTAGAACCCTGCGTGACGAGCTTAGCCAGAACTATGTCACCAATTCGGGAAAAAGAAGAGAAACACGTGCAGGCTTCGTATGCTGTGGGAAATGCAAAGCGTGCAAGAATAGTCGGGATTGCAAAGTTCTTGCCATTCCTGGTACCAATAGGGAATTCACCATTCGTAAACGTCTTACATGCAGTACTCCATACAGTGTATATGTACTAATTTGTCCATGCGACAAATGGTATGTGGGAAGTACCAAACATGAAGCCAAGAAAAGAGTGCTAGAACATCTGCGGGCCATTCGCTCCCACAACAAACTATACCCTATTGCTAGACATTTCTTTGACACACACATGCAGGCTGAAACCTTGTTGCGTATGGTGGTTATAGATTGTGTTGATCTAGGAGTGAGAGGGGGCAACTATGAGTTATCCCTAAGAAAACTTGAGTCTAAGTATATTATCGACTTTCAATGCCT
This sequence comes from Lissotriton helveticus, assembly GCF_964261635.1. Taxonomy (NCBI): domain Eukaryota; kingdom Metazoa; phylum Chordata; class Amphibia; order Caudata; family Salamandridae; genus Lissotriton; species Lissotriton helveticus. The sequence continues at coordinate 2,033,795,036 of NC_136065.1, read as the reverse complement.
GTTTCCGATGGGACTTAAGAATTAAAAGTCCACTTATATGAATAAGAAATGTACATTGTTTGATATCATGTATTAGATTTATCAGCCTACTGTTTGATTTTAACATTTTAATTTTTCAGACGAAATTGGAGGACTAAATGACAGCTCGTTATCCTAGAAGCACAGTGACTGTTTCAGGAATAAGGATTTTTGAACTAATGCAGTGACATTATCAATGGTGCAATCATGTCCTTTTCAGTCATTACTGCAATATTGAGCAATTGTGCAATGTTCATCATGGATAAATTTACAAATTCGCCCACTTGGGCTGAACTTATGCTGATGGGACCGTAGCCAATTAGAACACTTGTTCTAGATGAGAAAGCTGATAACGTCCTATAACCTAATCATGGATTTGTTAATATCGAATTATCTGATTTGGATGGTCACTGTGTCCGATATTGATACAACATGAATTTTATTTGTTCAAATGTCTGAACTGGGTGTGTGTAATTAATTTCTTGAATATTTCTCTCGAAATGCATTTATCAAATAATGTATGACACAATCATGCATGGTATACTCTATTTACATTTTTCCAAATATATGATAATGCTTTATTCATACAGTATACCATGCTGGTTAGATCACAATGTTTAGTTTAGACATTTGACTAGACTAAGATGTCCTCCTATTAACATTGTTTGTCACATGACCTGCACGTAGGATGTGTTTTGGGATTTTAAAAATGGCTGTTATCGGCCTGACGAGCGTGATCAAGCCGTAATGGTGAAAAGCGTCGTGACTTTTCTCGTGCCAGAATAAAGGATTTATAGCAAACGCTGGGTGTCCAGGTCAACTTCTTTATATGAGAGGTACTTTGGAGGGAATTCGTAGGTCGGCCAGTGACCTAACCTGGACCGCTCGAGACAGCAGCAACGCTCGCACTGGTGGAATATATATATATATATATATATATACATATATATATATATATATATATATATATGTATATATATATATATATATACACATATATATATATATATATCAAAAGAAACATCCAACTCCAATGAAGAAGAGGCATGTACTCGAGGTAGGCAGGAATATGGCTCATTTATTGTATTTCAGGTCTCCCTCGACCCCGCATTAGATGAGATACGCGTTTCGGCTGCACAGCAACCTTTATCAATCTGATTGGCGACATCAACAATCCCAGTTAAATACCCCTTCCCCCTATTGAAAATGGATAGGCACAGAAGACAGACTATGTACTTATAATCAAATGCTAATTACTGCTATTTGACCATTACACCTTAAACAGAAAATGTCACTAGCAAAACATTCTAATTGCCTACTAACTGAAATGCTCAATGCAACATGATTATATCTATGAATAAACAAACCCCCCCGGACCCCGACCACAGTTCAGCGACTCCATCGCCGACCTAGTCAGCACACACGCCCTCGCCTTCACGGACTACATCCTCCTCGGGGACCTGAACTTCCACCTCGAGAACAACACCAACTCCACCACCCTGATCGACAACCTAGCCAACCTGGGATTTAGACAACTCGTCACAACACCCACCCACCCTCTCAGCCGGGCACACGCTTGACCCCATGTTCTCCGCAAGCCCTCACGTCTCCTTCAACCACACCATCGAACTCCACTGGACCGACCATCACTGCATCCACTCCACCCAACAGATGCCTTGTCGCTGTTGGAGCAAAGTCACCGAAGACCAGCTAACCACCACCCTCGCCCAGACGCCACCCGTCGACCCCGACACCGCTGCCTGCAACCTCAGACAGTGGATCAATGACTGCGCCAACACCCTCGCCCCGATCAAGAAACCCTCCAACAGTCACACCAATAGGGCACTGCACCAATTAAATGTTCTGACGGCAGGGGACTTGTTTCTAGATGGGAAAGTGAAGTCCTGAGAAGAGGTATCTGCGGCTGCGGGAATGAGCACAGTACTGCAACGTTTCCAATTCTATAGGGTGCGTAGGGCCATGCAGGAACAGCTAGGAGAGGACCTAGACGAGCCACCCGAGGTCCCCGTACTTACCTATGTGCTCACGGCTGAATCCCCCAGTAGTTACCAATATCTATAAAATTGCAATGTCCCACAGGGAGCACAGGTACACCGCTGCGAGGCTGGCATGGCAACGGGACTTACAAATAGCGATTGATGATGATATGTGGCGATACTGCTGTACGAATACCAGGACAATCTCGCTACATGGCAAACACCGACTTGTCCACTTTAAGTATATTAATAGGGTATACTACACACCAGAACGTTTATGCCGCTACAGATTGCGGGAAGAGGCGACGTGCGAGCGATGCCGCGCGCCCTTAGCAGATTTTTTACATTTAGCATGGCTATGCCCAGGAATATATGCATTTTGGGTAGAGATCTTCAAGGAATTGAGTGGAATAATAGAAGTATCACTGGATCCAGATCTCGTGGTTGCCCTCCTGGGATACTCCAAAAAGCTGCCTAGGGCGAGGCGCAAATTGGTCGATATGGGCATGCCTATAGCTAAACGGGTAGTGGCCTTGTGTTGGATGCGTGGACCGACTCCCACGGTGAGACGATGGAAGCATGACGTGCTGTACTGCTGTACTCAGTCAGAGAACTACAACAAGCTGCTTCCACCACGTAGCAGACCAAAAAACCTCTGGGGACTATTTCTGGCACAGCTACCCAGGGGGATGAGGAAACAGTTGAAGCGGGGCCGAACCCCCAAGGGGGGATGAGACGCCACACAGTGTGATACACAATGAATAAACATAATTTGATGGAAGCAACTGGAGCTGAGGGAGGTCACGCAGATAAAGGGTACGTCCAGAGAGGGTGTGCGCATGGCATGGATACAGATGGAGTGAGCTGGTGGGAGCGGGCGACTTGATGATTGGGGTAGATATGGAGGTGGCTAGACTGAGGGTGTATTGAACTACTGTCAGATGGTGAGTAGCAGGACCACTGCCAAGATCCACGCTGCGCTACTCAGGAGGAATCCCCCTATTAGTATTGAAGTTTGTTGTCTGAACACGATACGCCTGCCCCGTGCTGGGTTGTTGGCAATATGGTTGTGTACTTTCTGGTGAGGGGGTGCGTTGCCAACAATCTTCAGGTGTCTTACTCTGTATGACTGCTTGTTTTTGGTGTTGTTTTGCAATAAAACTTAATAAAAAAATAATAAATAAAAAAAAAACAGTCACACCAACAAGAAAGCCGGCTGGTTCACTGAAGAACTCCGGGCCTCCAAGCAAACCTGCCGAAAGCTGGAAAAGATCTGGCTCCGTGAACGAACACCGGACACCCACGCAGCCCACAAGAACGCCACCAGCAGACACCATCACCTCATCAGATCCGCCAAAAAGGCCTCCTTCAAAGACCGCCTAGACAACAACGAGCACAACAGCAAAGAGCTCTTCTACATCGTGAAGGAACTCTCCAACCCAGCTCCAACACCAAACGACGTCCCACCCTCGCAAGACCTGTGCGACTCGCTGGCCACCTTCTTCCACCGCAAGATCGCAGATATCCACGACAGCTTCAACGCCACGACCACCCCGACAAACACTGAGACCTCCAGCCCCACGACCACCATCCGCAGTAACCGCCTGCTCTCCTGGACCAACATCAACAACGACGACACCATCAAGATCATGAACGCCATCCACTCCGGATCTCCATCAGACCCATGCCCAGACCACATCTTCAACAAAGCCAGCACAGCCATCGCACCCCATCTCCGTAAAGTCATCAACACCTCAGTCGAGACAGAAACCTTCCCAGAGAGCTGGAAGCAAGCAGAGATCAACGCCTTACTCAAGAAGCCTAAGGCAGACCCCAAGGACCTCAAGAACTTCCGGCCCATCTCCCTGCTCCCGTTCCCGGCAAAGGTAATCGAGAAGACCGTCAATGAACAACTGACCCGCTTCCTCGAGGAGAACAACATCCTGGACCCTTCCAAGTCCGGGTTCAGCAGCAACCACAGCAAAGAGACTGCCCTCATCGCCGCCACCGATGACATCAAGTCCCTGCTGGACAACCGAAAAACGGCGGCCCTTATCCTCCTGGACCTGTCAGCCGCCTTCGACACGGTTTACCACCACACACTATGAACACGCCTCCACAATGCCGGGATCCAAGAGAAGGCCCTGAACTGGACCACCTCCTTCCTCTCCGGCAGAACACAGAGCATCCGCCTTCCCCTCTTCCGCTCCGAAGCCACCGAGATCATCTGCGGCGTACCCCAGGGCTCATCCCTCAGCCCAACTCTGTGTAACATCTACATGGCACCGCTCGCCCAGGTCGTCCGTCGGCTCGACCTCAACATCATCTCCTAGGTCGATGACACCCAAGCTGATCCTCTCCCTCACCAATGACCCCCACACCGCCAAAATCAACCTTCACGAAGGAATGAAGGCCGTCGCTGAATGGATGAGGAACAGCCGACTGAAGCTGAACTCGGACAAGACGGAGGTCCTCATCCTCGGATCCACCCCTTTGGTCTGGGACGACTCCTGGTGGCTGACCGCACTGGGAACCGCCCCAACACCCATTGACCACCACACAACCTAGGGGTCATCCTCGACTCCACCCGCTCCATGACTAAACAGGTCAACGCCGTCTCCTCTCCCTGCTTCAACACCCACCGCATGCTCCGCAGGATCTACAAGTGGATCCCCACTGAAACGAGAAGAACGGTCACCCAGGCCCTCGTCAGCAGCAGGCTGGACTACAGAAACACACTCTACGCAGGAGCTTGAAACGGCTCCAACACATCCAGAACGCCTCTGCACGCCTGATCCTCGACATCCCTCGTCGTAGCCACATCGCACCCCACCCCACCTGAGAGACCTGCACTGGCTCCCGGTCAACAAGAGGATCACCCTCAAGCTCCTCATCCATGAACACAAGGCACTGCACAACACCGGACCAATGTACCTCAACAGACGACTCAGCTTTTCCTACCCCACCCGCCAGCTCTGCTCCGCCGACCTCGCCCCAGTCCCTCGCTTCCGAAGGGCGAACGTCGGCGGCACATCATTTACCCACCTCGCCGCCAACATCTGGAACAAGCTCCCCATCCACCTACGGCACACCCAAGACCTGCTGACCTTCAGAAAACTCCTCAAGACCTGGCTTTTCGAGCAGTAGCAGCATTCCCCACTCCAGTGCCTTGAGACCCTCACGGGTGAGTAGTGCGCATTACAAATTATATGATTGACGGATTGAATAAAATGGGCAGGCAAAAACAAAATTGTCCCCCCAAACCAGAAAGGATTTATCCAGGGTGCAGAAACAGATACCAATCTGCAATGCTTGGCCCTAGCAATGGACAAACAGAAGTATAAGAAACAGCCACTGTACTTATGTTAAGTGGATTACAAGTCAGCTTTTTACTGTGTAAATCGCAACTTGCTATTGCAAAAACTATCATTCTGGGGTATCCTGGTCTATTTACTAAAATCAATCCAGTTACTATATTCAAAAACCTGGGTAAGGGTGCGAATTGGGGAAAGATCTGAGATTTCAAGAAAAATACAAATAGACCAGGGGCTAAAGCAAGGATGTGTGTTGGCCCCATACCTATTTAATTTGTTTTTGGCTGATCTTTCGATTGAACTAAATGAAATAACTGCCCACACACCAAAAATAGGTACTATACAGATATATTGTATGCTGACGATATCATCCTGATGAGTCAGACCAAAATCGACCTACAATGACTAATAGATAAGTTGTATTATTACTCTATAATAAATGGCATGACAGTCCACCTAAAGAAATCAATGGCGATTGAAGCGGTAGAGTAAAAAAAAAAAAAAAAAAAGGAAAAGTAAGTTCCTATTTGGGAAAAAACTGGAGCGGACTTCTACCTACACATGTCTGAGTGTATTAGTCAATAATAGGGCCAAATTCCATAGCACAAGAAATATCTGCAGAGAAAATCTACTACCTTGGCCTTTCAATCTCTACAACGAACTTTAGTTGGACCAAGCATCGCCCCTTTACTGAAAGTCATCTCAGCTACACCGATTCCCGGCATTACATGTGGAAAGGAAGTTCGAGGGAGAGATGCCGTCCTGATTAATACTGGATCAGCAAGAGTGTTTAGATCATTATTTCGTCTTCCTCTAAATGCATCTCCAGCTCAGATAAGATTGGAATTCGGATTTGTTAATCAAATATTGCAAGAAAAGGGGCCTATATAAAAACGTGGAACAGAATAAAGTCATCTTCCAAAAACCAACAATGCCAAGCAGTGTGGCAGGAATTACAGCAGAATAAGGAGGCGCCTGCCTGTACTTATCTTCATCAATCAATTGAAGACCTAGGAATCCAATCACTCTGGAAAAACTCATTTTCACAAGCAATCTTCAAAAAAGTGTTAACATCTCGGTAAAGAAATTATCGCTCCTTAAAGATAAAGAATAGTTGGCTTCTAGATCTCATGTCCGGTCTTTGATTAACGTATATAAGACATATAAGCAACAAATGTATTTAGTAGGATGGTTGCGGTTCTTACAAATTGATTTTATGCATTACTGGCTTGGTCGCGCCCCAAAAGATGGAATAAGTTCAAATCAAAGATGATCTACAGGCTGTGTAAATCAAGAAAATAAAATATTAAACATTTTGTGTGTCTGTGCCTGGCCTTAGCGGAAGAACAACGATCAATGCTGAAAATGGTATTTAATGAACGGGGTGTACAAACTTGCAGACTAGCAATATTATTACTCCATCAGTCTCTATCCTGAACTGCCGCCATACAAAAATTTTATGATTTGCTGAGAACAAATATTATTAGCTATACATAACATGAGAAATTGCATAGTATGGCATATTTATGCACATCAAGTCTAACTATTGGCACATTTACGTTTTATCTTTTTATTATTTTATATTAAAAATTTCTTTTTTAGAATGATGTATTCATATACATATATATACATATACATATATATACATATATATATATATATATATATATATATATATATATATTACCTACTGGCGGTTGCCAGTAGGTAGTTATAGTTAGGATTATTTTCCATAGGAAATCCGCAACATTCTATTGGGAATAACTTTGGCGCCGGTGGACGAATCTTCGCGAATTTATCAAAGAAGATCCGCTCCTTCCCTGAAAGTTTGAGGGGGATTTGTCAAGCAGGGGCCGAGATAAAAGGGGGGTCCCAAAACGTGTTTTCCCCATGTTAATTTCCATAGGGCGGTTGGACTCACTTTTAGCCCGAACGGCTGAATGGATTTCCACCAAACTTGGCAAAATTGTAGGGACTGGTAGCCCGATGTGCCTTTGCTATGTCTCAAGATATGCGCTCCAGTGGATTTTGAGTAATTTAGGTTAAAAAAAAATATATATATCTATAGGCGCGCCCCGGTACGCGCACCGGGGAGCGTACCAGCACGCTATGCGAGTTCGCGCGCGGAAAGCTGATTGGCTCTCGGGTGTCTGTAAACATTCCAAACAGTCCGGAGCGGCTGCCATCTTGTGTCTCGGTAGGATCGAGACAAGAGGTGGCAAAAACAAAGGGGGAAATGACGAAAAGGGGCAGGGTACCTAGATGCATCACTTTGTAAATATGACTGAATAAGGTGCATTTTTAACAACACTGGTGCGTCACAAAAAGTGACGCACCGGTGGTGTAAAAGTGACACATGGCCTCATAAATGAGGCCTTCAGTCTTCTACTCATGCGTCATATTAAATATATGACGTATTATGTCGCAAGTACTTTTAGATACGTCAGTATTTCAGACGTATCTGTAGGCGCAAAAGTGATGCATTGCTGGAGTGTGTCACAAAAATGATGCAACTCCAGCAATGCATCCTTTCACATGGGGCCAGGCCCCATGTGAAAGGGCCTGCATCAGTCTTACGCCTGCTGTGAAACCGGCGCAAGATTTGGACGCAGCAGCGTCATAAAAGTGACGTAGTGATATCTCATAGATTTTACTGCGTCACCTCTACGACCCTTTCTTGCGTCAATACGTCCCTTTTGCATACATTACACCTGACGTAGGTATAATGTGGCGCAGGGGTTTACAAAGTGACGCATCTACCTAGATGCGTCACTTCGTAAATATGACTGAATAAGGTGCATTTTTAACAGCACTGGTGCGTCACAAAAAGTGACGCACCGGTGGCGTAAAAGTGACGCATGGCCTCATAAATGAGGCCTTCCGTCTTCTAGTCATGCGTCATATTAAATATATGACGTATTATGTCGCAAGTACTTACAGATACGTCAGTATTTCAGACGTATCTGTAAGCGCAAAAGTGATGCATTGCTGCAGTGTGTCACAAAAATGATGCAACTCCAGCAATGCATCTTTTCTTACCCTTCCACACCCCCGTTCCTTTTCTACATTTTCTTTGAATAACCACATTCCCCATGTTCACTCTCCTTCTCCTTACTTTCGTTCCCAACACTCACCTTCTTTCAGTCCCCCTACTTCACTTCCTTTCTCCTCTCATACCTTTCTGTTCTTTCTTACTCATTTTCCTTTCCTTTATCAATGCACTCCACTTCACTTACTCTTTTTCATTTTTTTAAGAATATAGCTCTTTGATGAGAATTGGAGGTAGTTCTGAAAAGAACTTTTTTTTTCTTCTTTTTTCTTTTTTTAGAACAAAAACAAAAACAAGGAATGGAAACTGCTCAACAGGAGCAAAAAAATAAAAATAAATTAGGGCTGGGAACGGCAGCGATGGTTCTCCAATGCTCGAACCATGAGCAGAACACTTTGCTCCCCACAGGAAAGTAGCTGATCACAGTATCTGCATTTAAGGACGCCTTTGTTAAATGCAGGCTGAATGTTCGGAACCAGCTCTTGTGATCTCCCCCTCACCGATGTTGTTCGTCCTCCGGTTGATGTAGAGGCCCCATCACTGGGAACCTCTTGGGCCAGAGCCCTGACACTTTCCCGGGAAAAATTCTGGGGGTGCCTTCTCTCCACATGGCGAATCATTGTGGAGTTCCCAAAAGAATATTTTTTAGTGGGGTCACCCCGTGACAGGACTGTGTGGCAGATCCTGCACTCCACTTTTGGAGCATTTACCTTCTTCTGGTCATCAGGTATGGAAAAAAAATTCCAGATGAAATGTTCTTTGTATTTTGGCTGAGGAGGCTCTTCATCGATAAATTCATTGGAGTCATCTTCACTGCTAGATGGTCTGGCAGCCATGATAATCCAAGATATCCAACAAAGAACCGACAGCAAAAAGGCAGGTCTTTCAGTCACAAAAGTGAAAGAAGAAGTGAAGGAAATGGGTGGGGATTTCATTCTTTATAAAAAAAACTGTTAGCAACCAATGAAAAGTGTTATTTTCAGGTCACATGACCCGACGCGCTTACGCTGCGCGCCCCGGGGCGCTTACGTAGCGCGTTCGTATGCGCGTGGGTGCTTCCGGGTGCGCTTACGCCGTGCGTATCACGCGGACGCGGCTACGCGATACGTTACGATGTTGTTTTCGTTCGCGGCAATAGCGCTAACGGGACGCTCACCGGTACGCGCCCCGGGGCGTGCCGTAACACTGCGCTTACCGGTGAGCGCATCGGTACGCGCCCCGGGAGCGCTCCGGGCAAAAAATAAATTAAAAAAAAAAAAAATACTATTACATAATTATACAATATAAAATTCGTTATAAAAAATATTACTTTTCATACCTATAGAGATTTGCTATTAAAAAACCATTGAAATTCACTGAAAAAACCATAGGTTTTACACCAGTTATAGTTAGGAATTAGCATTTAAAAAACCTATTAAATTCACTGAAAAAACCATAGGTTTCACACCAGTTATAGTTAGCTGGAAGTTTTACTTTTCATACCTATAGAGATTTGCTATTAAAAAACCATTGAAATTCACTGAAAAAACCATAGGTTTTACACCAGTTATAGTTAGGAATTAGCATTTAAAAAACCTATTAAATTCACTGAAAAAACCATAGGTTTCACACCAGTTATAGTTAGCTGGAAGTTTTACTCGCATAAAACCATTGAAATTCCCACGTTATAGTTAGTTGGACTCACTATAACTTGCGCGTGCAATGCACTGCTGATGACGTCACATATTACATCACTCATGACATGGTCAGTGACATCACTCATGACATCACTGATGACACCATCCTTGTGACAGAGTGACAGACCTCCTTTCACTGTAATGTAACCCTGATACACCTATACATCCTGTTACACACCGACAGTCATCCAAAAGTTACTCACACACATACTCACACATGCAAATAAACTATTGAACATCCATTTATTTGCATATACAGCTATACACACACTACCACTTTACTTCTAAGGAAACTTACACATACTTACTCTCTTAAACAATCACTTATAGAAACACATACTAATTTAAACAGGAACTCTTACAATCCCACACTCTTACATATACTCACTTATATACATCAATATTCACATATACTAGATTAAAACATATGTAGTTACTGATAAAGACACTAATAAGACAGTCATTCACTCACTAACACAGACATATACACACTCATCCACCCATACAGTCCTGCACATATGCAGTCTTCAAAACGCATACAAAGAGAGAGTCAGTCATTCATGCATCTATGTGCTAAGAAATACCCCCACTAAACCATACAGACACTCATACTGATACTAAAAAAAAACATCTAATAACCCATATACATACACATGTAGCTACTCACCAACCCATGCAGCCACTTATACACAAAGTGAAACACTAATACATATATTTAAATATTTAAACATTACTCACTAATATTTATTTTTCAGAAAGACACACATTCACTGGATGGTGTCATCAGTGATGTCATGAGTGATGTCACTGACCATGTCATGAGTGATGTAATATGTGACGTCATCAGCAGTGCATTGCACGCGCAAGTTATAGTGAGTCCAACTAACTATAACGTGGGAATTTCAATGGTTTTATGCGAGTAAAACTTCCAGCTAACTATAACTGGTGTGAAACCTATGGTTTTTTCAGTGAATATATATATATATATATATATATATATATATATATATATATATATATATATATATATATATATATATATATATATATATATACAAGTAATGAAATAAATATGCATAAATGAAAATTACTTTACCAAGGTATGTCTGTGCAATTATCTTCATCTTCAGAGCACCACTACCCCCCGCAACCCCTCAGATCCCCTATCTGCACCTGCCCCACTCCAGCCATGGGAGGAGGAGAGAGCCTGGAAATGTCTGCACAGGTTTCTACTCTGGTGGGAGATTGTCAGCACCTTCAGCTATGATTGTACAAATGGACTGAATAATCAGCGGTGGTTAGTGACATGCAAAAATGGTGCGCGCCATGCGAACATACATACAAAACGCGCTCTACATGTTGACCCTTCTATTATTGTGGCCTCTGTACAGTCGCCCGATGTACTTGCACCGTAGAAAGATCTCGGTGACCTGGAGATCTTAAAGCGTCCTTTGTGCACCATATGTGTTATTAAGGAGGGATGGTGTGTTGAGCCATCCATCGTGTGGGGGTAAATCTTCTGTGCTGGTGCCCTCATACAAGTGTGAAGAAGTCTGAAAAGAAGTGCTCAGAAACTCCCCTTCTTCCGGTCTGTGCCTGCCATCTTACAGATTCATTTAATCGATTGGGGCAGAGGCAGTCACTCTGTTGTAAATAAAAGGTCACGTAGTCCATGTAGTTTCTTGAAGCTCCTTTATTCATGTAAGATGGTAAGTCAAGTATAAGAAGGAGAAACCCCACCAGGAGCAGTCTCCTGCCGCTCAGCCCTCATCCAACTGCCAGACATCCACACAGAACATTCTAACAGGCTCTTACATCATACATTCTATGCTGAGCAGCAGGAATAAGTATAACACATCTCCCTTCTTTAATTTGAAGAACAATATGTAGGAATAGAAATTGCGGAGAATAAGTCAGATCACAAGTCAGATCACGCAATTTCAAAATAAATGTAAAATCAGATAAGATCAGCAATTTAACATTCACTCAAACAAATCACGCAAACCATCAAATAACATTCACACCACCTTCTCTCTTCCTTGAACAAAACATTACTCCCAAAACGAAATAACCAACACACCATCACGCCAACGCATCACATACTCAACCCCAGAAACCAAACAAACCGACTGGCCAGGTCAGTAGGAGGCAAAAGGGTCCCAACTCACGGCGTGACAATACAAAACTTACATATGTGACATCCTTCACATCACTTAGGTCAAATAGAAAGTCTGGTGAACATCCAGAAATGGAGCACTAAGCTCCCTCAAACTCCATGTAATAGGATACATAAGATCAACACTGGGACATTTAGGTCCCAAAACCACTAACATCTCGAATAAGGAGCAAACTCCATGTAATAGGATACACAAGTTCCTATGATCAACACTGGGATATTTAGATCTCAAAAACCTCTTAAATCACAAATATGGGGCCAATTCCATGTAGTAGGATACACATGTTCCTTGCAAAAACATCACCACCCCACAAACTCACCACCATAGGTCACTCACCACCCTAAAGTAAAAAGCACTGGAAACTGACCACCCCAGAAACTCACCAACGTAGGGCATATACTTACCACCCCACAAACACACCACCCCAGGGCACCTACTACCCTAAAATAAACTTAATTGGAACCCTAACCACACCATGAATTAACAAATCACCTCAGGACAGAATACACCACTAATATGACCTCCCCAAAGATGAGTACTCAGTGTAAAATACACAAATCCAGACCTTATACTCCAACTAAAACCTTAAACCCACACACAAAACGACATTACAATGACCAGCAATATAATGTTATCAACAGTCTCGTGCTCCGGTTAGCGGTCTCTCACCCGAGGTCTCCAAAGAAGTAGACATCTCTGTCCTTATTCTGCCGGTATCTGTATCAATCCAGAGAAGTCCATAGAATCCATCGACATGCCTGCTGAGAAAAACACCCTCCATTGGTAGCATCATCTTCTCCACATCGACTTACAGGGTATCAAAAGATTCATTGCCAGACAGCTGCTAAAAGTACATTACTATCTGCCACGACGTTCCGATTAACACCACAAGACTGGTAGTGACTCAGCATGTTTGTCTCCATGGTGATTTGCTAAACGAAGCCCCCGACATATCTTCTATACATTTCATGTGAAACTTAAAATGGAGGCACGCATCTGACGCAGCACCGGGTGGCTCTCGGCACGCCTGTGCTTGAAGAAACATTAGAGAATTACAGCAGCTGATCACCGACGTCAGAAAGCCCTTCACGCGTGAGACAGCAGGTAAGATTAATGGGTATTTACGACAGTTAAACTGTCAACTCTTGCGCAGTAAAAATTAAATGATAAAAATGGGAACAGGCTCTCTGCATATCTTGACTTTCACACAGAGAGTCCGATAATATTGTGGTGTCAGGCCCTAGGCCCACATATTGGCAAACACTGACACAGACAACAGGTGGCTTGGTACAGTAACTGGCCTCGAGCACGTGCACCCGGACCCTTTTATTAGCGGGGTCACGTCACTCGTGACACCCGTGATGGATGGGTGTGGGGGTGTAGTGTGCCCAGCCCTCGGGGGAGTGGCTGGCTTTACAACTTCCTGCGAGACACTAGAACGTGTCTCGCAGGATACTACATTCCTACCAAACGTTATTGAGGAACAAACAAAAATGCTACTCCAACCTGTGGGGATAAAACAAAAGGTTAACTAGTTACCACAGGGTCCATCAGTCTCTAGAGTCAGGTGGCAGGACGACAGCAGACCTGGATTGGTGACTTGGCTTGCAGCAGAACCTTCTTGGCGGGCACCCGTAGTTTAACCCGAGGGTCTCAGGACACGACCGCTGGCTTGGAGACGTCCGTTGCATACCGACAGTTCGTCGACGGTGACATGTCTTGCTGCTTTGCCTGGTTTCCACTTTGCTGAAGTCCGTGATGGTCCGTGGCGGGTTCTAACAGTTCATTGTAGTGGGCTGCGTCATAAAGATGGATGGAGTCCTACAGGAGAGTTCACAGAGGTGTGGCTGGGCCGACTGTCCTTGTTGAACGGCTGGGCTGTGACCGGAAACCTTAATGGGGCAGAGTCTCTACTCGCTCTCCCGCCTGTGGAGGCCCGTTGTCGGGGTTGCTGCGGGACTGTAGGAGGGCTGTGCTGAGGGTTGCTTGTGCGCCATCTGGGGGCAGCTGCAGGGCCGCTGAGGAGCCGTTACTTAGTTGCACGCCCATCTCCTACGGGTGGATGAGTTTTCGGCCAAGACTTGCCTTCGCTGCCGCGGTTTTCGGTGTAGGCCAGGTTCACAGGTGGCCTCTGGTTTCTTTTGTCTGCTGGTGTGGCGACGGTGCAGGACTCAAATCTGCCGATCTTCTAGGAGTGGTGATGTTTGACGCAGGTGATGATGACTGGCGTGATGGCGGTTGCCCGCCATGTGGTGACCTGGGGTGACAGGTGGTGGTGACTTGCTGGGAGTGTTGGATGTCCGGAGGGACTTGGCAGCCATGTGCCTCCGCCTTGCTGAGCTGGAGTGTCTGTGGCGGCTTGACACGAAGAGTGTGGGGATCCTCTCTTGCCTGGCTTGGGGTCTTTGCCGACTCCATCTTGAGGCGGTGTGAGGACGGACACTCTGTGCTGATCTTCACCCTTGGCATCTGCGACAGGAGCAGGGATGCGCTTGACTTAGACTGCCGACATTCGGGGTGGCCGGTCACCTGAGGAAGCGTCGGGGAGAGACGCGGTTGGCGACTGCTGCGGCTTATGTTCGGTCCTCCTGTGAGGCTGTTTCCAGGGACGTCGGTCCTCCTTGGTGGCCGTCTGACGTCTCAGGGTGTGCACTTGGCTTGCTGTGAGAATCCTCCATCTTCTCCCATTGTCGGTTTGCTCAACTCACCTGTATTCATCCGATCTTCGGGGTGACAGGGCTGTCACTCCTCTTTTCTCTAAGGGCGTTGTGCTTGGACTTTGAGGCACTGGGGCCTGACTTCGCTTCGGCGTGCTTGTCCGGACTGGCAACTTTGCGATGTGCTTCTTGTTTGTTGATGGAGCATCTGTGGCTGCGGCGGCATGTCATGCAGGGTGTGCGACTCCTCTCTTGCTTGTTGTGGATCTCCGCCGACTACATCTTGATGCAGTGCGAGGAAGAACGCTTCGTGCGGTCTTTGGCCTACTGCAGACTTCGCTGGGGTGGTGGAGACTTGGGTGCTCTTCTACCAACGTGACGGTCAGTCACGTGTTGCTGGTTGAGGGAACATCTGTGGCGGCATGCCACGTGGGGTGTGCAACTCCTCTCCGACCTCTTCTGGGTCACCGTCGACTCCATCTTGAGGCAGTGCATAGGAGGACACTCCGGGTTGGAGTCGGCCTACTGCGGGGTTTCGTTGGTGCAGCCGAGGTGTAGCTGCTCTTGGTGCTGCGTTCAGCAGTGCTTCTTTGTGGGGACTTCGCTGTCTCTTGGGCGCCTCTTTGACTTTGTGCGCCCTCTCTTCTCTTTGGGCGCTTTTTTCGGCCACAGATGGGCCCACGTTATATCATGCTGTGGTGTACACGTACTCTTGCAGGAACGAGTAATGTGTGCTCTTCTTTGGTGGTGGCGCTTGGCAGCCACTCGTGGTGCTCGCTCTGCACCAGTCGCTCTTGTGCTTGTGGTGGCAATCGCTGTCTTGAGACGCCTCTGGCGTTCTGCTTTTGCTGGTGGCGGCTGTCTTTGTCGTTGCTGCTTGTGTCGCTTGGCCCTTGGCCGGGCTGGAGAAGCGTCCGGCTTCTTGGGCCTTTGGTAACATGCAATGGCTCTTTTCCCTTTTTTTTTTTGAGAGTTTGGGCCGCCCGTTGTGGTGCGTCGTGCACCCTCCTCCAGTCTTGGCTGTGTCTCTCCTAGCCTTTTTCTCCGTCTGGTGGGCTTGCTGCGTTGGGGCCGTGCAGACAGACTCGCACCTCTGGTCAGTGTCCAGGGACCTCCTGGTTTCGGTGTGGTGAGTGAGACGATGCCCTGCTTGGGTGCACGGCTTCCACTCGCGGGGTCCTGGCTGCTGTGACTGTCCTGCTGCCTGTGCGTGCGTCCGCGGGGCTGTGTTCACAGTAGGGCTACTGCTGCAGAGGGTGTTGTTGCCTCGCTCGGGTGGCCAGTCCGTGTCCAGGGGTGGCTTGGACTTCTTGGGGTCCTTGGCAGTGGCGTGTGGGGGTATACCTGGCTCCCTGACAGCTCTGCCGTGGCGGTGACAGCGACCGTCCTGTGGCTAGCTGAATGGTCTCCCTTCCAGAGCAGTGGCCTGTGTCTGGGTGTGGAGCACCTGTGTTGTGGGGCGGCGGTCGTTTCCTGCAGGGTAGAGTGGAGGGTGTACAGTTCACTCTCTTCCGTGTTTCTTATAGTCACTCGGTGGTGCTGCAGGAGCTTTTCCAG
The DNA here is from genome assembly GCF_964261635.1 of Lissotriton helveticus. NCBI lineage: Eukaryota > Metazoa > Chordata > Amphibia > Caudata > Salamandridae > Lissotriton > Lissotriton helveticus. Next base: position 2,033,778,591 of record NC_136065.1, on the reverse strand, counting down.
GGCTGTTGCGGTTGAGGCTGCTGGATGGCATACGTTGGAATGTGCTCCTTGCCCCTGGGAATGGCCACTTGGGTGTCGGGGTGCCTGTGTTCTCTTGTTTCCCATGCGCTTCCGAGAATTGGTGGCACTATTGGCTGCTCGGTGTTGGGATCCTCTCAGTCTCCCCTGCGGCCTGTGCGACTTGCATTTCCAGTTGCGATGTAGCCGAATGACCACTAGGTGGCATGCCGTGCATGCTGACGGTTGCGGGTGCTGCAGGGGCTGGTGCAAACCGCTGTGTTGTGCTGGCACGTGGCGCTGCTTGGGTGCCGGCAGCGGCGGAACCAGGTCATGCTGTTGGACGCCAGGCGGCGTTGGCACCTGTGCTGAGGGGCAGCTGCGGTTTCTCTTCTGCACCCTGAGATGTGTGTGCTGGGGTCACGTAGTCGTCCTTGTCCGTGTTGTCTAGACTCATGCAGTGCTCGTCTTTTCTTTCTTTACCTGGCAGGCTTCACCATGCTGCTGGCCTTTGCTTTCTAAACGGTTTCTCTGCCAACAGGTGCTGTAGCCACCATCAGCCACTAGGTGGCTGTGTAGCCTTGTTTGTAGGCTCGGGCAGCTTTCCTAACGCTGCAGGTCTTGCTGGCCAGCGGTGCTTCACTTGAGGGGATCACTGTGTGGCTGTAGCGCCGGACTTCGGTCGCTCCAAAAAGTAAGGGCTTGTTTAGCTCGTCCTTGTGGCTGGGTGATTCTGTCGACTTCCTGCAGGATTCTCTACCGCTGTCTGTGAGGCGGTGCTCCAGAGTCACTGGTGTGGTAGTAACTCCGGGTCAGGTGCGGAGCCTCTTAACATGGGGACGGTCTCGTTGCTTGCTGGCCGGCGAGGGTTGCCAATGCTGATGCGTGGCGGCACTGCTCTTTCCCGTTAACTTCGCACTCCAAACATGTAGCGCTGGCAGTCCAGGGGTGCTTCAGGGTGTACACGGTGCTGCGGTTGAGCTTCGCACAGCCTGCCTTGTTGGGGAATGCATCCCCCCTCTCTTTCAGAGGGTGGGGAAGTAAACTGGGTAGCTTGATGGCGCGTCGCGTGTGAGAGCGGAGGTACGGCTGAAAACGGTCGTCCTCCCCTATGGGCCTCGCTAGGGTTCCGCCCGCATGCTTTCTCTCACCTCCGTTTATGACTGTCAAAATCCCAGCCTGTCGTTTCGATACCGGGAGCAGTGCTGGTTCGTCCGCATGACGGACTGCTGGGCCAATGCCGGCTGCTTCTGCGAGGTGGAGGAGGCGCTCGCGGGTCTCTGGGCTCTGTAAACCTCCCCCTCCGAGCGTGTCAGCGGGCGCGGCAGGCTCTCACCGGGACGGCATAGCCTCTCCTCCTGTTTCCAGTGCCAGAGGTGACGAGGTACGGCAGTCCCCGGTTGCTGTGCTGGGGCAGGGGGCGGCGGTTTCACGCCCGATATGTCCTGCTGACAGGCGGTTGGACACGGCCCAGGATGGGAGTGCTGCCTGCCCGGCTCTTTTCACCTTTCTCCCCGGGAACAATGATGGGCAGAGCTGCAAACATGCGGGGTCAGACCCGCCTCGTCGCCAGTGTGGTGTCGGGCCCTAGGCCCACATATTGGCAAACACTGACACAGACACCAGGTGGCTTGGTACAGTAACTGGCCTCGAGCACGTGCACCTGGGCCCTTTTATTAGTGGGGTCACGTCACTCGTGACACCCGTGATGGATGGGTGTGGGGGTGTAGTGTGCCCAGCCCTCGGGGGAGTGGCTGGCTTTACAACTTCCTGTGGGACACTAGAACGTGTCTCGCAGGATACTACAAATATCAACTGTGCGCTGCTCCTCTTAAATTGTAAACGATTAAGTAAGAAAATAAATGACTTTTCCTGCGTGCAGCTCTCCTTGAATCCAATTTCCTCAGAGGTCACATAAAAGGTTCACGAGGGTAATTAACTGTCTGTTCACAATGACACATCCAACTCCGTGAAAGCAGGCAACTAAACCTTGTTCCATACATCCATAGTTTTCTCTTTTCTTTTTTTTGTTAGAGACCGAGCACAGCTGTCATCATCAATCTGGTTAATGTCACATCACACAGGGACACCATGGGGCTCTGGGGCTTGTCGCACGTAATACCAGAGGGTTGTTCTCAGTAACAGCTTGCAGCTCCACTCCTCATCAGAGCACCAGTTTAAATACGAGCAGGCAGCAGAACATGGCAAACTTCTCTGCTCATAACGCCAGTAAAGATAACTTCACCTTGGACATGTATGCTTAATCTGGCACTTAAGGTTAAGGGCGACCGATTTCGGGGTCACTGGTGGGGTTTTGGAGTGCCAGTTAGCTTAAACATATGTTTTAAAATGCTAAAGTCTTTTACCTTGATTCAGTTTTGTTTCCTTACATTTTCTTTCCCCCTTGTAAGTCCTCTAGTTGGCTTATATAGAGTTATCTTGCACGCTGTTGGTTCTTTGAATTATTTCTCATAAGGTTGAGATTCTTTACTCCTTGTAGGTACCTTAGTTTGCTTGTAGGTAGTTTTTTGCTGCACGCTCCAAGTTCTCCAAACGTCGCCAAAAATGTTGTAAATAAAAGGTCACGTACTCCATGTAGTTTCTTGAAGCTCCTTTATTCATGTAAGATGGTAAGTCAAGTATAAGAAGGAGAAACCCCACCAGGAGCAGCCTCCTGCCACTCAGCCCTCATCCAACTGCCAGACATCCACACAGAACATTCTAACAGGCTCTTACATCATACATTCTATGCTGAGCAGCAGGAATAAGTATAACACACTCCTACCCCAGTCCCCACTCAGGGGTTAGCGAGGTCGCCTCTCAGCATGGGGCCGAGATAAAGGTTTGAGGGATTGGAGGTGTGTTATATATCCTAGTCCCACATGAAAGCCTCCCACCAGAGCACCGGCTGTTCATGCTCCCCAAAACCCTTGCCAATATGTGATGATGGCCAAGCTACTCGTAGCTTAAAAAGAAGAGCTTCCTGGAATATTTTACTTCATTCAAGAAGCGCCTCGTCAAGATCACAGACAATCAAGGCACACTGGTGGCGACTTCCAGGAGCTCACCTCAAACATATACCGTGATAGAGGCGACTTGCTTATTAAACTGTCCCCATTTGCTGTGTACTTCCCTTTGAAATACCTGCATACCGAGTCCCTCCTCTCCGACGCCGTCAGCAGCGCCCCAGCCGCCGCTGGGCCGCCCGCTCTGCCGGTCTCGTTCCCGCGCCTCCTGATTGCGGCCCGCCCCCTCGCCAGACGATTGGGCACCCCTTCCCGCCTCCCAGCTGACCCGCCCTCCCTGCTCCCCTCTTAAGGGGACCCCGCCTGCATCTGGGGAGCGACCACTGCGCCTCTGGCCTGGTCGCCCCCCTGCTCCTTGCCGCGCCTGCCTCTGAGCCCCTGCTCACCCGCATACCGAGTCCCTCCTCTCCGACGCCGTCAGCAGCGCCCCAGCCGCCGCTGGGCCACCCGCTCTGCCGGTCCCGTTCCCGCGCCTCCTGATTGCGGCCCCGCCCCTCGCCAGACGATTCGGCACCCCTTCCCGCCTCCCAGCTGACCCGCCCTCCCTGCTCCCCTCTTATGACGCCCCCAGAGCGACCGCGCAGCGGACGCGCGCAGCGGGAGCACCGATTGAGCGCCGAAGGTGCGCCAAAGGTAAGCCCGTCTGCGCCCGTCCGCGCCCAGTGCCAGGACTCCTGGCCCCCACCGCCGGAAGCCGACCAGACGGACCTACGACGCCACCGAACTCAACGCACTCAACACTGGCCGAACCCCGGGTTGCTCCGAGCCACACCGAGACGCACCCACGGACCCTTCAGCTGCCACTCCTGCAAGTTCACCTGCAACCGGACCCACGCCACACCAGCTCCCACCAAGCCGAACTCCAGCAGCACCCACCTGAAGTGCATCCTGCTCAACACCCACTCCGTCCACAGACACGCCGCCGAGCTCTGGAACCTGCTCGACACCACAGACCCAGACGTCGCCTTCCTCACGGAAACCTGGATGAACGCCTCTTCCGCGCCCGACATCGCCATCGCCATCCCAGAGGGTTGCAAGATCACCCGGAGAGACCGCGCCAACCAGACAGGAGGAGGCATCGCCATCATCCACAGGAACACCATCCGCATCACGACCAACACCGACGACACCCTCGCACCTGCCGAACACCTGCACTTCCAGATCCACGTCAACTCCAAGACCACCCTCAGAGGCACCCTCATCTACAGAACCCCGGGACCATGCACACAATTCAGCGAGGACGTCGCCGACTTCGTCAGCCCGCACGCCCTCCCCTCCGCTGACTACATCCTCCTCGGGGACCTCAACTTCCACCCGGAGAGCAACAACGACCGCAACACCACCACCCTGCTGGACAACCTCGCCAACCTCGGACTCAAGCAACTGGTGACCACCCCCACACACTACACCGGACACACACTCGACCCGATCTTCTCTTCCAGCAAGGACATCGCCTTCAGCCACGCCACGGGACTCCACTGGACGGACCACAGCTGCGTCCACTTCAGCTTCAGAAGGACCACGCTCCACCATCACCAGCAACAGGCTCCCCGCAGAAGCTGGAACAAGATCACTGCAGACCAGCTCGCGACTTCCCTGACCAAGAACCCCCCCACCAGCACAACTAACCCCAGCCAAGCAGCCACCAACCTCACGAAATGGATGAGCGACTGCGCAGACGACCTCGCCCCGCTGAAGACCCGCCGAGCAGACCGGGCAGCAAGAAAGCCCCATGGTTTAACGACGAACTCAAGAGCTCCAAGAAGAACTGCAGAGCACTCGAGAAAACCTGGCGCAGAGACCCAACACCGGACAACATGACTGCCCTCAAGCTCGCCACCCGAAAACACCACCAGCTGATCCACGCCACCAAGAAAACCGCATTCAAGGAACGACTGGACAACAACGCACACAACAGCAAGGAACTCTTCAACATCGTGAAAGAGCTCTCCAACCCCAACGCCGGAAACAACGACATCACCCCTTCGCAAGACCTCTGCAACTCCCTCGCCTCCTACTTCCACAACAAGATCGCGGACATACACAACAGCTTCAGCACTCAACCGACGCACGCCACGACCGAACCACCGCCCCCCACCACCACCCTCCGCGCCTGGACCCCGATCAGCACCGAAGACACAATCCGCACGATGAACTCCATCCACTCCGGATCTCCGACAGACCCCTGCCCCCACCACGTCTTCAACAAGGCCGACGCTGTCATCGCACCCCACCTGTGGGACATCATCAACACCTCCTTCGACATCGCCACCTTCCCGGAGAGCTGGAAGCACGCCGAACTCAGCGCTCTACTCAAGAAACCATCAGCAGACCCAACCGACCTCAAGAACTACCGCCCCATCTCGCTGCTCCCGTTTCCGGCCAAAGTCATCGAGAAGACCGTCAACAAGCAACTGGCCGCCTTCCTCGAGACGAACGGCTCCCTCGACCACTCGCAGTCTGGCTTCCGGGCCAACCACAGCACCGAGACCGCCCTGATCGCAGCTACCGATGACATCCGAGCCCTGCTCGACAACGGAGAAACAGCGGCCCTCATCCTCCTGGACCTCTCCGCGGCCTTCGACACTGTCTGCCACCGTACCCTAGTACAGCGCCTCAGAAACGTCGGAATCCAGGAGAAGGCACTGGAATGGATCACCTCCTTCCTCGCCGGAAGGACACAGAGAGTCCGCCTCCCCCCGTTCAGATCGGAGGCCACCAAAGTCATCTGCGGCGTTCCTCAAGGCTCCTCGCTCAGTCCAACCCTCTTCAACGTCTACATGAGCCCCCTAGCAGCCATCGCACGCCAGCACAACCTGAACATCATCTCCTACGCCGACGACACCCAGCTGATCCTCTCCCTCACTAATGACCCCGCCACCGCCAGAGCCAACCTGCACGAAGGGATGACAGACGTAGCCAACTGGATGTCGAACAGCCGCCTGAAACTGAACTCGGACAAGACGGAAGTCCTCATCCTGGGATCCTCACCCTCCGCCTGGGACGACTCCTGGTGGCCCCCCGCCCTAGGCAGTGCACCCAAACCAACAGACCACGCACGCAACCTGGGCTTCATCCTGGACTCCTCCCTCTCCATGACCAGACAAGTCAACGCCGTCTCCTCGTCGTGCTTCAACATCCTGCGCATGCTACGCAAGATCTTTCCGATGGATCCCCACCGAGACCAGGAAGACGGTCACCCAGGCCCTCGTCACCAGCCGTCTGGACTACGGCAACTCCCTCTACGCCGGAACCACTGCCAAACTCCAGAAAAGACTCCAGCGGATCCAGAACACCTCAGCACGACTCATCCTGGACATCCCCCGCCGCAGCCACATCTCCGGACACCTGAGAGACCTGCACTGGCTCCCGGTCAACAAGAGAATCACCTTCCGGCTCCTCACCCACGCACACAAAGCCCTACACAACCTAGGACCAGGATACCTCAACAGCCGCCTCAACTTCTACGCTCCCAAACGCCAGCTTCGATCGACCAGCCACGCCCTCGCCGCCGTCCCCCGCTTCCGAAGAGCCACCACAGGAGGAAGGTCCTTCTCCTACCTGGCCGCCAAGACTTGGAACTCCCTTCCGACCCACCTCCGCCTGACCCAGGACCACCTCGCCTTCAGGAAGCAGCTCAAGACCTGGCTGTTCGAGCAGTAGCGGACCCCCTCCCCTCAGCGCCTTGAGACCCTCCGGGTGAGTAGTGCGCTATATAAATGCTTTGATTGATTGATTGATTGATTGATTGAAAGTTATGTGCTTCTGTGATTTACTGCGTCTATTTCATTTGGAAGTGTCTAAAAGTAAACCTGGATATGGTCTGTGCAGCCTGGTACTGACCTGCACAAAACGAGTTTGTAATCTAAACTGAATCCACTGTAGACAATAAACCCACCAGTGGCTAAGACCTTCCAATGACTTGTGACATCATTAGTAACTAAGAATTCACCACTGACTATGACCTCACTAGTTATTTACCGAATTAATTACACTGAGATTGTCTTAACCACTGAATTCCCTAATCCCTGTTATGTCACTAGTGACCGTGATCTCATCAATTGCTGTGACCTCAAGAACGACTGTGACTTCACCAGTGACTGACATCACTAGTGGATTTGACCTAATTTGTTGCAGCGGCCTCATGGCTGTTACTTCACAAGTAACCTTGACTTTAAAATGATTCTAACCTCATCGGGCATTGTGACCTCAGGTACATACATAAGAACAAGCTTTTGCAATAGGTCTTGCATTACTGAAAGATTGATCTATTGGTGTTGCATTATGTACAACGCCAATAGGTCAAACTTTCAGTAATGCGATTCCTATTGCATTGCACATGCGTGATCCTACCTCTGGGATCCCAGGACTTGCTTCAGCAGGACAGTGGCCTGTAGAAAACGGAGTAAATGTTCCCCTCCAGATAACAACATGGATGGATGCTGAATTTATGCGTGAAGGGAGGGGGGCCAACTGGCCAACCAAAAGAATCAATTGGTGATGTCCACCGGGAGGGAACCAAACACTGAAAGGCAGGACAGATACACAATATTAATCAACCTAACAAAGAAAAACTAAAAGTTTCACTTACCTTATCCTGTAACACATCTTCGATGTTCTCCAGTACCTGGCACCATAGTCCTCCGAATGTGACGTCCCACAGCCAACCACCTTATCCAATCCAGACACTGCTCTCATGCTGTTAACAATATTAAGCAGCATGAGTGAAGAGTCTAGATTGGCTGGAGCGGGCTGGCTCAGCGCTTCGAAAGGCACTGGAGGAATGTGCCTACTGTCTCTGGAGAGGTTTGAAGTGTGATGTCGGGCTGGCCGTATGAAGACAGCAGGCCAAACCAACATGCTCAATTCAAACTGAAGCGGCCACTCTTCATTGCTGCCAATCAGCAGCAATGACGCACTGGCCACGCCCAAAACTCCGTTCGAATGGGTAAAAAATAAAATTGTGATAAAATGATTTTATTACCATTTTATTTTACACACTTTCTTCAGCAGTGTATGTGGGGGGAGTAACACTCCTCCACTCTTATGCACAAACCACTGCAGTGACTCAGATACAACACTTTATCATGAGTAGTGCAAATCAGTTCTGTGTTCTGCCCACACATCATCTTTTTCCACTGGTATGAACTGTGCCTCCTCCTCCAGGCCTGCCCCTCTTAACAGCCACATCCATCTTCCTGTACGAAGACGGTTTCACGGTGACTCCTCTACTCTGGGACCTGCATTGTGCTGTTCCACTCTGGGAATGGCCGAGATGGCTCTCCTGGACTGACTTGTCGCTGTCCTGTTGCCACCCATGGGGACCTCTGGGTGACAGATTCTGGGCGCTTGATAAGAATCTACACGGCTGAGCCAGATATCACAACTGTACAGGAGCTACTCTCTCAAAATTGTCACTAAATGTCCAGGATCCTCTCCTCACGTCACGAGCTCTCAGTAAGGTCCAGGGCACTAACTGTATGTGTTTAGTTAAAAAAAACTTCACATTGGACAAGCTGGGACGAAGGAGCTAGGCTGATAAACAGATTATGTGAAATGCTTTTGCAGCCCTAGAACTGTTGGTGAAACCTCATGTTTCTTGATCATTCAAACACTGCAGTGCTGGTTTCATGTGGCAGGTGCTGTGCTCGGTTCCACAAGTTCACATGAAGCCTAGCTTCAATGCTGACGGCTGTGGAGGGGCAGGTGGGCTGCGCAGCACAAGGGACAGTAACATGGCTGTGCAGCACAAGGGGGCAGTTACATAGCAGAGGAAGGTGGGCTGTGCAGCAGAAGGGAGCAGTTACATAGCAGGGAAAGGCGGGCTGTGCAGCACAAGGGGGCAGTTACATAGCAGGGGAAGGTGGGCTGTGCAGCACAAGGGGGCAGTAACATGGCAGAATCCGGTAGGCTACGCAGCTCAAGGGGGAGTAACATGGCAGGGGCAAGCAGGCTGTCACATAATGCAAATCTATGTATGGGGAGCAACCTGTGTAGATCTCACACTAACCGTGCAGGAGAAGGGTATCCTTCCTTTCTGCATTCCTTCGTGTTAGAGCATTAAGCTTTTTTTCACACCTGTTGCACAGAATGAACATACTTGAGTGCAGCACTTTGGAGTGCAGCATTTCTCGTACTAAAGAAAACTCTTTTGTACGAGGGAGGGAGCTGCAACCTCCTTGGGCAATTCTCTAGTGATTCTGTAAATAAACTTTTTATAAAAGTATTTTCCCATCAGATCAGATAATCTTTATTCGCTATACATTAAATAGTATAACCATAAAAGCATACAATTATATATATTTGAAAAATCCACAAAAATCCATAGGAATTTCAGACAAAAAGACAGTTAATTATCACATCCCAAGATTTGATTAGCAATTAGGGGTGGGCAAAAAATGTTGCTACACCGGCGGAGTTTTGCCCAATCCGCGTTCTGCACCGAGTTCAGAAAAACTCTGTGAAGTGACACAGAGTGGAGTTTTCTCTCTGGAGCGTCTCAACGCTAAGTTGGTAGGTGCTCGTAAGAAAAAAATTGGGCGCTATATCTCCTCTCTGCAAGATTGCTCAACGCAGGTGTTGGCAGACGGTGGCGACCGCTCAAGTTGAGAAATCTGCCACTCGAGTAGAATGTCTGTTCGAGAGGCAGAAAGCAGCAGCGCCCACTGGTGTGATGCCTAGTGTCATTCGCACTGATTTTACAGTGTGGGACAAACTCCCAGCACAAAAAAATCAGTGGGAGCAGTGCGACTCATGGAACTCCGCATAGCATGGCAGAGTTCTTCTAGCACTTTGCGGAGTTCTGCGGAAAACTCCGCAAAACTCCATCCAGGCCTACTTAGCATGGCCTAAAGGAAAATGCTACTTGCCAGTATGTATCTGTTCTTGGCATGTAGGGCTGCAGAACCACACACTTCTGCATTAGATCACCATTTGGTGGTGGGCCAAGGTGATTACACTTTGTTGTCATCTTGGAAGAGTCTTTGTCTGCTAGGTGACTCCTCCCTTTGACCGTAGTGCGCATGGGCATCGACTCCATCCTCAGATTGTTTTCGCCATTGGGAAAATGACAGAGTTGTATCATTACAGATAAGGATGACCATGTATTGTGTATCTAAATAAGATAATACTGGAACAGATATTGGTAGCCTGGGAGGCGGGTGGGCGTGTGTGGTTCTGCAGCCCTACATGCCAAGAACAGATGCATACTGGTAAGTAGCATTTTCCGTTCGAGGCATATGGGCTGCAGACCACACACTTTTGCATAGATTGCACAGCAGTTTCTCCCTTAGTGGTGGTCACCCACATCTGTTGCAGTAGTTTGAAATAATGTCTTTAGTACAGCGTGGCCCACACTTGCTTGTTGTTTTGCCTGCACATCTACACAGTAGTGTTTTGTAAAGGTGTGCGTAGTAGACCATGTAGCTGCTTTACAGATATCATCTAATGGTATGTTTCCTAAGAATGCCATAGAAGCTCCTATCTTACGGGTAGAATGAGCCCTAGGAGGAATGGATAAAGTGCGTTTTGCTTTTTGGTAGCAAATTTGAATACACTTAACAATCCATCTAGCAATGCCTGATTTTGAAATTGGATTGCCTTTATGTGGAGGTGAAAAGGACCCAAACAGTTATTTAGTTTTACGAAAAGCTTTTGTCCTATCTATGTAGTATAGAAGTGCTCTTTTTACATCTAACGTGTGAATAGCCCTTTCTGCAACTGTTTGTGGTAGTGGGAAAAATACCGGCAACTCAATGGATTGGTTGAGATGGAACGGTGAAATGACTTCTGGCAGAAACTTTGGATTTGTCTTGAGAACCACTTTATTATGATGCAGTTGTATAAATGGTTCTTGGATGGTTAATGCCTGGATCTCACTCACTCTTCTAAGTGATGTGACTGGTACTAAAAAAGCAACCTTCCATGTAAGAAACTGTAACTCACACTTATGCAGTGGTTCAAAGGGCGGACCCATACGTCTTGTAAGAACAATATTTAAATTCCATACTGGAGAAGGTGATATTCTTGGAGGAATTATTCGTTTAAGTTCTTCCATGAATGCTTTAATTGCAGGTACCCTAAACAAGGACAACTGTTGTCTGTTTTGTAGATATGCTGCTATAGCAGCAAGATGTAATCTAATTGAAGAGCATGCTAAATTAGATCTTTGTAGATGTAAGAGATAGCATATGATGTTTTGTATAGAAACATCTAAGGGGTTAACCTCGTTATGTGTGCAATATACAGCGAATCGTTTCCATTTTGCTGCATAACATGCTCTAGTGGTAGGACGTCTTGCTTCTTTAATGACATCCATGCAATCAGGAGGTAAATTTAGATATCCAAACTCTAAGACCTCGCTAGATTGAGCTGCATTGGGTCTGGATGCATAATCTCTCCATGGTTCTGTGTTAGTAGATGTGGAGAGAGTTTTAGTTTGTGATGTGCTACTACAGAGAGCTGCAGTAGCGTTGTGTACCACGGCTGTCTTCCCCCGTTGGTGCTATTAGAATAAATGTGAGAGAATGTTGCCTTAGTTTCCGTACCACTAATGGAATTAGTGGGTGAGGTGGAAAAGCGTACGCAAATTTGTTTGACCAGTTCATCCATACCGCATTGCCTTGGATAATGGGTGTGGGTATCTGGCGGCGAAGCTTAGGCATTTGGAGTTGCTTTGTGTGGCAAACAGATCTATCTCTGGTTGTCGCCACATTTGAAAGAACGGCTGAAGAACTTGAGTATGCAGCTCCCATTCGTGTATCTGTTGTCTCTGACGACTTAACAGATCTGCCAATTGATTGTGAACTCCTGGTAGATGTTCTGCTAACAGATAAATGTTTTGAGGAATGGCCCATCTCCAAATGCTCTGCGCCAGCCGGGAGAGCTGTAGGGAGTGTGTTCCTCCTTGCTTTTGAATGTAATACATTGCTGTCATATTGTTCATCCGGACTAGTACAGCTGTGTTTGATATGTAATGTTGGAACGATTTTAGAGCTTGAAAGATTGCTAGTAACTCCAGATAATTTATGTGAAGTACCTTTTTGTTTTATTGTCCACGTACCTTGTACTGTATGACTTTGTAAATGCGCTCCCAATCCCGTGAGAGATGCGTCTGTGGTCAGTATTATTTGTGGAACTGGCTCTATAAACGGCCGGCCCTTTGAAAGGTTTTTGTTGTTACACCATTGCACAGAGCGATGCGTCCGGTCGTCTACCACCACCAGATCTGTTATTTCCTGTTGAGTCTGATTCCACTGACCTGCCAAGCATTCTTGTATGGGGCGCATTTGTAGTCTTGCATATGGGACTATTAAAATGCAAGATTCCATCATTCCTATTAACTGCATAAATACTCGAGCCTGTAGTGAGTGTTGTGCTTGGAATGTTTTGATGAGATTTTGCATAGCTTGTATTCTCAGTAAGTTGGGGTACGCTATTGCCTTGGAGGCATCTATAGTTGCACCTTGGTACTGCTGAGTCAGGGACCGTTGTAGATGTGATTTCTTTTAATTCACTGTAAACCCCAACTTGTGCAGCAGGCTGTTTGATGCGTTTGCTGTACGCATTGGTTGTACAACTTGGATTTCATTAGCCAGTTGTCTAGATATGGGAATACATGAATGTTGTCCCTTAAGTGTGCTGCTACTACTGCTAGACACTTTGTGAATACTCGAGGTGCTGTTGTCACTCCGAAGGGGAGCACCTTGAATTGGTAGTGCTGACCTTCTAGCACGAACCTTAGCTATTTTCTGTGAGACTGATGAATGGGAATGTGGAAGTAGGCGTCCTTGAGGTCTAATGTGGCAAGGAAGTCGCCTTTCTCTAGCAACGGTAAAACTTGTTGTAATGTGACCATAGGAAAGGGGTCTGAGTGTATGTACTGGTTTAGGGGTCTTAGATCTAGAATTGTTCTGAGAGACCCGTCCTTTTTGGGTATGAGAAAATAAAGGGAGTAAACTCCTGTGTTTTGATGTTGCTTTGGTACTGGTTCTTTTGCATTCTTTTGCAGTAGTGATTCCACCTCTTGCCTTAATAGTAAGAGGTGTTCTTGAAACATAGGACGTTGTCTGGGTGGTATTGTTGGAGGAGTGGAAGTGAGCTCCAGACAATAACCTGACTGAATTATTTGTCTCACCCACCTGTCTGTGGTGATTGAGTTCCAGACAGGTAGGAACTGTTGTAATCTTCCCCCGACCGGAGTGGAATGGTCTGGGGGGATGGAAGGGTTGTCACTGTTTCGGAGTAGAGGCGTTACGATTGTTTTTGCCTCTGCCTCTGCCCTTATTATTGTTTCCTCTATACTCTCCTCTATAATATCCCTTACTGGGCGAGGTTTGGTTGGGTTGTTTGTAAGTAGAGGAGGTGTTATTAGTTTGGAAACTCTTTGATGCACCTTATACAAGGAGCGACGAAAGGAAGGTCTATGGGCTTGTGTTTGTAGTGCTCCCATTGATTTTGCGGTATCCGTATCTTTCTTCATCTTTTCTAGTGCACTGTCTACATTTGGACCGAAAAGATGTTGCTGGACAAATCGCTGGTTTAATATACTGGCTTGTACTTCAGGTTTGAAGCCAGAGATATTTAGCCATGCATGCCTACGCAACAATACCCCTGTATTTACTGCTCTAGATGTGGTGTCTGCAGTGTCTAGCTCGCATCTTATGGAGGTATTAGTTATAACTTTTCCTTCCTTTATTAAGTCAGCAGCCCTAGCCTTATAGTGTTCTGGCAGGTGTTGCATGAGTGACTCAAGCTCATAATAATGAGCTCTGTCGTATATTGCTAACAGAGCGTGAGTGTTAGCAATCCTCCATATATTGTCAGCTTGTGATAAAGTGCGTTTCCCTGAAGCATCTAAAAGCTTTGGTTCTTTGTCAGGGGGTGGAGCATCCCCTGTTTTTTGCGAGTTGGCTCTTTTTCTCGCATTTGACACTACCAGAGAGTCTAGTGGCAACTGCCCCTTAATGTATGCAGGATCAGAGGGAGCCGCTTTATATTTCTTTTCCAGTCTGGGGTTAATTACCCTGGCCCTGACTGGGTCTTTAAATATTTCTGGTGCGTGTCTTACCACTCCATTAAGTATTGGAAGTGTGGTAGTGGTTTTATGGGACGTTAACAGTGTATCCAAAAGAAAATCCTCTTTTATTGGATCTGTATGCAGGTCTACACCATGAAAAGTAGCTGCTCTATGGATGAGTTGTGTGAACCCAATGGTGTCATCTGGTGGAGATGGCCTAGACGGGTATGCCTCGTCTTGTGGTAGATCTGGTGCACCTGGTGCATTGTAATCCTCCCATGGGTCAACTGATGATCCAGCCATATCATCTGGGTCATTCATGTAATCTATTTGCTGATAACTCTGTTGTGAGTATGTATCCCCATAATCCTCCTCGTGTGGTATTATACTATGTGTACTAGCTGGTGAGTGCACAGGAGAAATATCTGGTAGTATTTCTGGTGAAGGAATATTTGTAGGGGAAGTCTAAACATGCTTCTTTGGAGGAACAGGAGATGGTTTAGGACAGTCCATTTTCCTCTTTTCAGGCACTGTGTACACTTTTACAGTCTTTGGATGAATTTTTAGAGTCTTTTGCCTTACATCAGGTTGGAAAAGCTCTTCTATAGGTAAATCCTTATTCGGTGCCGATTTATGTGGTTTGGAACCATCAGGCTTAGCCTTCACAGTGTTTATTGCCTTGGAAACAGTTTGCGATTTTGGTTCCGAAGACTTTTCTAGCTTTTTCTTTGGATCTGTGCTTTTTAGATCCGAAGCTTTCGGTGCTGAAGAGTGATTCGATATGGAAACCGCTTTCGGGTCTGCTTTTTTCGCTACCGGAGTTGTCTTTGTTTCCGTAACTTTTGGAACGTTTTTCGGTGCCGAACTTGGTTTCGGCACCTCTTTCGGTGCCGAACTTGGTTTCGGTTCGGTAACTTTCGGCATTGATGGGTGTGTCGGTGCAAGTGTTAACTTCGGTTTAAGCCCTTTCTGCTTTTCGGGACCGACAGTCTGACTCGAGCCCGAGCCGACTGGAGGCTTTTTAATACTCTTCGCTGCGAGCCCGTAGGCGGGGCGTCGGAAGGTTTCGATCGGTGTGCACCCGGACCCGAAGGCGGGGGTGGAACCAAAGCCTGTCCCGGTATGGGGGGGTGAACAGGGTCGACGCTCTTACTCACGACCTGTTGACCAGCTGGAAGAAGATCGTCATCTTCGGATCGATCCTCCTCACCAGAAGCTGACTCTGCTTCAGAAGCGACGTCTTCTTGTTGTTCTTCGACGTCTACCTCGATCGGCGCCTCGTTGGATGAGGTCTGGTGTCGACGACGATGACTACTCCATAGCTCTTCGAGCTCGACGATCCCTGATTGTTTTCTTGGACCGGAACGAAGCGTAGGCCTCACAGTCTCGACTCTCGTGCTCTGGAGACAAGCACAAGTTGCAAACCTCATGCAGGTCGGTGTGGGGAAACTTGTGTCCACACGGAGGGCACTTCTTGAATGGTGTTCTTTCCATGAGCCAAAGGCCCAGTGGCGCAGTTGGGCCCAACGGCCCCGATGAGCGCTGGAATGGAGAAGTGGATCCTCTCTTTGACGCGGGTGACCGGAATCAGTGTCAAAGACGATATTGATGTTGTAGGGGCCGAACGATGAACACATCCGAGCCCGATGGCGGGAAAAAACAATCTGAGGATGGAGTCGATGCCCATGCGCACAACGGTCTAAGGGAGGAGTCACCTAGCAGACAAAGACTCTTCCAAGACAACAACAAAGTGTAATCATTTTAGAACTCTGGACGCCTGAAACTGTAAAGGAACTGCACCTGGGATGCTGCCTCCTGGACGGGAGCCCCTTACCTACGTCTTGCCGCACCCGCTTTGCGGGTGCCGCTGCGCGGTGTGCTATACCGCCTGGGGCCATCACCTTACCGTTTGTCTGGGGAGAGAGGTGAGAGGGAATCAGGGGTGGAGCGCTGCAGGGACTCGCATTCCCAGGAATCCCTGCTTGACCTGTGCCATCTGGTCTGCGCCCCCTGACTGCCCCGCCTCCTGGTCGCCTTATCTCATCTATATTACAAGTCCCTCCTCACGCTGCCAAGGGCGGGCCCGTTGTAGCCTGTTAGAGACCGTTTGTGACCGGACCGGGCCCCCCCCCCCCTGGTTTGTGTATTTTCCATAAAGACACATCGTTTGTATGATTTGCATTACCCTCTGGTATTAGTTGATTATCGCTAAACACACCTCGACACACATCATGTCTACGAGGGGTAGTAGAAGCAAAACTGCAGCGGAACAAGAGCAGATAATTGGCCCCTTGGATAGCTTCATAACTAGAGCGAATGATGTTATAGACCAAGGTATTATTCTCTTTGAACGTAGAGTATCCCAAGATCTACAACAAGCTAGACGTTCATCTATGGGACTTCTTGCTCTAGCTAGAACGCCAATACGAACTCAGGACTCCGGGTCCTTACATGATGACAGGATGCCAAATATAGTGGACCTGTCTGCATCTGAAGTTTTATCTGTTTCCCAACTAAGTCTGGCACTAGAAAAGACACCTGACTTAGTTATCAACCATACACCAGATGAAGTAAGGAACAGAGAGTTAAGGGGTAGGAGGGAGGGTGCCATACAGAAACAAAAGAAACAAGTAAAGATACCAATGGTTAAGGAGAAGATTGCACCGAAGAAAAAAACCAAGTAAAGATAGGAATAGTAAACCAAATATTGATGAGACAAATGAGGATTTTGACTCAGGAAATATAGAGATCCAGACTACTGGGGGGGATACACGCAATTGCTGCGAAGCAACTAGTAATTTGTTAGAAAAAATTGGGGAACTTTTAAAATCATATCTCTCCCCAATAGAGACCAGACTTTCAAATATAGAGAAACAACTGGCTGGGCTTAATGTTTCGGCTAAAAACATCCCTAAAAACATCCCTAAGAAAGCCTCGAACATATCTAACCCCGCGGCTATTCTACCAGGTGGGACAAAACCAATAAATAGCAACATAGCAGACCCGGGGGCTAAGAAGACGATGGCACAAGTATTGAATACAACACTAACATCAAAGACACCAGCAGCCCAAGTTAATAAAAATCCAGTCAAGTCGACAAATAATTCTGCACCTCCCCAACACACTAAACAAATAGGAAGTCAAACTAGGACAACTCTAGTGCCCCCGGATAAGGACAAGGACAAGGACCAGAAGAGGGGAGAAAAAGAAAAAGAAAAAGAAAAAGAGCATAGACGCACAGTTCATCTTCCCCCAGAAGCAAGCCCGTAGTTATGACTGGGGTCCCAGAGGTAGCGGACCATATAACTGAAACAAGTTGGTCTCTAAAAAATAAAGTACATTATTGGCTTAACGCTAATCATCCCCTCCCCCCACATTGTACAAGTAGGATTCTGTCAGTGCGCAGAGTACCCTGGATAGGGAAAGAGCGTAAAAGTATCCAGGGTGACTGTGTCATAATTAATTTTGAGGACGCCCGTACTGTAGACTACATATGTTCTTGGGACACACAGGCCCCCTATAAACATATAGAAACAAAACAACTCTCCTTCTTCTATCCCTCCAGGAGTCCTGCCTGGCTAGGTCACGACAGGAATTGGAGTATACCAGGCTATCAAGAATGGGATGAAGAATGGGGAAGCTGGGGAGGGAACTTGGGAAATTGGGGAGGGAAATTTAAAAAAATCTTTTATTTCTTCCTGTGGCCCGGGGAAGAGACAACTAAGTGTTATTGCGGTGGATTCTGATAAACTTTACTCCACTAACACTTTTCCCTATTTAGGAATGGTTTTTGCTGCGAGCGGCTCGTGGGGTGGACATTTGGTCCACGCCACGAGCAAGTTCTCAAAATCCATTAACTCTATTCTTAGCCTTCCACGGCCTAAGAAAATAGATGCCACAAAAGCAATTTAAATTTTTTTTAAATCACAATGTGTGCCAGTAGCCACCTATGGGGCAGAGATCTAGGGCTTGGGCAAAACACAGAGTATTCAGACTGAGGAAAACCGCTTCTGCAGGAAAATTCTCGGAGCACCTATTTCCTCCTCAGAATACATCTGCCACTGCGAACTGAATTTGCACTATATATCGGATTTTATTGCCTCCAGACCGGCAATGTTTTGGCTCGCTATCTGGAAGAACAACTTGGCTGGTCTAACCCATGACATTATAAGAGACTGCCTCAATTGTGAAAAAGGGATGCTAATCCCCTGACTCTCTGGAGTTTTTAAAGAATTGAGTAGCGTAGGCAAATAATATCTCTTTCTTGACCCTGGGAAAATTGAACTGGAAGATAAAAACATTTTAAGATCCGCATTGTACGCACTTTATAGAGAAGAAAGACTGGCAAGGGAATTAACCAAACCAACAATTAAGGCCTATGTGGATAAAGATCTGTACACACAACCAATCCCATTGTATCTCATGCTGCCAATGACAAGCTGGGAAAGGTCCTTACTCTTTCGCCTTAGGGGAGGCTCAATTAGATTTCTATTATGCTTCCCATTAGGTTACTCATCCCTAAAATCTGGAAATAATTTGTGCCCATGTGATGATAGGAGTTTGCAAACTGAATTACACTTTTTCTTCTTTTGTAAATTTTATCAAAAATATTTTTAATGGATTTTAGCCCCGTATTTTAAAAAAAATAGACCACGTTCTTTGGAGGAATCAAATTTGATGATGTTAACTTTGAATAATGAAGAGTTGATATTTCGCACTAGCACTTTTCTAAGGGTTATTACTCATGTTCGGAAAACTATGGAGCACCCTTAGTAAATTTCCGACTTTACAGATAAATTGATTGTATTTAATAATATGCTGTATTTTGTAACTATGGTAATTTGATTTGGGATTGTGTGAATTGCTTTTATGAATTTGCAAAAATTCGAATAAAGATTTTGAATTGAATTGATTGTGTAATCATCCGGGCCCACCACCAGATGATGATCTAATGCAAAAGTGTGTGGTCTGCAGCCCATATGCCTCGAACAGAGGTGTTCACAGTCCAAATTCATCTTTTTGTGGAAAGACAAGGTTCATTTATTTACAGTTAAGACCACCATATAAATGACATTAAGTAAGACCCAGGCTAAAAGAAATTAAAAAAAATATAGAGAGAAGTACTTAGTGCAGACTTAATAAGCAAAGTGCAGCAGATCACTATTGAACAGTTCCAACTACAGGAAATACCAGATGCAGTTATTCCTTTCCACACTAGCTTTCTCAGATGGGTGGCAGTAGGTGAGAATGTATAAACGATCAGGCAAATAAACTTCAACTGAAGAAGCTGTAAATAACACAAAGCAGATCTACAACTTATTTTCCCATCATTGGTGTAGGGAATCAACTGTCAATTGATATGAATACTCATTTGAAGTTCATAATTGAAGTTCCAGGTGAAAATTCTCTTGTGATGTTGAAGATAACTTTTGTGAAATGATCTATCAACTTCTAGGGTTCCAACCAGTGTAGACAATATAGGGTCATAGAATGTCCTTTTTAACAAACCTCTTACTGCATTCTGTGTATGCAAATGGCTTCTCACCCATGTGAAACGTCTGGTGACAGTGAAGATCACTTATTCACCAAGCTCTTCTTCTACTGAGTGCAAGAAAATAACTCATGATACTGAAGGTCTGTTTCATACATAAAACTCTTCACACATTAGATGCATGAAAATTGTTTCTCACCTGTGTGGATTATCTGGATATGTTTAAAATGTGTGCGCTGATTAAAAATCTTTTCATAATGATTGAATGAAAGTGGCTTCTTTATGGGTTCCCAGGTGATGTCGAAGATTTGACCTTTGAATAAACCTTTTTCCACACACAGTGCAAACAAAGGGCTTCTCACCAGTGTGGATTCTTCTGTGACGTTCTAAATGTGACTTATAGACAAATCTCTTCTCACACTCGCTGCAGATAAAGGGTTTCTCAATTGCACCCCTGTGGATTTTCAGGTGGCGTTCAAGTCCTGGTTGGTGAGTAAAGCACTTACCACACTCACTGCAGGAAAAGCGTTTCTCAATTTCACCTTTGTGGATTTTCAGATGGCGTTTGTGGTTTGCTTTGAGAGTAAATCTCTTCCCACATTCAGTGCAGGCAAATGGCTTTTCGTCATTTTGAATTTTCTGGTCTTGATGAAAGTCTAATTTAAACGCAAAGCTGTTAATATGGCTTTTGTGGTGATGCTGAAAATCTGACTTGGACACAAAGCACTTCCCACATTCATAGCAAGGAAAGGGTTTCTGAAGCTCACCCTTATGTATGTTCTGGTGACGTTTAAGCCCTCCCGGCTGAGTAAAACCTTTCCCACATTCAGTACAGGAAAAGGGCTTCTCACTGGTATGGATTCTCTGGTGACGAAGAAGATAGGACTTGTGAGCAAAACCCTTTCCACAATAGCTACAGGGAAAGCGCTTCTTTAGCCCATGGTATTTCTGATGGTGTAGATGATTCCCAATTCTTTTAAATGCCTTTGTACCATCAGTGGAGAGGGTGTGCTTGTCCTCACTTTGGAGTGTTTGATATTGGTTAAGTACAGACTTTGGAATAGAGGTCTTGTTTTCATTGCATGTAGTGGACTCCTTCACAAGCATACTTGACATACCTGACATAGAATGAAAAAATAAATTAGGAAAAATATTTTCTTAATCAAACAAAACACATCTCAGTTGCCACCTGTGAAAGAGGGACAGTCATAATACAGACAAACAATCAATGATAGTCAAGAAGCAGAAAGATGTCACATTGGTCTCTGATAGGCATGTGCACTGAACTGCAAATGTTATTCTGCCCTATTACTGACAAAACTCAAGAAGTCCAATGAAAGCAAGTGTTGGATACCTTGAGTGACAAACGTGTACCAGTCCGTGCAATGACTGGCGAATGCCCAGTGGTGGAAAAGTGGCATGGTTTTAAGCAGGCTAGAGCTGAAAAACAGCCAATCAATTACACAACAACTGAGAACTTCGATCAATCAGATTCTTCAGAGTAGATTACATCTTGGTTGTTATTATGGGAAAACCACTGTGTAGTTAATGCACAAGTTACTACTTGTGTAACGATATATCTGTAAGAGACATTAGTTAGTATTAGATTCCTTACCTTAGAATATCCCCAGGCGTCAGACTGGATCCGGAAATTTTTTGCGTAGCAGTACCCTTGCGCGTCGGTAGGCGTCGTCTGCGGCTCCGCGTCCGTCGTCGGCGTCGTGGGCGCCGTGATGACGTCGTCGGAGTACTTAGACGCCACCTCCGCGTGCTGACGTCAGTTCTTAGACACAGCTTTTCCGCGCCAGAAACGCAGAGCCATGTTAAAAACCAAAACTGGTGCCATTGAAACTAGGGCCCTGAAAGGGGACAACCCTAACCCTAGATATTGGTTCGCAGAACGGGGAGGATGGGCGGGTCGGTAAGGAATCTAATACTAACTAATGTCTCTTACAGATATATCGTTACACAAGTAGTAACTTGTGCATCTGAAAGAGACACGTTAGTATTAGATTCCTTACCTTAGAATAGATACCCCAGCAATACCAACCCCGGTGGTGGGTCTGCGAACCAATACTCACACCAGAAAGTCCTGGAGGACGGAACGGCCAAAGAAGCCATCCCTCCGGACTTGGCTGTCCAGGCAGTAGTGTCTCGCAAACGTGTGCAGCGATGCCCACGTAGCTGCCTGACAGATGTCTTGTAAGGGCACACCCCTGCCCAGGGCAGTGGTAGTCGCCGTGGCTCGGGTAGAATGAGCCCGCAATCCAGCAGGGGGCTCCTTCCTAGCCAAGGAGTAGCATGCCTGGATACACAAGATGATCCACCGGGAGATGGTCCGCTTGTGCACCGCTTTCCCCTTCTTAGCGCCCACGTAACCAACAAAGAGTTGGTCATCCACCCGGAACTGGCGTGTGCGATCCAGATAAAACGAGAGCGCACGTTTTGGGTCCAGACGATGGAGCCGCTCTTCCTCTTTAGAGGGATGCGGTGGCGGAAAGAAGGTAGGCAAGGTGATAGACTGCCCAATGTGGAAGGCCGTGACGACCTTGGGCAGGAAAGATGGTTTGGTACGTAGCACCACTTTGTCCGGATGGACAGAAAGGAAAGGTGGAGTACAAGAAAGAGCTTGGAGCTCACTCACTCTCCTGGCAGAGATGATGGCAACCAGGAAAGCAGTCTTCAGAGTCAGAAGGCGAAGAGGGCAATTGTGAAGTGGCTCAAAGGGAGCGCACATCAGAAAAGTCAGAACCAGGTTCAAGTCCCACTGAGGCATCACAAACGGAACAGGAGGAAAAGTGTGAGTGATGCCTTTAAGAAATCTGTTCACAATAGGGGACTTGAACAAAGAAGGCTGATCAGGTAGCCTGAGAAAGGCTGAAAGGGCAGAAAGGTAGCCCTTGATAGTGCCCAGAGCAGAGCCCTGCTGGGCAAGAGAAAGAAGGAAGAGAAGAACCTCTGAAAGAGGGGCAGCAAGAGGATCCACAGCCTTTGCTGTGCACCATGCCACGAATCTGTTCCACCTGCAGGCGTATACCGACTTTGTGGAGGGACGCCTGGCTGTCAGAATGACATTACAGACTTCAGGAGGCAAGTCAAATGGCCTCAACTGTCGCCGCTCAATCTCCAAGCATGGAGGTGGAGACTGGACAGGTCCGGGTGGAGGACCGTCCCCTGCTATGCGACAGAAGGTCCTCCCGAAGAGGCAGACGAACCAGGGGATTGACTGACATACTGAGTAGCTCGGGATACCAGTACCTTCGAGCCCAGTCCGGAGCCACAAGGATGACTTGGGCCCGGTCGCGCCTGATCTTCTTCAGCACTCTGGGCAGAAGTGGTATAGGCGGAAAGGCGTACAATAGACCGCAGCTCCACTCGCGACGAAAAGCGTCTCCGAGCGAGTGCCGCCTTGGAAATTCCAACGCGCAGAACTGATGACATTGCACGTTCTCTTCGGTGGCGAATAGATCTAACCAAGGCTCTCCCCATTGCTGAAAGAGGCCTTGCGCCACGTCCGAGTTCAGACGCCATTCGTGATCCATCATGCACCTGCGGCTGAGTTCGTCTGCCCTGGCGTTCAGAGAACCTGCCAGGTGTTGAACCACCAGGGTCACACCCTGATGTTCCAGCCATTGCCAAAGGCGCAGAGCCTCCTGGAAAAGGGTCCACGACCCCACCCCGCCCTGTTTGTTGCAGTACCACATGGCGGTGGTGTTGTCCGTGAACACCTGCACTACACTCCCCCGGACAGAGGGGAGGAATGCCTTCAGTGCTAGACGAATCGCCCGAAGCTCCAACATGTTGATGTGGAGTCGAGTCTCCGCCGGAGACCAGAGGCCTCTGACCTCCGCCTCTCCCATGTGGCCTCCCCAGCCCTGGAGGGACGCCTCCGTCACAACTACGTGCTCCGGTTGGGGAAGGGAGAGGGATCTGCCGCAGACCCAATCGCAGTCCGTGAGCCACCACTGCAACTGTCTCGCAGTGCCCTCCGAGATCAGGACATGGCCGGATAGGTTGCCTTGATGCTGGGCCCACTGAAACTTCAGGTCCCACTGCAGAGCCCGCATCCGCCATCTGGCGTGATGCACCAGCAGGATGGATTAGTTACTTACCTGTAATCCTAGTTCTCTTCCAGGGGTATCCTCATCAAAGTCATAAGCATTAGAATATTCCCGCCCATGTGTGGGACCCCGGAAACACTATATTATATGTGCCCCACATATAGATATACTCATATATATATAAATACATATATATATATATAACATGCAATAGCAGCCAATAGAAACAGAGCTGAAATATGCTGTGTAGAATTTCCACCATACATGTAATAATAATAAGCATTAGAAACATGAGAAACAACAAAAAAGGTTGTTTAGAAACTGTTTTAATGCTCAGAAAGCAGTAGAAATTCTTATAACTCACTGGAAGCATAGAAAGCTCCCAGGCTGCATTGCAAACACACAGTCTAAAAAGACTGAAAAGCTAACCTGTAGCTGCATAGCAATAAACTGACACCGTGCCTTTAAGGCACTCATGACCCCCAGTATCCCATCATGCCTCAGGGGTGACAGTTAGGTCAGTTGTTCTTTTCGGAGACTGAAAATAAACCCAATAACAAATAGGTTAACAATATCTCCTTATCAAAGAATGTCCTTTGCCCGGGGAGGCGGGAGGGTTGCTTATGACTTTGATGAGGATACCCCTGGAAGAGAACTAGGATTACAGGTAAGTAACTAATCTTTCTCTTCCAGGGGATCCTCATCAATAGTCATAAGCATTAGAATAGAATAGCGAGCCTCACCTCATCTCCCTGCGGGCAAAGGAGTAACAATACAGTAATAACCATATGAAGCCTAGTAACTACTAAGCTTGTACAGGCCGTAGGCTACCCAAATAGATTCCTCAAAGAGGCTTGTCCTACTTGAGTATCGGCCCTGGAATCAGACTCGAGACAGTAATGTCTCGTAAAGGTATGAACTGATTTCCAAGTCGCAGCCTTGCAAATCTCCGACATTGGAATGTCGTGCAAGAAGGCCACTGTAGCGGCCTTCCCTCTAGTGGAATGCGCTTTGGGTGACTGCAACAAAGGCTTGCCTGCAAGCTGATAAGCCAATTTTATGCAAGAGACAATCCATCTCGCGATGGACCTCTTGGCTGCCGGAAAACCTGTTCGCATTGAACCATAGTTCACAAACAGTTGATCCGTTTTTCTAATCCCTTTGGTCATTTCCAGATAGAACTTGAGCACTCTTTTAAGATCTAAGGAGTGCAGTGACCGCTCGGCTGGGGTCGTTGGATTTGGAAAAAATGACGGTAGGGAAATGGATTGATTTATATGAAAATCAGAGATGACTTTAGGTAAGAAAGCCGGATGAGCCCTTAGGACTACCCTATTGTGATGAAAGATAGTGTATGGTTCTTTCGCACAGAGAGCTTGAATCTCGCTGACTCTGCGAGCCGAGGTAATCGCCACCAAAAAGGCCGCCTTCCAAGAGAGATGCTGCAAAGAGGCCTTGTGGATGGGCTCAAAAGGTGGTGACATTAACCTGGATAGCACCAGGTTTAATTCCCATGGGGGAGAAGGATTTCGCACAGGGGGATAGACTTTCTTCAACCCCTGGAGGAAGTCCTTAACCACTGGAACCTGAAAAAAAGAAACCTGATCTGGTGATTTTCTATATGCAACTATGGCTGACAAATGCACCCTAATAGAAGCGTATTTCAAACCAGCAGTAGCTAGGGAAAGGCAAGATGACGTCCTCCTGTCCTTTTATCGGGTCAAGGTGGTGATCTTTACACCATAAGAAAAACCGCTTCCACTTAAACGCATAAGACGCTCTCGTGGAGGGTCTCTTGGCCTCCTTTAAAATGTTCATGCACTCAGGAGGCAAGTTCAAATGCCCATATTGCAGGACCTCAGGAGCCATGCTGTTAGGTTCAATGATGGGAGGTTGGGATGCATTATCCTCCCGTTCATCTTGCTCAACAGGTCCGGCCTGCAAGGAAGTCGTCTGTGTGGACACACAGACAGAAGTAGAAGGTCCGGGTACCACCACTGTCGTGGCCAATCCGGAGCTATCAGGATCATGTCCATGTCCGATCTGCAGAGCTTGGAAACTACTCTCGGAATGAGAGCCAGGGGAGGAAACGCGTAAGCGAATGTCCATGACCAATCCATCAGTAGAGCATTCCCCTGAGTCCCTGGCCGGTGGAACCTGGACGCGAAGGCGTGGCATTTGGAGTTTTCGTCGTCTGCAAACAAATCTATGGTTGGACGACCCCAGCAACGAAAAAGCTCTTCCAGCACTTCGTCGTTTAGCACCCAGTCTGGCTGATCTTCGAAGTGCCTGCTGAGTGCGTCTGCTTTTACGTTCAACTCGCCTGGAAGGTGCACCGCCACTATCGTGAGGTCTCGAGAGAGGAGCCAATGCCAGATTGCCTGAGCCTCTCGAGACAGAGGGCGAGATCTTGTGCCTCCTTGTTTGTTCAGATAGAACATGGTGGTCGTGTTGTCCGTCTGAACTAGGACTGAGTTGGACTCTATCGCTGGTAAAAAAGCTTTGAGAGCCAGGAATACCGCTCTGAGTTCCAGCATATTGATGTGGTATGTCTGCTCCTGCGCAGACCACAGGCCTTGAATCTGAAGAGGACCCATATGTGCTCCCCAACCTTGCAGAGAGGCATCCGTCACTATCGACTGGATTGGAAGAGGCTGGTGAAACCGAACCCCCACCAGCAGATTCTTTCTCCGTGTCCACCATTTGATGGCGTCTTTCGTCACTTGGGAGAGCTTGATGCGATCCTCCCAAAGTCCTGTCGCCTGGTCCCATTGATCTTCCAGGGCCTGCTGTAGAGGCCGCATTCTCAGCCTGGCGTTGGGGATGAGAAAGATACAGAAAAGGGGGTGGTGATGAACGAGGGTGAGAAAGATGCAGGATGCCATGGAACCCAGCAGGGATGCTACTTGTCGGGCTGTTGGAAGCCGAGATTCTAGCAGAATTCCACATTTCTGGTTCAGGGAAAAAAGTCTCTCCTCCGAAGGAAACGTTTTTCCCACTCTTGTGTCCAGAACGGAGCCTAGATAGTGAATTGACTGTGTAGGCCGCTGGACTGACTTCTCCAGAATCACATGGAGACCGAGCCTGTGCAATTGGAGAAGACACAGATGTAGATCGTGTCTTACCCGCACTGGAGACGGACCTTTTAGGAGCCAGTCGTCCAAGTATGGGTATAGGAAGAGTCCTTTCTTGTGCAAAAAAGCCGCCACCACTGCCATGCATTTGGTGAAGACTCGTGGTGCGGACTTGAGACCGAAGGGTAGCACTGTGTACCGATAGTGCTTGTTCCCTACGACAAACCTCAAGTACTTGCGATGTTGTTGAGCAATTGGGATGTGAAAGTACGCATCTTGCAGGTCCACCGAACACATCCAATCTCCGACTTGAAGATGTGGGCATATTTGGTGAAGAGCCAGCATGCGGAACTTTTCTCTGATGATGATCTTGTTTAGAAGTCGTAGATCGAGTATTGGTCTGAACTTGTCCTCCTGATCTTTTTTGGGGACAAGAAAGTACCTGGAGTAGACTCCCTTTCCTCTTTGAGCGAGAGGAACCTCCTCTATCGCTCGCTTTTTGCAGTAGGACTGTTACCTCTCTTCGGAGCAAGCTTAGTTGGTGAGGGGAAGCGCTCTTTGGAGGTATGTTCTTTGGAGGAGCAAGGAAACGTAGCTTGTATCCATTGCGCAGTATATTCAGCACCCACTGATCCTTGGTGATGCTGACCCACTCTGCCAGGTGTTGTGAAGCACTTCCTCCCACTGGAGTGGGTAACGGCGCCAGAGGAAGCCACTGATCAGGCTTTTCCTCCTCTTGTAGTGGTAGAGGATTGTTGATGACCTCCTCTACCTCTGCCAGGTTTACCCCGAAACTGGGGTTTTCCTTGGGCTTTACTTTGGGACCATTGAGGGGTTTGAACCCTCTGTTGAGCCCCTCTCCCCCTGTTGGGCTTGAAACGACGCTTGAACTCTTTCTTCTTTTCCAAGCCCACCGCTTTCACTGTGTCCAGTTCCGTCTTCATTCGGGTCATTTCTTCGTCAGCATGCTCACCGAAAAGAGCGGAACCCGAAAAGGGGAGATTAAAGATGCGATGTTGAGCATCCGGCTTCAGGCCTGTCAAGCGCAACCATGCCGATCTCCTGGCACAAACCCCATGAGAATAGGAATGCGCCGATAGGACAGCGCCATCCGCAGCCGTGCTGATCATCTGATTCGCCACCAGACATCCTTCAGTGACGGTCTCCTCAAAGTCCTGCTGGTCTTCTTTTGGCAGCTTGGCTTTGAACCTTTCCATAGAGTCCCATAAGGCTCTGTCGTACCGCCCCAGAAGTGCAGCCGCACTAGAAACTTTAAGAGTCGACGCAGCTGAGTTGCAGACTTTGCGACCCCAGGAGTCTTGCGTCTTGCTGTCCTTGTCTGGGGGGACGGAAGAGGAACCTGCCACTGCGTGTGTCTTCCTCGCCGCCGCCACAATAACAGAGTCTGCAGGCGGGTCCGATCTTACAAAAACCGGGTCAGAAGAGGCCGGTTTGTATTTCTTTTGGATGCGGGCTGGCACCGCCCTGATAGCCGCCGGAGTTAGAAATACCTCCTTGACAGGATCTATAATCCCCGGAACTAATGGCAGTAGAGGACGGGTGATCCCCTTTTTCAAAAATTACTGTCGTTGTAACCTGAGGGACAGACATCTCAATGTTCAGCTTCTGAGCTCCTCTCTGTAAGACGTCCAGATACGTGCCAATGTCATCCACTGGGGAAGATCGGGACGTAGGACTGTCCGTCAAAGTAGGGGAGTAGTCCCTCTTGGAAGACCTGGAAGAAGCGGTAGAGGAAGTAGACGGAGTACGTCGACTTCTATGGTGGACACTGTGCCTCCTCTCTTTTGATCGTTTCGAAGGCTCTTCTCGTCTAGGAGAGCGAGACCTGACCCGCACCTCTGGGTCTTTTCTGGGAGATCGGGTCCTTCTGGGAGATCTGGGTGGTGTTCTTACAGGAGATTTGTGCCTGGGAGGGCTATGCTTGTCCATCTCCTCCACCAGATTCTGAAGAGGAGACCTGTGGTGCGAGCTGGCATAGTCTTGCATACGCTTTGCAGCCCCAGAATCTCTCCAATGGTCCAAAGACCTGTACCACCTGGGTGACAGTCTGACTTTATCCGCCCAATGGTCCGTCCGACGCACAGGTGATTTGCGTACCGGACTCCTGGACTTTGAAGATGTAGTTGAGGAGCCAGAGGACCTTGAGGTGGAATGACGGGAAGCTGATTCCGTTACCATCACCACATCTGAACCTCTCGACGCCGAGCGATCTTCCCTCATGGTCGAGTGCTTTCGGGGAGTCGGCGGATCAAACAATCTTGTTTTAGAATGTCTATGCGAGGATGTATGGTCTCTCGACGTCGAGCGGCGATGAGCAGCCGCCGACGGAGTTCCACGTCTCGACGTCGAACGGCGAGTACCGGCCGTCGACGGAGTCCTCTCTCTCGACGTCGACCGACGATGCCCAGTCGTCGACGGAAGTCTCGACGTCGAATGACGATGTCCTGTCGTCGATGAAGTACCCTGCCTCGACGTCGAGTGACGATGCCCAGTCGTCGACGGAGGTCCTTCTCTCGACGTCGAACGGGGATGATCAGCCGTCGACGGAGATTTCTGCCTCGACGTCGAATGTCTGTGCGACGACGGTGGAGGGGTATTGGACACCCTCGACGTCGAGAGCTGACGAGACACCGACGGAGACTGCATCCTCGACGCCGATCGACTCTTCCCTGACGACGGTGGAGGGGTCTTGGTCCTCGACGCCGAACGTCGCTTCTTCGACGACGGCGGAGGAGTCACACTTCTCGACGCCGGTCGACGTCTGGATGACGACGGCGGAGGGGTGACCTCCCTCGACGCCGGTCGTCGCCTGGTTGACGACGGCGGAGGGGTCTTGGAACTCGACGCCGACCGTCACCCGGTTGACGGCGGTGGAGTTCCCTTCCTCGACGTCGGACGTCGCCTTGGTTGACGCCGACGGAGGGGATTTCGACGACGGAACTGGATCCTTCGACGTCGTCGACGTACCTGGTCTTCTTTTCGACGGCGAGCCCGCCGTCGACGGTAGTTTAGACGATGAATGATCCACCGGTGGTTCTTTTCTCAGCGCCGAGCCCGACGCTGAGGGTGAGGGGTGTGAAGACTTCTTTCTGGAAGATGAGTGAGTCTTCTTGGAGTCCTTCCTCACCGGAGATCTTCCTCTTGATGACCTATGAGCTAGGCCATAAATGCGAATCCTCTCCCTGTCTTTCAAAGTTCTTCCTGACAGGTGTTCGCAATGAGGACAGGTGCCTGGATCATGTTCCTCAGGCAGACACAGGATACAGACGTCGTGGTTGTCTGATTTGGCCTTCTTGTTGCCACAAGAAGGGCATTTGTCAAAGAGTGAAGGCATTTTCAGGGGAAAACGCTCACCAAAATGACTGAAAAAGACAGTATCTTACTTGACAAGATGTTAAGTGTCGAGTAAGAACCAAAAGTTGTCAAAAGTGAAGAGTTTTTCTGTCAAAAACAGGAAAATTAGTGGCGCTGTGTAACCAGGGTCCTTCTCTGAAGGAGCCGGAAAGAACAACTGACCTAACTGTCACCCCTGAGGCATGATGGGATACTGGGGGTCATGAGTGCCTTAAAGGCACGGTGTCAGTTTATTGCTATGCAGCTACAGGTTAGCTTTTCAGTCTTTTTAGACTGTGTGTTTGCAATGCAGCCTGGGAGCTTTCTATGCT
The DNA here is from genome assembly GCF_964261635.1 of Lissotriton helveticus. NCBI lineage: Eukaryota > Metazoa > Chordata > Amphibia > Caudata > Salamandridae > Lissotriton > Lissotriton helveticus. The sequence goes on along the minus strand of NC_136065.1, from coordinate 2,033,748,239 downwards.
TCCAGTGAGTTATAAGAATTTCTACTGCTTTCTGAGCATTAAATGCATCTATGCATCTATGGCATAGGTCCTAAATACCTGTCTCAATCTCTGGTGCCATATCAGCCCAGTAGGTCCCTTCGCTCAAGCAGTCAAGCCTTGCTAAAACCCCCGTCCACAAAGAAGTCCAGACAAGGAGACCGGGCCTTCTCCTCAGTCGGACCTGCCCTATGGAACAGACTGCCCCTTGAAGCCAGAACAACTACTAATTACCTATCCTTTAGGAAAATACTAAAAACTATCCTTTATCAAGAGGCATTTCTGCCCATCTAATCTAATGTTCCTTATTCACTGACTGAGTTTCCTACTGCTGGCACAGCGCGGAGATACCCTTACGGGATTGATTCTTGCGCTTTAGAAGAATTTAAAATAAATAAAATGTAAAATAAAACCGTTTCTAAACAAACTTTTTTGTTGTTTCTCATGTTTCTAATGCTTATTACTATTACATGTATGGTGGAAATTCTACACAGCATATTTCAGCTCTGTTTCTATTGGCTGCTATTGCATGTTATATATATATATGTATTTATATATATATGAGTATATCTATATGTGGGGCACATATAATATAGTGTTTCCGGGGTCCCGCACATGGGCGGGAATATTCTAATGCTTATCACTATTGATGAGGATCCCCTGGAAGAGAAGCAGGAGGCCATCAGCCCCAGAAGCCGCAGCGTCAACCTGACCGAAACCCGGGATAACGGCTGAAAGATGGGAATCAGAGCCTGAATATCCCGGACCCGCTGCTCGGGTGGATAAACCCGAAACTGCGCCCAGTCTAGAACCGCTCCGATGAAGAGGAGCTTCTGAGAAGGGCACAGGTGTGACTTTGGCACATTGATCGAGAACCCCAGCTGATGCAGGAGGTCTGCCGTAGTCTGGAGGTGGCTGACGACTGTCAGGGGCGAGCCCGCCTTCAACAGCCAGTCGTCGAGGTAGGGGAAGACTGAAATCCCCAACCTGCGCAGATGAGCTGCGACCACCGCCATCACCTTTGTGAGCACCCGTGGGGCGCTGGTAAGGCCGAAGGGGAGCACGGTAAACTGAAAGTGCTCGTGGCCAACCGTGAACCGCAGGTAGCGCCGGTGGGCCGGCAGACGGGGATGTGGAAATAAGCGTCCTGCAAGTCCAACGCCACCATCCAGTCTCCTGGATCCAGGGCAGCTAAGACCTGAGCCAGTGTCAGCATCTTGAACTTCTCCTTCCGGAGGAAGCCGTTGACGTTCCGTAGGTCCAAGATAGGGCGTAGGCCCCCTTTGCCCTTCTTGGGTACCAGAAAGTAGTGGGAGTAGCAACCACACCCTACTTCTGGCCCAGGAACGCGCTCGATGGCCCCTTTGGCCAAGAGGGCCGTAACTTCCTCCTGCAGAAGTCGCAAGTGATCCCCCGATACACGGTGGTTCGGCGGTGGCATGGTTGGAGGAGTCGCCTCGAAGGGGAGGGAGTAGCCCCTTCGGACGATCTGCAGCACCCACCTGTCCGATGTGACAGTGCGCCAGTGGAGGTGGTGATGGCGAACCCTGCCCCCCACTGGCGTCACATGGGCCTGAAAGCACGGACTAGGAGGGTTTTGAGGCGGATGCTGCGGGGGAAGGTGTGGACTGACCTCGCCACTGCCCACGACCGCCCGGACGGCGGTTCCCACGGCCGCCACCGCGTTGGGTATTGCCCTGCGGCGCGTGGCTGGCGGCACGTGCGGGCGCACCCCTTCCGTGGCCACGAAAGGAGTGATAGGCAGCCGGTTGCTGGCGTTGGCCCGAGAGGCCTAAGGACTTGGCCGTAGCCCTGGAGTCCTTAAAACGCTCAAGCGCATGGTCTGCCTTGTCGCCAAAGAGGCGACGGCCATCGAACGGCATGTCCATGAGCGTGCTCTGGACATCTGCCGAGAAGTTGGCGGATCTCAGCCAGGCGTGGCGTCTGACCGCCACCGTCATTGCCATCGCTCTACCCAGCGAGTCAGTGGTATCCAGCCCACACCGGATGGAATACTTGGCTGCATCCCGGCCCTCCACAAGGGCTTGGCCGAGTTTGGCCCGTACCTCCAACGGACACTCTGGCAGCACTTCCGCGACCTTATCCCACACAGAGTGGGTGTAACGTCCCAAGAGGCAGGTGGTGTTGGAAGACCGCAGGCCCAAACTAATGGATGAGAAGATCTTCTTCCCATACTGGTCATACCTCTTGGATTCCCGATCCGGCGGGGCCGACGGGAATGTGGTTTGGGAATTGGAGGCCTGGATAACCAGGCTCTCGGGGGTAGGGTGGAAGGACAGAAAACATGGGTCGCCCGGGGCGGGGCGGTGGCGTCTGGCCACGTTCCTATCTACGGGCGAACCCGTAGCGGGCTTGGACCAAGTGCCCAGAAGAACGTCAGTCAAGGCCTCATTAAAGGGCAGCAGAGGCTCGGCCGAGCTTGACTGCGGTTTAAGGACCTCAGTGAGGAGGTTAGTCCTCACGGCTGCGACGGGGAGCTCAAGGTTTAAGGCCTTGGCAGCCCTCATCAGCACCACACTATATGTTGCCCCTCCTCCGAAGCCACGGTAGGAGGGGAGACAAACCCAGGGTCTGGAGAGGTGTCCAGGCCACTGGCCTCCCCAAGGTCTTCTGTCCAGTCCTCATGAGACCGACACTCCCTGGTCAGAGGGTCCTCAGACCCCTCCCAGTCCTCTCCTTCACCCATCTCCTGAAATTCAGGGTCCTCAACCAATGGGGCCTGTTCATAAAAGTGAAATTCACCCAACGGCGTCTGGAGCGGCGCCCAACGGGGCCGCCCCGACGGCCGAACAGGAACAGAAGTAGAACCGGGGTCGGCGCCGCCCAAGGACGGCGCCGGAGGCGACACCTGAGGGTCCGACGCCAGGGAGGTCGTCAGATCCACCGGCGACGAACCAGATCCCGAAGGAGGACCAGCGGCGTCCTGCGGCGCCGGGCCCGAAGGCGCCGGCGTCGTCGGAACAACTGGACCTCTCGGCGCCGGGCCCGAAGGCGCCGGCGGCGTCGGGATAACAGGGGCCTGCGGCGCCGGGCCCAATGGCATCGGCGGCATCGGGGCCGAAGCACCCGACGGCGTTGGGGCCGGAGCCGCCGACCCGCTAGGGCCCCCAGACGGGTCCGCTGGGCCCGGAGGCGCCGCGGAGCCCGTCGGAGGAGAGAGTTTCCTCATGGCCATGTGGAAGCGCTCGACCTCCTCCGGCGTCGCGTCGAGCCCAGGGACCGTAGGATATGGGGCTGGACGGGGCGCCCGCGACTCCGACGGAGCCGCGTGGGCGGTGTCACCCGAACCCCCGGCCGCATCGTGCGAGCGTCGGGGGGAGTCCGAGGAGCGATGACGCCACTTGGACTTCTTGTGCCGCTTACCTGACGACGACTTCGACCCGGAGGAGTGCGGCCTACTCTCGGAGCTGTGGAGGCTCCGGGCCCGCGACCTGTCCCTCGACCTCCCATGGGATCGGGACCTCTCGCGGCGCGGGACCGACTGCCGGAGTTCGAGTCGCCTACGGGACCGCTCCCGCCTGGCTTTCGAAGAGAGGGCCCGGCAGTCGGAGCAGGCCTTGTCGTCGTGGTCGACGCCCAAACACGACAAACACACGCGGTGAGGATCCGTGACCGACATCAGCCGGTCGCAATCGTCGCAATGCTTGAAGCCGGGCATCCCTATCGGCACCGTTTCGGAGTCGAGAGACTCGAAATAGTAATCAAAAAGGATCAAAAAGTTTAGTCAAAATTGACTAGGGTTACTGCTTTTTCCAGATCTGCGCTTGCTGGCGCGGAAAAAAGAAGAACTGACGTCAGCACGCGGAGGCGGCGTCTAAGTACTCCGACGACGTCATCATGGCGCCCACGACGCCGACGACGGACGCGGAGCCGCAGACGACGCCTACCGACGCGCAAGGGTACTGCTATGCAAAAAATTTCCGGATCCAGTCTGACGCCTGGGGATATTCTAAGGTAAGGAATCTAATACTAACGTGTCTCTTTCAGATATGTTCTGTTAGTCAGGAGTCTTTTGAATGTTTTAAAACAGGATCGCCTGTATATTTTAAGTTTGGCCCCAAACAGCTTTAGTCCTCTGCCTGATAACAGATTATCAATAAAAAAAAAGACAACTTTGGTTCAGCCACTTCAACTTTGGTTGCTTGCACCAGCCCAGTCACCTTCAGCCATAGCTTGTTGAAAAGGTCATTCATACGTAGGGCATTTTTTATGTTTTGGTGGTGATTGGCAAAAAAGTCTGTCTCCCAGATAAGGAAGCAGCTTCCCCAAATCACTAGTCTGCAACTCCACCAGTCAGGCGCTGCAGGAGAGTGTCAGAGTAAGTAGGGTTTTATTTAATGTATATGTTTAATGTATATTAATGTATATGTTAGAGTGCAGTGCACTTCTAACCATAAGTTGGTACAGTGAGATTTGAGGTGAACGGGATAGCCAAACTCCTAGATGGCCAACAAGAAGTGTTGCAAGGCTGCCTGGGAGGAGAGTCAACAGAGCCTGGAGCATGGAAGAAGGGTCCAGGCAGCTACAAAGAAAGGGAATAGCAGATGGCTTCGGAAACCAGCCTCGGAAGCTCCAATGGTACTGGTAGATGAGGTGCAGGAGGAGGCGGCCGTCGACCCAACCAGGGAGGACACTGCCTCTGTAGGAAACCTGCCTGAGCTTGTCGGGTGGCATGTTGAGGGTGGACCTACCGATTGCCTAACCCCAGAGAGGCTGAGGTGGCAGGCCGCTGCCCAGGCAACTGACGGTACCTCTGGAGATCACCTTATTTAGTGGGAGAACAGCCTCCTCTACAGTGTGCCTAAAGAGCCTGTGCATGGGGCAACATGTGCTGGTGGTTCCCCAATGTTACAGGGCCTTGCTACTGGGTTTGGCTCATGAGATTCCCTGGCAGGACATCTGGGACAGGACAAGGAGCTTTGACAGGTTTGTCGCCCACTTCTATTGGCCCTAGATGTGGACAGTCTCCGATGATTTCTGTAAGACACGTCTCACTTACCAAGCCAGTGGGAAGACAGGGAAGAAGCTCAATGTTTCCCTGACTCCCATGCCTGCTGGCACCCCCGTTGAGAGGGTGGGCATCTACATTGTTGGTCTCTGGACCCCAAAATTGCCTTGTGCAACAGGTTTACCCAGGATTTGGTGGACCATGCCACATGCTAACCAAAGATCATCCCTCTGAAAATCATAACTACACCTGCAGTGGCTAGGGTCCTGATGGGTTTCCCAATGCAAGTGGTGTCAGACAGTGGCATCAACTTCATGCCCATGTACATGAAGTCCATGTGGAAGGAATGTGGAGTAACCTAGAAGTTCTTCATAACTTATAACCCCTAGACTAATGGGATTGTTGAGAGATTCAACAAGACCCTTAAGGACATGAGAATGGCCTACCGGAGCCCATGTGGTGGAAGCAGGACGTCCTCTTGCCCAGCCTACTCTTTGCATACACAGAATAGTGTAGAAAGGAGTAGGTTTGAGCTTTCTTGAACTCCTCTATGGTCACCCAGGAATGGCGCCAGTTTAGTGAAGGGGGGTGGGAGTGGGAGCAAACTCCAAAGAAGCCCTCTCAGGATGTGGTTAGCTACATGCTAACCTGCCGCAACCAAATTTAGACGTTCTGGAAGAAGGCTTTTGATAACTTGGAAGCTAGCCAGAAGTTGACAAAGCAATGGTATGACCAGAAGGTCACTCTGGTTGAGTTTTAAACAGACCAGAAGGTGAGAGTGATGGCGCCAGTTGAGCACAGGGCCCTCCAAGACCATTGGACAGCGCCCTACGAGGTGTTTGAGAGGAAGGAGTAGGCTTCATACCTGGTGGATCTCAAGACACCCAGACACCCCCTATGGGTCCTCCACCTCAATCGCTTGTAGCCCCACCATGGGGTATCTCGAGTGGGCTGCTGTTGCTGAAATTGTAGCCGTGGTCTGAAACCAAATATCAGCTACTTGAAGCAGGTTGGTCCCATTGGGGCCCTAGAGCATTGGAGAAGAGGACTGGACCTGCTGTCTGTGACTCGAGAGGAGCCCTGAAGAAGTGCATCTCCTTTCTCTTCTATCAAGGACAAAGAGTTGCACTCTTTAGCGGACCACTTTTATGGCTTCAGAGACTCGATAGAATTCAAGAGGCATTTTCTTGAAAGTACCCAGCTCAGCAGTGGCAGCTTACTAAAATTACAATTACAATATATTTGATAAAAATTCTGACATAGTCATTAGATTTCATTGTTATTAAATATAAAATAGGTGCTTGAAATGTGTCTGTAGCTGGTACAGGGCAAAAGTCACCATGTTTTAGGTGACAGATGATGGAGAAGAGGAGGAGAGGAAACCTCTCACTGATCTTGTGTCATCCAAGGAGAGAGATGGGTCAGTGGATGGTGTTAACCTCTCCCCTACTCTGACCCCAGAGCAGCAGAGGGACTGACGCCAGCTATTGGGACAGTTTCGATCTCTGTTCTCCCTCAGCCATGGGCTTACAAACTTGTGTACCCACGATATTGACACTGGTGACAGTTCCTCTGTCAAAAACAAATCTACAGAGGGTCAGACAATGTGAGGGACATCACCAAGGAGGAGGTCTCCATGATGCTGAAGTTGGGCCCACTCCAGTAGTCCCTGGTCCAGCCCAGTGATGCTGGTTCCAAAGGCTGCCCCACTTGGCACCACACCAGAACTCCAGTTCTGTCTGGAATACAGGGGGCTTAATTTAGTCACCCATCCCTTTAGATGATGCGCTCATATATCGGTTGGGAACTGCCATGCTCCCGAGTACTTTTGTACTGACTTGAGGCTACTGGCAGATTGCATGAACTGCGGTGGCTAAATTGAGTATAGCGTTTTCCACACCAGCGGCCACTTCGAATTTAAGGTAATGCCCTTTGACCGGAAAATGCCCTGACCACCTTCTAGAGGCTGGTGAACCAGGATCTGGCTTTAAATGGAGGTCTTCAGAGCTCCTTACCTGGATGCCACAGCTGTCTTGAGTAGCAGTTGGCAAGACACCCGTTTCAGCTCCAGGAAGTGCTTCAGGTTCTGCAACATGCAGGCCTGAATATCAAGGTCAGTAAGTTTCAGATAAGGCAGGGGGCTATAGTGTACTTGGATTTCCCGAAGGGTGGGGGTAAGGAGCAGTCCCTCCAGGCCATGATAGAAACCCTCGTGGCCTGGAAGCCCTCCAAAAGGCAGACAAAAGGGAAGGCATTCCTGGGCCTCACTGGTTACTACACGAGGTTTGTCAAGGGCTATGGTACCACTGCTGCCCCCTTGATTGCGTTGACTTCGAAGAAGGAGCCAAGAAAGGTGATCTGGACAGAGAAATGCTAGAAAGCCTTTGACTTCCTCAAACATGCCAAGTGTACTTCCCCTGTAATCAAGGCCCCTGAATTTCCAGGAGAATGTATTGTGCAAACTGATGACTCACAGTATGCATTGGGGCAGTATTGTCACAGTTAAATGAGGCAGCCGTAGACTAACCTGTAGCCCTCATCAGTAGGAGGTTACTTCCCCAGGAACAAAGATGGATTGTCATTGAGAGAGAAACTTTTGCTGTGATCTGGGTGCTGAAGAAACTGTGACCATACCTGTTTGGCACTCACTTCCGGGTTCAGACAGACCATTAGGCCCCTCAGATTGTTGATGCAGATGATGAAATTGTTGAGGCGATCCATCTTCCTACAGGGAACAGAAGTTATGATGGAACACCGTCCGGGGCGATACCACGTAAATGCGATGGTATCTTTAGGTATTTCTACCTTACAGATGAGAACTCCTAGGCGGGTGCGTAGTTCTCTTCGGTTTCGATACCAAGGTGGATGATGGACGGAGCATTTGAGCAAATCAAACACTCACCCTCAGTCAACTGATCCTAGTTTAATCCATCATCATTCTTTAGCTCACTCCACCACCCCAGTTCAGACATGGGCATGTGCAAATCAGTCTCACCCAGTGCCTCATAGGAACAGTCCAGCCAGAACTGCCAAGCCATGTCTTCCCTGGACCGGAAAAAAGTATCCTGGGACCGGTTTCTGGCTAATCAGCCGTCATCAGCCAGGCTAGCTTGAATGCAGTGGCAAAGTGAGCAAGGGACTGTCTGTGCATACCCTGCCAACTTTGCGCAAACAAACCCTGTTCCCATGAGGCACAGGGTTAGACTGATTTGCACATGGCCATGTCTGAACTGGGGTGGTGGAGTGAGCTAAAGAATGATGATCGATTAAACCCAGATCAGTTGATTGGGGGTGAGTGTTTGTTTTGCTCAAACTCTCAGTCCATCATCCCCTTTGGTATCGCATTGTTCGCTTCGCTTTCAGCTGGGAAATATGTTCAACACTTACATATTATGCACCCACCCTTCTGAGCAGCAACACTTAGAGGTCAGTTATTTAATATTTAAAATCAGGTTTTACAACAGGTCAAAACAGTGATTTTGACATGGGTTCATAAGGTGTTTGGTAACCCGCAGGTGATAGCGTGCAGGGCCTGCAGGTAGCACCACACCGACACACAGCAAAAGAATTTGCACAGCATGGGTCTTGGCACCCACAGGATTGGCTGCAGCAGCAAACCCCAGCTGTGCATGGGCAAAAATATTTTAAGATAAATATGTAAAGTGAGAGGCGGACGTCCACTAGGGGTTAGCAGCCCATGGGGGGAGTTGTTTGCTGGGCCTGGCCAGAGGCCAGGCCCTGCAGCCAACCCACAACTGCACACGACCAAAAGCTGTGTACATTAGGGAAGCCGGGAGAATATGATTTATTTTTTAAAAACCACAGAATTGTATTTTGGTCCTGTTGTGGGTGACCCAGAAAACAAGCGAGTGATCATCTGGCACCTTATATTTCTAGTCCAGTTTAGGAACCATTGCTGCAACTGTAGGTGGGGTCTGCATCAGCTTTCTTGTCTCTTTGCAGTTCGTCACAGTCATTTTCTCTGACTGCCAAAGGAAGCTCAAATCGCTTTACAGCTCTTTCAACCAGGGTATGAGAGTTACTAATGTTGTCCAGTGTTGAGTCAATCGGCAGAGGTGTTGTTGCATCTACCACCAGCAGAAAGTCATCCTACTCATTTCCTCTCAGTATATTTGAGCTAGGCAATTCTCCTAACTCGTGCCCCAACAAAACTTTAACTCGTTCACTCGCCATACATTGCTAATTACTTCCCGTATTACATCACTCATGACATGTCCAATGATATCATTATGACAAAACTGTGCATGACAGGATGCAAGTTATAGTTACTTTAGGATACGAGTTAGTTATTTGTATATTGTATAATTCAGTAGTTTTGTTTCTTTAAAACAGTACATCTTAACTGACATTATCGACTAACTGTAACGTCCCTTTAACCTTTGTATCTTATATATCTCTACACATCTATATCTACATATTTGTATATTTTCGTTTTCTTCCATTGAAACGTATGTCAAATGTCCGTAAAATCTGCTATGATAGTTGCTGTAACAAGGCTTCCTTAAATACACCCCTTAAGTTTCCATGGATCCGTACAAGGACGCATTAATTCTCATACACACAAAGCTTGTTACATTCTCTACTAACTTGGAACTAACCACATCTTCTCATGCTCACCTGAACTCCTTATTTCAGGTTTTGTTGTCTCCTGAACACATGATTCCTCCTCTGGTTTTGTGCTCAGTGAAAACACTGCTGTTATACGTGGAACCCCTGAAAAGAGGAGACACACCATATATAATTGCAAGATAGAATTACTGAATAAACAGAATGAGTTGAGTAATCTGTGAAGTATAACCAAAAAGCAACTATCTGAAAGGAGGCCTTAAAAGATGAGCTGTGGAACAGACACACAGGTGAGTGACGCCACGGTGTATACAATACAAAAAAATCACAAACTCTCTAAGCTCAACTGCACAAACTGCATCTACATCGCTGGCGGCCATTGTGGAAACACCATCAATTTCTTAGAATCTTACAAAAATCTGCAAAGGCAATTAATACATACTAGTAAACTAAACATAATTTTTGGTAAATGAAGGAAAATTACTTTACTCTTTGGTAATCTATGAAATCCTTTTTAGGTCTCGTCCTCGAGACCTATTGCTGCCGAGATGTCTCTCAAGGGAGACAAACCGGGGCACGAGCGTCGATTTCCCATCGTGGGCGCGCACACCCCGCACCCTGAGCCGTGCACATCTCAGTCAGAGTCAGCCAATTCTCTCTCAGTCGCGCACACACACACACACACACACACACACACGCAGGCACACACACACTGCATACACACACGCTCACACACACACACACACCCCCAACCTACTCACGGGCTCACGCGCACACACACACACACACACACAGTCACACACGCGCATCCACACACTCGAAGTGCCCATCTCCTGTCTCGCTAGCCTGATGCACCAAAAAACAGTCCCCCCTACTCACCGGGCTGACTCAGGACTCCCCCGCTGCTCTCCAGGCCGGTCTTTCCTCCTCAGGTGTGTAGGGTCAGCGGCTCAGGCGGGGCTCTCCATGACCACAGGAGCCCCACTAGCTCACACACCGCAAATCTTCCGGCTGACTTCCCGATGACGAGTTTAATTCCTATACGTCAGATGTGCACGCTCACGGCACGTGGAAACGGGCACAGCGTGACTTTGAGTGTGCGCCCGTAATGTATTTGTAACCGATCTGCCCAGCAGCCGGCAGCCCGCGGCGCCGCACGGCTTAATTCAGACACACTAATTTGTCACCCACCGTCGACAGCCACACTGACACGACATGGCGCCGTGCATCTAAGGCATCTTGGTGATAATTATCAGGGTCGCAATGTTGTGCGGGCTGGCGGGGGACGATTCAGTCACTCAGTCGGGAGAAGACTGCAGAGGGCATCATGCAGTGTGCTGCAGCTCTGCGGTCTCGGGTCTCTGTGCGGCTCATGCTCAGATTTGAGGTGGTTTCGGGCTGTATGAAAGTTTACGGGCGGTGCCACAAATTCAATGGTGGCACCTCTCGCAGCACTCCTGCAGGCAGTTCGCACCGGCCCGGGCCGCCATGCTACCGCAGCTGCTATTAATTGTACCCCGCCGAATGCAGCCAATTCAGAAAAGTTACCCAGGAATTGTAGCGCCAAGCGGCCTCGAGGAAAGTATCACAGGCCTCACAGTCCCCCACTGAACTCATGAGGAGTCTGTACAGCAGCACCCCGATCACTGTGTGGAGGCCGCAGGCAGGGTGGCAAACAGTACTGAAATAGCGTTCTCGCCTGAGCTCAGCCTGTCTGCAGTGCCGCAACCAGCCCTTGTAGACCAGAGTGCGTCACTGCCTGCAAGCGCCATCCCCCGTGCAGCTTCTGGACACTCAAACTCATCTGCGACCGGGCCGCCGCCCAAATAGGTACCAGCCCAGAGCCTGTGTTTAAATCTATAAGATGGATCATGTTATTTCTTGTCCTGATGCTCTATTTCCTTGATGCTTCATTATTGCCCTCTATGATGCCTCATTATTGTGTCCGGTACATGGTTTTTGCACTCGCTGGTGCCATATTATTGTTGTGTCTGGATATCCTAGCAGGCGCCTTATTATTGTCCTCTTTGATGCCTTTTTATTGCCCCTGTGATGACAATATAACCCCTCTGATTTGCTCTGCTTCCCTCTCGGATGCCCTATTATTACCCCATCTGAAGCACCACCTTTGTACTCAGTCTTAGACGCCCTGTTATTGTCTTATCTAATTTGCTATTATTCCTGCCACTGATGCTCTGTTACACCTGTATGGCCCTATCATTGTCCTTTCTGATGCCATGTTAACCCCCTGATGCCCTCTTAAGGCCCCTCAGATGCAGTAATATTGTTCTCTCGAAAGTAGTATGATTTCTTTATTTACTGCCCTGTTATTAACCCATTACCCGTGATATTATTGTCCTGCCTCATGCCGCAATTGCCTGCTCCATCTGTCCGTTAATACCCCTTCCGATGCCTCATTACTGCCAACTTTGATGCCAGTGTTGCCCTCTCTATTGTTCTGTTAATGTCTCCTCTGAGATCTCATTATTGTCGCCTCTGATGCGTTTTTGCCCGCTCTATTCCCTGTTAATGCTCCCTCTGATGCATTCTTATTGCCCCCTCTGATGTAGTTATTGCCCTTTCTGAAGCCCTGTTATCGCCCCCTCCTCCGCTCTGTCCCTCGTTTGTTTATTTTGAGGCCTTGAAGGAGGAGGGAGGGGGTCAAGAGAGCAGTAAGGGGTTTTTAAGGTTGTTAATGATGGTGGATCGGTTAGCCGTTGCAATTAATGAAACAAAATATATTTTACATTTTATTTAAAAAAATTAGATTAACCACAGTACTCTGGGACCTTATGCACACCAACTTTAGAAATCCTAAACTGTCCTTTGTTAGATTTGGTGATCTAATCTATGTATTACAATACATGGATGATTTGCTATTTTGTCCCATACACGTTTTCTTACTAACTTCTCTTGATAAAATGTTATTTAAAGTGTCACATGATAGATGTAAATGCCCCTCATAAGTAGAGTATACACATAAAAATGTCATTAATATGCATTCTAAAATCTTGGCAGCTATGTGCGTTAGTCCAACCACTGATGCGTGGTACTTGGCAGGGCTGGTGTAATTTATATTTATATGTTTCCCTCGTCTTCATTGCTTGATTATGCTCTGGAGAAAGTGTCACTCATAATTCTTTACATGTCACTCATAATTACACATAAATTATGAAAATGTCGCACATAGCAATCTGAAACCTTGGCAGCTATGGTACAGCTGAGGTGCATGCTCGCACGCTCACAACGTTATCCTTCGCTTGTTTTAGGACTTGTGCCCCGAGTAACATGGAATACGGAAACTATTCTGGGGTAATATAAATTTGGCCCAGGCTTACTTTAGAGATTCCGTTAATCGGGCAGGGACACCAATCCAGTTTCACTGCCTGCACTTTATAAAGAGTACATTTTATTAGATTGTGCTCTGCTATGATCTTTGTGTTGCACCCTTAACAAACTTGTAATCATCTTCTGAAGCATTCGCCCAGTTTCAGTGGCACGAGTGTCAAGGGGGCACTCTCACGCTAGAAATAATTGACCTTTAGATAAAAAACAAACATGCTGCCCCCTTGGAAAGGCATCCAAACCCTCTGCCACAATGTTCTATTGCGTCACGGAAGCAAATGTGCAGGTCTTTCTCCGCTTCCGGCAAAAACCCTGGAATTTCACATCTCAACCTGCTAGCGTGTGTTTTTTTGTTTTGAAACCTCCCTGTTGTTAATCACCATCACCAAAGGGCCTCCTGTCTGTTGCAACACGCTGATTACTAGCTGGCCGTGGAGGTTCGGGCAGAAATACTGGTTTCCTGTCACATGTGACTGGCGCGAGCTGTGGTTCGAGCCGTCAGTCCCTCTCAGGGTTGTTGGCAGCACGAAGCGCTGAGGACTGGCACGGCACCCACGGAAGACTCCTGGGAAGGGGCGATTGGTGCAGACTGTTGAAATTCGGAGCCTTCACCGCGTGTGCCAGTTGAACGTGGTCACCCTCACGAAGAGTGCGCGCCTTGTAAGGCAGCCACCGAACGCGAGTTCACGCGCCTCCACCCAGGGCCTGCAGCTCCGATCCATTCCTGCGCACACTGCTCGACCAAAGGCTCGCCACAGCACCTCCTGAGGCCTACAGCTGCTCTAACTGCCCACAGCATACCGCACTCCCCTCCACCTATCCAGGATCTGCAGCTCAGTGACCCAGCGCCTACAGCTCTATACATTCAATGTACACAGCTCCATCTAGTGCACAGAGCCCACAGGTCCACCCATTGCCCACAGCTCCAACCGGCGCCCACCTCCTCCACGAAGTGCTCGTAGCTCCTGCTCCATACGATAGGCACAGCTCCACCCAGCGCCCACAGCTCCACCCATGGCAGACTACAGCTCTACCACAACCTAGAGGTCACAGCTTCACTCAGTGCCCTCCAAGACCCCACCAAGTACATAGGGGACTGCCCAGGACCCGCGGCTCTACTCTTTAAGTACCCAAAGCTCAAGATGGTCCACCCGTGGGGCCCACCTACACCAACCCCTACACAAGCCAGGAGTGCCCCCGACCCCTTAACAAAGAGCCCAGAGTGCAGTGCGCGAGTTGCCTTTAGCACCAGTGAAACCTCCGATCACACTCGCACAAGCGCCCTGTTCACGACCAGTCACTGAGCGTTTTTCTGTTATTTCGTTTTTACAAAGCACTAGTGCACTCGAGAATGCTTCATGGCGCTTCATGACATCTGTGTGTTCGCGTGCACCTCTGTGTGATGGGTCTATTCAGTGCAGGTATTAATAGCCCATAAGATAGCTCAGTGAGTTGAACCCTAGCTAAAATGATCTCAGTGTATCCCTTAGGTTGTTGATCACAGTACGTCAAAAACGATGTTGGGGTCGATACTTATAAAACTGGATTTAAGAGCCGTAGGCGACTCCGATCATGAGATGTGCTGCAGAATTGTTCAATGTAAGTATTGCGGTTCATTTTCATTTCAACACCTATTAGGAGCGCTCCGCCCCGAAGAGCAAAGGGGCGTTTTGCATCAGCGAAAGCCACAGCACAAGAATTAACAACCAATAGGAAAGCAATAGAAGAAAGAAAAAAATGGTAAATGAAAAGAGCACAGGATACGCGGTATCAAAGATAACATTTAATTAATTTAAAAAACTCGCGGGTGCTAGCAAGTGGCTGTTCTTAGCATGTGGTGATGCCTCTTTCACCCCGAAAATTAGGACACTTGTTCCATTTTAATTGGCTTTATTAAGTTGACATTGTCTATTAAACTCAACCTGACTTTGGCAATGGTCTGCAAAAAGCCATATTTTGCTTCCTATGTTCTTCTCGTGCGGCCCACTGGGGACGTGGACTGGGGTTGCAGCCTAATTGTAATCTGACACACACACCCACACACACACACACGCACATCACCACCCTCAATCCAGGTAGTTATATATGTGGGCGCTTCACTGTGTAATTAGCTACAATCAATCATCTAGAACTTGAATAAAGTCTTTATTGCTCGATTAACAAAATTCATTGCAATTAAAAAAAGACGTGTGTACTTGCCGAGATACCCGATTCAGACGGGAGATGGCCGAATTTTAAAGTCAAAACAGGTTAATTCAAGTCTTTCTTTCGCGTTAAATTGCCCCTTTTCAATACAAGTCAATAGGGTAAATATATCCTAATATTTTAAATGTTCCTTTTGCTGCTTTCCAAATGTTTGCATGTATGAAAAAGTCTTTGTCAATCTGCATTTTTCTTGTGCACGACAAGAGGACTGGAGTACGTGGTACACGAGTTCGTGCTTTTCCCGAAGACGTAAGGCCTTATACATTTGCCTTTTGACTTCTTTACTAGTTCTTTCTTCCGTTTGGTTTATTTATTGTGAACAAAAACTTAAAAGTAGGTGAACATAGCTGTTGTTTTCTTTAGACAGAACTAGATTTATAACTGGTCCTGTATGTTTTGGAAACAAATCATCTCCCCTTACTATTCATGATTTATTTTGTTTACTCCTACTTTAAACATGTAGTTCTTACCTGGCGCACCACTAGAAGCATTCGTTCTCAGTAGTATTACTCCACTCAGGGCTTTAAGCGGGGTGAAAATAGTGGCTGGGGTGGTCTTTAAATGGAGCGTGGTTTATGTAATTAGGAGCGTGGCTTAAACATGTAAACTACATTTCTATGATTTCCTAAGTGTGCCATCTGAACAGCATTTTGGTGACTCTGAAATTTTTGTTATTGCATCAGATATGTAACACAACTAACAGACTAAAACGATGATTTTGATGTAAATAACTAATATTGGAAATGTTTTAATTATGTGACTGAATTGTTGAGTTCTGTGGAAGGGGCCTTCAAAGTGTCTAAATTACGCCCATTATATTCACTCAATTTTAGACATGTATGCTCTATTTCTCTCTGCGCCCTATAAATACACAAGTAAACCTTACCGGCTCTTGGAGCAGCGATATTGTATATGTTCTGTGTGTGTGTGCCTCTGTTCCCGGTTTTCGTGCCTCTGTTCCCGGTTTTTGTGCCTCTGTTCCCTGCTCGTGCCTCTGTTCCCTGCTTGTGCCTCTGTTCCCTGCTTGTGCCTCTGTTCCCTGCTTGTGCCTCTGTTCCCTGTGCCTCTGTTCCTGGTTTTCGTGGCTCTGTTCCCTGTTTGTGCCTCTGTACCCTGCTTGTCATCCGGTGCTTGTGCCTCTGTTCCCTGCTCGTGCCTCTGTTCCCTGCTCGTGCCTCTGTTCCCTGCTCGTGCCTCTGTTCCCTGCTCGTGCCTCTGTTGCCTGCTCGTGCCTCTGTTCCCTGCTCGTGCCTCTGTTCCCTGCTTGTGCCTCTGTTCCCTGCTTGTGCCTCTGTTCCCTGCTTGTGCCTCTGTTCCCTGCTTGTGCCTCTGTTACCTGCTTGTGCCTCTGTTCCCTGCTTGTGCCTCTATTCCCTGCTTGTGCCTCTGTTCCCTGCTTGTGCCCTGCTTGTGCCTCTGTTCCCTGATTGTTCCCTGCTTGTGCCCTGTTTGTGCCTCTGTGCCCTGCTTGTGTCTTTGTTCCCTGCATGTGCCTCTGTACCCTGCTTGTGCCTCTGTTCCCTGCTTGTGCCTCTGTGCCCTGCTCGTGCCTCTGTGCCCTGCTCGTGCCTCTGTTCCCTGCTCGTGCCTCTGTTCCCTGCTCGTGCCTCTGTTCCCTGCTCGTGCCTCTGTTCCCTGCTCGTGCCTCTGTACACTGCTTGTGATCCGCTTTTTGTGCCTCTGTTCCCGGCTTGTGATCTGCTTTTTGTGCCTCTGTTCCCGGATTATGATCCGCTTTTTGTGCCTCTGTTCCCGGATTATGATCCCTTTTTGTGCCTCTGTTCCCGGCTTGTGTGTGGCTCTGTCTGTGTGTGTGTGGCTCTGTGTGTGTGTGGGTGCGTGTGGCTCTACATCTGTGTGTGTGGGTGCAAATGCAATAGGTCTTGCATTTGCGAGAGATTAAGCTATTGGTATTGTAAATGTTTTAAAAACAAAAATAATGTCATGAGCAATGCCAATAGCTCTAACTTTAACAAGGACGAGACCATTGCATTGTAAATGCTTGTTTTAAGAAGTAAGTCATTGGTTATGTGACATTTAGGCCAGGGGAGAAAGGAAGAACCTAAATTGTGTAGCAAACTTTAGAAGAACTTGAACTTCTGAACACCGAGTCAAATTAGGAAGGACTCACTCGCTGTTACTGATGCTAGTCAGGAATGCTCTCATTTTTAAGAGGACTACTCATGTGGTAAAAGATGTGGCTTTTAACTTCACATTTTTTTCTTATACGAGTATAGCACAACATCTGGGAAACTTCTTTTAAAATGACTAAAGAAATTAGAGGGTTAAAAGATGATCTGCTTGTACGATAACCACGGTGGTAAAACCGTTACCTCCAACTTTGAATACAGTAGGATTTTTGTTTGCTTTAGTCATTGCATATTTGAACCCTCTCTGACCCTGAGGTGAAGTGACACACTGTCCAACACAAGGGTAGACCTGAACCCTCTCTGAGGTGCAATGACACACTGCCCAACCCAAGAGTAGATCTGAACACACTTAAGAGCCTGAGGTGCAGTTACACACTATCCAACCCAAACGGTACACAATTTGAGGCTGGCTGCAATGGAGCCCTGGTCGGATACAGCACGTAGGCTGATTCTGGCAAAAGTCTGGAGGTCAAAAAGTTCAAAGGGGACTGCTGCTTTTGGGATGAAAAATCCTGCTGCTGCTGAAATTGTAGCCGTGGTGTGAAACCGAATGTCGGATACTTGAAGCAGCTTGGTCCCGGTGGTGCCCTGGAGCTTTGGAGAAGAGGACTGGACCTGCCATCTGTGACCTGAGAGGAGCCCAGAAGAAGTGCATACCCTTTCCTTTTCTATCAAGGACAAAGAGTTGCATTCTTTCAAGGACCAGTTAGCGGACCTCCTGTGTGACTTTAGAGACTCAACAAAAATCAAGAGGCCTTTTCTTGGAAGTACCAAGCTCAGCAGTGACCGCTTACTAAAATTACATTTACAATATATTTAATTAAAATTCTGACTTAGTCATTAGATCTCATTATTAATAAATATAAAATAGGTGCATGAAATGTGTCTGTAGCCGGTACAGGGCAAAGGTTATAAAGTATGTATGTTATACCTTGACTTTTCCTATTTACCAGTTATAGTCTAATCAGTGACAATATTGTTTGGGCCCAGTCACTGGGTGCACATGGCATTTATAATGTCACACATGTTCAACTCTTACATATTATTTGCCCTACCCAGTGAGCAGCAGGGTGCATTTAGAGGTGACTTATTTATTAGTGTTTCCTACAGGTCAGAAGAGTGATTGACAGGTCTACAGAAAAGGGTTCAGGCTGCTGCAGTCAAGCTACACAAGTCAGGCCTAAAGCTACTTTTCACTGCCACGTAGTGGATGACACAACAAGTGGCGTAGTTCAGAGGTGACATTTAACTTTACATGCCATTAATGTACATTTCGGCACCATATACTGGGATCTTATAGGACAGTTAAAAGTCCCAAACAAGTTTTCTGCCACTTTTTACATCTTTTAGAGCCTCAAGTGCGTACACTGGGCGTCAGGTAGTAGTGTCCCAAAGTTAGAGCTCAAGGTTTCCAGGAGGAGAGTCACAAAAAAATAAAATACTGGGAGTGACCACCCAAAAAGGGGTCAACCTGAAACAACTGCACATTCACCAACAAAAGAAGTGCAACAATTTAGACTTACCCGCCTCAGGGTCTGCAATGTTTTCTTTCATTTCCTGACCAAGATGATCAATAAAAGTTGAAGCTGGCTCTTCTTTTTTCCTCAATAAAATAGCAGAATGACGTAAAGAAAATCAAGTAGAACAAGTTATGGGCAGTTACAGGCTTATACGAAGCGAGTTTCATACATTACAAACATACAATTCTAGACCACTAATATTCTTTCTAAAAGGTTAGGGCCACTACCTTTTACAAGTTCAGAAGATCTTGCCATGTGCATTTTTATGTTTACTATGTAAATGTTGGAAGGTGGTTCTGACCTGAGCCGCCCGTATTTTTTGCTTTTTTAACACCTATTTGTTGAGCTTTTACTGTGGGAGAGCCTCACAAGTTGGGACTCACCCGCACTGAACTCATGATGAAAGGGACTGCATGTGTATTTTACAGGTGTCGCCCTGGCGCGAGTAGGCCACCGCGCTGCAGCCAGGGCAAGGAGCACTGGGCTGGTTACATGCAGACATGTGAGTACAAGTGTAAGGGGTGCGCTCGGGAGATTGCTAGCGTGCCAGCCCAGGAGCAGCTACAAAGTGAATAGTGTGGCGGAACTTATGCAGAACTGGGTGGTGACATGGAATAGCCTTTCTACAATGGGAAGAAACATATGAGGGAAAGTCAGTGTGCTTTACTGTTTTTATTCCATTATTCTCCTATGAGGATGGGGAGCACATGGGTTCGTTTTACTTTCCTAGGGCCTACAAATTCCTGACACGCACTAACGTCCACTGTAACTTATGCGAGAAGAAGTATTCTGCAGGGTCCAAAGTCATATTTGTACTGCTTTTGGGTCATCCAGAAATGTCATATTTCTCTGAGTCAGCTCCTAACCAGGGCCAGGCAGGGGCTGGCCCTGCCAGGCTGAATTAATGACCTTCCTCTACGAGCTGTAGCCTCAGAGGTCCAGCCCTGCACAACAAGCATTCCAAGGGTGAAGACCTCCACTCCAAGAGAAGATGGGTGAAGCTACAGGTTCATCTTTCAGCAGCTGTCACCTGGTGCTAGGCACCAGGCTGCTCTGGAGAGAAGGCAGCGAGGGGGGAAGGGGCTCTCAGAGACCATGTGGCATGAGACCCCTGGACGACGACATTTTGAACAAACCCAGAGGCCTGGGCAGGAAGGAGGGAGCAGGGGCAGAGAAGTGATGGCTCACTGTGTGATAGGGCAAACTGAGACTTCCTGCCAGCCACCTCCCCAATTCTTTAAAAGAGTTTGCACAGGAAGAGGAGCTCTCTCTGG